>NC_137295.1:1701524-2916375 GCF_907165135.1 Oikopleura dioica
GGCTTGTTTTGCTTCAGCCATCTCCGCTGTTACTACAATGCTCAAATCATTTTTATCGCGATAAGCTCGAGTTCGGCGGATTTTAACGTACTCTGTCTCCTTCGGACCGATAAAGGACGTGTCCATAGCGACGAGAGCAGATTTTTAGTACGCTTTACAATCTCGACGATTTTCTCTTCGATTTTCGTGCATCTGAACCTTTTTAGTAGAATAGGTCCTTCAGGAAAGCCGTAAAGATTTTTAATCTTTTTAGTAGGTTATAGCCTAAAACTCCGTTGTAATCAATTTTATTTTCATTTGATATAATTAAAAATTTTATATTAGGGACTGTCTTCCCTTGAACATTAATATTACAGGTAACTGTTTCTGAAATGCTGCACATGTTGACGTTAAATGCATTGCTTATTCCTACTTCAGATTTACGCAATAAAAAGCTGCTGGCTCCTGTATCGAGGAGAACATTATGAACTTCGTGGTGAAGAATATCTTCGTCTCGATATTGGGCGATAATGATTGAGGTAGTTGGCAGAGCGGGTCCCATCTTGATTGGGAATTTTACAAATTTATAATCAAAATAATTGAACGGATTTTGGGGAAATATACAAGGTCGAGAAGATTTGAAATTGTTTTAGAGAACGCTTGGACACTGACTCTTCTAGTGACCACGTCCCTGACATTTGTAACAGGTAACGTGTGCCCTTGATTTTACAGGCTTCTCATCGTCACTTTTTTCTTACTCTTGGTATTTTCCCCGCTTCCTTGCGCCTTTTTCTGATAACTGCTCTGCTTTTTATTGTTATCGCTCTTGCCTCGATAATTCTGGTTTGATCCTTTTCTTCTTTGGCTCTCACTTTTTGCCAATGATGATTTGATATTTTTGTCTTTTCCTTTACTACTCAATCCTTGGCCCTGATTTTTATAATGCTTCTGCTTATAATTATTCAGGTTCTCTTGGGATTCCTGCGGTTTCCCTTGAGTTTTCGATTTCTGAGTCAAATAGAGTTCCGATGAAGGGCTCCTTGTCGCATATAAATTTTCTTAGATGCGTAATTGCTCTTCCTGTGACTGCTCAGAGGCAACCCTAAACAATGACTCGTTTGTCAGATAATTGGGAAGCTTGCTTTTGAATTTATCCCAACTGATTGCCTTAATAACAAGAGGCGTTTCCTCTGGGTGAATTTCCTCAATAAAAGATGTTACTTTTTGTAGAAAAGATTTGAGGTCATCGGGCTTATTGAACCTGAGTTCCTGCAGCATTCAAGTTGCAACTGCATCATTTCGCCGGTATTTGACTCGAATTAAATCGAGGAATTTTTCGAAATTTGTACGGTCTTCAGCTTTTAGATTTGAGAGTTGTAGGTTTATCTGTATCTGATCCGAAATCGGTAGGGCTTTGATGGTCGCTTCAATTTTAGTGTTGAAATCTGCGACATTTTGCCTTTCCAATTGCGATTTGATAAGCTTTATCCGTGATTCAACTCTCAATTTCGGTGAGTAATCAGAAAAAGTGATTTTATGTGCCTTGTTTAATTAACAAGATGACATGTTGTTTACTTTTGCGTGTAAAGGTTCGTCTTTTATGTGATTATCTTCGGAAAGCTCGGAGTCAATTCGCAATTCCTCCTGGCTGAAGCTTTCAGTATTCATATTCAGATCCAACTGATTTTTGAAATTTGAATCTGACTCTACCAATGAGAGTGCAGATTTATACGGCTGATATGCTTCCAGGAAATCCGAGTCGGATTTTCGGATTGGCGTGTCAAGTGTATTTTCAGATGCTTGATTGTAGCTGAAGATAATGCGGATGTATGACACAAGTCCTGTTGGTGCGCTGTGTGCAAATTTTGATGAAAAAGAAGATCATCGCCGTTGTGTCGCAAAATTTGGACTTTAACGTAAATCGCCTTCTTTTTGATTTCAGCGACAATTGGATCTTTCTTCAGGTTTTCGGCCGGTTGATTTTTAAAAATTATTGGAAAAAACAATTCAAATAATAAGTTTTTATTGACTTTGTTATTTTAACGTTGAAGCTTTGGCCAAGATGTTAAACTTCTACCATTATTTATTTTGATTAAAATTCCCATTCCTTGCTCCTAGTTCGTTGATAATATCGTTTTTGAAAGTGCTTTTCTCCTGAATCACTTATTTCAAAGTAAGGATTTCACTTGAAGTAATCAGCTCTTTCTAAAATAAACTACCAATCTAAAGACCGACGTGCTTTTCTGAGAAGTGCTAACTAAAACAGGGATGGAAATCTGAGCGGCACGGCACAGCGGCATGGAGAGTAAAATCTGGTTGCGGCACCGCGGCGCAGTATAATTAACCATTCCTTGATTTGTTAATTTAAGGGGCTTGACGGCCCTTCGGGCGGGGCTATGTACTTAACTCGAAATGCCTTAACTCGAAATGGCCCATAACCCTAACCCTAATCCTAACTCTTAATCATACAAATATATGTTACATATAATACCGATGAAAGTAGGGGTTGCCCTGGAAAGAAGCCCGAATAAGCGACACCATGCGGGCGGATATCTTTTTCTTTCAGCGGCGGAGGACCCGGTGGAGGACCCCGCTTGCTGGAAGAGTTCTATTATTTGAGAAGAAATCTCTTCTCACTAAAATTTTTCTAATTATTACGTAATTACACCACCAAACACCTCCAAAATTATTTCTTTTTCAATTTTATTCATCTCCCTCAGCAAAACAGAGAAATAAAAAAGCCTCACTCTCCTGGGAGAAGGGCGCCAGGGGGTGGCCAGAGATTATCTCCATATATGGAGATAATCTTTTTTCCAGGGCAATGCTTTACTTTCATCGGTATGTATATACATGGAAACTAACGAGTTTCCATTTCGAGTTCAGCCATTTCGAGTTAAAGCATTTCGGCCGTTTCAGCCCCGTTCCTTGATTTGTTAATTCAAGGGGCTTGACATTGGCTGGGAACATTGCTTTCAATCTCCGTAACGTCGCCAACCCCACCCTCACCCATTGTTTGAAAAATTCAAATTATCCAACATTTTAAGTTCATTATTGTTTTCATTTAATTTTTTGATAATTCTAGTTCACTAGAAGCTTTAATTTTTTTCATTTAAATAAATAAGTTATATGATTCAAATTTGTGCCGTACCGTGCCGTGATGCCGCGGCACCCCATTATCGAATTTCGTGCCGTGCCGTACCGTGCCGCGGCACGGGTATTTTGGTTGTGCCGTGCCGTGCCGGTGCCGCTTGAAAATTTTCTCATATTTCCATCCCTGATATAGGCTATATATATATATGTAATTCTTATTTCCATCAAATCTAACACCTTCTGATCAATACTCACCCGATTTATTTCTTATTGTTTATTCGTGGTAGTTTTGTAAGAGACATTTCGGTCTCCGTTAATCAAATGTATGTAGAGCTTTGGTGGTGCTCCTTATTTATGGGA
This sequence comes from Oikopleura dioica, assembly GCF_907165135.1. Taxonomy (NCBI): domain Eukaryota; kingdom Metazoa; phylum Chordata; class Appendicularia; order Copelata; family Oikopleuridae; genus Oikopleura; species Oikopleura dioica. The sequence goes on from NC_137295.1 coordinate 1,704,954, forward strand.
TCCCCCGATTTCGCCAACTTTGACCTCTATCTACTTTTTTGAGCTTACGTAGGAAGCTGGTTTTGGGCGCATTAGAAAGCCCGCTTCGAAAAGAGCAAATTCTGGTAGAATCAGCTTGCAAGCAAAACATTCGCTTATGCATTACAGGCCGTCAAAGTGATTAACATTTTGAAAAATGGCCATTTAAGGTCATTTCCAAATCGTATCTACTTTTTTTTGGGCTTTGGGATTCAAAATCTTCTTGGTTTATCTAAAAGTATAGACGCGTATCTTTATTTTTTTGTTAGAATCAGCATGATCGGATAAGTGATTAAAAAAATTCTAGTTGTAAAACTTTTTGAAACCATTTTTGGCGTTATTTGGGTGTAAGAATGCTCTCTGGCGCCAACAATTGACCGAAGATTCTAGTGCGGTTATAATATTCGTAATCTTCACATTCTAAGCTTTCGAAAGAGCCCTTGTTTGTGTGATTTCGATGATTATGAAAAATCGAAAAAAATTGTGATTTTCACGATGTACAATTTACATGCATTTTCCCGAACTTTGGGAGCCAAAATTTCGGGGATGCATTTACATCCCTGTATGTTGGGGGGCTGATCAACACCTCATATGAAAGCTTAGAGTCTGTTGTTTGTAGCATCGACCGAATTTTTGGAATCGACCAATCAGATGGCGAGAAATTTCTTGGTCAATGTTTGATGATTTTTTTGTCAAAAAACGCTCAAAATTTCATTTTTTCTTTATTATCGGCCAGAATATGACCAGCTATGGCCAGCCATGGTCAAGTTTGGCCGGAGGACCCCGGAGGACCTCTATGGTAGAAGACCATCCGCTGGAAGACCAGTATAAAAATTAAAAAAAAAATATTCAATATATGGCCGTGGTCGGTCAGTATATGACCACCTCTGGTTAACTTTGGTCAAGTTTGGCCGGAGGATCCCCGGAGGACCTCCCTGCTGGAAGACCACTCAGATGGCGAGAAATTTCTCGGTTAATTTTTGATTATTTTCTGTCAAAAAACGCTCAAATTTTGGTTTTTAAATAATTTCATCGATTTTGAAAAAGATAAGTAGCAAGACCGACTGGTTGATTTCTATAAAAATTCGAATTTTATCTCAATTTTAAAAAATTAACCGCCTTTCATATTAATTTACCGGCTATTTTTACGATTTTTTGGTAGTTAAAATGTACCGCGGGTTAGCTTATCGGTGAGAATATCTTAAATATCTGATTATTTTTACAATCGACCATAATTATTTGGGTTTTCTGACAAAAATTAGTTTCAAAGTGTTTATGTTTAAAAGATATATTTACACTTGATCTAATGTACTACACAGAATAAGTATTATTTTCGCTTGAATTCGACGTTTTCTTCATAATTGTCCATATGCCAGAAAACGCTTTGAGATAAATTTATTAAATAATTTTTCCAAAATGGCTTACCGATGTTGATTTCGCGCTTCAGTGATGTCATCTCGTGAAAAGTAGAAATACTCTGTTTTGAGTTAGCTATCAAGATTAAAATAAAAGGATTTTCGAAAAATATTTTTAACTCCTTCCTGCATGGTCAGCGCCAAATTTCAGAAAAGCTTCGCTGTCAATAATCGTTAACCGTGTGGGACGAATCCCCGCGTATGAGCGCGGGAGGAACCGTACATTCGAATGTCATTTAAGCAAAAACTCGAATAACTCATGAACCGCTCGTCCGATATTCCTCAGATTTTCAGAGATTACTAATCTTTATGTCCTCTTTCATATCCTGATGTCAGAATTCATATCTTGGTATCGTCAGAAATACTTATTTTTTAGAAAGTATGAAAGTGAGAAATTTTAATTATCATCATGTTGCAGTTGATGAGATTTCATCAGAAATATAGATTAAAGTTGCCTAAATAGCTCAAACAAACAAATTGGTTCGTTTTTACAGTAAAAATCTCAGCGGGCGCTCGAGTAGGGTAGACATAATCCCGTGTCAGGTGCAACTGAGCCCTGATAAAAATTCCATATTTGCACAAGTTACTGAGAAGGCATGAACCAACCCACATTTAAAATTTAAAAGTTCTCGGACTTATAGTTTGGGAATAGCGGGCCCCTAAAGTCTTAAATGACATTGGAATGTACGATTCGTCCCACGCGGTTAACCCGTTAACTGGGCGCGCGATATTATACGTTAACAGACGCGTGGAGATCTAATCTCCACGGACGTTCTGACGATTTCTGTAAAGTATGGCCAATCTTAGTAAATTCTAAGAAGACAGGGTGATTCAGAAGCGTCTGCTCTTTCATCTGACCATTGTTTTTTTGTTACTCTTGGTCGTCTAATGGCTGAAAATTGGCTTCAAAGTTACGTCATTTTCGGCGCTGAAAACCATTGAAAAGGGAAAAAAGGGAAAAGGCGAGCGTGTTGCATTACTCTTTCCCTTTTTTTCGCTGACTGAAGTTTTTCTTTTGCTTCTCCTGAGAAGAATTTCACGCAGAATTTTTTGAAAATTATACTAGGGGATAGAGAATCGATTATATTTTTCAAAAATGCAAAAATTTAAAAAAAAATTGAGTCTGGTCCATGTTAGAGCGCTTCAAAGGCGCCGTGGAGATTAGATCTCCACGCGACTGTTAAGGGGTTAACGGGCCGCAATCTGGAACTCCAAAGAAAATTTTCACAAAATAAGTTTTACCTAGACTTCCCTGAGGGCACATGTTTGTTGTCGTTCTTTTTTGGATATTATTTCCGTAAAACAAAGAGAAAACTGCGTCAATTGCTGGAAAAAGAAACGGCCAATATTGCTCGTGGTATCTTTTGTGAGCTTTTCAAATGTTTTTTTAGGGTTCCAAAAAATAAATGCATTTTTAAGCTCATTCTCGATAAATGTGATCTTGAAGAGACAAGGAACTCGTGTCCGCTTGTATAAATACTGTTATAAAATGACCAATATCATTTTCGAGTTTCCATCATTTTATTGTGTTGAACGGTTTCGAGCAAAGCTCTTCATCAGAACACTAGGAGAAGGTAGAAACATAAGGAACAGAAAGGAAGAGTTAACCTGCAAAATTGTGCGGATGGGACTGATGGAAACTCAATTATAAAACGTAAACTTCAATATAATATCATTTTCGTCAATAGTGTCGTCATTTTCTTTTGTTGGAGTAAAAGATCTCTGAGTTACCATGTCCCAATCAATATAGATACTTAACATGATAAATATCAACGATTTAATTAATTAAAATATTGTTTTGAGTTGAATTAAAAAACAGCTTTTCAAAAGGAAAAACTTATTTATCATATACTTATATTTTATAATATAAGTATATATATAATATATATATAAGTATATATATTATAATTATAATAAATATACTTATATTTTATCTTACCTCATTATTATAGAATCAATTTGACGGCCCTTTGTCTCTTCGATGACAAGTTTTTTTGCTTGTTTCTTTTGTTTTGAATCGCCTGTAGCCAAATTGAGAATTCAAAGTGATTGTGAGGGTCCTGACAGATTGATATTATTTCAAATTTGAAAGTATTACCGAGTAAAATAGACTTTGATTCCTTGTAGAGTTGTTTTTAAGAGACCAAAGAAGGCGAGAACATGTGTCGACGTGATAAACGTTATCTTTTAAATAACAATTAAACATGATTTATAAATAATAAAAAACACCACTTTATCCATAGATGATTACTGACAAAATGATTGATTGAAAGAAATAAATGTTTACACCAATGACATAAAAATCCAGCACAATATAAACTATAATTTGAGAAAATTGATTGCCCGTAGGGAATAAGCGTCTCCTAACTTCTTTTGAAATTTTTGGACGGATTCATTTGCTTGAAAATCGACTTTCTTCATTTTTTCAAATTTAAGAATCTATCTTCAGCAGTCGTCACGTTGATTATCTTTGACGGCGTAATGTTCTCCATGAAAATGTTGCTCGCATCTCCGTTATCGTCTTTTTGTTTTTCATAGCAATTGTCATTCGTCGTTGTCAATCTTTTTTGGTGGCAGAATATTCGTCAAATCAGCAAAAGGTTTTTTCTCGCTCTTCCGTTTTTTCGATTCGCTGACTTTTCTTTCTACGAAGAAATTTTCTTTTGCAAAACTGCTCGACTATCGATTTTGTTGCATTCCCTGAATTTGCCTCGAACACAGCTAATAATAATATTATTATTTCTTATCCGATTATTTTTTTGTTTATGGATGATCACAAGAGCAAGAGAAAATTTACCGTTGACATTTAAAATCGCCAATTATAGAGCCACCCTGTCTTTCTGTAGCTTCGTTAACGTTAATAAAATAACGCTAATGATAGTGATACAAAAATTATACCGATTTGCTTGTGAGTCGCGCATCTCTACGTTTCCGCACTGTTCAAGCCTTTCAAAAAGTTTCAATAAATCACTGATTCAAGTGGCCAAGCCGAAATAGAAAAGAGGCAAGCTGCTTTGTAACGGATAAGAGTTCAAGATTAACAAACGCATCTGAACTTGTTTTCTCATTTTCAGATTATTTTATCTCTTTGCTGAAACTTTATTTTTCTTCTCAAAAAGTCAAACTCTTCTCGCGCTCTGCATTCATCAATAAGCTCGACGTGATTTATCGCTCGGTCCATTGTATTAAGTTCCGATGCAATAATGCTAACATAGCTATGATGCGCATCTTTCAGAGGTTTTTAAATTTGTTTAATATTTGTTTTAATTATTGATTTTTAGATTCTTCACAAACTCTGGCGATGTATGATTTACTTTCTAAAGGCTGCTCTTTATTCTTTAAAACTTTCAAAAATTTTAACAAACGCCTTTAATTGTGAGCAGCCTAAACTGTGCAGCGGTGTTTTAAAAGTTATGACCAATTCAGGGTAGAACCGTAATTGTGAGAAGCTGAATTAAAAAATCTATGAGTATTAACTCATACCTGTATTGGTTCTTGAAGTCGAGAATGGGGTGAGAATTTTTCATCTATTTTATTCCATTTTTTATTATTCTGGGTTAATTTTGTTTAAATTGAATTATCTTTTACTTTTTAATTCTTAATTCTTTTAAAAGATTATGACTTCTCATCTTTATTTTTATACTTATTTAGAGGCTATAGTGGATCTCAATGTGCAATTCGCGCTGCGCACGGAATTCATAGTATTTCCTGCGCAAACAAACCCCTCCGCACGGACAGACTTCCCTGCGCACGGAGAGACTTCTCTGCGCGCGGACAAAACTATCTACGCCCGTAACAAAGAACGCTTGCTCCCTACGTAAAACCCCTTTCTCCCTGTGCACAAACTTCTTTACGCACGTGATTATTCATTCTCCATACGGAACTCTCTTTCTTTCTCACGCAACTGTATCACTTCCGTGCGGACCAAGCTCTGTCCGTACGCATAGAAATAGTATATAAGTCGCTGCGCTCTGCACCTCCATCGTCACTTGAAATTACTCGCTCACTTGTAAAACTTGCTCTTTTTACAAAACAACGCTCACTATTTTTATCCTGCTCGCGATAACAATAAACTACATATTCATATCCAACTTATGTGCATTGAGAAACACGTACATATTTTGGTGACTGAATAAAACGGAACGCCTCCCAAGAGATACAGTCAGAGACAGAGATCAAGTGCCGCTCGACGTTCCAAAAACTTGGTTTCTCAAGGACCAGACTCAAATAGGTTAAGGTTACCCAGTAAGCTTATTTTTCGATATCATGGGGGACGAGCTTTACTATAAAACGGTCGTTGACCTCACTGCCAAGGAACTTATGCTTGTTTATGACAAGAATCCAAATCGAAAATACCCTTTGGCAATTCCAAGATTTGACAAATCAGGATGTGTTCTGAACTTGCTCAATATTCAGCCAAACTTGTTCGATGATTTGGACAAAAGTATTTTTCGAAAGACAAACCAAGGCCTTGAGTTCGACCCCGCATTTGATGTTACTAACATCCAAGAAGCTGTCCAAAAGACTGCTCGAGCCGACCATAAGATTGATGTCGATAAAATAAATGAGATCATTGTTATGGACAACCTTGCCACAATTCTTGACCGAATTGACGAGTCTGAAAAGCAAGAGGAGACCAAGTACCGGCCACCACCCTCTGACTCTAAGCCATCTGGATCAACTCCACGAAATGGAAATGCTCAGCCCCGAGGAAGTGCTCAGCCGAAAAAGGAACCAACTAACGATCGCTCAAATCGTTTGGACAAGTGAAGATGAAGACCCCGAAATTTGATGCTCAACTCCCAGTTGAAAATTTTATTTCGAACCTGGAACTCTACGGAAATTGCTCGAAGATTTGCGACGAAGATCTTATCAGTGTTGCTCTGTCCCAAATCCTGATGGAGGAAAGTGGAACTTCTCTCGTCGAAGCAATCACTGAAGAAGAAAAACAAAACTGGAACAGCTTCAAGGGTAAGCTTGTTCAAGTTCTGGGTAAAGACAAAGAGCACTACAAGCACATGTATACATCGTTCCAACGAGGTCAGGAGACACAGCAAATGGCAGTCACAAAACTTCAAGCCTTCTTCAAGAAAGGATACGGAAAGCTCAATCTTGATGCTGCAGATGAATCAATTATCTGTGACCGATTTATCGAATGCCAAGAGCCAAGACTCGCTGAACTGCTCAGACGTGAAAAATCCTTGCTGACACTCCGAAATATCGCTCAACGTGCCATGGAACTGGAGAGAAGCTTCTTCAAACGAGAAAATATCTTCGTCGCGGAAAGCTCTTCAAATGCGAAGGAATCTGAAATGGCCCAAATCTGCTCTCAACTGAAGGAAATTATATTTGCTGCGAAGGAGCCAGCAAAGGAAAAGAAGAAAAAGGGAAGATCGAGAATCCCCATCAACAAGCTCCAAGGACACTGCATTTCATACGTCCGAAATAACCGATGCCGATTTGGCGAAAAGTGCAAATACCTTCATGCGGAAGACGTACCAAAGGAAATTGAGGAAATAATCAAAAAGGAGGCATGACTATCAAGAGTCATTGAAACGTGTGAATATGCTCATTTTGCACCGGCCTCGCTCAAATTTGTTAAGATTATGCTCAACGGACTAAAATTTCCCTGCCTTATCGATAGTGGCGCAAGTAGAACATGTTTCCGCTCAGATGTTCTAGATCTATTACCGTCAACTATCAACAAACAAATTCCATCTACAATCATGCTCAAGTGTGCGAACTCAGAAGTCGTCAATGTTAAAACGCTCAGCTCCCCAATTGACGTCAAATTCGAAACAAGCTCTTCGCCACTAAGATTGAAGTTAGATCCGCTCATCGTTCAAAATTTATCGTGCCCGATCATTTTGGGAATGGATGCTCTCAAGGGGATAACGATCGGAGAAAAATCAGTCACTTTATTTAATAAGAAAATTCCAACAATAGATCCGAACTCAACTGATTTGTTCTTAACTGGCCTTATTGAAATCGACAAGAATTCTGGTCGTGAGAAAGAAGATTACGAAGCTTTCTTGAAGAGGCGATCAGAACAAGCCCAGAAAATCAATTTTGTTCCAGCTATTGGTTCTTATGGTGCAACTGACTTTGACTGTTTCCGATTTTGAGCGTGAAAAATAGAGCGCAACGGGATAAGTTATCGATAATAAAGGCGTTATTCAAAATTCTAAATCCTAGGATGGAAAGATCAAACACTCTTCTACAAACTGATCTTTTGTTCAAAAAATAGTTGGAATAGTTCAGAAGTTCTATGCGGTTAACGAAACCCCGAGCTTTTCAACTGCTTCTGTGATCACGAAATTGCTGATTTTTGGTCGGCTAATAGAGAGAGCTTCAAAGATCATGTAGGAATAATCTTCCAAACTCTAGATTTGAGTTCAATTTGAAAAATATCGCCAGAGCGGCCGTGAGGCGAGCGCAAGGCCCCGCGCCGATTTTCTGCATTACCCTTAAGGGAACGTCGACGATAATCAGGCATTTCTCAACCAAAATTTTTTTATACGATAAATAATCGAAGAATTCTAATATTTCAGGTATCAAGAAATGCCTTTGAAGAATACATGAGCGTGAAGAAAAAAATTTTTTGAAAAAATGTAATCAAAAAATAAAAAAGTCGAAAAGATTTCTCCTATTGATCTCATCTGTAAATAAATTTATATCTCAAAATGAGCCTGAACGGCCCATTAAGTAAAAGCCGATTTTTGTGCGACCACCCTAATCATATGACAAAAATCAATTTTTCACCGTTCACTCCCTATATATATGGTGTAACGGTCCTTTTGGCGATGGCGTAACGTTCCGATATGGCCTATTGGTCCGAGTTTTTAATAAAAATTCCCGAGAACGCAAAAAATAATCTATGCATAATTTAAATTTTATCCCGTCCCTCCTCTGGTTCCCCTCTTTCCAAAAATTTTCATTTTTTTTCGTGAAGTACAATTTTTCAAAAGCGCTCGACACAGGATGACGTGGACATGTACACAGGTCCTGTGTCCGTTTGGAACCAAAAAAATCTTGATTTTACGAATGCACTCAGACAGTTTTAATAAGTTACAGGAGAGTAGGGATAAATATTTCGGTATAGAAAGAAGAGACTTTTTATTTCTCACTAAAACCTAACCCGAACCCGGAGGCTTACCGAAATATTTTTCCATACTACGAGTTACAGTGGTTTTCCATTTTAAGAGCGTTTTTCAGATGACAAGAGTCGATCAAAACGCTCTGAAATTGGGCGAAAACCATTGTATTCAAAAAATCCTTTTCTAGAACACTTTTATAAGCTAAGTTTTATGTCTTGCTAAAAATACCGTGGTTTCCATCTTAAGAGCGCCCGACTTAAGAGCGTTTTTGCGTATATTGTAAAATGTTGTCATCTGCAAAAATTCCAACTTAAGAGCGTTGTTAAGATTTTTATTTACAGTGATAACCCATTTTAAGGCCGACCCTTTTAAGGCCACTTTTCCGAAAAATCTCAAAAATCTGTCATCCTTAAAAAATCCACTTTAAGGCCACTTTTTTCAATTTCTATTCAAAACCCGAAAGTTGCAGTGTCACTTGAAAAAGCTTTTTATCTTCGACTGCCCGATGCCTCCTGTTTTTATATTTATTCTTATTTTTTGGTACTCTTCGATGATTTTTTCTCGAATTATACAATTAGCGATGATTTCTTACGGTCCTGTCTGAATTTTTACTTAGATTTGACTCCAAGTAATTAAATTTATCATTATATTGGCGTCAAAAAATACGCAGAGAAATGTCTTAACCATTTTTCTTTCGAAAAAGCTCATTAATTATCTTCTTCACGTAACTTTTCTTTGACGTCTTCACTAGAATCTCTTCATATCTTTTTTTCTTATGATTCGTCATGTTACATGACTCATGAGTCATGAGTCATGTTGTTCCTTTTTTCAGACATGTTTTTCGAATATAATTTTTAAAATAATGAAAGAAAGAATCACCTTGAGTTCAATTCAAAAATCGGCCTTAAAATGGGTTTTTACTGTATGTAAAGAGGTATTATCATATATCAAAATGATCCCCAGAACACGAGGAATCTAATCATAGGCGATAATGACCGGTGCAAAAGTTTTGAAAAATCGGGGGGGGTGATCCCTTATGACAGTAGCGCATGGCGCTAGAGTTCATTGGTGCTGGCGGAGCTTCGGCGATAATGCACGCTTATGCAGATTGTTCGCCGTCAAACCGAAGCACCTGTCGCAGTCATCAGAATCGTTGCGGGACACGTCCTTTTGCTGGGAATTGCCTATCCATCTGTCGAAGCAAAAAGTCCTCGACTTCTTATGATAGCTCAAAAAGTATGAAAAAAGGGGGTGTTAAACTATGATATTATTTAAATTTTATCGATTCCTGCTTCCACTGCAAATATTGAACGGGTTTTCGGTAGAGTTAGCAAATATCTTCACGATCCGAAAAGAAGTCGAATCGAGGCGAACACGGTGCTGTTACTCAAACAATTTTCAATGACGCAAAGATTCGAAGAAGAACTTACGAAATATTGCAAGGAAAACAATATTCCTCTTGAATAATCTTTCTATAATGTTTCAAACTATTTTTTCATCAATAAATTTTTTCAATGAAGAAGAAAAAAACATAAAAACAGGAAAACAACCATTTTTACAAAAATTTGAAACACTGGGCGTAATGAATATTTAAATTTGGTAAAAAATATTTTTTAGTTTGCGTCATTCTCGAATTATCTTTTGAACCCGATGCTGTATACTATACAGTGTATAGTCTATACAGTATAGTCTATACTGTATAGAGGATGCTCAGTGTAAAATTATTCGATAACTTTTCGCGTTTCTTTTTCTCCCCATTCATTTTTTCTATCACCACCATTTTGATCCCGATCAATCGTCGCATTAACTTCTTTTTCGGGAAACCCTTGGGTGCTTTATTTCTCGGATATTGCAAAATTATCAGATTTTTGATGAGCATTTGATGAGTTCTTGTAAGCACTACGTCTAAACTCGCCAAGGATCAACCAAAGCTTTATATTATAAAATAGGTGGTGGTCTAAACTTTGAAGTTCATATGTGCGATAACAACTTCGGGTGGCCTAAACTTTGATCGTTCTCATGTGTGATTCTTTGAGAAAGTGGCCTAAACTTTGAATTTCCCCGGAGGCGCTTCTGCCATCGGTGACTAGAGCACTGCCCTACGCTTTATGCAGACCAATTAGGATTACGCTGCATTCAAGGTGATGACACACATGGAACTAGTCAGAGTGCCTCAGGGGAAATTCAAAGTGATTAACCGTGATTATCATTTCTGAGTGACTATTCTTGTCCGCCTACGCTCGTCATTTTAACATTTTCGCATAGGAAAAATGTTATAACGAAAAATTGTCAATGTTAATTGACGGAGCGTAGGCGGACACAGTAGTCATCTAGAAATGATAATCGCGGTATATTTGTATTTATATTGTATTTGTATATATTTGAAGGCGAGCAATCATCTAGAAAATAAATTGGGACCGCCCGCTTTTAAAAACTACGTATCGCAAGCGTGCCGCAGCAGTAGACAGCATTACTACTTATGGGAAAAACAAAGAGCTCAATTAAATAATTAAATTGCAAAATTATCGAAACCCTGCCGAATAAAGCTCGTATTTAAAAATTCATTGGAGACAATTATCTTTAATTCACGCTCGTTCAATTTAAGAAAAAATTCTAGAATGAACTAAGCCGAGCAAGCGCCGCCTGTTTTTATTTTTTCAACTTCTCAGAAATCGACGTTCGTTCATCATAAATTTCAAAAAAGGGCTAGATACAAAAGCTAATAGCTTTTCTCTTTCAATAACAATTATTTCATAAAAATAAATAATTTAAAAGAAAAAATAGGAATAAGGGTGAGGTAGGGTTCGCAATGAAAAAATTTTTGGTCCAAAAAAAATTGTTTAGATATTAATAGATCAAAATTAACAATTGTAATTTGACCTCAATAAGTCCAGAAAGTAAAAAAAAATCGGATTAATTATCCGATAAATGATTTTGTTAAAATTTTTTCGGAAAAATGAGGTTTTCTCGCCATGAGGGGGCAGGGCAACTTTGCGTCGCTGATATAATATAGTCTATATTATATAGATAAGGAATTCTCAAAACATATTTAAGTAAGTTTGTGTCATTAGAAAGAAACGCGTGGGCGCATTTCACATTTAAAGTTTATATTAACCAAAATTTTAAGATGACCTTATAAAATGCTGACTAATAATCAAATAAACCTTATTAGTTTATTTTTGTACATTTAAAGAAAGCGATTGAAATTAAAGAATGAAGAAAAAAGAAGTGAATTATCGATTACTAAAATCTAATATCCCGCTATGCCTATTTTTAAGATAAACTTATATAAAAAAGAGATCTCATATATTATCAGTGATCCCATAATTATTCCTATTGTTGGATGGTTAATCGGTAAGCCCTGTTTCATCTGGGGAGACATAAAAAAAATCTGATTTCAGATTTGAAACCCCACCATTTTTTCATTGCGAACCCTAGCTGAGCTTGAGAACAGATTCGGAAAGAAGCGAGTACATCATTAGAAAAGTGGATCAGTCCGGTAGAGCCATTGGAACCGTGAAAATCGAAAAAGATGCAAAGTTTTCGCCTTTTTCAAAAATGAAGAAGCAGCTGGAATTTGTAGAAGTTCGACAATACATTCCCCCAGTAAAGTCTCGCGACTCTCACAAACTCGCGGAAATTGTTGCCTTTTCGATCGAGCACAGGTTTTCTGAGCCATCAACGCAGAACGATCCTGTTTCCATAGGTGCACGTTGGCGAATGGAATGCTTGACACCTGGCAGTACTTCAAAATCACAGGTACATGAAAAAGCTTTTTTGTGATATGATAAACGAAAGATAAGCCTTGTGATCAAGTTGTGAATCTTTGGCTGAAGAACAAGATAAAGACTGCTGTTGCTTTGTATGGAGCTCGACTTGGGCCTTTTCGAGGAGCGTGTCCGACTCGATCATGGGTTATCAAAAAGGTTTAAAAAAGATTTTACAGAACAATATTAAATTAAAATTAAGGCCTTCCAATTGATGCTTGAGATTCCGAAAGAAACGATCGACGCGTCTTGGAGAAAAGTGAATCTTGAGCATCCAATGATCCATGAAGACTTTATCTTTGAAGTCGATGATGAAGAAGAAGAAATCGAAGTTGGTGCTCAAAATGGACAAGTTGGGGATGGTGCTCAGATGGAGGAAGAAGCCGAAGTTGGTGCTCAAAATGGAGAAGTTGGGTATGGTGCTCAGATGGAGGAGGTAGCGGATGAAGGATATCAAAATGGACAAGGCGGAGAAGTTGGTCAGATGATAGACGAAATGGTAGCTGAGATTGATTGGGAAATGGTTGGAGCAGAGAATGAAGCTTACGGTGGTGCTCAAATTGAAGAAATCGATGATGAAATGGAAGAAAATGGAGGAGAAATGGATATTGGTAGGGTAAACGCACAAAAAATCAGCTTTTTTTCTAGGGGTCGTAGAAACTTTATTTTTGGTGACGTGATTGCCCAACATGAAAAACTAAAATTTCCGAAAAAAAATTTTTAAAAAAACCACCTGACATCATTCTAGCGCCCTCTAAAGGGCTCCAAAAATCTATTTTTCGAGTGGATTGAGTTACAAAGCCGTGGAAGGTCTCATTCGACGCGCCTTGAGATTCTGATCATTTTGAGACAAAAAAATTTAGTGACAATACTTCTGATCGATCAGGAATCAGCTGGAGGACCTCTAGCTCCTTGCTGGAAGACCAGAAATTTACTGGAAGAATGAAGATTTTTAAATTGAAGTAAATTAAATCCTTAATTTTTTATAAAATTAAGAGATAAATATCATGTGATCACACGGAGGACTCTTGGAGGACTTTGTCGGGTTGAAAACATCAAGTTGGTGGAAGACATCAAAATTCAAAATTTTTATTATTTTGTTTATTTTTAATTAAAAATGGGCTTGACGGCCCGAAGGGCCGTCTCAGCCCCGTCCCTGGCTTTTTATTAAAAATGGGCTTGACGGCCCGAAGGGCCGTCTCAGCCCCGTCCCTGGCTTTTAATTAAAAATGGGCTTGACGGCCCGAAGGGCCGTCTCAGCCCCGTCCCTGGCTTTTAATTAAAAATGGGCTTGACGGCCCGAAGGGCCGTCTCAGCCGTCCTGGCTTTTAATTAAAAATGGGCTTGACGGCCCGAAGGGCCGTCTCAGCCCGTCCTGGCTTTTAATTAAAAATGGGCTTGACGGCCCGAAGGGCCGTCTCAGCCGTCCTGGCTTTTAATTAAAAATGGGCTTGACGGCCCGAAGGGCCGTCTCAGCCGTCCTGGCTTTTAATTAAAAATGGGCTTGACGGCCCGAAGGGCCGTCTCAGCCGTCCCTGGCTTTTAATTAAAAATGGGCTTGACGGCCCGAAGGGCCGTCTCAGCCCCGTCCTGGCTTTTAATTAAAAATGGGCTTGACGGCCCGAAGGGCCGTCTCAGCCCCGTCCTGGCTTTTAATTAAAAATGGGCTTGACGGCCCGAAGGGCCGTCTCAGCCGTCCTGGCTTTTAATTAAAAATGGGCTTGACGGCCCGAAGGGCCGTCTCAGCCCCGTCCTGGCTTTTAATTAAAAATGGGCTTGACGGCCCGAAGGGCCGTCTCAGCCCCGTCCTGGCTTTTAATTAAAAATGGGCTTGACGGCCCGAAGGGCCGTCTCAGCCCCGTCCCTGGCTTTTAATTAAAAATGGGCTTGACGGCCCGAAGGGCCGTCTCAGCCCCGTCCTGGCTTTTAATTAAAAATGGGCTTGACGGCCCGAAGGGCCGTCTCAGCCGTCCTGGCTTTTAATTAAAAATGGGCTTGACGGCCCGAAGGGCCGTCTCAGCCGTCCTGGCTTTTAATTAAAAATGGGCTTGACGGCCCGAAGGGCCGTCTCAGCCGTCCCTGGCTTTTAATTAAAAATGGGCTTGACGGCCCGAAGGGCCGTCTCAGCCGTCCTGGCTTTTAATTAAAAATGGGCTTGACGGCCCGAAGGGCCGTCTCAGCCGTCCCTGGCTTTTAATTAAAAATGGGCTTGACGGCCCGAAGGGCCGTCTCAGCCGTCCCTGGCTTTTAATTAAAAATGGGCTTGACGCCCCGAAGGGCCGTCTCAGCCCCGTCCCTGGCTTTTAATTAAAAATGGGCTTGACGGCCCGAAGGGCCGTCTCAGCCCCGTCCCTGGCTTTTAATTAAAAATGGGCTTGACGGCCCGAAGGGCCGTCTCAGCCCCGTCCTGGCTTTTAATTAAAAATGGGCTTGACGGCCCGAAGGGCCGTCTCAGCCGTCCCTGGCTTTTAATTAAAAATGGGCTTGACGGCCCGAAGGGCCGTCTCAGCCCCGTCCCTGGCTTTTAATTAAAAATGGGCTTGACGGCCCGAAGGGCCGTCTCAGCCGTCCCTGGCTTTTAATTAAAAATGGGCTTGACGGCCCGAAGGGCCGTCTCAGCCGTCCCTGGCTTTTAATTAAAAATGGGCTTGACGGCCCGAAGGGCCGTCTCAGCCCCGTCCCTGGCTTTTAATTAAAAATGGGCTTGACGGCCCGAAGGGCCGTCTCAGCCGTCCCTGGCTTTTAATTAAAAATGGGCTTGACGGCCCGAAGGGCCGTCTCAGCCCCGTCCCTGGCTTTTAATTAAAAATGGGCTTGACGGCCCGAAGGGCCGTCTCAGCCGTCCTGGCTTTTAATTAAAAATGGGCTTGACGGCCCGAAGGGCCGTCTCAGCCGTCCCTGGCTTTTAATTAAAAATGGGCTTGACGGCCCGAAGGGCCGTCTCAGCCCCGTCCCTGGCTTTTAATTAAAAATGGGCTTGACGGCCCGAAGGGCCGTCTCAGCCGTCCCTGGCTTTTAATTAAAAATGGGCTTGACGGCCCGAAGGGCCGTCTCAGCCCCGTCCCTGGCTTTTAATTAAAAATGGGCTTGACGGCCCGAAGGGCCGTCTCAGCCCCGTCCCTGGCTTTTAATTAAAAATGGGCTTGACGGCCCGAAGGGCCGTCTCAGCCGTCCCTGGCTTTTAATTAAAAATGGGCTTGACGGCCCGAAGGGCCGTCTCAGCCCCGTCCCTGGCTTTTAATTAAAAATGGGCTTGACGGCCCGAAGGGCCGTCTCAGCCGTCCCTGGCTTTTAATTAAAAATGGGCTTGACGGCCCGAAGGGCCGTCTCAGCCCCGTCCCTGGCTTTTAATTAAAAATGGGCTTGACGGCCCGAAGGGCCGTCTCAGCCCCGTCCCTGGCTTTTAATTAAAAATGGGCTTGACGGCCCGAAGGGCCGTCTCAGCCCCGTCCCTGGCTTTTAATTAAAAATGGGCTTGACAAAGGCCGGGATAAGAATACAGGACTAAGGTGATCAGTCTCAGTTCTGTCCCCAACCCCGCCCTCACCCGTAGATTATTTTTTCCATATTTCCCCTTCTGGTATTGCTCTTATGGTTTCTTTTCTTTGGAATTTTTTTGGAAGTTTTTATTTATAGAAAGCGGTTTTTATGAAGTTCATGATATTCTTTATATATTCCTGACTTTCACTTATATTGAATTCTTAATTTTTAATCAAAAATATTAAAAAATTTTTATTAAAAATTTTTTCTTTCAGCAATGGTTTGTTTTCCTTCGAAAAGTCCTCCGTTAGGTCCTCCGAAAAAAAGGGACGAAAAATTATCATTATTTTAGGGGTTGAAAAGGAGTAAGATGTATTTCTTTTGTCCTACAACAATTATTAGTCTCAATTAGTGTTACATAACAAGGTTACGTAACACTCTTCGGCAATTTCTGAGTCATCGGAGATATGGTCACTAAATTTTTTTTTATGAAAATGATCAGGAGCTTATTCTGCGTCGATCTAGCTATTCTAGAGTCTTCTCACATGATCCACTCAAAAGTTAGCCTTTTGCCTGGCTTAAAAAGGTTGAAAACCTTGAAAAATTTTGAAAAAAATTTGAAAAGTACTTTGGCATGATCTATCACCATGCCAAGTTTCAAGTCAATACTCTTTCGAGGGAAAAAGTTGATTTTTTTGTGCGTTTACCCTAGATATTGGCCCTGAGGAGATTCAATAGATCAAAGATTTTGAAGATTAGTTTTTTACTGTAAGATTTGACTGAAAAATTACAATGATAAAATAAAATTTTAATTAAAATAAAAGCTTTCTTAATAAAAAAAACGATTAGAAGTAAAATAAATCTTGTTTTATAATCATGCAGAATTTCTCTCCGTTAGAAATTTCGTCGAGTTCACTTCTGGGAGAATCAATTTTAGAAAAGGGGCGCATCGACTTTCAGCGATTCAGAGCGCGGATTCTTGGTGACTCTCTCTCGGATGGATTTTTACGAACTCAAACACCTAGTCAGTAGAAATTCTTACCAAAAAGCGATATTTGGTAGCATCATAACATACGATATGCGAATATTTCTAAGAGAGTAAAAAGGTAAAAAATGCACAGAAGTATTGAAAAAAGTTAAATTTCTGATTGAGAAAACTCGAGGGGGTGCGACAAGAAAAAACAAAAATCTCAAGAATTTTACTGAAAAAATAACGAGAAAAGACATGTTTTTGTTGTACGTTTCATTCGATAGATTCGATAAATTTTCAGCTCCGTCGGATATCGGCGATTTTTTTATCAAAGAAAACGAGCAAGATCACAAAGTTATCATCAATAATGTTTTCCAAATTAAGCACTTTTCTTCTACGTCTTTCACTCAATAAGATTCATTTATTTAGTCAAAATCGACGCCCGCTCAGCGGCTTAAGTGGTACGACGCTCTGACAAATTAAGTCGGTTTTTTAAATTAATCGATTATAGTTATATAACAATGCTTTTGGCAAATTTAAAAATGAACTTTTAAGATCTCATCAAATCAACAAAATATAACCTGTCTTGTAAATCTTATTAAAATAACAAAGAAGATAATCGAAGGCTTTGATATTCAGATATAATAGATTAAACTCATTCGCAAAACGCCATAGTTGAATAACATTTACAGAAGTTATTTTTTTCTCTATAAACTTATAACACTCAGCAAGTGGTGCTAAAAAACCAAAAAAATCGGCTTTTTAGACATTTAAAATGATAGCCTTAATTTTTATACGATTTTTTTCGTAGCGAGTTAATATGTCTTGTTTACCCTTAATAATTTAATCTCTCCCTTTTTTGGGCTAGCAAGTTAATTAGTCTCGAGAGATAGCGTTAATTTTTATCGAAATTTTTATGTGGCAAGTTCATATGTCTCGAAAAGCCTTAATTTATTTAATCTCTCCCTTTTTTTGGGCTAGCGAGTTACTTGAACGGCGTAACTTTATTTTTGCTTTTAACGAATTTTAATCCTCACAGCTGCATTAACCAGGTGCAGTGGGGAAGGGATAATATAAAGTTATTTTTCAGAAAAGCAAGCGAAAGTATGGCTAATCACCTGTGTAAACAATCACGGCGCGTGAACCTTAAAGCGCGCACAGGTGTGGCCTGAGGCGCATGAAGCAAAAAGTAAAGCGCTGTTTAAACTAAAAATCTCCGGATATCCCAGGTGCACGTCCAGGTGCAGTGAAAACAAATTTGCAATAATTAAAAAATTGCGATCAGCACCTAGTTGCTGCGACACCTGTTGGCGCTAAACCCTTCGAGCACGAAAAATCATTTTTACGATAATTCGTTAATTTGCAAAAATGCATAAGGTCTCCATGAGCAAGAGAATCAGCGCCGCCCAACAAAAGCTTAATAACATACTCCGAAAAGAAGCGATTCCAGGAATGCCTAGCGCGACGCTCTTTACAGTCGCACAAAGTGCCATCGTATTCTCGCCAGCTGAAATAAACGTAGGACCTACAACGGGGAGTAGAAATGTAGGCTAGGATTGGGGTATGGAAATTTACAAGTAAAGCGTTCAACGAGGACTTAAGTACAGTAAGGGTAAGCGTAAGAGGTTAAGTGGAGCTATCGAAACAAGAGCCCGCAACTCATTACAGTAAGAAGCCGATAAAGAATAATGGTAATTTAGAACCAGTTATGGCGAGAAGTCAAGTAGATGTACGAGTCAGCGATCAGGCACTACGTCGTTAGAGGCAAATTTCAAAGGAACTTCAACACCAAGGCGACTTCCTTACCCCTCCTCACCCACATGTTCAAGAAAGAGGGATGCGACAGAGTGAATTTGCTTGACGGCGACAGAACGCTACTTGCTTTGTCCAGTGCTTGAGAGGAGCCGATTGACGCAACCGGCGCGACTCTTCTTGAAACATGCTTAGGGTTAGGGTTAGGGTTAGGCGGAATGACGTCCAATGCCAAACCATCCATCGAGTGAAAATTCACAGCGAGCATCGATGTTATTTGCTTGGAACAAGGCGACAAAGAGACCCACCTGGAGTTGGTCTCGCTGGAGGAAGGGCCCAGGCGCCTACAACAGGCACGAAGAGACTTGAGGGAGGCGATGCAAGCTGAAGATGATCGGATCTGGGGACAGAAGAATGACGCAAGCTACAAAGTTCGCTCTTGCGGTCTTTCTCGGTGCCGTCAGAAGTATCAGGGATCATAAACAGTAAAAACCCAAAAATTGCCCACCTGAAATTTGGCCGCTTTTTGTCTAAATCCGCCTTTTTTGGAACGAAATCAACCCGAAATTTGGCCGCTTTTTCAAAAATAAAAAATCTTCTATCAGAATTGGCCCAAAATGATGCTATTTCTGATCATCTTTAGCTTTTTAAAGTGTTTTAATCATTAAAAATGACTAAATTTTAATAAAAATGTCTTCAGACAAACAAAAATTTGAAAATCATGCCGATTTTCGAAAATTTCGAAACTTCGCTTTTTGAAGAAGGGACTTGGCTAACCGGCAAAAAACCCAAAATTCTGCCGCTTTTTTCGGGAATTTGTATCTAAAAACCGGCCAATTTTCGGGTTTTCACTGTAAAGAAGCTCGCTCTTGTTAAACACACTTTTCATGCTTTACTTATGTTGTCTGCACCGAAAAAAGAAAATCTTTTGCCAGACCACAGCGAATCGTAGTCCTTATCTTAGAAAACAAAAGGAGCTCGACGAACTAAGAATAAGAACCAGGCCAGAGAGACCGAAACAAAGGTATGACGACTTCAGATAAGGGAAGCCAGCGAAGGGAGACGAGTCAGAGACTCAGAAACCTTATGAATAAGGTCAGTAAGATACAGTATGGGAAAACGGAATTCCTAGAGCAAGACAAAATTGGGCCCTTAATCATAATTTTTATCGAAATGACGTGCGAAAACCCGAGTTTAGACTAGGGTCGGACACAAAAAAAAGTTCTCAAATCCGTCTCTTCTCATCAGTACCGAATTCAGCATGGTCAAAAACCCCCGCCCACAAAAATTTAGCACCATTGGTGGTGAACGTTAGATAAGAGAGGCTAAAAACCCTTAAAAATGCCTATTTAAAAAATATAGGTAAAAAATCTTTAGAAAATCGAATTCAATATAAAAATAATGCGGATAAATTATTTTATTTTATTGATAGGCAGGAAAGAGTTGAAACTATATGTGAGAAAAGATTCAGAGGCAGAAATGAAATATAAGGACATTTGAGGTGCCTTTTACATTGCAAATAACACATTTTTTCTTTAAATAGCTATATAAAAACGGCCTCATCTCAATAAATCTAAGATGTGCAATCTTAATAATTGTGGTCCATATAAAACAGACACTTGGCTCTCATCTTCAATAAAAATTTTGTGCATAGCTATTTGGAATATTTTATAAAATCTTTTTTTCTAATGTCCGAATAGGGATAATTTGGAAAAATTCAACTTTTTGAATACAATCTCCAAGCATTTTTTCTGGCTTATAGGTGGAAGAAACATGGTTAATGGCTTAAATTGAAGCTTGCTAAATTCTTTATAATATGCTTTATATTTGGACCAACCAGCCGGTAATTCTAGACCTACCAGCTGGTAAAATGATTGAAACCTTTTCCAATTTTCCAAAATTTTTATTGAAATGTCTTATACATATATATAAAAATAATTTGAAAAAGTACTCATCACATGACTTGAGAAGGACCCATGGAGGTCCCCTACTGCTGAAAGACCCATATTCCTGGAAGAATATTGAAAAAAAAGAAAAAGTGCAGTTAAAAAATAAATTAATATATGTCGCGTAACGCGATCAATAATTCATAAAAAATGAAAAAAGTAACGCACCTTAAGCACATTAAGGGAGACCACAACATTATTCGATAATAGATTCTTCTACCTCTCTGTTTTTCGGAGAGCAGTTTTGAATACATGAGGTAGAAAAATCTATTAGATTCGACGGAGATGGCTCCCCGCGCTTCGACAACGTTTTCCGACCATTTCATCCGAGTTCTGTCGAGATGATTTCTAATTAACCCTTTTCTGACGGGGCGGTAACTGACCTTGACGGAGTTTTACGCCAGAAAGCAGGTTAAGGAGAATGGAGAGAAAACACTGTCGCGAAGAGTAACCTTCTTACTAAATCCTAACTTTGGAGATTCTCCGCCTACGAAATATCGATAATCGGCATCATCGATGAGCGTGTTTTGTGCATTAAAAGCACGCTCCATAGTCGTGGCTATGCTCCGCAGACCAACTACTTCACAAGCCGTGCAGGAGCAGTCAAAACCACAACTGGTCCCTCGGTTAACCAGATATGGAGCTGCTGCCACTTGACAAAAAAGTCTTGCACTGGCCCAATTTCGTCCAAAACACTTCTCCTAGAAAAAAAATAAATCAAATGCACTCATTTATACCTATTTATTTATTCTAAAGCTAACTAGACTTAATCACAACAACTTGTTCAACAACGTAATTTTTTCTTGTTGAGCAAGTTTTCATGACTGCTAAGAAGTATTTGAAACAAAAAATGGGACCTGGACTTTGGTCTCTTCGATAGGACCGCCGTTCCCGCGGCCCTATAACCGATGTTGTTGGTGATTTTCTTCTTTTTAATATCGATATTTGGCTACAGCAATCTGAGAAAATTTTTGGCGTAAGTTGTTGAAAAAACAGAGATCGAATATTGGTATCAGTAAAATATTTTATTTTTGCAGCAAAAAATAGAAGCTGAAGCGAATGTGAGAATTAAAGCAGTAAGCAGTTTGAAAAGGGAATGTGATTTTATAAGTGTTGATTGATGATCCGCTCGAAGACAGCTCTCCAGTAATCGATGCAAGAATTTCTACTAAGATGAACATCATCGTCAAAATCGAATTTTTTGATGAGGATGAATTCGCCCATCTTCTTTGTCCTCAGAAATTTTAATAAAGCATGTTAATTGATCCAATTTCTTTTAATGTGTACCTCTTCCAGCAGATAATTATACCGATCAAGAAACCAGACAGATTTTTTTTTAATTAGCGGGCATGGCGGCAGAATAAAGCAATACGATTTCGCACGAGGAAAACAACCTCGAATAGCTTTTTCGAGTATTGCTACAGATTCAGAAATTTTCTCCTAAATTCGATTTGAAATTTCTTATATTCTTTGTGAATTACGCATGTGCGTTGTATATCATTTATTCCGATGAATAAGAAGAGTGTTTCTTTGAAATCAAAAGGGCAGTTTTGACGGCAAATATCACACTTGTTTATTGTGTGACCTTTTCTTGGAACTCGTTCGCTGCTCTCATATTTTGGAACAGCCCTTGGCTTGGAAAATCTATACTTTTTGCACTCGGGGGGCAATATTCGTCTGACTTCTTACGAAATAAATTTGCCAATCTGGCATAATTCTAACTTGCCATTTTTGAATTATCTTTCGGCGGTGTTTTCTGCTTGAGTAAGTCGAGAGCCCCACTATATATAAAAGAAAATTTCCTTAACCCCACGAGTCAAATTGAAGGGCGTAACCCCATGAGTCTAAGTCGACATTTTTTGTCGAAATGGCCTTCCCGGTGCGATAACCTATTGAAAATTAGTACTTATACTAATTGAAACGTGCTCATTCTCATGAAGCATTTTGTTTTTCTCTAGCATGAGTAGAACATGATATATTTGGTCTGACCCAATTTTACAAGCACCGTTCCATCTTTTTTTAGCGGCGCGCAAATTTTCAAATCTTCATGACAATATTTGAATGGAAACAGACTGAATCAATGAATAAGGCCAAGGTTTTAGCAGGATTACTGCATGATGTAGAAATGCTTCCGTTTTTGCTGCCTGTATTACCATTCTTTACGCGCTTGTTTTTCAAAAATGTCTGACTCCGAAAATGAAAATATAGCTGAGAGAATTCTTTCCGATGAAGAGATCACAGAGTTTCTTGAAAAAATTGAAGAAGAATTGTTCTGTCCGCCTTCTTACAGATTTCACCACTTGAAGTCATCACTTCTGTTCCTAGCTCAGACTATCTTCATTTTATCTAATTGTAAATGTCTTATTTGAATTCTACGCATTTGAAAACCTACATCATGTACATTTTTGAACGAAATAAATCCGATTCTTTGATCCGAAATAATTGTCGGAAGGTTATCGCAAGTACTTTCACGTTGGTGCAGTAAGTGATTAATCCGGTACCAAGCGCCACCAAAAGGGATAAGCGCGCTCTTTTTTTGGTCAGAGGTGCTTAATACCAGTTTGAATATCCGTTACATTTTTCAGCTCGATCCGGATCACAGATAGATCAGTACAGCTGATTTAAACCGGATTTCGACAAAAAATGTCGACTAAGACTCGTGGGATTAAACCTACATCGCAACTTAGTCTTATTGCATAGGTTTTCCCCTCGGGGCGTTTTTTTGACTACTTCTTCGTCATCAGTATTAATATGAGCATTCAAACGTCCTCTTTGAAATTAACGATCGCTTTTTTTGAGGATTCGTAGCTCATTGAGGGTGCCAAAATGCAATTTTTTGTTGTTCCATTTTCCTTTTTAGGCCATGATCGCTTTTTGATGAGCTGCATCTTGTTTTTTTCGAAAGCGCTCCTCTTTCTCCTCAGCCTCTGCCATGCTGACTTTGTTTTGTCGGAAAAATGAAGCCAAGTCCCGCACAAAATATTTTATCACAAAATGCACATTTGGCCTTGTTTTGCAACGATTTCCTCATAATTCTGTAGCAACCATCGCGCCCGGAGCACACATGTTCTTTGCAGCATAAGAGTTTTCAGAGTTGAAGTGGTAGTTGCCGATCATAATTATGACATTGTTCTTCCGGCGACTGCTTTCGGTCATTTTGAAATTGATAACGAGAGAAAAGTTGCTATTTTGGACGGTGAGGTAGTTCCGCTAGTACAGAAAGGTGGTCACGTTGAGGTCAATCTTATTGAGTGAGTGGTTCTAGCGCCGTTTGAGTCTTTGGTCGTGGCTGGAAAGTGCTCACTTGATTCTAGAGCTCAAGGAATAGTAGCGGTAGAGCGGTCGTCTTCTGGATTTTTGCCCGAAAATGATATCGAGCTGGTCGAGAGCATCGTCGATGCTTCCAAGGAGGTCAACGTGATGCTTGTTAACAATAATCCTTTCGAAGTCGAGGTTCCAGAGGCGGCAAAAATTGCTGACGGACACTAGCTTGAGCCTACTAAAAATGAATTTGAGTCTAATGAGCTTGTTGCTATCCAAGAGCACCCAGATCTAGAATTGGAAGCACGTGCGGCTGCCGAGCTTCGTAAAAAGCGGTTTAACCCATCAGCGTCTGAAGTCTATAATGAGGTCGAGATAGGGGCGTGGCTTGATAAGACGGAGTCTGAAGGATTTCGCGATCTTATGGGTGTCCATCGTGTTGTGTTCTCCACTTCTGATGAGGACATCGGCATTATCAACCAGTATGCTTATTCCATCCGATGGAAAGATGAGACGAAAGTTGTGTACTCTAAGCCCATCAAACCGAAATTCGCGTTGAGGGAGGAAGGGTCTCAGATGCTTCGGAAGTGGTGTCGAATGGATGTGATACAGAAAGGCGTGTCCCCAAATAATAGTCCACTTTTCTTTATAAGAAAAAAAGAATGGTCGCTGCCGCCCAATTCTGGACGCCCGTTTGACAAATAAGGAGACGCTTACAGAACGCTGGCCGTTACCTTCCATGGAAACCATGCTTAACCAAATCTCTGGTATAATAAGCAAATCGGAAGGGAACATTTACATGTCTGTCACAGATATCAGTTCGGCTTATTCGCAGCTTCTTCTCACCAAGGATTCTAGGAAGAAAGTTGCTTTCTCTTTCGGCCCGGACCAATACACGGCAAAGAGGGTACTGTTCGGGCTCGCCAATGCACCTTCTTTGTTTTCGCTTCTGATGCGAAACGTGCTCAATGGGATCGAGAACGTGTTTTGTCTAATTGACGACATCATTGTTCTTAGTCACAGCTACCAGGAGCACATGCACGCTCTGAAGGAGATTTTCACGCGGCTAATCTCTGTGGGTATCACTCTGGCTCCCGCGAAAACGCGAATTTGCTGTACGAGGAATTCGAGTACCTCGGGTACGTGATTTCACGTAGGGGTTTGCGGCCAATAAAAAGCAAGCTTGACTCGATCATACAGTTTCCGGCACCGAAATCGCGACGAGAAGTTCGACGCTTTTGCGGCCTTTGCGTTTTTTACTCAAAGCATTTGCCCAACATCATGATGACTCTTAATCCCTTGCATAAGATGTGCTCGAATACGGCGGAGAAATTTCAGTGGAGGGTTGTTCATCAGGAGGCGTTTGAGAAAGCAAAGGAGATACTCAAGAAAGCGGTAGAACTTGTCCATGTTGATGATTCACTTGATCTGGTCTTGATAACTGACGCTTCTGACCTGGGCATTGCCGGGGCTTTGCACCAAAGACAGAAAGATGGCATTCTTGTTCCATTAGGGTTTTACTCAAGGCGACTTGTACCGGGTGAGCAGAGGTTAAGCAGTAGATATAAGGAGTTTTTGGCTCTAGTGGCGTCACTAGAATTCTTCGAGAGCTACACTTTTGCGCGTATGGTGTACTGTATCACCAATCACGCCTCTCTCGTTGGTGTTTTAGAGCAGAAGCGGCTCAAGGAGAATCTACCCGTAAGGGTCCTGAATCTCTTTGCCAGGATCACTCGCTTTGACGTCCGCGCCATCAAACACGAGAGAAATGATCACCCAGGGATAGTTGCAATTGATGCGCTCTCGCGTAGTTTCCCTGTAGCGACTTTCTCTGACTTTGATGAATCAGATGATCTCGCCGTCTGTCACTCCCTCGAAGCCACACTCGGTCCACAAACGCAAGTCTGCTCTATTTTGCAGTGTAAAAGGTACAATTTGCGTTCAAATAAGGCCGTCGAGTCGGATGATACAATGTTCATTGTCGATGGATTACCGTACTCGGTCGAGATGCTAAAGAAGGCGCAAGATAATGACGCGTTCGTCGCCAATGAGGTTGCCAGGAGAGCGGCTTTCAAGCACGAGAATGGACTGTTTTACAGCCAGGATTACGTCATTAAGCCATTATTACTTCTTCCTGAGGACATTGCCCATTCTGTTGCGTCTTTTCTCCATCAGAAAATGGAACATCCGGGGAGCAAGGCTCTTGCCTCGATGTTTTCGCGATATTTTCGAACGCGTAACATCACTAAAGTAGCGGTCGACATTTGCTCTAACTGCTCAGTTTGTATCCAGAGAAAGCCTAGACCACCCTTAAGACCATGTGATCGTCCAGCGCCAAATATCGGAGTTCTTCCTTGGCAATATGTCTACCTAGATTTAGCAGATATGGGGAGCTGTGATTCAAATGGGAATCGCTACATTTGCGGGCTCTTTGACGGGCTCACCCATTTTCTAATCGCATGCCCTCTGAAATCGAAAAGCGCTAAGGACGTAGCACACGCGTTGAGCTCTCTTCTTCTGAGTCAGAACATTGTCAACACCAGGTTGATCACCGATTATGATCAGTCATTTAAGGCTGTTGTTCCCCTTTTACAGAAGTTAAATATTTCTGTAGGTTTTATTTCACCAATGCACCCGCCAGGAAATCGTATTGAACGATGCTGGCGGTATTTAAAGGTTAAGAGCCAAATTTTGTCGCTGTCACGTGAGAACTGGAGTTATGAGTTACAGTATCTACTGTTCCTTATTAATAACTCTCCAAGTTCTTCTCTAGATGGCCTTACCCCCTCTGAATGTCTCACGGGACGCCTACTTCCTCTGCCACTCTTCAAGGCCTCAGAGAATGAAGACATACAGGTGTATGATCCACTCAGTTGGTATTCATATATCACTGGGTGGCTCTCTAATCTCGGTCAGGAGTTAAGTGCGCGCCAAATGGACAAGTTTATTCGAAGTGAGATCCCCTTACATAAGGGTATCAAGCTCAAAGAAGGCCAGCACGTTTTCTATTGGAAACCGCAGCGTGAGGGTAATTCGAAGAAGTTATATGTCCATTGGGAAGGTCGCGGGAAAGTGACAGAAAGGTTACAAGCCGGAGCTTACAGGATCAAAACGAGTGAGGGGAAGACTTTAGTCAGAAATATACGGCACTTGCGCCCGTATAATCCATCGTCAGAGCCCGCGCTAGAATAAGGTTTCTTTTTTCTAGAATGGGTTAATTTTCTCCGTTCTTTTTGTAAATACAGTTAAATTCAAGATTTTAAATTTTCACTACTGTAGCTCATTATTTACTTAAGGGGGTGACGCGCGAAATGGTTCGACTTGCATGGATCACGTGGTGGATTTACGGTGCTGCTGCTCAGAACATCGAGATTAGAGATGGGGGCCTCCTCCTTGAATCTTCCGGAAAAGTGTACCTCACTTATCAGAAGAAGGTGCATCGGTTCAGGGTTATTCGAACTAGTCCGTCAGAGGCTTATCAGAATCTAACATTTAGCGACTGCTCCAAGGAACACTGCGTTCATCTCGCAGGGGATGATAGAAGGGCACAAAAGCAATGTGAGGATTCTAGTTTTGAGACTGCTAAGCTCTTTCATGCGACTCTTAAGGGGACTTACGAGACTAGATTGAATGAAATTTTGGCGGAAGCTACTGCATTTAAGGGCCGAATGCGCAGGGATTTAATGTCCAGTGCTTCTTTAGTGCTTGGGTTGGTTAAGACGGCTCTAGAGACTGCCAATGGTTTTAAGATTAAGAAAGTCGAGGAGGTCACGCTTAGGAATCAAAATAACATTGAAAAGCTCCGGGATATGGTACTTGAGAATGCCCAGGCAGTGCAAGTAAGGCTCAACCAGTTATATCATTTCGCCTCTAATATAGATAAAAAGACTGTGTGAGACCCGGCGAGACATACGCCGAGAACTTGCCACAAGGGAGATCGCTACTTTAGTCACGAGCTACCTTGACCAACTAGAATCTGAAGTTGGAACCCTTATGAAAGGGAACCTCCCTGCAACCGTTGAGTATTTAACTCTTTACCGAACCAGCTGTCTCGTTTCTTGTGCGGCTCTCCCAGAATCTGAGTGTCAAGCGTACTGCTCTTACTTACTCAGGAGCATGCCGGAGGCAACTCGATCCCAGTTAGCTGGAGTTGAGATAATAGACGGGCACGTGCACATCTTGTTTTCAATGTCATTTTTCGACATTCTCGACTCATCCACGCCCAGATACTCCGTTCGAAGTTTCGGAATGATCCGCCCGGGTCAACTGAGAAACCAGCTGGTCCGCCCTCAAGTGGGTCACTATATCACAATTTCTAGGGGTACCGTCATGGATATTGATAGAGCTCTTTGCCAAGAAATTGGTTCTGAAATGCACCTCTGTCCAACAGACGCCCTCTTGTGGAGCTGCTTGAATGATCCCGAAACTTGCCCGGTTATTATAACTAGGGACTATCACGGGAGCGCGGGAGCCCCATTTTCGCTTTCCCAACTTCCCGAAATATGCATCCATTCTTCTTGATTTTTCAGTCTCTAGATGTTTTCGTACCTGCTGATTCCAAATATGACAGAAAAATTGGCAAAAAAATATTGAATGTTATGAAAAACATAGAATTTATCTTTAAAAGATGCAAAATGTATAGTGCTCGTCTTTGCTCGTCATTTTTTTTTTTTCGATATGTTCTCTGTCAGACCCTTCTGCTTAATCTCTCAAAAAATAAATTTACTTGGTTCTACTAGTCGGCCACAATCATCAGATAAGTAAGTAAAAGTGACGGCGCGCTAGTGCTTTACACGCTGCGCGGGGAGCCCGAAAAGCATTAGCGCGCGCCATACTCTCAGTGGGTGCTTGCTTTGACCCAGTACACGGAATCAGATGCAAACAATACCGGGTGATTAACACAAAAAAGTTCCCAGAAGTCCTAAGCTTCATGTTTTAAAAGAAATATTCGAAAAATGATAAGCAAGTGACCCAGAAAACTCGGGTGAAAAATCAGTCAGCTTTAAGAGTAGTCTTAAGCTTGTCTTCCGCAGCATTTTCCGATCAAAAAGATTTTGGTATCATCAGAATCAGCAGAAAAATTCATACTTATGAGGAAATTTTTACGAAAATCGAAGGGCAATCGTTTACCCGTGAAAGTCCCTAATTATAACTGAGACGCAAGACTCGTGCTCATTTGCGGTTGCGAGCAATGGAGTAGCGGTCTATTCTAGTGCTATTTCGACCCATAGAAGCAAGATTGGACGCACCGGGAATCAGGGTCTAACAACTCAATTCGAGGGATTTATGTTTTTTGAGAGTTCTCATAACAGGGCTGAGGTACTTTGTCCAAGAGCTGAAAGCCAGGTACAGATCATCTCTGTTAAACGAGCTCAGGTTGTTGATGAGCATAATATTGAGATCAAAGCGCCACTTGGGCGACATATCTTTAACTTTAGTACGTTGGATGAGCCGCGATTTGATTTTAATCAAACATACAAGATCCACTCAGCATTCGATTTAGAATAAGAGAAGGTTGAAAAAGAATCAAGATTGATCGCCCTCTCTATCGGGGTCTCCACCCTTACGCTCGTTGCGCTTGTTCTCTGGTACGCAAGGCGAAAATTAACATTACTATTTTCGAAGAATAGGCAACTTTATCGCGACATAAACAGCCTTAAGCCAATAGGATTTAGTTCAGTAGGAGCGGGAAAAGGCACTAGCCGAATCTAGTGTTCAAACGCCATCGGGAAACTATCCAGGAGCCAGAACTTAATTGTTCGCTTCTTTTTATATGAAAATTGACCTAAGGTTACTGTAAATTTCAAAGGAGCGCATTTAAGAATCTAGTTAATTTAAGGTTTTTCAGGGATCGAGTTTCAAAAAAGTTCAATTAAGGTCGATTTGCGGGCCCAATTAGGAATATTGGACTTCCCGTTAATAGTTTTACGCCTTTCAGGAGTTGCCCTGACTCTAGGTTCTGATAGGCGGTCTGATAGGGTATTTTAAAATTAAGCCTAGAGGGTCCCTTAGGTTTTGTTTATTCGTTTTATTTTTCATTGCGATTTTTCTCCTTTGTTGTCCTTTCAGTAATAACTTCCAACTGTTCAAAATGCTTTATTCCCGCTGCAAAAACGAAAAAGAAAAAGGTGGAGGATATAAAGTACTCCCAAAAAATCCTACTGTATGAAAAATTCAAAATTTCTCGTCTCGAAGACTCGCTTCGTCGTGAACGAATCAACCCACTTCTACGCGTCTACACTTCCAACCAGATCGCGTCATGCCTCATCGACTACGCCTCGACCCAGCGCGCTCATCAAGCGTTGCACTTGGTCCTTACTCTACTCCGTCTACTTTTCAACTCGTTGCTACATGCCTGATACGACTACATCTCCACCACTAGCGCGCTCACCAAGCGCTGCGCCAAGACACCGTTCTTCTACTTTTCTCCAGAATAACTCGCTGCACGCCTCAAGCATTCACGCCTCCAATCCGAGCGCGTCACGAATCATTACGCACACCCCAGCTAGTCGCGCGCTCACTAAGCGCTGCGCTTCTCTCAATAACCGGTCAATTCGCCAAAAAGCGCGTCACGGTCGTGAAAACGCTCAACGCCATCGTCAACTACTCCTGTGCACCGCTGCTGCGCCGCAATCCTTTCAAGGTCAAAGCTGACTTCAATAGGAAATGACATTTCACTTGATATAATTTTCATTCTTTTTATTTTCATTTCTAGTCCAAATTGGTGATACAGTCGTATATTTGTCGTTTATCTTGTGTCTTATTTTTTTTACTGACGCTTTCCAAAGATTTCCTCTTCGATTTCGGTGATAAGTGCTCTACAATTTTCCAGAGCAGCCAATCGTTCTTACGGACTGAAAATTCGATTTTAGAATTGAAACAAAAAATCTGGAATTCTAGAGAATCAGCTTTTACCCCATGGGTTTGACAACCGTAACGGTCGAGCGCGGACGCCGCTTTGCTGCTGGCTGTTCAACTGAGATTTGAACTTCACCCGATTCGGGTTGAAATTTAAAATTCGCGAACATTTTGCGCGCCGTCTGAAGATTGCGCCGTTTAGTTTTCCAAGTTCCGTTCGAATTTTGTTTATAATCGATCAGCCCTGCTTGAAATTCCGCCGAAGTCAGCCACTTTTCAGGGCTCAGCCTCAGACGGAACAAGATTTTCTTCTGAGTCTCGGTGTAGTCAGCCATGTTTTTAGAAGAAAAATGCAATTCTCTTGTCCTTTTTAAGACTATTTTCTCAAGATATATTAGATTTCGAATGATTTTCAAACCCTAACCCTAACCCTAACCAATCGGACATTCAAACCAGTGTTATGAATGTCCGTTTCGGTTTTAATGTCCGATCGGTTTGAATGTCCGATTGGTTTGAATGTCCGCCTCTCAACCGGTTGTACATGTGAAAAATAGTTGGGCAAATGGTTTCCTGTGAAATATGTACATTAGCGCGCATTCACCCATGAATGTGCGCGAGGTTTTGGTAGATAATTGAGGACTTGAAAGTGATTTATATGGTTAAATATAAGTCAAAAGTCCAAAACCCAATACCCCTCCCTGGCTTTTCAGCACGTGATAGGCGGGTTGAACGATTGAAAACAGTGATGTCAACATGGAAAAAGGGAAAACACCAGAAATATCTTAACGGAATACGGTTTATGCACGGATGAGCACATCTGAGTTGTTCTAGCGGTTTGAAAATCATTCGAAATCTAATATATCTTGAGAAAATAGTCTTAAAAAGGACAAGAGAATTGCATTTTTCTTCTAAAAACATGGCTGACTACACCGAGACTCAGAAGAAAATCTTGTTCCGTCTGAGGCTGAGCCCTGAAAAGTGGCTGACTTCGGCGGAATTTCAAGCAGGGCTGATCGATTATAAACAAAATTCGAACGGAACTTGGAAAACTAAACGGCGCAATCTTCAGACGGCGCGCAAAATGTTCGCGAATTTTAAATTTCAACCCGAATCGGGTGAAGTTCAAATCTCAGTTGAACAGCCAGCAGCAAAGCGGCGTCCGCGCTCGACCGTTACGGTTGTCAAACCCATGGGGTAAAAGCTGATTCTCTAGAATTCCAGATTTTTTGTTTCAATTCTAAAATCGAATTTTCAGTCCGTAAGAACGATTGGCTGCTCTGGAAAATTGTAGAGCACTTATCACCGAAATCGAAGAGGAAATCTTTGGAAAGCGTCAGTAAAAAAAATAAGACACAAGATAAACGACAAATATACGACTGTATCACCAATTTGGACTAGAAATGAAAATAAAAAGAATGAAAATTATATCAAGTGAAATGTCATTTCCTATTGAAGTCAGCTTTGACCTTGAAAGGATTGCGGCGCAGCAGCGGTGCACAGGAGTAGTTGACGATGGCGTTGAGCGTTTTCACGACCGTGACGCGCTTTTTGGCGAATTGACCGGTTATTGAGAGAAGCGCAGCGCTTAGTGAGCGCGCGACTAGCTGGGGTGTGCGTAATGATTCGTGACGCGCTCGGATTGGAGGCGTGAATGCTTGAGGCGTGCAGCGAGTTATTCTGGAGAAAAGTAGAAGAACGGTGTCTTGGCGCAGCGCTTGGTGAGCGCGCTAGTGGTGGAGATGTAGTCGTATCAGGCATGTAGCAACGAGTTGAAAAGTAGACGGAGTAGAGTAAGGACCAAGTGCAACGCTTGATGAGCGCGCTGGGTCGAGGCGTAGTCGATGAGGCATGACGCGATCTGGTTGGAAGTGTAGACGCGTAGAAGTGGGTTGATTCGTTCACGACGAAGCGAGTCTTCGAGACGAGAAATTTTGAATTTTTCATACAGTAGGATTTTTTGGGAGTACTTTATATCCTCCACCTTTTTCTTTTTCGTTTTTGCAGCGGGAATAAAGCATTTTGAACAGTTGGAAGTTATTACTGAAAGGACAACAAAGGAGAAAAATCGCAATGAAAAATAAAACGAATAAACAAAACCTAAGGGACCCTCTAGGCTTAATTTTAAAATACCCTATCAGACCGCCTATCAGAACCTAGAGTCAGGGCAACTCCTGAAAGGCGTAAAACTATTAACGGGAAGTCCAATATTCCTAATTGGGCCCGCAAATCGACCTTAATTGAACTTTTTTGAAACTCGATCCCTGAAAAACCTTAAATTAACTAGATTCTTAAATGCGCTCCTTTGAAATTTACAGTAACCTTAGGTCAATTTTCATATAAAAAGAAGCGAACAATTAAGTTCTGGCTCCTGGATAGTTTCCCGATGGCGTTTGAACACTAGATTCGGCTAGTGCCTTTTCCCGCTCCTACTGAACTAAATCCTATTGGCTTAAGGCTGTTTATGTCGCGATAAAGTTGCCTATTCTTCGAAAATAGTAATGTTAATTTTCGCCTTGCGTACCAGAGAACAAGCGCAACGAGCGTAAGGGTGGAGACCCCGATAGAGAGGGCGATCAATCTTGATTCTTTTTCAACCTTCTCTTATTCTAAATCGAATGCTGAGTGGATCTTGTATGTTTGATTAAAATCAAATCGCGGCTCATCCAACGTACTAAAGTTAAAGATATGTCGCCCAAGTGGCGCTTTGATCTCAATATTATGCTCATCAACAACCTGAGCTCGTTTAACAGAGATGATCTGTACCTGGCTTTCAGCTCTTGGACAAAGTACCTCAGCCCTGTTATGAGAACTCTCAAAAAACATAAATCCCTCGAATTGAGTTGTTAGACCCTGATTCCCGGTGCGTCCAATCTTGCTTCTATGGGTCGAAATAGCACTAGAATAGACCGCTACTCCATTGCTCGCAACCGCAAATGAGCACGAGTCTTGCGTCTCAGTTATAATTAGGGACTTTCACGGGTAAACGATTGCCCTTCGATTTTCGTAAAAATTTCCTCATAAGTATGAATTTTTCTGCTGATTCTGATGATACCAAAATCTTTTTTGATCGGAAAATGCTGCGGAAGACAAGCTTAAGACTACTCTTAAAGCTGACTGATTTTTCACCCGAGTTTTCTGGGTCACTTGCTTATCATTTTTCGAATATTTCTTTTAAAACATGAAGCTTAGGACTTCTGGGAACTTTTTTGTGTTAATCACCCGGTATTGTTTGCATCTGATTCCGTGTACTGGGTCAAAGCAAGCACCCACTGAGAGTATGGCGCGCGCTAATGCTTTTCGGGCTCCCCGCGCAGCGTGTAAAGCACTAGCGCGCCGTCACTTTTACTTACTTATCTGATGATTGTGGCCGACTAGTAGAACCAAGTAAATTTATTTTTTGAGAGATTAAGCAGAAGGGTCTGACAGAGAACATATCGAAAAAAAAATGACGAGCAAAGACGAGCACTATACATTTTGCATCTTTTAAAGATAAATTCTATGTTTTTCATAACATTCAATATTTTTTTGCCAATTTTTCTGTCATATTTGGAATCAGCAGGTACGAAAACATCTAGAGACTGAAAAATCAAGAAGAATGGATGCATATTTCGGGAAGTTGGGAAAGCGAAAATGGGGCTCCCGCGCTCCCGTGATAGTCCCTAGTTATAATAACCGGGCAAGTTTCGGGATCATTCAAGCAGCTCCACAAGAGGGCGTCTGTTGGACAGAGGTGCATTTCAGAACCAATTTCTTGGCAAAGAGCTCTATCAATATCCATGACGGTACCCCTAGAAATTGTGATATAGTGACCCACTTGAGGGCGGACCAGCTGGTTTCTCAGTTGACCCGGGCGGATCATTCCGAAACTTCGAACGGAGTATCTGGGCGTGGATGAGTCGAGAATGTCGAAAAATGACATTGAAAACAAGATGTGCACGTGCCCGTCTATTATCTCAACTCCAGCTAACTGGGATCGAGTTGCCTCCGGCATGCTCCTGAGTAAGTAAGAGCAGTACGCTTGACACTCAGATTCTGGGAGAGCCGCACAAGAAACGAGACAGCTGGTTCGGTAAAGAGTTAAATACTCAACGGTTGCAGGGAGGTTCCCTTTCATAAGGGTTCCAACTTCAGATTCTAGTTGGTCAAGGTAGCTCGTGACTAAAGTAGCGATCTCCCTTGTGGCAAGTTCTCGGCGTATGTCTCGCCGGGTCTCACACAGTCTTTTTATCTATATTAGAGGCGAAATGATATAACTGGTTGAGCCTTACTTGCACTGCCTGGGCATTCTCAAGTACCATATCCCGGAGCTTTTCAATGTTATTTTGATTCCTAAGCGTGACCTCCTCGACTTTCTTAATCTTAAAACCATTGGCAGTCTCTAGAGCCGTCTTAACCAACCCAAGCACTAAAGAAGCACTGGACATTAAATCCCTGCGCATTCGGCCCTTAAATGCAGTAGCTTCCGCCAAAATTTCATTCAATCTAGTCTCGTAAGTCCCCTTAAGAGTCGCATGAAAGAGCTTAGCAGTCTCAAAACTAGAATCCTCACATTGCTTTTGTGCCCTTCTATCATCCCCTGCGAGATGAACGCAGTGTTCCTTGGAGCAGTCGCTAAATGTTAGATTCTGATAAGCCTCTGACGGACTAGTTCGAATAACCCTGAACCGATGCACCTTCTTCTGATAAGTGAGGTACACTTTTCCGGAAGATTCAAGGAGGAGGCCCCCATCTCTAATCTCGATGTTCTGAGCAGCAGCACCGTAAATCCACCACGTGATCCATGCAAGTCGAACCATTTCGCGCGTCACCCCCTTAAGTAAATAATGAGCTACAGTAGTGAAAATTTAAAATCTTGAATTTAACTGTATTTACAAAAAGAACGGAGAAAATTAACCCATTCTAGAAAAAAGAAACCTTATTCTAGCGCGGGCTCTGACGATGGATTATACGGGCGCAAGTGCCGTATATTTCTGACTAAAGTCTTCCCCTCACTCGTTTTGATCCTGTAAGCTCCGGCTTGTAACCTTTCTGTCACTTTCCCGCGACCTTCCCAATGGACATATAACTTCTTCGAATTACCCTCACGCTGCGGTTTCCAATAGAAAACGTGCTGGCCTTCTTTGAGCTTGATACCCTTATGTAAGGGGATCTCACTTCGAATAAACTTGTCCATTTGGCGCGCACTTAACTCCTGACCGAGATTAGAGAGCCACCCAGTGATATATGAATACCAACTGAGTGGATCATACACCTGTATGTCTTCATTCTCTGAGGCCTTGAAGAGTGGCAGAGGAAGTAGGCGTCCCGTGAGACATTCAGAGGGGGTAAGGCCATCTAGAGAAGAACTTGGAGAGTTATTAATAAGGAACAGTAGATACTGTAACTCATAACTCCAGTTCTCACGTGACAGCGACAAAATTTGGCTCTTAACCTTTAAATACCGCCAGCATCGTTCAATACGATTTCCTGGCGGGTGCATTGGTGAAATAAAACCTACAGAAATATTTAACTTCTGTAAAAGGGGAACAACAGCCTTAAATGACTGATCATAATCGGTGATCAACCTGGTGTTGACAATGTTCTGACTCAGAAGAAGAGAGCTCAACGCGTGTGCTACGTCCTTAGCGCTTTTCGATTTCAGAGGGCATGCGATTAGAAAATGGGTGAGCCCGTCAAAGAGCCCGCAAATGTAGCGATTCCCATTTGAATCACAGCTCCCCATATCTGCTAAATCTAGGTAGACATATTGCCAAGGAAGAACTCCGATATTTGGCGCTGGACGATCACATGGTCTTAAGGGTGGTCTAGGCTTTCTCTGGATACAAACTGAGCAGTTAGAGCAAATGTCGACCGCTACTTTAGTGATGTTACGCGTTCGAAAATATCGCGAAAACATCGAGGCAAGAGCCTTGCTCCCCGGATGTTCCATTTTCTGATGGAGAAAAGACGCAACAGAATGGGCAATGTCCTCAGGAAGAAGTAATAATGGCTTAATGACGTAATCCTGGCTGTAAAACAGTCCATTCTCGTGCTTGAAAGCCGCTCTCCTGGCAACCTCATTGGCGACGAACGCGTCATTATCTTGCGCCTTCTTTAGCATCTCGACCGAGTACGGTAATCCATCGACAATGAACATTGTATCATCCGACTCGACGGCCTTATTTGAACGCAAATTGTACCTTTTACACTGCAAAATAGAGCAGACTTGCGTTTGTGGACCGAGTGTGGCTTCGAGGGAGTGACAGACGGCGAGATCATCTGATTCATCAAAGTCAGAGAAAGTCGCTACAGGGAAACTACGCGAGAGCGCATCAATTGCAACTATCCCTGGGTGATCATTTCTCTCGTGTTTGATGGCGCGGACGTCAAAGCGAGTGATCCTGGCAAAGAGATTCAGGACCCTTACGGGTAGATTCTCCTTGAGCCGCTTCTGCTCTAAAACACCAACGAGAGAGGCGTGATTGGTGATACAGTACACCATACGCGCAAAAGTGTAGCTCTCGAAGAATTCTAGTGACGCCACTAGAGCCAAAAACTCCTTATATCTACTGCTTAACCTCTGCTCACCCGGTACAAGTCGCCTTGAGTAAAACCCTAATGGAACAAGAATGCCATCTTTCTGTCTTTGGTGCAAAGCCCCGGCAATGCCCAGGTCAGAAGCGTCAGTTATCAAGACCAGATCAAGTGAATCATCAACATGGACAAGTTCTACCGCTTTCTTGAGTATCTCCTTTGCTTTCTCAAACGCCTCCTGATGAACAACCCTCCACTGAAATTTCTCCGCCGTATTCGAGCACATCTTATGCAAGGGATTAAGAGTCATCATGATGTTGGGCAAATGCTTTGAGTAAAAAACGCAAAGGCCGCAAAAGCGTCGAACTTCTCGTCGCGATTTCGGTGCCGGAAACTGTATGATCGAGTCAAGCTTGCTTTTTATTGGCCGCAAACCCCTACGTGAAATCACGTACCCGAGGTACTCGAATTCCTCGTACAGCAAATTCGCGTTTTCGCGGGAGCCAGAGTGATACCCACAGAGATTAGCCGCGTGAAAATCTCCTTCAGAGCGTGCATGTGCTCCTGGTAGCTGTGACTAAGAACAATGATGTCGTCAATTAGACAAAACACGTTCTCGATCCCATTGAGCACGTTTCGCATCAGAAGCGAAAACAAAGAAGGTGCATTGGCGAGCCCGAACAGTACCCTCTTTGCCGTGTATTGGTCCGGGCCGAAAGAGAAAGCAACTTTCTTCCTAGAATCCTTGGTGAGAAGAAGCTGCGAATAAGCCGAACTGATATCTGTGACAGACATGTAAATGTTCCCTTCCGATTTGCTTATTATACCAGAGATTTGGTTAAGCATGGTTTCCATGGAAGGTAACGGCCAGCGTTCTGTAAGCGTCTCCTTATTTGTCAAACGGGCGTCCAGAATTGGGCGGCAGCGACCATTCTTTTTTCTTATAAAGAAAAGTGGACTATTATTTGGGGACACGCCTTTCTGTATCACATCCATTCGACACCACTTCCGAAGCATCTGAGACCCTTCCTCCCTCAACGCGAATTTCGGTTTGATGGGCTTAGAGTACACAACTTTCGTCTCATCTTTCCATCGGATGGAATAAGCATACTGGTTGATAATGCCGATGTCCTCATCAGAAGTGGAGAACACAACACGATGGACACCCATAAGATCGCGAAATCCTTCAGACTCCGTCTTATCAAGCCACGCCCCTATCTCGACCTCATTATAGACTTCAGACGCTGATGGGTTAAACCGCTTTTTACGAAGCTCGGCAGCCGCACGTGCTTCCAATTCTAGATCTGGGTGCTCTTGGATAGCAACAAGCTCATTAGACTCAAATCCATTTTTAGTAGGCTCAAGCCAGTGTCCGTCAGCAATTTTTGCCGCCTCTGGAACCTCGACTTCGAAAGGATTATTGTTAACAAGCATCACGTTGACCTCCTTGGAAGCATCGACGATGCTCTCGACCAGCTCGATATCATTTTCGGGCAAAAATCCAGAAGACGACCGCTCTACCACTACTATTCCTTGAGCTCTAGAATCAAGTGAGCACTTTCCAGCCACGACCAAAGACTCAAACGGAGCTAGAACCACTCTCTCAATAAGATTGACCTCAACGTGACCACCTTTCTGTACTAGCGGAACTACCTCACCGTCCAAAATAGCAACTTTTCTCTCGTTATCAATTTCAAAATGACCGAAAGCAGTCGCCGGAAGAACAATGTCATAATTATGATTGGCAACTACCACTTCAACTCTGAAAACTCGTGTTCCTATGACTAAAGATACAGTAGTTTCGCCGCTAATCTTAAGATAATCGCCAGAAGCCGCTCGAACAGCCACTTTTGACGGAGTAAGGTACAGTGACAATTTGTTAGCAACAGAACGTGAAAGCATGATCAAGTTACAACCGCTGTCGAGAAGAGCAGTTAACGAAGAATCTTTTAATTTGCACTGAATCTGAGGAAGAAGTTCAGGAGTGCTCAAAAGATGGATTTCAGGTGCCGGGGGCTTTCCTGGTCATTGTTGAAGATGGCACTGTTGTGGTCAATGTCTAGGTGGTCCTCCAGATGACTCTAATGAACACTCGGTACAGAAGGGAGCAGTCACTTTCGCGTTCTTATTACGCTGCTTGTTTTGCCCCTTCTGACCACCTTGAGATCCGCTGGAACCCTGGCTCTGCGATCCGTGCGAAATATTTGCTTGTCCAATCTTCAGCTGCTCTAGAATCGAGTTAAAGCCCGTCTTCATTTCCGACTGAATATCGGAAACACTTGTTTCGAGTTTCGAAACTCGTCCCTCGAGCCCTGCTAAGCTCTGAAGCTTTGGGCAAGAAGCCAAAAAATGAGGTCCCTTACAGTAATGACAGGTTATTCTGCCATTCATAGCACAGAGATCAAAATCAGATTCCTGTCTCTCGGCCTCTAAAACGTTGCAGTTCTGATTGCGCGATTTCGCCACTTGGCGCATGATCTGGAGATTAGCACTCAAATCTATAGTACAGTGGTGTGAGGAGTTTCCGCACCCTTTGTGAGTGCTGCGTTCCCGCACCCCTAGCCCGCACTTTTTCGCTAGATGAGGGTCACGTCGCGCCGGCTATTTCGCCAAATCTAGAAGAATGAAGCCCTTTTAAGGGCTAAAATTTTCATGCTTTCATCAATCTTCAAAATTTAAAATGAAAACCACACCCGGTAGAATTACCGATTCTGTCAAAGAGAAAATTTTTCGGACAAACAAGAAGCTGACACTTCATCAGAAAAAAGCCGTGGTAGAAATTCATCACAAAAATAAAAGTTTAGGCTATAAACGGCTGATAAAACTTCTTCATGAGAAGCTAGATTTTACTATATCCGTTTCTACTCTTAGAGGTATTTTAAAAAATAAAGATAAACTTGAATGCACTACCACTTCCACCAGAACAACTCGAGTCAATTATTTTTCAAAATCAATGAACCGGTTTCGTCAAACAGTTGTGGACACAATCATTGCAGAAAGCCATTATATTGCTGTTAGCAATATAAATATACAGGAATATTGCTTCATCATTCAAAAATATCCTGAATTTAGAGAAGATAAAGCAATAAAAAAATTGACTTTCAACACGCACTGGATCCTTTCATTGAAAAAAGACTACGAAATAACACATCGAAAAATCACAGGCAAAAAGTACTTAGTAAAACAAGACGCTGTCGATAAATGTAGAAAGCAGCTGAAGGAATCTTTGTCTAGTTTTGAAGAGTCTGATAGGTGGAATATGGATGAGACCCGTTTCAATTTCTGGCAGGCGAACGGTAAAGGAAACTATATAAAATCCTTCGATACCGCGATGACCCATCGATTCGATGAAAGGGACGCTTATAGTGCGGGCTCATTCATTTCTTCCTCCGGTCAGACAATCTTCCCCTTTTTCATCGCTTCTTCTTTCCCTAGAAATCTCTTTGGTAAATCCATTAAATCAAAAAAAATTGAGTATACGAATTCTCGAGGAGAAAAAATGAGCGATGAAGTAAGGTATTTCAAAGTCAAAAAAGATGAAGAAGTTCAAGAGTGTCTTTTCTTTCGATCAAGAAAGGGTTACATGACCAGACCTTTATTTTGTGAGCTTATGCGGATATTCAACAAGTGGAATCAAGACCGATCTCGAAAAGCTGCACTTGTACTGGATAACTGTCCTGCTCATTGCAATGTTGAGGAGAGCCTTGGCCTTGATTCTGTGAAGCTTTTTTACTTGATTCCAAATGCTACCGCGTGGTGCCAGCCCGCAGGTTTTTATGTTGAACGTGAAAAGTTCATAAATTTACTTTGGAAACAAAAACTTTAGACCTTTCTCTATTTCCTATGGAAGCCAAAAATTAAAATTTAGATCAAAATATCTTCAATATTGCTAAAAGGGAATACAGAAGCTGGTTGACGAGACAAAAATCTCCATTTCTATCTGGCTTTGCACAGCCAAAACCTCCAGAAAGAAAAGAATGCGTCTTGAAATTCGCCACTCTGCTTGGCTTCTTTCCGAAAAATTACGTTGTTAAATGTTGGGAACAGGCTGGACTTCGGGAGAAAGTGGAGGCCAGTCCTGACGATCAGCAAATTATCAACGAGTTGGAAGGTAATTTTGTTCTTTAAAATCATTTAAAAACCTAAATTAAATTTTAGCCGCGAAGGAATTTGGAGAAGCACCGTTGGAGGGAGGGATTCTCGATCAAAATCGTATTGATCCTCCGCCATTGCTCGATTTTGATGAAAATTTTCAAGCAATTGATGTCCCGCTGCTTCCCGTCCCTCCAGCGGTCGCCGAGAAATCCGACGATACCAGAAATCGACCGAGCTCCTCATCCGAAAGCTTCCGTTCCAGCGACTCGTCCGAGAAATCGCCCAACCTTTCCGATCGTCCTCCTACTTTTTCTTCTTCTACGACTGTTCAAAAAAAGAAGAAACAACTGTCCATCCTTCAATTTTTGGATAAAAATAAATATTAACAAAAATTTAACTCAAAAATCCGTCGCATGACTTTTAAATTGCAGGAAATTTAATATTTTTACAAGCTTTGAATCAACAATTCTCTCAAAAAATAGCAAGGGCAACATTAATTTTCTAGATGAAAGAGGCGCGACGTGACAAAATCTCTCGGTAGAGATAAATTCTCTGTCTGGAGTGATTGCTGCGTTTCCGCACCTTTTACCCGCACTTTAGGGGTGCGGAAACCGCTCACACCACTGTACTGTCTCGAGAAAGCCACAGTGTCTCCCACATGGCGTAAGCGCTGGCGGTCAGAATTTTGGAGACGCCCTCC
This sequence comes from Oikopleura dioica, assembly GCF_907165135.1. NCBI lineage: Eukaryota > Metazoa > Chordata > Appendicularia > Copelata > Oikopleuridae > Oikopleura > Oikopleura dioica. The sequence goes on from NC_137295.1 coordinate 1,746,826, forward strand.
TCGAGCAATGATCTCCTATTCTCAACCGGAATCTCGTTATAGTTCAAGCCCGATAAGATCTTCAGTAACCAACGAAATGCAACTACAAGGTCCTCATTTGGTCGGAGTCGGAAAGATCTGAAGTCAGCCCGGCTGTCATTATACAACTCACACTGGTCTATTAGTTTTCGACAGATTGCTCTAAAAGTGTCGCTGGTTTTTATCCCTACCTCCAGGCGCAGTTCCGCGGAAAGCTTCGTAAAAACTACATCCGCGCAAGAACTATCTGACCACCCAAATCTCTGAGCGTGCTCTTGGATGTCCAAGATGAGAAGCTCAATACGCCGAGATTCAAGGCTGGTCAGCCGCTGAATGTTAGCGGCTTGTTTTATGAGCCGAGTTGGATCGAGCCGCACCGCGGCTCTTTCCGAAAAATTCTCGGAGTGCCACCCTTGATCCCGAGTCTGAAAACGAGGTGTACTCGGAAGATTGTCAGAAGGAGATCGGCGATCAGAAAAACGATCTTGTGCATTCACTTTACGTGTTTGCTGGTTAGAACTCGAAAATTGAGATTCATTTGGCCGCGCAGAGGCAAAACCAGCGAATTCATTTGCATTTGATTGGGGGGTTTCTTGTTGATTGCCAATTCTAGCGCTCATTGCTGGCGGCGCTGGAACTGTACCTGTTGGCCTCGGATGCGATTGGTCAAACCCATCACGGTTAGACCCGGATTCCGAAACTCTTGTAACGGGCGTTTCAGTAATACTCCTAGGCTCAGCATAAATGCTTTCTATCTCCGGGAAATTTCTCACACCCCGGGGGTTAATGAGAAATTCGCCACTTTCTTCATCTCGCCTCCATACATGCTCCTCTGCGTAATCTTTCAGAGCCTGTAGATTATCCTCATCAGAAGCTCCTTCCGGAATCTCCTTTGCTACCAAACAAGCTATCACTTGCCGAGGAGTAAGTTCTGATAGCTTCAAAAATAAAGACTCCCTTATTGGTAGGGGGTGCACAGTAGGAAAATAACCAAAATCGAAAGTATTTTCAATAGGCTTGAATTTTTTTAAGTAAGTAGAACACCTTCCGTGGATCATTTTAATAAAAAATGGCAAATTATCCCAAAATTTTTGGTTTTTTCGGATTTTTTCAAAACGGGGTTCAACGGGGGACTAGATAAAACCAGATTTGGATAGAGCAGCTCAAGAGCTTTCAAATCATACCCAAATCTCATTGTGCACTTTTGTGCAAAAAATTCTTGAGCCGATTTTCTGTCGAAACCCTGCAATTTTCGGCCGAGTGGGGTGTTCGAATCCCGACGATGCTATTTTTTTTTCATGACCGTTTTCCACTCTAAATGATAAGAACTGATCATGTGATCCAGCGTTAGTCATATACCGTGGTTTTCCATTTTAAGAGCGCCCAATTTAAGAGCGTTTTCGCCAACATTTTGCAAATTATGTTATCTGCGAAAATTCAAATTTAAGAGCGTTTTTGAAGATTTTTATGCAATCAAAAAATTTTTAGACTCAAATAAATCATTAACTAAAACGTGTAATCTCTGACTGCTTTTCCGGCCATTTTAAAGTCAATGGTTTGGTAGTGTCGGCTCCTTCTGTCATTTGAACTTGAGGTTCTTCTCCAATCTCCATCGTCGACGGACCATCAGGGTCGGAGCTCTTTTGCTTTTAATCTGATTCCTAGATATTTAATTTACCTATTCCTACAAAGGCTAGAAAATGTACCCTGAGGCATGTCTTCCCCATCATTTTCCTTCGGATTATCTATTAGATCTCCATGACAGTCTTTCTCCCATCCTTTCTTTTTGAGCCTTCACCAGAATCTGCGCATATTTTTTCTTCTAAGCCAAAGACATGTGTTTTTCTTTTCTTCTCCAGGCATTTTCGTTGTTTAAATTTTGAAGAATGAAAGAGATCAGATTAAGAAAAAGCGCTCGAGCAAAATCCTGAAAAAATCACTCACGTTCTCATCTTGATATACAATTACTTTTGCTTCTAGATCTTTTCTGTTTCATACTTTCGAAATTCCCTGAAAAATGAAAATAACCACTGTCATCCTATATCGATAGAAAAATTTCCAATTTAAGAGCGTTTTAGGCAAACCCTGTCATCTAAAAAACGCTCTTAAAATGGAAAACCACGGTATTGTCCTCCTGAGGACTTTGCTGGTGGAAGAATGCTCCTGGAAGAAGAAAAAAATTATTATAATTTTAAAAAATAAGGAAAGTTCGGGAACAGTTAGGGGAGGGGCCAAGCCGACCAGAAGGGGAAGCAAGCCCCGTTTTATCAATTCAGTCAAGGACAGGGTAAAGCTGACCCGAAGGGGAGGCCACGCTCGTCTATTCAATTCAGTAAGCCCCGTTCCTTGATTTTTAATTTTAAGGGGCTTGACAGAGGCCTGGGACTCTTAGTTGATCAATCTCAGTTACGTCCCCAACCCCACCCACGCCCGTTGATATTAAAATTTAAGTAATCCTTGTATTTTTCTTAATTATGGTCTTTATGAGACGTCGACAAATATCTTTAACAACGTGTTTCTCTTGAGTAAAAGCAGTTGTAAAAGAGTTTTGACCGTGATATTAACGATTTTTAATTATTTTTTTTCCCTCTGATGGATGAGGATGGATCCGGATGAGGTTTTTACGACGATAAAAATGATCAGTCATCATCTGCGATCAATTTTATGCATAAAATCCCTAATCTAAATCGGTTTTGAGAAAAATCGTATTTTGACCTCAGGTGACCTCAGATGACCTTCAATGACCCCAAGTCATATGTCAAAATGATCAGTGGATCATAGGCTTTCCATTGATGTATCATTCATCCCTATAAGTGGATGATAAAAAAATCGATTTTCCCACTGTGCACCCCCTACTTATTGGCATTGCTTTGAAAAAATGATGAGACCGAAATTGATTTTCGAAAAACTAAGATAATTCAAATAAACTAGAGATAAATGAAATTTCAGATTTCAAAACAAGAAATCTGAAAAAGTTATCCGACCGTCAAATCCCAATTAGAAATTAAAATTATGTGTTTTTATAAAAAAAATTTATTTCTTTCAGAATCTCGAAATCATGAAAGATACAAAAAAACAATTTGCAAAAGTACCTTGATTTAAAGTTGAAAAGTAGCAAACTGATGGAAGATGTAGAATTGAGCGAAGAAAGACGAGTTGAAGGAGTTGTTGCTGATCCGCTGGAGCCGAAACAGGAGAGCTATTACGAAACCGGAAGCTGGAAATGAACTAGACGTCTGGGCGAAAGCCGCGCTCGGATTGACTGTAGTAGCGCTTAGCAGTGCTGCAGTTGACTGGAAAGAAAAACCTCCTTTTTTGTTGTAGAAATTTGTTTTGTTTCGGGGGCAATTCAAATCTCTTTATCAAAAAAATTTACTTCAGTCACCAGTTAGGGGACTGGATTTATGACTGTTTTATTTGGACGCGAAGAACCTTTCGGGAAACAAGGAGCTTGCAAATGCGTAGTTTATTGAGGAAAACAGCCCAGACATGGGCAATGTGGCAGCAGAGAGAAGTGTAATTAAGAACCGGTTGTTCATGTGAAAAACAGTTGGGCGAATGGTTTCCTGTGAAATATGTACATTAGCGCGCATTCACCCATGAATGTGCGCGAGGTTTTGGTAGATAATTGAGGACTTGAAAGTGATTTATATGGTTAAATATAAGTCAAAAGTCCAAAACCCAATATCCTATTGTAGAAAATTTTACGGGTGATTTACTCATTACTTATAATTTATAAATTATAAAAAATATATTCTTGGCTCTTGAGCATCAATTTACTTCCAAACGAATCACTACTAAGTTGTTATATACTTTTTATTTTACTTAACGGACAGCAAACATTGAAAAAAATCCGAATCGTCCGAAGACAAAACCCCCGTTTTCTCTTCCAATGATTCGGGAAATCCCGAATCATTTGGGATCCAAAACTGTTCGAAGTTTTAACCTCTTTATATTATGGCCCATATAATAACTTATATGATAAGTTATCATAGGCTATGATTCATAGGAATTTGAACTTCTAACAATTTCTGTTAATAAGAATAATTTCATTATCTTCAGTTGGCCTTGGGTCTCATGCGAAAATTCCGTTAGATGAAAGTTCCTTACACTCCCGAATGATTCGGGATCCCAAACTGTTCGAAGAGACAACCTAAAGATCTGTCCTAGAATTACAAAAGAACCTTTTGGAACTTTTTATTTACAGCAAAAAAAATGCCTTGAGTAATCTTCTCACGTGATTTAAGGGTGTCAACAACGATTGGGTTAGGGTTAGTCTTAAATGTCGATCAGTAAGAATAATGTTATTAAGTTTATGGTGATTACAAATCTTTTTTCAGATCTGAAATATCTCATCTAGATCACGAGATACGGGTTATTCTTTGAGCGCGCAAATGCATTAGTGCTCGATAGAAATACTAGTACACTGTTAGAGGAGTCATTTTTAAATTTTCGATTTTGTATAGCAAATTATATATTTTCAGATAGCGGCTATCTGAGATAGCTTAAAAAATTCTCTATCCATTGATACCCATAACGAAACCGTTAAACGTATTTTACCCACTAGGACGGCGCGCCAAAAGTCCCAAACACCTGCACTTTGGCGCCGGAAACGGGGATAAAATTAATTATAAGCGCGCGATCTTGATGTAGAAATTGATTGCTGATGGTTTGAACTATTTTCTGTGAAAAAATGAAACAAATCGAACCAAGGCTTCCGCAGCAAATTTAAGGCTAAAGTTGAATAAAATCGTATGTTTACATAGGATGCGTGCGTGCGAAGAAAATGAAAAAAGAGCGCCAAGAAGACTCATACTTTTGTATGAAGATTCTTGTCTGAAATTTTCAGATCCCTATCTCCTCTAGAACTCCCGCTACGGATGTCAAAAGTAAGCCCTATTTTGCAAATGTACCTTGTAGTCTTCTCTGAAGTCGGTGGGGGATTAAGGGACTCCGCCGACCCAGCTCCGCGCGCCTTGCTCGCTCTTTTTCACTCTCACTTTCTATGAGGACAATATTTTCTATTTTCATGAAATTTTAGGACCAAACTAAACTTTTTATTCTCTTTATCCTCCATCTCTTAAAATTTCATATGTTGTAGCTATGCTGAGTTGCGGCAAAAACTTTGGCGCTCGACTTCAAGTGTACATAAGTACTCGAAATACTCGGATTGAGACTTTGAGACTCGACTCATTGAAAAGCCCGTGCCTTCTTGCATAAGGCCTTCTTATTGAGATAAAATTATAATTTATGCTGCTCTCGTAAACGAGCGGTAAATAAAGGTTATTCAGAATAATTTATGGGGGGTGGCGGGCGCTCAGGTTCAAAATCGGTTGGTTCACAATTTTGTGAACCCGGTTCACAATTTTGTTAGTCAAGATGTTAGTCAAGAGCCTCTCAAAAAATATACAGTTGGTTTCCCAATTTCCGGACTAATTTTGTCCCCTGCTTTCCAAAAAAATGTCCGGAAATTTGGGTCACCGGAAAAAAATTTTATGTCCCACCAAGTATTCTTAAAAAACGTTGGTACAGGCTCAATACAAAGAGATTATGAAAGAAAAACCACTAAATGACCCTTAGTTTTACTCTTCTTCTTCAACCTCGCGAACAAGCTCAGCTTGCGCCAAAAAAGTAGTTAATTTAACCGTAGATTGATTCCTCTTTTAGAGAAAATGATCGCTAATCAATAAAATTTTGAAAAAAAATCCGGAAATTCGGACAATGGTCGATTTTGTAGTGTCCCACTAAGATGCCTTAAAATCTGAAAAATGTCCGGAAATTTGGACTCCGGAAATTTGGAAACAAACTGTATTGATAGTTCGACCAATAAGAACACATTTTTGGCGTAGAGAAACGGGAGGCCCTTGACTAACATACTGTATTTATTACAGTCAGTTTTTTGCCTTTTTTGTGTGGCGCGCAGCGCGCGGCGCCGAGTTCGCCCTCAGGCACTTATTAGGATGGTCGCCGCGGAATTCAATTGAAATTCTTTCTTTTAAAAGAAATATCAAAAAATGAGCAATTAATTAAATTTAAAATTATAAAATTAATCTTTAAATGAGTAAATAAAACAATTTTTTTAAATTCTCTATATTTTTCAGAAAATATTAGAATATTTTTTTCTTCTTCTTTTTCCGAAGGGCCGTCTCAGCCCCCTTCCTTGATTTTTTATTTTAACCCCTATACGGGAGGTGTACAATTTTTGTCGATTTCGGGATATAATCGCCAGCGATAAATTGCTCCTGCAGAAACTCAACACCCTCAATACTCTTACACGTGTAAGCGTTCTAACGTTTATTCTAGTACAGCAGTTAGGCTCAACAAAACAAACACGGGTTCTACAGCGTCTCCAGCGGTGATGATGGAGGCCCGAGAAGGATACACGTGATGGAAGTTGATGTTGGAAGCTGCGTCTCCACGTTCACTGAACAAACCTGAAATCCGATTAGTCTGCTGTAGCTCCACTAGAATCTCTAAATAAACGTGCTTCACCTCGAGTTCGAACGCTAAGCGTATGAGCAACGGTTGGTGCGAACTCAGCCGACCGTTCTCGCGCGTAGGTTTTCTTCCTAAGGGCAGGCGAGCCTGGCCGAACTATTATTCTATCGTCTAAATCCTAACGTCCCCCCTATTTGACCGAAGTAAACCTACCGGACCTACATTTAATATCTTCCCCGTCGAGCGCCGCGGCCGTTGAATGATCCTCGTTTTGGCGCGAAACCGTGATAGTTTCCTCGTGCTGGAGCCGGTCTTTTATATGCTCCTTCGCCGCTGAATCCTCCAGATGCTGAGCTCCACGAGCGTCCACCCGTGTACACTTTCCAGTGCTGGGCCCATGCTGGCAGGGGAATCCTTTCAACCACGTGACGGTTTTCCTCGATGCTGAAGGATGTTTCTAGGCAGCGCAAGCTTCCATTGGGGCCGACTATCACGAGTTGACAAGGCCGAAGGTGGTCCATCCCGAGCACGTGACAAAGCCTGGCCTTTTCTCCCCACTTCGAGCAATACTCGATCAACGTCTCCAGCGTCCAATTCTTCATTTCCTCCACCGATTGGATGAAGTCCAGGCCCGCAGCTTGACTTTTGATTGCCAGCTCCGACGTGGTTTCGACCCATCCCCGGAGCTCGTCCTTTGACGCCTTTTCTCCCGGCTTTGGTGAGAGCTGATAGCATTGTTAAATCGATGGGAACCCCGCCGGGTTTTTATCGAGTATCGCAACGTGAATCAATACCCGTTTATTTCACTTACCCAGTTGGGGCTAAGGGCGCTAAAGAGACCCTGGAGATTGACCACGTTCGCCTTGATCAAATCGTCAGCCACAACTTCACTTGCCATATTCCAGAATCTTGATTTTAACTCCTCAGTGCTGTCGCACTCGTAGAGCTTCATTCTAAATCCCGACGACTTCGGGAAAAAGAGATCGTTCACCGTCACGAGGTAAGAATAGTAGCCCCCAACAAGCCGAGGCGCGTTTATAAATTGATCTACTAGGTCTTGCGACCCCTTCAGCTGCAGCAACACGAATGGAAGCGTCGACGTTCGCGTGTTCTTCTGAACTCTACCGGTAAGTTTCTTTTAATACACGTGTAAACAGACCTGTTCTTCAACCGTGAAAATCTTTCGCTCCGCCTTCGCAATCTTATCACATAAGATGCGGAGAGCCGACATAAACTTTTTCACTTCCGGATCGTTTTCGTTCGTTTTCACGTCCTCGATCTTCGCGAACGTGCTGACAAACTGCGCCACGGGTACGCCGCCCTTGAGTTCGTTTCTTGCACGTGTAGATTCTTCCGACAACTTGACGTCGCGGGCTAGATCTAACTGGCCCGAAGTCATCCGGCGCTTATCATCCGTCTTGAACATGCTTGTGGTTTCTGGTGGTTGGTAACCATCATCTAGGTCACGGAAGGACGGGCCAGCCGTTTCCATTTCCATAGGGGTAGACTTTTTAGGGGGCATTCAGTCTAAACCAGAATACAATTAACAATTTTATCTCGTCTAATCGATTAGCTTGGGACACGGAAATTTAGTTAAACACGTGTTGAATGCCCCGTCCGGCGAGAAAGGTTACTCCTCGTTGATTTCGTCGTTGTCTCCATTCTGGGAGCCTAAACAAACTTTTTACTTTTGAATTTTTGGTCTTTTCCGAAGATATTTTCCAGAGAGTTGACCGGTATCGAGGCCTACTTCAACAATCTTGCCCGCCGCCGCGAACTACATCCGGACCGCCCACGTGATCTCCTCTACAAGTACGAGTTCGATGCCCGTAGCGTGTTTCCTCAACGTGGGACTCGCCGAGCCTACCGAGACGAAAACGTTGCGAATTCTACCCAGCGTATCACTTCACTTCGTGTCCTCTCTGACGTGCTCGGAGTCGATGTTACTCCTGCTCTACTCCGAACCGGTCGAATCCCAATTCGCGTGAGATTTGAAATCGACGGCCACCGTGAGGATCTTCGAGCTGAACTTCACCTTCCACGACTTGTTGACTTCCAGGTCAACGTCTACACTCTCTACTGCGAATATCAGTCCGCAGTTAACCGAATTTCTGACGACCGAGGCCGTCTCACCCGTGATCACCGAGCTATCGCGTGTCGCCGCTTCTTGGTGCACCTTCTGCGCTACACCACCTTCCGAATCCACGATGCCGCCGAGCTCTACCACAAAATCAACCGGCCGCTTCCCCACGAGATTGGCGATCCATCTGTAGGCTACTTTCACTACAGTCTCGACCACGCCCCGCCATACTTTGTCTTTTGCTCTGGTCCGTCGCTCTGCACGGAGTAAGTAATTTATTCTAAATTGCTTTGCGTTTACACTTGCCTTTCCTAACTCGATATTCTAGCGAGTACTCTACGCACGCCGGTGGGGCTTTACACCGCAAAATGGGCGCCCACATTCACTCGTGTTCAACAGATCATCTCTCCGCAATCCTGCCAGCCCAGAGTCCAACATTATCAGGTGTATTACCTCGGTCTTCGGGCGAGATGTTTTCAACAACAGCGAGCACGGATACCGCGGCAGCCTCGGGGACGACAACAGTAAAGGTGACGCGAGAAGTTGCTTTTCCACGTGCTAAAATTTACTAGTCATTGTTCGACTCAACTTCAATGATCTCCCGCGCTTCTTCACTGATCACAACCTTTCGATGATTATGTTCCTCGCTCTCTATCTCTTCCAGTGTACCGAAAAGCACTCCTTTGTCGGCCAAGTAAGATTATTACCTGTTTTCTCAGCAGTCTTCTGCTGCTCAGCTCCAGAAATTATGGATTCGTTCCCTGTGTCTGACGCGCCTTTTTTAGGATGAAGCGGCAATCATCTTTGCGGGCGGATTTTGTTACTAAGGTTCCGTTTTTGCCACCCCACGTGTGCTCGTGAAATCTGGTGGCCTCCGACTCTTTTACGAGTTCTGCAGCAAAGGCGGTATCCACTTTCCCGACTACATCAAGAAGCGAACAAACCGCGGCACCGAACTCTATTTCCCACGTGACATCTTCGCTCACGCCCGTAAGATTACAAATGAGTTATATTTATTCACGTGCCTTATTCTTAGCTTTATTCTCCGCTATACTAAATACAAATTCTAGGTGAGCACAGGGTGATTCCGAAAGGGTCACTAGAACTCTACCTCGGGGTCGACCTTGTCCAGAAAATTATGGATACGGATACCATGGAACTTCCGGTGCTCCCAATTCCTCACGCGCCTCGGTTTGAGACGGTTGATGACGATTTCATCTGGCCCAACGACGCGAAGATCCGTGAGCAACAAGCCGCCCGCGGCTTGCCCACTCCTCTCGGCGGATACGGTCATCTCCGCTACTCCGCTTGATCCTTTCCTGAAATCAACGACGATTCAGCCAGGGGGCCCACTTCCGCGTGGCCCAAATTTCCCGTGTATATTTTTCTCCGTTTCTTTGGCTGCGAGAAAGCAAACTCTTCCAGCCAACCTAAACAATTTTGCCCTACTAATCTGTTTACTTTCTCACCTTCATGTTTCGCTTTCCGTTTCGCCGTATTTTCGGCCATCATTTTAAAATTTTCCGTTATCGCTCGCGCCAAATCCGCGTCAGTTTTTGCTCCATTTCGAAACTTATCATAACACGAGTCAACTTTTCCCATTTCTAAAGCGACCAAATAAATGTCTTTTCTTAACCTGTCTCAATTATTCAGCACGTGAGTTGATACAGTTAGATTGCCACGTGGCTAAGCTCTTCGAGGGGTGGTGGAGTCCATCTCGATGTCAGCGACGTTCGACTGTTGTGCAAAGCGGCGGAAGCGAACTGCTTCTTCGGTTTGATCGGCCACGCCGTTGTTGACATCCCTAGCTCTAAGTGGCCTAGCGTCGCACGTGATTCCCCGAATGCTGACCATCGACTGCATCAATAAACCCGGGAAATTGCACGGGTCCACGTCCAGCACGTTGGCCACCCCGACCACGTTGTGAACCATGTGGTCGAATTCGCGAATCATGGCATTGTGCCCTTTGCTTTGCGCATCCACCACTTAATCACTAATGAAAGGATGGTACGGCAGCTCAAGCCTTACCTTCAATCAAATCGCTCAGCTCAGCGCGAACTCTCGCGATCATCGCCTCAGCTGGGTTGACCAGCGCAGACGTTACTGGCAGAAACACTGCAGTGTCGATCTTCAGCCCACAATCCGGGCAAGCAGCGCAATCCTTCGCGCAGTTCACACACACGTGATTATCACACGAGTGGACGATGCACCGTCGCCGACAGAAATCCATCTCACGAGTGCAAATAGAGCACGCTCCTAGCACCGATCTTGGAAAGTTGTCCAAGAACATGCGAATTCCATGGGGATCCATTTCCTTCTAAAATCACAACTTCATTAACTCCTCTCGAAATCAGAGGACGATACACGTGAGCACAAAAGGGTACAAAATAAATATAGCACGTGCACAAATATAAACTAGTGAAACTTCTGGCTTCGCTTCTCTTTCGGTCCGCATAATTTTCTCTCACGAATCTTCATGGATCTGCAATTTGACCCTTGTTTCAAACTGTTTGCTTAACCCACCGGTTGTCGCTCGATCATTGGTCCTTGCTGTCTTCGACCCGCGCGCCTGATTACGCATCACACCTGGCTGGTCAAATGTTCACGAGTCGAAAAGAGAAGAGAACCTGGGATGCCTCGGAAACCCTGCCCGAGTCCGCTCCCCATCGCGAAAGTAAAATTCCACGTGACTCCGACGAAGCTCGCCCGTCTGCCAAAAATGAATTTCTCGTGCCAAATCCCGTCGACACTCCCGGAGGTCATACTGTTTCCGCTGCAAACGTATCGTCTACACCCGTGAAACATCTTCCTGCTGCATCCGACGTGGATTTTGATGCGAGTCGGATCCCTCTTTCCGACAATTTAGTATCCGCTATGTCCCTCGATCACACGGAGTTTACCTCGGAGAAAACCATCTCCGAACACGAGACAAAAGTCCCTGCGAGCGATGACACTATGACATCTCAAGACAAAACCACCATTCTTATGAACACGATCGATCACCTGATCGACAAGAATGCCAGTCGGCTCTCTGTCAAGAGCGAGCCTGACGCTCCAGTTCCTATGGAGCTGCCGATTCTGCCCACTTTTGTGCCACGTGACCATCTATACACTCGCTGGTATTTAGCAATTTAATTCAAGCCTCCTTTAACTTACTGACCTTTTAGTTACTCTCTCCAAAATTTACCGCCGAACTTGTTTCCTGAGTTCGAAATCGACGTGTTAAAGTACTATTCACGTGGCCCACTTCTTGTACACCACGTGTTCGTCGATCTACGCCAGCAAGCTGGTCTTCAGCACCGAATTCTCCAGCATCCATTCTCACGTGTCAAACAATTTTTATTACATATAGGTACGGCTTTGTTTCGACGCACACGACTCATATTATAGGTCGGACACTTCATTACTCACGAGTGGCTCCTCCATGCAAATTCGAACTTTCCTTTCCTCCGACCGTGGAAATTGCTGCCAAAGGTTTCACCCCGCATTTGCTCGTGATCTTCGTGGTTTACTCACGTGTTATCTCACCTCACTTAGTGAATACTATCGCGGAAGTTGTTTTATCCAGCCTCGCACGGAAACTCAGAAGCGGCGCCTCACCGAGCTCGCGCATTCATTGTGCGACAACTTTTTCGCTCAGAATTTCGGACACGATTATCGGCCTCCATTTCTCGTCGAATATGACTCGAATCGTCGACCTAGAGAGTAACCAGCCATTACCCAGTATCGTCCTTAAAACCTCACGTGAACGCAAACGAAACAACTTCACTCTACCACGATTTTCTTGCACTCTACCACTCATCTTTCTGATCTTTGCCGTTCTTTTCTTCATCCTCGTCGCTTACGCCGTTTCCTTCTTCCGCGAAAAGCTCACAGCCCTCGCACACTACGTCCAGTACTTTCACACGTTTAGCCCGGTAATGCCTTGCAGAAAACCGCATTAATATAATATAATTTCTAGCTTCCCAAAACTCATCGACGCCGACGTCAAATTGGTTTCGACGAGCTCATGTCCGTCAGTGCTGCCGCCTATGACCCCGAGCCTGTTCCTGAGAACTCCCCCGCCACCACCACCATGCGTTTTGGTGGTGCAAGCCCTTGGGAATGGTAAGATCAATTATCCCTCAACCATCATGACGTATTCAAGGGTCACTTTCGGGGTCGCTTCTCTGTTTTTCTTCTCGTGTCTCCTCTGCGCCTGCGGCCATCAAATAACAGCTGTCCTGAGACAATGCACGTGGAGCCTTCCGAATCCTGGATCCAGTCACGACGATGGTGAATTCTCCGAAGTAATCGCTCTTCGACGACAAATAGCCGCAGACAAGCAAATGATCAAAGCGCGCAAGGCTCACTCAAAAGTCACGAAGAAACTTCGCGCTCTCGGCCCCGCTGACGCTGAAATTCCATCCGTCGTCCCGGCGACCGACGCTCACATTCCTACACGTGCTTCTTCTCGAAACGCAGAGCCACTCCTCCACGTCGCTGACCAAGAAAACTCCTGCTGGGCTTAAATCTCCCTTTCTTTTGTCAACAAATTTCGCAAATTATTCATCGAATTATGATAGAAACTTGTAGCCACCATTCTAGGAATAAATTTTCTCACGTGAAAACAACTCCGGACTCAGCTTTCTTTAGAAAGGCATTAAACATTTTTAAATAAACAAAATTCACAAAGAAAAACCAAAAAACTTAATCTACAAATAGCACGTGTAACTTTGTTACCACTAGTTATTGCTCGGGCAACCCAGCAATCTTTCTTGACTAATCCTGGGGCTTTTCCACTGATCTCGATCCATAACTAACGACCTCGCGTGCATGAACTCAGGCAGTATTAGGTCTTCGTTGTGACCAAGCATCATCAGGCCTGCGTTATTTGGGTCCTTCACGCAGTCTCCGTCCACGATCGCTCTAATTGCTTTCAAGGACCACGAGTAAATCCTCTTCCTTTTCAAACCAACCTTTTCCGTGAAGCAAAGGCCCTCAAACCAATCTACTCCTTCGGGATATTCCTCCGTGCCCGTGACGACAAAGTAGGGGTTTAGGTCATTCTTCTGCCATTCCCCTTCTAAAAGAATATAATCGCCAACCTTGATTGGCTTCTCAAATTCGTCATCGTAGCTATCACCCTTCTCGTAGGGATGAAACTTAATTGGCTTTCTCGTGCGACCTTTCTCCTGGTTCTTAATAAATGCTTTTCTGCCTCGCTCGCGACTCAACGCGATGTGTTCCAAAATTTTATTCATGTCAATTTTCAGCGGGCGATCAAATTTATCACGTGAAAAATATTTCTCATTTGGAGTATACCCGTGTCTGCTCGGATTTTCATTCAAGCGAGCCGCTGCCTCAACTGCGACTCGCATGTGCGATCCTTTCTTTGAGATTTCCGCCTTCAAAAACATCGTTAACTTTTGTACACGTGAGTCCATTGGTGAAAGGTGATTTTTGGACTTACTGGTCTTTTCTGGCAAATGGATCTCAATCTTCCAGTCTTTCCAAACATCCCTCGTGGCAATACTCTTATTCACACTGCAACCATCCAAAAAAATCCTAATTCTCTTCTCTCGGATCGGACCTCTCAAAAACTCACCTACAGCTCTACACAACACTTCCGTGCCTTTATCCGCAGTCATTTCCGAGTTCTTGATCGGATACAGCTTCGTTTAACCCGAAATGGCTTCCGAAACGACCCAGAACTTCAACGTAGATTCCTCGTTTCCTGGGTAAGAATTTCTCGTGATAACGTCAGCGAACAAAACTTGACCTAACTCCTTGGGTGACTCGTCGTTGTATTCCTTCGGGATTACCTCGATTTTCGCCTGCTTTCTGAAGTATGTGCACCCAGTGCAGCTCCTATGGACTTTCTCGACCACCTTGTTCATACCAGCCGACCAAAATGTGCATCTCACGTGTTTTTTAAAGGCTGTAAGGGATGTACATCCCGTAACTTTCATCATGTGTCTCACGAGCAACTCCAAATACTCCAAAGGAACTACGATCGGCTCGACCTTTTTATCTTCCACGAAGAACGCCTGTTTACACAATATTCCTACATCGTTCTCTTCCTTGATTTCACACGACTTTCTCAGGCTTTCAGCGATCCTGTCCCCGTATGGCATTTTCCCATTCTTACGCTTCGATTCTATCGCTCTCTGCACGTGTCTGTCCGTAAGCTGCATCCTCCTGATCAGCCGAAAATTCCCCAGAAACTCCTTCATCGAGAACTTTTTCAAAAAGTCCTCCACCTCCACGTGAACTTCTCGCGCTTCCTTAATAAAAGGAGTTTCCTCCTGCGACTCATTCGATTCTTTCAATCTTTTAGCCCGTGCTCTCGTGGCCATCATGCAGATTTCCTCTTCCACCTCAATTGGCTTCAGATCTGTCAACTCCGTGGCCTGCTTCAGCGTATGTCTAAAATCATTCACGTCGTCGATCAGGAAAATGCTATCGAACATCTCAATGCTCACCACGGGTTCCTTTGATTTGCACTCAACTCTTCCTGCGTGATTCGCAGTTAACTTTGACAAGTACCCATGGCTGTCCACCTCTACGCACATCCTACAATCCCCATTGCATGGTTTTAGATGTGCCTCTGATCGGGACAGCATGTCTGCTAAGTCTACTTCCGCCGATCTGCAACTCTTGTACACGATCCTCACATTGTACGACATCAGTTTCACGAGTCTTTCGTTGATCTTATAATCTTCAGCCAATTCCTGCCCGTTTAAACATCTTTTATACAACTTCTCTACCGAGATCGAGTCTGTGATTACTGTCACTGGATTGTTCACGAGGTCAATTTCCCACGAGCAGTGAATTACTGCGTTCAGAATCCCGTGCAACTCGAGCAAACAGCTGCACCATTGCGTGTTGTTATTCGCATCCGGCCTCTTCTTGGAGTAAAGCTTATTAAGCCTTACTTTCCCTTTCTCGTCCTTTTGGTACAAAAATGCACCCGTGCCCTTGTTACTCGAGTCAACCACGAGAAACGTCTCGAACTCTGCAACCACCGGATACAGTGAAACTAAACTTTCGTCCAGCTTTTTCTGTACTTTCTTATAGCCTGCTATTAACTCGTCTGTCCAATTAATATGCTCCGCCAGGCTTTTCTTATTCTTCGTAGCTTCATACAACGGGGCCAAAATCTCCGTTCTAAACGGGAGGGAATCCGCAATGTATGTGATCCAGCCGAGTACTCTTTTCATGCATTTCACAGTTTTTATGCTCGTGTACTCCTGGTTCGCAATTTTCTCCAACACGTGTGTACTAGCTCTAATCGTGCCATTCTTTACTCTTCTTCCCAAAATGGAGATGTCTTTACTCAAAAACGTGCACTTCTTACCTTTCAACCTCAGATTAAACGAACTCAACGTCTGCAAGACCGCCGCCACGTTCTCAAGAAATTCTTCCGGGGTGTTACCTACGATACGAATGTCATCGACGTATATAAAACAATATTCTCTGTGGCTATATAAGATAATCTTTAATTTTTCACGTGCTAATAGCGGGCTCGAAATCCAACCCATCGGAAGCCTTCTGTACGCCATAGGCCCCACGTTCGGATGATCCAGACAAAAATGTGGCCACATAATCGGGTGGAAAGGGAAACAATAAAACATCGAAGAGATGTCAATGCACGCGATGAGACCCGTTTCAGTGTATTTCGCCACCTTCTGGAGCACGTACTTGATTGAATCAGTCTGCCTCGCAGAATGCACTGTGTCATCATTGATTTTCGCTCTCTTACAATCCGCCACCACGCGGATTGATCCCGCGCACAACTCAACCTTTGCAGTTTCCGCGTTCTTCTTCCCCACGGGAAAGAAGCTCAAGAAATGCTTCGGAGTCATGTGCTTAGGTAGGAACCCGATCACGCCTTCACTGGCTTCCTGATCTAACTTGTCCACGAGAGCTTTCACAACTGACTCGGACATCGACTTGTTATAACTCTGTCTCACCACCTTGCCGGACGTGTTACCCGTTATTTCGGCGTAAATTTGGAACTCTTCTCCTGGTACACAGCCCTGTGTCCCTTCGTACAGAACCTTCTCCTTCTCCAGGATCGACAACAGTCTCTTCTTGTAATTCTTTCCGTCCGGGATGTCCTTCAATACCTCATCGTCCACGTCAATATTACACTCCATCCACGTGTTCTTCTCACGAGCCGCCTGATGCATTTTTTCCAGCTTTCTTGCATAATCCACACGTGAATCTGGGTTCATTCTACCCGTGGGAGTCATATCGATGACTGAACTTGACACACTCGGTACCAAGGTTTCGCACCTAGCAGCCGGCATCAACCTCTCATTCTTCACGACTTCGTAAAGATTGAAGTTGTGAACCAAATTTTCTAATTCAAAAATTTCGCTTCTTTTCTTGAAACCCAAATTGCTTATGTCTACACCCCGAATCGACACTCTAGTTTCAAAGCAATTCTCTCTTGGGATACACTCGATTTTCGCGCAATTTCTTGCCAAATCGCCAAGCGAAACCAACACGTTTCTGTCACTGACTTCACAAACTTTCGCATTCACAAAGGAAATTTTAACGTTCCTACGTAGCCTTAACGTGAACGACACAGTGACTGGTAAAAATTTCAGCAAACTGCCTCCGGCCACCTTTCCTGCACCTGCACGTGACTTGCTTATCCTTGTTCCTTTACTTAATTTTATCAACTCAAACAGACTCTCACTTAACAGTGACACTGATGCCCCTGTATCTAGTAGAAGTTTAAACCACACGTGTTCATTTTTATTCAAAACCTTCTCGCAATCAGGCAAACCGAAGTAAATCTGCAACAATCTTCTATCCGGCTCCTTCTCTTCGTCACGTGTTGTTTCCTCTACTGTTGCCCTTAAATTACAATCGTTAATCTCTCTAATCTTTGCGAATATCTCACCGTCTAATCCGAAGTCTTCATAACCATCTTTGTCATCCAAATCCAGCTCACTGAGTAGGGCGCCAATGTCCTCACCCGATTCGGACCCCGAATACTCACAGTGAGACCGAAGCGCCAATAACTCGTGAACACCAACATCTTCCTGGAGGGTGTAAACACGTGGACTGCCTGTCTGCTTCACCCCTTCTTTTTAATAAATCGGTTAAATTTACCTTTGATATCCGGGCGTTTGAACTGACCCTTAGGTTTGTAGAACTTACTGGGGTCTTGTTTCTTTAGTACTTCCAGATCCCTCTTGTTAAAAGACTGACCCGTGTAAACCAAAATTTTGCCCGTGCCAAACTCGACCTTCAAATCCGGACTGTTCGTCAAATGGCTCAACCCGATGTCTCTACCATTTGGTCTCGGGAAACTCGCCCTATTTCGGGCCATCCATTTTTCAGCCCGTTGCGCACCAAACTTCTTTGATACGAAAGCGTTTAATTCAGCCTCAATTTCTTCGTCCAAAGCGTTCGCCTCGTCATCTTCGGGAACGAAACTCTTCACGTGATTCGACTTTCTATTCTTGACTGCACTGCTCTGCTGAGAACAAACAAACGCCAATGTCGACCGAAAATCGTTGGTAAACATATCTAATGCAAGTTCAACTTGTGTTAACTCCACGTGACCCTGAGCCTTCGATGCCTTGTCAATCTCGTCTAGAAACAATCTCTTTTCGACGATGACATCTCGACTCAATAAGTCCTTGAACTCTAAATGGCGCTTAGTGGCAACTTTTTCTAAAATATTCTCCCATTGCCTGGGTTCCAAGCTAACTGCGCACAAAGCCAATGCAGTAGATTCGGCGAATGGGCCAAAGATATCAGGGGTTGTGCAATACTCCTCCCTAAATCTACTTGCGCCCATTGGTGTTCCACGTGGAAATCTGTTAGGTACAACAGCATTATTTGTCATAATTTTCCTCATCAACTTTCTGATGATTTCATACGTGGAACTTGTCTTGATATGAGACAATTCACCTTTCCCGACAACCTGAAGAAATTTCAGGAATTTAAAATAGTCGTTGGTTCTGGAATTATCTGCATAATCACGTGTCATAATTTCTGCATACTGATTCAGGCTTGTCACGTAACCGTTTCGAATATCCTCGCGTGAAGTATCCTCCACGTTCTCACAAACTACTGGGCAGATCTTACGCACCACCGCCAAAACCTCGTCAGCTGCCGATGGTCTCCCATCCACGCGTTCGAAGTATCGCAGTAATGGCAATTCTAAACCCGGGAAAAACGTATCTTTGAAAGCTCGTTCACTCTCTTCACGATTCTGGACTGCATTGTCCATGAATCCATCATGCGTGGCGTTTACGGTGCAGTGGCTTAGAGTACCCCTGTACCTACCAGCTGCCCGCCAACCTTCGAACATTGCCAGCCCATCGGGAACCGATAACCGGCCCGTCAAATCAGGCAACCTGCCGAAATGCTCTCCTCATAAAAGAGGTACGTTTGAGACTTGGTCTGCAAACCTATTTTCACGATCATTTTTCCTGATTTCTCCGGAAAGAATTCCAGACACGTGGTTAAGCCATCCAAGAATTTTCTGGGACCTAACACTATCGTCCGCTGCCGTAAAGGCCAGTGGCACGATTTCTTTCCCGGTATAATACTTCAGCCCCGGAGGACACTGAAACATACCGTTATTATCATACGCGTTCATAATTATAATGGCCAAGTCAACGACAAGGTCTCGAGGTTTGAATTACTGAGTAGCAGTCCGTGCCCTAAGCCTTGGTCTCGGAATCAGGTAATTCCTTCCCTTAGCTTTTAGAAGTAAGGTCTCGGAATCAGGTAATTCCTTCCCAAAGCTTCTAGTCACCACGATAAATTGCTCCTGCAGAAACTCAACACCCTCAATACTCTTACACGTGTAAGCGTTCTAACGTTTATTCTAGTACAGCAGTTAGGCTCAACAAAACAAACACGGGTTCTACAGCGTCTCCAGCGGTGATGATGGAGGCCCGAGAAGGATACACGTGATGGAAGTTGATGTTGGAAGCTGCGTCTCCACGTTCACTGAACAAACCTGAAATCCGATTAGTCTGCTGTAGCTCCACTAGAATCTCTAAATAAACGTGCTTCACCTCGAGTTCGAACGCTAAGCGTATGAGCAACGGTTGGTGCGAACTCAGCCGACCGTTCTCGCGCGTAGGTTTTCTTCCTAAGGGCAGGCGAGCCTGGCCGAACTATTATTCTATCGTCTAAATCCTAACGCAGCCAAATGGAACTGGTGAATCGGAATGACCTGAAAACTCAAATAAGTATTACCACACGCCTTACACACCTTTCCGCAAAATTCCAGCCTGATAAGCCACGTGAGCACTGCACAAGTACAGTTTTTCTCACCTAAACCCGCGCGCTCCGAGGAAAGAAAAAATTGACTGCATCTTTTGGAAGTCTCTGAGGTATCGTTTATAGTTTATTTATAGGTTTTCAGGTATGTGGAATTCAAAATCGTACTTTCAGAGTGATATCATGAATATTTAACAATAAAATGACAGAATAAATTAATGAAAAAAACAAATTCTAGCGCTAAATCTTTTGTTTTCGAAAAATATAAAAGTGCAGTTTAAAAGAGAATATTTGTTTATGTATAACCTCTAATTTTCAGAAGATTATCTCAAGAGAAAGGCAAAATCGACAAAAATTGTACAGCTCCTGTAAGGGGGTTCTTTAGGCGCGCTCCCGTAATACGGGTAATATAGAGAATTTAAAAAAATTGTTTTATTTACTCATTTAAAGATTAATTTTATAATTTTAAATTTAATTAATTGCTCATTTTTTGATATTTCTTTTAAAAGAAAGAATTTCAATTGAATTCCGCGGCGACCATCCTAATAAGTGCCTGAGGGCGAACTCGGCGCCGCGCGCTGCGCGCCACACAAAAAGGCAAAAACTGACTGTAATAAATACAGTATGTTAGTCAAGGGCCTCCCGTTTCTCTACGCCAAAAATGTGTTCTTATTGGTCGAACTATCAATACAGTTTGTTTCCAAATTTCCGTCTCAGCCCCCTTCCTTGGTTTTAATTTTAAGGGGCTTGACATAGGCAGGGAACTCTGACTTGATCAATTTCAGGTGTGTCCCCAACCCCACCCACACCCATCGTTTTAAAAATTTAAATTATTCTTTTTTAAAACTAATTATTGTTTTTAGTCCTTAAATAATCGATTTGAAAAAATTCATGATTTCACTTTATATTTTTGACTGACGTCTTATTTATTATTTTTATTTTCTTTTTATTTTTATTTCTTATTCATCCAGTGAATTTCTGATCATATTTTGCGTGCCGACCCTCTATCACGCGATGCGCGCGTGAGCGCTTGGAAGAAAAATATTGCCCGCTGACCCAAGTTTTTGAAATGCCTTCCAAATAATTTTCATGAATTCGAGATCAGCAAATTATATTTATCATTTTTGTTTTTTAAATTTTTTATTTAGGTTTGACTAACGTACTAAACCCGTTTTTGCCATTTTTGAGGCTTATTATCTCTTTAACCCTTAATTTTTTAAGAAAATTTAGAAAGCAAAAATTCTATTACCATTATCTAAAAGATATCAAAAATTTAAACGCATACAATATGTATTTCGGGTGGCTGATTTTTGTGCATGAACCCTACTTATAATGTCAAAAATGAGTTTCTCTATGAAATAAGGCGCGGAGCGCATATAGACCCCTGATATTATTCTTTTAAAAGTTTGTGAACCGGGTTCATACAGATTGTGAACCGGGTTCAGAATTGTGAACCTGGGCACCCTACACTGTAGGGCCTACAGTCATTATGGGGAACTCTGGCATTAACAAGTCCAGAGTTTATGATCTTTGCTTTTGTTCAAATCGAGCACCTTAGCCTTGAAAGGTAAACACACTCAAATAAATGGAAAAATTGCGTCGAAAAGCAAGAAGAAAATACATAGAATACAGGTGTAGGCATGCTTGTAGCTGCAAATTTTTAAAGAAACGGCCAACTAGACGCATGCTGAAATCGTACGTTATTTTCATTTCTTTGTCTCTAGAAAAGAAAAAATTGTTTGCATATTCAATTATTCTTCTCATTTGACATTCTACTATCAAAAAGTGCAAAAATTCGGGATTTTCGCCAAAAACCGCGCAATTGCAGTTCGCGCAATTCCAAGACCTGACTGTATGTCAAGGAGGTGACAGAGCTTTTAAAATGGCTTATTTTGACCAAAAATTTTACTTAGAAAAAACGCAAAAATTTTGACTTTTCAAAGTGCCAGCAGATTCATATGAATAAGTGCTCTATAGATAGCTTAGACAAAGTTGTATCAGAGGAAAACAGTTTTGATTGAAAATCAAGCCACAGAGGCGCTACAGAGCATTAAGAATAAGATCGGGGAAATCTATCAGAGGGAAAAAAAGGAGATCGACTTTGAAAATGGCCAAAAGCTGGGTTTTTCGCGACTATCAATTTCTTAAGGGCTATTATTAGAGGTGATTCGCCCTTTCAAATTCAATTTCCATATTAGAGTTTCCTCATTGAGAAATGAGCTTTAAAAAATGCCCCTAATTTCTGAGATAGCTAAGCCCGAAAAACAGGTTCGACCTCAAAGTTTGCCAAATCGGGGGATCCCTTATGCCGCATAAGTTATGCGAATTTTTGGCCCTGATAGTTTTTAAAATGCTTTCGGTTTGAGGCGGAAATTTCTCTTTCAATCTGAAAAATTTTTCGCTTACGCATTTAGACGCACATTTTTGTTTTCGCTTCAGGCGAATTCGTCTTTGCTTCGCCAGATAAAGCTTCACTTTTTTATGTTCTTTCGCGCTTGTCATTGATTTTTTCGCGAATTTTATATGCCTTCCTGCAACCATCAAATCGGGTAATCGATTGGTATTAAAACTGAGTTCATGAGAATAGGAAAACTATATAAATTATTTTATATAATTAGGTTTTCTATCGGGAAGGCGGTGCGCGGCGCGGCGCTTTTCCTATCAAATGTTCGATCCCTTATTCCGTAAATTGCGAACGCCGTTCGCAAAATAGCCTTTGCGAACGAGGCCGCCCGCCACCCCTTACTTTGAATAGATTTTCAGTAAAAAACATTTTGATATATTCATTTTGATGACGCTGATTCATAATTTGCCCTTAAAATTTGCTTTTTTTGTCCAAAAAGCAAATACAGTTTTTTATGGAATTTTTGGACATCGAATTTTTGGACATTTTTGCTATTTTAAGGGGTTTTCTTAGGACACTTTTCATAAGTGCCCGTATCAAATTTTTGGACATTTTCTGCGCCTAATTTTTAAATTTTCTGTTTTTTTTTTTGCCAGATATGAAGTTTTTTCTTATTAAAAATCTAACTTTTTCTTTGAGAAAAATAAGATTTGTAAGGGTTTAGCAAATCCTGCGGCTTGCGAGAAGTTCCCCACTTTGCGTATTCTCTAGTGCGGTGAATAAAAGACAAGAACTCTGGAAAAGGTGTTGCTCGAGTTTTATTTACAAGACGACTGAAGTGCACGCGTAGCGCGCAGTAAGATGTGGCCTCAGATAAAATCTCCGGCCTCAGGGTTCGTAAAACCTCACATCCCCCCTAGAATTTAGTATGAGGGTACAGTAGGACAAGATTTACATCGCGTGTCGGCTTCTGAGAAGTAGTTGATGGACAGGCGAGGTCTTTTCGAAATTGCTCTAGTATTTCTGAGTCTTGTTCGACTCGATGTTTATACGATCTGGAGAGCGGCAATTTCTCTTTGGGCGAGAAGGTGGCGATGAACGAGCAGCAGGGCGCTTCCGCGGCGCTTTCAACATTTCTGGCGCGACCGTGGGAAAGTTCACCGGGGTCGTCGACAATGGCGGTTGCTGATTGGCTGCGTAGTCGAGATTTCCGGCCAATAGGCTCAAGTCGGACTCGTCAAGAGCAGAATTTTCAGCTCGTTCCTGGAAAGACATGGCCGAGAGAAAAGTGGCATCTTGATCCGGGTAGTCTTGAGGTTGATTAGTAGCGGGTTCCGACGAATTCTGCGACGAAGAAGCATCATCCACGACGGTTGTTTCCGGCGATTCGACGATTGTAGCTTGATGTTCTGTACTGTGAGAAATTTCCATCGGCTCTTGTTGAGACTGATGATATTCTTCTTCGACATTTTCTGCTACTGGCTTCTCCGCGTGTTTCTGCGACTGTACACCTAGACTTTCGGGATTAACCTTTTCAGGCTGAGTCGGTGTTTGATTGATCTTCGTTTCCACAGAGATATCCCCCCTAGACGAAGAACATTTTGATTCAGCTGCTCGGCTGGCTACAAGATCAGACAAATGTGCCCAAATGTAGAGTTCTTCATCTTGGTGAATTTTATCAACATCTTTTAGATGCTCGAGTCGTTCGTCAGCTGGCGCAACATGACCTCGGAAGATCCAGTCACGCTTCTTCTTGCCATCTTCGACAAGGCAAACGCTGGAATTGGTGCGGATCAAGCGCAACGGGCCTACCCACTTCAAACCAGATGATTTTCCGGCAGAGTTCAATTCTCGTTTAACGTACACCAACTGACCTTCGATTAAGGGCACTGGTGGCAACTTTTTGCTGTTTCGGCGTTCAGTATCAGCAGCGGCGGCCTGTTGAGAAACCTTGATCAGCTTGTTCACGCGATCGATGCGCTGGCGAATTCCGGCGGCGAAGTGTTCTGGCGAAGTATCTTTTGCTGGCACTCTGGATTTGCCGAACCAAGCCTCTTTTGGGATCTGACCAGTGGATTTACAGATGCTGGCGTTCATGCTTCGCGTAACATAAGGTAGAGCTTTAGTCCAGGTCATCTTTTCTGAATGACAAGTGCTGAAGAGACCATTTTTGAGAGTTCGGTGACTTCGTTCTACCAAGCCATTGGCTTCAGGTCTCCAAGCGCAAGTTAGCGTGTGAGCGATGTTGTTAGACTTGCAGAAGTCATCGATTACGCTGTTCACAAAGTGGAGCCCGCGGTCTGAATGAATTTTTGTGGGCCAGAAGTCGTACTGTAGGCAGATCTGAGTAAGACCTTGTGCGGCTGACTCGGCATTATCGCGTCGAACCGGGACTGCCCATAAATAGCGCCTGAAGCTGCAGATGACCGTGAGCATGTATTTATAGCCATTTGATGGTTCTTTCATGCAGACGTAGTCAATATTCAGGATATCACCCGGAAATCGACCTTTTTGAACTTGGCCACTAGGGGGCGCTTGAGGGCGACCGTGTGCTCCTTTTGTTTTCAGGCATGATCCACAAGATCGAACATAATTTTCGCAGTCCTTGTCCATATCGATCCACCAAAGCATTTTTAGGTTCTCCTTCATGCGCGGAAGACCACAATGAGCCTGTAAATCGTGCGCGCGCCGGACGAATGATGCGCGGAGAGCTTCAGGCACTACAGCACGAGGACCTCGGCGATCGTCGATCACGAGGCAGTTCGATGTGCGGCACATGCGAAGTCGCTTGGCGATTTTGAGGAATTCAGCTCGACGATGGTCTTTTGCGTCGATAACGGACTCAAGGTCGATTTGTGCGCTGTTATCGCGAGCTCTGCAAACGGCATTGATGATTTCGACCAGAAACGGGTCGTCGCGTTGGTGAGTCGCAAATTGGGCCATGTTGCCTTCCATCTGAGGATCGGACATTGGGCGGATGATCTTGGCGACGTTTACCGAGGCGATTAGTTTCTGCGCAGTTTTCGGCAGCTGAATTTGCTCGGTGCACCAACTAGGAACATACACGACTAAGTCGCTGTCACCGATGCTGAGGAATCGACCGGCGTTTTTCACTGGTCCAGTTTCGCGGCTTTTCAAGTTTTCTGTCCCGAATGGCCTGGAAATCCAGTCGGCGAAGTTGTTGCGCGATCCTTTTATGTACTGGAGTACAAAGTTGTATTCGCTGAGTCTGGATTGCCATCGACAAATTTTACTGTTGCGAAAGGCAGTCTTGTCCAGGTAAGTCAACGAATAGTGATCAGTGTGGACGATGAATTTTGTTCCTTTCAGGATTCTACTGAGCTTTTCGACGGTCCACAAGATTCCGAAGCACTCCTTTTCCGACACGGACCAGTTCGCTTCTGGGCGGTTGAAAGTATGTGACACTGCGGCAACGAGTTTAGTCTTGCCGTCGACAATTTGTGTAAGTACCCCTCCACAAGCAACGTCGGATGCGTCAGTGTGCAAGATGAAGGGCTCGCGGAAGTTTGGAAAGCTGATGACTGGTGGAGAAGAAAGTCGAGATTTCAACATGGAATATGCTCGATCAGCGTCGTCGGTCCATTTGAACGGCGGAGGGATCACGCCGCGTTTACATGGCACTAGCAGAGATGTAATCGGCTTCATGACATGTGCGAAAAGATGAGCGCCTATTTCTTCGCCCATTCGTACTTCCGCAAAATCTTTGAGCCAGGTAAGGCTTCCCACCAAAGATCTCAGTTCTCTATGATTAGTTGGCGGCGGCATTGACAGCAGTGACTCGGTGAACGCTGGATCTGTTTTGACGCCCGAATCCGTGATGACGCGACCAAGAAAATGAGCTTCTTTCTGGAGAAAGTGGCACTTTGATGGCTTCAGTTTTACTCCATGTTTGATAACCGCCTGGAGTAGTTGGCGGAGCGACTTTCTGTACTCTGCGAAGGAGCGGCCGTATTGAATCAGGTCGTCGACGTACGATGAAACGTTGTTCCGCATCTCTACAGTTTCGAGCATCTTGGCGACGCAGCGGCTAAATATCGCGCCCGAAAAAGTATAGCCAAATGGCACGCGTAAAAACTTGTAAGTGCGTCCTTTCCACTGAAAGGCAGTTTTGACTTGGTCCTCTTCTTTCAGACGCACTTGCCAATAGCCTGCGGATAAGTCGGCGACCGTGAAGTACATTTGGCCTTCGCCAAGGCTGGAAATCGTCTCGTCCATTCGTGCCATGGTGAACGGATCGCTCGTGTCTGCCAAGACGGTGTTCAAGGTTTCCGCGAAGTTGACTACGAATCTAGATTCTCCGCTTTTCTTGGGCACGAGCATAACTGGCGAATTCCACCCTTGGGGATCGTCGCAAAAGTCGATGGCCTTTGTTTCGAGCATTTTATCGAGGTGCTCATCTACTAATGGGTGCTGAGCCTGCGGAATTGGGATCTGCTTCCTGTTTCGTACCTCGCCAGGTACAGTGCGCAACTCCGCTTCTTCCGGAAATTCGCCAAGTGGCTGCGAAGAAGTCGCGAATGCGGCGTTGAGCTCCTTAAGATCTTCTGCGACCACAGTTCGGTGCTCTAGCGGCGCGTGTGAAGGCAGATCGATGCCCAGATTCTCTTTCACCCAAAGAATCGGGCTTCCATGGGGTACCTGGTGAACTTCGTTCTCACCGTTGGGCTTGGCGACTCCAACTCGGAAGCTCCGTTTGAGCTGGACCTTTTTCGGTGGAATGGTCTTGTACCGGCCGTCGAAGTTCAGGCGAAGGTAAGATTTCCCAAATTCGACGGATCGAATTTCAGGAGAACGGAGAATGTCGCGCCCGAGCAGGCATGGGCAATCCTCCAGCACATAAACTTTAGCTTCTAGTTCAGGGCCCGCGTCGAAGACCATTTTCATCTCCAGATAGCCGAGTGGGCTTTGCGCATCGCCATTCAGTCCTGAAATTGTCAGTGGAGCCGGTTTCAGCAGCGACAATATTTTCTTGGGGACTGCCTTCTTTGGCAGAATCGTGGCGAACGACCCGGAGTCGATCTCAACGTCGGAGGCGAACGAGCAGTCGTTGTGCTTGAATTTGATGCTAGCGATGAAGGGATCTGGGACTAGCGCTGGCAAAGACTGGTACACTGGCGCAGCTCGGAAGCACGCGAGGGAAATGGCCGATTCAACCTCTTGTGCATCGCTGTCGGCGGCGGAATGAGCTGTGGTTTGTTTGACCTGTTGGTCACCTTCGTCAGAGTCTTTGCGGTTTTGGCCGCCATTTTTACTATGACCGCCCCTTCGACGGTTTTTGTTTCGATTGTCGGGCTTCGACTTGGCGTCGCGGCGTTTTCCCATATAGTGGCAGTTGGCGTCGGTCGGCGTCATATTTCGACGGAGAGTCTCAGCGGCAGCGGCTAAATCGTCTGGTCTGAAGCTGTCGGACATCTTGTCGATCAATTTGTTGTAAAGATCTGGCATCTGGAGGCGGAGCTTTTCTGAAAGAAGATGCGTTCCAAACAGGTAAAAGCAGTCTTGGACGGTCATCTCCTTTTCAGGGTTGATTCGTTTGAATTCTCGTAAACAAGCTTCATATGCCTCATTTAGTTTCTGTTGGACTTTGCCCGCGTAATCTTGGAGTGGTAGATCTGTGTCGCAGTCGATGGCAGCCGCTTCGGAGATGACTAGCAAGTGATTGAGCTTGCCGCCGAACTGCTTGTTGATGAGTTTCCGGGCAGCTTCGAAGTCTGCGCACTTGTCGAGCGCGTCACCGATTGCACGAGATGGGGCGACGTCGAGATGGGCGCGCAAGCAGCTAAGAAAGAACTGCTCCTTGTCTTTAGCTGGCTTGCCGGTGGTGCGGTCGATGATGTAACTCTTTTGAAAAGAGTTGGCGAGACCGAGGAAGTTGTCGGTTTCCTGAGGGCTGGTGCCTTGAAACTTGGAAGTCCCGAAGTGCCGGGTGAATGCCGTGTTGATGACTGAAGCGGAGATGACGGAGCTGCCAGCGTTGGATTGAGCGGCAGGAGCGCCAAGAGGTAAGTTGCCGGACATGACGAGAGAAGTGCACCTATCTATGATACTTTGGTACTCTTCTATCTG
Organism: Oikopleura dioica; assembly: GCF_907165135.1. Lineage (NCBI taxonomy): Eukaryota > Metazoa > Chordata > Appendicularia > Copelata > Oikopleuridae > Oikopleura > Oikopleura dioica. Next base: position 1,775,034 of record NC_137295.1, read on the forward strand.
GTTTTTAACTTCGTCATTATCGCGAACTGTAGCTGGGAGCTTTTCGAGAGCTTCCTTCTGCGCTCGAGTGGTGCTGGCGTACTCCAAGGCTTCTTTGACACTTTTGAGGTTGTCCGGGTTGAATGACATATTCAGAGACGAAGACGGAAGTGAGCTGGCGAGACGTACGAAAAGAGCTGAGCCGACTGGTTATCTGTAAGGTAAGACTGGTACCTGGGCCGATCCCTTTGACACTAGATAGTTGAAGTCTAGGTCAAATTATAGGGATAATAGGCGAGCCGAGAGCAACAGAAATCCCCAAAACAGTTTTCAGATAGCCAACGACTGGTGGGTGCGGCGAGGAGAAGAGCGAAGTAGCAACAGCAGCGCGGGCCGGACTAGAATGCGCGAGAAATCAGCAGCGAAACGGTTGTACCTGGCCTGACCCCAGTGAACTCAGATGGAGATCACTTTTAGGGGCTTGCGGAGCGGGAGCTAGTGGCGACGGTTGGCTGATTCGATCAGCGGGAGTGCGCGAAAAGTTTTACGCCGTTGGTTCCACAGGAGAAGAATGCGCGGTCTTGGAACGGAAAGGGCGTCTTCCAGGAAGAATTCAGGTTAAGCGTCGACGAAGAGTTGATTGGAGAGCGGTTGATTGTTCGAGGATCCTTGTAGAATTAGATTTTACCGGTTTGTTGTACTCGAGGAGTCGTCCTGTCTTCGCACAATTACGATGACACCACTTGTAAGGGTTTAGCAAATCCTGCGGCTTGCGAGAAGTTCCCCACTTTGCGTATTCTCTAGTGCGGTGAATAAAAGACAAGAACTCTGGAAAAGGTGTTGCTCGAGTTTTATTTACAAGACGACTGAAGTGCACGCGTAGCGCGCAGTAAGATGTGGCCTCAGATAAAATCTCCGGCCTCAGGGTTCGTAAAACCTCACAGATTGAAGGTTGATCTCGTACCATTAAAACATTTTTTGTCTTTAGAAGAAGGATTAAACAAAGAATGATGGAGATTTTCCTCAAAAAAATTTTTTTAAGCGATTTGGATGGGACATTTTTTTGGCCGCGTGTATCAAATTTTTGGACATTTTTGCGAAAATCTTGGGACAAAAAATGTCCGAAAATTCCATAATTAACTGTAAATCCCTTCAATTTGCGGAAAAATCACTCTTAATATGTCCAAATTTAGTTTTAAAGGTCTGATTTTTTGATATGTCAAAGAACTGACGTTTTTCTTTAGTCTATCAAAATTTCATAAGGGGGAAACACAAGAACCCAACTGTAGTGTCTTTACATAAGAGCTACTGAACATCAATGCTAACTCAAGTGCTACTCAAGTGCTGATCACTGCCCGAGTGAACCGATCACTGCGCGAGTAACTCCTTCACTGTTTTTCTGTTAACAATATATATATCGTCTTTCTTTCAGCGAAACTAAGACCGCTCGACATTCACAAATAAATAAACTTTTTACACTCACAAGCCTCTTTTGTTGTCTCTTTGCAAAAGCACTACAAATTGGTGACTGAGTTCTTTACGTAACCCACCCGAAAAACACGTACTACCGAGAGATTAAACCTAGAGAATTGCCGTCTTCACACCAATCAACATCCTGCTCCACGATGAAAATCATAGATAAGGAAAAGGCTAAAAAACTTATTGAAGAAAAATTGGTTCCCCTCGCTCTAGATTAGGGTCGGCAAAAAAAAATTTTTTCCCTCAAATCGCTCTGAAACTACCAGCATCTGATTCGCGATGGTCAAAAACCTCTCTCAGCCAAATATCACTCATATCAGACATCATCAACGCAATCACCGAATAACGTGCCTATGCTGGTTCTCAAGAAAGCTGACGGAAGTCACCGAGTCTCAGCTGATGCCCGTAACCTGAACGTCTTACTTGTCAAAGACAGGTTCCCACTACCATTTATGCAACAAATTTTCTACAAAATCGGGAAACGTCTTTCCAACAGAAACTCCTGTTTTATCTCAAATTTCGACTTGCACCGAGGTTACTGGCAACTTCAAACACTCGAAAAAGATCGCCCAAAAATGGCGTTCTCCCATAACAACAAACACTATGCAGCGCATAGAATGCTTTATGGAGTAGCCACTGGACCTGCAGCATTTTCCAGATGCATGGCGAAAATCCTTAATCATAAGTCTATCATATGCTATCTTGATGACATTATTGCGATTGATGGAGATTTCGAAAGCCATTTTGCGACAATCGAATTTATCTTAAAGACATGCCAAAATCATGGAATGCTTCTCTCGCCAAAGAAAGTCTTCTTGTGCAAACCAGAACTCAATTTTCTTGGACATTCAATCTCAAAAGATGGAATCCAGACAAGCGAAAAACATTTAAAAGTCATACGAGATCTGGAACCGCCCAAAAACCGTGACGAAGTAAAGCGAATGTTAGGCTCAATAAATAACAACCTAAAATTCGTACGAAACGGGTCTTCTATTCTCCAGCCGCTGTATGAACTCACTTCCAAAAATCGCGATTTCATCTGGGAAGATAAACACCAAACTGCATTCACCGAGATCAAAAAGAAACTTCTTGAACGACCCTGCTTAGCCCATTACAAAACAGACGCCGAACTTGTCCTTGTTACCGACAGCTCAGGATCGAAAATCGGCGGCTGTCTGTACCAAAAAGAAAAAGATCAGCTTCAACCGCTTGGATACTTCTCGTAAGCCCTTACAGGACCGGACCTCCGACGAAGTTTGCGAGAAAAAGAACTTTTCGCGGAGGTTGTGACATTTCCCTTGCACACCTACCACACCGCGCGACTGGGCCTCAAAAACCTGCGCTCGCTAGTGGCGCTCGGGAGAGAGCCCGCTCAGTTCAATTTCTCTCGCCAAGACTTTTATCCCAAGGAATTACGCCAGTTTCCTCAATATATTTATCATCAAGTACTTTATGTAAATTAAGGTTAGGGTTAGGGGGCACCTGCAAAAATGACGGAACAAACTTACCCGAGGGGGATAGGCTACGGTAACCCTAACTAACCCTAGACTAGACCCCGGCATTTTAGGACCTAAGGGGCGAAGCCCCGTGGTAAGGGGCAATAAGATTTAGTACTTTTTTTAAATTACTAAACTAATTGTTCATCAAATTATGCTTCTCATCATGCATCTCACATAGCTCATCTTTCAGTTCTTAAAAATAATTTTAACCAGTGTAGTAATAATTAAATTATTTGTCTTAATTAAATTCACTCCTGGCTGACGATTTCGGCTTGCGCGGGCGCACACTTGCATGGCATGACTAGTGTGAGGATTTTCAGCGGGAGGGGCTCCGCAGCGCCTCTCACTGTTAGGCTAGTAGCGCGGTGTGGTATCTTGCCTGAAGAGGTGTGCAAGGGAAATGTCACGCTATCCCTTTTCGCACTTGGTTTATCAATCAGTTTCTTCGAATTCTACCTATTAAATACGACTTTCACAGCTGTGGTAGACCATAGGAGTCTCCTCTTTCTATTCAAGGAGCAAGGAGAATTGAAAAAGAATGATATAAAAAGATGAATATCTTAAACTATCTCCTTCGATTCGATTTTCGTATTCTACACCGGGAAGGAAACTCACCAATAATGGCAACTGCAGATTGGCTAAGTCGTCTTCCTGAATACAAAAGCACTGAACTCGAAAAAGATGCTGAAAGCTTTGATGGAATCCCAAATACTCTCTTACTGCTACATACAGTTGTTCCGGAAAGCAAAAAGAAGATTCTTTTTACGTTCAGTGACAGATCATTCGACGAAGATATAATGAATACTCTTCAAATGGAATGCAGATCTACGCGTAACATAATCGAAAAGGTGAAACGGAATCCAACATCTCCTTTTAAAATCAAAAAGAATGTTCTCTTCAAAGATGATCGACTTGTGCTTCCAAATAATCTCAGTGAAGAATTCTTACAGTACTTACACTGTATCACAGGACACTGTGGATCAAAACAACTAAACATCCTCTGCAGAAAATTCTACATCCACCAAATCCAGCACAAAACTCGTCAACTCACTCGATTCTGCCCTACATGTACAGTTTTTTATGGAATTTTTGAACATCGAATTTTTGGACATTTTCTGCGCCTAATTATTAAATTTTCTGTTTTTTTTTTGCCAGATATGAAGTTTTTTCATATTAAAAATCTTACTTTTTCTTTGAGAAAGACAAGATTAAAGGTTGATCTCGTACCTCTGAAACTTTTTTTGTCTTTAGAAGAAGGATTAAACAAAGAATGATGGAGACTTTCCTCAAAAAAAAATTTTTTAAGCGATTTGGATGGGACATTTTTTTGGCCGCGTGTATCAAATTTTTGGACATTTTTGCGAAAATCTTGGGACAAAAATATCCAAAAATTCCATAATTAACTGTATTCAGATAAAACCAATGCCGAAGTTGAAACCTTTAATGATCGAAAATCGACGTTTTGCAGAAACACCGTTTTCAAAAACTCATTCGATCTTGTTGACTACTACAGGCCTGATGCTACTGGAAAAAGATATCTTCTGACAGCCATGAATTCACTTACTGGATTTCTGGATGGTATACCCTTAAGCCGTAAGACTGATGAAATTGTCGCAAAACAACTTCTCAATCTTATACTGACGCATGGTATTACCGGGGATGCAATAACAGACAATGGAGCCGAGCTAAATGGACCACTTGTCACAGAAGTCTTCAAACGCTTTGAAATCCGTCCTACAACAACTACAGCTTATCGTAGCCAGAGTAATGGTCAACTCGAGCGAGTTCACCGGTAAATACACCTGAAGCTCAAAAGCTTGAATGCTTCAAATAAAAACTGGTCCTCAGCGTGGCCAATGAGCAAATACTTCATCAATAACCTTCCAAAAGAATCTTTGGATGGACTCAGCGCAAATGAAGCCTACTATGGAAGAAGTTTTCATCCACCATTCCAGACAAATTTCGACGCAAAAGGCCCTGGAAAAGCCTGGATAAAATCAATTGAAAGCTACTTCAGAGAGCTCTACCCTTCGATCATAGCGCACCAAATTGCAAAGCACCGCAAACTTGTCGCCGCCGACAAAAACAGCTGCCCTACCCTTAAAATTGGTCAAAAATGTTTGATCTTGAAGCCTGCTCTAGGCAAACTCAGCAGAGTTTGGCACGGTCCTTATACGATCCATAAACGCATCGCAAAAGACTCGTACATTGTCAAGAACATTCATACGGGACGCGAATACAGAAAACACATCAATCTGATTCGGCCTTGTAAAATTATAGAGCTTAATAAAAACGACCACGATGACACCAAAAACAGGAAGCACACTCAACGAATGGAACTGTAACACAAATGAAAACCAACAATCTTCCAGCTAAACAACCAATCAAAAAATCGCAAAATTGTTTTGATAAAATTCTGTCAACCGAGACAATAATCAACTCCGACGACGAAAATGAAAATTCTTGGTCGAAACGGCTTCGACCGAGAAAACGCCAAAAATAAAAAAGGGAGAGGAAGGACCTCTTAAATCCCTTTGCAAAAATCCAGCTATGTAAAAACCTGGTTGCCAATACATAAAAGCCCATTGGACATCCGACTTGCAAGTATCCAAATGGTAGCTCATGGAGAAGGGACCTCCGAAATTGCCAATCGTCAAAACCCCATTGGATAAAATCACAACTGCAACAACAAGTCAATATGGCCAGTCTTCGAAATGAACCTCTTTTCCGGAATTTCTCAAAATGTTCAACGGCGCCATTCGAGCTTTTGAGAAATCTGGTTAAAATCAGTTCGAGCACGACTGTGGAACAATAAACTGCTAACGTTCCAATTGGCACTTACTGCAAATACGGAAGGAATACCGTTAATCCTTATAAAAAAACGCGCGCCCATCAAGTGCACTTGCGCACTGTCGGAAACGAAGCCGCTCATCAAGCTGCTTATCGTATACAACAATTACAGTTAAACAAAAGAAGGCTACTACTCATGATACTTGACAAGTAAAAAGTGTTCCCTATCAGAAAATGGCAGATGAAGTTTTTAAAACAAGCTAAGGAGAGAAAATGAGAGCGATCGAACAAGATGTCCATTACTTTAGGTCCGAGCCCCTCAAAAGAAAATTTCAGAAGCATTGTTTACCCTGCTTGTGGGGAATTGAAACCAATTTCGATTATATTCCGAAATTTCGAGCCCTCTTAACTGAATTTCACGAATTAATGATGAATCTCCGCGCCATCAATCAGCAAATACAAGAACAATGCCCGACGCTGTGCTTGCAAGGATTGCCAATTATACTCAAGCATGACGGTAATCTTCGATTACTAGAGTGGATCATTCTTGCTAGTTTACGGACATTCTTCTCCCCGAAAAGGGTGACCCTCCTTTCGTCAGGAAAATTCTTGCATCCTCCATTCGTCAGGAAAATCCGTCAATTTCCTGACGAATGGAGGTTGAGAGTTTCTAGAACGTCCAAGCTCATGTTTTTCTTCAAAGGATCGACCATCAAAATAGCGAATTTCATGGCAAACTCGTTCTTTTTAGAGTAATTTTGGATAAAAATCACTTTTTTGAACATAAAAGTGTTAATTTATTCAACCCTAACCTTTATTTTAGAAAGAATAATCATTTGATAAATCAAGGGAAAATCATTAGAAAACGAATTTCTAGAACATCCTCCATTAGTCAGGAAAATCCGCCAGTTTCCTGACGAATGGAGGATTTCCTGACGAAAGGAGGGTATCCGGAAAAACCTTGCTGAATCAGAAGTTATACTGCGAGATTTTGAAAGGAACTTCAATAGAAAACTTGGACTTTGGAGTAGGTTAGAACACCAAAACACCATAAGAAACGAAATCCAAATCGCCTTGAGCTGGATTCCTACTCTAGTTGAAGACATTCTCCAAGACCAGCCACAACCGGTCCAATCTGATATATCATATTAGCTCATGATTATATCATATTAGCTACTGAACATCAATGCTAACTCAAGTGCTACTCAAGTGCTGATCACCGCCCGAGTGAACCGATCACTGCGCGAGTAACTCCTTCACTGTTTTTCTGTTAACAATATTCAGTGAAACCCCAACTTAAGGCCACTTTTTGGATGACAGCTAATTTGAAAAGTGGCCTTAAGTTGGGTGATTCTCCAACTAAGTTGGATGACGCAAAAATTTTTGTATTTCTGGAGGAAGGGACTGAATCATGGGAATCTAAAATGAAATTTCTTGCACGAACCAAGTATGAATTGTAAAAACTGAATGCGCTATTTGAATCAAACCTTAGGTTATCTTTTCATTCTCTTAAAAATAAATTTGCTGCAAACATGTCGCAAGAAGAGAAGAGAATACACATGACATTTGCCAAGAAAAAAGATATGCAGAGATTCTAGTGAAAACGCCGAAGAAGAGTGGAGCATTTCTTGGCGCTTCAAATTGATGAAACACGAGCTGCAACTCCGATGTAGGTTGAAGAAGTACCACAAGTTCAAGTGAGAGAAGATGCCGACGCTGAAAAGCCATCGACTTCAAAATCGCCAAGGAAGCAGCCGAAGATAACGAGTTTTTTTATTAAAAAGTGAATCTGCGATTTACTCCCTGTGAATGAAAATTAAAAAAAAGTGGCCTTAAGTTGGATTTTTTTCGGATGACAGATTTTGGGGATTTTTCAAAAAAGTGGCCTTAAGTTGCTCGGCCTTAAGTTGGGGTTTCACTGTATATATTGTCTTTCTTTCAGCGAAACTAAGACCGCTCGACATTTACAAATAAAAAACTTATTACACTCACAAGCCTCTTTTGTAATCTCTATGCAAAAGCACTACACAACCAAAACCAGCAGATGAATAAGCAGAACTGACGGCGCGCTAGTGCATTACGCGGTGAAAGCGCTGCAATAATGAGTTTTTCTTCCTTTGAAGTATGTTAATAAACTCAAAGAAGTCTGATTTTCATATATTTTATTTAACAAAGCGCACTTGATATTCTGTTAAAATTTCATGAGGGGGAAAAAGCGGAACCTTCCAAAACCACCGAATGACTGAGAGTGACATCCCGGGCGCGCGCTAACTAAGGCTTTTTCCATGCGCTTGCACTCTGTTGACATTGCTCCCTGTGTTAGGTTCGAACCTTTTTGCATAAAGTGATAAAACCTAGTTGTTCGATATGAAATCGAGGGATTTACGGAACTCATTCCATTTGTACAATGTAAATTATGAAATTTAGACTTCCTGAAGTCGAATCAAAACTTGTCGAGCATGAAATTGCTACTCAAGAAGAGATTGACAGATCTAAAAAGACTTGTCACTATGGACAGAAGAAATGCAAGATTCTCCGACGATTCAGATCCATAGTCAAATCAGATTACTCTATTTTTTTCCCTGTGAAGCCGAAAATGCAAACATTTCATCACCGATCAGAAGTTCTTTTTCGAAAAGGAGCAGTCAATTTTGACAGAGACATCTTACCAGTCGGCTTGAATTGTCTTGATCAAGAAAGTTTAGAATCTGATGAAGAACTTTGACGAGAGAAGAGTGATTGTTTACCAAGAGGTTCATGTGCAAAGATGAACGAAAATGTCATATCGAGATGACAAGTGATGATAAAGCTACGCAAAATGACGATAAGAAGTGCCGGTTTTATACCCGAGCGCACTAATATCCCTTGCCAATTCCAGAGTGTCTTGACGACAAAATGGCGGGAAAACCGATGATACAACCACTCCGAGATAATTAACAATAAAAGATGAATGTGAAATCAAAGTGCCCTAAATGGCAGATTTTGCTAAGGATCGACGATACGTGCCGATCAACACTCAGTCCAAATTTCAGAATGACCACCGGACTGCTCGTGCAAGATTTATTTTTCTTGCAGCCTAATTGCTCCAAGAGACGATTCCAGCAGTATGTGCTTACTTGGATGCTTGGAATCAAAATACTACTGCTGTTTCTTAGAGATCCGAAGACAGAAGCATTCATAAATTTCCTCGAGTTTATTGAACAAGCAATCGAGAGATCAATTGAAGATTGGAGAATTGAACAGCGAACAATTATAATTTATAATTTATAAATTTTCCTGAATTCGCTAATGGCTTGCTAGGATTGATTAAATTTTCTGCTTATGGTGTGATGATCCGTTTTCTTCATGGCCCTGAGAGAACGAAAGATCAACTAATAGATAAGTACTCAAAAGTAGCAATTAAGCGCCACTTATGGAAGAGACTTGGAAAAATTAAGATTTACGAACTTGATGAGCTGCTTATCGACGTCAAAGCCGAAATAATCAAAGTTTTGCAACTAAAAGGATGAGACGTGCCGAGCGTTGACATTAGACGTGAACTTACGGAACACGCAATGCAAATAGTGCCTTTTGATGGTGCAATCATGGTACCTTATCAAAATGAAACAAGCAATTCGCTGGATTACGCTCAACATGCAACGCAAGTATCAAATACTGAAGTAACACCTATCGGCCCTTCGAATCGGAATACAACGGAAAACAATCTGCGTGAACATGATCAATCAGCAGCACAAACACAACAAGCATACGGAACATCGATCGAGCCGAGACATTCAAATGATGAAAGTCAAGAAAATATCGAAGGCCTACAAGCGGTTCAGAATGAATCTGAGTACCAAACACTTGTTCCTATTGAGAATGAACCAACTTTTCTTAACAATTTCAACCCACGAGATTCTCTGCTAAGACAATCCTGTTCAGTTGACGAAAATGCTCAGCTTCGAAACAGAAACGACTTCGATAAAATGTTTAATCCACCATGTAGAAAAGGATCTGTTACAGACGATGAAAATCATTACCAGACAACTGCGACGAAACGAACAAAATTCTCCCCACCAACGGACAATGGTTGTCTTACCACGAGCCCAACAGATAATTTTGATTAAGAATAAGATGATCTTCGCTTTCGCTTCGCTTCGCACTGGAGAGCAGAATTCGCTTCGCTTTCGCTTCGCAAAAAATCCAAAATTTTCGCTTAACCGTATGCGGCTCGCGGGGGAACTTTTTTCCCCCGAGCCCCCTTTTTGCTAATTTCTCGGCCAATTTTCGCCCAAAGTCAAAAATTTAAAAAGAATAAGAATCTTTATGAAATTTTCTATCTCGTGAGATTGTAAAAATGATATGTTAGTATTTTACATCGATGAGTAAATTGTAAAAAAGCGTGAAAAAAGACCATTTTTTGTCTCGAGAACATGTAATTTGTCTAGAGAATCGAAGGAACGAGCATAAAACTGGGGCGTATTCGTCTCCAGAACATGAAATTTATTACATAACAATCTCTAGTTCATCTGAATAACACCAAAAATTGAAGATTTTCTGTCTCCGAGACTCTGAAAACATGAAAATCGGCCCATTTCGCTCCGAAGAAGCGTAAGAAAATGCATAAAATTGTTCTAGATGGGCGGTGGAAAAGAATTCCCCCGCGAGCCGCACAGGGGGTGCTCTGACCGAGACGCATAGGGTTAAATTTTCGCACAGCAAGCGGCTTTGTTATTCTTTATCAAAGATTTGGAGAGGGGCATTATTGATGCCGCTTTAAATTCAAGTTTTCTCCGTCTTCTGAAGACGAGTCTAATGGTGGGTCTAACTCTTGATAAATCCAAGGAGTGACCGGTTAGCAAGCTGATTACCGGAAAACTCGTTGTCACCAGCCGTTTTTATTGTAAGTATGCTAGAATAATTTCTTATTAAGAATGATCTTTATGAACAGGGCTTATCTAGAATCGAAGATGACCGCCATATCTTATCTCCTATCGAGTAGAGGTGACCATTCGGGCAAGAAATCGTCGGTTGGCCGTCCGAATACCCGGCCGAAATCAAGGGCCAAGAGTTGCGCCGTCCGAATTCCCGGCCGAGCCAAGGTGCCCGAACTGCCCAGTCGGGCAAGTAGACGAAGTGCCCGAAACGCCAGAAAATGCCCGGCCGGGCAGGCAACCAAAGTGCCTCAAACGCCCAGTTGGGCATTAATTTCGATTTTCAAGTCAACAGAATTGGACTGGTGATGGGATTTTCGATAGATAAGGGCTAGAAAAATAAGTTTCGAGGGGCTTTTGATTCAGTAAGAGGAGCAAAAGAGCAAAAACAGTTGTTAAGAATGCGAAATTTCGGAATTTTCCTCGGCGCGGGCTTGCCCAACTGCCCGAAAGCGCCGAGTTGCCCGAAAGTGCCCAACTTGCCCAAATGCCCGAAATGCCCGCTTTTGCCCGGCCAAATTTAAGGGGCTGAGCCGAACGAATGCCTGACCGAACACATTTTGCCCGAAAATTGTCTGTTTTGCCCGACTGCCCGATGCCCAAATGGTCACCCCTGCTGTAGTGTTTATTACTACCTTGGAATTATCAACAGTTAGGCCCACCATTCGGCTTATATTGACGAGCTGAAAAGTACAGTAACAGATTTTTTGTAATTTTCTGCCAAAAAAATAGTTTTTGAAATCATCATCGCTTTTGAGTTGCTGATTGCTGAAGATTCTTCCCAGAAAATGCGTATCAATTCAAGCGAAAAAATTTTCGCTTTTTTTCGCAATTTTCAATGATATTTCGCTTCGCTTTCGCTTCGCACTTGGGCGAAGAATTCGCTTCGCTTTCGCTTCGCAAAAAAATTGAAAAAAACGTTCGCTTTCGCTTCGCTTTCGCACTAGGATTTCGGCTGATATTTAGACCCCTCATGATGAATATCGTGGCTTATTCAATAATCTATCACAAAACTTCCCCGAAGAGAATGACGAACCTCAAAGCTCGCCTGAATCATCACCTGGATACTCATCTTGTTCTGACTCAGACTCAAATACTGATTATAGTCTGAAAAAATAAAGAGGGAGGAATTTTCCGACGCTCGATTTTCTCTTGAGTCCGGCGAGCTACGACGAGCTTCACTGAAATCGACTTTTATGATTTTTCGCCGGTTTCTCGAGGTTCTTTGCTTGGTAAACACGTGCTCAAGTCCATATGAGCCAAAATTTATGATTTTTGTGACTCGATATGGGCCCATGTTCTCTTTGTTGTGCCCTAGAGTTATTCCCGAAGGGCGTTAAACAACGATATCTCCTATCTCGAGTGGATGCTTTATCTGGGGATCACTTATCAAATAACGATAAGTATATATAACGAAGACTATGGTTCAAGAATTCTTTACCGTTATCGGTAAGAAATGAAGTTCATCCCGTACATCCAAATTCCGTTAAAAGCAACATAATTTTTGCCACTATATGCTTCTTCTGCTTCGACTGTAGCTTTTCGACTAACAATCGAAGTGTGAAATCGCACATGAATGTCAAAAAAGTTACCGTGCGCCCGTCTTTGCAGATGTCGACGCAGTCAACATTAACCTTCGAGTACGGTGTAAGTGATGGTTCTAACTTAAGGGTCTGTTCGATTTTTCGAGAGAATTTTTCGGGAAGAAATAGATAGCAGGTAAGACACGATCTCATTGCTTGGTCAATAAGCTTATTCAGATTTGGGATGAAAAGTGGCTCTTTAAGAAGCCGCCCATGTAAAACCGCTCTACTTGCGTGTCCAAGGGACACGTGGTAGTAGTCTTCTTGTAATTTTGCGCTCGTTTCCGGAACAACTATCACCCATTTCTGACTTTTAAATGCGAATTTGTACAGAATGTCATCAAAAATTCTGAAAATACCTTCGACATTTCTTGATTTTTTCTCGACGACCTGTTTTCGAATTTCAGATATTTTTGGATCTTGTTTGTGGTCGGAAACTAACTAATTTCTATTTTTGGTCTCGGAATGCTAATTTTTGTCGTGTTTAACAATTCAAGTTTTTCTGTTCAAATTTTCGGCGCAAAAATTTTCTTGTCGACGAATCCGGTTTCAACAAATGGTAATCTACTCAAGGCATCCGCCACCCCAATAATGGCACTTTTTCCCTCGATGTACCGTACTTCGCAAAGTGGATATCTCAGAAGAACGCTATATGCTAATCGGGCCCGTGTGTTGTTATTTGTCTTTTAATTAGTACTTTCGTAAGATTATAGACGGTAGAATTGGGTACTGGTCAGGCTCGCCTGCCCCGAGGAAGAAAACCTACGCGCGTGACCGGTCGGCTGAGGCTGCACCCAACCGATCTCATACGCTTAGCGTTCGTTTACTCGAGGTGAAATACGTTTATTTAGAGATTCTAGAGAAGCCACACCAAACTAATCTAAATTCAGGTTTGTTCAGTAATCGCGGAGACGCAGCTTCCTACATCGATCATCATCACGTGTATACATCTCGGGCCTCCATCGTCGACGCTGGAGACACTGTAGATCCCGTGCTGTTTGTTTGAGTTAACTGCTGTACTAGAATAAACGTATCGAACGCTTACACGTGTAAGATAACGAGGGTGTTGAGTTTCTGCAGGGGCAATTTATCGTGGTGACTAGAAGCTTTGGGAAGGAATTACCTGATTCCGAGACCTTACTTCTAGAGGCTGAGGGCAGGAATTACCTGATTCCGAAACCAAGGCTTGGGCACGAACTGCAACTCAGTTATTCAAACCTCGAGTCCTCGTTGTTGACTTGGCCTACAATATGAACGCGTATGATCATAATGGAATGTTTCAGTGTCCTCCGGGGCTGAAATATTATTCCGGAAAGGAAATCGTACCACTGTCCTTTACGGCGGCGGACGATAGTGTAAGATCCCAGAAGATTCTGGGATGGCTCAATCACGTGTCGGGAATTCTCTCTGGAGAAATCCGAAAGAGCGATCGAGAAAACCGGTTTGCTGACCAGGTTTCAAATGTCCCTCTCCTTTGGGGCGAGAATTTCGGCAAATTGCCTGATTTGACGGGCCGGTTATCGGTGCCTGATAGTCTTGCGATGTTCGAAGAGTGGCGTTTAGCTGGTAGATACCGTGGAGTGTTAGAAAATTGCACGGTCAACGCCACCCATGATGGGTTTGCGGATAATGAATTCCAGGACCGGATGGCGAGTGAGAGGGCTTTCAAGGAAACGTTCTTTCCAGGCCTAGACTTGCCGCTACAGCGTTATTTCGAACAGGTTGACGGTAGACCGACGGCGGCTGACGAAGTACTCGCGGTAGTAAGAAAGATTTGTCCAATTGTTTGTGTAAACGTGGAGGACACTTCACGTGAAGATATTAAAAATGGTTATGTAACGAATCTAAACCATTACGCTAAAACTATGACTCGTGATTACGCCGATAACTCACGCACGAATGATTACCTGAAGTTTTTGAAATTTGTTCAAGTTGTTGGTAAGGGAGAGTTATCCCATATCAAGACCAGTTCCACTTACGAAGTAATCAGAAAGTTAATGAAAAAGATAATGACAAATAACGAAGTGATTCCAGGTAGATTCCCACGTGGCACCCCAATGGGCGCAAGTCGCTTCAGAGAGGAGTTTTGCACAACCCCAGATAGATTCGGGCCGTTTGCAGAAGCAACAGCATTGGCGCTATGCGCAGTAAGCTTGGATTCAAAGAAATGGGAGCAAATTCTTGAGAAGGTTGCGGCAAAGCGACACTTGGAGTTCAAGGAACTGTTGAGCAGAGACGTGATTGTGGAAAAAAGGCTTCTCTTGGACGAAATCGACAAGTTGTCTAAAGCTCAAGGGCACGTGAAATTGACGCAGGTGGAATTGGCGCTAGATATGTTCACCAATGATTTCCGTTCAACACTGGCGTTTGTCTGTTCTCAGCAGACCATGGCAGTCAAGAATAGGAAATCAGATCACGTGAAGAGTTTCGTTCCCGAAGAAGACGAGGCGAACGCTTTGGATGAAGATATAGAGGCGGAGTTTAATGCTTTTGTCTCTAAAAAGTTTGGCGCACAGCGAGCGGAAAAATGGATGGCGCGAAACAGAGCAAGTTTCCCGCGGCCAAATGGAAGAGAGATGGGCTTGAGTCAGCTGACGAATAGCCCAGATTTAAAGGTTGAATTTGGCTCGGGGAAGATTTTAGCCTACACGGGTCAGTCCCTGAATAAGAGGGATTTGGAGACATTGAAGAAGCAAGACCCGGGTAAGATTTTCAAGCAAAAGGGCCAGTTCAAACGCCAAGATATAAAAGGAAAGTTCAACCGATTTATTAAAAGGAAAGGCGTGAGGCAAGCTGGAAGTCCACGTGTATACACGCTTCAAGACGAGGTCGGTGTGCACGAGTTGCTTGCACTTCGCTCGCAGTGCGAATATTCAGGCTCTGAGTCTGGCGAAGACATCAGCGCTTTGATCAACGAACTTGACCTGGAGGAGAAAGATGGCTACGAAGACTTTGGCTTAGATGGTGAGATTTTCGCTAAAATACGAGAGGTAAATGACTGTTATTTAAGGGCGACAATAGAAGAGACAACACGTGACGACAACAAGGAACCGGACAGACGTTTGCTGCAAATTTACTTTTGCCTACCTGATTGCGAGAAAGTTATGAATAAATCAGAACACGTGTGGTTTAAATTGTTACTGGATACGGGTGCATCTGTATCGCTTTTGAGCGAAGCTTTGTTTGATTTGATTAGGCCTTGCAGAGGCACAAAGGTGAAGAGAGCACGTGCAGGCGCAGGCAAAGTAGCTGGTGGAAGTTTACTTAGGTTTCTCCCAGTGACCGCGTCGTTCACGTTGAGGCTGCGGAGGAATGTGAAAATCTCGTTCGTGGACGCGAAGGTCTGCGAGGGAGATGATAGAAACGTGTTGGTGTCTTTAGGAGATTTAGCAAGGAATTGCGCTAAAATTGAATGCATCCCGAGAGATAATTGCTTTGAAACTAAGGTTTCGCTTCGTGGAATGGACATCAGCAATTTGGGCTACAAGAAGAGCAGCCAGGTCTTCGAATTAGAGAATTTAATTCATAATTTCAACTTATATGAAGTTGTGAAGAATGAAAGATTGTTTAAAGCCTCGAGGTGTGGGACATTTGTGCCAAGCGTCTCGAGTTCCGTTATAGACATGTCACCCACGAATCGCCTCAACCCAGATTCACGAGTAGAGTACGCCAGAAAGCTCGAGAAAATGCATCAAGCCGCTCGGGAAAAGAACACGTG
Source organism: Oikopleura dioica (assembly GCF_907165135.1). Lineage (NCBI taxonomy): Eukaryota > Metazoa > Chordata > Appendicularia > Copelata > Oikopleuridae > Oikopleura > Oikopleura dioica. Next base: position 1,790,995 of record NC_137295.1, read on the forward strand.
GAAGGAGTGTAAGATTGACGTGGACGACGAAGTCTTGAAAAACATTCCGGACGGAGAGAAGTATAAGGAGCGCTTGGTGTCGATATTAGAAAAGGAGAAAGTGTTATACGAAGCAACACAAGGATGCGTGCCGGGGGATGAATTCCAGATTTACGCCGAGATCGTTGGAAACACGTCGGGCAAGATACTTAGACAAAGTTATAGCAAGTCGATGAGTAAATCGGTGGTGAAGGCACTCGTGGATAAACTGGATCAGGAAGCTAGTGAAGGAGTTATTGGGTTTTTGCCTAAGCACATGACTCCTAAGCATTTCTTGAGTTTTTTCCCCGTGGGCAAGAAGAATGCGGAAACAGCGAAAGTGGAGCTGTGCGCTGGATCGATAAGAGTAGTAGCGGATTGTTAAAGAGCGAAGATAAATGACGACACAATCCACTCGGCTAGGCAGACTGATTCTATAAGATACGTGTTGCAAAAGGTGGCGAAATATACGGAGACTGGTCTCATCGCATGCATAGATATTTCGTCGATGTTTTACTGCTTCTGTTTCCACCCAGCAATGTGGCCACATTTTTGTTTAGATCACCATGAGAAGGGGCCAATGGCTTATAGGAGACTCCCGATGGGCTGGATTTCTAGTCCGTTATTAGCACGTGAGAAACTGAAAATTATTCTATATAGCCACAGGAAGTATTGCTTCATCTACGTGGACGATATATGTATTGTTGGTGATACACCGCAGGAGTTTCTGGAGAATGTAGCAGCCGTGTTGCAGACGCTCAGCACGTTTAATTTAAGATTGAAAGGCAAAAAGTGCACCTTTTTAAGCAAGGATATTTCAATTTTAGGCAGACGCGTGAAGAATGGCACAATTAGAGCTAGTACACACGTGTTAGATAAGATAGCTAATCAAGAATACACAGGGATAAAAACGGTCAAATGTATGAAAAGAGTTCTTGGGTGGATCACGTACCGTGGTTTTCCATTTTAAGAGCGCCCAATTTAAGAGCGTTTTCGCCAACATTTTGCAAATTATGTTATCTGCGAAAATTCCAATTTAAGAGCGTTTTTGAAGATTTTTATGCAATCAAAAAATTTTTAGACTCAAATAAATCATTAACTAAAACGTTGTGGAGGAGTGTGCGAGGCCATCGGGTAGACCCCCGGCGCTGCCGAGCATGCCCCGCTACCTCAGGCCTCCGGATAATGGAGACATCAGTCTTGAGGAGTCTTGATCAGTCTGGCCTAGAGTCTTGCCCAGTCCTGCCCAAGCCGAGTCCCACTCTTACTGGTGACTGAAGCGGTTGTCGAAGCTTCATGTCACCGGGGAGATTGGAGGCAAAAATAAAGAAAGAAAAAATATTTTTTATCCGATGCCGCTAAAAAGAGAAAATGGACCGCTCGCTGCCCAACAACTTTTTGGAACGCTGAAATTGCCTCTGGAAATAATTCCCGCCGCCGCCGTTTACCAGTAAAAACAGTAAGGAATTTATAGATAAAGAAGATCTTTGATTAAATGTATCGAAATTTGGAATTTTTCTTGGAATTTAATTATGCTTCACGATTGCCGCCGCCGTAATAATAATAAGAAGTTTTGGATGGAAAAAATTTTTGGACTGAAAATGTTGAAATTTTGCAAATTTTCTTGAAATTGAAGCCCCGCTCACTGATTCATTATCAATTTTATGGGGACAGAAAATTAAAAATGGAAACTGCTCATGGACAACATTGGATAAAATTTTTTTTTGCTCTCGATTCGATGGATTTTTTGCTTTATTCCGGATAGATGACATTTAAATTTACGCCGATACAACGAAGATTTTCTATCGCTTTAGAAGAACTTGCATTTTTTTATATTATGCTTTGGAGAAGAAAAAACCAGAAATTAATCTACAAATAGTGAAATTTCTACAAAAATTTGCTAATTCATGGAAGCCTCGCTTAATTATGGGGACAAGAAAGTAAATTGCTAGAAATATTTATGCCGTGTGGATTATCTTTTCTGACCTGGATATCTATTGGATTTTTGCAACACTAAAACGGTAAAGTAAGAAGATTGGAATGCTCAACACTAACTTGGACCGCTCGCCGCTTCACGACACTGAAGAAAAAATTGACATGAAATTCGATCGCCTTTGAAAATTTTCGCCGCCGCCTTTTCATCAAGAAGAATCTACAGTCACTGACACTTTTTGAAGAGTTTTCTTTCTCATGGAAGCCCGTTATAGTTTAGAGACGAGAAAAAACACAGAAACTCATTTTATGAAGATTGACCTCTGGATTTTCGAAACTTGACTTGTTCTACGATACTTGGACCATTGCTTAAGCGCTTGCTTTGGAAATGCTAAAAACAGAAAAAGTACTTGGAGAACGAATTTGGAAGATTTCAAAATTAGAAACTACACAACGAAGCACATATTTTCAATCAATGACGATGAAGACGATTCTCAGATAAGACGCATCCGATAAGAATTTGAAAACAGTTCACACCAGACATGGGAACCGACTGACAGACCTACTGAGCTGCATGGCCGTCACTTATCAAAACCGTCATAGATTGACCGAATTCTTTCACAAAGACACACAGAAGCCACGAGACAAAGACATGAGAACCTCGACATTGGTCGGGACGCCGACTGCTTAAATGTCGTCACTTATCACATTCAAAATGAATATCCTGACTTTCAGACAGAAGATAACTTAGACATTAGGAGAAGAAGCACGGAAGTAGTGCACTCATCAGACATGACAAGAATACACGGGAAACGTAAATGATGAAGAACACGATGAAGAAAATCGAAAACATAGAAACAAAGAAGATACGATGATGAAGAAGTTGCTGAAGAAGAAGCACAGAGGAGGAAAGCTTTCCCGTCCTTAGAGAGAAAAAGGACGACCAGCGACGGCACTCTCACCCTGGAAGAGCCCTGAAAGACCAGTAGAGGGAAGGGTTGTAAGAAGAGATGCATGGGATGCAAGGAATGCCGAGGACAGGCACTTAGTCGCTGAAGGGTATGGTACAGAGCTGGTACATACCGGTTATGTGGTAAAAGTATTTTTCCTTTGACGAAGAAAATGTGTATATGCGTCAACATTTCGTAAAGGCAATCTACATCCACATAACGAGAATATATATATAACTAGAACGTTGTGGAGGAGTGTGCGAGGCCGTCGGGTAGACCCCCGGCGCTGCCGAGCATGCCCCGCTACCTCAGGCCTCCGGATAATGGAGACATCAGTCTTGAGGAGTCTTGATCAGTCTGGCCTAGAGTCTTGCCCAGTCTTGCCCAAGCCGAGTCCCACTCTTAACGTGTAATCTCTGACTGCTTTTCCGGCCATTTTAAAGTCAATGGTTTGGCAGTGTCGGCTCCTTCTGTCATTTGAACTTGAGGTTCTTCTTCAATCTCCATCGCCGACGGACCATCAGGGTCGGAGCTCTTTTGCTTTTAATCTGATTCCTAGATATTTAATTTACCTATTCCTACAAAGGCTAGAAAATGTACCCTGAGGCATGTCTTCCCCATCATTTTCCTTCGGATTATCTATAAGATCTCCATGACAGTCTTTCTCCCATCCTTTCTTTTTGAGCCTTCACCAGAATCTGCGCATATTTTTTCTATTAAGCCAAAGACATGTGTTTTTCTTTTCTTCTCCTGGCATTTTCGTTGTTTAAATTTTGAAGAATGAAAGAGATCAGATTAAGAAAAAGCGCTCGAGCAAAATCCTGAAAAAATCACTCACGTTCTCATCTTGATATACAATTACTTTTGCTTCTAGATCTTTTCTGTTTCATACTTTCGAAATTCCCTGAAAAATGAAAATAACCACTGTCATCCTATATCGATAGAAAAATTTCCAATTTAAGAGCGTTTTAAGCAAACCCTGTCATCTAAAAAACGCTCTTAAAATGAAAACCACGGTATATGCTCACAATTTGTGAGTCACAAATATTGCATTTAGAACATTTGGTAAGTATGCTTAAGTTGTTTTGCTTTCAACCCTAACAAATTTTTAGAGAAAACAATCAATCTGATTTAAAACAGCTGAAAGCTTTTTCTAGAACATTTTGGATTTGGCCCTCCGAATTCCTGGGTTTTCGATTTTGCCCAGGGATTGGGAGGGTACCCGGTTTGTGTGCCAAATTGGGTTGGAAAACATAAGAGTGCATATGCGCTCCGCAGCGCGCGCGATGCGTCACTTTTCTTATTTGGAAGGCGTAGGGTGGCCGCAGCGCAAAGACGCAAAAAGAAAAAATTCAATTTTCAAAAAAAATTATATTATAATAAAAGTAAACTTTTTTTCTTGGAAAATAAGTAATAACAGATAAACTTTATATTTTTATAAAAAACAAAACATTTTTCTTAAAGAATTCAAAATTTAATAAAAAGCTAATTTATAATTAATGAATAATAATATCAATATACAGTGAAACCCTAACTTAAGGCCCAGCAACTTAAGGCCCATTTTTCGAAAAATCCGCGGAATCTGTCATCCTTTAAAAATCCAACTTAACTTCTCAATACACGGGTGCGCGACTAAGCGCTCAAAACACGGGGTCGGGAAAACCGACCACCAAGCATTATTCAGCCCCGCGCGGCGCGCTAAATCCTGAGTGTGAAAAATAGCGCCGACGTTTTTGATCCCTCATTCATATTTCCGTCGAGATATTAAGTTCAAAACTATACTGTTAAAAAGCTTGAACACTCAGCTATTTACTCATGTTATTATCAAGGAGAAAAAACCTGCCAATTTCTCGATAATGAGCTCGAAAGAGATCTGGTGCAAATATAAGTGCACATTGCAAAAATTAGGTCAAACAGATTACCACATTCGAAGTTATTGAGGGCCAAAGCCGTTTTGGTTTTGGTTTTACCGACCACGTGTATTGAGAAGTTAAGGGATCCCCCGTTTTGGCCATCTTTGACTGGAAATTCAGCCGATTTGCGCTTATGTATTTGGGCGTACAATAGCTCTACGTAAAGCTCAGATGCTATCCGCTATTCTCTAGTACAGAGAAGTTTTTTGCTCAAGGCAAACCTACCACTAGGAGGGGCGAAAGTTCGAGAATTTCGAAAAAAGGCCATTTCAGGCTATTTTTGAGTTGAAATTCAGCCGATTTGGGCTTAGATAGACACCATCTCCGACTAGATTTAGATTGACCGAGGCCTAATCTTTAATCTCTAGTACCGAGTAATAATTTGGCCAAGTAATTAAAAATTTTTCTTTAGAACAAGCGATTGGGGCCATTTTTGGCGTTTTTTGGAGGTAAAATGCTCTCTAGCGCCAACATTTTGTCAAAAAGTCTAGTGCGGTTAAAAAATTCTTAATCTGCACATTCTAAGCTTTCGATAGACCCCTTATATGTCTCATTTCGATGTTATTGATAAGTCGAAAAAAATTCCGATTTTTATAGATTAAATTCCGATTATAGTATAAATTACATGCATTTTTGCAATTTTCGAAGGCTAAAATTTCAGGGATAGATGTTCGTAAAGGGGTCATGTAATACATCAAAATGATCCTCAGATCACGAGAAATCTAAAAATGCCAGATATCATCCCCTATGAAAGACTTGAAAAAACAGGGGGGGATCCCTTAAGGCCCCTTTTTACTCTGATTATTTAATTTATAAAAGAAAAGGTCATCAAATTGTTGATTATGCTGTTTTTATTTTGATTTTTTTTTATTTTTTTTGGAAAAAAACAGTTTTTATGGAACGTCTGGAGATATATTGAATTCGTAGTGGTTTACGCAGAACACTTTCAGTAATTGAGTGAATAAAATTTCTTTGTCCATCGTCAGTTTGAACTCAGAAATTTACCTAATCATCTAAATTTTAGGATCTAAAGCTTGAATGTTTTCTGTTTCTGTTTTTATATCGAATTTATATCGAAACACAATTGACAAGGACGCGCTTATTATCAATTTTCTAGTGTCACGAGCATAAAAATGGAGTCCCTACCTCCCTTACTACTTCCATATTTACTTCCATAAATTAACGATCCTTCAGGCCGTCTCAGCCCCATTCCTTGATTTTTAAAATTAAGGGGCTTGACAAAGGCCTGGTACTCTGAGTTGATCAATACCAGTTCAAAATTCAAATTATTCTTGTTTTTATTTAATTATGATTTTTATTTTAAATTATGAAAATCGCTATTATTTATATTTTCAATCAATTTAATTTCAATAATCAATTAAAATCTTCCTTGAACATATTTAACGATTATTTTGGTAGACTAACGCTTGATTTTGCAAATTTGAAAAAATCTATCTTACCCTCCACCCTAGTGCTTTGCGTGCTCACAAAACCGACCCGGCTTTTTGCTCACCCTAAACTGTGCGTCAATTGCTACTGTCCCTATGACTCATTTTTGACCGTAGAAATATACTCAACGTAGAAATATACGCATCGTAGAAATATACGCAAACCCCCCAAAACCGTAGCAAACGACGCGCACCCTGCGCTCCCATGCGTTATCGCGCGCCACGCGCTGCATTCAAAATATCGGCAAAATTTGCAGTTTTTTGTAAATTTCGGACAGAAGCATGAGGTTTTCAAATTTTTTTAAAAGGGATTTGAAATAAGCTTGTCCCGCCGGTTATCCCAGTATAATTTATTTTTTTTGAAATCGAAATACAACCTGGTGAATACGAAAATCACCATCTTTGACCCTTAATATTTTTTCAACCCTTTCATTTATGAAAGAGTCAAAAAAGGAAAAATGCTTATTTGTACTATCTCAAAAACATATTAAAAAATAAAAACGATTGGATTAGTATTTCGGGTACTTAATTTTTGTGTACGGACCCTACCCATGTGTCAAAGTGGTATAAACTTTGAATTTCCCCTGAGGCGCTTTGACTTGTTTCATATGTGTCATCACTTTGAATGAAAAGCTTAATCCTAATTTGTCTGCATAATTTATGCAGCGTAAAGCGTAGTGTCCTTAGCAGGCACCGCTCTAGTCACCGATGGGCCGTCGGCGATGGAAGAAGCGCCTCCGGTGAAATTCAAAGTTAAGGCCAACCGAAGTTTTTATCGCACATATAAACTTCTTAGTTTAGACCAACCCCTATTTAACATAATGATTTACTTTCCAGACCTGTCTCTTATTAGTCTGAGACTCAAAAAGACTTAGTCTTAGTCTCATCTAGTCTCAGTGACAAAATTGCTCATACGCTATAGTCAAGTGACTAGACTCTAGTCTTAAGACTAAGACTAGATAAAAACTTTAGTAAAGGGTCTGGCATGGGTCAGAGTCAAACTTTTCTTTTCTTCAATTTTATTTTTATCGAGTTATACAGGTTCTAAAACCCCTTTTCTTCCTTTATTTCCTATTCCCACCTCGTATGATGATGAGTCATACATTTTTAGATCATGGGGATCACGATTGTAAGCGAAAGACCGCTTCAAGTTGACCTCCCCTGAACACTTGCCGGACGCTTTAGTACCTTTGGTACCTTAATTCCCTCAGGGAACGAAATCACCCCCATAGTCAAAATCATCCTTAGCTCCTGGGCTTTCTAAATCTGTATTATATGCCCAACCTACTAAGCAAGAAAAAAAGCTCAAATATAATTGCCTTAATTTGATCAGGTGACTAAGCCTTATTCATTATAAGTTCTCCTGGAGACTATGTTTCTTATAAAAAATTGCTGAAATACTGGGAACATCATGTAGTGTTTATATACTGTATTGCGCTATGTATAAATTTGTCCTTTCCTATCAATCAATCCTGACAGCTCAGCGCTAGCTGTTCTAGTGCTCATTATTTTCATTTTCGTGAACACCAAATTTTCGTGCTCGTGAACTCCAAATTTTCGTGTTCGTGAACTCGTAAAATCCGAGTTCACGGAATGAGTCCATGTGCACGAAACCTACTATAAAAAAGACTGCACCTCTTTTTACAATTCATTCTACTTTTCTTTTTTCTGGAATAAACATCTCAGATAAAGATCACTTTGTAGTGTATAATCACTACAAATTGGTGACTGAGTTATTCCTTATCCCTACCCCCGATAGAGATCATGATGAAAATCATTACAAAAGAGATTGCAGAGAGATTAATTAATGAGAATTGGACACCTCTCTTACTTGATGCAACACAACTCGATGCAAATCTAAAAAATGGGCTTACCTACTTGGCTAGAAAAGATCCAACTTTAGTAAAGAAAATCGATAAAAATCCGCTACGACGTCTTGGTAACGAAAATGCTATTTTTCTTTTCAAAACTCCATTGGATGAAATTCCGTCAGTCAATGAAGATCAACAAAAAGAATTGTGCGATCAAGCCAAGCAAATCTTTGCTGAAGAACGTGAAAGCCAAATTTTTCAAATCGAAAAAGCCCCTCCGCAACCAAAGCAGGAAAACGTGGAAACTAATCCAGGAATGGATGAGCTTACCAATCTTGTGCAATCAGGAGAAATGACTGACATTGATGTCCAAATGCTTTTGACTGCGTTTAAAGAAACACACAAGTCCGAGAAAACTCCTGAAGAAAATCCTACTCCTGCACTGCAAACTCCCCGAATCACCCAAAAACGTGCTTTGACGACTGTGAAAGTTAAGAATCCAAAATACGATTCCTCACTTCCCATCAGCGCGTGGATCACGAACATGGAAATCTATGGCAAGGTTTCCGCACTTGAAGACGAAGAGCTAATCACTGTAGCTCTGAGTAGCTTGCTAGCAGAAAATGAAGGAAGTCACATCATGGCATCACTCTCAGCTAACGAGTTGAAAGACTGGAATTCCTTCAAGAACAAAATGCTCGAAAGTCTCGGAAAAACACGGGACTACTACAAGCTCGAATTCGAGAACTATCAACGTGGTTCTGACAGTTTTGGCGTCGCAATGGCAAAACTCTGCTCCTACTATAAGCAAGGTTACGATGTTGACGACTTACGAAGAAGCGATGAAGAACTGCTTATCGAAAGATTTTGCCAATCTCAAGATGGTCGAATGAAAGAACTTCTCCTCCGAGAAAAGGCTTATTTGAATATCAACACGATCGTCAAAAGAGCAAATGAGCTTGAGAGATCCATTCCAAAGAGAGAAATGAATTTTGCGATTCCACAAGTTGCAGCTCATGAAAATCTCGAGAAAAAGATCGAAGGTCTTATTGAAATCGTCAAGCAGATGAAATCTGAAAAATATCAGAAGAAAAAGACCACACTTAAAAGAGAGCTCCGATCGATCAAGAGAAAACGCAAGGATTTTGCCTCAAATTCATCCGCGACGGCAAATGCTCATATGGATCATCATGCAAGTATATCCACGACAAATCTGGTATTGCACCTGAAGAAGTTGTGAAATATGCTAAATCTATTTAGGATGTTCAACAAATGAATTTTCTTGTCCGAATTATTTTTCGGTACCAAAATCTCTCAAATTCATCTCAGTTAACATCCAAAATCTTGTCTTTCCTGCTCTGATCGACAGCGCCTGCTCTCGAACTTGTATAAATGCCTCTCTTCCATTCATCGGGAAAACAAAACCTACGAATATGAAAGTCTACTGCGCAAACAATCAAGTCATCACACCAAACATCCTATCATCACCATTGATGATGGAAGTTAAATCGCAAGATGGTCCACTCCATCTCAAAACTACTCCGCTTGTAATCGACGGACTTTGCTGTCCAATTATTCTCGGACTTGACCTTCTCACCGATTTGCAAATGAGCGCATCTGATGACTTCATTACCATACAGCAAAAACGAATAAAAACAGTACATCCCGATCTTTCTCAAAATTCAACATAAAAGCGATCGTCACTCTTGATGGAGATGATGAAAGCGAAAAAAAATCATTAAAAACTTTCCAAAAACTTCGAAGTCAAAAAGCAGAAAAGATAAATTTCATACCTGAAATTGCATCTTTTGGCGACACAAACGAAGAACAAAAACAAATCCTTCTTCTCCTCACTTGTAAATATAAACTCGCCTTTTCGATGGATGAATCTGACCTTGGAAAACTCCATGGATTCAGATTCTCAATGCCTTTTCATGATGAGAAAGCAACCACTCATCAGCCGCCTCGTCCTATTCCGATTCATCTCCAAGCACAAGTTGCATCCGAAATCAGAAAGTGGGAATCACTCGAAATCATTGAGGAAACACAATCTCCAAACAATATTCCACTTTTGATTCTCAAGAAACCAGACGGAAGCATCCGTATATCCCTTGATGCGAGAAACCTCAATGCGTTGTTAATCAAGGATCGATTTCCTTTACCTGTAATGACGCAGGTTTTTTACGAAATAGGAAAGCGCCTTTCTGATAGGAATTCCTGTTTCATTTCAAATTTCGACCTCCACCGAGGATATTGGCAATTACAAACGCTCGAAGATGACTGCCCAAAAATGGCCTTCAGCTTCAATAACAAGCACTACGCAGCGCGTCGAATGCTTTACGGAGTTGCAACTGGCCCCTCTGCATTTTCAAGAGTTATGGCTAAACTTCTTGACCACAAATCGATTCTCTTGTATCTCGACGATGTTATTGCTGTCGACTCAAGCTTTGATGAACATGTCAAAACGATCGAATTTATTCTCAAAACATGCTATGATCACGGTCTACTTCTGTCTCCAAAGAAATGCTTCCTTTGCAAGGGAGAAATAAACTTTCTTGGACATTCGATTTCGAAAAACGGAATTCGTCTAACAGAAAAGCATCTAAAAGTCATCAAAGAGCTTGAACCACCCAAAAATCGCAATGAAGTAAAACGAATGTTAGGATGTATTAACTTCAACCTCAAATTTGTCCAGGACGGCTCATCCATCCTTCAACCACTCTACGAACTAACATCGAAAAAGAAAGACTTTGTCTGGGAAGAAAAACACCAATCCGCCTTTGATGAAATCAAGAAACGGCTCCTTGAAAGACCCTGCTTAGCTCACTTTAAAGAAGGATGTGAGCTTGTTCTCGTTACTGACAGCAGTGGATCTAAGATTGGTGGTTGCCTGTACCAGAAAGATGGTGATGAACTTGTTGCTCTTGGATATTTTTCAAAGGCACTTGTTGGACCTGACCTTCGAAGATCGATGAGAGCAAAAGAACTGTTTGCCCTCGCACTCGGGATCCAATTCTTTGAATTCTATCTTCTGAATACGACTTTCACCGCTGTCGTTGATCACAAGAGTCTTCTCTATCTGTTTAAAGAGCAATCTGAATATCGAAAGAATGACATCAAGCTTCAAAATCTGCTCAATTACCTTCTACGCTTCGACTTTCGAATTCTCCACAAAAGTGGGGACTCACCAATCATGGCAACAGCCGACTTTTTGAGCCGACTTCCTGAGTACAAAAGCTCTGAGCTTGAAAAAGACTCCGAAACCTTTGAAGACATACCAGAAACAGTGTTGCTTCTTCATACTTCCTGTGAGAAGAACGACCAAATTATTTTCAAATTCGGTGATCAAGAGTTTGATGAAAGTACTGTTTCAAGACTTCAAATGGAATGCAACATTACCCGAAACAAATTTGAGAAAGCTAAACGGAATCCAAAGTCATCATTCAAAATCAAAAATGATGTCCTATACAAGGACAATCGCCTTGTCCTACCACAAAACTTGTCCGATGAATTCCTATCATACCTTCACTGCGTAACCGGACATGCAGGAGCAAAACAAATGGTCACCCTCTGCCAGAAGTTCTTCATTCATCAAGTACAAATGAAGATCCGCCAACTAACTTCTACTTGCCCAACTTGCCTTCAAATCAAACCAATGGCAAAACTACGACCGTCGATGATCGAGAAACGAATTTTTGAATCGACTCCCTTTACGAAAACGCACTTTGACCTAGTAGATTACGCAAGACCCGACAGCGCCGGAAAACGCTATCTACTAACCTGCTGCGACTCCCTCACAGGATTCCTCGATGGAATACCACTTAGCCGCAAAACCGATGAGATTGTCGCAAAACATCTCCTGAACCTCATTCTTACTCATGGATGCACTGGAGACGCTATCACCGACAATGGTGCCGAGCTAAATGGCCCACTTGTCACTGAGATCTTCAAACGTTTTGAAATCCGCCATACCACAACAACGGCTTATCGTAGCCAGAGCAATGGTCAACTCGAAAGATTGCACCGAGAAATAAACCTTAAGCTCAAAACACTCAATGCGAACAACAGAAACTGGTCTGCAGCGTGGCCACTCTGTAAGTATTTTATTAACAACCTTCCGAAAGAAAGCCTTGACGGACTAAGCGCCAACGAAGCTTACTATGGTCGCTCATTCAATCCGCCATTTCAAACCAATTTCGATGCAAAATCTTCCGGAAAACCATGGATCAAGAGCCTTGAAAGCTACTTCAAGGAACTCCATCCCGCGATCCTCGCCTACCAAATCGAAAAGCACCGCAAACTTGTCAAATCTGACAAAAACAGCTGCCCCGTCCTTAAAATTGGTCAAAAATGTCTTGTCTGGAAACCAGCACTTGGCAAGCTCAGCAGAGTTTGGCACGGTCCCTACACAATTAACAAGCGAATCAGCAAAGATTCGTACATCGTGAAAGATATAAACACCGGCCGTGAATACAGAAGACACATAAATCTGATCCGACCATGCAAAATGCAGCAGCAAGACAATGAAACAAAAAGTCTTGCAGCGAAAGACCAAACCAAAGTTCCGAATACATGTCTTGATGAAATGATGTCACCCGAGACAATCATCAACTCCGACGACGAAAACGAAAACGCCTGGTCAAAACGACTGCGTCCGCGAAAGCGATAAAATAAAAATAAAGGGGGAGGAAGGGCCTCCACAACCCTAAATTTGAAATCCACATTCAGCGTGTGTGGTTGCCAATAGAAAAAAGTCCATAGAGTACTCGACTTCACAGCAATATTCAATGGTAGCTCACGGAGAAGGGACCTCCACAAAAACTGTCGTCATAAACCCCATTGAATTCCCGCCGCAATTATAAGTCAAAGATGGCCAGCCTTTGAGATGTTCCGCTATCTTTTCTTACGTCCGCTGTTCACGTGGCCACAATCGAACAGGAGACCTTAAGTTCCGATATGTTCATTTCGAGCACGGCTGTGGAAACAACAAAATGCTACCTTTCCAAATTGGCAAAATGTCTTATCGAAGACTCACGAAAATACGATTAATCATTCTCAGCGAGAAAAGCGGCATATCGAAAACTGAAATCATAAGCTTAATGAAATTTCCGATAATTCAAATGATCTTCAGCGAAGAATCAAAATAACGCCTTCTTATGCCCAAGAAGAATTCCAGAACAAAATTCGCCTCGCGCTGGAACATAATTGGGGCGCGTCACGGCTGAGCGCCCCCAGCAATTATCCCGGTCGCGCCCGAGTCCCGACTGGTACCTGGCTAGCAGCGCTAGAATCGTAAAAACGAAAAAAAAAACCAAAAATGAAAAATCTTGAAAATGATTTCTTTATTTTTGCCCCCGCTCACCCTAAAAGGATCGTGCAACGCTTTTTACTACCAGCGATCTTCAATATCATCATTCCAGTTGATTTCTTACCCATCGCTTACATAGAGAATTTGAAGAGAACACGCGAAATGATCGAAAACGAGCAAGCAAAAGCAGAATCATTCAAGGCGAAATACGAGTTTGACTACGACGAGATCTTCCAACTTCTACAACAACCTCTTCAAAATGAAGAAACGATTCTTTTCTGGTTCGGTAAAATGAGCTTCCTCTTCACGACCCTTTACGAACATTTCGACAATGAAAATCTAATCAAAGCAATTTTGAAAGATTACGAGGAAAAATTTCATACTTTTCGTAATATTTGGACGATTTTTGAAGTTGATATTGAGTCCTTTAACAAGAAACTGAAAATTGCAAGTCATTTAAATAATAAATTCCGGACTTCAATTCTCTCTGAATATCCTCCAAGAATTACCAATTTTGAAAGCCCTCCGAACTCAGTTATTGTTGGAGCCGAAAATCGTCAACCAGTACCTGTGGAAAACTCGCCGATTAACTACGATCAACCATCTTTCCCTGAAAATCTTAGTGAAATTTTTAATTGATATATCTGTTAGAAATTTCTATTTTCCCTACGCTTCGCTTCAAATAATGAGGGAGGAATATGTAGTGTTTATATACTGTATTGCGCTATGTATAAATTTGTCCTTTCCTATCAATCAATCCTGACAGCTCAGCGCTAGCTGTTCTAGTGCTCATTATTTTCATTTTCGTGAACACCAAATTTTCGTGCTCGTGAACTCCAAATTTTCGTGTTCGTGAACTCGTAAAATCCGAGTTCACGGAATGAGTCCATGTGCACGAAACCTACTATAAAAAAGACTGCACCTCTTTTTACAATTCATTCTACTTTTCTTTTTTCTGGAATAAACATCTCAGATAAAGATCACTTTGTAGTGTATAATCACTACAATCACTTATGCCCTCGTCACTTGCTCTTACATTAAAATCGGCTTTACTTTGAAGTGAAATACAGTACAGTGAAAACCCATTTTAAGGCCCCTTTTTGGATGACAGCGAATTTCAAAAGTGGCCTTAAAATGGATATTTTTTGCCTTTCGTCGGATGACAACAAATTTTCCCATATTTTTGGGACAAAAATGAATCATAAGGGCTTATAGGGGAAGGCCCGAGTCCATAGTGTTTCCATTTTTGCGGACTAATTTTGTCCCAAGATTTCCAAAAAATGTCCGGAAAATTGGGTCACCTGAATAAAAACTATGTCCCACCAACTTGGTGGCACCAAGTATACTTTATTTTTTTTCGAGAAACTGACATTTCTCAGTCTAGAAACCTATTTGCCGCGATTTAAGCTTCTAGATTGCTGTCGTTTCTTTCTCATGCTTTCATTTTTCAAATTAAAATTACAAAAATGGGTAAACGAATACCTTTGAAGAAAAAAAGAGAGTTGCTGCTCCAAATGCAAAGAGGAGTCGGAAAAAATTTAAACAGGCTCAGTATAAAGAGATTATGAAGGGAAAACAGCTGAGTGACACTTGGAAAGAACATTCGCTTTATTTTGGCAACAATGATCAGGTTGATGAAGACGAGGAGGAAGTGGGCGAGATAGAAGCACTCGAGGAACAATTGGAGAAAATGAATTTGAGGATTAACTTGATGCTCCTCTTCTTGAACCTCACCAACAATCTCATATAACTGTCGATTGATTCATTTTTTACAAAAAAAAAATGATTTTTGTGAATAAAATTTGAAAAATGTCCGGAAAAATGGACCATGGTCATTTTTTAGTGTCCCACTTATGTTCCTTATAATCCGAAAAGTGTCCGGAAAAATGGACTCCGTAAAAATGGAAACAAATTGTAACTGTGAAAAGAAACTTTTGGATACACGACGTTTTCCTCAAACCGACGTTTTCCTCAACCGGCGTTCTCGTTAAACCGACGTTCTCCTAATGATCAGAACGTCGGTTTGATCAGAACGTCGGTTAAATTAAAACGTCGGTTTTCCCTAAAAATGCGTCGGCGCCTTGAATTTGGCTAAGAATCAATTTGGAAACCGACGTTTTCGTCAAACCGACGTTTTCATTATGTTTGGAAACTTAAATTGTGAAGAGTCAAAGTATAAAAATACTGAATATTTTCATTTAATGAACTAATACAACTAAAATATATCTTTTTAAAATGTATACAAGACCGATAAATGTAAGAAAATCATTGTACTGCATAAATTATGTAATCTTATGTTTGTCCGATAAATCTTATAATTTTTTAAATAATTAATTTTCAATAGATAATCTCGTTTATTGCATTAATTTAATTAATTTATACTATCAATTTTCATTAAATTTTCAATCCAAAAAGAACCTATTCTCATTCGCTCTGATGGCCCCCGCATTTTTTAGGAAAACCGACGTTCTCATTAAACCGACGTTTTGATCAAACCGACGTTCTGATCATGAGGAGAACGTAACTTTTTCTGGAGCGTCATCACTGATAACTAGGGGTCCACCGTGGAAAATTCAGTGAAATGGCCCCCTACAGATGACTCATCAGGGATTTAAGCATTTCTTATTGGCAGGATTTCTCATTAGGAAGTTTTCAATCTTATTTATATCTTTAATATAATGAGTTCGTGATTTATTTGCAGAAGCAAGTTGGCTTAACGTTTTCGGAAGAGAATTTCTATCACCAGAGCCTCACATTCGAAATTGCTTGAGCATTCTTTAAGCGTAGACAAATTTTTAAAGTTATTTTTATGGAAATCCTTGTCTTTCGTAAATACTCTAAACTTACATTAATCAATGTCTTTAATGAGTCAGTCTCACAAATTGTCGTGTTTATCTAAACAGTATTTGAAAAAATCTTTTGAAAATAAAGAACTTTTACAACTGAAATTGGCGATTTTTTAAGGATGAAAAGTCTTTAAAAATTACTGCCGAGTAATCTCCGAATGACTTTTTTGCACAAAGTCAGGCAAACCTACGATGAGATTCTGGACGTCTTTTGAAATCTAGTTTTGTCGGGGGGATACTGAATAGCGCCGCCTTGCGCCGCCCTATGCCGCCGTCCGGTCCGGTTCAAACTGGGTCTCGTCTGACCAAATCATGTTCAATTTAAAGTGTACGGAAGAAGAGCGAGAGTTGAGCCCAGAAGTCAAAAATACGCATCCAGATTTTGTAAATTAGTGCACACGCGCACGCACGCGCACGCGAAGATCAAGATTGCACATGCGTGCGTGATCATGCCCGTGCTCGAAAACATAGAAAATTCGGCGTTTTGATGAAATTTATGCCGTCAAAAATTCTAGAGTCAATTAAAATGCATAAAATTTCCAACTTTCCTATATTTCAAAACAATTTTGACTTGGTTTTAGCGATAATTTTGACCGATTGAAAAAAAAAGCCAAAAATTGCTAAAATTTGGAACTCTGTTTGAGCCCCGCTAACCCCATGAGTAGGTTCTTTACTTAAAAATTCGGGCTGAAAAAACCTCCGATATTGCGGGTCTTCACCTTCCATTCTTACAGAGTGAACTCCGGGACACATTTTTATCAATTACGTCTTGAGCTAGGGTTCGCGATTAAAATTTTTTGGAGAAAAAAATAATAAGAGATCTTAAAAATGAAAATAACAATAATAAGTTAATATTTTTGGCTCCAGAAAAAACAAAATCGGTCTTCACCGGTGTCATTTGATGCTCGGGCACCTACGCAAAATCCAGAAAATATTTTTGAGCCAAAAGGAGCCATAGGAAATGGATAGCGTGACATTTCCCTTGCACAGCTCTTCAGGCAAGATATCACAACGCGCTTCTAGACTCAAAGTGAAAGCGCTGCGGCGCCACGCACTTTTTAGTGTTATACAGTGAATACCCATTTAAGGCCCCTTTTTGGATGACAGCGAATTTCAAAAGTGGCCTTAAAATGGATATTTTTTTCCTTTCGTCGGATGACAACAAATTTTCCCATATTTTTGGGACAAAAATGAATCATAAGGGCTTATAGGGGAAGGCCCGAGTCTACCGCATGTTTCTATCGCCCGAACCAAGTATGATTCAAAATGTGTTCTTTAAATTGGACTCTTGATGATTCTTTCTTTCATTCTTTCAAAAATATTTTTCTGCCAACAAATCAGAAAAATGGATCAAAAATCCCCATCGAAAATTTCATGCACTTGAACCCAGCAATCTTCAAGCGATCATGGATCAACAAAGGACTACTTCAAAAGAATTATTTTCGAGAAGAAATCGAGCAGTTTGAAGATCTCGATGTTGCAGAAAATGTTCTGGACAAACAAGAATTAGTCGAGCATTTTCTGGCGTTTCAAATGGAAGAGCTACGACTCGGCGAGTCGTAGCTCCCCGCTTCAAATTGATGAAACACGTCCTTGGACTCCGATGGAGATGGAAGAAATGCTTCAAGTTCAAGTGACAAACAATGCTGACACTGAATTTTTAGCCATCGACTTCAAAATGGCCGAAGACACAGTCGATGATAACTAGCTTTTACAAGCGAAACTGTAACTTTCGGATTAAAAAAAAAGTGGCCTTAAAGTGGATTTTTTTAGGATGACAGATTTTGGAGACTTTCCGAAAAAGTGGCCTTAAAAGGGTGGGCCTTAAAATGGGTTTTCACTGTATTCCCGCTAGCGATCTTCCTTGCAAAAGACAGGCGCTGAGCCCATTTCTCAATCGTACGTGCGAGATGTTAACTCGCGCGGACTAGCCATTCACTCGTCCGGATGAAGCTCTCAGCCGCGCGCACCAAATGAAGCTATTTTCAAACGATCTACTATCTCACCCGCGCGACTGAATCTTCCAACTGCACCAACTAAACAGTCATCCGCACGGTAAACAATCTCATGCGCACAAACTAAAACACTAAAAAGTTTATTTCCTCTTTTTTGGACCCCAATTTTTAGGGTCAGTACACAAAAATTCTAACTTTTTTTTTCAAAAGCAAATCCTTTGAACTTTTTAGGGGTTATTAATATGCCTTTGTGGATAATAAAAACAAAATTAAATTCAAAATTCAAAAAAGGGTTGATGAGATAATCGGCTATGCTCACCCCGTATCATGCGCTCCGTGCGTGATCGCGCGCCACGCGCTGCATTCAAAATATCGGCAAAATTCACTGTTTTTCGTAAATTTCGGACAGAAGCATGTGCTTTTCAAAATTTTTTAAAAAGGATTTGAAATAAGCTCGCCCTGCCGGTCATTCCAGTAGCATAATTTTTTTTGAAATCGGAATACAACCTGGTGAACACAAAAATCATCATCTTTGACCCTCTATATTTTTTCAACCCTTTTGTTTTAGAGAGAGTTAAAAAAGCAAAAATACTTATTTAAATTATCTCAAAAACATATTAAAAAATGAAAATCATTGGGAAAGTATTTCGGGTACTTAATTTTTGTGTACGGACCCTACCAATTATGTGGACATTTTCTTCATTTTAAAGGGTATTTGTGGGACATATTTTTAAGGAAAATGTTTCACTTTTGTGGTCATTTGTCCAGCTAAGAAAATTTATGAGGAATTTACAGGCTGTTTTTTAAAAATAAGGATGTTTTTTATAAAAAATTAATGGCCTTAACCGTGTCATTCATTAAAAATAGTAAAAAAGGCAGAAAAAAGTCGTTTTGATGATGAAATTTTCCATTTTTCGAAATTTTTCAAGTCAAAAAAAAAAGAAGAGTCGCAATTTTAGCATGGGAGATATGTACTACAAAAAGACGCTGGTGATATGATTCTAACACTTTGACAAAAACTAGACAAAAACTTCAAGGCGATTGAGTGATGTATTGGATTGAATACTTTTTACAGGGCAAAGGTTTTCTTATATACGGCAAAAGTGTGTCAGGAGCGTCATATGGCGCAGTAGGTAAGTAGGTCAGTTGGAAACTTTTCTAGGCTGGGCGTCATTCCGCATCGATGGTTTCCAAGGGCGATTCACAAACAAAGTCGATAACATAAAAAGGGGCAAAAGTAGGGCGCAGAAATAGGGCGAAATAAGGGGAAGGCAAATAAGGGCGATAAAACAAAGTTTTTCTTTGCGCGTGCTAGTATCGTATCATCTATCGTAAGTCGGCGGGTCTTCAAAGAGTTGATTCTGTTCTGTTTGAAAAATTGTCTGCTTGAAGAAGTTGGTTGGATTGTTGGCTTTCCTGGTGTTGGGGCTGTTGCTGTGGCTGTTGGTATTGTGGTTGGAGGACGATTCGGGGAGTAGCATTGCAGTCGGATTTTTTGCATCTGAAGATGATTCCAAGTATGATGATGACAACCACGAGGGTTGATACTCCTGTGAGCCAGCCCATTATTCGTGCTGTCCATCCGTGAACAAGGTTTTTGAGATGTTGGATCTCTTCTTTACCGCTTTCGTACATCAGGTCAAGAGTCGAGTTGAGTTTATGTCGTTCTTCCAGTGCCGAATTTATCATCATTCTGTGATTGTTCTGCTCATTTTCGAACTCTCGCAGTCGTTCTTCTTCGACGTTTGTCACGCGGATTTTTACGGGAGCAATGTAATTAATGCGAGTTGCTGTGGTTTCACTCTTCATTGCTGCGCTGATTTTCAGTATCACTGGTCCGCAGTTCAAGGCGCCGTTGAAGGGTGATTTTTTGAAGGAGTCGATTTTGCTGACCTCGATTACCGGGGCGTGGTGAAAGAAGGTCGTTCGGGAAGGTTGTCGCATTGAGACGAATGCCATGTCATTTGTTTCGAAGAGGCCGCATTTCTGCGGGTCCAGTGGTGTCGAATTGCAGAATCTTGTTGAGTTTCTTGAGAGAACTTGCTCACCACACTGCTCCGGCTGAAGTGAAGTACTGCTACATGCATACGTTGGTGAAAAACGCAGACATAACGCTGGGTTCATTGATAACACTTCTGAGGACGGCATTCTGACGAGAAATTGCGGGATGTCAAGTCTTCTTCTTGTTGCTGCGTCCTGGAAATATCCCAGATTTATCACCTGGAATCTTTCCGCTTTCAGTTGAAGCCTGGGTATTCGGATGTGAAGATTGATGATGACTTCTTTGATCCTAAGCATTTGAGGTGTCGTCGCCGCCGCGTTCTCGGCTTGGTCGAAAGTGGTAATTCCTACGCCCATGTATCTCAGATCGGTGTCCCAGCGGGTGCAATGATAAGCAAAGCCGAGACAGAATTCATCTTTGACTTTCTCGTCATCAATTGTTTGCACGGCGAGGCAGTTGGCGCGAATTGTGTCGATGTAGGTTCCATACAAGGGGAGCCTATGGTTAGTTAGTGTCAGCAGGGATCGTACCATTTCTTTTCCATAATTTGAGCTGTAGGCTGCAAAATATTCGATTGTACTCTGCGGGTTGCCGTCGAGGACGTCTTTCTGCATAATTTGGTCACTAGATATCTCGATTCCTCCTCGCACAATAATCGGGGATTGCGATTTCTTCAGTTGTTTTGCAAGTTCTCCAATCATTTCGGTGTTGAGTTCGAAGCTTTCGGAGAGTTCAGAAATCGCTCTTCGGCTGTCATCTATCTGAAATTGAAGCTCCTGATCGCGCTGCTTTGATTTCGCATCCACATATCCTGTATATGCGAGAGAGATGCCTGTTGCTGCTACTGTAACTCCAGCGGCTGCGGCGACTCCGACGGCTCTCTTCTTCCTGCTTGGTTTTCGTTTGGCGGATTGAGTAGATCTCGCTGTTCGTTTCTTTAATGTATTAACTCGTCTCTGGTTTACCATTTCGTCAAGTTTTTCGGCGTAAGCATCTGTGAAGAGAAGATCAGCTCCGATCATGTCCAAAAGAATATCGTCGAAGACCCGGAAAGCCGTTTCACAATGTTCAGAGATGGTTTTCATTGAGTTGTCGCTAGGCTCGAGGTCGAAAAAATTCTTTTCTTTACCGATGATTCCGCTCTCCGGGTATCCACAGTCAGCTTGCACGCTTTCTCTAAACTGGTGGTATGGGCTTGCAAACATAATCGGGATTTGTGTTGGTGCGCTTGCATCGAAAACGTAGATATCTTCTTTTTTGGAGAAGATGATGCCATTCTCTCTATCAAAGGTGAATAGTTCGGCGAAAGCTTGGGCGAGGATGAAAAGGATTTTTGTTTTCATCGTCGATTTGTTGTTTCTCCGCGACGTCCAAATTTATGTTGCCTGTCGGCGCCTCTGAGCAATTTCTCGTCAGCAGGTGAGATCAGCTGCTTTCCAAATTTAGGCCATCGGCAGGTCATCGGGTCATCTGATTCCCGGAGTCGCATCTCATCTGATCTGATTTAATTTCTCGCTTCCATGTGTTCCAGAAAATCGGTGTTAATTTCGTAAAGAGAGTCAGAAAAATTTTTGTCCGGACAAAATTTTTGGTTCTTTAAAACTCTGTAGATTCTTCATTATTAATGGCAACGGGTTATTTAACAGCTTGATTTGTTCTTCTTGACGAGCTCTTCAATCTCCACTTCGCGGAATTTGTCTGGGATTGCTAGATTTCGTTCTATCGCCAAGGCTAAATTCAAATTTCTTCATAATTACGAAGAAAAATTTCGGCGATTTCCATTTTTTCTAGAATACGCATGAATCATTGACTTAATGTGTTCGACAATTTGGCGTGTCGTTTGTTTCTTTGCCTTTCGTTTGAGCATTTGCAATTGTCCACACAGCTTTTAGAACCAATTTTATGCCTTTCAGAAGAATATGTATATTGATATACATGCCGGACTGGGAAATTGTGATCACAAGCAATTTTTTTCTCCATTTTTCTTCTAGAATCGTTGCCAATGACGTCATTGTCGTCAGCAACGGCCCAAAATGACAAGCTCTGCGAGTTCTTTCGTTTGAGCATTTGCAAATGTCAATTGAGCTTTTAGAACCAATTCTATGCACTTCGTAAGAATATGTATATTGATATACATGTCGAACTGGGAAATTGTGATCACAAGCAATTTTTTCCTCCATTTTTCTTCTAGAATCGTTTCCAATTACGTCATTATTGTCAGCAACGGCCCAAAATGACGAGCTCTGCGAGTTCTTTCGTTTGAGCATTTGCAGTTGTCGATTGAGCTTTTAGAACCAATTCTATGCACTTCGTAAGAATATGTATATTGATATACATGTCGGATTTTTTCCTCCATTTTCCTTCTAGAATCGTTTCCAATTACGTCATTATCGACAGCAACGGCCCAAAATGACAAGCTCTGCGAGTTCTTTCGTTTGAGCATTTGCAGTTGTCCATTGAGCTTTTAGAACCAATTCTATGCACTTCGTAAGAATATGTATATTGATATACATGTCGAACTGGGAAATTGTGATCACAAGCAATTTTTTCCTCCATTTTTCTTCTAGAATCGTTTCCAATTACGTCATTATTGTCAGCAACGGCCCAAAATGACGAGCTCTGCGAGTTCTTTCGTTTGAGCATTTGCAGTTGTCGATTGAGCTTTTAGAACCAATTCTATGCACTTCGTAAGAATATGTATATTGATATACATGTCGGATTTTTCCTCCATTTTTCTTCTAGAATCGTTTCCAATCATGTCATTGTCGTCAGTAACGGCTCAAAATGACAAGCTCTGCGAGTTCTTTCATTTGAGCTATTTGGCATTTTCCTGGTTTATGCGAAATGTTTGGGATCGACGATTATATTTCCTGTTTTTGTGCATTGAAAGAAGGGATACTTTTCGAGCGTTTTTCGGTTGACAATTTCGTAAATCTCCGTTTTCGTTTTGTTTGAAAGATCTTCATCCAAACCAAGATGTTTTGCAAGAATTTTTAGTTCAATGGCGGTGAGCTGGTTCATGTAGAGTTTTTGGTCGAGATTGAGCGCAGAAAATTCGAGAAGGTAGTTACCATCGCTGTCTTTCTTCCAATCCGGCCGATTCTCAGCGATCCACTCATGGATTTTGTCGATCTTTCTACTTTTTGAATTTCCTCTCATTGCTGCGATCGCTGTTATTCTCTTTTGAATTCCGTAATCCTTCATGAATTTGTCGATTGCTTTCTCTGTGAGGTCCGAGAAGTTTTGAACTACAGGTGAGACCATGAGTCGTGGTTTAGGCTCAGGAGTATCGTTCTGGTTTAAAATTTGGACTATTTCCGTTTCTTCAGAGGATGCTGAAAGGGTTTCTTCGTTAGCGTCGTGAAAGATTGTCATCTCCGCAGATGATTCAGAGTTTTCATTATCCCCATTATCTGGTTCATCTTCAGTGTTCTCGGTTGTGGATTGAAGGGTAGTGTTTGTTATTGTGCCCGTGTCGGTTTCATTCAGTTGATTTGAGTTTTTCTCATCATCATCA
The DNA here is from genome assembly GCF_907165135.1 of Oikopleura dioica. NCBI lineage: Eukaryota > Metazoa > Chordata > Appendicularia > Copelata > Oikopleuridae > Oikopleura > Oikopleura dioica. The sequence continues at coordinate 1,814,695 of NC_137295.1, forward strand.
TTTTGACTTGCATTTTCTTCGTCACAACTGTCATTCGGTGCCGTGTTTACTGTTGTGCTTCGAAGATTATATGTGGAAAAAACTGGTAAGCTGTAGGTTTTCCGTTTATTCTTTTTACTGTTTGCGTCTGTATCCGGTTGTGGTGGAGTATTTATCGGAGCATCGTCTTCTTCTCGACCGTAGAATCGCTTGAGATGGCTTACGTGCCGCGTTGAAGTCTGGTTAGTTCGCATATTAAGAAGTTCGTAGCTGAGTCCTTGTTCGCGTTTGTTTGTTACTCTGAACGGGCCGACGAACTTCTGACTTCGTTCTTTTGGATCTTGGTTTTTGCACAGAACTAGATCTCCAATCTTGAACGTTTCGAACGAAATGCTGTCATCTCTTCTTTTTCGTGATTATTGAGAATACGATGTCTTACTTCCTCGAGATCTACTTGTTTCTTCAGCGGTTGAGTCTTGTAGCTATCCATAGGATTTTCCCCAACAAATCCAGTCTCGATTTCGAAAGGGGAGCACAACGTCACAGAATGCTTTGCGCTATTCATTTGATGAAGAATGAGCGGTAGATGATCGTCCCAATTTTCCATATCACATTGCATTTTTAGCCGAGATTTAATTGTTCGATTCCGATTCTCAACTTCTCCGTTTGTCTGTGGGTGATAGGCTGGGGAAAATTTTGTCTTTATTCCCCTATCTTCGCACCACTGTTTGAGAGCAGCAAACTCGCCGCCGTTGTCCATAAGCACAGTCTGTGGTAGGTTTGGGTTTCGTAACCAGTCAGATAGCGCGGCGTTGAGGACTTCTTTTGGATTTTTTGTTCGTAGTGCTTTGCCGTAAGTTTTTTTGCTAAATAAGTCTGTACTGACACAGACGTATCTGCTGTAATTGTCCGTTATTGGCAAAGGTCCAATAAGGTCGATCGCGAAATTTTCATACGGCTGCGATGGCGGGTCAACTTTTCCAAGAGGCGGTATTATTGGGTTATTATTAGCTTTATACTTCTGACATTTCTCGCAGGATCTGATGTAGGTTGTAAGTTCGGCTTGTAAGTTTGAAATGAAGTATTTCCTCTTGATAGCTGCTAAAGTTTGGGCGATTCCCGGATGTCCGCATTTATCATGATATTCGTTGAATATATCCCTGTGAAGTAGAGACGGAGGAATTACTTTGAAACCATCTTTGTGAACTCCAATCTCATCGTTTCTCCCAAGGCAGATATTATCTTTTTCCTTATAAAGACCGTCGAGTGCTGTTGATCTGTCGTTCGGCCATCTATCAATCAGCCAGTATTTCTTAACGTCACTGACGAAGGGATCCATTTCTTGCATAGCCTTCATTTCTGTTGCCTTGATTACTGATACTGTTGGTTGTATTGAAGCTATTTGTCGGGACAAACAATCAGAGACGAGCATTTCTTTTGATCGTTTAAGAACTGTTTTGAAGTCGAAGTCCCCAATTTCAGCGAGCCATTTTGCAATTTTCGTCTTCCGGCTTTTGATTCGGTGAGCCCAATTCACACAGGAATTGTCGGTGAACCAAAAGAATGAGCGACCGAGAAGGTAGTGACTCCATTTTTCCATTGCCTTTTTTCCAGCGAGCAGTTCTTTTTCGTTCGTATTGTAGTTTGCTTGGGCCTCATCAAATTTCTGTGATAGATATGCCACTGGGTGGAATTCTTCTTTTTCCCTTAGTCTATAAAGAAGAACGGCTCCAAGGCCTGTGTCGCTTGCGTCTGTTTCCATGGCAAATTGACCTTCGTTTGGTGAAGGAATCTTCAGTTTCTCCACTTTTGTTGCTATCTCATTCTTTAGATTTTCGAGGGCGTCCGCTGCGGCATTCGTCCACTTGAATCCATTCTTGTATGCCAATGTTATAGCTGCGGATTTCGAAGCAAAATGTGGAATGAAGTTTCTGTGGTAGTTCAGGAGTCCAAAGACACTTTGCGCTTCCTTCTTGTTTGATGGATGTTTTAGTTCCAGTACAGCATTGACTTTGCTTGGATTTGGTCTACGGAATCCATTTTCAATGACTGCTCCGCAGAATGTCACCTTTGTCTTCAGGAATTCTGTTTTAGAAGCTCGAATCTTTAGGTTATTTTGTCGTAGGGTCCTAAGAACTTTTCCCAAGGATCGAATGTTATCGTCGAAAGATTTAGAGTGAACGCACAAGTCATCGAGATAAATCGCCAGTTCTGTAGCCGGTATGTGGTTGAAGATTTTGTCCATCATCATTTGAAAAACCGCTGGCGCGTTTTTCCCACCCATTGGCATTTTCGTCCATGTGTACTGTCCGAAGTCGGTCGTGATCGCAACTTTCTTTTGAGCTTCTTCAGAGCATCTTATTTGGTGGAATCCAGTAAACAAATAAGCTGTCGAAAAAACGCAAGAATTGGCCATTTGGTCGATCAAGCCATCAATTTCCGGTAGAGGATATTGGTTCGACACTGTGACGGAATTGAGTTTTCTGTAGTCGCAAACGAGCCTGTATTTTCCGTTAGGTTTTTTCACCAAAAGAACAGGCGCCGCCCAAGGGCTTGAGATGGGGATAAGAAGACCTGAGTCAAGGTTCGATTTGATTATCTTCCTCATTTCTTCGCGGAGATAATAAGGCGTTCTATATCGCTGGGAAGCAGCTGGCGGCGCATTTCCAGTGTCAATATCGTACTGTACTGCATCTGTTGACCCAAGTTTTTCGCCTTCGATAGCAAATACGTCCACGTAGTTCGCAATGAGCGAATATAAGCGCTGTTTTATTCTGGCCGGGATGTCTCCAATCGAGAGTTCTTTCAAAATTTGATTGAACTTCCCCTGACGAGCCGAGCCAGGTGGTGAGACACTTACTTCGCCTATCCTTGCTATTGTCGTTCCTTCTGGGATGTAAATGCTATCGTTTGAATTGTTCGCTACTTGAATTGTGACGGTGCTGACTGCTGCGTTGATTTGAATGACTTGCTCGTAAATTTCAAAGTTTTTATTTTTCACACAGGATTCTGGAAGGGCAAAAATGGTACTTGTTGGGTAAGATGATAGGTTGAGATTGAGAGAAGTTGTTGTTTTCGGCGGGATAGTTGTAGGCTTTTGACTTTTCGCATTGTCAATGAAGTGGTCGGATTTGCTGACCATTCGCAGACCAGCAAATTTTGAAATTTGATTCATTGAAATTGTCATCTTTTCGCTAATACCATTTTGGCTGAGCTCCGAATTTTTGATGTCAATTGCAAGGTCGTTTTCGAAAATTTCCGGGGTCCCCAAAATGGCTGAGCATGAGTCGTCGACGATTTGAAAGATGCAGTTTCGAAGTTTAAGTTTTCCAATGTCGATGTCACATTCGAGGCATCCATATACTTTGATGATTGATCCACAATAGCTTTCAAGTTGAAATGGCGCGGGTGTAAGAGTTTTCATGAGGTGAGCAGGCACAAATTGGCGGGGTAAACATGAAGTTTGGGCTCCAGTGTCGAGCTGGAAGAGAATGTCTTGGCCGAACATTTGACCAAATATGTTGATTTTTGGGCCGATTTTAGGTTTGACCGCAGCAATAGCGGTACGGGTCTTTACTGACGCATATAAAGACCCGCTACCTAGTTTTTTGCCTGACGTTCTGGGCAAGCGAACTGAATGTGTCCAACCTGATTGCAATTTCTGCAGCTCAGGCTTGTTCCTCGGCAATTAAAAGCGCGGTGCCCAAGTACTCCACACTTTCTGCATCTGTAGGGGTATCCATTCGGTCCAATTTCAAAATTGTCAGGGAAGGGTCCTTGTTGTGAGTTCCGTTGTTGCTGTTGGTATCCATTTGGTTGTCTGTCGGCGGGTCGAGTAGGCTGCGAAGTCTGTCGCATTTGGTGAATGACGTTTTGTTGCTCGTCTGATCGTCGAAATTGATATCCATTTGATCGTTCATTTGATGATTGTTTGTAATTCGGATTCCGCTGTTGGTTTTTTGCGCTAATCCTCTTTATTTCGGCCAGCTCGCGTTCAAGGTTGTCAATCTTGTCGTTGGTTTTCGTTGCAATAGCAGCATTGTTCTGTAGTTGTTCCGTAAGAGCATTCACTTTTTCTTGGAGCAGAATTTCTTGCGCGGTCACTGCCCGGACGTCCGCTTTCCGCTTGTATTTTTGCATTTTGTCGAGATATTTCGCAGTTTCTTCCGTGTTTTTGTCGTTCATATCTTGGTCGAGAAGGTATCGTCGAAGTGTCGGGGTGAGTGATCGGTCGAATGTGTCATCGATGTAATGTTTCTTAAGAATTTCGCACCCGGCGCTTGCTTTTTCTGCCAAGATCTCGATTCGAGAGTAGAAAAGTTCGAATCTTTCTTCATCGTCCGCGTTTCGTGATATTTCGTGGAGTTCTCTTTTGGCGTCTCTGACTTTATCTTTATCGGAATATTTACCAAAAATGCGATCAAGAAGGGTAAAAAAGTCAGAGTCTCCTTTGAGTTCTCGAAGCTCGTTGGCGTATTTCGCTTTGAATTCTGGTGTGATGTATGACAGGCAGATTCGCTTGCGTGTATTCTCGAAGAGTCTGTTGAATATGTCGATGTCTGCTTGAGTCGTGATCTTGTTTGTTGCGAGCGAAGAGTCAAACATCAGCTTCATGCTTTTTTTGTTATCTTCATATTCAGACTTTATCTCTTTAATCGTTCTCTTTGGCATATTCGTTCTCACTGTCGGCGTTTGGCATCTGAAATTTTCTTCGAATATTTGGAAGAGTTCGAGTGGGTGTCGCATCACTGTCGCCATGATATGATTCTAACACTCTGACAAAAACTAGACAAAAACTTCAAGGCGATTGAGTGATGTATTGGATTGAATATTTTTTACAGGGCAAAGGTTTTCTTATATACGGCAAAAGTGTGTCAGGAGCGTCATATGGCGCAGTAGGTAAGTAGGTCAGTTGGAAACTTTTCTAGGCGGGGCGTCATTCCGCATCGATGGTTTCCAAGGGCGATTCACGAACAAAGTCGATAACATAAAAAGGGGCAAAAGTAGGGCGCAGAAATAGGGCGAAATAAGGGGAAGGCAAATAAGGGCGATAAAACAAAGTTTTTCTTTGCGCGTGCTAGTATCGTATCAGCTGGATCTAACCACCTAGGTTCCTTGAGGAACTCGTCCTGGTTTACGATGCTCACCCAGAAGGAAACTATCCTATGGCATTTCCGGTTTTCACAAAGAAAGGATTGATGATGAATATTCTTGCAATCGAACCAACCTTCTTCAACGACACCCAGAAGAAATTCTTTTTCCGAAAGAATGGATCCGATCTGAAATACGAGCCTGGTTTGACTGGAGAAGCTCCCCAGAAAAGAGCTCGCGAGGACCACAAAATAAACATAGCGGAAATAAACGAAACGATCGAAATGGAATCCCTCAATCAGATTCTAGCGAAAATCGATCAAGAAGATGCCAAAGTCAAGAAGGAACCTGAAACACCTAATCAGCAACACCAAAATGTTCCTCCAGGCAGGGATGTACATTCGCAGAAATTTTTGCTTTGCGCTGCGCTGCGATTGCGGAATTTTTTGGGGGCAGTTTTGCGCAGTTTTGCGCTGCGTAATCCGAAAATCGCGCAATTTGCAAAATTTTGCGCTGTTTTGCGGAAAATCAAAATTTGTTGATTTTGCGAAAATTTTGCGGATTTTGCGCTTTTTGCGGAATTGCGTATTGCGCAGATGACACGCAATTTGCGTAATTTTGCGAATTTTGCGGTATTTTCGCGCATTTTGCGGAAATTTGCGGATTCTTGCGGGGTTTTCGCGCATTTTGCGAAAATCTGCGAATTCTGTGGTATTTTTGGCCCCATTTATTTCTACTTGAAATGGAGAGATAAAATTTTGGGGACACTATTACGAGGTTATAAAAAGTTATTTTCAAGGTTTTCAAAGAGAACCATAATTAAGCTAAAGACAATGATAATATAGATTTTTTAAATGATGGGTGTGGGTGGGGTTGGGGACAGAACTGAGATTGATCAACTCAGAGTTCCAAGCCTTTGTCAAGCCCCTTAAATTTAGAAATCAAGGAACGGGGCTGAAACGGCCCGAAGGGCCGTCAAGCCTCTTAAATTTAAAAATCAAGGAACGGGGCTGAAACGGCCCGAAGGGCCGTCAAGCCCTTAAATTTAGAAATCAAGGAACGGGGCTGAAACGGCCCGAAGGGCCGTCAAGCCCTTAAATTTAGAAATCTAGGAACGGGGCTGAAACGGCCCGAAGGGCCGTCAAGCCCCTTAAATTTAAAAATCAAGGAAAGGGGCTGAAACGGCCCGAAGGGCCGTCAAGCCCTTAAATTTAGAAATCAAGGAACGGGGCTTAAACGGCTTATAAGGGGATGCTCCCCTGGAATATAATGAACTGTACATAAGGGGTATTCGAGGAGCCTGGAAAAAGCAAGGCGGACCCTGCTTCCGCCGGCACCTTTTAACTTGCAACTGTGTTTCGTCCCCTCGAGCGACTTATGGTCGCATAAGGGAAGAAATCGTCGATCTTTTGGTATGAGATCTTCGAAGACTTTGAGAGCATAGCCCAGTCCAATATGCTCTCTTGAGCGGCTAGAAAGCAATTTTTCTTGACTGTCTAGCGCTTTGCTGGCGTAACCTGCGATGGTTATGTTGGTGATAACATCGCCGTTTTTCTTGACGATACCGTATATGACGAATAATTCGTTACATACCGAATAATTCGTTGTTTCCAACGAGTAATTCGTTTTTTAAAACGAATAATTCGTTTGTTTTTGTTCTCAAGCCTGACCTTAACCCTAACCCATAAACCTAACCCTAACTCTAACCTACCATAACCACTACCTAACCTTCGGGCCGTCTCAGCCCCGTTCCTTGATTTTTAACTTTAAGGGGCTTGACAAAGGCATTTAACTCTGAGGTGATCAATCTCAGTTTTGTCCCCATTCCCACCCACACCCATTTACATAAAAATTAAAATTATCCCTATTTCTAGGTTCGTTATGGTTATTACCATGGAGTTGAGCTCTAAGTGGAGATAAGAGAATCTGAGCGTCGAAAAAATGCATAGGCTTTATTCGACGCTCAGTTCTGAGCGCGCCAAATTCTGCGCCAGCTGTGTCTAGCCAATCAGCGGACATTTTTCTTCCGCACATAATTTCGAGATTTGAGAAAACGCCAAACATGGGCTTGGCAAAATTTCTAGAATCCCCCGACATTGAATTGCGCGGGAAACGGGGAAGGGGGCCCAGGGACATTCTCCACCAAGAGTAAAACTCCATGGTATCTTACAATTAAATTTTTTTAATAACGAAAATTATTCAATAGCTTGTATTTTTGCTCAAAAAGTGTAATTTCGCATTTTATGGTCTTCTTTTGAAGGAAAATTCAATGAAAAAATTTGATTTTAGGTGACTCGACCTCACCACCTCTTGCTTGTCAAGCGAGAGCGCTAACATTTGAGCCACCAAGGGAATCATTCGGGCAGTATTTAAAATCGCTCGGCGGAGCTGACCAATCAGAGCGCACTTGGCTCTCCGTTTAAATTTTCATTAAAGCCCTGAAAAGGGCTGAATGGGGGGTTTTTGGGAGAATCAGTGAATGGAATTGAATTCCTGAGGGTCGAATTAGTGGAATCGTGAAGTTTCATTGAAATTAAATTTTTGGTCCTAATCATGCCGGACCCTAGGTTAACGCACATTGTGGTAAGGTTGAAATTCCGGTTTGTGGTCGTTAGGTTAAACAGCCAAGCATTTTTAACCAAAAATATATTAGTAGTCGAGTCGCCCTTGTTTTCAAAATTTTTGGATTTTGGTCAAAATACTCGTAATTCTGGCATTCGTAATTCTCGCAGTCACCTGTAACTTTATTAATAAAGTATTGGAATGTCGCTGGGCTGCTCGAAAGCCCCTGGCTCATTCGCTGATATCGGAATTGTTCACCGCCAAATAAGAAACTGGTGATATCGCGAGATTTTTCTCGGATACTGATAGAATAGAAGGCATTTCTGACATCCAAAGATACAAAATAAATCCTGTCGTCAGGATACCTTTGTTTCAAAGTTGTAATTGCCGTACAGATTTTTGACAAGACCGTACTTATGGGAAGGGATGGGTACATTTGGAACAATGAGGCGACTGTTGACGCTTCTGTCGCCACAACTTGAGTAATTATTCACTACCCGAATCGATGAATCATTTTTCACTACGAAAAGAACCTGTGAGTTTCATGCAGAGCAGCATTCTTCGATGATCCCAGCATTTTTGAGCTCTGCTAATTTTTTCTCTACACTTTCCTGCATACTAATATCGATTTTGTATGGGCAAGTGTAGACTGGATCAGATTGATCTTTGAGTTTTAATTCTGTCAAATAGTTTTGAGAAAGTCCGGCATCACTTGGTGTTCTTGAAAAGATGCCCTGATGGTTATTTAAGATTTTAAGTAACCCTGATTTATATTTGATAGGTGCCTTTGAGCAAATCTCTTCTATTTCTTTATGAAGAGGGAATTCGGCGATAAGCTTGTTACGCCTTTCTCGTCATTTTTTGATCTCTTTTTGTGAATAATGCGCTCGTAAGGCTCTAATTGACTTTCTGTTAATAGAAAATTTAGATCCAGACATTTTTTAGGTTATCTTAAAAGTCCGAACCGCGCTCCTTTTTCGATTATAACAACCGAGTTAGTGCGGTTATGAACAGTAACCATTTTGTTCTTCCAAAAATTTGGCTTCAAAGTGACGAAAACGTGATTTTCCAGAAACACTTCTTCGGGGGACAGTATTTGCTGGAGGTCCGTATTACAGTCTCTTTGAAGTCGAACATATACCGAACGATTACTGTGAGGAGCAAGTTCAGTATCTCTTTGACAAAGAACTTCTCCGCGTAGTTTTCGCTTTGTTTTTCGAAAATGATAGTTGAAATACTTTTTCTTCCCTATTGAAAATATTATTTATGAACTTGAGCTTATGATAACGAAAGTCAATTTTGAACAATGCCAAGCAGTTCATGCCAAGAATTGCATTGAATTTCATTGGCGCTTCAATAACGAAAAGGGTTATTTTAGGGATTTCGATGTTCGAGTTTTTATAAAGATATTGGCGGTTAGGGTCTCCCGGATAAGAGTAACTTCTTCCATGAAAGCGTTAGAAATTGAGGGGAAACACGGATTGAGTTGGCCAACTCCGCACGTGGGGCCAAGGCACGGGAGGTGTCAAGCCGAGGGTCAAGAGATGCAAGGGACCACGCCGCCGGGGCGAACTCCTTCTGGTGTGAGACCTTGAGTAACCAGAATCAAAGGTCACATTGAGCCCAAGATCAGGATCAAGCTCGTCTCCGGATCAGTGAAGATATAAACGACCAAAAATTTATTTTGATGAAACAGCGCTCAATAAATCTACACCATCGAAGAAGTCATTGAATACGAACGAGTTCGAGGAATCCGAGTTATTCCCGAATTCGACTCGCCTGGGCATGCAGATGCGTGGGCAAAGGGCCGACCGGAAGATTTTCTAGCGGAGTGCCACGGTTATGCGAATGAAATGACGAAGAGATCCAAGCAACGAAGAGACTTATAAGCACTTTGAGCTTTGTTATAAGCAGAATGATAAGATTGCGAAATTTATGATGAAGGTAATTAATCGCCTCACAGAAATAGACTCTATTCTTGCTTTGGTTAATTTGCCAATTTTCCATAGGCTTAGTTTTTGTCCGCTTTAAAAATTTTTTGATCATTATGGTTCTTTCTTTTTAATAGTATCTCGACTGGGGACAACAAAACTGGGGCATTTCTAACAAGGGTAAGGAATATTTCTACAGCGTGGATATGGTCCATATCATATGGAGAAGGGATCCTGGATACAGTATCCAGTCAACCCTGAGCAGAAGGGATTGCTTATTGGTGGCTCTGCCGCGTTATGGGCCGAATATGTTGATGCTGTGGATGCGAACATACCCTCGTCTTAAGGTCAGGGTTCGGTAATCGGCGTATTTTGATCGTTTGAAAATAGCTTCATTTGAAGCGCGGCTGAGGGTTTCATCCGGACGAGTAAATGGGATTTCAAGGGCTGATCCGGAGATAAGCTTGGTCCTGATCATGGGCTTAATGTGACCTTTGATTCAGTTTACTCAAGGTCTCACACCGGGACTTGCTCTAAAATTGGCCCAGAACCGTACTCTGCAGGAGTTCGCCTCGACGGCGTTGTCCCTTGCATCTGTTGACTCTCGGCTTGAGACCTCCCGTGCCTTGGCCCCACGTGCGGAGTGGGCCAACTCAATCCAGTGTCTGCCAGAAATTGACTCTTGGACCTCTAACTTTTCAAGAGTCATTGATTCTGGAATGATGCTCTTGTTTATGTAAGTTTCACTTGCTCCTGTATCAATAAGGACTTGAGGTTTTTCTAGATTTTTAACAGAACCATTATCTTGGTACTGTTTTAGTATGATTGTAGTTGTTGGAATCATTTCTTGTAGTTGGAAAAGCCCTCTCTACGGCTGGAAGAATTTTTGACCTACAATCCGGGAATTTGTGACCTGGTCGGCCGCATTTATAACAGACGATTTTTCCTTTTTCTTTGCCGAAGCGACCGCCACTTTTGGACTGAGCTTTCAGTTTTCGGCACTTACTTCTGTGATGACCTTTAATGCCGCAAAAGGAGCATGTGATATCTTTTTGCTTCCATGCCAGTGAGATTTTCTCGAGTGACTTTTACCAAAAGAATTGAATTGTTTTTACCTCGGTTAATATTGTTGAGCTCGTACTTTGCGTACAATTCTGTGCATTTATCAACGAGATCATCCTTTGACTTACTCTTGTCTTTTCTGTATTCAAGGAGCATTTCTGAATTCTGAATTTTCTTAGGGAGCTTGTCGAGGAAATTTCGAAAAGACAGTTCTTTTAGATTTTCATCTGAAGCGCTTTCTGTCACGGTATTTCGGACGAGTTCTTCTATGGCGTAAAATAAATTTCGTAAGTTTTCGTGCTTATTTTCATCGAATCTTATCTTTTAAGCATAATTTCGTATTCGAAATTATCTTTTCGACAGCATTTTTCGAGGGTCGCTTCGAAATGTTTGACTGTCATTTTGGTTTTGTCCTTATCATCGCCTTTAGAAAGCTCAAGAATAACTGTTTTCTGAAGAGGCTGTGGGAGTCGGCCACACATGTGCGAGACCTGTTTAGCCTCGTCATCTATACCGCCATAGTAGAGGATAAAGCTACACTGCTTGATCCAGGTTTTAATATTGTCGATTTTCTTGAATCCCGGGAGTGCAATTTTGGTTGAGTTGCTCATTTGATTCAGTTTCAGCTTAATCTGAGGACTCTTTGGTCCACTACGTAAATCCATATCTGAGTCATTTTCGGAATCGGACGAATCTGTCAAATCAATGCTAACTTCTTGATTGTTCGAAAATAATTTTCGGACGGAGTTGTCCTTTGAAGCATCATCTGGGAAGCAGAGCTTTTCTTTCGGTTGGCTAGGTGTTATTTCGACCATTTCCTCGTCCCCATCGGGAATTGCTTCTGCTTTAACATCCTCAGATAATGAATGTTCGAGTTTAGTGCTGTTATCTTCGGTTGAGTTATGAATAAGGGGAGTTAACTCACTTTTGCTTGTATTTAAGTCTTCGAAAGCGATCTCTCTTTCGACTGACTTTTCCATTTCAGCTACTGTCTCTTGAGGTACATCAGGACTTTGAGCTTCTAGGGCAGCCTTGGCTTCGGCTTCTGCCTCTTTTAATTGCTCCGAAAAGTTTTTTATTTCAGTTAAGTCGATGCCCTCAATGACAATGAATTCGCTGATTCCCGGAGAGAACACCTTTGAGACGCTCATTTACCGAGACCCTACTGCTATCGAGTTTAATTTTATCTTTTGATTTAACGAAGATAATTTGCTCGTCAAGATTTTCCGGACGTGCCGTTAACTCCTCGAGTAATGCCTTCCAGTAAAAAACGGGTCCTCTATTTTAAGCTTTAATTGGTGGTCCAGAATAAGACAAGGAAATATTTCTCCCGTTCTTTGGAGATTTGCGATGATTTGGTTTTGCTTATAGCAAGAGAGCAGTTCAAGCCCTGCATCTTTTGCTACAGCATTATCATGTTCTTTTCTCATTCGCCCTTTTAGCTGACAGAAAACCGGTTTTATATTTGAAAGACATTTTGGCGAATCTTGTAGGATCTTACGATCATATCGGGAAATATTATTCTCCGACATATCCTTACCTTAAGGTTATAAAACTTCGATTGGAGACTTTGGAACCTAAAAATTCAAGTTTTTAAATATTACTGTAACTGTTTATAAAAAAAAATACAAAAATGCTTAAAATGAAAGTGGATGTCGTTAACTTGATTCTTACAAAAGGTTCTTACAACCGTTATTTTCAATAATATTCCACAAGAAGTTTTGCGTCAATTTGTGTGTTGACGGTTCTTTATACTCCGTGCTTTTTATTAAGAATAGCAAAGAGGCTAGTCTGTGAAAAAACACAAGACTTTTCAGGATGAGTCCGTCCTAAGAAGTCAAGCCGAATAGACTAATAGACCGCTGAATCACGTGGAGCTCGAGTTACTTCAGTCACCAATAAGATGAGCGCTTACTCGGCCAGTACAAGTACAAGTCAAGAGCTACTAAAGGTCGAAGATCCTTGCTCGGTTTTATACTAGGGCTGCGGTGAAGTCCACTAAATGTGTTGGGACTTTATCTCTGCAGGAATGAGCCGGAGTTTGTAAAAAGAGTATTTTATTATTTGATGTTGTCTCGATCTGGACAAGTGGATGAATGAGTGAACAGGACTGGTTGGAGCTTGTTTATATACTCTAAGGCTACCATGGTAGAAATGATACCATGGTGAGGATGGAAACTATGTAACACTAGTTGAACTTGGGTCACAGTAGTAAAGTATCATTAATGATTGTATGAGAGTAGCAATAGTGGTAAGAACAAGGTCATGAGGATGAGAGCATAACGGCGACGGTGGATCAGTAGCCATCATGGTAAAATTTTGAACGAGTATACGCGGATAGCAATGTATTTCGCAGAGGCGGCGGCGAATGATCGACCGTGGTGGTGATTTGTTCACGCCCGCGGCGGTGAGAGTAGATTTATGATAATAGACTTTTGATGATTGCAGCGGAGATAGAATCCCAATACATTCCTTCTCCTTTTTCTTTTTGGAAACTTATGTACTGTTGATCTGATTTTCCAAGTCTTGAGCTGCTAGGGCGAGTGAGTCTGAGCTGCTATCGTCTGAATTGATGTCATGTCGATAGGGTTGAACATTGGGATCTTCATCATCGAACAAAGTGTCATGCCGTTGAAGTTGAACCTGGGCAAGTCCTCTTGATTCTGCAAATGAATATAACTCAGCGCGTGCCTGAGTGCAGCAGAATTCGATTTCTTCGTCTCGAGCGTTTTGTAAGGCTTTCCAGCAAGCACGGTTCTTGTGGAAGATCGACTTGAAGCTTTGTATCACTATCTGCTTTTTGTCTTGACCAGCTGAAGTTGACACGAGAAAAAGCGAAGATTTCACGAGCCATGTGAACAAGGCTTCCTTTGATGGTGTGCAGACGAGCTTTTCCACTGGGTAATCGAAGGGTGGAAGTGATTTGATTGTTCTTGTTATTTCTAAAAGAAATAATCTGATCATATTCGTTTGATTCTCTTGACCTTCGAATTCTTCCGGGATATCAACTCTCATTCCAAGGATAAAATTGAGAGCAAATTGAACGTATCTTCGTTTAGCACAGAAGGGCTGAGTATGCCATAGGTTATCGTCGATAAGATCTGGCATTTTTCGTTTTCTCTCTTTGAAGGTTTTGATTTTCTTGCTAAGTTTGTACATGACTTCCTCAATAAGGAGTCATTGTCCACGTCATGATACGAGTCATTTCCTTCTGAAAACATATCAGAGAGAGTGAGCGCGCGGTATATTTCCTGAGTCGTAGAAGGAAAATATGAGCAGTGATCTTCCGAGCAAGTTGGATGTGTAATGATGAGATATAGATACGCCAATCTATAAATTCTTCCGCCAAGAATACAAAGTGTCATTTTCTTCACATCTGTGTGGCCAATTTGATGAGAATGAACAAGGTCGAGTAGTTGTTGGAGTAAGAATTGCCTGAGTGATTGAACCTCATGAACGTTTTTGAGCGTCGAACATGGCGTTGTCGGTTCTTGGATATTTGAATTTCATCAGTTTTTGATTCCTTGCGAGCATCCTTATGATAAAAAGAGCATCGAGCTTTACTCTGTGAGCGTTGTTTTCGAAAAAATATGGAACTTCAGGGCTTTATCAGTGAGAAACACATGTGATCATGGATCTTTTGAGAGCGGAATTTTGGATCGGAGGAACGTTGCAAGGCTAAGGAGGGAGCACCTTCTCCTTTTTATTTTTCTTTTTGTTTTCTTGGTCTTAATCGAGCTGACCAGTTTTCTTCTTTAAAAAGATTTTCTTTGTCGATCGGATCATCTGAGCATTCGTTTTTGAGAGCGGCTGATTTTTGACCGTTGTCAGCGTGAGCTACATTTTCAATAGTTTCCGGTGTGACTATTTCAGCTTTAATTGTTTCTTCGTTGAACGTTCGAAGAGGTCGGATGTACCTGAGATGACGGCGATATGTGCGGTGTGAACTCGGGCACATTAGGATGTAGGAATCTTTCGAAATTCTATTTTTGACGTAGAACGGGCCGTTTCAGTTGATTCCTAGCTTACCACTTGTAAGATCAGGTTTATAAGTAAGAACTTTAGTTCCGATTTCGAGAACAGGAGCGGAGTTTTTGTCTTTAACGACGAGCTTATTATATCGATCCATATGAAACTTAAGGAGAGCTGGATGGAGATCTTTCAGGTATTCGTTGAGAGCCTTTACAAATGGCTCTTTTTGTCCATTTACAGAGTCGATTTTGAAGGGAACATGGAATGATCTGCCATAGACACATTCATTTGGAGAAAGTGAATCCAGTGATTCTCGTGGGAGGTTGTTCATATAATAGCAGGATTCTGGCCATTTGAGAGACCAATTTCTGTTGTTTCCTCCGAGTGTTTTGATGAATTTTGTGATGTCGCGATGTGATCGTTCTACCTTACCATTTGAGCATGATCGGTAGGCAGTAGTTGTGATCTGTTTGATATCGAATCGTTCCATTATCTCGCGGCAAAGAGGTCCAAATTCTCTCCCATTGTCACTAACGATAATGCCGTTGATTCCGTGACGCAGAATGAGTTTGAGTAAGCCTCTAGCTACTGCGCTGTCAGTTTTGCTTGGTAGAGGTTCTCCGTCGAGATAAGAAGTAAGTTCGTCAATACATGTGAGCAAGTATCTCTTGTTGTTTGCATCAGGTCTGCCATAGTCTACCAAGTCAATGTGGCATTTTGTAAATGGTATTGATTCGAAGAATCTGTTCGGGATCATGCTTGGTCTAAGCTGTTTTTGTGGCTTGATTCTGAGGCATGTTGCGCAGCTTGTTTTGATTGAGCGAACGCGATCTTGAACTTTGTGGATATAAAATCGTTTACAAAGGTTCAGTTGGGCTTTGCAACCACAGTGGGCCATGAGAACATGAAGATACTGTAGGAACTCATTAGATAGTGACGACGGTAGAACGAGTCTTTCATTAGCGAAGAGAACATCGTTTTTAAGCTTTAATTTGCTAGGTTTGATTTCTCGGATCTTCATAATGAGATTGTTCGTAAGAGAGCACTGTTTTTGGAGAGAAGCCATTTCTTCATAATTAAAGCGTCGATTTTCAAAGGAGAAACAGATTTTTGAGTCATCGGTTTTTAGGAGCAGGAAAATCGTGTCAGAAACTTCTTCAAATCCTTTTGACTCTGTCTCGAGCATTGAAGAGTGTGAAAGAGGGATTCTACTGAGAGCATCAGCAGTTGCCATGATTGGATCGTGACCATTATGATGAACAATTTTAAAGTTGAAGTTTTGAAGATAGTGTTGGATCGTTGCAAGTCGGTGGTCGAGTGCTTTTCTCGAATGTTTTTTGTAGAGTTAGAGAAGTGATTTGTGATCGGTGACAGCGGTAAATTCGACCCCGAGAAGATAGTATTCGAAGTAACGCATACTTTTCATAAGAGCGATAAGTTCTTTTTCACGCATTGATCACGGTTTTATTAAATGGTCTTGAAAAGTAACCAAGAGCTGTGAGATTAGTTCCATCTTGACATTGGTAAAGACATGCACCCATCGCGTGTCCAGAAGCGTCGGATACCAAGGTAAGAGGCGCATTTTCCATGAAATGTCCGAGAGATGGTCGTTCCAAAAGTTTTTCTTTTATCTTTTCAAATGCATCTTGGTGTTCTTGTTGCCAGATATAATTGACTTTTGAGCTGGTAAGTTTGTATAATGGACTCAGAATAATTGATGCGTTCTTGACGTATTTCGCGTTGTAATTGATCATTCCAATTGCTCGTTTTAGGGATTGACGATCAGTTGGCGGCTCAAGGTCCTTGATACATTTGATGTGCTTGTCGGTGATTGTAATTCCGTCTTTGGTGATTCGATGACCAAGAAATTCGGTTGTCGATTTGCAAAGATTAACCTTTGGGCCGTTTAATAGTAATCCATTGTCCACACAGACTTGAAATACAAAACGTAGAGTTTTAAGGGACCCCGCCGACCGAGCTCCGCGTGCGCTTCTCGCTCTTTTTCACTCTCACTCTTCAGCTGGTTAAATTTTTCGATTATCGTGATTTTTGTACACGAACTAATCTTTTATGCTCTTTCATCTCCATTTCTTAAAATTTTCATAGCTTATTGCTGTGCTGAGTTAAGGCGAAAACGTTCACGCTCGATTTCAAGTGTACATAAGTACTCGAAATATTCGGATTGACACTTCGAGACTGCCCTCATTGAAAAGCCCGTGTCTTCTTTCACAAGGCTTACTTATTGAAATTTTATGAAAATATATGTAGTTCTCGTAATCGAGCGGTTTATAAAGGTTCTTCTGACCAGCGCAGCGGAATCCCGCGCCAACAGTGTAAAATGGCCGTGTTTCACGCCGAGCGCTCCAGGTACCCCGCATTAATCCGACGATAATCAGATAAGTAAACGTTTCCAGGAAATCTCAATAAGTAGACCTTATGCAAGAATGCACGGGCTTTTCAATGAGGGCAGTCTCGAAGTGTCAATCCGAATATTTCGAGGACTTATGTACACTTGAAAGAGAGCGCTAATGTTTTCGCCCTAACTCAGCGTAACGATAAGCTATGAAAATTTTAAGAAATGTAGATGAAAGAGCATAAAAAGTTGTTAGTGTGCAAGAAATATCGATAATCGAAAAAATTTAACCAGCTGAAGAGTGAGAGTGAAAAGAGCTTGAATCGCGCGCGGAGCTCGGTCGGCGGGGTCCCTTAACGTGGTCTTCAAACGTCGAATTGAGGATAACAACATCGTCAAGATAGATAAGGATACTGGGATGGTTGAAGAGTTTTGCCATGATTCTGCTAAAGGCAGCTGGAGCAGTGCTGGTACCGTAGAGCATGCGGTTAGAGCAGTAGTGTTTTGAGTCGAAACTGAATGCTAGTTTCTTTGTATCCTGATCGGCAACTCTGATTTGCCAATATCCTCTAGAAAAATCGACCTGTGAGAAGAAGCATTCTGTACCACTTCTGAGCTTTTTGCCAATTTTGGTGAAGATCGAGCTGAGGTGAGGGATCGGAAAGCGGTCGGGTATAAGAAGCTTGTTCAGTTCACGAGCGTCCAAACTGAGTCTGATCGATTTGTTGGGTTTTTGAAGAACGAGAAGGGGAATATTGAAGGCTGATTGGGCAAGGGATATGAATCCAAGGTCTAGCCACTGAATAATTTGGGCCTTTACTTTTTCGTTAAGGTGGATCGGAACTCGACGAGGTGGTTCATGAGCACTTTTTGTCTCATCGTGGAGCGGAAGGGTAAACCTTAGATATGCGAGCTGACCAATATCAGAGGTGTCCATGGAGAAGGCGAGTCTGCATTCGAATATCAGTTTGTTGAGTTGATCTTGCTGAGCAGGTGTCGTATCACCAAGAGATTTGACAACGGGTATGAAATTGATGTCGTTTGCTTTCTTACTTCTTCGCTCTTGAAAAGCCTCGAGTTCGAGCTTGTCAGAAGTTTTGTCTTCGACTTCGATAATTGCATTGAGGAAGGCGGCTGGGTTCAAAGGGATTCGTGGAACTTTCACTTTGTTAATGAGCACATAGTTTGATTCGATGTCGCATGAGAATTCTTTGATAACATCCATACCAAGAAGAATAGGGACCGAAAGATTATCGACAATGAGCGGTTTCACATTGAGAACAAGAGGAGCAGAGCAGGTTTCGACCTTGAGTTTGATATTTTCTGTAGAGATCTTAGGATTAATAATTGTGTTCGCGATTGATACAGGATTCGCGGATCTTGAGCTTAAATTAAGACCTTTGAGATCGGAGCGCAGAGCAGTTTGCGTTGCTCCCGTATCAACAAGAGCAGGCCATTCGTTAGAGTCGATCTTGGCTTTTACGAAAACCAATTTTTGTGATATGCAGGAGGCAAGGAGACTGTTAACGGTTAGTCATTCTGTCTTTTTGACAGCATCGAGAACAGATTGTGGTGGATCATCTGAGTGAACGTATTTGCAGGAGGTTCCAAATCTGCACTTTTTGTTTTTGGTATAGGCGATGCAATGTCCTTCCATGAGCTTTGTATCAACTCGTTTTTGTGTCTTCTTCTTCTTCGTTTCTTGTTGAGCTTCGGCGGCTTGATTCTTTATCTCAGATCGCAAGAGATTAATTTGAGATTCGATGTACTCTTTGCTTGCAGAAGTGAAGACTCCTTCGGTGATTGGTGTGATGCTTCGCTCAAGTTCTGCTGCGCGGTTTGATATATTATCGTAGTTTAGAGTACTTTTTTCTCGGCTCAGAAGCTCTTTGAGCCTGGGTTCTTGGCATCCTATGAAGTGTTCAACTAGAAGATCTAATTCTGAATCGAGAAGTTCTGATCGGTTGTAAGCGTTCATGAAATAGTCTGTTAGTTTTGCCAAAGCGATTCCACATGAATCTGATCCTCTTTGATACGTTCGAAGCTGATGGCGATAGTATTCTTTTGAGCGTCCAAGAATAGATATAAGTTTCTTGCGAAAGCTGTCCCAAGAATTCATATGTTCTGTTTTGAGAGCACGGCGAATGGTAACACCTGTTTCATCATTCATCATTTGAGCAAGAGAATTTTTGATCAGATCCTTTTCGGAACATTGGTTACATTCTTGGTAGATTTCCATTTGTTGAAGAAAGCTATCAATGGGCAGTGAGCTGTCGTACTTGGCTGGTTTGATCGAATGTGTCGTATCCTTATGCACACTTGAGCTTTGTGTGGACTCATTATTTTCTTGGCTTTGCGACTCAGTGGATTTTTGTTGAGGTCTCTCTGTATTCGGTTCTAGCTTGATTTCCTTTTCTTCTTCTTCGATCTTGGTAAGAATTTGGGTGAGAGATGCCATTTCAATTGATTCGTTCAAATTTTGAACGTTGATTTTGTAGTCCTCTCTGATTGTCTTTTGCGGAGCCTCGCCAGTATAATCGGGTTCATATTTGATGTCAGTTCCGGTTTTTCGAAAGTGGTATTTCTTTTGAAGGTCATCGAAGAACGTAGGGATGATCGTGAGCAAGTTAAGAATCAATCCCTTTTTGCTGAACACAGGGAACGCGAGTGGATAATTTCCATCAGGGTGGGCATCATAAATAAGGGCAAGTTCCTTGCTTGTAAGGTCGAGGCAATATTTGAAGTACACCTCCCCCATTTTGTCAAGTAATTACCGCTGTTTAGGATTTCCGGTGAGAGCAGGTTTCTTCGGGGTATCGTTTTCTCTAGCAGTTTTCTTCAGTCACCAATTTGTTGGGACTTTATCTCTGCAGGAATGAGCCGGAGTTTGTAAAAAGAGTATTTTATTATTTGATGTTGTCTCGATCTGGACAAGTGGATGAATGAGTGAACAGGACTGGTTGGAGCTTGTTTATATACTCTAAGGCTACCATGGTAGAAATGATACCATGGTGAGGATGGAAACTATGTAACACTAGTTGAACTTGGGTCACAGTAGTAAAGTATCATTAATGATTGTATGAGAGTAGCAATAGTGATAAGAACAAGGTCATGAGGATGAGAGCATAACGGCGACGGTGGATCAGTAGCCATCATGGTAAAATTTTGAACGAGTATACGCGGATAGCAATGTATTTCGCAGAGGCGGCGGCGAATGATCGACCGTGGTGGTGATTTGTTCACGCCCGCGGCGGTGAGAGTAGATTTATGATAATAGACTTTTGATGATTGCAGCGGAGATAGAATCCCAATAAATGGATCACCTAACTTCTAGATAACAATTCGCTATCCCAGTAGTACGAGTACTCAAGGGATGTTTGATAGAGAACTAGAAATGAGTTCGTTTGAAGTTGCAATAGATGCTGTGTTGTTGAGTATGCTGTGTTGGGTAGATGCTGAGTAAAAGGCTGATGTTTGTTTTTGGGTTTCTGTAGTAGAAGTGATTGTATTCAGAATCGGAGCAGTTTATATAGTCACAGGAAAGGGAGGCGGTAGAGAGTACAGGGGTAAGAGAGTGACTTAAAGGCGCCACCGGAAGTGGGCAGGAGAATTTGACAATAGGATCAGGATGGAGCTGGAATTGTGATGAGCGGAAGCGCGCGCCGCGGGCCGGATGTGATAAGGCGGCGGGCGTCCATTGTTATTGTGATCGAGATGACTCTTGATGCGATGAGTCATAGGATAGGAATTTGCGAGGATGGGCAAAAGGACATGGGCGTAAAGTGAAGTTTGACTTTTACCGGCCAGAACTATTTTAGAATTTTCACTGAAAAATCGCTCTTGCACCAAATGCGCCAAGACAGCGCGCGCCGCACCACCAAAACCTCGACAAGCGCTTCTGATTTTTGTATTTTTAGAATCAGCGGGTCAAATTAAGCTTATGGTGAAATTTTTAGAAAAAGTGATACTACGACTTTTTAGTGAACTACCATTTTCGCGTGAGAAACCGTAGGTATGAGAATTTTAATTTTTCAAATTTCTTTATATTAAAATTTATCGTTTCTTCCCAAATAAATGAGTCAAACATCCTTTCAAAAAAAATTGAACTCGCAGAAAGAATTATTCTGAGTAAGCAATAAATTTAGAAAGATTATTTCATAATTTATATCATATAAATTACAGTTAATTATGGAATTTTTGGACATTTTTTGTCCCAAGATTTTCGCGAAAATGTCCATAAATTTGGTACACGCGGCCAAAAAAAATATCCCATCCAAATCGCTTAAAAAATTTTTTTTGAGAAAAATCTCCATCATTCTTTGTTTAATCCTTCTTCTAAAGACAAAAAATGTTTTAGGGGTACGAGATCAACCTTCAATCTTATCTTTCTCAAAGAAAAAGTAAGATTTTAATATGAAAAAACTTCATATCTGGCAAAAATAACAGAAAATTTAAAAATACGGCGCAGAAAATGTCCAAAAATTTGATACGGGCACTTTTGAAAAGTGTCCCAAGAAAACCCCATAAAATAGCAAAAATGTCCAAAAATTTGATGTCCAAAAATTCCATAAAAAACTGTATATGATGACATCAAGAAAATAAATTAAAATGTAAATGTAGCTCTTCTTCTGAATATTAGAATCTGAAAAGATCCGAAAAAATAAATGTTTTGCAAAAACTGTCTATTCCTTAATCGCGAAGAGCCCTGAACCGTATGTGCAATTGAGTCTCAGAGACTAGATGTATCTTTAGTTGACGAGAGTTCAATTACATGTCATTTATTTAGCATAAGCTTTTCGCCAATTACGGCTTCTTCAGTGCTTTTGAGATGCAGTGCTTCAGTGCTTTTGAGAGCCGTAGTAACTCGATGATACGATGGCGCAGCAAAAACATTTAATCGGTAGAATGATGGCACCCCTGTAAACCTTAGACGGCAAGGGTGCATCATCTGTGGATCCGGCCAAAGAATAAGCTCTAAAAAGGCAAGAAATCGTAGGGCTATTTATCGATGAGCTACCCTTCGGCAACCTTTCTGCTATTCTCGGTAATGGTAAGGCAACAGCCTTATTTTGAGAATAATTCAAATTGATAATGCAAGGGGTTTCGCCAGTGGGAGAATCGACTTCTTTGCACTTGACCTGGACGGATGAAATTTTGGTGATTCCTGGTTTGGTACGAATCCTGGTTTGGTACGAATCATGGTTTGGTATGAATCCTGGTTTGGTACGAATCATGGTTTGGTATGAATCCTGGTTTGGTACGAATCATGGTTTGGTATGAATCCTGGTTTGGTACGAATTTCAAAATCATACCAAACCATGATCTGTACCAAACCAGGATTCGTACCAAACCAGGAAAATCGAGGGTGAAAAATCCCAAAAATTGAAAAATGAAATCATCGACTCTTATCAATTGTCCTTGACCCCCCTTTAACCTCAATATTTGATATTATTTTTCAGGAAGGAGATCTCATTTCTCAGAATCTTCAAGATATTTTTACACGAGCTTGTCTGAGCAATAATTTGATATCGCATGCTCATTTTGAAGGTGTAAGGGGCATCCCGGCCTTTCAAACCCAGGCGAATTCCCGGGCCCGGGTTTGTTATTTCTTTTGTTCGAGTCAGATACCCTTTACAGTTTTTTATGGAATTTTTGGACATCAAATTTTTGGACATTTTTGCTATTTTATGGGGTTTTCTTGGGACACTTTTCAAAAGTGCCCGTATCAAATTTTTGGACATTTTCTGCGCCGTATTTTTAAATTTTCTGTTATTTTTGCCAGATATGAAGTTTTTTCATATTAAAATCTTACTTTTTCTTTGAGAAAGATAAGATTGAAGGTTGATCTCGTACCCCTAAAACATTTTTGTCTTTAGAAGAAGGATTAAACAAAGAATGATGGAGATTTTTCTCAAAAAAATTTTTAAGCGATTTGGATGGGATATTTTTTGGCCGCGTGTACCAAATTTATGGACATTTTCGCGAAAATCTTGGGACAAAAAATGTCCAAAAATTCCATAATTAACTGTATGACAAAACTGCGAAATTTGCGGAGACGGGTACAAATTTATGAAAATTTCACGGAATCCGGATTTTATTTTTCTGTGGCCTTACATACGGGGCTGATGAGGGGCTCATTTTAAGGGGGAGAGCGACGAGAATTGGGATTTCCGTGACCGAAAATGCGGGAAAAACTGATAACAAAGGAGAACTCTGACGAAACTGGTGAATAGAAAAAGGTTGAAAAAATTAGAAAAAATTTGGCCAGAAAAAATAAGTCGAAAATTCCGTCAAAGTAGAGCCATTCTCGCGAAAATGCACCAAAATTGGGATCCCCCGATTTCGCCAACTTTGAGGTCGAACTACTTTTTTGGGCTTAGCTATCATCGAGGTAAGGATCAAGGAGAGGAATTATCAAGGAATGTAGAATTTTTCTTTACAAAAACTTTTCCTACTGATTTTTCCAATTTTTATGACTTTCTATGCTCTCTAGCACCCCTTAGTGATTAGATATACGGTATATCATATATCATATATCTAATTACTAAGAGAAATCTCATTTTAACTAATTTTTTTAGTTCAGCTTATTCTAAGCTTTCTATAGAGTAGGGCTCGCCATGAAATCTTGAAGTCGCGAGCGAGTATGTTTTTCTGATTCCCCATTTTCTAAAACCCAAAAGTCTCCATATAACCACACCCTTAAACTCAGCCAAAAAAATTTTAGAGCGAATTTTCGATAAAAATGGCTCTTTTTCGGGGTCTCATTGCTTAACCGAAAAAATAAACAAAGAAAACCTCTCAAAACTCCTTATATTTGATATGAATATAAAGCTGGGAGTCTGAGCTTTAATAAGCAGTATTGGTTCGGGTTCTATCTAAGAATTTTTAGTGAAAAAAATGGCTTTTTTTGAGAAAAAAACAAAAATTGACGTTATTTTTTATCAATCATTCAATTTTTTTCGGTACTTTACTTCGATTCTCCCCAGATCTGAGACTAGACTCTTACAGAAGGCGTTAACCACAGCTAATCGAGCTCTGATTGCCATGCTTATATGCTTTATGACATGCATTCAATAATAATTACTAAATATCAAAGAGTCTAGAATCATGAGTTGACAACATTTGTTTATTTCAGTGAAAAAAAAAACAAGTTTTCATCTAGAACGGTTAACGGACATTATAAACAAACAGACATAATAAACAAACGGACATTATCAACAAAACGGACATTATAAACATTTTTTAATTTATAAAAATCAGAACGGATATTATTAACAAAACGGACATTATAAACATTTCTTGAATTTCTGAAAGTTACAACGGACATTATAAACAAAACGGACATTACTAGTCGGAGTCCAAAATAAGGGACACCAAGATAAGGGACTTTTTGGCTCAAAATGCCGAAAATCAGCGGCAGAAAAAAATCGAATTTAAGGGACTTTCTGAGATTAGTAAGCTCTTTCGGTTAGCTCAGAGCCAATAAATGGTATCAATAACCTTGATTTTAATCAGTTTTCCCGCAAACTGAAGTGATTTTCTTTTGAGTATATGGTTTCCTCTTTCAAAAATGTCATAAAAGCCACAAAAACAATGACTTCAGCTTATTTTGCCGCAAAAAATATACTTTGAAAAAATTTGGCAGCGACATATTTTTTGCTTTGATGACCCAATTTAAGGGACTTTTTTCGAAAATTTTGGAGCAAAAAAGTCCCTTATTTTGGACTCTGACTGTATAAACAAACAGACATTATATACATTTTTTATTTTGTTTATAAATTATAAATTATAATGTCTGTTTGTTTATAATGTCCGTTCTGATTTTCATAAATTAAAAAATGTTTATAATGTCCGTTTTGTTTATAATGTCCGTTTGTTTATAATGTCCGTTTGTTTATAATGTCCGCTTACCATCTAAAACAGGATAAAAGAGAAGATTCAATGCAATATGACGAGAATACACTTGATACAAAGATTCATCGGAAAAGACGATTTTCTATCCTCTCACTAAGTTAAACGTCTCTTTCGGGACTGAAAAGTGTTTATTAGCTTCGAAGAAATCTAGTTTGACTTTATAGGAGACCATTTGCTACCAGTTGCTACCAGCTCTGATGACATTGCTACCTGCGACCATTTGCTACCAAAAGTGGTAGCAATGGTAGCATGCTACCGTTTGGTCGCTTGGCAGTGGCACTCGCCATTTTCTTTCAGATTTCGAACTCTGGGCACACGGGAATCAATCTCGAATATATTTATTAACCCTGGTAGGTGAGAGCAGAAAATAAAAAATATATACCGGTTTCATCGGTATATAATATACCGTATATTATATTTTATGTTATACTTGTGAAGTCAGGGTAAAAATGATAAAATTATACCGTGGGCGACAAATTTCACGACGTAGCGCTATATACATCGGGGCTATGCAGGTGTTTCCTGGTTTGGTACGAATCCTGGTTTGACACGAATCATGGTTTGGTTCGAATCCTGGTTTGGTACGAATTTCAAAATCACACCAAACCATGATCTGTACCAAACCAGGATTCGTACCAAACTAGGAAAATCGAGGGTAGAAAATCTCAAAAATTGAAAAATGAAATCATCGACTCTTATTAATTGTGCTTGACCCCCCCCATTCAGCCTCAATATTTGAAATTATTTTTCAGGAGGAAGATCTCATTTCTAAGAATCTTCAAGATACTTTTTCACGAGCTCATCTGAGCAATAATTTGGAATCAGATGCTCATCATGATGTGTCTGTAGAAAAGTAAAGAGAAATTTTAACCTTTCGATTGGTTTTATTGTGAAATTGAATAATTTTGTCTTGTGTCAAGCGTAAAATCAGCTGGGTAAAGTGGGTCAGTTGGTCAATGATTCGAATCAGCGGGTCGTCACTCTGTCGATTTGAATCAGGTCAGCAAGTAGATAAAATGATAGGAAAGGTGTGATGTAATAGGCGTAAAACTCATATATAAAATATTTACAAAATGTAGAGTTTTTCTACAGTCGTGTCAGCCATCAGTCATCGGCGGGTTTTGAAATCGTTTGATATGCATTGAAAAAAAAAATTTCTAGGATGCTGATTTAGTGAGTCATTGTCATGAGGCTGTTAAGGGCGAATCTTGTCAGGCTCTGCTAGTTCTGTCGTATGCGGGTTTGGCGAAGTCAATAGGTCGAGTAGTCTTTCTTTTCTGGCTAAACAAAGGTCGAGTACTTGAAAAATCTAAATTATTCAAGGGATCGAAAAGTATTTTCGGCAGAAGTTTTCGTCCATATGAGCTACCGTGGGCGAGAGATATCACGACGGAGTCTGAGGGCCCGGGCCGGGGTTTTGAATATTTCGCGCACATTCAAGTATTTTCCCATGCCTGATGGAGGACTTTTATCTGGTGGAAGACCCAATTGATGGAAGATAGGTCTAACCTAGACTCTTTAAGATTATTTAATCTTTAACTTATAAATAGATAATAATTTTAAAAATCTTGATCATGTGACTCTTGGAGGACCCCTGGAGGACCTTTTCTGGTGGAAGACCGGCCTTCCTGGAAGACCCTTAAATTCAGCCCCGTTCCATGATTTTTAAATTTAAGGGGCTTGACGGCCCTTAGTGCCGTCTCAGCCCCGTTCCATGATTTTTAAATTTAAGGGGCTTGACGGCCCTTAGGGCCGTCTCAGCCCCGTTCCATGATTTTTAAATTTAAGGGGCTTGACGGCCCTTAGGGCCGTCTCAGCCCCGTTCCATGATTTTTAAATTTAAGGGGCTTGACGGCCCTTAGGGCCGTCTCAGCCCCTTCCATGATTTTTAAATTTAAGGGCTTGACGGCCCTTAGGGCCGTCTCAGCCCCCTTCCATGATTTTTAAATTTAAGGGGCTTGACAATGGCTGGGAACTCCTAGGTGATCAATCTCAGTCCCCAACCCCGCCCACACCCATCGTTTTTAAAATTCAAATGGATCAAGTTTTCAATTATGTTATGGTTTTGAATATATTTTTAAATTTAAAGATTTTATTTGATTATTATTTAAAAATTATTATTATTTAGTTTATTTTTTATTAAAACAAAATCAAAGTTATCAAAATTGAAGGAAGAAGAAGTTTCTTAGGTCAATTATTGAGAGAGGTGAATTGTGAAAAATGTTTCTAGACGGGGGGTTGTTGTTGTTCTTCGCGGAGGACCCACTCCCACGGGGCGCAAGATGCGCGCCAAAAAGAGCAAAAAGATTGGGACGAGAAAAACACGCGCAAATGCCCCAATCTATTTCGCTCTCCGTCGTGAAATCTCTCGCCCACGGTATGACAAAGCCGAGGGGTCCAAATTAACGCTTATCGTGAGCTGTCTCCAGATCAATTTACAGATTGTTATTTGCTTTCTTCGTTTTCGAGTGAAAATCGGATGAATTTTCGAAAATTTTGTCCGGACAATTTTTTTTTCGAATTGCAAAATCTTCTAGAACAACAATGAATCATCGCCACAAGCTTGGTGATGGCTCAAAATGCTCCTCTTGTCGATGTCAAACGGATCCACTTTGCAGAAATTAGTTTCCATTGTTGGTTTGTGTTTTATCGTCGATAGAAGTTTGAGATTTTCGCCGAATTATGAAAGTGAAATTTCGAAATATTCGAAAGTTTCTAGAACATGAGTTAATTATCCCGGTTGTCATGTCGCGTCCTGTTTCCGGATTAAGTAGGTCGAAACTGAGTCCCTGGTTTTTGATGGAAGTTATCTTCAAAGGTCCGGACCATTTGAAGATTTTTTCAAGTGGGTCGATTTTCTTGCAGAGGACCAGGTCGTTTATCTGAAACTCATGAATTTTTTCGTCTGAAGATCGTCGTCTATCATGATTAGCTTGAATCTTCTCTCGAATTGACTCAAAGTTGACGGTGTTTCTGGTCTGCTTCTGACGATACTTGTCGTTCGAATTTTCTCCCTTGAAGCCAGTTTTGATTTCGAACGGGGAGGCCATTGTTACTGAGTGCTGTGCTGAATTCATCTGATGAATGACTGTTGGTAACCAGGCGTCCCAGTTCTCTATACCACAGGCAAGTTTCAGTCGAGATTTGATTCTACGGTTCCTATTTTCAACTTCACCGTTTGTTTGCGGGTGGTATGCCGGCGAAAGTCGAACTCGGAGTCCTTTTTCTTCTGCGAATTCTCTGACTGCTTTGAACTCTCCTCCATTATCCATGAAGATCTCTCTCGGTAAGTGAGGGTTACGGAGCCATTCCGATCGGAGCGCATCGAGGACTTCTTCTGGTTTCTTTGACCGTAATGAGGAGGCGTTCGTTCTTTTGCTAAAGAGGTCGGTTGAGACACAAATAAATGGCTGGAATGGCTGGAATGGCTGGAGTGGTGCGGTCACATGTCCAAGTGGAGCATTGAGTGGATTCGTTGTCGGCTTCATCAGCTGGCATTTTCGACACGATCGAATGTAGTTAGTCACAGTTGCTTTAAAGTTTGGATAGAAGTACTTTTCCTCGATACTTTTTAGCGTCTGAGTGATCCCAGGGTGGCCCGATCTGTCGTGATACTCCTCCATTATTTCTCGGTAGATCGAAACGGGTGGAATTGCTTTGAATCCGTTTTTGTCTGTGCCGAGCTCTCCACTATCTCCGAAGCAAAGAAGGCTCCGGTGACGCTTAAGTTCTTTTGTGTCTGAGTCCGTGTCCCCTTGATTGGTTTTGTAATTTGGCTCCAGATAGTAGGTTTCAGAAAAGACAGAACAATAACAGCAACATTTAGGCAAGTAACTTAAGATCACTGGTAAAACAGTTGGCGATTTTTAACTATAAGAATTAAAACTCTCTTAGATTTTAAAATCTTATAGGGCGGAAGAAAAGCTTAGTCATAACATGAAAAGTACGAGTTAAAATAGGGATATCGATTTTTGGTTGCAAAAATAAGGGGGCCCAATTTTAAAATAACTGTCATTCCTGGTTCTCCTCCTTAATATTTATGGGGATTTTTTTGAGAAATTCATGAAGTAGATCTTGAACTCAGATTGGCCATTAGCCAACCCTATCTGGAAGCTACTAAGAATTATTTAAAATATGGACCTTACCCTATTACCCTAAGGACCTCTAAGGCTCTATTATTGGACTCGATTCACCCACTATAGTGAAGCCCTTAGGTTCGAGACTTGCCCTTATCGGACTGATCATAACATAGTGATTTATCACTTCCCTATGGGTGGGAATGCAGAATCTTGCACTGCTATTTCCGTAGAAGTTGAATCACGGGACGGCCCGCGTATCTTTCCTGAACTTAAAAACACGGTCCTGAATTTTCTTGATTCTAAATTAAACCAAAATTTAAAATAATTCTCAGCCTGGAAAGATATAAAAGAGACCTCTCGGTACTGAAAACGAAGTCGACTTCCCGTCTTTAGTGTTTGAACTTATGATGGCTAGTATCTACTTCTTTCTATATTTGCCAAAGAAAACCAGGCCAATTCAAGGGTCTCTTTAATAAAGGATCTTTATCTCTCTCCTCCCCCCTTTTCTTTGCAATCAAGCGGATAGTAATCAATATCCCAAAAGCAAAATAATAAGCGAGAAAAGCATTTAATAAGCGAAAAAAAGGCATAAAAATTATTGCAAAAGCATATTATTTTTGCTATAATTATAATTATAAATTATAATTTACAATTACCTGTTTTTTCAACGCGCTCAAATGTCTTTCATATGCCTCCTTAGCTTTCACAGATTCTTCATAGGCTTTGGACAATTTTTGTTCAGCCTGCTGTGCTCTCTTTAATCCAGGTCTGCACATGTTGGTTATTTCTTAATTTTTGATGAATCGAGCTAAGATTAAGAATCTTCTGGCTGTGGATACGATGTCAGACCGATTTCCTGTAAGTCAAGCGTCAGCTGATGCGTTTGTGTCTGTCTCTTCGTCCGGCAGTTTGCCGCGTAGCCTCGATTTTTCAGTGTCCTTCTGCGCTGCTTGATGTTGATCATTTGCTCTTTGGTGCAGCCGGGCTGTTTGAGCTTTCTGTTCAACTCGCGGACTGAGATGCTCTTTAGTTCTTCGTCCAGGATCTGAATGAGAGCGTTTTTAATGCCGTTTTCTGTCGACTCGGGCAGACTTGGTCAAAACAAGCTTTTCATGCCTTCTAAGCAGAAAGCTATAAACCAAAATCAGCAATCACGTGCTCGAATTCTGTGCCCGTTCTGATTGAAAATTCTTGATGCGCTTCTCACCGAAAGCAGAAGCTGTTGTCTACCGGCAAAAATAGTTTGTTGATAAGCCAGCATAAACATCAACATAACAAATAGCGATCGATAAATCAATTTCCTGTTACCAATTTAATTCTTACATGAGTCACATCTTTGTCAAATTTATGTCGCTTGATGAGATATTCTGAATATCATATTCAAGATCACCAAAAAGCTTGCAATCGAAGTCTCCATCTTAGCTGTATTACTTGGGGACATTCAACAGGAGTAGAACGTATTTTCCTTCAAGGAATTCGGAGTAATTATTTGTAGCTAGAAATCTACGGTCTTGGGTTGATTGTTGTTTTTGTTATTTGCTAGGTCTTTTGTTGGAAAAAATTGACGTTCTACTCCTTGAAAGCGCGCGTGATTATTCTCTCTTATTTTCTCTTGTTATTATGAGTTTTGTGCTGGTGGCGCAGAGTGGGACTAAGAATTAAGCGGAGTCAGCGCTTTTGCGAGGGAACGGGATTTGCATCGCGCAGCACCTTCTCATCTTATTCCTGGCCTCACTAAATGTCTGCTGTTACAGGGTAACATGTTAGGAGCTGAATTCAAAAGATGCGCCAAGCCCGAGCGAAGCTGAGAAGCGCGAGGCAGCCGACTCTCTGGCGCCAACGCCCCTATAAAAATCCCTGCACCACACGCCCAAGGGCATTCACTAGAATTCCTAGATAGAGATAGGAACTAAATAAACTAGAATATAAAATATGCGTTGAGACTTTTTACTAGCAGGATTAGTTTATAGTTAGACCTAGTGTAACACTGCAGCCGGATTTTAGTCAAGCTAAGCATCTTTCGAATCAGTCGTTAGAGCATTTTAGTGTTTTTATGCCAAGCAAGCCCGATTGATACCTTTGCTGTTCCGGCAATATTGACCTTTCCCTCCGACGACTTTCGCATGGCAAGGCCCAAGCCGCCCTGACGCCATCTGATGCCGCAATTCGAACTAAACAATGAAATTGGAATTACATAATGTTTATATGGTAGAATTTCGGAAACTGCCTACTTTGCTATTTAATCAATTCTCTCAATAAACAGACATCAAAAGTCAAACAAGAGCGTTGAGGGTACAAATAGACGCGCGTTCAGATTCCCACTGTCGCAGAGACTATTGAATTTGATTCTGAACGCCCCGAATTTGACCTCCGAAGAAAATCAATGAATTTTGAGTATTGTCTTGCGAAAAAGATAAACAGAAATCATGGAAGAGTCACTTTACCAAAACTCGTATTTCTTTCAAACGAAAAGACTCGTTTTTAGGCTAATTCATTGCTTATTTAAAGCTTTGCCGTTAAAAAATTGAACAAATTATCCAGCCTTGCAGAATTAATTGCCAGTCTGACATTTCGTTAAGCATTTTTCCGGCAGGTTTGATATTCCATCTAAGCCCGCGTTACTTACCCTGAGTCGCTGTCATCTGAATCGTTTGACATATTCACTTTATCCATCTGTCCGTTCTGCTGTTGTTGCTGCTGCTGCTGTTTCCATAGGCCGGCTACGGTTTCTGGAAGGTTGTCTGGCAAACTGCGGGGCTGGTCCTGTCCGAAGTTGCTTCCAAGTCCTAGTGGATGCCCAGACGAGGAGGATTGGCTCTGGTTGGCGGCTTCAGCGAGCAAGTTGAACGCTCCCGAGGGGTAATTGTTATCTTCATCTACTGATGGGGTGTTGGATAGCGGAAAAAATCTCATCGGAGCCTGGGTTGGGCTTGTAAGGCTAGTAACCAGACATCTCACTGACGGGCGCTTTGATTCGTCCGTTTAATTTTTCTCGAATTTTCCATAAGATTCACGTAACCCGTTTTTCCAACATCTGACGAATCAGAGCGCCGACCAAGAAAATGTGTGGTAACTGGCCTCACTAGCCTAACTCAGGCCCGCTTGAGATAGGCACTCTGATTCGCCACAGCGCTCTGATGGAAATTCCGCTATCAAACACCCCATCAGTAGAAGGGCTCGTTCATGTTTCTCAGGGGCAGTAGAAGCTAGATCCAGAGCGTGAGCGTGATTATACGTAATCAATTTGATTAATTAGACTTTTGATAATGAACATTTCTCAAAATGCAAATAACATATTTTTTTGCTATCTTTGACGGTTTCATGATTTTTTCAAAGTCAAATTCGCTTATCTCGGCAAGCCATTTGGCAATTTTTAGCTTACGACTCATTTTTTTGTGCGCCCAATTAACGCATGAATTATCTGTGAACCAGATAATCTTTCGACCGAGAAGATAGTGGCTCCACTTTTCCATTGCTCGCTTGCCGGCCAAGAGCTCCTTCTCGCTGATCGTTTAGTTCCACTGTGCGTCATCAAATTTTTGTGACAGGTAGGCGACTGGGCAGAATTTCTCATTCTTCGTTTTTCTGTAGAGAAGAACTGCTCCAATATCCGTTTCGCTGGGGTCTTTCTCAATCGCGAATTCGCCAACATTTGGATTAGGGATTAAAAGAGCGTCGACAATATTACAAATTTCGCTTTTAAGCCCTTTAAGTGCTTTTTCCGCTTCTTCAGTCCATTTGAATCCCTTACTCATTGCCTTATTGATTGGAGCAGCCTTTGACGCGAAGTGCGGAATGAAGTTTCGATGGTAGTTGAGCAGTCCGAAAATGCTCGCGGCTTCTGTTTTCGTAGTTGGTTGACGTAGGTCACGAACTGCTTTTATTTTTGCTTGGTTCGGATGTCTGAATCCATTTTCGATAATTGCACCACAGAACTTGATTCGTCGTTTCAGGAATTCTGCCTTGGCAGCTCTTATCTTAAGGTTGTTCTGGCGGAGGATGGACAGGACCTTTTCGATGATTTCTTAGTTCATTTCAAATGATTGCGAATGAAGACATAAATCTTTCAAATAGATTGCAAGTTCGCTGCTTGGCATATATCATATGAGCGAATATCTTGTCCATCATTCTTTGAAATACCGCTGGCGCATTTTTCCACCCATCGGCATAGCTGTCCAGGTGAACTGACCAAAGTCTGTCGTTATGACCACTTTTTGCTTCGTATCGGCAGTACAAGAAATCTGGTGAAATCCAGTGAAGAGGTCTGCCGTTGAAAATACCGTTGATTCGGCCATTTTGTCGATGAGTCCATCGATTTCGGGAAGTGAATACTGGTTTGCTATGGTCATCTGGTTTAGTTTTCTGTAGTCACAAACTAAGCGCCATTTCCGTTTGGTTTTTTGACGAGCAGTACAGGAGCGGCCAAAGGGCTTGAACACGGCTCCAAAAGTCCAGATAACAGATTTGCTTCGATTATGCGCCTCATTTATTTCCGAAGAAAGTACGGAGTTCGGTAGCGTTGGGAAGCAACGGGAGCGGCGCTACCTGTGTCGATACTGTAGGACATCGCATCCGTGGTGCCGAGTTTTTCATCTTCTACAGCAAACCTATCTGTGTAGTTGAAGATAATTTCGTCAAGTTTCCTTCTTATTTTTGGTGGGGCTTCGCCAATTGAGAGCTCCTTCGTAATTTATTCGAATTTTCCCTCATTTGGTGAATCAGGTAGTCTTACTTGAAGCAGACGATTCTGCAGACGACTTCATTTTTGTTTATATGTATCGGAAGAGCTTTGTTGTTCGCAACATGAATTCGTGCTTGATTTTGGAGGCTGGTTAATTAAATACACTGATCGTATACTTCGAAGGTATTATTTTTGTTGACTGGTTCGGGAAGGGCAC
The DNA here is from genome assembly GCF_907165135.1 of Oikopleura dioica. Lineage (NCBI taxonomy): Eukaryota > Metazoa > Chordata > Appendicularia > Copelata > Oikopleuridae > Oikopleura > Oikopleura dioica. The sequence continues at coordinate 1,848,536 of NC_137295.1, forward strand.
AGATAGAGGTTGTAGATGATTTGGAAAGGTTGACGTCGATGAAAGTTGATGATCGTGGTTGAATTGTGATTTGAGAGGTTGATGTCGCGGTTGATTCGTCGGCGTATACTCTTGAACTGTGCTTCTAGTGCAGTCTTTGTCTCGTCGCTGATCTTATGTTCTGTCGTTCAAAAATGGCTCTCTTTTTCCATCAATTGAGTCAATCTTGTAAGGAACGTGAAATGACCGACCAAAGACGCATTCGTTTGGTGTGAGAGAATCCAATGTTTCTCTTGGGAGGTTGTTCATGTGATAACACGCTTCAGGCCACTTAAGCGACCAGTTTCTACTGTTTCCGCAAAGAGTTTTGATGAACTTTGCAATGTCGCGATGTGATCGTTCAACTTTCCCATTTGACATACTTCGAAAAACAGTAGTTGTGACGTGAGTGATTTCGAGCCTTTTCAATATTTCTTTACAGAGAGGCCCGAATTCTTTGCTGTTGTCAGACACAATGAAACCGTTTATTCCATGACGCAGGATGAGCTTGAGAAGTCCTCTAGAGACGAGAGCATCGCTTTTGCTGTGAAGTGGTTCGCCATCCAGGTATGAGGTGAGCTCGTCGATACATGTGAGTAGATACCTCTTGATATTTGTATCTTGTCTGTAGAAGTCAACCAAGTCGATGTGAATTTTTCTGAATGGAGTCGACTCGTAAAACCTATTCGGAATCATGCTTGGTTTGAGTTTCTTCTGAGGCTTGATCCGGAGGCAGGTTGCGCAGCGTGAGGTTATTGAGCGAGCACGATCTTGAACCTTGTGGATGTAGAATCGTTTGACCAGATTGATGAGGGCTTTGCATCCACAGTGGGTATTGAGAATGCGGAGATAATTCAAGAATTCATTCAAAACCGATTCTGGAAGAACAATTCGATTGTCAGCAAACAAAACACCGTTGGTTTGTTTGAATTTTTTGGTTGGATTTTTCTTAGATTCCTTAATGAGATTTCGAGTATGTGGACACTCAAACTGAAGTTTTTCCATTTCCTTGTACGTAAAGGAACGATTTTCGAATTCAAAAACTTTACTTGAATCGTCTGGTTTGATAAGCGCGAAAATTGTGTCAGATGGTTCTTCAAAACCTTTTGCTTCTTTTTTTTAGTTTTGATGAGTGTGAATTTGGGATTCTGCTGAGAGCGTCTGCCGTTGGCATAACCGGATCGTGGCCAGGTCGATGCAGAATTTTGAAAGAGAAATTCTGAAGATAGTGCTGAATTGTCGCAAGTCGGATGTCGAGAGCTTTCTTCGAGTGCTCTTTGTAAAGGTATAAGAGACTTTTGTGATCTGTTATTGCTGTGAATTCCACTCCGATGAGATAGTATTCGAAGTATTTGATATTTTCCATTAGAGCGATCAATATCCAAGTGTTGTGAAAGTCTGACCATCCTGACACTGATAAAGACAACCACCCATGGCATGTCCACTCGCATCTGAGACAACAGTGAGGGGTGCATCAGTTTTGAAGTGACCAAGAGAGGGCCTTTCGAGAAGTTTGCTGCGAATGATCTCAAAGGCGGTTTGATGTTCTTCTTTCCAGTCTAAGTTGACCTTCGAGCTTGTTAATTGATACAGAGGACGTAGGATCAGTGAGCATCTTTGACGTATTTGATGTTGTAGTTGATCATTCCAAGAACTCGTTTGAGCGATTGTCTATCCGTTGTAGGCTGAAGATCTTTAATGCATTTGATATGTTTGTCCGTGAGCGTGATTCCTTCTTTCGATATCCGATGCCCAAGAAACTCAGTTGATGATTTGCAGAGAATCATTTTCTTGGTATTTAGAAGAAGTCCATTGTCGATACACTTTTGAAATACAAACCAATGTTTGTAAATGCTCCGTGAAATTACTATTGAGGATGATACAGTTTTTTTCCTCTTTTGTGGATCCCATTTTTGTGGAAATTTTCTTGATTTTAAGGGTTTTTCGTGGGACACTTTTGCAAGAATAATGTTCCACTTTTGTGGACATTTGTCCAGCTAATAGAATTTATGAGGAATTAACAGGGTGTATTTTTCAAAAATAAGGATGTCTTTTATTAAAAATTAATGGCCTTGACCGTGTTATTGACTAAAAATGGTAAAAAAGGCAGAAAAAAATCGTTTTGATGATAAAATTTTCCATTTTTCGAAGAAAAATTTATCGAAGAAAAAATTTTAAGGCCCTACGGCAGGACATTTTTTGAAGACTCTTGCCCATTTTTGTGGACATTTTTATGAAAAGTTGGGACAAAAAATGTCCATAAAAGGGGAAAATAACTGTTATGTCATCCAAATAAATGAGGATATTTGGGTGATTGAAGAGTCTGTCCATGACCCTCGAGAACGCTGCTGGTTCAGTTCTTGTTCCGTCGAGCATTTTATTTGAGCAATAGTGTTTCGAGTTGTTTGAGAATGCGAGTTTCTTCGTATCGTTATCAGTGACTCTGATTTGCCAATTACCTCTTTAGAAATCAACCTGTGAGAAGAAGCATTCTTCTCCACTTGTGAGTTTTTCTCCAATTCTTGTGAAAATTGCGCTCAGATGTGGTATCGGGAACCGATCGGATACCAGAAGTTTGTTGAGTTCGCCAGCGTCAAGACTTATTCTGATACTTGAGTCGGGTTTTTTAAGAATGAGCATGTTGAATGCACCCTGAGCCATTGAGATTATTCTTAGATCAAGCCATTCGCTGAGATTTTGTTGAACTTTTGGCTTTCAGTGTATCGGCACACGTCGAGGGGCGCTGTGGGCACTAAGCGTCTCGTCGTGGAGAGGAAGAGAGAACCGAAGGTGAGCAAGCTGACCAATATCCCAATCTCCAATACTGCACGGCTAGTAGATCGTACAGTTTTCTCTTTTGGTCGGGGCTTGTATCTCCGAATGATGCGATTTCTGGAATAAAATTTATTTCTGTTGCTTTTTCTTCTCTTTCAGATTGAAATTTATGAAGTTCCGTTTTGTCTGCATCGATGTCGTCGACTTCAATGATTGCATTGATTAGTGCAGATTTGCGAAGTGGTATCCTTTGAACTTCTTTTTTGTTTATTTGAATCGTTTTTGATGCGTTGTCAGCAGTGAGCGATAATTGTTGTAACACATCCATACCAAGGATACAGGGAACAGAGAGATTGTCGATAATGAGGGGTTTGACTTTGATTTTGAGCGGTGAAGAGTTGGTATCAATCGAGATATTGATACTTTCGCTGAGAGTGTTTGTGTTAATAACAGTGTTGGCTATCGTTACTGGAGTTTTCGAAGGGGAGAAATTTCTTGGAAGGCCGGGTAGATGAGATCGGAGTGCCGTGAGAGTTTCACCAGAGTCTATGAGAGCAGGCCATTCGTAACCATTGATTTCGACATTTACAAATACGAGCTTGTTTAAGATGCAGGTTGCGAGGAGAGTCCGATCTTCTAGTCATTTTGCGTTGTTAACTGCATCGATCACGTATTGTGGAGGATCGTTACTGTGAATGTATTTGCACGGTGTGTATTTGCATCTCTTGTGCTTCGTGTACAGTTTTTTATGGAATTTTCGGACATCAAATTTTTGGACATTTTTGCTATTTTAAGGGGTTTTCTTGGGACACTTTTCAAAAGTGCCCGTATCAAATTTTTGGACATTTTCTGCGCCTAATTATTAAATTTTCTGTTTATATCGTATAAGTTGACCAAGATTGAATGTTTCTCTTTGGATTTTATTGTGACATGTTTCGATCTCTGTTAGATCATTTTCAAACTAAAGAAAAAGCTACAGTAAGTCAAAAATAGTAGCAGAAAAGAATACCTTTGAGTTGTCATGAATTTACGAAAACGCAACTGAACAGAAAAGCGAGGTGCAGTTGTTTTTGAGATGGAGCGGCCGATGTGGGCCCCCAATCCTTTTCGTCCAATCATCTCATCTCGAAATTCTTTGACTACCGGAATTGAAGCATATCTTTTCAATATTTTGAATAAATTTAAACCTTCGTTTAAATTTCGACTTGAGAACATGTCGCAATTTAAAGCCGAATTTTTGAATTTTCGAGATCAAATCGACCTTGATAAACACTGTTTTGTATCATATGATATAGCAAGTATGTATACTTTCTTACCTATCCCAGATATCGTGGATTTAATTTGTGAAGAAATTTACAAATCACCAAGACTCTATTTCGAACGCGAGACCCTTAAGAGTGGTTGTATTTCCGAATTTCCACCAAAATTAACCTTTAGAAAATTATTGAAAGCCGCTCTTTGTAAATTTACTGCATTCCACACCAAAGAAAGTGTGTTCCGTCAACTTTCAGGTTGTGCAATGGGTAGCCGCCTTTCGTGTCTATTGGCTGATATCTATTTGAATTATAGACTCAATTATATTTTTGAAAATGAGATCGAAATGAACAATATTATTTACGTTTCAAGATACGTAGACGATATCGTTTGTGTTTGTGAAAAATCAAAAGTCGACAGCATCTTCAAAAAATTGAATCTGATTCACCCAGATATTAAATTTACTATAGAACATATGACTAATAACAGTCTGAGATTTCTCGACTGTGAAATCAGTTTAATTAATGACAAATTTGAAATTACGCATTTCGAAAAAGAGTCAGCTCGTAGATTTCTTCCAAACTTCAAATCGACGGTCGCACCAAAAATTCATAAAATGAATTTACTCACCGGATCCTTATTTCGATGTTTCAATGCTTCTTCATGTGAAGAAACTTTGAAAATAGGTTTAGAAAGAATACGTACTAAATTTGTCTCCAATGGATATCCAGAATCCTTAGTTGAGTCAAAAATTGACTATATGATCGAACATAAATTCAAGCCTCCGAAGAATGATAAAGATGTTGACAAGATTTACTATTTTCGGTGCAAATTCACTGATTTTCGATGTGATAGAATTGCAAAGAAAATGAGAACCCTCATTCAGAAATTGTTTCCTAAATTCCTTTTTCGAGTTGCTTTCTCTCAGATCAAGCTCGAAAATTTTATACATCGTCGACTTAAACATCAACTTGACCCTTTCGAAAAGAGTGGACTTGTTTATGATTTCACTTGTTGTTGTAAGCAACGTTACATTGGGGAGACCATGAGGACACTGCGGGTTAGAGTTCAGGAACACTCGACATCTGATAAAAATTCAGCTATTTTTCAACACATACGTAGCTGTAAAACATTCATTTCAAAATACAATGAATATCGTGGTGAGCCGAACACCCAACAGACAGTCTTTGAAAATAAGAGCATGAATCTTTTCACTCAACAATTTTTTACAATTCTCAAATCTAACCTTCCTAACCTTCGTGATCGCAAAATATCTGAAGCTTTACTTATAAAGTTATTCAAACCTCATTTGAACATCAAACACTCAGATAATCCGAATCACCGGAAACCTTGGAACTTATCTTTACCTTTTGAGATGGAGCCCTTTGGGGGCCCACATCGGCCGCTCCATCTCAAAAACAACTGCACCTCGCTTTTCTGTTCAGTTGCGTTTTCGTAAATTCATGACAACTCAAAGGTATTCTTTTCTGCTACTATTTTTGACTTACTGTAGCTTTTTCTTTAGTTTGAAAATGATCTAACAGAGATCGAAACATGTCACAATAAAATCCAAAGAGAAACAAATTTTCTGTTTCTTTTTTAGCCAGATATGAAGTTTTTTCATATTAAAAATCTTACTTTTTCTTTGAGAAAGACAAGATTGAAGGTTGATCTCGTACCCCTGAAACTTTTTTTTGTCTTTAGAAGAAGGATTTAACAAAGAATGATGGAGACTTTCCTCAAAAAAAAATTTTTTAAGCGATTTGGATGGGACATTTTTTTGGCCGCGTGTATCAAATTTTTGGACATTTTTGCGAGAATCTTGGGACAAAAAATGTCCAAAAATTTCATAATTAACTATATGATACAGTGGCCTTCCATTAATCTGGTATTTACGCGAGTTTTTCTTGGTTTTTTCAACCTTCTTTGTCTCCATAGATTTGTTTTCTTTTCCCTTCATGTTTCCTTCATCTCCGATCTGAGCAAGTTTATTTGAGACTCGACGTATCACTTGTGATGGTTTTCGATCGCAAACAAGTTTTGGTCCTGTGTTGGTGAGCCAATCGATCTTACCAATTCTGCACTTCTTGCAGATATATTGTCATACGTGAGAGACGACTTTTCTCGGTTCAGAAGTCGTTTAAGATCATTCTGCTGAGCGTTGATGAAAAGTTCGACCAGCATGTCTGAGTCTGACTCGGTGAGTTATTGTCTTCGTAGCTCTGGATGAACCAGTCTGTGAGTTTTGCCAAGCAGATTTCGGTTGATTCGTCTCCTCTCCGGTAGGTTCTTAATTTGTGACGATAGTGATCATTTGATCGTCCTAATATTTGAGTGAGCTTCTTTGAGATAGCTGACCAGGATACCAATTCTTCTGCTTTCAAGGCTCGTCGAATACTTATTCCACACTAATCGTTCATCATTTGAGAGTCTCAAATTGAGACAATGATATAGCGATCAGGTCTTGCTCGGATATCTGGTTACACATCTGAAACAGTTCCATCTGCTGCAGAAATGAGTCAATGGGCAAGTCGCTGGAATATTTTCCCGGTTTGATGTTCGAGTGTCTCTTTGAGCTTAGTGTCCGCGGTAATTTGACTTTGAGTTCTCTCTATGTCGTTTCTGCTTTCGATTCGACTTTGGACGATTGTTGCTAGGCTCCTTTTTGACTTTCTCCCGTTTGCGATCAGTATTAATAACCGTTTCGTCTGGAATCTTTAGATAGACTTCCATTACTTGATTCGGGCTCATTTATGTCGCTTTCAACTTTCATTGATGAGATCAGCGCTTGAAGAGAATCAACGGTGGAAGATGCTTGGATCTATGCGATGTTGAGTTTGTGATGCGGCTTCGCGAATTATTGAAGCTCGACATTGGACCCGTCATTGTCCTTCTGAAACTCGACCACGCCTGGTTGCGATTTGAAGACGAATTTTCTTCCCGGTGCGAAGTAGTCCGGTGCGAGATCAAGAATATTCAAAACGATACTCGATTTATCGCTTATTGGGATTTTGCATGGGTAGACCTTGTCAGGAAGAGAGTCGTAGATACGGCATTGTTCCTGGCGTGAGAGGTCCTCTGCGTTTTTGTAGTAGACCAGGGCTGCCGAATTCGGAGCATTTGCGTTTACCCGGGATTTTTTTGGCGGATCATCCGCTGATTTTCTCCGTTTCTCCGCGCTGTTCTCCGATCCTCCGATCGTCCGATTTTCTCGGCCGCGCGGATTTCCCGCGATTACCCGCTACCCTTTTTTTCTAGCCAATGAAAAGACTGCGTGAGAAAATAAATTTGCTTCGAATCGGGGCTGTGATGTGTAAATATGCGTTACTGTGAGTGGCGGAGGCTTACGGCTCGTATGCTTGGCTGGGCTTCAATGCAGACATCTCCTCACCGCCGATGCCTCGCTCCTCACACGCTTCAAACTCTCTACCAGGCGTCTGACTCTGCAAAAGAGGCAATTACTGCTGCTATTGAAAATATAAAGACATAAAAATTATAGTTATTTGTTGTTAATTTCTTTTAAATTTGTTAGCGAAAAAACCTGTTTTTTTTCCTGAGTGAGGGCCTGTTTACTGACCTGTCTGAAAAACCTGTCCTGTCTTCCTGTGTGAAATTGGGACATTTTTTGGTCCTGTCCTGTGTACCTGTGTGAAATTGGGGCATTTAGGAGGAAAACCCTGTCCCTGTTCCTGTCCCTGACACAGGTTGCCGAGCCCAGCAAAAGAGTGGAACACCCTTTAATTTCGTCTTTTGAGCAGAAATTTCGGCGGATCATCCGCGATTCTCCGTGCCCTTTTCTCCGCTGAAAACCGGCGGATCTTACGTGAAAAAAACTGCGGATTTTCCGTGAAAAACCAACGGATCTTCCGCCGAAAAAATCGCGGGTAAACTCAAACGCTCCGAATTCAGCAGCCCTGTAGTAGACCGTTGACATGGCTTTTGTCTTGTTTACTTCGTCCGTCGAAGCAAGTGAATTAGATCGAGTGGAGGACATTTAAACCCATTAGACATTTAAACCCATTGGACATTTAAACCCATCGGACATTTAAACCCATTTCAATGACTCATCAGATGGGTTTAAATGTCCAAAAGGGTTTAAATGTCTTGATGGGTTTAAATGTCTCGTTGGGTTTAAATGTCGAACTGGGTTTAAATATCCTGTTTGCAAATAAAAAAATATTTAAAACGAAATGTTGATTGTCAAGGTAGAAACACAAAAAGTCCCCCTTCAAAGTTTTTTGAAAAACATTTTTAAGGACCCCCAACGTCAATTTTTTCCTTCAAAATCGAAGTTTTCGGGGCACTGAGCACGAGCACTGAGCATGCTCAGCGTCAATGCGTAACCTTACGACGACAAACCGGAATTTCATCCGCCGACGACAATTGTGCCATATATAGCACATGGACTTTAATGCCATCTTTTGACCAATAGAATGCCCGAAACCAAACCTTTACCCTAACCAAAACACAGCTTGAAACCTAAACTCGAACATGAGCCTTGTGTCAATTCCAGACCAGTGACCAAATATGAATGAAACAGAACAAAGTTTGTGACCATTCGGGCATTGGGCATTTGGGCAAAACGGGCAATTTTCGGGCAAAATGCGTTCGGCCGGGCATTCGGACGGCTCAGCCCCTAAAATTTGGCCGGGCAACAGCGGGCATTTCGGACGTTCGGGCAGGTCGGTCACTTTCGGGCAATTCCGCGCTTTCGGGCAATAGGGCAAGCCAACGCCGAGGAAAATTCCTAAATTTCGCCAATTTTTGTATTCTTTACAAATAATTTCGCTCTCTTGCTCCTCTTTTTGAATCAAAAGTCCCTCGAAACTTATTTTTCTAGCCCTTATCTATCGAAAATTATTGCCCCATTGCAAATCGATTTTCCCACTGTGCACCCCCTACCCATTTGGCATTTGAGGCACTTTGGTTACCTGCCCGACCGGGCATTTAGGGCATTTTCGGGCATTTCGGACACTTCGGCCACTTGCCCGACCGGGCGTTTCGGGCAATTTCGGGCAATTCGGGCACCTTGGCTCGGCCGGGCATTCGGACGGCGCGACTCTTGACCCTTGATTTCGGCCGGGCACTCGGACGGCCAACCGACGATTTCTTGCCCGAATGGTCACCCCTGGAACAAACTGAAGTGATAGAAGAAAGAAAAATTGGGATTTAAAGATTTTTGTGCAATATATGGCACGTTTTTCGTCGTAAGGTTAAGCTCAATGAGATATTAACGTGTTGTGCTCAGCCGTGCTCAAGCTCAGTTGAATTCAGCATTTGCGTGCTCAGCCGTGCTCATGCTCACGAATCCCTGAGATTCGTGCTAAAGTGCTCTGATCATTTCTGAGCACAAATACTTGTAAATTTCGGCCAAGTGCCCGGACCTGGACAGACCGGACTTTTGATTTTCGCCTGCTTAGAGCCCTGCTTTCAATAACTTAATCTTGGATCAGTTGGTCGATATTCTGAGCATAAGCACTGAGCATGCTCAGCGTACTCAAGCTCAGTAAAATGTTAACTGACCGTGCTCAAGCGTGCTCACGCTTAATAGAATTCGAACTACCCGTGCTCAAGCGTGCTCATGCTCAGCCGAAATTCGATAATTTCACCGGTTGAAGAGATCCTACCGACGACAATTGTGTCGTATATGACATATTAGCTCTACCGCCTTCTAGAGGCCGTTTTATAGGCCGAACCAGAACCTTTATCCAAGCCCGAGCCGAAAACAGAATCTGCCCAGACACATAACCAAACCCAAACTACTACCAATAAAGTCTATTGCTTCTCCGACGGAAAAAGTCCTACCGCGACAATGTGTAGTATATGAGACATTTTCAATATATTCTCTATGTCGTTTCTGCTTTCGATTCGACTTTGGACGATTGTTGCTAGGCTCCTTTTTGACTTTCATCCGTTTGCGATCAGTATTAATAACCGTTTCGTCTGGAATCTTTAGATAGACTTCCATTACTTGATTCGGGCTCATTTATGTCGCTTTCAACTTTCATTGATGAGATCAGCGCTTGAAGAGAATCAACGGTGGAAGATGCTTGGATCTATGCGATGTTGAGTTTGTGATGCGGCTTCGCGAATTATTGAAGCTCGACATTGGACCCGTCATTGTCCTTCTGAAACTCGACCACGCCTGGTTGCGATTTGAAGACGAATTTTCTTCCCGGTGCGAAGTAGTCCGGTGCGAGATCAAGAATATTCAAAACGATACTCGATTTATCGCTTATTGGGATTTTGCATGGGTAGACCTTGTCAGGAAGAGAGTCGTAGATACGGCATTGTTCCTGGCGTGAGAGGTCCTCTGCGTTTTTGTAGTAGACCAGGGCTGCCGAATTCGGAGCATTTGCGTTTACCCGGGATTTTTGGCGGATCATCCGCTGATTTTCTCCGTTTCTCCGCGCTGTTCTCCGATCCTCCGATCGTCCGATTTTCTCGGCCGCGCGGATTTCCCGCGATTACCCGCTACCCTTTTTTCTAGCCAATGAAAAGACTGCGTGAGAAAATAAATTTGCTTCGAATCGGGGCTGTGATGTGTAAATATGCGTTACTGTGAGTGGCGGAGGCTTACGGCTCGTCTGCGCACGTGAGGGGGCCGCCTACGCAAAAAATATTCACGCGCCTGTCGAAAAAATTTGTCTGGAAAAATGTTTCTCTCGGTGGGGGATGTGCTTTACTTAGATAGGAATTGTCCTACCGGAAGTATGTCGTAAGATTAACGGGGGTTGGGTCTCGAGATCAATTTTGAATTTCCGGAGAAAGACAAATTTGAAATTTTCTGACACCAAATATTAGGATGGAAACCCTTAAATACAGGAGACTGTCCCCAGACGCTAATAGTACTCAATACAAACGCGGTTTTGTTCCTATCGTATTCTATTATGCACAGTTCTCTGAAAAGGGCAGTATCTCTTATTGTAGGAAAAAACGGCTGAGCTTGTGCCTGGAGCTTGTGGTTAGTCGAAGTCATCTTGCCGGTGAGATTTGGGCATTCATCGGCAGCGTAGGTTGGCAGTTGTCGTCCAATCAGAGGTGAGCTGGCATGTGAGACAGCGCGCCGAGAATGTCTAGAAACATTTGCGGCGGGCGGCGAGCGCGGGGAATAGTGACTTGGTTAGAGAGGATCTCCAACCTATTAGCGGAAGTTTGGCCGCAGAAATCGACAATTTCCGCAGTTTTAACGAGACCGACGTAAAGCTGCACATCCTTCACTGCGAAAAACTTCATCCCCGACCACTGCCGAGCACTCGAATTTTGGCGAGTAAACGCCCAAACACTGCCCCGTCTTAGTGCCATCGGAGTGAACATGCTTAGCTCCGGAAACAGCTCATCCTCTATGGAACGTATGCTTGGCTGGGCTTCAATGCAGACATCTCCTCACCGCCGATGCCTCGCTCCTCACACGCTTCAAACTCTCTACCAGGCGTCTGACTCTGCAAAAGAGGCAATTACTGCTGCTATTGAAAATATAAAGACATAAAAATTATAGTTATTTGTTGTTAATTTCTTTTAAATTTGTTAGCGAAAAAACCTGTTTTTCCTGAGTGAGGGCCTGTTTACTGACCTGTCTGAAAAACCTGTCCTGTCTTCCTGTGTGAAATTGGGACATTTTTTGGTCCTGTCCTGTGTACCTGTGTGAAATTGGGGCATTTAGGAGGAAAACCCTGTCCCTGTTCCTGTCCCTGACACAGGTTGCCGAGCCCAGCAAAAGAGTGGAACACCCTTTAATTTCGTCTTTTGAGCAGAAATTTCGGCGGATCATCCGCGATTCTCCGTGCCCTTTTCTCCGCTGAAAACCGGCGGATCTTACGTGAAAAAAACTGCGGATTTTCCGTGAAAAACCAACGGATCTTCCGCCGAAAAATCGCGGGTAAACTCAAACGCTCCGAATTCAGCAGCCCTGTAGTAGACCGTTGACATGGCTTTTGTCTTGTTTACTTCGTCCGTCGAAGCAAGTGAATTAGATCGAGTGGAGGACATTTAAACCCATTAGACATTTAAACCCATTGGACATTTAAACCCATCGGACATTTAAACCCATTTCAATGACTCATCAGATGGGTTTAAATGTCCAAAAGGGTTTAAATGTCTTGATGGGTTTAAATGTCTCGTTGGGTTTAAATGTCGAACTGGGTTTAAATATCCTGTTTGCAAATAAAAAATATTTAAAACGAAATGTTGATTGTCAAGGTAGAAACACAAAAGTCCCCCCTTCAAAGTTTTTTTGAAAAACATTTTTAAGGACCCCCAACGTCAATTTTTTCCTTCAAAATCGAAGTTTTCGGGGCACTGAGCACGAGCACTGAGCATGCTCAGCGTCAATGCGTAACCTTACGACGACAAACCGGAATTTCATCCGCCGACGACAATTGTGCCATATATAGCACATGGACTTTAATGCCATCTTTTGACCAATAGAATGCCCGAAACCAAACCTTTACCCTAACCAAAACACAGCTTGAAACCTAAACTCGAACATGAGCCTTGTGTCAATTCCAGACCAGTGACCAAATATGAATGAAACAGAACAAAGTTTGTGACCATTCGGGCATTGGGCATTTGGGCAAAACGGGCAATTTTCGGGCAAAATGCGTTCGGCCGGGCATTCGGACGGCTCAGCCCCTAAAATTTGGCCGGGCAACAGCGGGCATTTCGGACGTTCGGGCAGGTCGGTCACTTTCGGGCAATTCCGCGCTTTCGGGCAATAGGGCAAGCCAACGCCGAGGAAAATTCCTAAATTTCGCCAATTTTTGTATTCTTTACAAATAATTTCGCTCTCTTGCTCCTCTTTTGAATCAAAAGTCCCTCGAAACTTATTTTTCTAGCCCTTATCTATCGAAAATTATTGCCCCATTGCAAATCGATTTTCCCACTGTGCACCCCTACCCATTTGGCATTTGAGGCACTTTGGTTACCTGCCCGACCGGGCATTTAGGGCATTTTCGGGCATTTCGGACACTTCGGCCACTTGCCCGACCGGGCGTTTCGGGCAATTTCGGGCAATTCGGGCACCTTGGCTCGGCCGGGCATTCGGACGGCGCGACTCTTGACCCTTGATTTCGGCCGGGCACTCGGACGGCCAACCGACGATTTCTTGCCCGAATGGTCACCCCTGGAACAAACTGAAGTGATAGAAGAAAGAAAAATTGGGATTTAAAGATTTTTGTGCAATATATGGCACGTTTTTCGTCGTAAGGTTAAGCTCAATGAGATATTAACGTGTTGTGCTCAGCCGTGCTCAAGCTCAGTTGAATTCAGCATTTGCGTGCTCAGCCGTGCTCATGCTCACGAATCCCTGAGATTCGTGCTAAAGTGCTCTGATCATTTCTGAGCACAAATACTTGTAAATTTCGGCCAAGTGCCCGGACCTGGACAGACCGGACTTTTGATTTTCGCCTGCTTAGAGCCCTGCTTTCAATAACTTAATCTTGGATCAGTTGGTCGATATTCTGAGCATAAGCACTGAGCATGCTCAGCGTACTCAAGCTCAGTAAAATGTTAACTGACCGTGCTCAAGCGTGCTCACGCTTAATAGAATTCGAACTACCCGTGCTCAAGCGTGCTCATGCTCAGCCGAAATTCGATAATTTCACCGGTTGAAGAGATCCTACCGACGACAATTGTGTCGTATATGACATATTAGCTCTACCGCCTTCTAGAGGCCGTTTTATAGGCCGAACCAGAACCTTTATCCAAGCCCGAGCCGAAAACAGAATCTGCCCAGACACATAACCAAACCCAAACTACTACCAATAAAGTCTATTGCTTCTCCGACGGAAAAAGTCCTACCGCGACAATGTGTAGTATATGAGACATTTTCAATATATTCGTGTGTCGTATATGGGCCATATTATATGGCCCATATAATATAATAAATACAATATGGCACACGTGTAACGATGCGAAATTCGCTATTCTGATACATTTGTAGCGAAGCATCGCTCATTTAGAGCATATCACGTGAAAGCTTAGCGAAAAGTAGGGGTATAAGGCGGGGTCGACGAAATTCTTAGACCAAGTTAAGGACCCCCGTCAAGTTTGACGATTTTCGGTTATAGATTCTCTGAATTCTGAGGATCATTTTTCCATTATCGCATAATTCAAAATCGACTCTTACACCCTTAAAATCGACCTAAATAATCGTTATTTCGCAAAATTGGGCTTTTCGCAAAATTTGGCCATTTTCCAGCTGGTAAGCAACCTTATATCCCTTTTTTCGTAGTGAACCCCTTAGGAGAACCCCTTTACTTATCATAATTCTTATTTTGCGCCCTCAACAGAGGTCTAAGCTAGATTCCGAGCATTAAAAAATTATAAACTTAAGTAATCACCCCCGATTTTTCAAAACCTTGGCACGGGTCATTATCCCCTATTATTATATTCCTCGTGTTCTGAGGATCATTTTGATATATGATAGTACCCCTTTACATAAATACATCCCCAAAATTTTGGCGCCCAAAGTTCGGGAAAATGCATGTAAATTGTACTTCGCGTGAAAATTGCAATTTTTTTCGATTTTTCACTGTCATCGAAATAGGACAAATAAGGGGTCTATTGAAAGCTTAGAATGTGTAGATTACGAAAATAATAACCGCACTAGAATTTTCGGCCAATTGTTGGCGCTCATTAAAAACGAGCTTTTAAATGAGCTACTAACCAGCCTCACACGTATGACCAGAAAAAAGTTGATACGGGTCAAAGTTCGGGAAATCGGGGGATCCCTTAAGGTCGTCTATCCGTTTTTGAAAAAATTAACCTATTGTAGCGACACCCTTAAAAAGTACGCAAGCAATCTCATCTATCTGGCGCCCTAGATCAACTATCGCCGATAGTCTTTTCGATTGACTCTATCGGGCTACATCGTCAGCAATTTTAAGGGTATCACTCTAAAATCACTGTTTGAAAAAGTTATTCCCACTTGACTGTCCAAAACATTTTCTTTTTGATTTTAACTAAACAAATTACGCTCTTTCAAATGCCGTTCACCGTTTTTCTCTAGCATTCGGCGCTCGAAAAATCGATTTTTTGGTACTTTTGACGGTCTGAAAATATTTTGTATTGTATTTATTTCAAGTAAAGCTTTCGGTAAGAAATTACTATCATCAGTACTAAAAGGTCTGAAAATAGTACTTTTTTTCCAAAATTTTCGCGTTATTTCTTCGCCAAAAAATTTCAAATCATGTCAACTCCATCATATCAAAAAATCAACGTAAATGGCCTTATAGATAAAAAGCTCGTTTTTTGTGCGGCCATCCTTAATATGAGTTACGGGCGTTTGAAACCTTTTGTGTCATATATGACACGCTTGTCGTCGTAAGGTTAAAGAAGGAACAAAGAGTTTTTGATAAAGAGATATAGAGATGATAAAGAGATATTTAAACCCATCAAGACATTTAAACCCATTTCGATGACTCATTTATTGGGTTTAAATGTCCACATGGGTTTAAATGTCCAATGGGTTTAAATGTCTAATGGGTTTAAATGTCCTCCACTCCCTGATCTAATTGATTGTGCTCAGTCAAGCCCCTTAAACTTAAAAAATCATTGAAGAATGTGCCCGTCATAATAATGATTTTTGACTAGAATTGCATTTCGCACTTTTTCATAAAAAATCGCAGAATTCTCCGCAGTTTCTACTTATTTTCCGCAGTTCCGCAGAAAATCGCAGAATTTTCCGCAGTTTTCTATTCTTTACGCTGTTCGCAGAAAATCGCAGTCTGCGTCGCACTGCGAAGAGAAAATTTTGGATCTCGCAGTTCGCACCGCCGAAAATCCTCGAAAAAAAATCGCAGTTCGCACCGCATCGCAGTCGAAAATTTTGGAAAATGTACATCCCTGGTCGCAACATGTTACTACGTTTCCAACTCTGGACCAAAAACCCCAACCCATCGACCAACTAAGAGAACGGACGGAATCTACACAGAAAAGGGACCTATTTTACATAGAATACGGACTTATTTTACATAGCCTATGTAACATAGGTCATCAACGATTTTCTATTTTTCTGTGTAAAATAAGTCCCAATCTTATGTAAAATAAGTCCTTGTTCTGTGTAAAATGAGTCCGTTTTACTTGACAATACCCAGTCCGATCACATGCACTCACGGGCAAGGGGCGAGCATGGGAGGAGGGCGGGCGAGCGGGGGCGCATGAGCGGTACGTGCGCGTGCGAGCAGTATAAGGCCTGATTTTTTGATGGGCGGATGGGCGGGGGCAAAATTTGTCAAAATTTTAGGTGGTCGGATGGACGAGCGCGCCCGCCCGCGCCCCGCTCGCCCGCTCGCAGCCCGCGCACATTCTTTTTTCAAACACTGGTATTTATCTCGAGGAAAAGAGTAAACTTTATTAGAGCTTTTTTAACCACAGGGTAAAATAGAGTGGTGTTGAATGCCTTGCGGCGCGCAGTTTTATAGGGTGAGACGTGGGCTCTTTGGCGCCCAACGATATGTCTCAGAACGGAAATGGGGTGAGTCGTACCAGAAGTCTCTGTGAGCAGTAATTTCGGAAGAGTAAAGACCTCACACAATCCTTCCCCTTTTATTAGAGCATTAGTTCTGGGTTTGATTATCCTCTTGACCAAGCTCGTCGAAGAGTTGTGAGAGTCCGCCTTGACGTGGATCATCTCCAACGCCTAGAAGCCAATCCATGAATTCTTGATTTGGTTAGAAAGAAAGGTCAGCATCAGAAATCGGGAGTAGCGACATGACGTCATCTTCGTTGGGTACAGTGACACTTTACCCAGCTGATTTTACGCTTGACACAAGACAAAATTATTCAATTTCACAATAAAACCAATCGAAAGGTTAAAATTTCTCTTTACTTTTCTACAGACACATCATGATGAGCATCTGATTCCAAATTATTGCTCAGATGAGCTCGTGAAAAAGTATCTTGAAGATTCTTAGAAATGAGATCTTCCTCCTGAAAAATAATTTCAAATATTGAGGCTGAATGGGGGTCAAGCACAATTAATAAGAGTCGATGATTTCATTTTTCAATTTTTGAGATTTTCTACCCTCGATTTTCCTAGTTTGGTACGAATCCTGGTTTGGTACAGATCATGGTTTGGTGTGATTTTGAAATTCGTACCAAACCAGGATTCGAACCAAACCATGATTCGTGTCAAACCAGGATTCGTACCAAACCAGGAAACACCTGCATAGCCCCGATGTATATAGCGCTCCGTCGTGAAATTTGTCGCCCACGGTATAATTTTATCATTTTTACCCTGACTTCACAAGTATAACATAAAATATAATATACGGTATATTATATACCGATGAAACCGGTATATATTTTTTATTTTCTGCTCTCACCTACCAGGGTTAATAAATATATTCGAGATTGATTCCCGTGTGCCCAGAGTTCGAAATCTGAAAGAAAATGGCGAGTGCCACTGCCAAGCGACCAAACGGTAGCATGCTACCATTGCTACCACTTTTGGTAGCAAATGGTCGCAGGTAGCAATGTCATCAGAGCTGGTAGCAACTGGTAGCAAATGGTCTCCTATAAAGTCAAACTAGATTTCTTCGAAGCTAATAAACACTTTTCAGTCCCGAAAGAGACGTTTAACTTAGTGAGAGGATAGAAAATCGTCTTTTCCGATGAATCTTTGTATCAAGTGTATTCTCGTCATATTGCATTGAATCTTCTCTTTTATCCTGTTTTAGATGGTAAGCGGACATTATAAACAAACGGACATTATAAACAAACGGACATTATAAACAAAACGGACATTATAAACATTTTTTAATTTATGAAAATCAGAACGGACATTATAAACAAACAGACATTATAATTTATAATTTATAAACAAAATAAAAAATGTATATAATGTCTGTTTGTTTATACAGTCAGAGTCCAAAATAAGGGACTTTTTGCTCCAAAATTTTCGAAAAAGTCCCTTAAATTGGGTCATCAAAGCAAAAATATGTCGCTGCCAAATTTTTCAAAGTATATTTTTGCGGCAAAATAAGCTGAAGTCATTGTTTTTGTGGCTTTTATGACATTTTTGAAAGAGGAAACCATATACTCAAAAGAAAATCACTTCAGTTTGCGGGAAAACTGATTAAAATCAAGGTTATTGATACCATTTATTGGCTCTGAGCTAACCGAAAGAGCTTACTAATCTCAGAAAGTCCCTTAAATTCGATTTTTTCTGCCGCTGATTTTCGGCATTTTGAGCCAAAAGTCCCTTATCTTGGTGTCCCTTATTTTGGACTCCGACTAGTAATGTCCGTTTTGTTTATAATGTCCGTTGTAACTTTCAGAAATTCAAGAAATGTTTATAATGTCCCTTTTGTTTATAATGTCCGTTTGCAATTTCGGAATTGAAATTTTCGGAAACATTTTTTATTTTGTATATAATGTCCGTTTGTATATAATGTCCGTTTTGTTAATAATATCCGTTCTGATTTTTATAAATTAAAAAATGTTTATAATGTCCGTTTTGTTGATAATGTCCGTTTGTTTATGTCTGTTTGTTTATAATGTCCGTTAACCGTTCTAGATGAAAACTTGTTTTTTTCACTGAAATAAACAAATGTTGTCAACTCATGATTCTAGACTCTTTGATATTTAGTAATTATTATTGAATGCATGTCATAAAGCATATAAGCATGGCAAAAAGAGCTCGATTAGCTGTGGTTAACGCCTGCTACCATCTGCTACCAAAAATGGTATCAATGGTAGCAGGTATCAATCAGCTCTGCGCAAGTGGTAGCAAATGATAGCAGGTAGCAATGGGGTCTGAAAGGGTGATAGCAAGTGGTAGCAGGTAGCAGCTACATTTTCACGGATTTCGAACTCTTCAAGCGACTGCCAAAATTTTTGAATGGCGACTGCCACTGCCAAGTGACTGCCAGCCGTTTTTTAAATTGCAACTGCCACTGCTAAGTGACTGCCGAAATCGGCAGCTGCCAGTCGACTGCCAAATACTGCCGATTTCGATACTATTTTTAAAAATTTTTAAAGTCAAACTAAGTTCAAAACAGTCTTATTTACAAGTAATACATATAAAAGAGGCGATATCTGAGATTTATATGTCTCTTCTAATTAAAAAATTGAAAAATACAGGTCAAGGGAGTGAATTAAGACGTCTCTTCTTGTGAAAAATTTGCGACAATATTAGGCGCGCAAATACAAGTTTAAGCTGCCCGGTCATTGAGTTTCCTACTACTTAACCCTCGGAGCGGGCACAAATCCATCCGGAATGGACCATTTCTCATCATCAATTTATCAAAAGATAATCACAATAATGTTTTTGGACAAGGTATTATTGATTGAGGCGTCCCCCTTGATTAACCAAGGATGTTTGTTAAGTCACCTATGAGCAATACAGTTCTCTCTCCCGATAACAATTGAAACATCAGGACTAATATGTCGGTTACTAAGTAGGTTATTGAAGAAATTCTGCATTTGAAAAAACAATGAGAGTATTTTATTTATTAGTTCCTACAAAATATTTCTGAAATCTAGAAAGCAAGACATAGAGAGTCAAGAGAGAAAAATAGCCGAATATTGCGTCAGTCTGACTGACCTAGTCAGTTTGATGGCAAAGAAACCTTGGGTGTACGGCGGCTTCGTTAGCAATTTGCGAATGCCGTTCGCAATGAAAAATCATGCCATGAGTTTGCGCTTCGCGCATTTTCTTGTAAAGAACTCATTGGCTTGGCAGGAGCAGTCTTTTTTACCGCTGGGCCACATTTTGAAAAAAGTTGTGAACGATTTTCGGCCAAAAATTTTTCGATTTTGCGAATGCCGTTCGTAATTTGCGAACGACGTTCGCAAAATGGCCTTTGCGAACGACGCCGCCCGCCATCCGAAACCAGGTCTATATTTGGTTTTATGCTTGAGTCAATATGCTGACTTCTCGTTCTGCTCACGCGGTAAAATGCAAAAAAACCCATAATTTATACACCACTAAGAACAAAAACTGAGTTCGAGAGATTTTTCTTGTTTTTGCTTGTTTACCAATGCAAAATTTTGCATTTCAAACAGTTTCTATTGCCTGGAGCGTGACAATTTCCCGCAGCGCGAGGCAGCCTCTTGATATTCTCCTGATAACAAGTTTATACAAATAACATTTTGAGAGCATATGAACGTTTTCCTGGTCAGAATTGAATGCGCTTTCCAATAAGGGTATTAAATTTGAAGATTTGGCCTCATCTAGGATGACTCATCCTAGATTAGTCATTTTAAAAAGGCTTCATTTTAAACTACAATGGCGTGAGTGGGTTCCGCCCTATCCAAGTTCTGGAAAACAGGGCGAGAACGCTCCACAATTTTTCCATTTCCAGAAAGAGCTAATACAAAAAGTTCTTCTAGATAGGGCGGGAGTCGTGCACGCTCGAATAGGGCGGCAGCCACGCACGCCAATGTAATTAAAAACTGATTAAAACTCATTAAAGCCTTTTTAATGAGGCCTTTATAAAAATGAGGCCAATTCAAATTTTAACGAGCTTTGACCCGGACTCGCCGTTGATTTTTCTCTTGTGGCCGGAGGGAAATAAATTAAATCCCTCAAATGCGTAGGTTAAAACCGACTTACCCGACCAAAAGACAGAAAAAACGACCAAAAGCACCATCGAGTCGATTGCATCGACCAAATCAAGAACATCAAAATTGATAGTCGGATTGGTCGGCGCCGTTATAATACCGTGGTTTAACATCTTAAGAGCGTTTTTCGGATGACAAGCCTCGCTCAAATCGCTCTTAAGTGTAAAAATTTTCAGTGAAGGTAGGATGTCAGTGGGATTTTCCATTTTTTCATTGGAAAAATTGTTTTTCGAGATCAGATCATTTTTCCGGAATTGGGCTCGAGCGCATTTCATGATTCTGAGTTCATTTATTCCTCAAAGTTTAATTACACTGCAAAGATGGCAGGAAACGAGAAAAGAATTCACAAAAAAGTGAATGAATTAAGGTCCAAAGAATTGTCGCATATTTTTTCGCCCGAACAAAGTATCAATCGTGGCGTTTCCCAAATGTATCCTTTGAATTGAACTCAAGGTGATTCTTTCTTTCATTATTTTAAAAATTATATTCGAAAAACATGTCTGAAAAAGGAACAACATGACTCATGACTCATGAGTCATGTAACATGACGAATCATAAGAAAAAAGATATGAAGAGATTCTAGTGAAGACGTCAAAGAAAAGTTACGTGAAGAAGATAATTAATGAGCTTTTTCGAAAGAAAAATGGTTAAGACATTTCTCTGCGTATTTTTTGACGCCAATATAATGATAAATTTAATTACTTGGAGTCAAATCTAAGTAAAAATTCAGACAGGACCGTAAGAAATCATCGCTAATTGTATAATTCGAGAAAAATCATCGAAGAGTACCAAAAAATAAGAATAAATATAAAAACAGGAGGCATCGGGCAGTCGAAGATAAAAAGCTTTTTCAAGTGACACTGCAACTTTCGGGTTTTGAATAGAAATTGAAAAAAGTGGCCTTAAAGTGGATTTTTAAGGATGACAGATTTTTGAGATTTTTCGGAAAAGTGGCCTTAAAAGGGTCGGCCTTAAAATGGGTTATCACTGTAAATAAAAATCTTAACAACGCTCTCAAGTTGGAATTTTTGCAGATGACAATATTTTACAATATACGCAAAAACGCTCTTAAGTCGGGCGCTTTTAAGATGGAAACCACGGTATTTTTAGCAAGACATAAAACTTAGCTTATAAAAGTGTTCTAGAAAAGGATTTTTTGAATACAATGGTTTTCGCCCGATTTCAGAGCGTTTTGATCGACTCTTGTCATCTGAAAAACGCTCTTAAAATGGAAAACCACTGTAACTCGTAGTATGGAAAAATATTTCGGTAAGCCTCCGGGTTCGGGTTAGGTTTTAGTGAGAAATAAAAAGTCTCTTCTTTCTATACCGAAATATTTATCCCTACTCTCCTGTAACTTATTAAAACTGTCTGAGTGCATTCGTAAAATCAAGATTATTTTGGTTCCAAACGGACACAGGACCTGTGTACATGTCCACGTCATCCTGTGTCGAGCGCTTTTGAAAAATTGTACTTCACGAAGAAAAATGAAAATTTTTGGAAAGAGGGGACCAGAGGATGGACGGGATAAAATTTAAATTATGCATAGATTATTGTTTGCGTTCTCGGGAATTTTTATTAAAAACTCGGACCAATAGGCCATATCGGAACGTTACGCCATCGCCAAAAGGACCGTTACGCCATATATATAGGGAGTGAACGGTGAAAAATTGATTTTTGTCATATGATTAGGGTGGTCGCACAAAAATCGGCTTTTACTTAATGGGCCGTTCAGGCTCATTTTGAGATATAAATTTATTTACAGATGAGATCAATAGGAGAAATCTTTTCGACTTTTTATTTTTTGATTATATTTTTCAAAAATTTTTTTCTTCACGCTCATGTATTCTTCAAAGGCATTTCTTGATACCTGAAATATTAGAATTCTTCGATTATTTATCGTATTAAAAAATTTTGGTTGAGAAATGCCTGATTATCGTCGACGTTCCCTTAAGGGTAATGCAGGAAATCGGCGCGGGGCCTTGCGCTCGCCTCACGGCCGCTCTGGCGATATTTTTCAAATTGAGCTCAAATCTAGAGTTTGGAAGATTATTCCGAAATTCTTTCTGCTACATGATCTTTGAAGCTCTCTCTATTAGCCGACCAAAAATCAGCAATTTCGTGATCACAGAAGCAGTTGAAAAGCTCGGGGTTTCGTTAACCGCATAGAACTTCTGAACTATTCCAACTATTTTTCTGAACAAAAGATCAGTTTGTAGAAGAGTGTTTGATCTTTCCATCCTTGGATTTAGAATTTTGAATAACGCCTTTATTATCGAGAACTTATCCCGTTGCGCTCTATTTCTCACGCTGAAAATCGGAAACTGACGGCGTTCGGATTTAGCGCGGACTTCGAGCGATCATATCTAAATATTTAGAACTTAATTCAAAATTCTAAATCCAAGGATGGTAAGATCAAACACTCTTCTACAAATTGGAGATAGATTTGAGCTCAACTTGAAAAATATCGGCAGAGCGGGCGTAAGGCGAGCGCGAGGCCCCTCGCAGATTTCCTGCATTATGGACCGCCTCCAAAATCTTTGTTTTTGGCCCGCATCGCGTTGACAAAATTCGAACTTATTTTCATTTTTAGATTCCTTATATTGGCTCCAACAGTAATCACCAGGAAGCAAAAAATTGATTTTGGGATAAAAACATATTATTGAAAAGTATTTTTCAAAATTCTGCCGAACCGTTTCGTATCCCTTCCAAGAGCGCGAATTACACGATGCAGTGAACCTCTTCATAAGTTCAAGCAATCGCATTAGTCATGGCTTTGAATAGCCTTTAAATAAGTATAAAAATAAAGATGAGAAGTCATAATCTTTTAAAAGAATTAAGAATTAAAAAGTAAAAGATAATTCAATTTAAACAAAATTAACCCAAAATAATAAAAAAATGGAATAAAATAGATGAAAAATTCTCACCCCATTCTCGACTTCAAGAACCAATACAGGTATAAGTTAATACTCATAGATTTTTTTAATTCAGCTTCTCACAATTACGGTTCTACCCTGAATTGGTCATAACTTTTAAAACACCGCTGCACAGTTTAGGCTGCTCACAATTAAAGGCGTTTGTAAAAATTTTTGAAAGTTTTAAAGAATAAAGAGCAGCCTTTAGAAAGTAAATCATACATCGCCAGAGTTTGTGAAGAATTTAAAAATCAATAATTAAAACAAATATTAAACAAATTTAAAAACCTCTGAAAGATGCGCCTCATAGCTATGTTAGCATTATTGCATCGGAACTTAATACAATGGACCGAGCGATAAATCACGTCGAGCTTATTGATGAATGCAGAGCGCGAGAAGAGTTTGACTTTTTGAGAAGAAAAATAAAGTTTCAGCAAAGAGATAAAATAATCTGAAAATGAGAAAACAAGTTCAGATGCGTTTGTTAATCTTGCACTCTTATCCGTTACAAAGGAGCTTGCCTCTTTTCTATTTCGGCTTGGCCACTTGAATCAGTGATTTATTGAAACTTTTTTGAAAGGCTTGAACAGTGCGGAAACGTAGAGATGCGCGACTCACAAGCAAATCGGTATAATTTTTGTATCACTATCATTAGCGTTATTTTATTAACGTTAACGAAGCTACAGAAAGGCAGGGTGGCTCTATAATTGGCGATTTTAAATGTCAACGGAAAATTTTCTCTTGCTCTTGTGATCATCCATAAACAAAAAATAATCGGATAAGAAATAATAATATTATTATTAGCTGTGTTCGAGGCAAATTCAGGGAATGCAACAAAATCGATAGTCGAGCAGTTTTGCAAAAGAAAATTTCTTCCGTAGAAAGAAAAGTCAGCGAATCGAAAAAACGGAAGAGCGAGAAAAACCTTTTGCTGATTTGACGAATATTCTGCCACCAAAAAAGATTGACAACGACGAATGACAATCGCTTTGAAAAACAAAAAGACGATAACGGAGATGCGAGCAACATTTTCATGGAGAACATTACGCCGTCTAAGATAATCAACGTTTCGACTGCTGAAGATAGATTCTTAAATTTGAAAAAATGAAGAAAGTCGATTTTCAAGCAAATGAATCCGTCCAAAAATTTCAAAAGAAGTTAGGAGACGCTTATCCCCTACGGGCAATCAATTTTCTCAAATTATAGTTTATATTGTGCTGGATTTTTATGTCATTGGTGTAAACATATATTTCTTTCAATCAATCATTTTGTCAGTAATCATCTATGGATAAAGTGGTGTTTTTTATTATTTATAAATCATGTTTAATTGTTATTTAAAAGATAACGTTTATCACGTCGACACATGTTCTCGCCTTCTTTGGTCTCTGAAAAACAACTCTACAAGGAATCAAAGTCTATTTTACTCGGTAATACTTTCAAATTTGAAATAATATCAATCTGTCAGGACCCTCACAATCACTTTGAATTCTCAATTTGGCTACAGGCGATTCAGAACAAAAGAAACAAGCAAAAACTTGTCATCGAAGAGACAAAGGGCCGTCAAATTGATTCTATAATAATGAGGTAAGATAAAATATAAATGATAAATAAGTTTTTCCTTTTGAAAAGCTGTTTTTTAATTCAACTCAAAACAATATTTTAATTAATTAAATCGTTGATATTTATCATGTTAAGTATCTATATTGATTGGGACATGGTAACTCAGAGATCTTTTACTCCAACAAAAGAAAATGACGACACTATTGACGAAAATGATATTATATTGAAGTTGACGTTTTATAATTGAGTTTCCATCATTTTATTGTGTTGAACGTTTTCGAGCAAAGCTCTTCATCAGAACACTAGGAGAAAGCAGAAACATAAGGAACAGAAAGGAAGAGTTAACCTGTAAAAAGTCAGTCCCATCCGCACAATTTTGCAGGTTAACTCTTCCTTTCTGTTCCTTATGTTTCTACCTTCTCCTAGTGTTCTGATGAAGAGCTTTGCTCGAAACCGTTCAACACAATAAAATGATGGAAATTCGAAAATGATATTGGTCATTTTATAACAGTATTTATACAAGCGGACACGAGTTCCTTGTATCTTCAAGATCACATTTATCGAGAATGAGCTTAAAAATGCATTTATTTTTTGGAACCCTAAAAAAACATTTGAAAAGCTCACAAAAGATACCACGAGCAATATTGGCCGTTTCTTTTTCCAGCAATTGACGCAGTTTTCTCTTTGTTTTACGGAAATAATATCCAAAAAAGAACGACAACAAACATGTGCCCTCAGGGAAGTCTAGGTAAAACTTATTTTGTGAAAATTTTCTTTGGAGTTCCAGATTGCGGCCCGTTAACGATTATTGACAGCGAAGCTTTTCTGAAATTTGGCGCTGACCATGCAGGAAGGAGTTAAAAATATTTTTCGAAAATCCTTTTATTTTTATCTTGATGGCTAACTCAAAACAGAGTATTTCTACTTTTCACGAGATGACATCACTGAAGCGCGAAATCAACATCGGTAAGCCATTTTGGAAAAATTATTTAACCCTATCTCGAGCATTCAAAATTATCCTATCTCGAGCGCGAGCACACGGCCGTGAGCTCGCCCATCTAGAGAAAAATGTCATTTCATTCAATCTCTTGTCTGTGCGAAGGGCATTAATTGCAAGAAAGCTGGTCTGTAAGACAGTAAATAAAACAGTCCTGATCATCGCAAGCCTCTTTGGTCATTTTGGGGGTGACCCGTCCCGATCCGACCGTGAAAAGGGTGGTCGGCGCCGACCCTAGCCCTCAGCACAGACAGAGAGAGAGAGAATGAACTGACAGTTTTTCTCTAGATGGGCGAGCTCATCGCTGTGTGCTCGCGCTCGAGATAGGGTTAATAAATTTATCTCAAAGCGTTTTCTGGCATATGGACAATTATGAAGAAAACGTCGAATTCAAGCGAAAATAATACTTATTCTGTGTAGTACATTAGATCAAGTGTAAATATATCTTTTAAACATAAACACTTTGAAACTAATTTTTGTCAGAAAACCCAAATAATTATGGTCGATTGTAAAAATAATCAGATATTTAAGATATTCTCACCGATAAGCTAACCCGCGGTACATTTAAACTACCAAAAAATCGTAAAAATTGCCGGTAAATAAATATGAAAGGCGGTTAATTTTTTAAAATTGAGATAAAATTCGAATTTTTATATAAACCAACCGGCCGGTCTTGCTACTTATCTTTTTCAAAATCGATAAAATTATTTAAAAACCAAAATTTGAGCGTTTTTTGACAGAAAATAATCAAAAATTAACCGAGAAATTTCTCGCCATCTGAGTGGTCTTCCAGCAGGGAGGTCCTCCGGGGATCCTCCGGCCAAACTTGACCAAAGTTAACCATAGGTGGCCATATACTGACCGACCACGGCCATATATTGAATTTTTTTAATACTGGTCTTCCAGCGGATGGTCTTCTACCATAGAGGTCCTCCGGGGTCCTCCGGCCAAACTTGACCATGGCTGGCCATAGCTGGCCATATTCTGGCCGATAATATAGAAAAAAACGAAATTTTGAGCGTTTTTTGACAAAAAAATCATCAAACATTGACCAAGAAATTTCTCGCCATCTGATTGGTCGATTCCAAAAATTCGGTCGATGCTACAAACAACAGACTCTAAGCTTTCATATGAGGTGTTGATCAGCCTCCCGTAAGAAATCATCGCTAATTGTATACAGTGAAAACTCAAAAATTGGCCGGTTTTCAGATCCAAATTTCCGAAAAAAGCGGCCAAATTTTGAGTTTTTTGCCGGGTAGCCAAGCTTCCTCATCAAAAATGCAAAGTTTCGAAATTTTCGAATTTGGGCATGATTTTCACGTTTTTGATGAATTTTATTCAATTTTTTTGCTTGTTCTAAGTCATTTTTATCAAAATAAAGTTATTTTAGATGATTTAAACGCTTCAAAATAGCTAAAAATGGTCAGAAAGACCATAATTTGGGTCTATTATGATGCAAATATTTTTTTTTTTGAAAAAGCGGCCAATTTTTGAGTCTTTTTCAGATTCAAAATTCAGCTAATTTCGATCAAAACCGGCCAAATTTAGAGTAGGCAAATTTTGAGTTTTCACTGTTATTCGAGAAAAAATCATCGAAGAGTACCAAAAAATAAGAATAAATATAAAAACAGGAGGCATCGGGCAGTCGAAGATAAAAAGCTTTTTCAAGTGACACTGCAATTTTCGGGTTTTGAATAGAAATTGAAAAAAGTGGCTTTAAAGTGGATTTTTTAAGGATGACAGATTTTTGAGATTTTTCGGAAAAGTGGCCTTAAAAGGGTCGGCCTTAAAATGGGTTATCACTGTAACCGGAAAGACCCTAAATCGGCTGCACAAACTTACGTACTTGCATCAAATCTCACGAAAAATCACTTTTTCGAAAATTTTTTTTTTGAGTTCCCCCGTCAATCCGGATCCAAATACACTCCCTCATCATGCGAAAAGCGTGCGCGCATGAATATTTTGCCATTTCAAAAAACTATATTTTCATGTCCCAATGGACTTTCACCTCTGACAAAATGGACACAACCATGGAAGAAATCGACGAGTCCTCAGACGAATTCATGGAAATCGAGCAAGAGGATCAAATGGATATCGCCTAATTCAAAAGTCTTTCCTTCCCTACATTGATACAATTCGTTGACAGTTTCAAAATCTCAAGCTTCAATCGTTCTTACATTGCCAACCCATTGATACACTTCCTGACAGATACTCTTCATTGATAAATCTTGTTCTTTTCAATTCAATTATAAATCTCAAGTTCCAAACTTCTTCAGAAAAACTGTCAAATCATTGAAATAAAGAATCTATAAAAACAATATCATGTTCTTCACAGTTGAGTTTTGTTTATTGAGCTCAGTCATTGAGATAATTTTAAAAGTAAAATAACATTAAGTTTAACTCTTATCGGAAAAAGTTCCGAGCGTCATTTTTTGATTCCTCAGGAAATTTGGAGCAAAGATCACCTCATGCACTTTTCGCTATCTCAACTCCATCTCCTGGAAATTGCGACTAAAGTGCAGAAAATTAGTGTTTTTTGAAAGTTAACCCAATATTATGAAATTTCAACCCTTTACAATAGCTGCAGATGATACATTTTTGGAAAGCTCACATTCAGCACATTCATTAAGGGTAGGGCTGAGGGCGTCTGGGCTATGCCCAAAGGGCAATTAATAGGAATAAATAGTCAAATATAGGTACCTTGGTTTATTGAAAAAATTCTTAAGAAAAAGTTATCAAATAAAAAAAAGCTTCTGTAAATTTTAAGATTAGGGTCTAAGAAACCTAGAAAGAGTTAAAGTTGATAGGCCCATTATGTAAACTTTGGAGTTTTGTAGTCCTGAAGATGGTCTAGTTTCGCGATTTTAGCCGAGATGTCAACTTTGAAGCCGCCGAAAGTGGCTTTTTCCTTGGGATTACGGAAAAAGCTTCTGTAATTCAGAAGATCTAAGATTGATCTCTATTAAAAGCTATTATGGGGTACTCTGGCACGACGGAAGTATACAATTAGCCTGGGTATCAGACCCAGGATTCGTTTCAGAAGTGACGCCTGGGTATGATACCCAGACTTCGTTTTAGAAGTGACGCCTGGGTCTAATACCCAGGATTCATTTTAAAAAGTGACGCCTGGGTCTAATACCCAGGATACCCCTACAGAAGTGACGCCTGGGTACAAAAGCGGGCAAGCGGGTGAGCAGACTTTGTTGTGATTGATTCTTTGAAATTTTCGACGAAATCCATGATCTTTGGAATCTGATTGATGATGTTTTCGCCGTCTTCTAAAGCAGTTGTTATTTTTATTGTTCTAGATGCGGAGAGATTGTTGTTTTTTTAAGTGCGGGCATAATTTAGAATCCTGTAAAGAGAATTTTATTATATATGCGGTCAATCTTCGGGGTAGGGATCCCGAAGAATAGACGATGTTAAACACGCTCAATCTTCGGGGTAAAATCCCGAAGAGCTACCTTATAAAATGCGGTCAATCTTCGGGGTCTTGAAAATTCAGAGACGAAGAATAACCGATGCACAATGCGGTGATTCTTCGGGGTCAAATGAGTGTTTTCGAGATCATCAAGTGCAAAATTTCGCTGCCGCGTTATCGAAATTCCTATCATCCGCCCGCCTTATGAATGTTGCTATCAGCACAAGAGTTGGTAAAAAAGTATACTTCACCCTGCGCTTCAAAAATCCCCAAAGACTTTTTTCCGATAAAAAAATTAAAATCATAGTATTTGCTAAAATAAAGGTTAGGGTTAGGGGGCACCTTCAAAAATGACGGAACAACTTACCCGAGGGGGATAGGCTACCGAAGGTAACCCTAAGTAACCCTAGACTATAGGTCTTACTATTCTGCTCGTTTCATAAAAAGAACACATAATTCCGCCAAAGGCAATTGCGCGTCTGACGCCCGCTCGCCTTACCACTGCTCTTGGGCGCCGCCTACATTTTTTGAAATGGCCTTCGGCGCCGCGAGATGAGCTAGTTCACTTTCAACTGTCTTTCCTGAAACTCAACTACGACTTCTGAACTTCAATCACTACAACTCGTTGTGAACTGCTACAACTCGTTGTGAACCTATTCTTCTCGATCCGAACTGTTCTTACTGACCATCATCTGTTCCAGCCGAATACGAAGCTAAAGTAAACCCTATATACAGTGTTTGAAAACCCGCAACATTTTCCGCGGGCGCGGGCGGGCGCGGGGGCCGATTTCAAAATTTTGTGCGGGTGCGGGCGGGCGCGGGGGCCGATTTCAAAATTTTGCGCGGTTGCGGGCGGGCGCGGGGGCCGATTCCAAAATTTTGCGCGGGTGCGGGCGGGCGCGGGCGGAGGCCCCGCAAAAATCGCGCCCGCGGGCGCCCGGGGGCAGGGGGCGCCCGTTACCCTCGCGCCCGAAGGCTGCGCGGGTTCCAGGGATATTAATCAGCAAATTACCGTGGTTTTCCATTTTAAGAGCGTTTTTTAGATGACAGGGTTTGCCTAAAACGCTCTTAAATTGGAAATTTTTCTATCGATATAGGATGACAGTGGTTATTTTCATTTTTCAGGGAATTTCGAAAGTATGAAACAGAAAAGATCTAGAAGCAAAAGTAATTGTATATCAAGATGAGAACGTGAGTGATTTTTTCAGGATTTTGCTCGAGCGCTTTTTCTTAATCTGATCTCTTTCATTCTTCAAAATTTAAACAACGAAAATGCCTGGAGAAGAAAAGAAAAACACATGTCTTTGGCTTAGAAGAAAAAATATGCGCAGATTCTGGTGAAGGCTCAAAAGAAAGGATGGGAGAAAGACTGTCATGGAGATCTAATAGATAATCCGAAGGAAAATGATGGGGAAGACATGCCTCAGGGTACATTTTCTAGCCTTTGTAGGAATAGGTAAATTAAATATCTAGGAATCAGATTAAAAGCAAAAGAGCTCCGACCCTGATGGTCCGTCGGCGATGGAGATTGGAGAAGAACCTCAAGTTCAAATGACAGAAGGAGCCGACACTACCAAACCATTGACTTTAAAATGGCCGGAAAAGCAGTCAGAGATTACACGTTTTAGTTAATGATTTATTTGAGTCTAAAAATTTTTTGATTGCATAAAAATCTTCAAAAACGCTCTTAAATTTGAATTTTCGCAGATAACATAATTTGCAAAATGTTGGCGAAAACGCTCTTAAATTGGGCGCTCTTAAAATGGAAAACCACGGTATAGAAGAATAACTCTCAAAAATAACAACCATAATTAAGCTAAAAACTAAGTTAATTTGAATTTTCGGAACAATGGGTGTGGGTGGGTTTGGGGACAAAACTGAGATTGATCAACTCAGAGTTCCAAGCCTTCGTCAAGCCCCTTAAACCAAAAATCAAGGAACGGGGCTGAGACGGCCCGAAAAGTAACAAATGAGGGGTCTTTCGATAGCTTAGAATGCAAATCTCATTATGAGAAAGGTAGTTCTCACTGTTTTTAGAAGTGTTTTTGTCAATAGGCTATTGTACGTCTGGATTCCTAAGCCCAAATCGGCTGAATTACCAGTCAAAGATGGCCAAAACGGGGGATCTCTTAATTCATAAATTAAGGAACGGGGCTCATTCATTTTACGAAAGGTGTCTTTGGTGAAAATTCAATATTCTTAACTAGCTTTATTTATGGTGAGCCCGGGGCGCCCGCGGGCGAGAAAAATTTGCACGGGCGCGGGAGGGCGCGGGGGCCAGATCAAAAATTTTCGACGGGCGCGGGCGGGCGCGGGGGCTAAATCCGAGATTTCTTGCGGGTACGGGGGCGCGGGCGGGTTTTTTCAAACACTGCCTATATAAACCCTCTCGTTTACCGGGATACGGACTTTTCATGTAAAAGTGACTTTTCATGTAAAATTGAAAAACAGGCCATTTCATGTAAAAGTACATTTCATGAAAATTTCAGATTTACATGAAAACGCCTTTTACATAAAAAGTCCATTTTTTCAATTTTACATAAAACGGCCGAAAAACTTAAAAAATTCCGAAATATATAATCAATTTCGATCGGACGGCAAAAAATTTTGCGCGCTCGCGCGTTAAACAGGCGTGCGAGATGACAGAAATCAATCTTAGTTCCCCTGACCGTGGGGCTTCACCCCTTGGTAGTCTAGGGTTACCTAGGGTAAGTGTTTGAAAAAATCGTCATAACTAAGATGAGCGATTGAGCGCAGAAGCTCCTAAATTTTTTCGTGAGTGAGCCAGCAAGAGCGCCCGCTCGCTAGCTCGTGGTGATTTAAAACTGAATTTTTAAGGCCCCGAAGATTTTTTAGACAAAATTTTCAAAAAAATAATTTTGGTATATTTAGTCTCTCAATGGTCAAATTATGAGTAAAAAATAAAATGAGATTTCGTTATCAGGCTTATTTTTGAGTTATTCAAGCCTTTATATAGGCCATTTGGGCAGACAGTGTTCTAATAATTATAATTTATAACGCATAATTTAAGATAAAAAGTCAATGACGGGCATTCTAACGCGACTAAAAGAAAAAATTATCAAATATCGTAATACTTTGTCTCCAGGGTTGATAAACTAGAAATGGCTGTTGGCGAGCGCGAGTGAGCGGGAGCGGCAGCCCGGAATTTTATGGCTCGCGCTCATCATTTTTTCGAACTCTGTTGGCAGATGTTGACTTCGGAGTGTGATCTATAGATTGATCTAGGATTGATCCATTTAATAAGTCGAGTTGGAATCATTTTTCGGAGCAATGCTCATCTACTCGTCTAATGCTGAATGAAGGCCATTTTTTGTCTTTCTAGCGGTCAATTTAGGCGCGATTTAAAGCTAGCAACGGAAACGCAGTTGATTCGAAAAGCAAAGTACTGGCTGAAAAACGCCAAATACGCGACACTTTGACATTCAGAGCACTGGGCAGAAATAACATTGCGTTAACACGAAATTGTCGCCATCGCAATGCTTTGTTTTAATTAAACAGTCGGATTCCCCTCGTCCGTACCAGTTCTGAGTTAGCTGTTCATTGCTACCCCACGGTTCTCAAGCGATACACCCCACACTCGCGCACGAGGCAACTCAAGAGAACACAGCTACGCGCCTCCACAAGAAAGAAATGACACAGGTCCAGCCTGCAGTCACCCACTGGCCAGTCCGGCGACTCCCAACTCTCGCTTCACACACGCAGCCCGAGTAGCCCAGCTCTCAGAGCCAATCCTTATCCCGAAGTTACGGATCTATTTTGCCGACTTCCCTTACCTACGTTATTCTATCGGCCAGAGGCTTTTCACCTTGGAGACCTGCTGCGGATATGGGTACGACTTTGCACGAAATTTACACACCTCTTTCACAGCTGAAATAGGAGAAATCTGAGACATGAGCTGGCGTATTTTGAATAAGGATAGATTTAGGAGGGTCTTCGTTAGAATTACATGAAATGGTCGATTTTTCAAAGAAAAAGAGCCTTTTCATGTAAATTTAAAGTTTTTTTTCAGTTGGAATAAAATAATAAAAAAGTGTCTTCTGCGCATTTTCTGGTTCTATTGCGATTTCCTCGAATTTCTAATACTAATTACCCCACAACTTTCATATAAAATCAAAAGAATATCAAGAAGACCAAGTCACGCTTTTGAACCCTTTTTCAAAGGGCAACTCTCGTTTTGCCCAAAATCCCGGTTCACCCACATCCCGTTTCGCCCAAAATCCTTGATCACCCATTGTGGGCAAAACGGGAAATGTGCGGAACGAGATTTCTGTGCTGATAGGGATTTTCATTTAACATTGAGAACTATCGAGATAAAAATAAGGAAAGATAAGCCCGAGTCTTAGACCCGGGACACCCCCTTAAAAGTGACACGCGTGTCCAAAAATCAGTAAGCAGCCTCTATTTGCTGGCAAAAAGAATTTTGCAGATGAAAATTAATTCTATCTGAAATTACTTTCTATTGTGATAAGGGTTACGGGGCCTTGAAGGCAACCCTTAGTAACCCTAGACTAAACCCGAGCATTTTAAGACGAAGCCCCTTGGTCAACGTCATTTAGATTTGAGTTCATTTTTAAAGAATCGATCAACAAAATTCGGGTTAGGGTCAGGGTTCGGTCTTTTTTAGGACTACTGGGTATTGGACCCGAGCTTCACTTCTGAGGGCGTATCCCGGGTCTGTTATTTAACGAATTTTTAATCTTTTTTTGATTAATTTTTAGGATTATTTGAATAGAAATTTTATTATGGTTTCGTTCATCCGTCTTCGGAAATTATCGTTAACTAGTTTTGAAGGGATTAGCGCCAAATTTTAAAGCTACTCTCCTCGGAGTCGGAGTTCAAATGTCTGTAAAAAAATGACTTCAATTTAAATGAAGTCACGGCACTTTAAAAAAAAAGTTTTCTTTTGAAATTGTGAATCCAGGACTGCCCAATCCTAAATTGCACATTTTCACGGTCCGCACATTTTCCCGTTTCGCCCACATTGGGCGATCAAGGATTCTGGGCGAAACCTGATGTGGGCGAACCGGGATTTAGGGCAAAACAAGCGCTGCCTGCTTGAGTATTTCAAGCATTTGCCCCGAGAAAATCAAAATTCGCCATAACACAAACGTCAACTTTTATGCTACCTACACTGGGATTTGCCTTTAGGAACTTGACTTGACATTTTTTGATTTTGATTTTGATATTAAACCGCTCTTTATTAGCTTTTTTATAAATTTAATCAATATTTGAAAATAAACACGCAATAATCTAAGAATATTTTTTTTTCAAAGTTTTTTCGGCCATTTTATGTAGAATTGAAAAAAAGGACTTTATATGTAAAAGGCGTTTTCATCTAAATCTGAAATTTTCATGAAATGTACTTTTATATGAAATGGCCTATTTTTCAATTTTACATAAAAAGTCACTTTTACATGAAAAGTCCGTATCCCAACCATACCACACCACTCAGAGATACTTCAGTGGTCAATAAACTAAAAACAAACTTTACCCTTTTTAAACCTTCATTCAACTCTAGAGTTGCCTGAAGTTGCGTTGTGTTATTTCCTTGCAGAATCGTATAACCTATACAAATTGGTGACTGAACCAAACGGAACGCCCAAAGAATAAGAGAGCTAACGATCGTAGAGAGCTCCAGTGAAAAGTTTCGACTTCCGGTTTTGGTGTTCTTGGTCCGCTTTGAACTTTTTGAACTCTTCCATGAGTTGCTGGATCTGTTTGTTGATCGGGTCATTTTCAGGTTTCGTGACAGCGGCGAAATTGATCTCGCGTTTCGGAATGGATCTTTCAAGCTCGTTTGCTCGTTTAACAATCGAGCTAACATCAAGGCTAGCTTTGTCTCGCAACAGAAGTTCTCGAAGTCGATCGTCTTGGGCAGAGCAAAATTTCTCGATCAAGAGTTCTTCGTCGTGTTTCCGGAGATCTTTGATGTTATACCCCTGCCTGTAATAGCTCGTTAACCCTGTCTCGAGCATTAAAAATTATCCTATCTCGGGCGCGAGCACACGGCCGTGAGCTCGCCCATCTAGAGAAAAAAATGTCATTTCATTCTCTCTTGTCTGCGCGTAGGGCATCAATTGCAAGAAAGCTGGTCTGTAACACAGTAAATAAAACAGTTCTGATCATCGAAAGCCTCTTTGGTCATTTTGGGGGGTGACCCGTCCCGACCCGACCGTGGAAAAGGGTGGTCGGCGCCGACCCTAGCACTCAGCACAGACAAGAGAGAGAGAGAATGAACTGACATTTTTTTTCTAGATGGGCGAGCTCATGGCTGTGTGCTTGCGCTCGAGATAGGGTTAACTTGGCCATGGCGACACCAAAAGAGTCAGATCCACGTTGGTAGTTCTCATAAAGGTGTTTCCAGTGATCTCGGGAGAAGCCAAGCACGTCTTTGAGTTTTGCTTTGAATGCATCCCATTCTTGAAGTTCAGTGTCCGTGAGAGAAGCAATGATGTGGCTCCCTTGCTCTTCGGCTAGCAGGGCACTGAGGGCGCACGTGATAAGTTCTTCATCGTTAAGCGAGGTGACCCGGCCATAAATCTCTTTCCAGGTTTTTCTTTCTTGATCTCGGGCTTTGGTGGCGTAGATCGCTTTGGTTGAGAATTTTTCGGTCTCATGGTAGCGTTTGCTGACATATCAGAGTCGGAAGATGAGTCTTCATCGGTTACGTCAAGCTCTGGTAGACCCTCAGTATCACTCTCGACATCCAAAGAGCCCCGTACCTGGCTTTTAAATTGAAATGGGCTTGACGGCCCTTCGGGCCGTCTCAGCCGTGTACCTGGCTTTTAAATTGAAATGGGCTTGAATTACGGCTGGAATTTGAAGAAAAGATTGAGATGATCAGTCTCATTTTTTTCCCAAACCCCACCCACACCCGTTATTAAATTTATTTCAGTTCGTCCTCCCGGATTATAAATTATGGTTTTTGAAATATTAATTATTTTATCTTTTTACATAAAGTTTTCTTCTTTCTTAAAAAAATTCTTCCATCAAATGAGGTCCTCCGGGGTCCTCAGATGGTCCACGTGATTAAATTATCAGATTTTTTAATGTTCACGCTTCGGTTAATCACCATACCGAAGAATTCCCTGGAAGAGATTATTTTTCATTTAATTTGCTTAAATTCTTCCATCATCTAGGTCCTCCGGGGTGACCTTTGATGACCTTAAGTCACGTGTCAAAATGATCAGTGGATCAAGGGCTTTCTTTCGATGTATTATTCATCTCTATTAGAGGATGATAAAAAAATCAATTTTTTCACCGTTCACCCCCTATTTATATATTAAGTATAAATGATTTTTTTTTGATTTTTTGATGAGTTTTTTTTTGATTTTTTTTTTGATTATTTGATTTTATGAAAATGTTTTTTCAGTTTTGTCTCTTTCTTTTCGATCGTCTCGGAGGACCTTGACTCTCATCGGAACAAATGCTTGGTTCATACAATGATTGCTCGAAAACTATCTTGTTCGCGAATCGGGGAAAACGAATGGTTGGAATGATGAGCAGAAGAATGAAGATGGTGATTAACTGGAATGTTTTGTTGGATGTTGTGTGTGTTTGGAATGTTTTGTGGGAAATTGAGTGGAAGCGAATAATTAAGGGGAATGTTATAGAGGGAGCGATTTTGAGGTATACATTGAAAAGAATGATTTTGCTGAATGTTGCGTGGTTGAGCTTGGTTTTGAGGAATGATGAGAGATTGATTAAGGTTTTCTGGAATGTTTTGAGGAGTGGAAGTTTGCTGCGGTTGAGCTTGGTTTTGTGGAGTGAAGACAGATTGATTAAGGTTTGGTGGAATGTTTTGAGGAGTGGAAGTTTGCTGCGGAATGTTTTCGAAATGGAATGGAGTCGAAGTGCGGAAGGGATCATAAATCGGTGGATTAAATGATTTGAAGGGTCGTCTTGTCAAGGGATGAGAATGTTGACCGTGAACAGGCTGGGGGATGTATCTCTCCGGATTTTCAATCTGGAGTCGTGCATCAATCACCTTCAATGCAGGGTTCCAAATGTAGCAGTGTAGTAATGTAGAAATTAAGCATTTATTACATTTATCTGACAAAGCAAGTCGCCATTTTTAAAAAAGCTGACAGTCGCTTGGGAGTAGGGTGGGTCACTTTCAGGGTTGGTCCTTTGTTTTCGCTCAAACTTTGTCAGATGGTAGATCTGACCTCAACTAAGAACTTTTCTTTTGAAAATCTGAAAAAAAAATTTTTTCTCAATTTTTTTTTCGGAATTTACTTTCGAAAAACCGGTTTTTCTAGAATAACTTTTGGGCACACCCCCTACACACATCTTTTTATGACATCATTTGAAAGATCACGTGATTCCGGTCATTTTGGTACCTCGATCTTGTCCGGGAAACGCCAGGAAAAAAAGTTATGGGCATTTGAAGGGTCCAAATTCGAAAAGTGATGACATCGGATGACATTCAACCTTAGATTACGTCATCATGCCCCCATTTTTATGACTTGATTTTGCTTGTAATCGAAAGTTCGTGTAAAAATACCCCTAAAACAATCAAAAAATCGATTCGCAAGGGCTTGGTCTCAAGAAATTTCAAA
This sequence comes from Oikopleura dioica, assembly GCF_907165135.1. NCBI lineage: Eukaryota > Metazoa > Chordata > Appendicularia > Copelata > Oikopleuridae > Oikopleura > Oikopleura dioica. The sequence goes on from NC_137295.1 coordinate 1,886,624, forward strand.
AAATTGAAAAAATTGTATCTCATCATAAAATTCTGACAATAAATTGGCGATAGCTCGAAAACGGTAAGGAAATCGTACTATGTGCTTATTGACAAAGTTGTTCGCCAAGCAAAAACACGTCGATCGGTATGCTTAGAATCCCGGAATTGTAGCTACATTTGGAACTCTGCTTCAATGTACTCGGAGGAGGAACGCCGCTAATTTGACAAACACGCCCTTATTGAGATTTTCTGAAACAATTAAAGTCTAGTTTCAGAAAACCGATAACGAGAATTTGAAATTATACGATAACAAGAGCACCATGAAATAGAAACGATTTCACAAAGTCAAACTAAGTGCGTAAAAGTTGTTTGAATCTAAGTTTTTTGAATTTTTGGATTATCTTGAAAATTCAAGAAAATCAAACGTTATAAAAATCTGTCCTTCTAATTGATATTCACAATATTCTTCGTATCCTTGTTCGCTGATGGGGTAAAAACCCCGTCGCGGCTCAAGGCCCAATTGCCGCCGTGAACTTATAAAGTTTTATTAAAATTAAAAAAACTTACATCGAAAAGAATTGTGCCATTTATATGAAATAAGAGTTTAAATTAACCGAAAACGTTAAGCCTACAATCAACGAACTCATATATCTACTGATGTCAATTAACGATACAATATATCGTCATCATAAAAATTTAAACTCTAATCAAAATGGTTCTTCGAGTGATCACCCGCATATATTTGGGGTCTCTGACATCCCTCGATAGGACCATTCATGAACTGCTTTTATTAATACGACATTTCTAAATTATTTTTTATAAGTTTAGTTAATTATAAATTAAAGAAGAAAGAAAGCGTCGAATCTCTTTTAACTGCTTTTATTATGAAAGAAAAACAATCATAAGAGAAGCTCTAGAATAATTTACTTACTTAGACTTTCCGACGAGATTTGCGACCATTTGGAATCATTATGCAAATGCTTTGTACTTTCAGGAACAATTATCAGATTTATTGTTTATATTAAGAGTGTATATTAGTAATTAAAGTATTAGTTACGACGGTAATGCATTACCAAATTCGTCAAAAAAGTGTCGATATTTTCATTCAAAGAGCAAGTGTGCGCTCCGCGCTTGTGTTTTATTCATTAACTTGGCGTAAAAATAAAATAAATTGATAATCGACTACCGAAAATTGGTAATGGGTTACCAAAAATTTTGGTAATGAGTCCGACCGTTCCCAAAGAAAGATTGTTATACTAGGGGATGGTGATAAAAATTTTTCATTTCCCACCCGTTTATTTCAAACTCAAGTTCAAATAAAGGGAGAACAATAATGCAGTAATGGTCGGTAACTAGATTATCGTCTCCAAATATCGTATTTTTCGACTATAACTAGCACTATAAATATATTTTTAAAGGGGAATCACTAATAATTAAGCTTTTTCTAGCTTAGTAGGGTAGGCATATAGGGAAGGTTGCAATAAGAATGAGTCTGAGACCAATTATTCTAAAATAAGCTTAAAAGGACCCATTATTCGTATATTATGCCTATAATGGGTCTAGAACGAGTCTATTATCATTAATGAAGTACTTTCTATCGATAAAGGTTTGGGTGAGGGGGCACTGGGTTAAATGACAGAACAAACTCACACGAGGGGGATAGGCTAGGGTTATTTAGGGTTACTTTTAGAGGCCTCCGATTCATGGTTATGACAGTAGGCCGATAATCCTAGCAACTACCGTACCCGTATCTTAGTGACACTACTGTACTACCACTATATAAAGCTGTGCACTCCCACTCTAAGGCTCAGTCGAGTTCCCGGAGCAAACTCACTCACTTACACAAATACACTACATTGACGTTACCCACTTTTACATGGAATAAATATATGATACCAACACCAATTGAAGAGTCTATAGTTAGGACCCGACCGCAAAAATGGGACCTTCTCTCACAGCAATTTTGGGCTTTTTCTGCAACGATAGTATGATAGAGTAGGTCAAGATGAACAACTTTCATATAGAAAAGTTTTCGTAAAAGTACTGTTTTCCCGTCGAAATATACCTGCAAAGGGTCCAAAAATGGTACCAAAAGTACGTTTTAGCCTGTATATCACGTGCGAGTCCTTCTCAGCTTAAATGACTATGCTCATTAGAAAGCTCTTGCTCTGAGCTTTCAGTTGACCCCAAAAATCTACTCCCTAAGCCAAAAATTTTCGGAAAAGTACCCTACAGTGACCGGAAGTCGCCGGATTTCGCTTGAATTTGCCATGAAAAAGCCATTTCTCTCTACAACCTTTTGGAACCCCTTACATATGGATATCAATCGATAGGGCTTGAACTCGCGATTCTGAATTGACCGGTAATGAGCAAAACCAGCTGGTTCATTGGCCATAACCAGGCGGTTTTCTTCTAAAAACACATAGAATATTATAAATATTCAATATTTGGCCGTGTGTTGCCAGTATATGGCCACCTATGGTCGACTTTGGTCAAATTCGACCGGAGGACCCCGGAGGACCTCCCTGGTGGAAGACCATCCGCTGGAAGACCAATATTAAAAATATTCAATATATGGCCGTGCTCGGCCAGAATTTGGCCATCTATGGTCAGCTTTGGTCAAGTTCGGCCGGATAACCCCCGGAGGACCTCCCTGGTGGAAGACCATCTGCTGGAAGACCAATATTCGAAAATTTCAATTTATGGCTGTGCTCGGACAATATATTGCCACCTATGGTCGACATTGGTCAAGTTCGGCCGGAGGACCCCCGGAGGACCTCCTTGGTGGAAGACCGACAGCTGGAAGACAAAAATTAAACAATAAAACAAAATGCCTTACTGGGCTAAGAATCGACAGTTCCGACAAATTTGGTCAGTTTATGCCAAAAAACCCCGGAGGACCCCTTTTGCTGGAAAATAATCGACTCGAAGACCAACATTAAAAAAAAATTAAAAATCAATCACAGTCCATTCAGATTGATCCTTGGGGCCATGCTGACTGAAAGCTCTGTGGCCAATCAATTCAGTAAGAGGCAGGGCGAAGCCGACCCGAGGGGGAGGCACGCCCGTTCATTCTTTACAATCATAGTCAGGGCGAAGCCGACCCGGAGGGGAGGCCACGCCCGTTCATTCTATTCAATCAGAGTCAGGGCGAAGCCGACCCGAAGGGGAGGCCACGCCCGTTCATTCTTTCATTCAGAGTAAGGACGAAGCCGACCCGGAGGGAAGGCCACGCCCGTTCATTCTATTCAATCAGAGTCAGGCCCTGACTGTCAGGGCGAAGCCGAGCCGAAGGGGAGGCCACGCCCGTTCATTCTTTTCAATCAGTTTCAGGACGAAGCCGACCCAAAGGGAGGCCATGCCCATTCATTCTGTTCAATCAGAATCAGAGCGAAGCAGACCCGAAGGGGAGGCCACGCCCGTTCATTCAATTCAATCAGAGTCAGGGCGAAGCCGACCCGAAGGGGAGGCCACGCCCGTTCATTCTATTCAATCAGAGTCAGGGCGAAGCCGACCCGAAGGGGAGGCCACGCCCGTCTATTCAATTAAATCATAAACAGGGCGAAGCCGACCCGAAGAGGAGGCCACGCCCGTTCATTCTATTCAATCAGAGTCGGGGCGTAGCCGACCCGGAGGGGAGGCAACGCCCGTTCATTCTATTCAATCAGAGTCAGGGCGAAGCCGAGCCGAAGGGAGGCCACGCCCGTTCATTCTTTCATTCAGAGTTAGGGCGAAGCCGACCCGGAGGGAGGCCACGCCCGTTCGTTCCATTCAATCAGAGTCAGGGCGAAGCCGACCCGAAGGGGAGGCCACGCCCGTTCATTCAATTCAATCATAACAGGGCGAAGCCGACCCGAAGGAGGCAACGCCCGTTCATTCTATTCAATCAGAGTCAGGGCGTAGCCGACCCAAAGGGGAGCCCACGCCTATTCATTCGGGTCGGCTTTGCCCTGTTTATGATTGAATTGAATGAACGGGCGTGGCCTCCTTCGGGTCGGCTTCGCCCTGACTCTGATTGAAAAGAATGAATGGGCGTGGCCTCCCTTTGGGTCGGCTTCGCCCAGAAATTGATTGAAAAGAATGAACGGGCGTGGCCTCCCTTCGGGTCGGCTTCGCCCTGACTCTGATTGAAAAGAATGAATGGGCGTGGCCTCCCCTTCGGGTCGGCTTCGCCCTGTTTATGATTGAATTAAATAAACGGGCGTGGCCTCCCCTTCGGGTCGGCTTCGCCCTGATTCTGATTGAATAGAATGAACGGGCGAGGCCTCCCTCCGGGTCGGTTACGCCCTGACTCTGATTGAATAGAATGAACGGGCGTTGCCTCCTTCGGGTCGGCTTCGCCCTGTTTATGATTGAATTGAATGAACGGGCGTGGCCTCCCTTCGGGTCGGCTTCGCCCTGACTCTGATTGAATAGAATGAATAGACGTGGCCTCCCTTTGGGTCGGCTACGCCCTGACTCTGATTGAATAGAATGAACGGGCGTTGCCTCCTTCAGGTCGGCTTCGCCCTGTTTATGATTGAATTGAATGAACGGGCGTGGCCTCCCTTTGTGTCGGCTTCGCCCTGAAACTGATTGAAAAGAATGAACGGGCGTGGCCTCCCTTCGGGTCGGCTTCGCCCTGACTCTGATTGAAAAGAATGAACGGGCGTTGCCTCCTCCGGGTCGGCTTCGCCCTAACTCTGATTGAAAAGAATGAACGGGCGTTGCCTCCCTCCGGGTCGGCTTCTTCCTTACTCTGAATGAAAAGAATGAACGGGCGTGGCCTCCCTTCGGCTCGGCTTCGCCCTGACTCTGATTGAATAGAATGAACGGGCGTGGCCTCCCTTCGGGTCGGCTTCGCCCTGACTCTGATTGAATAGAATGAACGGGCGTGGCCTCCCCTTCGGGTGGGGTTCGCCCTGTTTCTGATTGAATTGAATGAACGGGCGTGGCCTCCCCTTCGGGTCTGCTTCGCTCTGATTCTGATTGAAAAGAATGAACGGGCGTGGCCTCCCCTTCGGGTCGGCTTCGCCCTGTTTCTGATTGAATTGAATAGACGGGCGTGGCCTCCCCTTCGGGTCGGCTTCGCCCTGACTCTGATTGAATAGAATGAACGGGCGTGGCCTCCCCTTCGGGTCGGCTTCGCCCTGTTTCTGATTGAATTGAATGAACGGGCGTGGCCTCCCCTTCGGGTCTGCTTCGCTCTGATTCTGATTGAAAAGAATGAATGGGCATGGCCTCCCCTTTGGGTCGGCTTCGTCCTGAAACTGATTGAAAAGAATGAACGGGCGTGGCCTCCTCTTCGGCTCGGCTTCGCCCTGACAGTCAGGGCCTGACTCTGATTGAATAGAATGAACGGGCGTGGCCTTCCTCCGGGTCGGCTTCGCCCTGACTCTGATTGAATAGAATGAATAGACGTGGCCTCCCTTTGGGTCGGCTACGCCCTGACTCTGATTGGATAGAATGAACGGGCGTTGCCTCCCCTTCGGGTCGGCTTCGCCCTGTTTATGATTGAATTGAATGAACGGGCGTGGCCTCCCCTTTGTGTCGGCTTCGCCCTGAAACTGATTGAAAAGAATGAACGGGCGTGGCCTCCCTTCGGGTCGGCTTCGCCCTGACTCTGATTGAATGGAACGAACGGGCGTGGCCTCTTCTCCGGGTCGGCTTCGCCCTAACTCTGATTGAAAAGAATGAACGGGCGTTGCCTCCCCTCCGGGTTGGCTTCTTCCTTACTCTGAATGAAAAGAATGAACGGGCGTGGCCTCCCCTTCGGCTCGGCTTCGCCCTGACTCTGATTGAATAGAATGAACGGGCGTTGCCTCCTCCGGGTCGGCTTCGCCCTAACTCTGATTGAAAAGAATGAACGGGCGTTGCCTCCCCTTCGGGTCGGCTTCGCCCTGACTCTGATTGAATGGAACGAACGGGCGTGGCCTCCCCTCCGGGTCGGCTTCGCCCTGACTCTGATTGAATAGAATGAACGGGCGTTGCCTCCCCTCCGGGTCGGCTTCGCCCTAACTCTGATTGAAAAGAATGAACGGGCGTTGCCTCCCCTCCGGGTCGGCTTCGTCCTAACTCTGATTGAAAAGAATGAACGGGCGTTGCCTCCCCTTCGGGTCGGCTTCGCCCTGCAACTGATTGAAAAGAATGAACGGGCGTGGCCTCCCCTTCGGGTCGGCTTCGCCCTGACTCTGATTGAATGGAACGAACGGGCGTGGCCTCCCCTCCGGGTCGGCTTCGCCCTAACTCTGATTGAAAAGAATGAACGGGCGTTGCCTCCCCTCCGGGTCGGCTTCTTCCTTACTCTGAATGAAAAGAATGAACGGGCGTGGCCTCCCCTTCGGCTCGGCTTCGCCCTGACTCTGATTGAATAGAATGAACGGGCGTTGCCTCCCTCCGGGGCGGCTACGCCCCGACTCTGATTGAATAGAATGAACGGGCGTGGCCTCCTCTTCGGGTCGGCTTCGCCCTGTTTATGATTTAATTGAATAGACGGGCGTTGCCTCCCCTTTGTGTCGGCTTTGCCCTGAGTCTGATTGAATAGAATGAACGGGCGTGGCCTCCCCTTCGGGTCGGCTTCGCCCTGTTTCTGATTGAATTGAATGAACGGGCGTGGCCTCCCCTTCGGGTCTGCTTCGCTCTGATTCTGATTGAAAAGAATGAATGGGCATGGCCTCCCCTTTGGGTCGGCTTCGTCCTGAAACTGATTGAAAAGAATGAACGGGCGTGGCCTCCCCTTCGGCTCGGCTTCGCCCTGACAGTCAGGGCCTGACTCTGATTGAATAGAATGAACGGGCGTGGCCTTCCCTCCGGGTCGGCTTCGTCCTTACTCTGAATGAAAAGAATGAACGGGCGTGGCCTCCCCTTCGGGTCGGCTTCGCCCTGACTCTGATTGAATAGAATGAACGGGCGTGGCCGTTCAATTTTTAATGTTGGTCTTCGAGTCGATTATTTTCCAGCAAAAGGGGTCCTCCGGGGTTTTTTGGCATAAACTGACCAAATTTGTCGGAACTGTCGATTCTTAGCCCAGTAAGGCATTTTGTTTTATTGTTTAATTTTTGTCTTCCAGCTGTCAGTCTTCCACCAAGGAGGTCCTCCGGGGTCCTCCGGCCGAACTTGACCAATGTCGACCATAGGTGGCAATATATTGTCCGAGCACAGCCATAAATTGAAATTTTCGAATATTGGTCTTCCAGCAGATGGTCTTCCACCAGGGAGGTCCTCCGGGGGTTATCCGGCCGAACTTGACCAAAGCTGACCATAGATGGCCAAATTCTGGCCGAGCACGGCCATATATTGAATATTTTTAATATTGGTCTTCCAGCGGATGGTCTTCCACCAGGGAGGTCCTCCGGGGTCCTCCGGTCGAATTTGACCAAAGTCGACCATAGGTGGCCATATACTGGCAACACACGGCCAAATATTGAATATTTATAATATTCTATGTGTTTTTAGAAGAAAACCGCCTGGTTATGGCCAATGAACCAGCTGGTTTTGCTCATTACCGGTCAATTCAGAATCGCGAGTTCAAGCCCTATCGATTGATATCCATATGTAAGGGGTTCCAAAAGGTTGTAGAGAGAAATGGCTTTTTCATGGCAAATTCAAGCGAAATCCGGCGACTTCCGGTCACTGTAGGGTACTTTTCCGAAAATTTTTGGCTTAGGGGAGTAGATTTTTTGGGGTCAACTGAAAGCTCAGAGCAAGAGCTTTCTAATGAGCATAGTCATTTAAGCTGAGAAGGACTCGCACGTGATATACAGGCTAAAACGTACTTTTGGTACCATTTTTGGACCCTTTGCAGGTATATTTCGACGGGAAAACAGTACTTTTACGAAAACTTTTCTATATGAAAGTTGTTCATCTTGACCTACTCTATCATTCTATTGTTGCAGAAAAAGCCCAAAATTGCTGTGAGAGAAGGTCCCATTTTTGCGGTCGGGTCCTATCTATAGTCCATACTTGCAACCCCGAAGACACAACAAGATATACACAGAACAACCTTTATCTTTCTGCGGCGCCTATCTGGTGACTAAAGTGAAGCTTGAGAGAACCTACGTACCGCAATATGGATAAGAAACGAGAAGGAAACAATTATCAAACTCAACAACGACAACAACAAAATAAATACAGAATCGACGACTTGCGATTGGACAAATTAACATCGAGAGACACACTTGATTATCTGCCACAATGGTTCAGAGCAGCACTTTTTTCACTTAACCTGCAAAGCTTTTCGAAAATTGACGAAAAGAGATGCTGCGGACTGCTGCTATCATCAATTGAAAATCGAGAAGTAAAAAAAGGACTCACATCCATACTCCTTGGAAGTCTTAATCAAGGCAAAACAGTTACACTGAAATTATTCGAGAATGCAATCGACACAATCACTAGAAAAAGTTCAGAAGCTCGAATGAGAGACATTGAAACGACAAGGTATGATTCGCAACAAACACCAAGACAATTCTACCAAACGCTGGAAACCGAAGCATTCCTTATATTTCCATCGAAAAACGCAGCTAGAACATATACGGATCTCACATTCAAGAAGAAGATTATACCAGGCGACATTCTTTTTTAGCAACTCACATCAGAACTCTATGGAAACGCGCTAATACAAGCAGCTGAAGATTATCTGTCGCACACAAAGACAGCTCAAATCAACAATCTTGATGGAAACGACGAGATGAATAGAAACCACAATCCCTACGATAAGCTCACACACAATGAGCAGATGGTCACCGCCAGAAGACTGTACTACCGTAGCAACGCCGACTCATACAGACAGTCCCATACGATGAGATTAAGCAACAATGGTAACGATGGATACGACCAGTACAATTAGGGACAAGTTCGATGCAAAAACTGTAATGGTCCCCACTACACCCAACAATGCCAAGTCAGATACCTGAACGGCGACTATTAATGACGAAGTTTTAAAGCACCCTACTACTACTCAATCATTTACTTCAAATCGAATCAAAATCAATCAAGCCATCAACTATTACAAAACAAATCAGAAACATGCAGCAACCTAAGATGAATGAGGAAAACTTGGAAAAACGATGAAGACGTAAACTCAATGAAATATCAGCAAGCTAAGACGATGTGTTTATTTCGCATAAAGGGACGCCTAGCGAAAAAACACAAAGACGCAAAATTATATCAAAATGATGAACAAGAATGATAAATAATCCGCGCGATGAAGATGAGCGTTTAGATGGCTTACATATCTTTATGCTTCACTCTTATACGAAACAGAAGAAAAACTTACAACTAAGAAGTTGACAACAACAAACTATCATAAAACTAGTACATTAATGGCACAGATGCCGTGCAAAGTGAAAATAAAGAAACTACGAATGGATCAAGGCCGATCTGAAGCAATTATATGAAGAGACTGTAGAAAACAATAATAACAGGGCTACTTCTTGACAACGACTTGAAGTCGAACAACAAATGAAGAAAAGTTTACGAAAAGATCTGGGATCTGAAGCTACAGAATCATCAAGTGACTCGAGACTGTAGCAATAATGAAGCACAGGAAAACTCATCAAATGAATTCAACAAGTTTCGATGCCGTGAAATTAAGAAAAAAAACAGTTACTTATCGCTACAATATGGAAATGTATCGATAACAAAATTTCTTTCGCACAAGTAGACGCCAGAAATGCGAGAGGAATCAAGAAAATGAAGAAGAATAAACAGAAGGTTTCAACCAAGCAAAAATGGGAAACAGAGACAGTGCTGGAACAATATGCGAGTTTAAATGAGCCGGAATTGTCACTTGACCAAAAAGAAGAGACAGTTCTCAAGTGAAAAACGAATTGCTTCGATCAGGAGGCAAAAACATGACTTTGACCAATGATGACAACGAAACATTTAGTAATGGGAAGCAACTGTGCACTTTGAAAATGACAGGACTGCTCCACCTGAATAGTAAAGAAAAGCCGGGAAAACTTAACTGGCTTGAAGGAAAACAAAGAAGAGACAACGGCAATAACAGAACTGTTTTCCTAACAAACCATCGATAAAATTATAAAAAAGTGATGTCGAAACTTGGAAGAGCAGAACCACAGGATGAATTATATGTGCTCTACCCTTAAGTTTTACGAAATAGCTCAATTACCGGAGAAAAATGTGCACAGCTTGAAACTGCTAGTAACACTTGGAAATACTGATTGCTGAAGAGACATAATCAGATCAGGATCTCCAAGAAATGAAACCGACATTGAATGATACTTTGGTCACGACAGTATTGGATACTTATCAATAGACAACGTTGGATGGGATATCCGATTGGAAGATCAAAAACGATTTACCGGAACTATGGATCCTATTCAACATTTTATGAAGATCAAAAGAGTTTCAAAATAAACTCCACCAGACGTACAGACACTTAGAGTTTACAAATATCAGATCAGCGACCTACTAAAAGAAAAATTGAAGATTGAACACGCTGATGTTGTTTCTTGCCTTATTCATCAACGAATGCTGACTTAAGACAAAAACGAGAATTAAGAAAAATCGACTTTATTCTGATGAGATAACACAGTTTCAAAAATACAGTAACAACTGCTCCTCAACTTGACGACGGAAGGAGGTCTCCATGAAGGTCGACTCACACTGAAGATAAGAGCGGGACAAGTGCAAACTCCGATCAAGCCACAAATCAAAGGCAGTTATCATCCAATAAGCTCGTGGTAATTCAACAGTAATCTTGTTTTCATTGTCATATCGCTGTAACTCGCCGATTACTGAATCAGGTGCTCCGAAATGCGGCAAAACTCTATAATGTCGAAGAAAGCAACCAGCCTCATCTGGAGTAAGAAGTTCGACGCACAAGAATGTTTCGCAATAAATGCCGTATTGATGACTTGGAGCCAAACATTTCAAACAAACCAATTGACAAGCAACAAGCTCATCTGTAGACGCAACCCCGTCTGTAGAAGCAAAAACAGTGGCAACAAAATTATGACGTCTCTCCAACTCCGAATGACAGTTAGGAACTGTAAATTGCTCCAAAACCTGCGCCAGCATTTAATATTCAACTTTCTTGAAAAATGAATATTCTGAAAATATTTTACGATAACTTCACGAAAAACTTCAAGAGGATAGAAATCAAACAGCGCCACTTTATCGCTTATATAAGCAATTCACAAAATCATCGATGGACAGAAGCAAAGCGGAACGAACTGTAATAACAAAAATAATAAGCCTATTGTAACTCAATGGAAAAACACCGACTGCACCAACACATTTGCGATCGCCAATCAACTCATTTCAGAAACACGACAATTGAGAAAGAACGAATTTATTAGATGCGAAATTCAGGATTTAATCCAGGTCCAATGTAACAGTAAAAACTTCAAGCGAATCCAGAATTTTCGAACGATAAGAAGATGCCGCACCTTCATTCGCAGGCATGAATCCGGAACTTGGGTCCACCAGCGCCGCGCCCTGAAAAGTCGAAAATGAAAGCAAATCTTCTACTCCAGCTTCATCAAAATTAAATCGTTTCCAGGGCACATTCTCGAGAAGCTCTGGATAGCAACAGCAATATAGAGAAAAAGAGAATCTTCGAGTAAAATAATTACTTTCCACGTTGACCGATTCACAGATGATGAAGAATTCTCTATATCCATTAGGAAATTGAATCTCGGCTCCCACTTTCCTAATAACTGTGACTTGAATCGACGAATGTCTCATAAACAACCGCATCAACACTTGCTCTCGACGAAACACTTCTTCGTTATTTCGAGGAATCTCAAACTCAACCAAGTCAAAATGGAAACTCATTTTTACTATTTTACAACTCAAAATTGAGGACAACTGCTCTACAATTCAACAACAAAGAACAATTGAATGGAATAGTGATCATAAGCGTACCAAGCCATCTCGGAAAACCAAAGAAGAAAACGGACTTAAATTACCTAAAACAACAACCAAAGCACAGACGGACGAAACCTCAATAAAACACAATGAAGACAACAAGCGACTTGAATAATGACTTGATATGAAATCTTAAATCGGATATTATACAACTTGAACCACGGAACTTGAACGAAAACCAACTGCACCAACAAGCTGAAGAAGACTTGAAAGCAGAATTTTGAAGCTCTAGGACTGAACCAACAAGCAAAATATAAGCCGATTCGATCAATTCATCAGCAAGGAAACCATTTCTTCTTTCGACAAAACGAGGTTATCATGGAAACAAAATCGACCGCGAATATAAAAACGACTAAAATCGACAAACCAAAATTATAATTTCGAGAAAAATGAAAATGTAAAATTCAAATTCAATCCAAAATGATGCGTTATCACTTCGACCATATCCACTGATACTACGCTGCGATTACTAAGTAAGCAAAAAGAATCCTTTTACTAAACTTGTTACTTGCGTGCAATTGAAAGGTTTCAACTGGGCCGCAAAAAGGACTCGACAATTATTGGGGTCACTGAGGACCAAGTATATTGGGAAAAGTGAATGTCGAAAAAATGGCTGTACAGAAGGTTATAAAGGGTTGAGATTCTAGGTGGCTTGGCGATAGAGAGAGAGAGAAAATGGTGGCACCAAGGTGGTGCAGAAGGCGTAAAAGTGTGATGGATGGGACTGCCAATCTGGCAAGCGAGGTGGAACTGGTCAGAGTGGTCGCCGCGTAAGGTGTGCAGTGGGGCGCGGGCCGTAACTGTCACTAGAATTGTGACAAACGAGGAAATCGGCCTAGTTGGCACCACTTCACCCCTCCTACAGATATATTTTTTGAGGGAAAAGATAACTTTATATACAGTAAGATTGTAAGTATTATAAAATCAGGATAAGGATAAAGATCAAATGAGAACAAGAAAGTATGTCAAAAAGCGAATGTTTACAGTGATGCGCACTGATGTTTTGGCAGATAAGAATCGAACTCCCTGGGCACGGAGTAGGTCATAAAATTGGTTTTATTTACAGTGATTGAACACGAGAGGGTTGATAAGCGGCGGAAAGTCACATTCATTATCGAAAAATTCAAATCAGCAAATTTCCCATTTTAAACCGGAAATGTCAAATTCTGCTAAGCTTTCCAAGGAAGCTAAACTGGCTTTGCTTGTCAAGCCAGAAGAAAAGAAGGCGATGAATATAGCGATTCGAGAGCGTCACGGTGGACTTGCTCGAACAGCTGGGATGTCACTGAGTTTGTTGATGCGCATGGAGAATTTCAACATTGATGAGAAATACTTCACACTCGACTATCTCTGCCGAAACTTCCCGAACTTTTGCGCGAATGTCGACAAGGTCAACTGCAAGGAGCGCGAGAAGCGGCGGCTCAAAGAAATGGCAAGAAAGGCGGCGATTGGTCACCGATCACTTAAGGGAGTCAAGGGCGATATCTAACCCCCGCTCCTACCAAAATTTCGTTTGAAAAAATAATTCTGTCCTAAAACTGTCTATTTTGGCTCTCAATTTCTAATAATTATTTGGCTTCAAATTACTTGTCTTTCGTTGTCATATTTCAATAGCAAAAAAACACGAGTCCCAAAAATGACTCAGAACTAAGGGAACATATTTAAGTTTTCCATGTTTATTGGCTTACTTAACACCTGTTCTTTGCTTGTGATTCACTTGAAAAAAAAAATGAGTAAGAAAGTCGAATCCCTGTCACTGAACTCATTTGAACCTTCGGTGCGAAAATAAATTTATATGTTTATTCCGAAATCAGGAAAACAAAAATATTTGACAGCGATCACAAGGAAAAAGGAATGATATCAATTCCTTTGTAGCCCACAAATGTGAGAAAAAAAATATCCCAAGTGAGAATGGGAAAAAAATTGTCGAGATTTTATTTTTAAGCAAAGATTGAACTTGTTGGACTAACAAGTCATAATAAGGGTCTCACATTGTTTAATTCGCCGCGAATTTTTATGACCGTTGTTTGCATCTTTTTGCATCCCAAAAAGATGATTAGAGCAAAGGTAATGACAAGTGCTCCAGAAAGACAAGAATATGAAATAATTTGGCGCATAAGTTTGCTGTCAATTTGACTTAGGTTTAATTCAATCGAATCAATTTCGGACGAGATTTGAGAAATGGTTAAGTTTTTCTCAATCTCTTCGATGTTCACCTCTTTGAAGTCAAAATCGAAATCAATCGTTTCTTTGATTTCAATATTTATAGTACTGTTTATTTTCGGAAATGATGGCAAGTCAAGTATGACTGGATTGGGACCATGGCACGTGATAGTTCTTGGCTCATCTTCGAATGGAATTCTACGATAGCCGGTGAAGGCGAGTGGAGCTTCTTCGAATCTATCGATAGCATCCTTAAAATTCATAGTGGCGCTTTCAGCAGCGAAAATGATGGTGCCGCCCGAGGTGTGTGCCCATGTACATGACCTATGGGTCAAGGTTGTTTTGACATCGCACGTAGCGATGTCACGAAGACACGAATTTTGAATAATGGCGTCAATTGGGCATATATGTAAATCGTGGCTGATGAAGCAGGAGTTGATGTCTATTTCATAATTATTCTGACCCATTCGAATACCGTAGGGTTCCAAAATCGGCTCCTCATGGTAAAATCGATTGTTTATTTTTGAAACAAGTCCAATATTGCGAATTCTAAGGGATCGTTGGCTCTCGTATGCGAGGATTGGGATTCGGAACCGGATATCCAGAATAATTGCTTCATCAGAAAAAACGACGTCGAGAAGCATTGGTTTAAAAGCGTCAGGAGTATTATATAAAAAATTCATACAAAAGGATTTACATTCATCTTATGAGAGATTTTGGCAGGATTTAAAACACGTTGCCTGAAAAATATTCATAAAATCAAGACTGAGTGGAATTGTACCGGTCAGTAGGGCGGTAACCTCTTGTTCAATATTAAGGATGTAGTCATCGATAACGAGGGCTGATTTTGTTTGCAAGATTTGTCTCACAAAATAATCAGATGACTGGCAAAGTTCGGAAACAAGATTCCCGAAATTGGCTTCCATTCGAGAACTTGACACTTGCAGAAAGCTCTGAGTTTCTTCAAGATTAGAAATTATAGTTTCGATAGCCAATTTATTTTTCAGGCTAAGCTCTTTCAAATCTTTTGATTTAGAGCTCGGGAAAAAATCCTTTATAAGTTTTCCTGCTTCCACTAGACCGGAAAATATTGTAGCCGCGGCGGCAAGTGTGCTTCGGCGTTGTCTATTGACATTTATTTCCTCGATTTGGCTTTGGATCTCCCTAAGTTTCTCAATCCATTGCTTATTTACAAATTTTGGAATATCTTTCAAGAGGGCGCGGCGAGCGTCCTTGGAGCATCTTGATCTGGAAATTTCGAGAAGGGAATACTTCTCCTCCAAAGCTCTTTGATCTACATTTGGGGCTTGCTTGAAAACTCGAAAATTTTGTTCTGCTACGTCTTTAAAAAGAACCGTTCGACCTATGTCAGTGAGAATGACGCCGTTCAAAATTTCAAGAGAGTGTGTGAGATGCAAAATAAGGATTTCAAAAATCATTCTGAAAATTAAAGAAAAATTAGTTAGAGAAAATGTTTTTATTGTTAAACAAAGAAAAGGAAATTTGAGAAAATAACAATGAATCGGGCAGACGGCGAATATGCATAATGTTACGGATGAGTTTCTGGCCATCTTTTGATGTGATTTGGTAGCTTCCTCCGCCCAAATTTTTACTGACTTTGCCGCAGGTATCGAAATTTCTGTATAATTTCTTGCTATCACCTATTCGCTGAGGCCGCCAAACGGCGACCCTATCTCCGATTTTAAGTTCGATACCTGGATGCTGCTCGTTTTGCGCCTCTAACCGATTCCGATGCTTACGAATTAAATTTGCATTAATCACACTGTGCCAACTACTGAGGAAATTTATGAACGAATATGGATCCCGGTCGTCATCGATTCCAATATTTGACGAAGCAAAAACGGGCAAAGCAAGTGGTTTTCCGAAAAGTGTCTCAGCTGGGCTTAACCCGTCGAGCGCAGAATGGGGTGTATTATTCATATAGAAGAGAAGTTCCGGAATTTCGCGACTCCAACTGTTTGAGTTCAGTTCCCTAATTTTAGCATGAACTCCTAGCTGGCGAAAACATCTCTCGATACGGTTGGACTTTGCCGTATAGGGACTTATATAAGATCTGTTAATGTGCAATTGCTTGCAAACAAAATCTGTCTGGCTGTTGCGCATATCCTTTCCGTTGTCGCTAATGCATTGGGCATTGTAGACATTAAATCGTAAAAAGAGCTCGCGAAGCGCCTGAGCGACATCTTCGCCGCTTTTAGTAGGAACTGGCACTGCCGAAATATATCGGCTAAAATTATCCATGCAACAGACTAAATATCTGTTACCATCTTGATCATGTGAGCCGAAATCGCAGATGTCTATATAGACTTTTGAAAATGGAATAACTGAGATTTCGGGGATTACTGGTTTCGCCTGTAATTTTGGACGCGCTTTTACTTGAATGCATTTTACGCAGTTATTAACTGTTTCGCGACAGATATCTTGTAAGCGAAAAATGTCGAATTCTCGTTTACAAATTTGTGCAAGTTTCTCTCGGCCAGGGTGGCCAAGAGTCGAGTGTAAAAATGACACTAATTCATGTGCGAGAACACATGGGAGAAGGATAACTGGTCGAGCTGTGATTTGTCCTTCGGACCGATAAACACCGTTTTTGTCCTTAGAAAGCGTCTGACTTTCAATCAATTTCTTGATACGTTCGTCTTTATTTTGAAGCCGTATGAATTCCTGGAAAGTATATCCAGTTTTATTGACAGTGAAAAAATGTTCACTTTGTCGTTTGGCACCCGCGCGGGTAGTCATATGCAAAACAGAACAAGTTTTGCGCTGGGGATAAAGGCTTATTACTAGGGTAAATCACTAATAATTGAGCTTTTTTTTGGGCTTAGTAGGGTAGGCATATAATACCGTTTTAGAAAGCCCAGAAGCTGGGGATCATTTTGACTATTGATACCGGGGGGTGATCTTGTACCCTGAGGGCATTTAGGTACCTCCAAAGTCTCAAAATTTGGCCAATTTCAGAAATTTGAATTTTTGAGTGCCTGGACTGGTCTTTCAGAGCCAGCGACTATGCTAGAATTGTAGCCCAGGCTCTGACGGTCATTTTGAGATATAGAAAAATACTGACACCCGGGGGTTCCTGAGGAGCTAGAGGCTCTTGAAGTTGGGGAACTCGACAAAAAGTGAGTACTTTTTCATAAAAAGTACAGCATTTGTGTCACAAATGCCTTCCAAAGGCTTTTTATCTATGTTTCTTCATTAAAAAATGTTATAAAAATTATTTGGGGTCATCTGAGGTCACTTTAGGTCAGAAATTTTGAAAAATTTAGAAAACTGTCATGAGTGACCTAATCTTACCTCGGATGAACCCAAATGATTTCTTTAACATTTTTCAATGAAGAAACATAGATAAAAAGCCTTTGGAAGGCATTTGTGACACAAATGCTGTGCTTTTTATGAAAAAGTACTCACTTTTTGTCGAGTTCCCCAACTTCAAGAGCCTCTAGCTCCTCAGGAACCCCCGGGTGTCAGTATTTTTCTATATCTCAAAATGACCGTCAGAGCCTGGGCTACAATTCTAGCATAGTCGCTGGCTCTGAAAGACCAGTCCAGGCACTCAAAAATTCAAATTTCTGAAATTGGCCAAATTTTGAGACTTTGGAGGTACCTAAATGCCCTCAGGGTACAAGATCACCCCCCGGTATCAATAGTCAAAATGATCCCCAGCTTCTGGGCTTTCTAAAACGGTATTATATGCCTACCCTACTAAGCCCAAAAAAAAGCTCAATTATTAGTGATTTACCCTACTTATTACTGTATTACTGACTCCGCGGTCATCAGTACAGGGATCGAGATGCTCATCTGAGCTTGGCATGTGTATTCTGCTTAACGCATCAGCGCAAATAAGTTTTTCATCAGTGTTTGGTACATGAATAATCTCAACATCAAATTTGCTTAATCTGTAGTAAAGATTCCGAATTCTTATTGGCTGGCGTTCATTTTCACTTTTTTCGCGCAAAACATTGATAAGTGAAAAATGGTCCGTATATACAGTCACCTTGTACCCAATACAAATATATTCGAAATATTCTAGTGCGGATACAACCCCGATAAACTCCTTGTAGCGCGAAGCCAGTTTCGTTTCAACTGGTTCAAGGGCGCGACTATAGAATCCCAAAGTCTCGAGCTTGTTATTTGCATCTTTCTGATACAGTATGGCACCGATGCCTGTATCTGAAGTATCGCAACAAAGAACCAGGGGTTTCGAAGAATCCCTATGGGCAAGTGTGGTCACGTTTTTCAGGTTGCGGATGAAGTACTCGAAAGCATCGTTTTCAACCTTTCCCCAGGAAAAAGTTTTTTCCTTGCTTCCAGCGACCTTGTATAAGGGGGAGAGAATTCTAGCTGCGTTCGGGATTAACTTAATATAATAAGTTATCAAGCCGCAAAAAGGACGTAATTCCCTTTTTGTTCTTGGCTTTGGGTAATTTTCCAGTGCCGATATTTTTGACCTTAGGGGCCTTAGGCCCTTTGCCGATAATTCATACCCCAAATACTCTATTTTCTCCTTCGCGATGCAAGTTTTTTTCCCTTTCAAAACTATTCCTTGTTGGCGGCATCTTTCGAAAAATTTAGCAAGAATGTCAAGGTGGGTTTGAAAATCATGATGAACGAAAATCACATCATCAAGCAGAACAAATACCCCTTCTAGGCCATCAACAACCCTCGCCATCAATTCGCACCAAGCCGCGGGCGCATTACGTAACCCGAACAAGCAGCGCTCGGCAACAAACTGATTACCATGATGAGAAAAGGCCACTTTGTGCTTGTCCTCGGGGCGCATGGCCAACTGATTAAATGCCGAACTTATATCCGTACAACTAATAAATATTTCCGCCCCTTCCCCTGCCGAAATAACCTGCCCGACCTCGCTTAGCAAGTCCGACAAGATGGGAACTGGCCAACGTGACGGTTTAGTCACCTCATTGACCCGCCGACAGTCGAGCACGGGGCGGACTTCGCCGCCTTTTTTAGGAACAAAAAATAAGGGGATGTTCATTGGCGATGCCCCTTTGCTGACTATACCCCCTTCTTCCCAGTCTCTCATTTTCGAAAGCGCCTTTTCTCGAAAAGCAGGCTTGATTGGTCTGGGTTTTTCGTAATAATTCGCATCAGTGTCAATGAAATCGATCCCAAATTGGAAGTCTTTGATAAAGCCAAGATCTAACTCTGAATTTGAAAATCTATCACAATATTCCGCAAGTAGATCCCATGCTTTCGAGCGCTTTGACTCCTCCAAATTTCCGATTTGGACTTCCAAATAGGCCTTTGACAAATGAGGCTTGAATTTCCTATTTCGCAAGGTTTTTGCTTTTTCGAAATTCTCGCGATGTTCCGGGTCTTTCTTTACGGAAATCAATGTATTTGTCTCTAATTGGCCATTTTCTGCCAGAACTGGCTGCGCGCTCGCGACCGGAATGTTCCCGGGCAAGTGAATAGGAAACGGAAACGGGTTGTAAAGCTGAATTCGGACTAGATCTGACTTACTGTGTATCGACTGACAGACCACAACAGATTCCTCTTTCACAAAACCAGAATCTGGTTCAGTCACTAGAAAATCGCCGTTACACTTTTTTGGTACTCTGACATGTATGTGATTGATCATAAGAGGCTCAAGACAGTTTTCCTCAGTCGAATACAAAGAAAAGGCTGACTCAGGTTGAGAAAGTGTGATTTTCCTGTCATTTATTAGCGCGGTGCCTTTTTCAGAATCAATCGAAAGTTTTTGCATACAATCCATGCCAATTATTAAGTCGCAACTTATTGGGGCTATGTGAAACCAGAAATTCAAGATGTCACCTTCGGGCAATTTAATCGGGACCAGGACTTTTTTTGTTATTTTTAACGTACTATTATTTGCAACAATGACTTCTCGCTCTGAATGAATCATGCGTGCGTTCTTGAAAAAACGTGAAAATTTTGAATTAATTAGGCTGATATTGGCGCCACTATCGATTAAAGCGCGGACTGATTGGTTGAAAATAGAGCACTTGAATTTGGGTAACAGTGTGATAGAGAAGCTGGTTTGGCAAAATAGTCATTCGGAGGAAGAGGCCTTCTTTTCCTTGACAATCGGGCAATCCGAGAAAAAGTGAAGTTTTTCAACTCCTGTGATCTCGAAACAAAGCCGGCAACGGGGCGCTTTTGGCTTTGACTTTTTCTCGGCTTTCACGTGATTGGCGGACAGGAGCCTGTCCATCTTTTCGGAAAACGTTTCCTGCATTGTGTTTATTGCCTTTTCCTGGCAGTCAAGGCGGACTGTCAGCGAGTCCACTCGCTTTTCTAAACGCGAAAGGTCCTTTATTTTATCACACTCACTCATTCGGTGGCTTCCCCCACAAGCGAAACAACGCATATCTCGTGCTACATTGCACATTTCCGAGTTGTCACTTTGAAAAATGTCTGGAACATTCCGTGCCAGAAAAGGGTAGTTATGTTCAATGTCTCGGACAATGCGGAGCATTCCACTCAAATTATTTGGGGTGGGACTGCTCCGTCGCATGGCCTCGAAATGCGAAAAAAAAGCATGCCCCATTAGCTGGTAAAATTTTGTTGAGATGATTCTCTGCTGCTGGGCGGGAGTCAGTGTGGAGAAACCGATAGATGGCGCTCGCAAGATTATTGTGAGTCTTTTCAGAGCATCACTTACTGACTCGGTCGGTTTTCGCGCGAAAGTATCATAAAGCCGCGAAGCTTTGGCGTCAAGGCCGAAAGTTGCCCGCACTCGTTCTTTGAAATTTTCAAAAGTCGATATATTTTCGAACGACATTTCGTCGGCGTGCTGAGGTGCTATTTTAAGATACGCAATAGTGAGAATATCATCGAGAGTCCAGCCGAAAACGGTGGAGGCTCGTTCGAGCGAAGTGAGAAAATTCTCAGTTTCGTCGATTGATTTACTTGTAAGAATTGGAATATTCCTACTCTCTTTCTGAAGTTGAAAAGCCGACTTGGACAATTTGGGTCCCGAAAAGTCAGTTTTCAAAGACTGCTCGGACAAATCCGCTCGCTCAAATGAAGACCTAAAAAGGTCAGCATTGATTAATGGAGTTCCGTCCGAAGCAAGTCGGAAGCCTTTTTCCTTACAAAAATCGCCCACTCGATCCAATCTCTCTTGATTGGTTCCAGTTCGCGACAAGGAGTACTTCGTTAAAATAGCGGTAATTTCTTGGTCCGTACATTCTGTGATTTTTTTAGAAGTATTATCCATTGCTAAAAAGTGCACTTGAAGACCCAGCTCTTGTTTGCTCAGTTAAAAGCGAGTTTTCAGAATGCTCGATGAAACGTGGAAGATACCCTTAATACTAAGCTAAATTTCTGCCTAAGGCTTATCGAAGTTTGAAAGATTCAGTTTCAACAAAAAGGATTCTCGATCTAACGATTCACCCTTAAGATTCGCTGAAAATCACGCACGACGTAATGCCTGATATCCCCTTAAGATTTGGCAATTTTTAATTGAAATTGCTGATTTGACTTTTGGGGACTAAAAGTGGGTACTTTTTAAAGTGAGAAGAGTTTTAACAAGAAAAGGGTTGAAACTACTTAGAAATGGGTGCAAATAAAACCTAAAGATAGAATACCCAGAATACAAACAAAATGGCGCGGCGAAAATCGTTCCAAAACTGGCAATGGCAGATGGTGACGTGGCCTAATCAAGCCGTTGCTCCGAAGTTGTCTGCGTGCGAGCTTTTGTAGCTAGCTAGGCTTTGATCGTCTTGGTGGAAACGGTGATTGAAGTTGTTGATGTGGTCGAAGTTGTAGAAGTTGTGGTCGATGTTGTGGAAGTTGTAGGTGGAGTTGTCGGTGTTGGTGATGATGTGGTCGGAGTTGGAGTTGCAGTAGTTGGTGTGGCAGGTCGTGGAGTGTGTTTTTTTGATGAGGTCGTCGAAGTTGCAGGAGTCGTCGTTGTTGGAGATGTAGAAGTCGTTGTTGAAGTAGGTGTGGTCGTCGTTGATGTTGTAGAAAGTGTTGATGAAGTTTTGGATGTTGTTGTGGTGAGTGGGTGTTGTGAAGAGTGAGTAGTGGTTGTTGCTGGAGAAATGAAAGGCTCTTTTTATATAAAAAAGTATTCGGCGTAGTTCGAAAGTTTCTTCTGACACCAGTGAAAGGTTTCAACTGGGCCGCAAAAAGGACTCGACAATTATTGGGGTCACTGAGGACCAAGTATATTGGGAAAAGTGAATGTCGAAAAAATGGCTGTACAGAAGGTTATAAAGGGTTGAGATTCTAGGTGGCTTGGCGATAGAGAGAGAGAAAATGGTGGCACCAAGGTGGTGCAGAAGGCGTAAAAGTGTGATGGATGGGACTGCCAATCTGGCAAGCGAGGTGGAACTGGTCAGAGTGGTCGCCGCGTAAGGTGTGCAGTGGGGCGCGGGCCGTAACTGTCACTAGAATTGTGACAAACGAGGAAATCGGCCTAGTTGGCACCACTTCACAATTAAAAACGATTTAACTGTCACTTTCTTTTCTACTCACAATGAATATCTACAACTTCCAAATTTTAAAATGAGAATCAAAATGAGCACTTGCAACTTCAGCTTTGTAACTAAGTTTATCAATTATTATCTTAACAATATCCTTTCTAGCTAAAATGAAACTTAATAAGTTCATAAATTAAGATGAATAGAAAACCAGTAAATTTTAACAATTCGAATCTAACTATAAAAACTTTTATCACCATCCTTTTCTTGAATAGGAGGGTGGAGATAGAGGCCTCCGATTCATGGTTATGACAGTAGGCCGATAATCCTAGCAACTACCGTACCCGTATCTTAGTGACACTACTGTACTACCACTATATAAAGCTGTGCACTCCCACTCTAAGGCTCAGTCGAGTTCCCGGAGCAAACTCACTCACTTACACAAATACACTACATTGACGTTACCCACTTTTACATGGAATAAATATATGATACCAACACCAATTGAAGAGTCTATAGTCCATTCTTGCAACCCCGAAGACACAACAAGATATACACAGAACAACCTTTATCTTTCTGCGGCGCCTACTTTCAACCCTAACCCTAGACTAGACCCCGGCATCTTAGGACCTCAGGTAAGGGACACTTAGATTTGACAATTTCTGTTAAAAAATGGGGCAGTGAGACAATAAACCATATGATATGGTCCATATCTAGGGGGTGCACAGTGGGAAAATCGATTTTTATATCATCTTCTTAAAGGGATGAATGATACATCGATGGAAAGCCTAAGATCCACTGATCATTTTAACATGTGACTTGGGGTCATCAAAGGTCACCTGAGGTCACCTGAGGTCAAAATGCGATTTTTCTTAAAACCGATTTATATTAGGGATTTTATGCATAAAATTGATCGCTGATCATCACTGATCATTTTTATCATCATAAAAACCTCATCCGGATCCATTCTCATCCATCAGAGGGAAAAAATGAAAAATTGAAAATCGTTGATTTCACTGTCAAAACTCTTTTACAACTATTTCTACTCAATAGAAACATGTTGTTAATTATCAAGATATTTGTCGACGTCTTATAAAACCATAATAAAGAAAAAAACAGGGATAATTTAAATTTAATATCAATGGGTGTGGGTGGGGTTGGGGACGTAACTGAGATTGATCAACTAATAGTTCCAGGCCTCTGTCAAGCCCCTTAAAATTAAAAATCAAGGAACGGGGCTGAGACGGCCCGAAGGGCCGTCAAGCCCCTTAAAATTAAAAATCATCACTTCCAAGTCATGGAAGTGTTTTTGACTGTTGAATAGAGTTGAATTGAACGAAAACATATATTTTCTTTAAAAATAGACCCATTATACCAAAATTATAGCTAGAATGGGTCTCGGACCCATTTTACGCATATTATACGAAGAATGGGTCCTGGACCCATTTTAGGCATATTATAGAATAATGGGTCTCAGACACATTCTAATTACAAACTTCCGCATATTGTTAATGTGGCCACATAAAAATAAGATTCCAGGGAAACCCCCCCCAAACCTCCCCTAGAATGCTGTAGAATCACGGGAAGCCCCGTTCCGTGATTTTTAAATTTAAGGGGCTTGACAAAGGCTTGAAAGTCTGAGTTGATCAATCTCAGTTTCGTCCCCAACCCCGCCGACCTCCATCCGATGTTAAATTTATATTCTTCACGTTTTTAGTTTAGTAATGGTTTTTATTTATTATTTTTGTCAATTTTATCTCTCAATTAATGATTTTCTTTCGGCCTGTCTAAGGCTTTTTCTTAAGTCAAGACCCTTCAAAAAAAGTTTTTAGTAATTTTAAGACTTTAAAATTACTTTTAGATAGATTTTTATAGAAAATGAAAATTTTCGAATTTTCGAGGGTGGAATATCCTGAGGTACTTCCAAAATCTAGAAGAGAAGTATTTCTTCGAAAAAGATTTTTCTAATTTCTTTTTCCGAGTAAAAAAAGTCTTTTCTAGACTTTTGAGCACTCTCAGGATGAGGTCTTCCAGCAGGTCCTCCGCTGCGGAGCTATTACATAACAAATTGACTCAGTCAGTCAGCTCTGAGAATAATGGTACATTGGTTTTTTTTCCGATTTTGTGGAGCCCGATTTTGTGATCATTGTTTCTTCAGAGAAACAATTCTTATGAAGTACCGAAAAGGTAATAAATTTCATCTTTGATTGCTTTTTTATCTTATAAAATGATGATATGCGGATAAAAAAATTGAATTTTACAAAACTGTCCGCTTATTCAGACTCCGGAAATTTGAAAACCAACTGTGAATCGTTGTCAAGAATTTGCGCACTTTTAGAAGTCAAAATTCTTCTAGATGATTTTCATTTGTTCTAGAATTTGATGCTTAATTAAACAGGTCTTTCAGAACAATTTCTTAGCTTTATTTGAGAGAAATTATATGGAGTATAAATAATTTGTTTATACATATCTGGAGTTCTCTGGAGAAATTGATAAGAGAATGTTATATCAGGTATATCAAGTATTTGTCCCAGACAATTTTGAGTAATAACCATGTTTCCCTCCAACCATCATATACCGGTCAGATCTGGCAAATTATGCGGTTAGGATGACGTGGCCTACGATTTAACCCTTTGGGCGCACGTGGAGTTTTTAAAAGCCACAAGATCGTTTGAAAGACCTAATTTTTCAAACTCCTTCACCAATTCCAAAAATTTTTATATTTCTAGAAAGCTCGATCGATTATCATTCTAATGATGTAATTTGATGTCGAAAAGAAAAAGATTTTGCAAGGTAAAAAATCAATTTTTGTAATCCCGTTTGTGTAAATTTTCAAATTTCAAGAGATAACGCGTTGGCTCTGTTTTCTTATGTGTTCATTCATTTTTCTAATAATAAATGTACAGTGGTGTGAGGAGTTTCCGCACCCCTAAAGAGCGGGTAAAAGGTGCGGAAACGCAGCACTCATTTTTGCTACTTCTAGAAGAAATTAGTAGAAAAAGTGCGGGCTAAGGGTGCGGCAACGCAGCACTCACAAAGGGTGCGGAAACTCCTCACACCACTGTACAGCTTGAGAAAGAGTTAGAACTTGAGTAATATTTTTTAAATGGAAAATAAGGATCTTTTTAAAAGGAGGCACGAATCGACAAAAATTATGGACAATCACGGCAGTAAACAGAAGCAGTATTCGGATTTCTGTCTAAATGACAAACTGGTTCTTTACATTTGACACATTCAAGTTTTGTGCGTTTTCCGCCTCAATCTATGAGCGGGCATAAATAGCATTTACGTCGCGCGCCAACAACGCGGACAACATTTTCGATGTTTTGAAGGGTTAGCGGACATTATAAAGTTTATAATGTCCGCTAACCCTTCAAAACATCGAAAATGTTGTTTATAATATAAACCAACGGACATTATAAACAAAATTGGAAATGTTTAATGTCCGTTCCAAATTTCAGAAATAAAAAGATGTTTATAAAGTCTGTTTTGTTAATAATGTCCTTTTGTTTATAATGTCCATTTGTTTATAGTGTCCATTTGTTTATAATGTCCGCTAACGCACAAGAGTGCAACTTCGCTGTGGCAAAGCCTCTTCCTTGTTGAAGAACCTCACTAACGCCAGAAGGAAGATAACAAGCCATCATTTTGTGGCTCTTCATTTGAAGTATAGCAGAGAAGGGTAAGATGGTTAATATAGAAGAGGTTTACCTGTTCTTTGACATAAGTGAACTTAAAAATATGAGTTGTCTGGGTGTTCGAGCTGACTGATAGGAAACTAGCGTCAGGTGAAAAGTTGGGAGTTCAGGGATGAAATTGTTGCACAGTGGGCGCCACCACGTTGGAATTCGACAAGTCTTTTGCCTTCTGGGATTGAGAAAACTCGGATTACAGCTCCTTTTTTTCGGATGCAGTGGCGACTTTTTTACCCGATTCGACTAAGCTAGAAACGAGAAGCGAAATGCGATCAACGATCGACGATCAAACACCAACAATTATATCGTCAAGAAATACAAAATTATCGGTCCTTCGACAAGGTTTTTTACCTTCGGTAAAAGTTTCATAAGTGTACGTGTTTCTCACAGGACATAAGTTGGATAACTTACTGCGTTTACTGTATTCGCGAGCTGGATACAAGTGAGCGACGAAGTTTGTATAAAAAGAGCAAGTTTTATTGTTGAGTCTCTGAGCGTAGAATAGTAGAGTATATGTAGGGTCCATACACAAAAATTCTAATTTTTTTGTTTTAAAAGCAAATCCTTTGAAAGTTTTAGGGGTTATTTATATACCTTTGTAGATTTATAAAAACAAAATATAATTGAAAATTCAAAAAAGGGTTGATGAGATAATCGTATAAATAGGCTGAAAAACACTGTTGTACTAAAATTTCAAAAAATAAAACTACATGAGAAGATTTATCGATGGCGATTTTTAATTTAATCTTCAATAAAAAAGTTTTAAAAGCGTCTACAATAGGTTCCGGCATGGATCAGAGTCAGATTTTTTTATAAGCCCATTTCATTTTTATCGAATTCTTTAGATCAAAAAACATATTTTATATCATTACAGTGAAGCTTGAAACCCAACAAGAAAAAATTAACAGGCAATTTTGAGGATTTTTGAGACTTATTTTGGGTTATCATTGTTTTTATTAAGAAAAATTTTACTGTAGTCAAATTTTTTGATCGCTTGATTATTAAACCTAAAGAATAGACTCTGAGCTTCATTTATAGGGGTCATTGACTGAATTTCATCAGTATTTTCTTGGAAAATTTCCAGTTCAAAGTTCAAGAAACAAAGAAAAATCACCTTTCAATAAGTTTCACTTAAGAATTAAATACAGTGTAATGGTTTTGCAACCTATGCAAATGAGTGAACACAAGAGAAATATACAGACAACTGAGCAAAGTTGGCTGTGTATAAAAAGAGTAAGGTTTTTGAGCTTTTTATTTGATCTATTCTCTGAGCGAGCAAAAGTGAGAATGAATGTGAGAGAGATGGTGAGCGGTTTTTATAGTTTTTCAAATTTTCGGGTTCCCAGTAGATTAATCGGCTGTTATTCGATCGTATCGTTTTCATCGGATTAATTGAACATGAACGTAATAATTCGTCACCAACGGATTTTGTCACTTGGAAAAGGAATAATTCCATTTTAGCGGATTAATCGGATTTCGAGCATCAGGACGTGAGAATAATTTGAAGAGCGGCGTTTTAAAACGGATTATTTGGTTTTTCAGGAAGGGCGCGCGTTTTAGAGTCGATTATTTCGCCAGCGCTAGTGCGCCATCATTTTCACTTACGCGCCGTGCTCGCGTGGCAAGCTATGCTTTGCCCCGCGGCGTGATCGTAATTAGAGCTATTCTGTAAAACCACTACATATTCTTCCCTCTTCTTTTTGAGCGGAGCGTTCTGGTAAAGTTTGAAGAAGGAGCGGTTTTGAGCAAGTAGGTTCTTTGAAGATTTGAGCATCTTCAAAGAAGATTTCCATGAAAGAAGGAGTCAAATGCGTCAGAAGTTGCTGGGTCCATATCATCATTAAGAGTAGCTTGACGAAGGACATCCTGCATACTGATTGTTTGTTGAGCTTCAATTTGAAAGTCATTGTTGTTGTTCTGAGCAAGCGACACATTGACAAGATCGTATTCACGAGCGGGGGAATTCCAACGTATGTCCAAATTTCCTTGCCCTGAATTGTTGAGCGGAGCTTCAGGGGGTTGGTAGACTACCAGGGCAGTCTCTTGAGCTACAAAGCAATCTTTAAAGAAAGCAAAATGGACATTGGAGAGGAGTTCAACTTCTTTCAGATCGGAGAAGTTAAGCGTGTCCCAGGCGATTATTCTGTACATGAAATGTTTGACAAAAGATTCGCGAACTTTGTCAGCTAGCTGAAGTTCTCCTTCTCGTGAGGTCTCGAAGTTGAGAAGGATTTTCATCGTGAACGCAGTTTTCTTTGTCCATAAAATTATATCATTTGGACGAGGTTCTCTTTCGTAAGAGATCCAGACATTGGTGAGCTTTTCGAGGTCAATTTGAGCAGCAAATTTGTTGTAGAACTCGTAACCTTCGCGAGCAGATTCCTCGACGATTCTTATGAGCTGGATTGTCTTTTCGCAGAATAGATATCGAGTGTCAATTTCGAGCGGGAACATTTGAGGTATGACGTATCTCAGGAAATTGGTTTTCAGATCACCTGTTGGTTTGAAGTAATGACAGATTTCGTTATATTTTGAATACTTCCGGTTTTCTACTTGTCTCTGAGCCATTTTCGATCTCTTATGAGTGGCGTTTTTCTCGGAAGCGGAGGCGAAAGAGCATTTTTTCGATCAACGAATCAGGAACTTGAGCGCTTTTACGTAAGATTCAAGAGTCGGAAGGCTTGCATACTCTTCCCTCTTCTTTTTGAGCTATTGAATCTTCTGAGCGATTAGTGTCTGAGCGAATTGTTTGAGCAAACAATTCCTAGAGCGAGCAAATTTGAGCTGAATCGTCTCTTTGAGCAACTTGATCTTGATCGTTTGAGCAGATGAATCCATGAGCGAGCAGAATCATCTTTGAGAAACTTGATCTAAATCGTCTGAGGAGATGAGTCCATGAGCGAGCAGAATCATCCTTGAGCAACTTGATTATGAATTATCTGAATGTGACAAAGCAACTGCACGCATTGCTTCGCATCTTTGGAGGAGTGGACCAAGGTTCAGAAAAGCGGTGTCCATCGTGTGCGCAATTGATAAACACATTAGCTGGGTTATGAAAACACAAGTCCAAAGAGGCCTGTATGAAACTTCTGCACAGCAAATGAGCGGAACTGGATTCCCTTTGATCGAGCGAGCGGGGATGACTTCGAGCTTTGAAGTGAGCCGATCCAGTGTGCATAAACATTGCCGAAGTTTATGATCCATTGTTTGAGCTTCAGGTACCTTTGAGCACAGGACTTTTGATTACAGATTTTGAGCGAACTTCGTAAACAAGTTTGAACGTGAGCAGGAACAGGAGCATAAATTTAATGGTTTGATCAATTTCGTCGTGAGCGAAGGCGATGTTTCCATTTAGGAGCTTGAACTTGAAGTCCATCATCTCTATCAACAGGCTCATGTTGATCTTTATGAGGGCTTCTGATACTTTCATCTTCTTTCGTATCATTATGAGCAGGAACTTGAGCAAGATCTTTATCGAGCTGATCTTCTTCCGCTTTTTGATCAGTCTTTTCTTTGACGACAAACTTTGTTTGATTTTCAGCCGTTTTGAGTAGGAGCGGTCGGATCAGGCTGATGTGTCGTCGATACTCTTTCTTCGTAAGCGGGCACTTGACAATGTAACTATCCTTGGAGATCCTTTTGTGAATTCGATAAGGACCTGACCAGTGAATCCCAAGTTTTCCAGAGAACAGATCCGGTTTCCAGCAGAGAACAGAGGAGCCGATCTCGAGCATAGGGCAGTTATTCTTGTCTCTTTTAAGAAGCTTCTGGTATTGTTGAACTTGGAAATTGAGCAGAGCAGGATGAAGCGTCTTCATGTATTGATTGATGCTTTTGATGAACGATTCCGAGGTGTCGGCGGCAGTTTCTTTGAGCGAGAACGGAACATGAAATTGTCGTCCAAATACACATTGGTTGCTTGAAAGTCCATCTAGGCTTCCTTTTGGCAGGTTATTGATGAAGTATTGAGCGAGCGGCCAAAATTCAGACCATGAGCAATTTGTAGCGAGCTGAGCTTTGAGCTTTTGATGGAGTTCACGGTGGATTCTTTCGCATTTTCCATTTGATCTTGAGTAGTAAGCAGTTGTTGTGATGTGTCGAATTTCGAACCGATTAAGGATCGATCTTGTCTTTGGTCCGAATTCTCTGCCATTATCAGAGATGCAATATTGAGAAACTCCATGGCGAAGAATGATTCGTAGAAGAGCTCTGGCGACCAGGTTGTCGGATTTGTTTGAGAGGCGCTCACCGTCCAAATATCCGGTGAGACTGTCGACACATGTGAGCAAGTATCGTTTACCTTGAGCATCCGGTCGTCCATAGTCTACGAGATCAATGAAGACTTTTTCGAAAGGTAGTTTAGCAAATTGTCGGTCTTTGATGAGCGATGGTCGAAGACTCTTGAGCGGTTTGAGTCGGATACAAGTTTCACATGAACTTGTTATTGAGCGAACTTTTTGTTGAACATCACTGATGAAGAACTTTTTGAGCATTTGCAAGAGCTGTTGGCTTCCAGAATGAGCTGTGATCGTATGCAAATATTGGATAAATTCATCAGCGAGGGAACTTGGCAGAACGAGCCGATCATTTGAGTAGAGCACATCGTCTTTGAGCTTGAATTGTTTCGAAGACTTGTTGATTTCGAACTTGACAATGAGATTTTTCGTCTTTGAGCAGGATCGTTGAGCAAGAGCCATTTCTTTTGAAGTGAACGAACGATTTTCAAAAGAAAATAGTACATCATCTTGAGCGAGAGAGTGGACTGCAAATATCGTCTCAGCGACATCAAAGAAATCTTTTGCTTCATCCTCCAAGTCGGAGCTTTTTGATCTTGGAAGGCGTGAGAAGTAGTCAGCTGAAGCCATTTCCGGACTAGTTCCACTTTTATGAATGATGTTGAAGTTGAACCCGAGGAGATAATTGTAAACATTGCACAATTTTATGTCGAGCTTTGACTGTCGAGCTTCTCGGAACAAGTAGAGCAGTGATTTATGATCGACGTACGCATCGAATTCGGTGTTGAGCAAATAATATTCGAAGAACTGAATACCCCAACAGAGCGCAAATAACTCTTTGATACGCATCGGCCGTTTCAGATCGGGCCCTTGAAGTTGTTTACTGAAGTACCCAAGTGCAGCGAGCGAGCCATTTTGAATTTGATAAAGGGTTCCACCGACCGCGAATCCTGAGGAATCTGTCACAAGGACGAGCTTTGATCCAAGTTTGAAGTGAGCTAGGGTCGGTTCCTTCAGAAGTTTGTGTTTGATCGTTTCGAATGCCTTTTGATGCGTCTCAGTCCATTGGTAATCTACCTTAGCGGACGTGAGTCTGTAGAGCGGAGCAAGGATCTCACTTCCTTTTTCAATATACTTTATATTGAAGTTGATCATTCCAAGGTATCTCTTGAGTTCGACTTTTGTCTCAGGTGGATTCATCTTCTCGATCGCTTCGATATGTTTCTTGAGTGGCTTAATTCCAGAGGCAGTCACACGATGTCCAAGAAAGTCGATCTCATTACTTGCGAGCTGGCATTTTTTCGCACTAAGTATGAGCCCATAATCCAAGCACGTTTTGAAGACGAACTCGAGCGACTTGAGATGTTCTTCCCAGCTGGAGTCAATGATGACGAGATCATCAATGTAGAGCGTGATTGATGGGTGGTTCATAAGCGTCATCATGATGCGACTAAATGCAGCAGGTGCATTGCAAGAGCCATAGAGCATCCTGTTTGCTTGGAAGTGTTCGTTGTTGTATGAGAAGGCCATTTTGTGAGCATCACTTTCATTGATCAGGACTTGCCAATAGCCTCGGAGAAAGTCAACTGAGCTGATGAAACATTCTTTGCCCTCACTTAGGCGTTTGCCGATCCTTGTGAAGACTGTTTGCATGTGCGGAAGTGGGAAGCGATCTTTGATGAGAAGTGAATTGATTTCTCGAGCGTCGAGACTGATTCGAATTGTTTGATCAGGTTTTCGAAGGATGATCAAAGGAATGTTGTGAGCGGATTGGGTTTTCTGAATGACTTTGAGCTGTTTCCATTTCGTCATCGCTTCATCAACTTGATCTTGAGAGTGAATTGGTATTGGTCTTGGAGGCTGGTGAGAAGTTTTGGATTCATCGTAGAGCGGAAGAGTGTAACGAAATCCAAACAGTCGTCTGTTGGAGTGACCTGCTAGTCTCTAACACAATCTCATTCGTTTTCAATTCTAGTTTATTGCAGAGTATCAAGTAGATTATATATCATGCACACAGCGCCCCCAGCAGAGGGCAGGAGAGTAGAAATCCCTATCGAGACTATGCAGGAACTCCTACAATTCTCCCCCCTGCCGGGACAGAAAAAGGAAAAAGGAGAAAAGGGATGAACTGACTGAGCGCGCGCACACCATAATGATAATTCTCACGGAGCGCCCACCCTCAGCCAGAATCAAAGCATTTTGATTATAAAATGAAGCGCATGTTCTAGCTTGACTAGTAAGGATAGGCCGCATGTACCGAATGTTTTAATAAATGTGTAAGGGTCAATGACGACAGTATAAAAACATTCCCTCATCTTCACGAGATGACAATGTACTGAGACCCATACAAACTAAAAGGCTAAATAAAAGATTAAATATAACACGTCAAAAGACCAACTTTTTGGTCAACTCAAAATGGGTTAATCAAATTGGTAAAAATTAAGCAATTTATTACGACTTGCTTCTTCGGCCCCCCCGCACGCGAAATATGTGGGCCCCTTTTAGGAAGACGTAATAAATAAAATTTCTTTGCAGTAAAGAAAATTGCGCGCGCTACCGTTGCAATAAAAAGTTAACGTAATTACATATAATCTTAGTCGCAAACTGCAGCTATGATTAGTGTAAAATCCAAAATTGAGAAAAATAAGCGATTTTACTCAAAGTTTGTCGCAACTTTTCGGTAAGATAGAGAAAAAATAAGATAAGCAAGAGAAAATGTCAAATTTAAAAAAATTACTAAGGAATCGAAATGGATCCATCAGAAAGAGAGAAAAATGATAAGAATGATAAGCCCCGATGGGTAAGCTAAGAGAGAAATAACAGTGATGACAACTAACAGACTATAAGAGAGCTGACTGCAAGCCTCGTTGCTTTAGAGTTGGTTATAATCCGAAAATTAATTTTCACACTTGAAAATTAATAACATAAAGAGTAAACACTAAACATGTCATTACAGATTATAAAGAGAATCTAGATAAATTCTTTTACACCAATCTTCACTGAAGCTTCTGGGGCGACACCGAGGAAGGACATTGACCAGAACCAAGATGGAATTGCATCGACGTCTATCATCCTGGATTGTAAAAATGCCACGATGTCATCCGAATCCGAGGAGAGTCCTCAAGACACAGTTCCGGAGAGGGCAGCTGACGAAGAATCCACTCAATCCAATTTACAGGTTTTTTTTTTTTTGCTTTTGAACGTCGTAGTAAAAGAATGAAAATTAGCCAATTTATCGACGAAGCTTGCGAGATTCAGATATGAGTTTGGAGAAGATTTTGGCCACATCGAAACGACAAGTCACAGATCCACCCGCACGCATATTGCTTCTCCAGTTGCCCTCGATGGGGTATTTCGACCGAAATGACCCAGAACTTGGCCATCGCAATATCTTAGCAATCGAGAGCATTGGATCCTCAGGAGAATTCCTGACTTATTCTTTCTACCTCGAAGGTTTTCGTGTTCGCTACATTCTTTGCTCATTGTTTTCTAGGGGTCAAGGCTTTTCTTGACATATACGACGGCTGGTCCTGGATGTCCAGTATCACCTTACCAAGTAAGGAAGGACCGAAGCTTGCCCTCAATGCCTTCAAATGCCGAATTGGAGACCTTCCAAACCCGATGATTCGCTACCACGCGAAGACTCCTCCAGAATTTCGCCGGAAGAAGAAGGAACTGGAAAAGGAGTTTCCCCAGCTGACCTTTTCGAACTTTCTGCGACACGCCAGTTATTTACCAGGCCATGGTCAGCAGGTGGGCTTGGAAGGTCTGCGTTGGTCGCGTAACCGGTTGTATCTCCCACGCGAGGCAGCGAAGAAGGTCGAGCTCGAGAAAACATTCAGTTCGCATCTTGCAGAGAGTTACATGCAAATTACTCTCAAATTTCAAAAACAACTTGAGCTGTCCACCAATACTTCCGAAAATTAGTCGATTCCATCTGTGAAATCTGTTCACTTTAGAGTAGAGTAGATTGTTGAATCTCCATTTGCTTTAGAATCAATTGATGTCTCGACGGAGTTCAGAAGTTTCCGATCTATTTGATGATCAAGAAAGCAACCGTGTGTCTACCGCGATTGTGAGGCCCAGAATTGCGAACCAGCAGTCATCTTCTCCATCAAGTAATGATGAAGCTGATGATGAAGATAATATTCCTACGCCGGCCCCACGAAGACAACCATTAGCAATAACGATCGATAATCCACCCGAAAGGGAAAGTCCTCCAGTTTTGGTGACTTTCGACGATCGTGCATCCAGAAATAATGGCTTTCCACGACAGACAGTATCCATCCAACGGCCATTAGCCAGGACTGGATTCACTCCAAGCCGTTTCATAACAAATCGTAGGTTAATTTCTCCACCAGCTTTTAACGAATTAAAGGCGATGCTGACCCTTTCGACGGCGTTTCGCTGGAGACACTGCTTTATTCCAGCAACAGCTTCATCGCAGGCCAGTTGTCCCATCTAGGGAGACAAATTCAATTGGGCGAGCGCCGTATTGTCTTCGAGGACGAAGATTTGATTCTTCTTTCTCGAAGATTGTACGGCGATATTCCCATTCAAATCGTCACAATCCTGTCAGACGTCGTGCACTGCTGCGTCTGTCGTTACAACGGCCGATTGGATTGTCATATAGGTGGGAAGGCAGTACGGATGTACAGGTACACTCTCGAGGGAACGGTGAGAGATCGTCGACTCGTCATTCCATTACTCAAAACGGAGCTCATCAGCGACTTGAGTAGCTCCAGGTCCGGCACTATATTCAATTATGCACGACTTATCTCTATTCATAGATTCAAAAGTGTAAATGTGGGCTTCCATTTCGTCGAACGGTACCAAGGATTCGCCCTCGTCAGCATTGCATGTGCACCGGTTTAGCTTCTTTTCTCTATCTGTTTTTCTCATTCCATTTTAGTGATCCCTCTTTGTAGCAGCAAACAGCTCCACTCGACGCAGCATGTCTTAGTTACCCTTTCGAATAAACAACTGTAGTCAGAATATTCTTCTTGAACTGTTTCATTCTCAGTGACTGTGTGCAAATGCGCGGCACTGTGTCACCAGTAGCATCAGAGCGGAGTGTTGTTTATGAAGTAAAAATTGAGTTATTCGCAGCAGAAGTGGTTTGTAGTAGAGAGAAGGTTGATCCGTAGTCGTTTCATGTGCCAGTCCATTTGATCAAGTTAGAAAGTTTAGTCCACAGTTACAATCGAGAACCTCGAACAATATTCTCGTTCTCGGCGTTGTAATGTAGTCGATTCGTGATAAGCTCACTTCTTCCAAGGTGCCACTTGCTATAAACGTCTTTGCATACATGTTTCAAACATTTACAGCCAGTTGCCAGGGCAATGATAAAGAGCACGAAAAATACCACACCAGCAACCGTTTTCGCAGTGGTCTCATGCTTACTGTCCAAGTTGAGCAGACCAGTTATGAAAGATTCTTTCTTGATAATGTCTTTCTCGTGCTGGTTTGACGTATCTTGTAGTCGCTCAATCTTCTTGTTCATCATCGACATTTCTCTCATTCGAATGTCTGATTCAGCCTTCTCATAGGGAATGTGATCTAGCTCAGATTTGACTGTGTCGATCGTCGAATTTCCCTCATTTGGTGGTACTTCCCGAGTAACTCCATCGCAGTCGATGCTTGCCCCTTCAACAGTAAGTAGTGTTGGTACCATTGCCGGGACAGTTTCTACCACTCGGCCAAGTTTGTTTGCCGAAGTACGGTGGGACGCATCCAGACGATTGCTTGACCACACTGCCAATCCTTGAGGCAAATTTTCACTGATACAAGAGGGTCCCTTGTAGTCAGAAGATCTGCAGAACATTTGAGCTGATCGCGAGTTATGTGCCAGAAGGCTTGAAAGACATCGCAAATTTTTATTCACCGTCGTCGACACTTCACCGAAATTGCAAATTGTGTACCTGCGATACATTTCCTCACGACAGTTCACTTCAAATAGGTGTTTTTCGCTCATGCCGACATAGCTCGGTAACGACGACAGTACTTGAAGTGTTCCTCGATTTTTAGATTGGTAAGGAAACGCTAATAGTCGCTTTCCAACGAAATCATCAACAAACTTCGGAACTTGAATTCGGATGTCAATCAGAATCTGATCATCTAGAATCCGTACGCGTCTCATGGAACAGCTGAAGGAATCCAGTATCTCAGTTGATGCGCATGCCTGCTCTTTTGTTGGATTCAG
Organism: Oikopleura dioica; assembly: GCF_907165135.1. Lineage (NCBI taxonomy): Eukaryota > Metazoa > Chordata > Appendicularia > Copelata > Oikopleuridae > Oikopleura > Oikopleura dioica. The sequence continues at coordinate 1,923,206 of NC_137295.1, forward strand.
CGCCAGGCACGCATGTTTGAGCAGCTTCCGATGAATTCCTCCCGGCAAGAGTCCTTGACTGCACTGTCGGACGGCATCCTCAATTCTGTCTCGCAAATCAGAGTACCCGAGCCGGATTTCCAAGAGTCGCAGCTCGTTTACTGACTCTTGATTAGCCAAGCAAAGCTCATCTTTGAGCACAGAAATTTCGGAGTTAGTCGCTTTGATCGCAGTGTCCAGCTCAGATTCATCAATCATCTTGCGCGCCAGTTCCTGAATCTTTGCATCCTCAGTGTTCTCCAGGTTCCTGACCTCCGTATTGATTGATCCAGGACCGAGGGGCCCCCCATGGCTCCAATATTGGAGCCATGAGAGGTCTCTACGGCCACGTGAATGCCATTCGTCAAAGCAGAATCTGGTTTGAGTGTCTTTCAGAGTCGGATCATTGTAGGCACTGGCGACGTAGTTGATAATATCTGACGCGATAGAACGCTGGACTCCATACTGACAATCAAATTGACTGCAGCATGTCGCTGGTTCTTCACATTGCACGAGTTCTCCCATACCTTCATCCACTGGAGATCCATTTTCCACGCACACACCAGTATTCATGTCATTTTGTCGAACTCCTGGACCCGGATAATATGCAATCGTTGGAGCAGGTGTCGGCACGGTGGTCTTCGTCGCGGTGGTGGTCGTCGGCAGAGTAGTTGTCTTAGTTGTCGTTTTGGTCGTTGTGCTGGGGCGTTTCGTCGATGTCGAACTTTTTGTTGGCAAAGTCGTCTTGGATTCTTGGCGTGAGATGTTTACAACTGAGCTCTCAACCATATTTGAAGATTGTAGTCGATTACGAATTGAGTGTCTTGGTCGTCTGTCTCCCGGAACATCCCTCTGACGCGCTTGATCTCTGTCGGTGACTGGATCTTGCGACGGTCGGGGTTGTCCTCTGGGCTCAAACACCAGTCTGTTTCTCCTCGTTGGATTAAAGTTCAGCTTGTTCGTAGGCTGAGTCGTTGTCGTCGTTGTTGTTGTTGTTGTTGTTGGCTTGGTTGGTCGGCTTTCTCTGCCAATCGTGGAACTTTCAGTTGTTCTCCTTCGCCGGTTCCCAGTTTCTTCTCGAATCTCAGCCAAGAAGTCCTCCTTGAGCTGATCCACTTGTTTCTTCACCAACGCCAAAGTTGCATCAGCATCAATGACACTCTTTATCGTGTCTCGTTCGTCTGCAGAACAGTGAGCGAAGACGTCAGTCAAATCTGGTAGCTTATAGGAGATACTTATCGGAGATGATGTCTCTTCCTCGACGAGTAGCGTATTCTCCTTGTTCTCATTCACAATCATTATGTTCAAATCCGACACAACCGTGATGGCTGGTTCTTTCATCTTGCTCTCATCATTCGTTCTCTTGGTACTTGTTAGCTGAGTTTGTGGAGTTGTCTCTTGTGACTTTTCACATCTCGACTCTTGGATGAAAAATAACAGAAAAATTATTCGCTTGAGCCTCATCTTGAAAAATTGTGAAGTGACGAGTCGACCAGGAGAGTAGTCGATAAAATAAGTTGGTCGTAATATTAAAGTGCTAAAGCATGCATCTTTGTCTCAGTCTCAGAGACTGGTGACATTATGAGTGAAGTTTTCTTGCTGATATTGACAAACGTCAGAAGATAATTATTGGTAATGCGAGTTGATTAGACAGGTTGCGGTGAGTTGCACCTGGCGTAATCTTGGTGTCATTCAGTAAGGTAGTTTTGTTTCCTCATTCCTTCTTCCTGCTTCGTAGATTGTATGGAACGGGGCTCCGCTTCGCAGCGTCTCGGCGTGCGTGTAAGTCGAAACTCACCTTCTTCGAACCCGGCCGGGGTTTTTCCTCAGAATCAACTTGATTTTCTGGCATGACTTCCTCCAATTTCCGCTGTTCAAGACTTTCTCGCAAATTCGTCAGTTCTTCGACCTTCCTTATTTTGTCAATGGCTTTTGTGAACTTTACATGTCGAACCTTGCCACCAGCATCGTCCGAGTTCACAAGCGATACTGTATTATGCAGCTTATGTACTTCCAACACTCTGTAAGTGTCCTTCGACCATTTTAACTGGGCACGTTTTGGCAGACGAGCCTTCGGCTCCACACGTATTCGAACCAAATCACCTTGTTTGACTCTTGGCTCGATGGTCGTTTTCTCCGACATAATCTCCTCGTCAATCTTATTCCACAATTTTTCGCGTATTCTCTCCAACTCGACGTTGAGTAGCTTGATGTAATCATTCGTGCTCGTGCTACGAATTCGAGGTGGTAAGCGAATTCCAAGTGTTGCATCTTGTCCATAGACAATTTCAGCGGGTGCTGGTCCCTCCTTGGTCTTGGTGTTGTTGATCTCGAAACTTATCAGTTGCACCACCGTATCAAGCTCTTGTAGACTCAAGTGCAGAGGTATTTGGCCATCCGCTGTGAGAGTGCTCAGTCTCTCCTGGACATCCCGATTTCGTCTTTCCACACGTCCATTCGCTCGAGAGTTTCCTCCTGACGTATGAGTCAATGTCGCACCCAAGTTGAGTAGCATCTCCTTGAATTCTGGCGATTTGTACGTTCCATGGTTGTCACAAATTACTTCTGATGGTAAGTTCATTCGTAGCAGAATCTTCGTCACAATTTCCAGTGTATCTGACATCTTCTCAGTTGGCAACGCAGCCATTTCCACAAATCCCGAAAACGCACATCTTGCAACCGCAATATAATACGGTCTCGAGTGAACGCTTCTGGTATGGACAAATGAAGGGAAGCCACCGTCATGACCTCATCCTTCTCTTGTTTTTCGGTCATCGTCGTCGGTAAGGAAGTGCCCGAAGGTTCAGCATCAATCCACTCGCCCAGAAGAGTCCGTACTTGAAGAAGCGGTTCCTTCGTTTTCGTTGCAATTCGCACCGGTGATTCTAGACTTATCACTTTCCTTGACAGTAAATCCGTCAAGTGGAAGGACTCATCATCTCCCCGACTCCACTCGCATTTGAATTGAAACGTATTCAAGAACAACAGGCTTCTTGTGATCGGATTCGAGCTTGTTAGAGTAATACTTCCTCCAGAACGCAGCAAATGAAACACTGACTGGTTGTCAACTATCAGAGTGAAATCACGTCCAACCAGAAATCCAGCATTTACTCGAACTCCAGACGCAGCCGAATACAATTCCTTGGTCGGAATAGACCAAGAATATTGCGTTTTTGTAAATTGCCGCGAATCCACTGTGATTATTTCTTCGCGACCACTTTTCCGTTGGCTTAAGACAGCTCCATAGGCCTTGACCGAGGCGTCAGTCCGCAAGACAAATTCTGCAGACAAGTCGGGTTTTGTAAGAAGTATATTCTTGGCCACATGCTCAAGCAGATTTTTCCAAGCTCTCTTCGCTTCAGTCGATTCTGGCTTGTAGTTGCCATTCTCTCGTGCCCACTCAAATATCGGTTGCGCCGCATGCGCAAAATTTGGAATGCTCGTTCGAAAGTACGCCACTGAGCAAATTGCTTTTCGTAACGCTTTCCAAGTCAAAGGCACTTCGAGTTTCAAGAGCGAATCAACCCGCTTTCGACATGGTTTGTATCCTGCCTGACTCACCTCATAACCAAAGACAGTTATCTGTCTTCGCATGAAGTAACTCTTCTCGGGTGATATCACCAAATTCGCATCCGACAGACGATCCAGAAATCTCTCCAGCAATTCCTTGTGTTCTTGCTGAGTGTTTGAACACAAGGTGATATCATCCACGTAACAGAATACATTCGGCTCATCCTTCGCCAAGACGCCTGCGGTCAGTGATTGAACAAAGCTCGTGAGCAATCTCCCTCCAAAGGGGCACCGTCTAAAAACGTAGGCCTGCCCCTTCGGAGAAAGAAACGAGTAGTGATAACGATCATCCGCATGGATGTTAAACTGGTGAAACGCAGCCTTTAGATCCAAGGAGGAGTAGTACTTGTAACCCGACAGATTTTGCAGAATCGTTGAAATTGGCGGAAGAGGATAGTTTTTATCAGGGATTGTAACTGCATTGAGCGGCCTCAAGTCTAGGCACGCCCTCAGTTTCCCCGAAGCCTTCTTGACGATTACCCATGAGGCACATATAATGTCGATATTCGATACCTTTTCAACCACATTCTGTGCTTCGAGCTCTTCAATGTGGTTTTGAAGGTATTCTTTATGTGCACTCGCCACTGGGATCGGTTTTCGCGGTTGTGGCCTCGCGGTACTGGTGTTAATTCTGTAGGGATAATTGTACCGGAAACCAGGCCCAATGTCTGACTCCGACCTGGAAAAGACTGAGTCATTGTTGCGAATAACATCCATAGCCATCTCCTTTTCTGCCTCATTGAGACCTGTCATGTCAAATTTTTCCATCTCCAACTTCGGTAGTGACATCTGTCTTCTCATATGAGGTGGATTCTTGTGTTCGATTTCTTTACACTCGTGGTTTTGACGCTCGATCTTCTTCTTTAAGCTCGCGATGAGTCCTGGTTCCACGGCCACTTTTGCTGCAACACAGAACACAGTACTCTCATCCAAACGTAAAGGCGTTGTGTGCGGATTTCTCAAGACCATTTTGTCACCATGGACAACAGCTGGAATGCCTTGATGATCTTTGTATTTACCTATCAGGTTGATGCTATACCAGGCTGATTCATCCAGTTCTGTACTCACAGTTACTCGAGCTTCACCGAAAGGCTCTACCACCGCTGTTTGATGTACTCGTATTGTCTCATCTGTGAGTAATCTCAGCCGATGAGCATAGTTGTTCCACCTGTTCTTCATGGTGCAGTACCTTTGGTCAAATTGTAAAATGAAGTCAGCCAACACTGAGTACGGAAGAATGAGTTCGAACGAAAGATTTGGTATGACATAGAGTTCTATTTCCGGTACAATGTTTGAACCTGATCTCGCATGATCAATCGCAAGTCGAACCACTCGATTGCTCTTAGCCGAGATCCGATTCGAAAATCCAATCAAGTCCAACTCCTTCTCCACAGCTTTTGCATCTTTCGCCAAAGGGTGATCTTCATGAATGGCTCCTACCATGCTGCCAGTATCCAAGAGGGCTTGGCAGTTGATTCCAAAAGATTTGTCCGCATCCGGAGACCTCGCTTTCACAAGGACCACCGGAAGCTTCGGCATTTTCTCCATAAGCGTTGTTAGTAGCAGTTAATTTTCAGCATGCAAATCGTTGTAGTTAGGTCACTAATTGCGTCTCTCGCGTGACTGATGCCGAGACTGGTTGCGCGATGAGTGTCTTGATGAATCTCTTGAGCCGTATCTCGAGCCCGAAGTACTTCGTGTCCGATAACTATAGGCGGAATCCCGCGAGCGAGATCTGTCTTGTCTCCCTCCTCGTGACTCTCGAGAATTGCTTCTCTCTCGTCTATCACGATCACTCTTCCGGTTTCCGTAGTTGTCTTTTCGATTCCTCGAAGCACTTCTGTCGTTCTCTCTATTTGATTGCTTAGGATACGGAGTAGCTTGTCGGCGTGACCGACTCAGACTTCTTTTATAGCGCCCTCTTTGCTTTGGGTTCGCCATGCACTCATGTTTTGTATGACCTTTCATTCCACACTTGTAGCACTTTAGTGTCCTCGGATCTCGTCCTTCGTTGACACTTATATTCGTCATGTGCTGAGCTGTCTGTTCCATTGCCTCCGCCGCTTCATTTGCTAAGTTGCCAAGCATTGCAAACTCAACTCTCTTCGTATTCAATCGAACATGTTCTGCCACTCTCGGCTGCTTCAACCCCCTCGTGAAAAGATGAATCAGATCCATCTGTCTGTCGTCCTCATAGATTTCGGCTGGTCCTGGCGGAGACATGTCCCTCGCAAGGTAATACTCTCGAATGCACCTCATGAAGAAGCTGAGCGGTGATTCCGTAGCACCCTGTTTGAGGTTGTCAAGATTTGCTCGCTGCTTCATTGCTGATCCTCCATGCGCTCTCTTCAAGTGAGCAACGAAAATGTCCACATTATTTCTGCTTTGAGGCGTCAATTCACGGAAAATATCCATTCTGTCACTCTTCTCGAGTGCTGAGTAGATTATCTCAAAGTCATTCATGGGCGTGACCATTCGAAACACATATAACTTGTCAATAAAGTCATTTAGGTTGCTAAGTCTCTGCGCATGAGATGAGCCCTTCTCCCACGTCGGAGGTTTAATCGATGTTTTAAAGTAGGATTTGTCTTGCATTCTTCCAACTTCCCTTCTTGAAGCCACTTCTCCATACTCTCGCGGTCGCGACTCATCCCGGTATTCTTCACGTCGTCCCTCATAAGACGGGTAACGTAGAAAACGGTGATTTCGATCCCGAGAGAGTGGTCTGTCGTCTATCCATATCGACTCACGTTCATTACTCCGCGCCTGATTACGGCCACCCGGTGAGTTTTGACATCCAGTTTGATGTGCCAGTCCGCAACACCGTCTTTCTCGACTCCGTCCACGTCGTTCCAGATCAAGATCCATCCTCATCTCAGCCTCACTCCTCATCGAAGCATTCAGACTCTTATTTTTCTCCGATAGATCATTGAGGAAACTAGTGATTTCTTTACGAGCCTTTTCACGATGTCTCTCGAATTGAACCCTGGTGTTTCTTCCGTCTTGCGGTTGACCACTAAGTGCACCACTAATTGTGCCACTAATTGGTTGTTGCGTCGAGACTGCGGTCGCAGTTCGCGCAGGGTCGCTCGTCTGCCCGACTCTCTGCGTCGTCGGTTCAACCGGTGTTGATTGCCCTACTGACGCAACACCAGGTGCTTTGCGGGTTGGAGTAATCTGACGTCTGATCTTCTGAATAAAGGTCTCTCCTCGTTCATCATTCTTCCTCCGTAGCTCTTCTTGAAGATCTCCGCACCTTTCCAGCGTCTCTCGATATCTCTCTTTCAGATTTCGATTTTCAGCTTCCAACTCTCGAGTCTTTTCAGTGTCGTGACTCAATTCATCTTGTAACTCTTGAATGACTTGACGTAAACTTGCAATTTTTTCCTCATACATTGTTTGATTCTCAACCACCTCGAGCTGAATCTTCTCCAATGTAGCAGCCTGTTCCGCTTCAAAATTTTCAAAGAGGCACGTCACATCCATTTGTTGTTTTACCTCATGAGCCTTCTGTTTCTGATCTTCTAAGCACTTCTCTGCTTTGTACGCCAAATCATCCAAATCTTCCTTACTCACAAGTGTCACTTCACCAAAGTGTCACTTCACCAATTTTCTTCAATCGTATCATTTTCCTGAAGTTTTCATCAAGCTTATCCATGGCTTCTATGATTTTCGTCACTTCCGTCATTTGATCTGGGGCTTCAAGATCGTAGCAGGCAGACTTCGGATACTTGTCCTTCGGTGCTGCAACAAGTCTATGTAGTTCCAGATCATAGAATTCCAACATTCCGGCAAGCAAACTTGTAGGAAACCGAATCGGGACTCTCGTTATTCCAGCATTGTCCTCATACTTGTTTTTCAAGAAGTTCAGAACATCTGTGTTGTTTTTTCCTCTGAGAGTCGTCTCCTTGTGTCCGATTGCATCCAGAAGTTTCACATCAAGACTGGTTATCGAGTAGGTGTACCTCATGTTGCGCCACAGGCCAGTAGTACTGGTGTAGTAGTCTGGGGTTGCGAGTTCTTCACTTCAGTCACCAATTGTTGGAGTGACCTGCTAGTCTCTAACACAATCTCATTCGTTTTCAATTCTAGTTTATTGCAGAGTATCAAGTAGATTATATATCATGCACACAGCGCCCCCAGCAGAGGGCAGGAGAGTAGAAATCCCTATCGAGACTATGCAGGAACTCCTACACGTCCAAGATCGTCCGAGTCCATTGAGAAGCTGAGCCGATATTTGTAAACAAGTTCATCCAATTGAGCCTTTTGAACATTGTTTGCTGACCCGTATGATCCGATATCGGGTTTGAAATTGGTCCTTTCGGCGGCTTGTGAACGTCTTTGGAGGAACTGATCGTATTCCTCCTTTTCAGAGCCAGATTTTCTATCCAGCTCTATAATTCCTGTGAGAAGCAGATCTGAGGAATTTGGATTGATCGTGGGGATAGGTTTTCCTAGGAGAGTTATCGAGCTTTCTCCAATCGTAACTTGCTTGAGCGTATCCATGCCAAGAATGATCGGGCACGAAAGGTTTTGAACAATGAGCGGGTTGAGTTTGATCTTGAGTGGCGATCCATTTCTTATCAGATTTGCTTCGATCGTGGAGCTGAGCGTACTGACTTGAACGATTTCTGAATTCGCACACTTGAGCCTTATATTCGAGGGTGTTTGTTTGTTGACGTGAGCTGGAAGTAGGTCGATTACATCGGAGCGGAAACATGTTCGACTACATCCGGTGTCAATAAGAGCGGGAAAGGTTAGTCCCTGGAGCGTGATCTTGACATATTTGAGCGAGGTCGGTGCAAAATGAGCATATTTACACGTTTCGGTGACCTTTGATAGTCATTCCTCGTTTTTGATCAATTTCTTTACGTGAGCGGGAACATCATCGGAGTGGATGTATTTGCACTTTGATCCAAATTTACACGATCCCCTTTTGACAAAGCTGAATCAGAATCCGTCGATCTTCGAAGTGTCGATTCTGATCTCTTCCGCTTTGGCTCTTTTGGCTTTGGCTGATCCTTTTTGACTGCTTAAGACACAATTTTTTTCAATTTTGAGCAGAGCATTGACACTTCTGAGCTTTGTGTCGATGAGGTTTCCTCTGCAGTGAATATATTTTCTTTCTTGAAGAACGATCTTTCAAGTTCAGTGCTGCGCTGAGCGATGTTTTTGAGAGTCAGCAGCGATTTTTCCCTTCTGAGCAACTCACATAATCGCGGTTCTTGAGCGTTGATGAACCTTTCGCAAATTATGCTTTCGTCGGCTGGATCAAGGGTTTCTTTGCCGTATCCTTTCTTGAAGAAGGCGATGAGTTTTGTGAGCGCCATGAATTGTGATTCACTCCCACGTTGGAAGGTGTTGTACTGGAATTTGTAATGTTCGGCATCCTTTCCGTGGATGAGAGTGAGTTTTTTTTTGAAAAGATCCCAGCTTTTGAGCTCATCAGCTGAGATCGCTTCGATCAGTGCGCTTCCGGTCTCTTCAGTCAGAAGTTGAGCGAGACTGACTTGGATCAGGTTTTCTTGCGAGAGACCGTAGCAGAAGCTGTAGATTTCCATTGACTTTAACCAATTTTGTATGGGGACCGAGGGGTCAAACTTCGGAGTCTTGATCTTGAAGTTATCGCCCTTTTTTGGTTCGTGTCGGGATCTTGACCGTTGTTTTGGAACCTTTGGAGCTTCTCCCTCCTTTTTGTGGTTTTGATCAGGAGTCTCTTTCTTGATTTTCGGTTCATTCTTCGGAGCTGATCGTTGATTCTGTCGAAACGTTTCATCAAGTTCACTTCAGTCAATAGAGTCTGGAAGAGATTCTTCCGAGCTTTCATTGTCAGTGGCTTCTTCCATTTTCATGGAGATCATGAGCTCGGCAAGTGTTGTGGCTTGAGCGGATGCCAGGATTTGCCTGATCTCCATCTTGTGATGCCTCTTAGCGAACTTCTGATCTATCTCGTCGCTTCCGTCATCATCATGGAGGTAGTTTGTGAATTCACCTTCCTTGTTGAACACGAACTTACGATTTTCGGCGAAAAACTCCCCATCCAACTTGTGGATATTCAGAACAATTGATGACTTATCTGTGATAGGGAGCTGTGGAGGATACGTTTGATTCGAAACATGGTCGTAGATCTTCAGCAGTTCTTCTCGATTCAGATCAGAGGCAAGTTTGAAATAGCGAGTCATGTTTCTTTACAGCAGCTCTCTTCAATCGTAAATCTCTATATGGGCGAAGCGTTTTTCTCAGTCACCAAATTTGTAATGGTTTTGCAACCTATGCAAATGAGTGAACACAAGAGAAATATACAGACAACTGAGCAAAGTTGGCTGTGTATAAAAAGAGTAAGGTTTTTGAGCTTTTTATTTGATCTATTCTCTGAGCGAGCAAAAGTGAGAATGAATGTGAGAGAGATGGTGAGCGGTTTTTATAGTTTTTCAAATTTTCGGGTTCCCAGTAGATTAATCGGCTGTTATTCGATCGTATTGTTTTCATCGGATTAATTGAACATGAACGTAATAATTCGTCACCAACGGATTTTGTCACTTGGAAAAGGAATAATTCCATTTTAGCGGATTAATCGGATTTCGAGCATCAGGACGTGAGAATAATTTGAAGAGCGGCGTTTTAAAACGGATTATTTGGTTTTTCAGGAAGGGCGCGCGTTTAAGAGTCGATTATTTCGCCAGCGCTATTGCGCCATCATTTTCACTTACGCGCCGTGCTCGCGTGGCAAGCTTTGCTTTGCCCCGCGGCGTGATCGTAATTAGAGCTACAGTTGGCACCCAAAATTCGGTACATAATTTTGTAGCCGGAATCTTCGAAAATGTACCGAATTTTGGGTTATGGGAATTTTGTCGACGGATTTATGTAAAAATGGAATTTATTTTTTATCTTATCGCCAACCGTTCTTGCAGGATAAATTCATTGCCATTATTGATCTCATGCTTCTCTACAGCAGAAAGACTGATTGTTTTCTTGTTGATTAAAAATGCATTCGCTTTACTTTTAATATGGGGAAACAGAGAAAACTTATCCCAAAAAAAGAGCTTGGTTCAATTCGTATTGACCTTCCGGTTTCAAAGAAGAGAGAATTTATCAAGCGAATCATCCAGTTCGGCGGAAAATACAAGACCATCAATGTTGATTACAGAAAACTCCAAAAAGGCGAGAAAAAGAAAGATCTCCCTCGTACAACCTTTAACAACTGGAGAAATTTTGGTTCGAAGTATTTGGACGATGATAATGTCGCATGCAACTGTCGTCTTTCTTACAATAAAAGTGATTCAAAGAAACGATTTGAAGATATTGTAATGGAGCGAGTAAAATCGGCAGCAGTTGACACTGAAGGATCTTTTGGATTGCTTTTGATATTAGAAGATGTTCAAAAACTCGCTGAATTCGAAGGCAACGAAGAAATTCGTTCATTAAAATTTAGCCAGAATTATATTGATCGAATCATGAGGCAATATCATTACCGAATCACAAAGGTAATGAAATTTTCATTCCTGTTATATTTTTTGAAGGCTTTGAGCAACACAAAATCATTAACAGAAGATGAAAAGCATGCGGAAAGTACTCGTTTGGAAGCTGTTCAGAAGGGATTTACGACTGATTGCATTTTCAATTGTGATGAGGTTATTTGAGCAGATATAATTAAAATTGCACCATAGTCACTTACTTTTTAGAGCGCACTGTTTATAAATTATGAGCCCAAATGCCGAATCATTTTGAAGAGTGGCTCTCATTTCAAACGATCTCCTCCGACCAATTCGAAATTGCGGGTGACTCTTCTGCCGTTCATCCCAGTTATTGGGCCAGTGAAGTTCAAGCCTGCAATTATTTTGAAAGGTTTGAAATCCGGGCGAGTAGATCGAGTAAATGGGTAAAGGATAATCGCGAGCTAATCGCGAAAAATTCGCGATTTTTAATGGGGGCCTTAACTTTAAAAATATTTAGGCCACAAAGCTTCGCGCTGGAGCGACATTTTGGGGTCCCGGTGCATAAAACGGCGCGGCAAGGAGATCTGCCGAAAAGAGCTCCAGCAGGGGGTTCTTTATTCCAATTCTAAGGGTTGGTGCACGAGAGAAATTTTCGAGGCTGAGGTAATACGTTTTTCCAAGTTTTTGGAAAAGCATAGGCCTGGAAAAACGTGCTGCCTCTTGCTCGACAATTTCTCCGCGCACAAAGTTGACCTGGGTGGACTTGGAGTGAAGAACCTCCGGCTGGAGTTCTTCTTGCCGAATTGCACCGGGACATTTCAGCTGGGCTCAGCAAACCGGGCTGTGTAAAAACCTGTCACAGGTCGTGTTTCCGGTTTTTCGGGAATCTGTCTGAGTACGAGGAGCCATTGATTTAAAATTCGTTTGCAATCAAGCATATTTTTTGCTCGTCGAACGTACAGTATCAATGGCTAAAATTGGGTGATCAAGAAGAAATGAATCATGCTGGCTCAAACGCAGTTGAAACATGTCACTTTGACTTTTTATACGTAGGAAACAAAAAATGGCATTGGAGTAATGCTCTTCTGTAGTAATGCGAAGGGGTACTTTTCAAGTCAAAATAAAAGTTCAAGCCTTCGCCAAAAATGATTCACTTTTCCAAGTCTCTCATTTAATTCTAAACTAGTCTCTGTGGATTAGTCCGTACCACTTGTGTCTGTTCTCGTAATTGGTGAGCGTAAACAGCAGTTTGAGTTAATCCATCTCTCGATTTTAAAAAATCACAGGTTGCCGAGCCCTGAATTCTCGCCGGCGGACCAAGTGCTTTTTGCCTGTTTAAAGCAGTCATATCGGCGTTGGCTCACCAAGTTTCGCCACGAGAATCAAATTCCATCACCTTCTCTCAAAATTGGCGTGAAGATGGCTCTCAAACTGACAATGGAAATTTCTCCAAATGTCATTTCTTCTTCGTGGAAAAGAACTGGAATTAAGCGGTTTTCTACTTTGGAGGTAACTAGTCTCGTCTTTACTATTCAATTTTAAATCTTTAGGCATGCGAAGAAGCCGACGAAGAAGCCGTTCTACTGCATCAGTTGGAGACACTGGAGATACAAGAAGAAATGGAAAATGAAGACAACGATGAAGGTGACGTGATGGAAGTTCAAGAAGCTGGTCAATCTGATGCATCTCCGGTTCCGAAAAAGAAGCCAATTCAGTCTCAAATTACTTCTTTCTTCGCTAAGAAGTAATCTTATAGTAGAAATAAAAAATCTTTTGAAAAATTTTGTTTTCATTTTTCGCAAAAATGTACCGAATTTTGGGTGTACCGAATTTTGGGTGCCAACTGTATTCTGTAAAACCACTACAACAGTAAACCTCAACTTGAAGCAAAAAACTTACTTAATTATAATAGCGCAGACTCAAATCTACAGATAGAAGTGTCAATCACTCTTTGCCGATTTGGGAATCGTAAGATATTTAAGGTTTTCGAGGTTGAAATACGATATTTAAGCCTTGGGAAAGTCCTCCGGAGGACTTTTCTTGAAGATATTTGCTTAGAAAGCATTTACTCTTTAATTCAGTGACCTCAGATTACTTCAGTCTTGAATCATTCTTCAAGAAAAATCTTCCAAAAACCGGATTTTTGGTGTAATAATGCATTTTGGTGGTGCTCTTATATGAACTCGAATTCATAATACATATATGTATAAGTAACCTTTCATTAAAAGGTAAATAAAATTTACTTAAAAATAAAGATTAATGATGCATATTATTTTGGTGTTTTGGTGCAAACTTGGTCGTGCAATAACGTTATAATAAAAATTTTTATCATTTGTTTTTCTCAGGCGCTTTTGAGACAATATTTTTTGAAATCTGCGTGCCTTAAAACCCTTGGGAACTCATTTTTCAAAAGAAAAAACTAAAAATTTCATTTTTGGAACTTCAAACGGCTCTAGAATCCTATTCCCAGCTCGTTTGGTGATGAGTCATACATTTTTAGAATCCTCAGATCATGTAGATCACGTGGGAATTTACAGCCGGAGTCCAAATTAAGGGACACCAAGATAAGGGACTTTTTACGAAAAATGCCGAAAATCTGCGCCTCAAAAAATCTAATTTAAGGGACTTTTTCAGACGAGAAAATTTCTTTTATTCAATCGACAGCAGATAAAGGAAATCAGTTGCTTGTTTTTTAGATTTTTTGAAAAATTAAGTGATCTGTGATTAAAAATACGAAATCGCTCCAGAAGCTGGATTCGTAGAGACGGAAACAGCATTTTCAGCTTCTTCAAAAGCAAAAAACTGCTCTAGAAGATTTTTGTGAAAAATTTCGCGTGCCCGGAAATTTTCCTTCATGACCCGATTTATGGGACTATTTTCGACAATTTTGGGACCAAAAAAGTCCCTTATTTTGGACTCCGGCTGTATAAGACCGCTTCAAGTTGACCACCCAAAACCACATGCCGTACCCAAGTATACAACATCCTCAAATTAAAGGAAGAAGGTCAAAATTTGGCTTTTCTTCACATTTTTCTTGAAAAATTCAAAATTATAAAAGATGCTAATTAATTATTAATGAAAAATAATATAAACATAATAAATATAAAATCTTTCGGGCTGTCTTAGCCCCGTTTCTTGATTTTTTAATTTAAGGGGCTTGACATAGGCGTTGAACTTTTAGTTGATCAATCTTAGTTCTTTGCCCAACCCCTCCCACACCCATCGTTTTTAAAATTCAAATTATCCTAGTTGTCAACTTAATTATGGTTTTTATTTAAAATGGGGAAAAAATATTTTAATATGGAGATTTTTAGTCGCTATGATTTTTGGCTTGAAAAAATCATCTTTGTACATCTTTTGCTGTCCTTTAGTTACAATCAGGCTAAGTTTAGAGAGTTCGAAAAAATAGATTTTACTTTTACGCTGGTTTTTGCGTGCTCACCCTGTATCCTGCGCCCCGTGTCTGATAGCGCGCCATGCGCTGCATTTAAAATATCGGCAAAATTCACTGTTTTTCGTAAATTTCGGACAGATGCATGTGCTTTTCAAATTATTTCATAAAGGATTTGAAATAAGCTCGCCCCGCCGGTCATTCCAGTAGCATAAATTTTTGAAATCGGAATACAACCTGGTGAACACAAAAACACCATCTTTGACCCTTTATATTTTGTCAACCCTTTTGTTTAGAGAGAGTTTATAAAGCAAAAATACTTATTTGAACTGTCTGAAAAACATATTAAAAATGAAAATCATTGGGATAGTATTTCGGGTACTAAATTTTTGTGTACGGACCCTAAGACGCGCTTTTTTACGATTGGATTCTTATAACTTTTGATAGAGTTAACCAAATCTGGAGTCTTTGGGATCAAAATGATCCTCTCAAAAAATTAAAATTTTCCAATGCATTAGATTTTGAAAATTAAGTACCAATTTTCCGGAAATTATTTTAGGTACTCTAAAATATTGTTAGATCGGGACGAAACTAGTACCAGAAAGATCGCCAGAAAATTTCATGAAGAATGGTACCCATTTTGCTTCGTTTCGAACGTGCCCTTACAAAATAGACGGTAATCGTATTTTAGTACTTTTGGGTATCTTGAGCTAGTGATAAAATGCTCTAAAAGATAGATAATAGTCTGGTAATAGTATCAATCTTCATGAAATTTTCTGGCGATCTTTTGGTACTAGTTCCATCCCGATCGAACAACATTTAGGGGTACCTAAAATCACTTCCGGAAAATTGGTACCTAATTTTCAAAAACTAATGCAGTGGAAAATTTTTATTTTTCGAGAGGATCATTTTGAGCCCATAAACTCTAGGTTTGGTTAACTCTATCAAAAGTTATAAAATCCAACCGCAAAAAGCGCGTCTAAGTATATGTGTGTCAGTGAGAAATGATCATTTATATATGGTTTTTGTGTGTTGTGGCGAGCGTTTGAATCGTAGTGGGTACTACCGTTGCGCTCTCACTTTTAAGGCGGTGAAAAATCTGGGTCTGAAGCCCTCTCAGACCGAGATTTAGCGCGAGGCGTGTATTTTCTGAGACGTACAACACCTACCACACTCCCCGCAGCTCAGAGCTTTGCCGAGCGCGCACCAATCAGAGCGCGGAGTGAAATAAGCGCCCTCACTCGGAAATAAAATCAAGAATCAAAGTTTAATAAAATAAACGGTTTTTTACAGTGATGATGAATTTAAAACTTATTTTTGCTTAAAAGGCGGTTATTTTTAGTACATACAGTGGGTTGCGCAGGTAGTTGCCCCCTAAAGAGCGGGCGAAGGGTCAACCAATCCTGCAATCACTTTGAGCAAGTCTAGAAAGGAACAATAGAAAAAGCGCGGGCGAAGGGGCAACCAAAGCGGCAATCGCAAAGGGGCAACTACCTGCGCAACCCACTGTAATAATAATATAGTTACATATAATATGTAGTTATATGTAGTTAAAATAAATTGATCGATAAAATTTTATTGGCTTTTCCACACTCAATCCCGGCTTCACCCACTTCAATCTTTGCCTCAACAACTTCGATCCTAGCTTAACAGACGTCAATCCTGGTCGCTCAAGCGTCAATCCCGGCTTCTTAAGATCCGATCGGGGCGTCACTTTCTTCAATCCTAGCTTCTCAGATCCCAGTCCCGGCTTTTCAGTTGTCTATTATTCCTTCTTGAATAATGATCATGGCTTCTCCAAAATTAAATTGACATTGGAAAAGCCGTGATTGAAACTGATGAAGCTGGGATTAACGCTGAAAAAGTCGGGATTGACGTCAAAGATTCTTTGACAAAGAACCCGGGATCGACATTCGAAAATCCAGAATCGGCAGACTCCTGAATTGGCTATTTAAGAAACTCAGGATTTTGAGAAATCCAGGATTTGAGAAATGCGGGATTTTGGGAAATGCGGGAGCAGAAAAAAGAAAAGGGTTGAAAATTCCAGCGGCGAGAAGCAAATAAAATTTGGCGAGAAAAAAGCCGTCAAAATCGGATAAATGAAGAACCATTTTCGTGGAAATGCACCAAAAATACGCATTTTTTTACAATTCTAATTATTTGAATCCAATATCTCATTTTTATCAAATAATTTGAGGCTCAACAATGTCCGTGCGAGACCCATTTTGGCAAAAACCGTAAGGGAGCTCTTAAAAAGAAAAATAAAAAAAAAAGACCATAAGTCTTTTTAAAACTGGGACAATTGGAATTTTATAAACGATGGGTGAGGGCGGGGTTGGGGACTTCACTGAGATTGATCACCTCAGAGTTCCCAGCCATTGTCAAGCCCCTTAAATTAAAATATCAAGAATCGGGGCTGAGACGGCCCAAAGGGCCGTCAAGCCCCTTAAATTAAAATATCAAGAATCGGGGCTGAGACGGCCCAAAGGGCCGTCAAGCCCCTTAAATTAAAATATCAAGAATCGGGGCTGAGACGGCCCAAAGGGCCGTCAAGCCCTTAAATAAAAATCAAGAATCGGGGCTGAGACGGCCCAAAGGGCCGTCAAGCCCCTTAAATAAAAATATCAAGAATCGGGGCTGAGACGGCCCGAAGGGCCGTCAAGCCCCTTAAATTAAAAATCAAGAATCGGGGCTGAGACGGCCCGAAGGGCCGTCAAGCCCCTTAAATTAAAAATCAAGAATCGGGGCTGAGACGGCCCGAAGGGCCGTCAAGCCCTTAAATTAAAAATCAAGAATCGGGGCTGAGACGAAGGGCCGTCAAGCCACTAAAACTTAAAAATTAAAAAGAGTGAGCTGAGTGAACTGATTTTCGAAAATGAATTTATCTGCTCAGACAATAATCACTCAGCTCAGCTTAGGCTAGCTCAATTATTCACGAACATGATCTATTCTGCTTAGCTTAGCTTAGCTCAGACAAGTTTCATTCAGCTCAGCTTAAGGATTTCTACACATTTTCCTTACATAAAAGCAGTAAAATACAGCTCAACCCAGCTCACTCAGCTTAGCTCACCTCTTATTTGGGTGATACGGCCTAATTCTTCGGCTTGGGGGCCGAAGGATTGATGCGTGTTAGAACTCTGATTCTTCGGCAAAGCCGAAGAACTAATGACTATTTATACAGTGATCCTTCGGCAAGAATCCGAAGAATAGATGATATAAAAACACTGATTCTTCGGCTATGGATAATTACAACCGAAGAATTGAATAATTCTTATTCACTGATTCTTCGGCTTCTCAAAAAATTCTGTTTTTTTTTCTTAAAAAAATTCGTTAGCTCTAAGAAATCAAATAAAAATAAGTAAGTTTCGAGATTTTATTGAATAAATATTTTTCAATTGATTTTATTCCAGTCATTATGTACAGCGGTAGAGACAGAAGAAAAAGGGTGTCACCTTTTTAAAAGTATCATTTTCAATAAGAAAAATAAAAAAATGAGAGAAGGGTAGGCCAAAAAAGGATGAAGTCTTCAGATCTCATTCAAGCATTCAGAGGTCATTACTTAGGAATTAGTAATGAGATTGAAAATTTGCTGAAAGTCCATTTCGCCCTCGTATGATCGAATAGTGTCAACAATGTGCTTTCTGTAATTATGATTTTGCAGTGCTTCTGCTGACACAATATGGGCCTTACGACCCAAATTGGTCAAAAAATCGATACTCCGGAAATACATGTAACTTTTCAACACAAACACGCGATCAATACACCGACGCTTATGGGACTTGGCAACAATTTTTCGAAACTCCTGATTACTTCTTTCTAAAGTATTACTAGTTAAATCAAGGAAGATATCAGCCTCACTAAGAGGCTTGTACCAACTCAAACGCTCTGCGTCGGTGGCAAACCGTTTTCGATATTTTTTAATGAGTTTCTCACTTGCTTTACGCAACTCGTCGTTTTTCAGACGATCTCGACAAAGATCATCGAATTGAATTTTTCAAGAAGAAAGTCGAGAAAGGAAACAATCCTTTCATGTGGAAGAAAAGGAAGAGAACGAATACAAGTGTACAAATTCTGAAAGCTCACATTCTCAATCAAGTCATCATGATTGTCAGCATTAAAATCTTTCGAGCGTTAGCTGTATAGTGAAAAAAACAATTTTGCGTATAAATACCATCAATGTGATTTGCTGCAGTTGAATAAAGAGCAGGCTCAGAATCTGTACACAAAATTGACCCATACATTTTCGAACCTTTGATGGACAAATGAATTTCATTAAGCTTCGTAAAAATCATGTTGTACTCTTCAAACGTCCTGTAGAAATGTAAAACCGCATATATGACGCAATTTTGCATTGAGCCATTTTCATCATGGATCTTTGCTTGAACAAATAAGCATTGCTTGAAGCGACCTCGCCATAATGTCCACAAAGAACCATCTTAAATGAATCTGTTAACTCCGCAACCGATGATTGATAATTCGACTATTCATCTATCAAAAATGGGGGTCATGCACGGTCTAGCACTATCTTGCTTCTTCATGCATGTTCTTCAAAACTCTCGTAATCTTCAGCAAAAAAAGTTACATCTCAATGGGGCTTTACGTTTATATGAGGCAAATTGATGAACCGAGGGAATCGAAAAAAGTACCCAGTGCAGTCGAGCACGACAAAAAACGGCTTTACGAGGCAAACCCTCCGAATATCTATTTTACAACTCGCGCGGTAAAAAAAAGTGTCTCCAAAAAGAGGGGGTTCAACAAAGGTTTCGCTTCCGGAAAATTTCCAAAAATGACGCTTCTTGAACAATTACTTTTTCCAAAAGATCATTTTTCGAAAACACATTCGATCAAAATTGTCAATTTATTGAAGGGAAAAAGGACCACACGCTAATAGTGGTCGTTTATTTAGAGAAATAATTAATAAGAATTTTCATTCTGCAATTTGTGCAGATTAATGGTTTACCATCATAAATTGCTAGTTTGATGTATGACTATTATTAATCGTCCCGTTTTTATCATTTTAACGACTCGTGCGATAATAAGCCTGGGCATATTCCTTTCGCTAATAATAATCAGACGACTTTGTTATACTTATCGCCTATTGTACCTAGAATGAGTCACTCTTGCGATTTTGGCGCAATAATTTCGTTTATGGAGCAAGCTACTAGCGCACAGACTCATGCCAAGTATTCATAAACTGCTACTAAAGAGATTCTAGTTAAAGCCATTCTGGCCAACATCTGCTGTATCTGGTCAGAGTTCCGGCCTAATAAATCTTGACCTTCGTCGACCTTCGTTCGAGTCATTTTCTGATTTAAAATATGCCAGAAACGGCAGTTCTTTATTCAGAGAAAAAGGATCAAATGAGGGTGACAAGAAATTTGATGAATTTCTAAAAAGGAATTTTTTCCCTTTTCCGAATATTCAAAATCTTTCCACACTTCCCATGCAATCTGCAAGCGTAAAGAGCAAACTCAACGATGTAAGTTATCAGTTGCAATTTCAATTGAAACTTCACCATGAAATCACTCAAATAAGCTAAGTCAATCAAACTTATCAGAACACAACATAAAAGATGCGTTTAAGTCAAAGCTGACTGTACTATCGTTCTGAGCGTCTTTATAAAGTGACAAGTTAATCAATTACCAATCTTTATCCGCCACCAAAAAGCTTTGTGCGAGATGGAACCCAGGTTTTATTTTCTCCTCGAGATCATTTTCTTAATTCGCCTTAGCTGAAATAAAAAAACAGCAAGAATCGAAAGATTTTAAGCTGATTTTTGCAGGCAACAAAGAGATTCTTCTAAATTGCTCTTAACCTAATTACTCGGTCATAGTCCTAGTCAATAGCAAGATTCTGATCATCAGAATACATTTCTTTTCTTTTTAAACCGCGAAAAAACAATGAGCATCTCTCGTATTCTATTTTATCTATCTCTGCCATAACAAAAATTAAAAATTAAGAGAGCGCGCAGATCGAATTTTTTCGCGTGTTTACGTTCCTTTGAAATAGACGGAAGGGAAATTTAACTTGCTCAAGAGAGAAATAATAGCCATGGAAAGAAGGCTTTTCAATTGTAAAGGGTTAACGATGGTCTGGTGTTTCTTGGCTTAAGAAATCTAGGAGCATAATTAATATTTGAAGGGGAAGAACAATCCCCTACTTTTCAGCAGAAAATTTTCAAATCCAATTGCCCCTTACCACGGGGCTTCGCCCCTTTGGTCCTAAGATGCCGGGGTCTAGTCTAGGGTTACTTAGGGTTACCTTCGGTAACCCTAACTAACCCTAGCCTATCCCCCTCGGGTAAGTTTGTTCTGTCATTTTGCCCAGTGCCCCTAACACTAGCCTCAAATTATAAAGAATACTTCAAGCTTAAAGTTGATTTTTAATAAATTGTCACTTACCTACGAGAATCGACTGATATTGAGAAGGAAGTTTTCGAATGAGTTTTTCGTTGTAGAAATAAATCACTCCTGTTTCTGCATCTGGATGCATGATTTTTCTTCCATTTTCACAAAGATCTGTGTCAAAGCTCACAGAAAGCTTCGCAAAACGAAAGAAGATACGATTCTCTTCCTTTATTTTTTTCATGAATTTTTTCGAGCTCATTTCCTGACTCAGAAAAATCATAGTTCGATACATCATCAATCTCCTGACGCTCAAGCTCGTATTTTCGTCGGAGAAATCGGATCATTTCAAAGAACTCTCTGTCAGCAGGGAAATTTTCAATAAACTCATCTTCGGAAAAGAGCTCCAACAATTTACGATGACAGAGCATTTTGATTTCCGTATCAGTACTGTGTCGCAAGCTTGAAAAATTTTAAAAATTTAAAATGATCACTCCAAAAACCTTTCAAAATTCTCGTTAAGAATTTGTTTAAGAGAATTTTTAACACGAATTCTCAATGTGATGTGATTGCCACATGTGTGAGCACCACCAGCGACAGGAATGATATGGTATTTTGAAGGATCAAATGTGTTCGAATTTCGGACGATCAATGTCTTGAACTCATTCGTTTGATAGGGCGTTCCATCATCTTTTTTTCTAAATCGGATATAGTGTTTTCTTTCCGAGATAGATTGATCGATTTTTAAAATGTTCAAAAATTGTCCAATAAAATGAAAAAGTCTTATTTCATACATATAAAATTGAACCATAACTTGAACTTTGTACGTGACTTGGCAGTTTTCGCCGGAACATCCATAAGTAATGAAGGAGGACAAGGCATATTTCTGGTGAATTAAGATCTCTCGATCACCTTCGACAATTATGATGGAAGGATAGTCCTTGTTATTCCTCACAATCTCTTTTATTTCGATAAAAATAATATCATCCATATTGCATTTATAAAGATTATCTGCAAGAAAAAGAATGAGCGATGAGAGAAGATTTCTGACTTTTAATAGAGGAAAATTTCTAGATTGCTTTAGTCACAAGATTTGCAGATGATAGAAATAACGAATCTCGAGATTTTTAACATTGCGTCATAATTTTGCCGAAGAATCAGTGTATTATTTTCCAGTCATTATTCGGTCTCAGACCGAGATACCGAAGAATCAGTGTTAATAAAAGCATCAATACTTCGGCATTTTAGCCGAAGAATCAGAGCAATTGCAGACATTGATTCTTCGGCCTTGCCGAAGAATCAGCCCATACCACGCTTATTTGGATCTGCTCAGCTAAGCTCAGCTCAATAACCTCTAAAAATGGCCAGCTCAGCTCAGCTCAGTGAGCTCCAAAATAGGCGTGCTCAGCTCAGCTCAGAGAATTTCTCACTCATGGCAGCTCAGCTCAGCTCTTTAAAAATAAAGCCAAATTTGTAACTCTGGTGGGAGATTGGAGCTGAGATTTTTGAAAATTTCGAGCTGTTATCTTAATCCTGGGTTAATCGATTTCTATCTGGGCTTTTCCAGCGGCTATCCAATCTTGGGAAGTCATGATCGACATTCGAGAAGCATGATTTGCAACTGAGAAGCCGAGACTGAGGTCTGAGAAGCTAGGATTCAAGTAAATGACGCTTGGATCGGCATAAAGAAGCCGGGATCGACGCTGGAGATGCAATAATTGACGTTTGAGTCACAAGGATTGACGTCTGAAAGCTATGATCGAAGTTGTTGAAGCCGGGATTGAAGTTGATGAAGCCGGGACTGACTGTGGAGAAGCCAATAAAAACAGTTTTATCGTCAATCATTGATTGACAATCAATCTAAATTAATTCGCATCGCCGTTAGCCAAAGGCGACTATTTTGTTTATAATAGGATGATAAAAGGTATATCAATAGAGCCAGCATAAATATGCAGAAAAAACTGCACAAAAAAATGTCTTTTTTACTAAAATAAATTTATCAAAGAAGAGTTCCTAATTAGCAAAGGAAGATTTTTTGCATTCCTAGAGCGCGCTGCTCCTTAGCGCCCCCACAAGGCCGACCCTCAAGTCAATTTTTCCCCTGCTTCGAGATGTTACGTCATTCCGAGTAATAACCACACCGCAGGCTCAAGTGAAAGTGCGCCTGAATTTTTAGCGCACCGCCCCGCGAGTGAAATCGCAACGGTATTTGAGAAGTGATGAGTTGCCGCTAGTCTGTGGTGAGCTGAGCGTCTGCGGAGCGCGGCTGAGCGTTCGCGCGTGGTGAAATGCACTGCGCGTGCCGTGAAAAGCGTTTCGCTGCTGATGAACTGCGCGTGGCGCGGCGGAATCAAGTGCGAGAGACATGTAAGAAACACTACATACCGTGGTTTTCCATCTTAAGAGCGCCAAACTTAAGAGCGTTTTTGCCAATATTTTCCAAATTTTGTTATCTGAAAAAATCCCAACTCTAGAGCGTTTTTAGGAATTTTTAATTAATAATTAGAATAACGGTTATTACAACCTGAAAAATCATTGAAAAAATTGTTTTCTACGCTTTTAAAAATGACCTCAGATGCATTTTAAGAGTTTTTGAAAAAGTTCATTTTATGCATTTTCATTCATCATTTTTTTCCCACTGTCATCCTAGTTTGATCGTAAATTTTCTAACTTAAGAGCGTTTTGGTCTCCCTCGTCATCTGAAAAACGCTCTTAAGATGGAAAACGACGGTATATTCCTCCCTCATTTATTTATAGATTGTCGACTATGCGGGAGAGGAATGTCTTGTGTTTGAAAGCCAATAATTTCATCGAGTGCATTTTGTCCATAAGCAGTTATTGTTGTCAATGGATCGTTTTCCATTTGATTGTCAGCATCAATGGGCGGCTGTCGAGCAAGATCAACCGGAACATGTCTGATTGCCAATCAGTGATTGGTGAGCCTTCGATAAACTGTATATGAGAAGAAGATGTCTCGTTCTTAGCAGGCCGTTTCAAATTCAACTGTTCTAAGAGGCGAGCCATGATAAATTCATCTTCAGAAATCAGAAGTTGTAGATCAGTAATTTGAATATTATGAAGATGTCTCCAGAGTGCTCTTTTTCTAGACCATTTGTTTTCGTATTCATCAATGATCTTCTTTCTTGATTCACTTGACGAGCATATGGCTGTAACAAGGAGATTTTGCAGGAATAAACGAGGAGGCCGTTGAGATTTGAATCACTTGCGTTCAGGTCGAGTTCTTTTGCGCTAGGATTTCGTACGAGTCGAATTCTTGAATAGAATCTTCAAATTTCTCAATCATACTGCGACTCGTTGTTGTTTTTTCGCAGGTAATTTCAAAGAGCGGGATTCGTATTCCTTTTGTATAGTTCACGACAAACTGTGTGTAGCGCCTCTTGACATTATTCTCTTGCAAGTGAAATATTTCATTTTGTAGGAGACTTGGCATTCCCTTCTTTCAATTGTTTCCGGATTTCTCTTATTGCAATTTGAAACACGAAAAAGTGTGATAGTAGAGATGTGACTCGCGTGATTAATCTGAAAGCTTCTCATCCCTTTCAGATCATTCTCGGCTTCGGCTTGTTTCAGTTCGTGCGTTTCCATTTCCACGGTGGGGGACAGGGATGTGACGACGGGTCCCTTTTGTCCTGGCGCGGGAGATTTACGAGCGTTGCAGCGCGCCGAGCTGTTTTTCCTGTTTGAACAGCAATTTTTATTGATTTGGGTTCTAGATTGCGGAGTAGCGTGAGCTTTTGAAAAACCAAGTGAGCAATTGAGCATTTGTGAGCAAACGAGCAGTTTTCACTTTTTTCTTCTTTCCCCCTTTTAGAAGAAGGTGATTCGCATCGTTCTATTTGAGCTGGGAGAACGCGTTTAGATCATTTTCCAATACGATGATTTGCCAACTGCACACATTGCCGACATCTGCGAAATAACGGCGCAAGGTTAAGAATAGCGGTCCAAGTAGAGGGCGCCAATATCTTGAACATAATCAATGTTATGCGAAAATCAATCCATAGTGGCCTGTTTTAACTTTAATTGAGCGGCGATTGAACGGAACTTGACTCATTCTTGCGTGCATCATATCGCTAAAGTCGTGATTATTGTATTTGAGCTTTGATCGATCGTTGTAGCAGGTCTTTTATACTTTGGTATTCGAATTTCTATTAAGCACTTTATGAGTTGAACATCTCATCTTATTGTTTTTGTCTAGAGCGCAGACGATCTTTCCATATTAAATCCTTCTTTTCGCTTTGATTGAGCAATAGTCGATCATTGACTTTATCAAGAGAGGCTTCTGAGCAAGGATTGTGAGCTTGAGCTTCTTCATCTTTCAGAGCAGATTTTCTTCTTTTTTCAAACTTCAGTGTGTTTTGAACACGGAGTTGATTTTTGAGCTTGAACTTTTTCTGGATTGAAGTCGTCTTGAGGCTTGTCGCTGCAGATCAATTGCGTTTAATCGTCCTCAGTTTTGACTTTGAGCGGTCAGATAAGGCATATATGTCTACGGTACTCTTTTCTGGTGAGCGGACACTTCAGAATGTAGCTGTCTTTTGAAAGCCTTCTATGAACTTTGAAGGGTCCAGACCACGACAATCCAAGTTTTTCAGAGTAGGGATCAGGTTTCCAACAGAGAACGGGCGTTTCAATCCGTAGAACTGGACAGTTGTTTTTGTCACGTTTTAACTGTGACTGGTATCGTTGGACTTGGAATTCGAGCAGAGCAGGATGCAACTTCTTGAAATATAAGTTTAACCCTTTAATGAATGGCTAGATATTTTCTGTGATCGGCTCTTTGAGCTATATGGAACATGAAATTGTCTTCCATACACAACTTCATTACTTGATAAACCATCAAAGGAGCCCTTTGGAGTTTTGTTAAGAAAGTACTGTGCTAGTGGCCAGTACTAGTGGACCAAGTGCGATTTGTGGCGAGCTGATTTTTGAGCTTCTGGTGAATCTCCCGGTGGATTATTTCGCACTTTCCATTTGACTGACTGTAATAGGCACTTGTAGTACTGCGGTCGAGGATGGCTGTTGTTTTCGGACCAAACTCTTTGCCATTATCAGAAATTCAATTTTTGAATATTCCATGTCTCAGTATTATTCGCAGAAGAGCCTTAGCAACAAGAATGTCGGACTTGTTTGAGAGCGGTTCTCCATCGAGGTAGCCACTTTAACTATCAACGACGTTGAGCAGGTGTATCGTTATCCAGCTTGATCTGGGCGTCCATAGTCCACATGATCGATATCAACTTTTTCGAAAGGAAGTTGAGCAAATTGACGATCCTTAATGAGCGAAGGTCTCATTTGTTTGAATGGCTTGAGTCGAATGAATGTTTCACAGGAGCTTAAAATCGCGCGAATTTTTGAACTTTTAACCTTGGAATCGAACTTCTTGGTACTTATTTACTATTGTCCTAAAGTTTCATCCAAAAAGGGAAACGTAATCGACCACAAATTTTTTTCAGCGGGTACCTAATGTTGTTTATAAAAAATTTTCGGAGCATCTGCAGGAGCTGTTGACTTCCGGCATGAGCTGTCAGGGAGTGTAGATCAGAGATAAATTATCAGCAACAGTGCATGGAAGAATCAATCTGTTATTTGAATAGAGAACATCATTTTTGAGCATAAGTCTTTTCGGTGACTTATTCAGCTTCGCTTTAACTCGAAAATTTCTTGTTACTGAGCATGTGTCTTGAGCAGTTGCCATTTCCTCTGCTGTGAATGATCGGTTTTCGAACAAGAAGATCACATCACTTGTTGTTAACGTTGACAATGCAAAGATCGTTTCATCAACGTCGAAGAAGTTTTCGGAGTCTCTTTCAAGGTCAGAGCTTTTTGACTTTGGTAAACGGCTGAAGAAATATGCAGAGGCCATTTCAGGACTTGATCCGCTTTCGTGAATGATCGTAAAGTTAAAAGCGAGAAGATAATTATGTACATTACATAATTTTATGTCCAATTTCTGTTTTCGTGATTCGCGGAATAGATAGAGCGATGATTTATGGTCAACAGCTTATGGTCAATTCGCAATCGATCAGGTAGAACTCAAAGAATTGAATTCCCAAGCAGTTAGCGAAGGGTTCCTTGATTCTCATTGGTCGCTTAAGGTCAGGACCGGAAAGAGCTTTACTGAAGTATCCAAGGGGTGCGAATCGATCGTTTTGAACTTGATAAAATGTACCTCCGACTGCGTATCCAGATGAGTCGGTAACAAGAACGAGTTTACATCCGGGTTTGAAGTGCGCGAGAGTCGGCTCTTTCAGTAGTTCACTTTTAACTGTATCAAAAGCCTTCTGGTGGATGTCGGACCACTCGTATTTCGCTTTTGCTGATGTCAGACGATAAAGCGGGGCCAAAATCTCACTTCCACGCTTGATGAATTTAACATTGAAGTTAACCATGCCCAAGTATCTCTTTAGTTCAGTATTGTCTGTCGGTGGTTCCATCTTTTCGATCGCTTTAAGATGTTTTCGGAGCGGTTTGATACCATCAGCAGTGATTCTGAGACCAAAAAAAACAATTCGGTACTGGCGATCTTACACTTTGCGGCATTCAGGACTAGCCTATGTTTTTAGCAAGTTTTAAAGACAAATTCTAGTGCTTGCAGATGGTTTTCCGAATTATTGTCAATCACGATCAAATCGTCCAAATAAAGCAGAATAGAATCATGTTTCATCAGCTTGTTCATAATTCAAGAGAAACAGACTGGAGCATTGCATGATCCATAGAGCATCCGGTTAGCTTGGTAATGTCGGTTGTCGTAACTGAAGGCCATCTTGTGGGCATCAGCTTCATGAATGAGCACTTGCCAATATCCACGAAAGAAATCGACTGAGCTAATGTAGCATTCTTTACCAGTGAGTTTTTCCCCAATTGACGTAAAAACACTTTGCATACTTGGCAATGGGAAGCGATCTTTCTGCAACAGCTCATTGATCATTCGCGCATCGAAAGAAACTCTGATTGGAGAATTGTTTTACGAAGTATAATGAGCGGAATGTTAAATGCAGATTGTGTCTCTTGAATGACAGTGAGCTGCTTCCAGTTTTCCATCTGGTAACTGACTTTTGGTACTAGGTGAATGCAAATTTTACGTGGCGGTTGGTGTGCCGAGTTTGTTTCGTCATTAAGTGGAAGCGAATATCTGAAACCAAAGAGTCGACCAAGATCGTTTGTGTCTATGTTGAAGGAGAGTCGCCATTTGTGAGTTAAAATTTCGAGTTGTTTCTTTTGTGTTGGATCAGTCGAGCCATAAGATCCAATTATGGGAACAAAGTTTATTTGATAAGCTTATTTCACATAACCACTCTCAAGAAAACACTACAGAACAAGAGTTAGAGTTTGGCCCATGACCTGATGAGCCCTTTGTCGTGAAATTTAAAAAGATGATCGAAAATTTAACAAGAACAGATAGTAATTTATTCAAATAATTGACAGAAAAAGGTTCGATTCTTCATTTTCTTCTTTCTTCTTTTTCGCACATTACAAACGAGGCCGTCTAACAGAAAACGTACCCTTATTGGGTTTATAATGTTCTGTTGTGCCTCCATTCGCAGCCACCACGTCGTCTGCCTTCTCGAGAATCTTTCTACACATTCGATCTATGGCTTCCTGGCTGATTTGTTCATCCCAGACTTTCTCAATGATCGATCTTGCTTCCTCAAGATTTTGAAAATAGAGCTGTCGTCGTCTTCCAAGCTCAAGCCGAACATGGTACTTGAGATCATCTGAAGAGGGACGTTTCAATGATTTGCGTAGTGATTGAAGCTCTTGAGAAGGCTGGAGAAGAGTGAGATCGTTTTTTCGTAATGTAACCGAATAAAGCCGATCACATTTTCGATATGCGTTAGGCGAGGAAATGTTCAAACTTACAGAAAAATCTTTGTCATTAGAAAGCTCAATGAGCTTTTTCATTTCTTTTTCGATTTTCATTAGAGAAGTGGCTCGTACCCGGCTTCGCTGTTTTCGGTCCATTTTCCAAGTCGACTTTTTTCCAAAATAATTTGACTTTTGACTTTTATGGGATTGAGAAAAAATTTTAAAAAAAGTCTGTATTTTTCTTCGAATCTGGGTAATTTAAAATAATAACTTAAGAAAATAACTTATTTTTCAGACCTGCATCTGTTGTTTTCTTCGGGACAGTATTTTTTGACAGATCTGATTCTGTATACAGTCATACAGACCTGCCCTGATCTGTTTCCTGTGTGAAAATCGAGCAAAAATTTTTTTGACCTGTTTCTGTCCTGTTCTGTTTGACAGGATGTCGCAATTGAAACGCAAAAAAAACTAGTTCTACCCCCTTAGTGTTGCCCCTTACTCCTAAAAATTCAGTCTTCATTACCTGGCGAAACCAACATTCAACTCTCATTTCTTTTCTCTCAACCCTTTTCCTGAAAAGTGAGAGCTGAATGCTTGGTTTCGCCCCCATTTGTCAAAATCTAGAGAGAAAAAACGATTTTTATCGGGAGAGGTGAATAGTGAAAAATGTTTCTAGACGGGGGGTTGTTGTTGTTCTTCGCGGAGGACCCACTGAATTCGCGCGCCAAAAAGAGAAAAACATCGGGGCAAAAAAAACACGCGCATATGCCCCAATGTATCTAGCGCTCCGTCGTGAAATTTGTCGCCCACGGTATAAGGACGACACCCTCCATCAAATCAGTAACGTTCTTAGGGGTCACTTTGAGCAAGACCTACGGCTTTATGCCTAGAGATTACTGTACTGAGACTGTACTAGCGCTGGTCGCAGAATAAATCGGAAACGCTTATTAGCTTTTTATTACAATTGTAGTGTGTATTTATTTCACGCAAGCCATACTACAACATTTTTTCTCGGTCAATGTCTTGGGATTTTCTTCTTGCGACATAATTTCAGCAAATCTGTTTTTAAGAGAATAAAAAAATAACCGAAGGTTCCATTCGTATGGCGCATTCAGTTTTTACAATTCATTCTTGGTTCGTGCGAAAAACTTCAAATTAGACCCTCCGCCTTTCATTTTTGATTCCCATGATTCAGTCACTTGCTCCAGAAATAGAAAAATTTAAGCGTCATCCAACTTAGTTGGAGAATCACTCAACTTAAGGCCTCTTTTCGAATCAACTGTCATCCAAAAAAGGCCCTAAGTCAGGGTTTCACTGTATTGAAAGGGAGCAAGGCGAATTCAATCTGCTTAGGGAAGGAATCTGCATCACAATGAGAGAGTTCCAGGAGTTCAGGCTTAATCAAGTGTTTATAAATGTGGTTACTAGCTATTTGGATCAACCTTAAGGGATCCCCCGATTTCGTCAACTTTGACTCCGAACTACTTTTTTAGGGCTGAGCTTTTTACTAGGATAAGAGTTCATTTTGAAGCCCGTTATTTAATGAACAAACTTTTGTATAGAAATAAATTTTCATAAGGGGGAACACCCCGAAAAGACGGGCTGAAAACATTGATACTCGCGAAAAACCCCATTTTGGGCCATTTTCAAAATCGAACTTGTTTTTTCTGCTCTTAGATAGAGCCCTAAATCAATAACAACTTTCTTTCTTGATCCCTTATCTACAATCTCTAGTACAGGCATGTGATTCCGTCAAGGATTGTAGAATTTTTCTTAATAAGATGTTTATCAAATGATTTTTGCCAATATTTTGACTTTCCATGCTCTCTAGCGCCTTTGAGAGGTTAGATATTTTATTAAATCTATTTTTTTCTAATTAAGTTCTTTCTTAGCTTTCTAAAGAGCCATTATTCATCTGATTATGTCGACTTTGAAAAGTCGAAAAAATTGCGAATTTTTTCTAAGTAAAATTTTTCATCAAAATAAGCCATTTTCAAAGCTGTGTCACGGCTAACCACGTGACGTACTCCCCTTGACATAATATATGAAAATGATCGCCAGACAACGGAGAATCCAAAAATATATCATACGAAAGCTCTCGATGATATTTTTCAAATCGGGAAGGTATCCCTTAAAGTCTCGAAACGAAACTCATTCTTAAAGCTCAAGATTCAGGAGTTACGGACATGATTATAAAAATTTGCACTGAGAATAACGGAGGTGAGTTCAAAGCAGAGTTGCAAATCTTTGAAATTTTTTTCTGAGCTGAGCTAGCTGAGCTGAGGTCAAAATTGAGCTGAGCTGAGCTGAGCTGAGCTGGTTTTTTTCAAATAAATTGAGCTGAGCTGAGCTGACCAATTATTTATGCTGAGCTAGCTGAGCTGAGCTGAGAAAGCTGATTTTTATTTACTACAATAAATGCCAAAAAATGTGTTGAAGCGAGTTTCAACCTTCTTGAGTAGATGGACAAGGAGCCCCTGCCCTCACACACCCCTAGACCAGCATCTCACTCGCAACATCGCACTTTTTTGACATAAAAAATTCATTCTGTCATTTAACAATAAAGAATCCTCCAAAATACTATACAGTGGTATCTTTTATGTGGATGAGCCAATGTTTCAACCTTCTAGCGTAGATGGACAGGGAGCCCCTGCCCTCGCACACCCCTACACCAGTCTCTCACATTCGCGATCACATATTTACCATCTGTACTTAATTATTTTTTTATTGGAAGCCGTTTTTTATTTAATTTCTCTCTTGTTTCAAAGAATACTCGAATTATTTCTATCTAAAACTAACTAACAGGAAAGCATGAATAGAAATTACGTCTAAGTTTTTGAAAAAAAGACCAATCAAAAGTGGTTCGATCTTTGTCAGCTCAGTAGACTTAGCTGAGCTGAGGTTAAAATTGAGCTAGCTGAGCTGAGCTGGCTCTCTTCGAAGAATCATTGAGCTGAGTTAGCTGAGCTGAGGTCAAATTGAGCTGAGCTGAGCTGAGCTGACCCTCGCCTCAAAATTGCTGAGCTGAGCTGTAGCTCAGCTAGCTCAGCTCAGCTAGCTCACAAAATTTGCAACTCTGGTTCAAAGAGGGCTCAAGTAAATATTTTTCTTATTCGGGATTTTCCTGTCAATTTGAAAGTTTCAAAGTAAAAATAAATCGTAAAGAATTCAGAGGGCCTTTTCGGAACAAGATATTTGTAAGCGTCTAAGTACTGCTGTATGCTCTCTATACTAGACGGTTCTCTTTATCAGCTAGTCGTAGCCTCTGCTATATCTTCAATAAAACACGAAACGGGAGTTTCCGATAAAAGCGTGTATTGCGCACTTTTACTGTGCGAGGACTGAAGCAGTGTTCGTAAAAGTGGCAGGGAAGAGCGCGTACCCAGACTAATTGCAACCCTCCCTTGATACGAATTGAAGGGTTTAAAAGTGGTTAACATCCGCTGAACATGAACTCACTTGAGCACGACGTAATGAAACATTTTTTGCCTCGATAAATTTCCCCTTCGCTTTTTGCGTCGGATATTTCTTGAATGATTTAAAGACAGGTTCGGTTTTGAAAAATACCCTCAAGATTCTTCCGAAAAAAATGCCAATGGACAATGATTCATAAGATAATCATAAATGACTTAATAACAGTCGAACTCCAAAATAAATTCGAAAATCAGCTGCAGAAAGAAATCCAATTTAAGGAACATTCTGAGATTAGTAAGCTTTTTCGGTTAGCTGAGAGCCAATTAATGGTATCAATAACCTTGATTACAATCAGCCGCAAACTGAAGTGATTTCCCTTTCAGCATATGGTTTTCTCTTTCAAAAATGTCATAAAAGCCATAAAAACAATGACTTCAGCTCATTTTGCCGCAAAAAATATACTTTGAAAAAATTTGGCAGCGAGATATTTTTTTTGCTTTGATGACCCAATTTAAGGGACTTTTTTCGAAAATTTTGGAGCAAAAAAGTCCCTTATTTTGGACTCCGACTGTATTGCTAAATCGAGTTCCATCTTCCCTCTTTGCACAATCTTCGAGATCCAGAACTTGCTTAGAATGAGACAGAATCCCTTTTTCCCTTTGAATTTCAAAATGATCAAAACGATAAGATCCGTCAACATAATCCCTCGCAATCGGAACGGAAGTAGCTTCAAATGCGAACCTGTCTTTAAATCATTCAAGAAATATCCGACGCAAAAAGCGAAGGGGAAATTTA
This sequence comes from Oikopleura dioica, assembly GCF_907165135.1. Classification (NCBI taxonomy): domain Eukaryota; kingdom Metazoa; phylum Chordata; class Appendicularia; order Copelata; family Oikopleuridae; genus Oikopleura; species Oikopleura dioica. The sequence goes on from NC_137295.1 coordinate 1,956,001, forward strand.
TCGAGGCAAAAAATGTTTCATTACGTCGTGCTCAAGTGAGTTCATGTTCAGCGGATGTTAACCACTTTTAAACCCTTCAATTCGTATCAAGGGAGGGTTGCAATTAGTCTGGGTACCCTGCCCAGACTTCACCAAAGTTTTCTATTCTGGTCTCCCTGGTCAGACTTCGCCCGAATTCCCTTGTCTTGCGAGGTAAGGGTTAGGAGGCACAGGGTTAATGACAGAACAAACTCACACGAGGGGGATAGCCTATCTAGAGTTCTAGGCTAGAGGGCCGGCCCCAAGGTAAGGGGCATAGTCTGGTCCACTTGGTCAGACTAGGAGTTTCAGACAAAGTCTGGTCAGGGTGACCTGACTGGAAATTTTGGTGAAGTCTGGCCAAGGTTGCCAAACTAATTGCATACTTCCGTATCAATCGCTATAAAGGCATTCAAATTCTAAAATTCATGGTATCTTTCTTAAAAAGGAATATTTTAGGGTCTATGAAAATTCTCTCGATAAATTTTCTGTTTTGAATTTTCGCAAAAATTTACCGAATTTTGGGTGTACCGAATTTTGGGTGCTAACTGTAATCGTTATCGGGGGCGAAACAACTGCGATCGAATGTCCTTATACCATTTTTTCAGACGCTACGATTGTGAATGGCGAAAACATAACTCTTTCAATTAGCGACAATATTGATTTTTCAAATAATTTTACAAGAATTCAGTGGATAAATGATGATTTTGTAGCAGTGGAAATGCCCGATATCGATAAGAATACGAAAGAACTAAGTAATTATTTTGATCAGAAAGAACATGAAAGTATAAAAGCGAAATGGTACAACAAGTTTGTGTCAGATGACTTTGCGTAAACTTTAAAGATTAGCGTGTTCGTAGATCATATGATTTGTATCAAACGTTTTCGTTTATTGGATAAACTTCATCAGGATCTATCAACGAAGTCAACAAAAAAGATATATATTAGCGTGTTCATTGTGCTCATACAAATAGCATAAGTATTATTCATTCGTATATTGTTTTTAACGAAAAAGGGGCGAGAGACCTTGAGGAAATGTTGTTTTTATGTTTTTGCCGCAAAAGTCAAAATTGTGTTAAGTTTAAGGGTAAAACATGAAATCGGCGCGGCGTGGCTGCCCGTTCAGCATCCCGCCGTGACCTATTTTTCAAAGGTCCGTCAAATCTTAACGGAGAAAGTATTTTTCATAAATCTTTTTGCATTATGATCATCAAGGCCAGCACTTTTATAAGGACAATTTTGAAAAGAATCGTGAGCGTAGAAGTATGAAAAAATGGGATGACTTGCTCAAAGTCTATCCGCGGCCGCCTTTTTCACACCAGGGGTGGATATTTTGATTTCAAAAAGTTTTTCCATTTTTCTAAAAGGCGGGATTCCAGTTTTTCCATTTTGCCGAAATCGGAATGAAGACGAATCCCATTTTGGAATCCTATTTTTTCAAATGGAAAAAAGGAATAATTTTTCATTCCGAATTCCGAATTTGATAGGGCAACGAAAAAATCCAGATTTGAAAAATGGAATAAGGAATGATTCCATTTTCCGTTTTTCATTTTAAACTTATTGATTGCGAATACTTAGCGCTCGAGAACCCCTTACCTCGGCAGAACTCAAATAAATAAAAATAACAAGGATCTAAAAAATAAACCATAAGAATTGTTCAACAAGAACCAATTTGATTTTTATAAAGAATGGGTGAGGGCGGGGTTGGGGAAAGAAGCCATTTTTCCGAACATATAAGGTGAATGTTCGCTGCCTTTGTCAAGCCCATTTAAAATTTAAAGCCAGGGAAGGGGGGGAAACGGCCCTTCGGGCCGTCAAGCCCATTTAAAATTTAAAGCCAGGGAAGGGGGGGAAACGGCCCTTCGGGCCGTCAAGCCCATTTAAAATTTAAAGCCAGGGAAGGGGGGGAAACGGCCCTTCGGGCCGTCAAGCCCATTTAAAATTTAAAGCCAGGGAAGGGGGGGAAACGGCCCTTCGGGCCGTCAAGCCCATTTAAAATTTAAAGCCAGGGAAGGGGGGGAAACGGCCCTTCGGGCCGTCAAGCCCATTTAAAATTTAAAGCCAGGGAAGGGGGGGAAACGGCCCTTCGGGCCGTCAAGCCCATTTAAAATTTAAAGCCAGGGAAGGGGGGGAAACGGCCCTTCGGGCCGTCAAGCCCATTTAAAATTTAAAGCCAGGGAAGGGGAAACGGCCCTTCGGGCCGTCAAGCCCATTTAAAATTTAAAGCCAGGGAAGGGGAAACGGCCCTTCGGGCCGTCAAGCCCATTTAAAATTTAAAGCCAGGGAAGGGGAAACGGCCCTTCGGGCCGTCAAGCCCATTTAAAATTTAAAGCCAGGGAAGGGGAAACGGCCATTCGGGCCGTCAAGCCCATTTAAAATTTAAAGCCAGGGAAGGGGAAACGAACCTTCGGGCCGTCAAGCCCATTTAAAATTTAAAGCCAGGGAAGGGGAAACGGCCCTTCGGGCCGTCAAGCCCATTTAAAATTTAAAGCCAGGGAAGGGGAAACGGCCCTTCGGGCCGTCAAGCCCATTTAAAATTTAAAGCCAGGGAAGGGGAAACGGCCCTTCGGGCCGTCAAGCCCATTTAAAATTTAAAGCCAGGGAAGGGGAAACGGCCCTTCAGTACTTGAAAATCCCATGTTTCGCCAATTTTGCAGATCAGAGTTTTAAAATGAAATAACTGAAATTAAAAAATGGAATAACTGGAATCCCATTTTCCAAAAATACATATTTCTCACTGTGGAATAACTGGAATCCCAAAAAAATGGAAATCCCATATTCCGAAAATGAGCAGACCGTTTTTTGGGAAAAGTGGAAAATGGAATAATTTCTCATTCCAAAATGGAAAAAATGGAAAAACTGGAATTCCATCCCTCCGAAAAATGGAAAAACATTTTGAAATCAAATTATCCATCCCTGTTTCACACGCTGCGCTCCTGCTTATGTCTTTTCTCGAGGGAGTTTAGTTCTCTGCACTGAAGATGGTCCTTGACCGAAATCGATATGCAAAATAAAAATCTTCACTTCATTATTGAAAAACATCAGTACCGATCCAGGTTCGGTTTGTGTGCCCTGGTCATTCATTTCGATTTTCGTTTCAGGCATCTTCGTGGAGATTGTGTGAAGGCCCGTTTGGTCCATTTCAAGCTCCGATTCTAGCACTCTGTCGACGTTTTCATAGGTTGCTGTGTACAATAGAAGGAGAGAAAACCCCATTTTTGAGAGAGTGTGAAAAAGAGATGAATATTTGAAAATGTAAAAATACCCTCAAAATTGTACCCGAATAATCATTGAAAATTTTTATGACAGCCCCATAAAACGATACAAAATCCCTGTGAATGATGACAATTATAGAGTTAACTTCTCAATACACGGGGTCGGTAAAACCGACCACGGCGGCTTTGGCCCTCACTTGCTTCAAAAAGGGTAATCCACTTTATTTATTTAAAAATTCACTAAAAATTACACTAAAAATTCGAAATTATTGTTTATCTCTAGAACACTGGAGAGCATCAGTTATTTTTTCTCAAGGAATACTAGTTCGTCCTCAATTCCGAGACGGTAGGTAGTTATGTTTGGGTTACTTTTTCAGATAGTTTAGTTCTCTGCACTGAAGATAGTCCTTGACCGTAATCGATCTGCAAAATAAAAATCTTCACTTCATTTATCAACTCGATGTCAATTTTTCAATAATATTCATGACGTGCGGGAGTCAAGTCCCGTTTCTCTTGCTCAACAGATGAATGATCTCATGGCCTTTATTCCAAAATGGCCATTCAGTTACAACGAAACCTTGCCGATTGGCACATGGACTGGGATTTATGGGGAAATGAGCCTCATTGGCTATCAAAAGCTCACCAGAAGAGCGACTACTATAAGGGAGGACCGACATTTTAATCACTTTGACATATTAATCACTTCTGCACTTTAATCACTTTTGCATTTTAATCACTTACGTTGACAGTGATTAAAATGCAAAAGTGATTAAAATGCGGAAGTGATTAAAATGTTGTTTTCAGAACATAATTCTTAGAAAGTGATTAAAATGCTAGAGTGATTAAAATGTCGGTATTTTTTTCAAAGATGCAAACAACGACGCCTGAAAAATTTTCGACGACCCCCCTCCTATAGAATTTTTTTTTTGAAAAAATTTTTTAAGTCGAATCAGGAACATAAACCCAACGCAAATGCAAAAAATAAAACAAAACTCGGACCGAAATTTTGATCAAGCCATTTGATTTGAATACTTTATAGATAGTCTCGGTTTAAAGCGTCCAATAAACTTCTTCGGAATAGTCAGTAGTCGGTGCCAGCAATGTTTGAAATGCTCGAAAATGCTTGCGAGCGCGAAGAGCGAGAGCGAAAATTTATCAAATGAGAGCAATGCTCTCAGAGCAGGGGAGCGGGAGCATGAAAATGAAGTTGGCTCGAGAGCCAAAAGAGCGTGAGCCCCAATTTGAAACCGCTCGCGAGCGAAGAGAGCACGAGGGGTTGTGTCGGCAATGCTAGGGAGCTAGACGAGCGGGACTGGCTGCTCTCATGCTCGCCATGGATTTGACCCGCGAGCAGCTCGCGAGCAAAATTAACAGAATATTTTTTTCGCATTATTTTTCATTTTCATAGATTAATTACCTTGCAGTTCACTTTTTCGATTTTTTTCGTTTTGTGGAAGCTTCATTAGGTCCGTTATCACGGCAGCAGAATGCAAAAGGCCAGGAGCAGGGTTTGAAAAGTCTGAACATGCTCAGCGTGCTCAAGCTCAATGAAATTCCAACGTGTCGTGCTCAGTCGTGCTCAAGCTCAGTTGAATTGAGCACTCGCGAGCTCAGCTGTGCTCATGCTCACGAAAGTCTGAGATTCGCGCTCAAGTGCTCTTAGGACGTCTGAGCACTTATTTACTTTCAATAGCTTGATCTTGGATCAATTGGTCTACTTAGGGTTCCGCACGATCGGAGGACCCAAATTTCAAAAACCAAAATCAACTATAAGAAATTTTGAAGTTTAAATGAAATTGAGGTTTTCGACAATGGCGAAGAAAATGACAATACTTATATTCTGATAACTCTACAAATTCGCCGATTTATCTCGGTTTTTCCGGTATATTTCTGTCGCACACGTTCAGTCGCCCTCCCATTAGAAAGAACACCAAAAAATAGTAGTTTTTGCTTTTAAATGAAATTATAACTCAGCGAACTTTGTGTGTGCTGATCAATTAAAGTTTTCAAAAGCATTATCATTTTCATTTCCCACGCGCTGATTGGTTGAATTTCTGACTGTGTTATTCAGATGGAAGAATCTTCAGTCTAGAAAAAAACGCTTGCGCAGCTGACCAATCAGAGCGCGTAAGCCTTTTAAACTTTATATTTTTAAATAACTTTAAAATGACTGAAGAAATGGCTTTGGGGAGAAACGAGGATCGGAAATGGATTCTACTAGTCATTTTGAGTAGAAATTAAAAATTTTTGTAAAAATAATGTCTCTGTCCCAATCGTGCGGAACCCTAGGTCTACTTTCCGACCTAGAAGTTAGGATGTGGGGTCCTTTCGGTCCTCAAAAAACAGATCCGTGGTCTGCAAGTTTGATCATGTTGTCTTCTTACGAAATTTGCATAAAAAAGACCAAAAATTATTTTTTTTTTCAAAAGCGGACAACCTTAATTCTATAGTCTGTAGTTTAAAGGACCCTAATGATTTATTAGTACTAATCAATCTTAGCTAGAGTCTATTGGTTAAGTTCAAATTTCGGCTCGAGTTTTATTTTTGGTTTTGGTTTTCCGTTGGGTTTATGTTCCTGACCCGACTAAAAACAATTTTCAAAAAAATGTTTCCAGGAGGGGGATCGTCGAAAATTTTTCAGGCGTCGTTGTTTGCATCTTTGAAAAAAATACCGACATTTTAATCATTCTAGCATTTTAATCACTTTCGAAGAATTATGTTCTGAAAACAACATTTTAATCACTTCCGCATTTTAATCACTTGCATTTTAATCACTGTCAACGTAAGTGATTAAAATGCAAAAGTGATTAAAGTGCAGAAGTGATTAAAATGTCAAAGTGATTAAAATGTCGGTCCTCACTATAAGGCGCCCTAGCAAAAACAATCCGCCGCTGGGATTGTTGACGATTGTGGGCAGATTTCTGCTTACGGGAGACAGCGAAAGAATAGGCCTTTTCATGAAGTTACAGTTTCGAGAATCTACCCCAGTACATTTTGTTATGATATCTAGCGATATGGAGGGCTATGAGCAGCAAAATTCATTCGAGGCAATTTGGTCGAGTGACCGGTGACAACGGGGTTTTGAAGAGCTCGCGATCGGGACCAAAATTGACGCGCCAAGGAGGCAAGAAAGGACTATGCCTCCCCCAAGTGGTCAAAGAGAATACAATCATCGTCGATCCCGGGGAGGGAGATATCGTCATCAGGGCAATCGAGGCCAAAGTTTTTGTCAAAACCAAAACAGACGGAGAGGCCGTTGGACTCGAACTTATCCGGAAACATGGAGACCATGACGGGGAGATACTAATGGTCATGATTTTTGGCTTCATTTTCATTATTTCTTGCTGGATTGTTGGACTAGACTATATATGGAAAGGTCCCTGCTTTATATGGTTACAACAGTCACATATGGACCATATCATCATATTCATCTAAGGATCATTTTATTTCATTACGAGAAACCCAAAGAAGCACATGATCACCCCTAAAATCACGTGACAAGGGTTGATTCAACATACTTTTGCCTGTAGAAAAAAAGTGCCAAAAGGTTACCTCGTAATTTTCCAGCATATAATACAGAAAATCAAGCGCTTTCAAGTGATAGTCATATGATCTTGTGGTCTCGTGAGGAAAAAATTCTAGAGCCGATTTTCTGTCAAAATCCTTCACTTTTGGCCAAGAGGGGTTTTCGAATCCCGACGATGACATTTTTTTTTCAAACCATTTTTTCCAAATAAAATGATCAACACTGATCATGTGATCGAGCGTGAGTCTTTTTTTGTCCTCCGGAGGACTTTTCTGGTAGAAGAGTGCTCCTGGAAGAAGAAAATTTTCAAGAAATTTCTAATTTTAAGGGGCTTGAAATTATCATCATAAAAAGTTATCGAGAAAAAACTGTAATCCTCAAGAGAAAATTGAGATTTAGTAGTGGAAAACAACGTTGTATAAATTTCCAATAATGGAATAAAATGTTCCTTGTGATGTGTTATATACATAAACATCGATTTTGAATGGTTTTTTAAACGTTAAATTTTGCTCATTATTTCACCATTCACCCCCTAACCATATGATATGGTTGGAATCATTTGTTCGATCTTTTGCTCGCTGCTTGTGGTTTATCCTTGGAATTGACAGTCGAAATGGTTATTTTCCGTGGATTTTACGTTATCGCATGGCTTGGCATTACTCTTTATTTTGCTGTAAAGTTGACGTTGGTAATGAATTGAATCGTATAATTTATTTACGACATGTTTCGGAGGGTAAGCTCCATCATCAGGATTAAACTTTGAGTAACAAAAGAACGAAGAAATTGAACTTACATTGACAGGGACGGGAGTCCAAGTGATGATATAGAGGAAATTAAGCAGAGGTACAGCGAAAATCTAGAAAGAGAGTGCGCGCGCTTTTCTCGAAAAGTATAATCGCATATCTGGGGGAAATGAGTCAGTAGGCTCCAAATCTGCGATTATACTTTTCGAGAAAAGTGCGCGCACTCTCTTTCTAAGCTGGAATCAGAGCAAACAGTTTTCGAGCGATCTGTCGTAAACTTCGTGACCAATGTGAGCTGTATTGTGACAGTAGAGCGGATTTTCGGAATTTTCGGCTCCGGCCAAATGAGTATCTAATGGTTGGTTTTAGGCGACTTCTGAAGATTCTAGCTGGACTTAATTACAATGAAATCTCTGTGGAGAATATGCGCTCTCTCTTGAATGAGGGTGTGCAGAAAATGCTCACAAATAGCGCGTATGCCATGTGGGAGACGCTCTGGCTTTCAAGAAATTCGACTAAAGACTTGAGCTCAAATTTGCAAATCATGCGCCAAGTTGCGAAATCAAGAAATCAGAATTGCTATGTGCTCGCCAGCGAGGTCCAAGAGAAGGAGTTCGATATGTGTGCGATGAAGGGTAGAGTGGTTTGTCATTTTTGTGAAATGGGTCATTACTTGAGCGACTGTCCTAGATTGCAGAGTTTAGCGGGTCTTGAGGGACGAGTTCAGCAACTTGAGACGAACGTTAGTGACATTCAGTCGGAAATGAAGACAGGATTAAGTTCCATTCTAGAGCAACTTAAGATAGGGCAAGCGAATATGTCGCACGGATCTCAGAATCAGGGTTCCAGCAAATCCCAAGGTAGTCAGCAGGGACAAAACAAGCAGCGTAATAAGAACGCCAAAGTCAACTGGTGCGCCTCCGCGTTATTGGCCACAGCAATGCCCTCTCCAACTATGACTAGGAAAGCCCCCGTCTCCAGAAATCCATCTTTTAAGCACGCCTGAACTCTTACCCCAGATCAAGTGTCCTTTAAAGAATGTGGAACTTACCAGCCTTCTTGACATCGGTTGTTATTTGGTGATGTTGTCACGGTCTGTAGCCAACAAACTTTCTTTCTATCTTAATCCGTCCAAAGTGGCTGTTCGAGCGGCTTCGGGCGATTTTCTTAAAATTTCCGGCGAAACTACTGTATCTCTTCTGATCGGAACTCGGGTTTTCAGACTTGAGGTTGTAGTAGCCGATCTGAATTACGATATTGTACTTCCGGCAACAGCTTTTGGTCATTTTCAGATAGATAACGACCGAATGGTTGCTATTTTGGATGGTGAGGTAGTTCCGCTAGTACAGAAAGGTGGTCACGTTGAGGTCAATCTGATCGAAACAGTGGTTCTAGCGCCTTTTGAGTCTTTAGTCGTAGCTGGAAAGTGCTCACTTGATTCTAGAGCCCAAGGAATAGTAGCCATAGAGAGGTCTTCTTCTTGATTTTGCCCGAAAATGATATCGAAGTGGCCGAGAGCGTCGTCGATGCTTCCAAAGAAGTCCAACGTGATGCTCGTTAACAATAACCCTTTCAAAGTCGAGGTTCAAGAGGCGGCAAAAATTGCTGACGGACATAGGCTCGAGCCTACTAAGAATGAATTTGAGTCAGATGAGTAAGTTGCCATCCAAGAGCACCCAGATCTAGAGTTAGAAGCACGTGCGGCTGCCGAGCTCCGTAAGAAGCGGTTTAACCCATCATCGTCTGAAGTCTATAAAGAGGTCGAGAAAGGGGCGTGGCTTGATAAGACGGAGTCTGAAGGATTTCGCGATCTTATGGGCATCCACCGTGTTGTATTTTAAATATCTTATGAAGATGTTGGCACTATTAATCAGTACGCTCATGCTATCCGATGGAAGGATGAGGCAAAGGTCGTGTGCTCTTAACCTAAAAATTTCTGGTATAATAAGCAAATCGGAGAAGAACATTTACATATCTGTCACAGATATCAGTTCGGCTTATTCGCAGCTTCTTCTCATCAAGGATTCGAGGAAGAAAGTGGCTTTCTCTTTCGGCCCAGATCAATACACGGCAAAGAGAGTACTGTTTGGGCTCGCCAATGCACCATCCTCGTTTTTGCTTCTGATGCGAAACGTGCTCAATGGGATTGAGAACATGTTCTGTCTAATTGACGACATCATTGATCTTAGTCACAGCTATCAGGAGCACATGCTCGCTCTGAAGGAGATTTTCACGCGGCTCATAACTGTTGGTATCACTCTGGCTCCCGCAAAGACGCGAATTTGCTGCGAGGAATTTGAGTACCTCGGGTACGTGATTTCACGTCGGGGTTTGCGGCCAATAAAAAGCAAGCTTGATGCGATCATACAGTTTCCGGCACCGAAATGGCGACGAGAGGTTCGACGCTTTTGCGGCCTTTGCGTTTTTTACTCGAAGCATTTGCCCAACATCATGATGACTCTTAATCCCTTGCATAAGATGTGCTCGAATACGGCGGAGAAATTCCAGTAGAGGGTCGTTCATCAAGAGGCGTTCGAAAAAGCGTAGGAGATCCTCAAAAACGCGGTTGAGCTTGTTTATGTCGATGATTCCCTCGATCTTGTTTTAAAAACGGACGCTTGTTACCAGGGCATTTCCGGAGCCTTGCACCAAAGACAGAAAGATGGAATTCTTGTTCCGTTTGGCTTTTACTCAAGGCGGCTTTTACCGGGTGAGCAGAGGTTGAGCAGTAGATATAAGGAGTTTTTGGCTAGAATTCTTCGAGAGCTATACTTTTGCGCGCATGGTGTACTGTATGACTGATCACGCCTTTCTGGTTGGTGTTTTAGAACAGAAGCGTTTACGTGAGAGTTTGCCTGTAAGGGTGCTCAATTTATTCGGTCGTATCACACGGTTTGACGTTCGCGCCATCAAGCACGAGAGGAATGACCATCCGGGGATAGTGGCGGTAGACGCATTATCGCGAAGCTTCCCTGTAGCTAGTTTCTCTGACTTCGATGAGTCGGATGATCACGCGGTTTGTCACTCCTTGGAAGCCACACTCGGTCCTAAAACGCAAGTCTGCTCTATCTTACAGTGCAAGCGGTACAATTTGCGTTCAAATATTGGTGAAGAGTCAGAAGATACGGTTTTTGTGGTTGATGGATTGCCTTACTCGTTCGAGATGCTCAAGAAAGCGCAAGACAACGATTCCTTTGTCGCCAATGAGATCGCCAGAGGCGCGGCTTTCAGACACGAAAATGGCCTGTATTACAGTCGAGATTACCTGATAAAGCCCTTGCTGCTTCTTCCAGAAGATATTGCACACTCGGTCGCATCTATCCTTCAACAGAAGATGCAACATCCTGAAAGTAAGGCCCTTGCCTCGATGTTTACGCGATACTTTCGAACGCGTAACATTACTGAAGTGGCAGTTGCTATTTGCTTTGAATGTACAGTCTGTATTCAGAGCAAACCTAGACCGCCCTTAAAATCCTGCGATCGTCCAGCGCCTAATATTGGGGTCTTCCCTTGGAGCTATGTTTATCTTGATCTAGCGGACATGGGCAGCTGCGACAGTAACGGAAATAGATACATTATCGCTTTGTTTTGCGGTCTTACTCATTTCCTCATTGCTCGTCCCCTAAAATCAAAGTCAGCTGAAGATGTAGCACACGCGCTGAGCGTCTTACTTCTGAGTCAGAATATCGTCAACGCGAGGTTGATTACTGATAATGACCAATCGTTTAAGGCTGTTACACCACTGTTACAGAAGTATCATATTTCTGTCGGATTCATTTCCCCACTGCATCCCCCAGGAAATCGAATTGAACGTGCTTGGCGGGATTTAAAAGTAAAGGCCCTAATATTGTCGCTGTCACGTGACAGTTGGAGTTATGAACTACAGTATTAACTGTTTCTTATAAATAACTCTCAAAGCTAATCTTTGGATGGCCTCACGCCTTTTGAGGCTCTCATAGGCCGGCTACTTCCACTTCCCCTATTTAAAGCCAGTAACAATAAGGACATTCAGGTTTATGACCCCTTAAGCTGGTACTCGTTCATAACCGGCTGGTTGAGAAATCTAGGGCAGGAGTTGAGTGCGCGTCAAGTCGACAAGTACATTCGTAGTGAGGCTCCTTTACATAAGGGTATCAAGCTCGAGGTGGGTCACAACGTGTACTTTTGGAAGCCGCAACGTGAAGGCACATCCAAGAAGCTATTTGTCCATTGGGAGGGGCGAGGAAAAGTTGCAGAGAGGTTGCAGGCCGGGGCTTATCGCATAAAGACCACAAAGGGAAGAACAATAGTACGGAATATTCGGTACTTACGTCCCTATAATCCAGAGTCTGAGCCCGCGCTAGAGTAATTTCCTCCCTAAAAGATCTTTTTTTTATGTAAATACAGTCATTTTTTTTCATTTTTTTTCCTTACTGTAACTAATCCTTTTACTTAAGGGGTGACGCGCGAAATGGCTCGACTTGGATTGCTGATCGGTTGGCTTGCCTTGGTTGTAACAGCTCAGGAGATCGAGATTCTTGATGTTGGCCTCCTGTTGGAATCAACGGGAAAAGTATATATAACGGACCGTTAGCGTGTACATAGGTTCAGGGTTATTCGGACGAGTCCAACAGAAGCCTATCAGAACCTTACGTTCGAGGCTTGTTGATAAGAGCACTGTATTGAACTTGCAGGGGGAGATAGAAAGGCGCAAAAAAAATGTGCAGATTGGAGTTTCGAGACCGCCAAACTTTTACACAGGACCTTAGAATCTGCTTACAATGCTCGTTTAGAGGAAATTCTAGCTGAAGCAACGGCGCTTAAGAGTCCAACGAGGCGAGATCTAAGGACCGGAGCTTCACTAGTCTAAGGGTTAGTAAAGGTCGGACTTGAGACCGCCAATGCATATAAGATACGACAGGTGAAAGAAATATCACTGAGAAATAAGGATAATATTCAGAAGCTTCAGGAGAGTCTCCTTGAGACCAAAGAAAGTATCCATATCCGAATAAATCAGCTTTACCATTTCGCGAGATCCATAGACCGACGGCTCTGCGAAACACGAAGGGAAATTCGGCATGAACTTGCCCAGAAAGAAGTATCTACCCTTGTTCGCAAGTATCACGATCAGTTAGAATCTGAGACAGCTGATTTATTAAAAGGGTCCTTGCCATCTACTGTGGAGTATCTTGCACCTTATCGCACAAGTTGCCTTGCAAGTTGCTCTGCCCTGTCTGAATCAGATTGTCAGGATTATTGCGTCAATATCCTGAGGATACTCAACCCAAACTAGCTGGTATCGATATTGTAGATGGGCATGTCCATATTTTATTTTCTATAAGTTTTAACGACGTTCTTAGTACGAGTTCCCCTAGGTATTCGGTGCGTAGTTTCGGAATGATCCGCCCTGGCGATTTTTGGTTGAATCAGCTTAATCGGATACCCTCGGTTCGCCGGGATATCCTCGGTTCGCCGGGATTCGGGCCAAAAAGTCCCGGCGAACCGAGGATGGTGAAAATAGTTCTAGAAAATTTCAAAAAAATTGGTCTTGGACGAGCCTGTTATCGTTCACTATATATAAATTTATGCAAGGGTAAGGGGCACTGGAAAAAATGACAGAACAATGTCACCCGAGGGGGATAGGCTAGGGTTAGTTAGGGTGACTGAAGGTAACCCTAAGTAACCCTAGACTAGACCCCGGCATTTTAGGACCTAATGGGCGCAGCCCCCAGGTAAGGGACACTTGGATTCGATAACTTCTTTTTTACCATTTTTTATGTCTACCTTGTACTTTGTGAAGGGCTGGGCATAAATGACAACATTCCCAAACGGCAAATTCAACAAAAAATTAGCGTTCAAGAGACATGGAAATGCTCATCCTCGGTTCGCCGGGATTTGGGCCAAGAAGTCCAGGCGAACCGAGGATGAGGGGAAAATTCCGGCGAACCGAGGGTCATCCAGCTTATTCGCCCTCAGGTGGCTCACTTTATTGCAATTACAGGTGGAATTGTCATGGATGTTGAGCGGGCGTTTTGCCAAGAAATCGGGGAAAGGATGAATTTATGTCCTGAAGACACTCTGATTTGGACTTGTCTAAATAAACCAGAATCTTGCCAAGTTTTCGTGTTCAACACGACGGACACTTGCGCATTTGCGGTGGCAACCAACGGAATTGCTCTTTATTCGAGCTCCACTGCAACTTTTCGAGAAAGGGTCGGACGCATCGGGAATCAGGGTAGAACAACTCAGTTCGAAGGATTTAAATTTATTGAGAGCTCAGTAAAAAGGGGCGAGGTACTGTGTCCGAGAGAGGAGCAAGAGGTTCAGATTATAAGTGTGAAAAAGGCTCAGCAAGTGGTTGAACACAACGTTGATAATCAAGCGCCACTTGAGAGGCACACTTTTAATTTTTCAGAAATTGACGAGCCCCGTTTTGACTTCAAGGAGTCGGTTGATATTCACTCCGTCATTGAGGATGACTTGGACAGCATTGAGTTTGAATCGCGTCTAATTGCTGTCGTTATTGGGGTCACTCTCCTTGCCCTTATTTTCATCGTAGTCGTATATGCATAGGGGGTGCACAGTGGGAAAAGCGATTCACAGCCCCCTTCCTTCATCTTTTATTTTAAGGGGCTTGACGGCCCTTCGGGCCGTTTCAGCCCCGTTCCTTCATTTTTAATTTTAAGGGGCTTGACGGCCCTTCGGGCCGTTTCAGCCCCGTTCCTTCATTCTTAATTTTAAGGGGCTTGACGGCCCTTCGGGCCGTTTCAGCCCCGTTCCTTCATTTTTAATTTTAAGGGGCTTGACGGCCCTTCGGGCCGTTTCAGCCCCGTTCCTTCATTTTAATTTTAAGGGGCTTGACAGAGGCCTGGAACTCTGAGTTGATCAATCTCAGTTACGTCCCCAACCCCGCCCACTCCCATTGATATTTAAATTAAAATTATTCTTGTTTTTTGCTTTATTATGGTTTTTTTTTTCAATAAGCAAAATTTTCAAATTTTTCAATATTTCATTTTTTTTCCTCTGATGGCTGAGGATGGATCCGGATGAGGTTTTTATGACGATAAAAATGATCAGTGATCTTCAGCGACCAATTTTATGCATAAAAACCCTAATATATATCGGGTTTGAGAAAAATCGCATTTTGACCTCAGGTGATCTCACGTGACCTTTGATGACCCCAAGTCGCATGTTAACCGCATGGGACAGAAGGTGTATTCCACTGCACTTAAGGGCTTTTCAGCTCAATAACTTCCGAACGAATCGTCCAAATTTGATGAAAATTAAAATGGTTATTCCTTCACTTTATTGGAACATGTCTGCCAAGTTTCAAGGAATTATCGGTTACCGACCGCCCTCTGCACCGGATTATATGCGGCCTAATTGCCCTCCCGCTGAGTGTTTGCACATTGAAAACGAACCAATATCAAGGATTTTGTCTACTAAAAGGGCTTTTATATGTTTTTGGTACAGCTGATTTCAAATATTGACTTTACTTTTCCGAGAAATCTAAGTAAGAGATATTTTTTGAAATAACCAAGATATAAATGACATTTTTTCTGCAATAAGGAAAAGAGTTATGCAAATTATGAAAGCAGATTTGAAATCTACACCCCGAAATTAGTATTGGGTATAATTTTCAAGTTTATCCGATCAGTAGTTTTCTTAAGTGCAGTGGAATACACCTTCTGTCCGAGCACCTCTATCCCCCGATCTGTCCCATGCGGTTAAAATGATCAGTGGATCTTAGGCTTTCTATCGATGTATCATTCATCCCTATAAGAGGATGATAAAAAAATCGATTTTCCCACTGTGCACCCCCTATATATGCACGACGCCGTTTCAAATTATTGTTTTCGAAGAATTCGCAGATATCTAGGGATCTAAATCAGCTCAAACACATTGGTTTTCATGCAGTAGGCACGGGTAGAAGCACTAGCCGAATCTAGTGTTCAAATGCCAATAAAAAATATTGGACTTCCCATTAATAGTTTTACTCTGTTTAAGAGGTGCCCTGACTCTAGGTTCTGGTAGGCAGCCAGAAAGGGTATTTTTTTTTAATTAAGCCCAGAGGGTCCCTTAGGATTTGTCACTTAACATAATTTTTTTCTTTGCGATTTTTCTCCTTTGATATTTCAGTAATAACTTCAAATTGTTCAAAATGCTTTTATCCCGCTGCATAAACAAAGCAAAAAAAAGATGGAGGAAAATATTGAGTACTCCCAAAAATCCTACTGTACAAAAATTTTTTGGTTTTGCCGTTACGAAAACTCGCGTCGCCGCTACCAAGTCACACTCATCATGGCGCGTCATACACGACCGAACTAGGTACCCGCTGAAAAAAATGAGTGGT
This sequence comes from Oikopleura dioica, assembly GCF_907165135.1. Classification (NCBI taxonomy): domain Eukaryota; kingdom Metazoa; phylum Chordata; class Appendicularia; order Copelata; family Oikopleuridae; genus Oikopleura; species Oikopleura dioica. The sequence continues at coordinate 1,971,835 of NC_137295.1, forward strand.
CGATATTCAAGTCCTTTTTGAACGAAGCTTTGTGACTTTAGTAAATAAGTACCCAAAAGTTCAATTCCGAAGTCAAAAGTTCGAAAAAATTCGCTCCGATTCTAGCGCGCTCACTAAGCGTTTCCATTGCCACCAATCCGACGGACTTTGCGTGTTTATCCCTAAGAAAGGCGCGTCATGCTTCCTTTACTACGCCTCAGCTCCTGCGCGCTCATCAAGCGATGCAAAAGAGACTTTCATTTCACCATGTTTCTTCCCTCATCAGCTCAACACAACCGAATGATCACGATGTACAACTCGCGCGCTCACAAAGCGCTGCTTACAAGTCTCAACGTTACTCCGTCTGTTCATCAGCAGGGCGCGCTATGCTCGAATGGCGTCGCCTCAAATTTTCGCGCGCTCACAAGCGCTGCCACCGAATCCAAAATTCGCAACTCCCGCTCAACGCGTCAAACCCCAGCGAACACGCCTTCTTCCTAGCGCGCTCACGAAGCGCAGCTATCACTTGTCCTATTTCGCTAACTATAAGAATGGGCGCGTCACGATTGACTTCACACGCTGCAGCTAAACGCGCGCTCACTAATCGCAGCGCTTTCTCAACAATAACCGGTTAACTCGTCAAGGGGCGCGTCACGCCTGTGAACACGCTTCACTTCTTACTCACACTACTCCAGCGCAACGCTCCTGCGCCGCGCTCCGCGTCTCTCAATGTCAAGCAGACAACAATAGATGGAACACTATTCAATGAAAAATTTCTTGTTTTAATTTTCTCGTTCTCAAATGGTGTTAGTATTTTTCTGTATGTCACATTTTCTTTCTTTTTTCACATTTCCAGAATTTCGGAGTATTCTTTTATGATCGCTCGACACTTCTCCAAGGCCTCGATTTGCTCCTGTGTACTAAAAATTCAAATAAGGATTTCGATAATAAGTCAAAGCAAATGATTTTATGAAAATTGCTTTTACCTCATGGCTTTTTTCACCACCATAACGGTTGAGCGCGGACGTCGTTTAGTCTCGTTCTGGAATTCGATTTGAACCTCACCCGCTTCGGGTTGAAATTTAAAGTTGATGAACGCTTTGCGCGCGGTCTGAAGATTGCGCCGTTTTGTTTTCCATGTTCCAACTGAGGAACGTTCAGAATCGAGAAGAGCAGCTCTAAACTCTGCAGCCGTTAGGCACTTTTCAGGGCTCAATCTCAGGCGAAGCAAGATCTTCCTTTGGGAATTGGTGTACTCAGCCATTTTCTTCGACAAAAGAAGCAATTTTTGTGAAGATTTTAGACTCTAGATTTCTCAAAGAAAATATTTTTTGAATGAATTTAAGACCGCTGGAACATCTCAGATGTGCTCATCCGTGCATTAACCGTATTCCGTTAAGATATTTCTGGTGTTTTTCCTTTTTATGTTTACATCACTGTTTTCAATTGTTCAACCCGCCTACCACGTGCTGAAAAGCCAGGGAGGGGTATTGGGTTTTTGACTTTTGACTTATATTTTACCATATAAATCACTTTCAAATCCTCAATTATCAACCAAAACCTCGCGCACATTCGTGGGTGAATGCGCGCTTATGTACATATTTCACAGGAAACCATCCGCCCAACTATTTTTCACATGTACAACCGGTTCTTGATTACACTTCTCTCTGCTGCCACGTCGCCCATGTCTGGGCTGTTTTCCTCAATAAACTACGCATTTGCAAGCTCCTTTTTTCCCGAAAAGTTCTTCGCGTCCAAATACAGTTAAACCCAAGCAACTTAAGGCCACTTTTTTGAAAAAACCCCAAAATCTGTCATCCGAAAAAAATCCAACTTAAGGCCACTTTTTTTTCCATTTTTATTCACAGCGATAAAGTGCTCCTGCAGAAACTCAACACCCTCGTAAATTCACGTGTAAATTAGCGCTCCAATCGTTTATTCTAGTACAACAGTTGTCAAATCTAACAGCACGGGTCTACAGTAACTCCAGCAGTGATGATGGAATCCCGAGAGTCAGCACGTGTTGAAGAAATGAAGGAAGTTGCGTCTCCGATGAACTGAACAAACCTGAAAGTATGGTTACTCTGCTGTCTTCCTGTGTCTCTAAATAAAGTAACGTGTATCACCTCGAGAATTTGAACGCTAAGCGTATGTGAAACGGGCGGCGTGAACTCGACCGACCGTTTCTTCGCGCGTAGGTTTTCTTCCCTTAGGGCAGGCGCGCCTGTCCTGGCCAAGCTATTTCCCACTAGAATCTAACGTCCCCCCTATTTGACCGAAGTAAACCTACTAAGCATAACCTACATTTAATATCGTCCTCTTGAGTTGCCGCGGCCTCCGAATGATCCTCGTTTCGGCGCGAACCCGTGGTAGTTTCCGCGTGCTGGAGCCGGCCGTTTGTAAGCTCCTTCGCCCGAGAATCCGCCGGACGAGGTACCCCATGATCTTCCGCCCGTGTGAACCTTCCAGTGGCTTGCCCAACCCGGGAGTGCCACTTTTTCGACCAAATGACGGTTCTCCTCGATGTTGAAACGGGTCTCCAAGCATCGGAGTGTTCCGTTCGAGCAAACCGTTACCAAATTGCTTGGGCGAAGGTGATCCATGCCCAACACGTGACAGAGCCTTGCTTTATCGCCCCACCTGGCACAGTACTGTACCGTTGTGTCGAGCGACCAGTCCTCCATTTCCTGGACCGACTGGATGTATTCTAACCCTGCGGCCTGGCTTTTCATCGCCATATCGCTCGTTTCGTCGATCCATCTTCTCAGCTCTTCTGGTGACGCGTTCTCCCCGGGTTTCTGATTGAGCTAAATCGAATTTAAATGGGAAATCAATTCGATACCCGCAGCGTTTTCTCCCACGATCTCTGCGGTTGTTTTTCCGTTGTAATTACTTACCCAGTTGGGGCTCAAGGCGCTAAAGAGGCCTCTGAGGCTCTCCACATTCGCGTTGATCAAATCCTTGATCACAACTTCACTCGCCAAGTTCCAGACGCGAGCTTTTAACTCCTCCACATTGGCACACGAGTAGAGCTTCATCCTGAACCCCGACTGCCTTGGAAAGAGCAAATCGCCCACTGTCACGAGGTAAGAGTAGAAACCGCCGATCTTGCGGGGGCTGTCTATAAACTGATTCACCAGGTCCTGCGAACCCTTCAGCTGCAGCATCAGAAATGGAACACTCTGTGTACGAGTGGTCCACTACGCTTTATCGGTAAGTCCCGTGTTTTTCAAATGATTTCAAGGTCTACCTGTTCCTCCAGGAGGAAGATCTGGCGTTCAGCTTTCGCGATTCTGTCGCAGATCATTCGGAGAGCGGCCAAGAATTTTTTGACCTCTTCGTCATCCTCGTGTTTTTTCACGTCCTCGATCTTCTTGAACGTGTTTACGAACTGCGAGACCATGACCCCACACTTCAGCTCGTGTTTTGCCATTGCTGACTCCTCCGAGATCCTCATATCTCTAGCGAGATTATGTTGACCCGAGGTCATTCGGCGGTTGTCGTTTTGCTGGAACATGCTTCTCTCGACTTGAGCACCCGTGTTTTCGCCTAGATTCCGAAACGAAGGCCTGTCGGTCTCCATCGGAGCTGCTGAATCTTTTTTGGGCGGCATTCAGTCTAAATAAACCAAGAATCAACTAAATGAAACTAAATTTGGCTATTTCTGAAGGCCGCCGGCTTGGAATTTCCACGTGTTAATCTTCTTCCTCAGCTCCTAAATAGTGTTGTTAGGACTGAAATAACCGACGTATTTTAGCGAATTCCCGAAGCTTTATAAAAGGGACCTTCCGGCGGTGGAAGCTTTCTTCCAAGTTTTGGCTACTCGGCGTGAACTCCACCCGCATCGGGCTCGAGATCTTCTCTATGATTTCGAGTTCGATGCACGCTCTCAAAATCCCCAACGTGGAACTCGCCGTGCGTACCGGGACCCGAACACCGGCCGATCGACCCAAAACGTGACTTCCCTTCGCGCTTTATCCTCGATTTTCGAGGTGGAAGTCACTGATGCCCACATCCGACGTGGCAAGATACCCGTGGTCGTTGCTATTCCCCACGATGGACGTGCTGTCAACCACCGATGTGAGGTCAAGCTCCCTAGCCCTGGGCAAGTCGCTCAACCCGTGCAATCACTCTACTGTGAGTATCAGCAGGCAATCAACAAGATTGACGATGACCGCGTCACTGAGGACGACCGTACTATCGCTTGCCGACGATTTCTCGTGAAGATGCTCCGCCACGTGACTCTCCGCCTGGGCGACGCCCATTTTTTGTTTCACGTCATCGCGAAACACTTGCCGCACGAGATTGGAGGTGGTGACGTTCACCAGAAATTCCATTACAGCTTCTCGCACGCTCCGCCGTATCTCGTGTTCTTGCTGTGGGCCCTGGCTTTGCACTCGGTAATCTAGACTCACGTGGACATTATAAATTTATTCTAATTTTTAGCGCGTGTTGCACGCTCGCCGATGGGGATGGACTCCTGAAAACGGGCGCCCGCACGGCCTAGTTTTCGACAGGAGTTCCCTGCGGGACCCCGAATCTGAGCAGTCGAATGTACTTGCCTGTATCCGAAACATCTTGGGCGTCAACTTCAACAACCCCGAGCATGCGCAGCGTCGCATCCACCCCCATGACAACACTAAAGGTGAACCGCTTCTTCTTTTTTCCTCGGGCTAAAATAAATTTTTTAGTCCTTGTGACTCTCCACTTCAACGACATGCCCCGGCTTTTCACCGATGCCAACGTTAGCATATTGCTTTTTGTGGCCCTCTACATGCACCAGTGCACGGAGCGCCACTCATTTGTAGCCCAAGTAAGAGTCCTTTACCTGCTTTTTTGATGACACGTGTTTTGCGCGGCTTCGTGGCTGCCGATGTAACGTCGGCCGGAAATTCATCTTTGTTTAGGATGAGTCCTGCGTAGTGTCCGTCTGTGGCCTCGTTTGGCTCGGTGGAGTTTTCTCGACGCCACGTGTACTCGTGAAATCCGGTGGGCTCCGGTTACTCTACGAGTTTTTTACGAAGGCCGGGATCTACTTTCCTAACTTTACCAAAAGGCGCGTCGACGGAGTCGAAAAGGACTACTTTCCCCGTGACGTCTTTTCTCATGCTCGTGAGTCTTTTTCCTTGGCTACAATTTCCTAACTTCTAACTAGGTTTGCACCGTGTATTCTGTAAGGGTAGCCTCGAATTATTTTTGGGGCTGGACCTCATAAAGGAGATCCTGAGGACCAACACGATGGAATTACCCGTGCTTCCTATCGTGCCCAATCCAATGGACGACATTCGCGCTCCTAACTGGCCCGCCATCGACTACCTTACTGCTCAGCAAGAAGCCGCTGACCCGAATGCGCCAACTCCACTTGGGGGATACGGACGGATCTACTACCTGCTCTGATCCTTTCCTGGCTCCTCTTTGAACCTGACGATGTTTCCTCCACGTGTGGCTCCGCCCGAGTTTGTTTTCATTTTCTTAGTCGGCTGCGAGAAGTGGTATTCTTCCAGCCAACCTTAACTTCCTTTTCCGCATTTACGTGTTTTGATTTCTCACCTTCTATTTTCTTCCGCTTTTCGGCTCTCGCCGCCATTTTCCCGAAATTATTCAGTATCGCCCGTCTAAGGCTGGCTTCGGTTTCAGCTTCATTTTTTCCGAACTTATCCACGACTCCTTTTCCCATTTTCTGAAACAAATTTCCATCATTTTCTTAATAAAACTTTTAAAACTTCAATATCTTTTCCGACATCGTTTATTGACTAGCTATTTGCAGAAACAGTCAGTCACGAGTAGCAAAATTTCCCGGGATCAGGATGAATTCTAGCCGCGGAGCATCGGGCCAGCATCTTCTCGGTCCATGTCTTTGTAAGTGAGTGAGACTTGAGAGTGATCATTAAAATTTCTAAATTACCCTCGTCAAAACCAGCGAAACGTTGGAAACGTGCAGCGTCTTCTGCTCGACCAGCCAAGCTGTTGTTGACATCCCGTGCTCGAAGTGGACGTGCTTCCGAAGTTATGCCTCGAATATTCACCATTTCCCTCATCATAAGACCTGGGAAATTGCACGGGTCGACATCCAGTGTGCTCGCAACGCCGACCACGTCCTGGACCATCTTCTTGAACTCGCCGATCATTCTGCGGTGCCCTCGACTCTGAGCTTCGACGACTGAAATTAAAACTAAGTCCTCGTTGATGTCACCACCACGAGATTACCTTCAATCAGATCGCTCAGCTCACTTCTCACACGTGCAATTCCAGCTTCAGCCGGGTTCACCAGCGCTGTGGTCACGGGACGAGACATTGCCCTGTCGATGGCAAGCCCGCACTCGGGGCAAGATGCGCATTCGTCAACGCATCCGATGCAGATTCGGTTGTCGCAGCTGTGAATCACACAACGGCGCTTGGTAAAGTCCATCTCACGGGTACATACTGAACATCGGCCCAAAACAGAGTCTGGGAAGTTATTCAGGAACATCCGAAGATTCACTCTTTCGACGCGGCCCTCGTCCATGACACCCGTGTTTCTAAAATCCCGAGTGACGTGAGTAAAATGGTAACATAAATCAAGACAGCTGGCAACAGTTTAACTCCATGGTAAAAATTATCTTCTCGATCATTTCTCTTTTTTCCATTTTTATTTATTTGTGAAATACGAAATATGAAACTCAACTCGTGCTCTCGTGTTTGCTAAAATACCGGTTGGCAGCTCGTCATTGGTCCTTGATTTCTGGCTCGACGCGGCCGCTTCTCGTCCTTACTCACTGCGCCATGTCGTTGGCTCGAAAAGAGAAAAGGCCTTGGGACGCGTCCGAAACCCTGCCTCATGCTGCTCCCCATCGGGAAGCAAAAATACCACGTGACTCTGACAATGCCCGAGCTTCAACCCGGGTCGATTCGCCGATGCCACCGCCACCGGTACCTCCGGGCGTTAACAGTATGTCGTCTACGCCGCTGAAGATAACTTCTGTCGTTCCGCAGCTCGACGAGAGCAGAATACCCTTGCCGTCACTTGGTGCCTCGGGTATGTCAGTTGACGATCCATCACTTGCACATGAGGCCACTGTTATTGCTCAAAGGTCTGAGCTTCACGTGGATGCCAGCAGTAACTCCGCGTCTGATGTTACTACCGCTATAATGACTAGTATGGGCAATATTCTTGACAAACATGTGCATAGGAAACCATTGAAGAGCGAGGCTGATTCAGCCGAATCGACACAGTTTCCACCATTGCCTGCTTTCTTGCCACGTGAGGACCCCCTTGCTCGAAGGTAAAAACCCCGAGCCACCTTAACTAACTTTCAGTTATTCTCTCGGGCATCTTCCTTCAAAACTCTTTCCTGAGTACGAGCTCGAACTTCTCAAGAACTTCTCAGAGGGGCCCCTTCTCATCCATCACGAGTTTGTAGATCTTCGCCGGCAAGCTGGGATGCCCCAAAAAATATTGCAGCATCCTTTCTCCCGAGTCAAGCAATTTCTACTTCCGAAACGAAGGCCTGTCGGTCTCCATCGGAGCTGCTGAATCTTTTTTGGGCGGCATTCAGTCTAAATAAACCAAGAATCAACTAAATGAAACTAAATTTGGCTATTTCTGAAGGCCGCCGGCTTGGAATTTCCACGTGTTAATCTTCTTCCTCAGCTCCTAAATAGTGTTGTTAGGACTGAAATAACCGACGTATTTTAGCGAATTCCCGAAGCTTTATAAAAGGGACCTTCCGGCGGTGGAAGCTTTCTTCCAAGTTTTGGCTACTCGGCGTGAACTCCACCCGCATCGGGCTCGAGATCTTCTCTATGATTTCGAGTTCGATGCACGCTCTCAAAATCCCCAACGTGGAACTCGCCGTGCGTACCGGGACCCGAACACCGGCCGATCGACCCAAAACGTGACTTCCCTTCGCGCTTTATCCTCGATTTTCGAGGTGGAAGTCACTGATGCCCACATCCGACGTGGCAAGATACCCGTGGTCGTTGCTATTCCCCACGATGGACGTGCTGTCAACCACCGATGTGAGGTCAAGCTCCCTAGCCCTGGGCAAGTCGCTCAACCCGTGCAATCACTCTACTGTGAGTATCAGCAGGCAATCAACAAGATTGACGATGACCGCGTCACTGAGGACGACCGTACTATCGCTTGCCGACGATTTCTCGTGAAGATGCTCCGCCACGTGACTCTCCGCCTGGGCGACGCCCATTTTTTTGTTTCACGTCATCGCGAAACACTTGCCGCACGAGATTGGAGGTGGTGACGTTCACCAGAAATTCCATTACAGCTTCTCGCACGCTCCGCCGTATCTCGTGTTCTTGCTGTGGGCCCTGGCTTTGCACTCGGTAATCTAGACTCACGTGGACATTATAAATTTATTCTAATTTTTAGCGCGTGTTGCACGCTCGCCGATGGGGATGGACTCCTGAAAACGGGCGCCCGCACGGCCTAGTTTTCGACAGGAGTTCCCTGCGGGACCCCGAATCTGAGCAGTCGAATGTACTTGCCTGTATCCGAAACATCTTGGGCGTCAACTTCAACAACCCCGAGCATGCGCAGCGTCGCATCCACCCCCATGACAACACTAAAGGTGAACCGCTTCTTCTTTTTTCCTCGGGCTAAAATAAATTTTTTAGTCCTTGTGACTCTCCACTTCAACGACATGCCCCGGCTTTTCACCGATGCCAACGTTAGCATATTGCTTTTTGTGGCCCTCTACATGCACCAGTGCACGGAGCGCCACTCATTTGTAGCCCAAGTAAGAGTCCTTTACCTGCTTTTTTGATGACACGTGTTTTGCGCGGCTTCGTGGCTGCCGATGTAACGTCGGCCGGAAATTCATCTTTGTTTAGGATGAGTCCTGCGTAGTGTCCGTCTGTGGCCTCGTTTGGCTCGGTGGAGTTTTCTCGACGCCACGTGTACTCGTGAAATCCGGTGGGCTCCGGTTACTCTACGAGTTTTTTACGAAGGCCGGGATCTACTTTCCTAACTTTACCAAAAGGCGCGTCGACGGAGTCGAAAAGGACTACTTTCCCCGTGACGTCTTTTCTCATGCTCGTGAGTCTTTTTCCTTGGCTACAATTTCCTAACTTCTAACTAGGTTTGCACCGTGTATTCTGTAAGGGTAGCCTCGAATTATTTTTGGGGCTGGACCTCATAAAGGAGATCCTGAGGACCAACACGATGGAATTACCCGTGCTTCCTATCGTGCCCAATCCAATGGACGACATTCGCGCTCCTAACTGGCCCGCCATCGACTACCTTACTGCTCAGCAAGAAGCCGCTGACCCGAATGCGCCAACTCCACTTGGGGGATACGGACGGATCTACTACCTGCTCTGATCCTTTCCTGGCTCCTCTTTGAACCTGACGATGTTTCCTCCACGTGTGGCTCCGCCCGAGTTTGTTTTCATTTTCTTAGTCGGCTGCGAGAAGTGGTATTCTTCCAGCCAACCTTAACTTCCTTTTCCGCATTTACGTGTTTTGATTTCTCACCTTCTATTTTCTTCCGCTTTTCGGCTCTCGCCGCCATTTTCCCGAAATTATTCAGTATCGCCCGTCTAAGGCTGGCTTCGGTTTCAGCTTCATTTTTTCCGAACTTATCCACGACTCCTTTTCCCATTTTCTGAAACAAATTTCCATCATTTTCTTAATAAAACTTTTAAAACTTCAATATCTTTTCCGACATCGTTTATTGACTAGCTATTTGCAGAAACAGTCAGTCACGAGTAGCAAAATTTCCCGGGATCAGGATGAATTCTAGCCGCGGAGCATCGGGCCAGCATCTTCTCGGTCCATGTCTTTGTAAGTGAGTGAGACTTGAGAGTGATCATTAAAATTTCTAAATTACCCTCGTCAAAACCAGCGAAACGTTGGAAACGTGCAGCGTCTTCTGCTCGACCAGCCAAGCTGTTGTTGACATCCCGTGCTCGAAGTGGACGTGCTTCCGAAGTTATGCCTCGAATATTCACCATTTCCCTCATCATAAGACCTGGGAAATTGCACGGGTCGACATCCAGTGTGCTCGCAACGCCGACCACGTCCTGGACCATCTTCTTGAACTCGCCGATCATTCTGCGGTGCCCTCGACTCTGAGCTTCGACGACTGAAATTAAAACTAAGTCCTCGTTGATGTCACCACCACGAGATTACCTTCAATCAGATCGCTCAGCTCACTTCTCACACGTGCAATTCCAGCTTCAGCCGGGTTCACCAGCGCTGTGGTCACGGGACGAGACATTGCCCTGTCGATGGCAAGCCCGCACTCGGGGCAAGATGCGCATTCGTCAACGCATCCGATGCAGATTCGGTTGTCGCAGCTGTGAATCACACAACGGCGCTTGGTAAAGTCCATCTCACGGGTACATACTGAACATCGGCCCAAAACAGAGTCTGGGAAGTTATTCAGGAACATCCGAAGATTCACTCTTTCGACGCGGCCCTCGTCCATGACACCCGTGTTTCTAAAATCCCGAGTGACGTGAGTAAAATGGTAACATAAATCAAGACAGCTGGCAACAGTTTAACTCCATGGTAAAAATTATCTTCTCGATCATTTCTCTTTTTTCCATTTTTATTTATTTGTGAAATACGAAATATGAAACTCAACTCGTGCTCTCGTGTTTGCTAAAATACCGGTTGGCAGCTCGTCATTGGTCCTTGATTTCTGGCTCGACGCGGCCGCTTCTCGTCCTTACTCACTGCGCCATGTCGTTGGCTCGAAAAGAGAAAAGGCCTTGGGACGCGTCCGAAACCCTGCCTCATGCTGCTCCCCATCGGGAAGCAAAAATACCACGTGACTCTGACAATGCCCGAGCTTCAACCCGGGTCGATTCGCCGATGCCACCGCCACCGGTACCTCCGGGCGTTAACAGTATGTCGTCTACGCCGCTGAAGATAACTTCTGTCGTTCCGCAGCTCGACGAGAGCAGAATACCCTTGCCGTCACTTGGTGCCTCGGGTATGTCAGTTGACGATCCATCACTTGCACATGAGGCCACTGTTATTGCTCAAAGGTCTGAGCTTCACGTGGATGCCAGCAGTAACTCCGCGTCTGATGTTACTACCGCTATAATGACTAGTATGGGCAATATTCTTGACAAACATGTGCATAGGAAACCATTGAAGAGCGAGGCTGATTCAGCCGAATCGACACAGTTTCCACCATTGCCTGCTTTCTTGCCACGTGAGGACCCCCTTGCTCGAAGGTAAAAACCCCGAGCCACCTTAACTAACTTTCAGTTATTCTCTCGGGCATCTTCCTTCAAAACTCTTTCCTGAGTACGAGCTCGAACTTCTCAAGTACTTCTCAGAGGGGCCCCTTCTCATCCATCACGAGTTTGTAGATCTTCGCCGGCAAGCTGGGATGCCCCAAAAAATATTGCAGCATCCTTTCTCCCGAGTCAAGCAATTTCTACTTCATTTAGGTGACGATTTTCACTACCTAATTTTATTAATTGAACTGAACGAAGGGAGGACTCTTTACTACACACGTGTTGCTCCTCCTTGCTCCTTCAATCTATCATTTCCACCAGCCGTGGACGTCAAACCCGGGCCTTTCACTGACGACTTCGCTCGCGCGCTTCAAGCCCTGCTCACGTGTTATCTTATCTCACTTAGTGAGTATTATCGAGGAAGTTGTTTTGTTCAAATCAGAACGGAAGCTCACAAACAGCGCCTCAACGATTTCACCCACGAGCTCTGCGATCACTTCTTCGGCCAGACTTTCGGAAAAGAATACCGACCGCCCTTCCTTGTGCAATATGAAGATCGTCGATCTCGAGGATAACACTCCCTTGACCCCAATCGTCACGAGTTCCGCCCGTGAGAGATCCGCTCGTATACGACGCACGATTACACCTTCTGCCGCACTTGTTCTACTATTCTTCACTTTCCTCCTTTTCGTCATATTTTTCATCACACGAGTTTCGGTATTTATTCATGACCGCCTTGCAAAACTTTCCGCCTTCGTACACCGTTTCCATCTACCAAAACCCGTGAGTACTCGAATAACCTAGATCCGCCGCGTCAATTATTTACTCAGCGTTTCCATTTAGGGCTTAATCCGGCGACGTCGCTCGTTCATGGGTGGGAACGACTTCCTTTCGATAGGAGCCGCCACTCCTGCGCCTGACTCTCTTGTCTCTGCTGGACGTACCGTCAACACTGACCTCACTGTTGGTGGAGCAACTCCTTGGGAATGGTAAGCCGTTACTCCTCCGTCTAACTTTATAATTAACGCCCACCTAGGGTCACGTTTAGCGTCTTCTCTTTCTTCTGCTTTTTATGCCTCGTGTGCTTTTGCGGCCGCCACATCACTGACAAACTTCAGCGTTGTACCTACGCTCTGCCCGCGCCTGGCGCCGACGAGGATTCCAGCGAGTTCGCTCAAGTGCACGCCCTTTGACGGCGAATTGCTGCAGACCGCCAGATGATCAAGGCTCGAAAAGTCCACACCAAAGTCACCCATGAGCTGAAAGCTCTTGGACCCCGGCCGAGCCTGATGCTGATGAACCCGCGCAATCGCTTCCTACAGTAGGTAACTCCTCGTTGATTGCAGGCACCCGGGATCCCGAGCCACTTCTGCACGAGTCGCGAGCGCAAACTCCTCTCTGGTCCTGATTCGACCTTCTTCTTCTGCAAATTTCGATAAATACCCGTGGCTATTGTTAGAAACTTGCATAATTCACTTCGTAAAATTTCACACGTGTTTACAAATTTTTCTTTAAGCTACCTATTCCACCAACATTCTCCTTTGAAATATTTGTCCTTATGACAAATATTATCTTTTGATTATTCAATTTAAATCTCCTAAACCACGAGTGCTCATAACCCGTGTTAACTACTCTCTGCATACTTTCTTTCGTTGCCAAAGCCCAATAAACATTCATAATCTACCTCCGGACTCTCCCATTTGCTTCTGTCAGTCACAACTGATCTCGCATGCATGAACTCAGGTAGCATGAGATCCTCGTTTATTCCGAGCATCATGAGTCCGGCTTTACTCGGGTCTGTGACGCAATTGCCGTCGACGATGGCTCTTATGGCCTTCAGCGCCCACGAATAGACTCTCTTCCGCTTCAGCCCGACTTTCTCCGTGTATACAAGCCCCTCAAACCAGTCTACCCCATCGGGGTACTCTTCCGTGCCGACCACTACGAAGTAAGGGTTCAAGTCGTTTTTCTGCCATTCTCCCTCGAGCAGCAGGTAATCACCCACTTTAATCGGCTTTTCGAACTCGTCATCGTAACTGTCACCCTTCTCGTACGGGTGAAACACTATGGGTTTCCGCGTTCGGCCCTTCTTCTGATTCTGCAGAAACGCTTTTCTGCCTCGCTCTCTGCTCAAGGCAATGTGCTCAATAATTTTCTTCAAATTAACGTCAACTGGCTTATCGAACTTGTCACGTGAAAAGTATATTTCATTTGGCGTGTACCCGTGTCTGCTCGGAGTTTCGTTCAATCTCGCCGCTGCTTCTACTGCCACTCGCATTGGTGACCCTTTCTTTGAGATTTCAGCTTTCAGAAACATCGTGAGCTTCTGGACCCGTGTATCCATCGGCGAAAGATGGTTCTTTGACCTGGTTGATTTCTCTGGCAAGTTTACCGACACCTTCCAGTCATTCCAAACATCCCTACCAGCGATGTTCTTGTTCACGCTACATCCGTCGAGGAAGATCTGGATTCTTTTCTCGCGAATTGGGCCGCGTAAAAACTCGCCTACTGCTCTGCAGAGAACTTCTGTGCCTTTATCCGCAGTCATTTCCGAGTTTTTATTGGGTACAACTTTGTCAAACCCGAGATCGCTTCTGAGACTACCCAAAATTTGAGCGTGGACTCGTCCGCGCCTTGGTACGCATTTCTCGTGATTACATCTGCGAAAAGGACCTGGCCCACTTCTTTGGGAGATTCGTCATTGTACTTTTTGGTATAACCTCAATTCTAGCCTGTTTCCTAAAATAGGTACAGCCCGTGCAACTCCGGTGCACCTTCTCGATGACCTTGTTCATCCCTGGTGACCAGAAATTGCATCTCACGTGTTTTTAAACGCCGTCAACGACGTGCAGCCTGTAACCTTCATCATTTTCCTCGTGAGTAATTCTAAGTACTCTAAAGGAACAACCAACGGTTCAACCTTCTTATCTTCCACGAAGAACGCTTGTTTGTACAGGACGCTTGCGCCGTTCTCTTCCTTGATCTCACAAGATTTGCGTAAACTCTCCGCAATCCTGTCCCCGTACGGCATTTTCCCATTCTTCCTCTTCGATTCTACAGCTCTCTGCACGTGCTTGTCAGTGAGCTGCATTTTACGAAGCAATGGGGCATTCTCCAGAAACTCCTTCATCGAAAACTTCTCCAGATATTCTTCGATTTCCTCATGAACTTTTCTGGCATCCTTTATGAACGGAGTTTCCTCGTCCACTCCATCTTTTACTCACATTCTTTTCGCACGTGCTCGCGTGGCCATCATGGAGATTTCCTCCTCTACCTCAATCGGCTTTAGCTCCTCGAAACACGTGGCCTGTTTCAGCGCGTGGCGGAAATCGTTGCCGTTCTCAATGAGGAAAATGCTGTCGAACGTCTCAATATTCACAACGGGCTCCTTGGATTTACACTCGACCCTTCCGGCGCAAGACGCGTCCTTTTTGATAAATACCCGTGACGGTCGACCTCCAAACACATTCTGCAATCCCCATTGCAAGGGACTAGATGATCATCAGATCTCGACAGCATGTCCGCAAGATCTACCTCCGCCGACCTGCAACTTTTGTAGACAATCTTGATGTTATACGACATCAGCTTCACGAGTCGCTCATTTATCTTATAATCCTCTGCCAACTCCTGGCCATTCAAACCTCTCTTGTACAACTTTTCTACAGATATCGAGTCTGTAATCACTGTCACCGGCTTGTTTACCAAGTCGATTTCCCACGAGCAATGGATTACTGCGTTTAAAATCCCGTGTAATTCTAACAAACAGCTGCACCACTGGGTATTATTGCCCGAGTCGGGTCTCTTCTTCGAGTAGAGCTTGTTCAGTCTTACCTTTCCCGACTCATCTTTCTGATACAAAAATGCACCCGTGCCTTTGTTGCTCGAGTCAACGACGAGGTATGTCTCAAGCTCAGACACCACCGGGTAAAGCGACACCAAACTCTCGTCTAATTCCTTCTGGACTTTCTTATACGAAGCGATCAGCTCCTCGTTCCAAACTATATGCTCGGCCAAGCTTTTCTTGTTTTTCGTGGCCTCATATAGAGGAGCCAAGATTTCAGTTCTAAATGGAAGCGAGTCCGCGATGTACGTGATCCATCCCAAAACTCGCTTCATACATTTTACCGTTTTTATACCCGTGTATTCCTGCTTTGCTATTTTATCTAACACGTGTGTGCTTGCTCGGATTGTGCCGTTCGACACCCGTCTGCCGAGGATCGAAATGTCTTTGCTAAGAAACGTACACTTCTTTCCTTTGAGTCTTAGGTTGAACGCGCTCAACGTCTGAAGCACTGCAGCCACGTTTTCCAAAAATTCCTCCGGTGAATCCCCGACGATGCAGATGTCATCGACATAAATGAAGCAATACTTTCTGTGGCTGTATAAAATTATCTTCAGCTTTTCACGTGCTAACAACGGGCTCGAGAGCCAACCCTTTGGCAATCTGCGATATGCCATCGGCCCCCTTTCTGGATGATCCAAGCAAAAATGTGGCCACATAGCCGGATGAAACCTAAAGCAATAGAACATCGACGCAATGTCGATGCATGCGATCAGGCCACTTTCCGTATATTTCGCCACCTTTTGCAACACGTATTTGATTGAGTCGGTCTGCCGGGCCGAATGAACCGTGTCATCGTTGATTTTCGCCCTTTTGCAATCCGCCACAACTTTTATTGAGCCTGCGCACAATTCCACCTTCGCAGTTTCCGCATTTTTCTTACCAACAGGGAAAAAACTCAGGAAATGCTTCGGAGTCATGTGCTTAGGTAGGAAACCAATCACACCTTCGCTGGCTTCCTGGTCTAGCTTGTCAACTAGGGCTTTCACTACAGACTCGTTCATTGACTTGTTATAACTTTGTCTGACGATCTTGCCCGACGTATTTCCCGTGATTTCCGAATATATCTCGAACTCATCTCCCGGGACACACCCTTGAGTTCCTTCAAAAATGACCTTCTCTTTTTCCAGGATACTATTCAGTCGTTTCAAGTAATTCTTTCCATCCGGGATACTCTTGATAACCTCACCGGTTACATCGATTTTGCATTCATTCCACGTGTTGATCTCACGTGCCTCCTGATGCATTCTCTCTAACTTTCTTGCATACTCAACTCTCGAATCTGGATTGAGCCTGTCAGTGGGTCTCATCTCGATAACTGAGCTCGCGATACTCGGGACCAAGGTATCACACCTTACTGCCGGTACTAATCGCTCATTTCTTATAACTTCATACAGGTTGAAATTATGGACTAAATTTTCTAGTTCAAACACGTGACTCATCTTCTTGAAACCTAGATTACTGATATCGACTCCGCGAATCGACACCCTTGTCTCAAAGCACTTTTCACGTGGAACACATTCGATCTTCGCGCAATTCCTAGCTAGATCGCCCAGCGATACCAACACGCTCCTGTCGTCTCCTTCGCAGACCTTGGCGTCAACGAAAGATATCTTCACGTTCCTTTTCAGCCTCAGCGTGAATGATACTGCAACCGGCAGAAATTTCAACAGGCTGCCACCTGCTACTTTTCCTGCGCCTGCATTCGCTCTCCTGATCTTTACGCCCCTGCTCGTCTTAAGCAAATTAAACAAACTCTCACTCAACAAGGAGACTGAAGCTCCAGTGTCAAGCAGTAACTTGAACCACACGTGTTCTTTTTATTCAAAACCTTCTCACAATCAGGCAAGCAAAAATATATCTGCAACAGTCTTCTATCCGGAGCCCTCGAATCGTCGCGTGTCGTTGAGTCTACTGTTGCCCTTAATTTACAGTCGTTGAATTCACCTAGCTTCGCGAAAATCTCACCTTCCATGTTGAACTCGTCGTAGCCGTCTTTCGCCTCGATATCCAAATCCTCCAGCAAAGTGTTTATGTCCTCGCTGGACTCTGAACCCGAGTATTCACACTGTGACCGTAGCTGCATCAACTCGTGAACCGCCACGTCGTCCTGGAGTGCATATACCCGGGGATTATTCGATCGACGTACTCCCTTCTTCTTTATAAACCTGTTAAACTTTCCTTTTATGTCAGGTCTTTTGAATTGTCCACGTGGTTTAAAGAACTTATCTGGCTGATCTTTCTTCATCAGTTCAAGGTCACGCTTGTTCAAGCTCTGCCCCGTGTAAGCCAGAATTTTTCCCGTTCCAAATTCCACTTTAAGGTCCGGACTATTCTTGATATGAGCCAGTCCCACGTCTTTTGATTGGCTCTTGGGAAATTTGCCCGGTTCTGAGATCGCCACTTTTCCACTCTCTGAGCGCCAAATTTGTTTGACACAAAGGCGTTTAATTCCGCCTCTATGTCTTCATCAATAGCGTCCACCTCGTCAATTTCTTCGGGAGTGAAACTCTTCACGTGATCATTCTTCCTTTTCTTCACCGCGCTACTCTGCTGTGAGCAGACAAACGCCAGTGTCGACCGGAAGTCACTTGTGAACATGTCTAAAGCCAACTCCACCTGAGTCAATTCCACGTGTCCCTGCGATTTAGACGCCTTGTCAATTTCGTCAAGAAACAAACGCTTCTCAACAATAATATCCCTGTTCAACAGGTCTTTGAACTCAAGCGCCTCTTCGCAGCTACCTTCTCCAAAATGTACTCCCATTTTCGAGCATCCAGACCAATTGCGCAAAGCGCTAAAGCTGTCGACTCTGCAAAAGGACCGAACTTGTCAGGAGTAGTGCAGAATTCTTCTCTGAATCTGCTTACACCCATAGGAGTACCACGTGGAAATCTCTCTGGGATAACGGCATTATTTGTCATAATCTTTTTCATCAACTTTTTAATGATATCGTACATAGAACTTGTCTTCACGTGCGCTCATTCCCCCGGCCTACGACTTGGAGAAATTTCATAAATTTCAAAAGTCATTAGTCCTGGAGTTGTCTGCGTAGTCTCTTATCATTATCTGAGCATAACTCGAGAGACTTGTTACATAGCCATTTCTGACATCTTCCCGAGATGTGTCCTCTACGTTCTCGCAGATCACGGGGCATATCTTTCTAACCACCGCCAACAACTCATCCGCCGGCGACCTTCTGTCACCGACACGTTCAAAATACCGCTGAAGCGGCAACTCTAAGCCCGGGAAGAAAGTGTCTTTAAACGCTCTCTCGCTAATATTTCGAGGCTGATTTGGGTTATCCATGAACCCGTCACGTGTTGCGTTCACAGTGCATCTTTCTAGGACGCCCGTGTACCTTCCTTCTAAACGCCATTCCTCGAACATTCCCAGACTGTCCGGAACCGATAACCGGCCCGTAAGGTCTGGCAATCCGTCGTCATGCTCGCCCCAAAGTAATGGAACATTTGATACCTGGTCTGCAAACCGGTTATCCTTGTCATTCTTTCGGATCTCTGCCGAAAGAATACCCGAGATATGATTTAGCCATCCCAGAATCTTCTGGGATCGAACACTATCGTCCGCTGCCGTGAAGCAAAGAGGTACGATTTCCTTTCCACTGTAATATTTCAGCCCCGGAGGACACTGAAACATACCATTATTCTCATACGCATTCATATTGCTCATACAAAGACGAGGCCTCGAGGTTTGAAGATCTGAGTTGCAGTTCGTGCCCAAAGCGTTTGGTCTCGAAATCAGGTAATTTCTTCCCAAAGCTTTCAGTCACCACGATAAAGTGCTCCTGCAGAAACTCAACACCCTCGTAAATTCACGTGTAAATTAGCGCTCCAATCGTTTATTCTAGTACAACAGTTGTCAAATCTAACAGCACGGGTCTACAGTAACTCCAGCAGTGATGATGGAATCCCGAGAGTCAGCACGTGTTGAAGAAATGAAGGAAGTTGCGTCTCCGATGAACTGAACAAACCTGAAAGTATGGTTACTCTGCTGTCTTCCTGTGTCTCTAAATAAAGTAACGTGTATCACCTCGAGAATTTGAACGCTAAGCGTATGTGAAACGGGCGGCGTGAACTCGACCGACCGTTTCTTCGCGCGTAGGTTTTCTTCCCTTAGGGCAGGCGCGCCTGTCCTGGCCAAGCTATTTCCCACAAGAATCTAACGCAGTAAGTAAATCGCAGGAAAACAGGCGAGATATGGGGAGATAAGATATTTTACGTAAAAATTTTCACCCAACTTAAGGCCACTTTTCAAATTAGCTGTCATCCAAAAAGTGGCCTTAAGTTGGGGTTTCACTGTAAAACAGTCATAAATCCAGTCCCAAAACTCTTTTTGGGATTGTCTTATCAACCCTTTTTTTAATTTGTTATTTTATTTTCTTTTTATAATCCTTAAAGGCATTTAAATAATCCCTAAAACTTTTAAAGGATTGACTTTTGAAACAAAAAAATTAGAATTTTTGTGAACTACCCTAATCATTTCCCTTATGATTTTTAACGTATGACGTAATAAAATATAATGATCCTCAGGTCACGAGGATCTTTTTCATGTATTGTCGACTCATTTTCATGACATTAGTTTTTCAGTTTTTTCGATTTTCTGGCTTTACACGTATCTTTTGGCCAAAAGCTAGGGACGTTTTGTGCTAAGAATTACACGAGCAATCTATTTCTGTTATCGGAAAGATCCAATTCGGACTTTCGGAAAATTTGATTTTCTAAATTTCATTAAAATTATTATCAGCGGTTTCAGTTCCTGTAAAGTATCGTCGAATAAATATATTCATAGAGCAATAGCATAAAAGAATTTTAAGATCTCAATGTGAAAGAAAATCAACAAAAATCACCAAATTGAATGGCTATTTGCATCTTTTTGAAGTTCGATCAAAAAAGGGGGATTTTATTTTTCTGACGCTATTGGAATGATCAAGAACTAAATCAATAAAAATCATAATCATCCATAAGAAGGGTCCATGCTAAAAAAACTTTTTAAATAATGGTTTTTAGGTCTTTTTTCTTCAATATAAAAGATGAAGATCTGGAAGAGCTTAGTTAAAAAAGCTAAATTTTTACCGAAAATCGAAAAGGATTGAGGAGTTATGAAGAAAAATAAGAAAACCATCATAAATTTTCGATGATTCAAATAAACAAGAGAGAAAATCGAATTTTCGATTTCAAAAATAAATATACGAATAAGTTATCCGACCGTCAAATCCCAATTATAAAATAGAAACTATCTGTCTGATAAAAAATTATTTTTTCATTCAGAATCTCGAAATCATGATAGATAAAAAAAAAATTTTGCAAAAGTACCTTCATTTTGTGAAAAGTCTTTCCGGAAATCAGGTCTTCCACCCGGTAAATCTTCCAGCATAAGGATCCTCCAAGGTCCTCCGAAAAAGATGGATAAAATATTCATAGTATTGAACAAGAAGATTGTATCTTCTTTATTTATTCGTCTTCCAGCAAAGTGGATCTTCCGTTGGAGGAGTCCTCCGGAACGGAAGGGTCCTTCAACGTCACGTTGTCAAATAACGACCGAAGAATTCTAGATGTTAGACTTTTTCGGGGCGCACTGGTTATGTCGCTAAATGTCGCCGAATGTCGCTGAATGTCGCCGAATGTCGCCGAATGTCGCCGAGTGTCGCCACTTATTTTCGAAAAAATAGGAATTATGAAAGAATAAATTTTTTGGCTCAAATATTCAAAACAAACTTGTTCTAGAACCGAAAATGGCGGAAAAAATAGGAGGCGCGGCAATAGAAGTGTGTCCAGCCCGACCAGTGAGTTACCTACCACAAATTGCGCGGAGCGTTTCCTTGTCTCGACATTATGCCAAAACAGTTCCAGAACAGGTTTGTTTTGAAATTTCTTGGTTACAAACCAGTTTTCTTTCCAAAAATCCTGGTTTAAAAAAGGTGGCGACATTCGGCGACATTCGGCGACATAACCAGTGTCGACCCTTTTTCCGTTGATTATTGGTCTTCCAGCAAAGAGGTCTTCCAGCAAAAAGGTCTTCTAGCAGAAAGGGTACTCCAAGGGTCCTCTAAGAGGTCACGTGGCCGAAAAACCTGATTGATAAGATTTATCATAGGTAGGGTGAATTTACAAAAAAATCAACTTTTTATTCATAGGGTAAACCTTTGGTCTAAGCATTGGGGTCGGAGGACCTTTCTGTGAGAACCCAGTCAAACTCACTCCGCCCCCGCAATTCGTTTGGACGAAATTTGCATTGTAAAATGTCCAAACGATTTGATTGCCTAGGGGCTTAGTCAGTCAGGAATGATAATCGCCGTTGATAAATTTACAGGGGTTAGAAATATAATCAGAAGAAAATAAGGATTAGATTCATGGAACGATTGGTATTAATTCTGATGACTGCTTCAAGCTCGCGAACAAAAGCTGATCGCATGGCTCGTATTCAAATACTTTGCACCGTCAGTTCTCCAAAGATTATATATTGATCGCGGAAGATCTTTTTCTCGGGAGTTTTCTGGAGCTTTCGGTAGTCCACATTGATTGTTTTGTACGGTTCCTTGTACTCGATACAGTTTTTATGGAATTTTTGGACATCAAATTTTTGGACATTTTTGCTATTTTATGGGGTTTTCTTGGGACACTTTTCAAAAGTGCCCGTATCAAATTTTTGGACATTTTCTGCGCCGTATTTTTAAATTTTCTGTTATTTTTGCCAGATATGAAGTTTTTTCATATTAAAATCTTACTTTTTCTTTGAGAAAGATAAGATTGAAGGTTGATCTCGTACCCCTTAAACATTTTTTGTCTTTAGAAGAAGGATTAAACAAAGAATGATGGAGATTTTCTCAAAAAATTTTTTAAGCGATTTGGATGGGATATTTTTTGGCCGCGTGTATCAAATTTATGGACATTTTCGCGAAAATCTTGGGACAAAAAATGTCCAAAAATTCCATAATTAACTGTAATTCGCTTAATAAACTCTCTCTTCTTTGCAATAGAAATGTCGATACGAAAGCCACCAAGTTTCTTTTTTGAGATAAGCTTTCTCCGTTTCCTCATATTGGTAGTGAAACAAAAACATTTTTAATCAACAAGAAAACAATCTTTATGTCCGTATCATAGGCCCTAATTATAACCCCTCTCTAATGGTTTTGCTCTTGAGACGTTTGGAAGAAAAATCATTAAAAACTTCCTTTTCATTCAAAATTGGTAAAATTTTGAAAAAACCCAAAATTCTGTACATTGTTGCCAATTCCCGCTACAAAATTATGAATATAATTTTGGGTGGTGCCTGTAGTTGCATTTTTAAATTGTTTTCAGAGATCGAATTAAGATTAAACCAACTCAGGACAGATAGAACATTACGAATTATATAATAAAGAGTGGAATACTCGGTTTGAATAATCATAAAAGACGTAAAATCAATAGATGCAAATATAAGCGCAAGCGTTACGTCTTCTATGATATCTACGGGTACCGTATGTCTTAGGAAGCAGACCTAACCACCGGTAACGAGAGATACTGGTTTGCAGGACCAGGGAGGTCGGACTGGAATCTGACTCGGGGTCACCCCACTGAACACTCCCGGGACAGAACGCCCTCGGGGATGCAGGGAGAGGTCGCTAGAATATAAATACAGTGTGAAGCACTTATAAGGCCGATTTTCGGATGACAGCGAATTTCAAAAGTGGCCTTAAAATTGATATTTTTGTTCCGAGTCGTTTTGATGACGTCGCATTCTGTTGCCTTTAGAAAAAGATCCGCGTTTACATTAAAGATTTCGTCGTCGAATATGATCACTCGAACATCAAGGAAGAAGATCTCGTGAATCAGGCGAACAAAATCTTTATGAACATGAACCCTGCAATCTTCAAGCGATTATGGCTCAACACAGGACTACTTCAAGAGGATGATTTTGAAGAAAAATCGAGCAGTTTGAAGATCTCGAGAAAGTGTTCTGGAGACACAAGAGGAAAAATTGGTCGAGCATTTCCTAGCGTTTCAAATTGATGAAACATGTCTCGCAACATTGATAGAGAGTGTAAAAATACCTCAAGTTCAAGGGACAGACAATGCCGACGCTGAGAAGCCATTGACTTCAAAATGGCCGGAGACGCAGTCGAATATAAGTTATATTATATAACTAGCTTTTTTAGGTGAAACTTTCGGATCTTGAATAACAATAACAGTTTTTTCCTCTTTTGTGGACCCCAAGTTTGTGGACATTTTTTCCATTTTAAGGCCTTTAAGTGGGACACTTTATAAAAGATGCTGTTCCAAGTTTGTGGACATTTTTCGCGGAAAGAAATAAAAAAGACAAAGCTAAGCTACGGTGGTCGTATCGGAAAAATCCGAGAAATCGGCCTCACCGAGCGTGCTTTTACGCGAATAAGTTTTTCGACTCCCGCTGCGCCCTTTGGCAGAACAATAAAAGAGACAAAACTGCGAAACATGGGAGGCGCGCACTGAGCGTCACCCCAACAGGATCTCAACAACAACGAGGCTTGCAACATTTGGTCACCCAGATTTTTGGTCAGGTCTAATCATAAAAGACGAAAAATCAATGGATGCAAATATAAGCGCAAGACTTCACTACCTCTATAACTTATTGATACATCGTACTCAGTTGTCGGCCGGCCGGGAAACGGATGGAGGAGGCGGGAACTATCCTGAATCTTCCTTGTTACCACGGGCGGACTTGGCACGGAGACTAGGCTCAACATGCTAGCAGCCCCATCTGAGGATATCAGCGTGGGGGTGATCTTTTAATGTGCTGGTTTACACCAACTACGCTTTCGCTGGTTTACACTAGCGTACATGAACAAGATATTCAAGTAGAGCTGCGCATGGGTACGCGATCAGATCTAGATAAGCCACCTCACTCACACAACCTGCTAGGTTCAAGAGAAAAAGGTCTGCTTCGTTATTTCGGCGATATATTGTACTCGAATTATAGACGTTTAAGCTTGCTACAGTTACTGATGCTAAATCCTGCAAGGATCATGCAAAAACAAAAGCTGCTCCCGTGTTTGCACACTGGAGGACCTGGTCGACAAAATATAGATAAGAGAATATGAGTTCGTTTTTATTGCAGGCTTAACGTTTTCGGAACAGAAATTCCATCATCAGAGCCGGTTGCTTGAAAACTTGACGATCTTTTTTACAAGGGAGAAACTGACCTTTTCTTGTTGAAGAGTGTTGAAGTTTGAAGGCAATTGGAGCCTCTGAGATTATAAAAACAGTTTGGGTTAAAGAATTTTCTCTAGAATATGGTTAGGGATCAAATTATTATTCGCAATTTTGATCAGTTCACTCTTCAACATTAAAAAGGTCAGTTTCTCCCTTGTAAAAAAGATCGTCAAGTTTTCAAGCAACCGGCTCTGATGATGGAATTTCTGTTCCGAAAACGTTAAGCCTGCAATAAAAACGAACTCATTTATCTTCTGATGTCAATTAACGATTCAAATAAGAGAATATATTGGGTTTTACCGGATAGCAGTTACAAGGGGCAGTAAGGGCGCAGAGCAATCTCAAAGCAAGTACGCGGCCTTGGCCGTTGGTTCTACACCAGGAGTGGGGCTAACTGCTTGGCTCACTTAAAGTAAGAGAGTTAAGGGCACAGGGCTCACTTAGCTTCTCAAATACAGTGAAACCCCAACTTAAGGCCGAGCAACATAAGGCCACTTTTTTGAAAAATCCCCGAAACCTCAGGAACGGATCTTCATTAAGAAAAGCTATCCGTCGTTTGATAAAGTCCGGTAGGGGCTTCGAATAGAATTTCTTTGGTGCTTGAGAAACCATTGGCCGTGAAGCAACCTAGGTCTCCCTCAATGCACGGCATTAAGCGCAGCAGCTGCACTGGTGATTTTCTTGTGCTGAGCTTTTTACTGCTTCTCTCGGCGACGGTTTCCCCTCCCGGTCCGACAATGTTAAGGACGCCTGGGCCACCTGCGGAACTGCAGGCACCGTTGTATGGTCCTTGATAGAGACGGCTGCCTGTGGTTCAATTGGAGGAGCCGTATGAACCTGATTAGAGGAACTTCTAGGTGGGCCATCGTTTTTACAGAGAAATCGGGGCGGTCCGGGAGACCCTTCCTTTGTTCCGGTGTATTGGCCAGTGGGATACCCTGCTGTGCCACATGGTTTGAGTGCAACTCCTTTACCGTTCTGGCATACCAATTTGACTGAAGCCACTGAAGCCAGCGCTGGAGGGGCTGTTCCTTGCAGGCCGTTGAAGTAGGTACCCGCTGAAACACGTGGGTGCGCGAAAGTTCCCAGAGTACAGATGTTCTAGAAATTTTTATCTCTGGGTTTCAAGGACCTGGAATGACCCCAAGATTAACTTTTTCGAACTTTTGTGATCAGAACTGTATTTTATCGGACTTATTTCGTAGAGTCACAAAGTTTGAGTAAAATATTTGTACTTTATCAACCACTTACATTTTTTACTTACCTACCGTTGTAGAGTGAAATTACGAGAGCTTTGGCCACTAGAGCTGGCGCTCCAATCTCTGATTCTTCCGTGTGCAGCGCTCTGTAGGAAGGGTACTGAATAGCGCCGCTTTTCGCCGCCTAGCACCGCCTAGTGCCGCCTTGCGCCGCCCTGCGCTGCCCGATTCGGTTTAAACCGGGTCACGTCTGACCAAATCCTGACCAAACTAAATGATCGAAACAAGAGCGAGAGTTGGGCCCCGCAAACCCCATGAGTTCTCTACCAGAAAATGCGCGCGTAAGGACCTCTGGCCCATCGCGTGCGGAATAAATTGATGATTTTATGCCAAAATATGGAGAGAATTTAGACTCCCGCTAATAACACCCTTAATTGTTAGTTTTCTTCTTTCTGGTGGTCAGACTTTTCAAATAAACGTGTTCAAACGTTTTGATAAGAAAACAGAAAATAATCATTATTCAAACGCCGAAATTTTCGAGAAGAAAAATTTTAAGCAAGACTTGGCGGCGCTAGGCGGCGCTAGGCGGCGCAAGGCGGCGCTTTTAAGTGACTCACCTCTGTAGCGATGAAACATTCTTGAATCAGGCGCCCAGCTGTACATGATTTCGAAGTCCAGCTTTGGGATACCCGCTGCAATGCCCAAAGTAATGGCGGACGTTCTATCTGAATGGCCAGAGGGGACTCTGGCCAAGCCGAGTTCTTTTGAAGCCCGGCTGTAATGGTAGCAGAGGACACGATGCAAAGCGGAGGAAACTCCAGCAACAACAAGTGGAATCAGAATGGTGGAAACCAAAATCAGAATAAGAACACAAACGAAAAAGCTAACCCTAACAACAAGAGCCAGGAAACGCCGATAATCAGAATCAGAACAACCAATTCAAAAAAACAGAAACAAAACAAGCCGAGAGGTCCTCAAAAAGAAGAACCCAAAAAGGAGCCTTGAATCGGCGTTTCTGCTCGCCCCTCGGGCACGTGAAGGGAAACCTTGGCTCTCGTCCAACTGAGAGGAGTCTTTCAAAACCGGATCAGTCATGATCGAATCTTGTAAATACCTCGTCCCAAAATATACCCAGGGCTCACCGGGCAACCGGTCGAGAAGGGATTCATTTATCTTTTTCTGTAACTTTCTACTGTTTAAAACTGTGCAATTCCGGACTTTCGGTTCGTTTTTACACGACTTGTATATTCTACAACTCCTCTGATAATCCTTCTCTTCAGAAACTGTTTCGTTCGAAGTTATACTCGCGCAAGACGGGCAGCAAGGCAACGGCGCAAACCGACAGTTTTGGAGAACTCAGAGGTGACGATGTCGTGCCTCAGCAACGGCCCGCTTCACATTTACCAGTAGCCATACCGCCTCCATTTCCTAAATAAAAAAGGGAGATCGCGCCGAATCGACGGCAAAGATCCTCCAATACAACCATTACTGGAAAGCCTTCTTTAAATACGGGGAAAACCCGAAGAAAACGAAATCATCATCGCTAGCAGCGGCGACAGCCGACGTTACGCAGAATCGTGCTTTTGCGGCCAAACATTCGCCGCCAGCGCCGGAGAAACCAAAGAAATGGAAAAAACCCGCTCCGAAGAAACCAAAGCGAGCACCTACATCAAATGAAGAAGAAAATGACTGGTTCGAAGAGGTCCTGGGTGAAGACCCAGATCTTGACGACGATGACGACAGTGTTTGTTCAGAGTCAGTATGGACGGACAAACCCTCTCAAGCTGAGAGATTCCGACTAAGCGACATGGTGGCACTCTGGGCCTATCTTCTGAACTCGGGGTACCCCGTACGAAGAGAAGCAGCGCTTTACAGCGCAATAACATTCTTTACAGGCGCTCGAGCAATCGAGGTAGGTAAACTATGGATTCAAGACCTGTACGAGTCTATCCAAGTTAATGCAATCGTTTTGCCTAGGGTTTTTCACGGAAACGGCGCGGCGCGCTGCGGCCCTTCCACCGCCAAAATCAAACTGTTATTTTTATCAAAAATGAAAATTAAATTATCAAACGTACTTATTGAAGGTCGCAGATTCCAAATTTCGAATTTTTATTCTATATAAATGTCAAATCATGCCGTAAAATTATTTTTTGCACAAATTTCCTCACTTTTCTCCCGGAGTTCACCAAAATACACCTCTGATTTAGACCTTTATTATTTATCTCTCATAAATTCAGAATTCAGCAACATTCAGCAGATACTTAAACTGAGGGTTAACTAATCGAAATCGAAAACCAGTCATTTTCTTCTTCATTTGGTGTAGGTGCTCGCTTCGGTTTCTTCGGAGCGGGTTTTTTCCATTTCTTTGGTTTCTCCGGCGCTGGCGGCGAATGTTTGGCCGCAAAAGCACGATTCTGCGTAACGTCGGCTGTCGCCGCTGCTAGCGATGATGATTTCGTTTTCTTCGGGTTTTCCCCGTATTTAAAGAAGGCTTTCCAGTAATGGTTGTATTGGAGGATCTTTGCCGTCGATTCGGCGCGATCTCCCTTTTTTATTTAGGAAATGGAGGCGGTATGGCTACTGGTAAATGTGAAGCGGGCCGTTGCTGAGGCACGACATCGTCACCTCTGAGTTCTCCCAAACTGTCGGTTTGCGCCGTTGCCTTGCTGCCCGTCTTGCGCGAGTATAACTTCGAACGAAACAGTTTCTGAAGAGAAGGATTATCAGAGGAGTTGTAGAATATACAAGTCGTGTAAAAACGAACCGAAAGTCCGGAATTGCACAGTTTTAAACAGTAGAAAGTTACAGAAAAAGATAAATGAATCCCTTCTCGACCGGTTGCCCGGTGAGCCCTGGGTATATTTTGGGACGAGGTATTTACAAGATTCGATCATGACTGATCCGGTTTTGAAAGACTCCTCTCAGTTGGACGAGAGCCAAGGTTTCCCTTCACGTGCCCGAGGGGCGAGCAGAAACGCCGATTCAAGGCTCCTTTTTGGGTTCTTCTTTTTGAGGACCTCTCGGCTTGTTTTGTTTCTGTTTTTTGAATTGGTTGTTCTGATTCTGATTATCGGCGTTTCCTGGCTCTTGTTGTTAGGGTTAGCTTTTTCGTTTGTGTTCTTATTCTGATTTTGGTTTCCACCATTCTGATTCCACTTGTTGTTGCTGGAGTTTCCTCCGCTTTGCTGGCCCTTTACTTGTTGTGATCTTCCACCTTTATTTCGCTGGTTTCTATTCTGCGTGGCCTTCTTCAAGTCAGCCTTATTTTAGCCTGGTTTTTCTTGTAGTTTATGAACCAGCGCTTATCTTCGGCCGACGCCTTATTGAACCTGAGGCGCTCAGTTATAAGCTTCACCCGTTTCTGATCCGCATGGGTGTTCGTACGGTATTCCTCGTTTTCACGAAGCACCGAGTCCAAACGCATCTGAAACTTCCTGAGGAGGATTCGTTGTCGGCGAATTGTCTGAAATTTTTATCAAACTCGTCTTGGCATTCCTGTGTAAACAGGGAGTAGCAAAATCCAGCCTTGACAGCGTCTCGTTGTTCAGCTTCTCTTGGATTTTCATAATGATGATGCGGTCATCGGCTATTTCCAGCGGGGTAACCCGTAGGAGTTCGCTAATGATCGGCGCCACGTCTTTTTTGTCCAGGCTAACCAAGGCTTTCACCGAGGCAAATTTCTGGTGGAATTCTT
The DNA here is from genome assembly GCF_907165135.1 of Oikopleura dioica. NCBI lineage: Eukaryota > Metazoa > Chordata > Appendicularia > Copelata > Oikopleuridae > Oikopleura > Oikopleura dioica. The sequence continues at coordinate 2,000,923 of NC_137295.1, forward strand.
GTCCCACTTCTTCCAGGTTACGGTCGACCGTCATTTTCAAGCCTGTTGTCCTCCTTTGAATAAGGTCGTAAGAGTCGCCTTCGCGACATGCCGTTTTGATTCTCAGGCGTTAGGCCTTTTTCTTGACTTCTTTTTCCAGGTTTTTGACCCGATCTTCCAGTGACTGCCTGACTGCTTCCTAGTTGTCACTTTCAGCCTTGGTGTTTGCACCTCCTTGTTAATCTTCTCTTTCGAGTGAATGTTGAGGAATCTCTCCTCGTCGATGCCGGCCTGGCCTCTTTGGATTGCTCCCGTCTCTTTGTTCATTTGAGCCGTGTTGTAGAGAAGTTTGAGGGTCCGAGCTTTCTGTGCTTTCGACTTAAGGTGCTACAGGATGGGCTCCATCTGTTTCAACTCATTTTGCGTCCTCTTTCTCTCCTTGACCAAGGGACCAAGTATGAGGTGACCCAAATTCTCCGCTTTAACACGTTAAGCCGTGCGCTTGTCCACCGGTTGTTTGCTCGATGACAAGTCAAACTTCCCGCAGATGGCTGCGAAAGAGTTGTCTTTCCCTTTTTTTCCCAACGCGACTGGCGCCATGACGGTAAGGTTGGTATCCAAATCGTTGTCCTCGTCAAGGGAACTCATACTAAAAGGGGATCAGGCTAGAGATGCATCTTATTGTGTGATTGCAAATTGAAGGAAACTATTATACAGTCACTACCTAGGTCTCGAAATCCGGGTGCTTTGAACGACTAAGATCAGCTGTAAAATGTGCTGAGATTATCGACGACTCAAACTACCATGATAAACCAGCTGAGTTTGTGTATGACATGAACAAAAGAGACCGTTATAGAAATCCATATGCACGAGAAAATCTGACAGAAGCCTATGAGCGGGTGACATCCCTGAGACAATCGGCAAATCTTCACATACCCAGGGATAGAACCCTGATAAATGACGTCAATCAAGGAGAGAGACCGGATCAATAGAAAATCCTTCCTGTGAACTGACGTAAAACCTCGGATCCGACGCCTCCGTAAAATGCGGATATACTTTTCAGGACGCGGAACGATCCTGACGATAGACAGCTGTAGATAAACTTATTTCGCAAAGAAATCTGGAGGCGCAAAAATACCAACTCAAAAGAAGACAACAAGCAAATTTTCTTCTTACATTTGATCCTGATCTATGGAATGGACCCCATTGGTGGATTTGATAATCAATTCCAGTGAGTTGTAAGCGGACTTGATGATCACGTATTAAGGTCCAACGACCCCTGTTCCAGAATATTCCTGGCCAGTATAGGTCCAGGAGTCGAGTGGTCAGAGATACGCAGCATTTTCGTCGTTCTGACGAGAGAAGCTGAACCACTTATGGACATCAATAACATAATCAGACAAATGCACTTGAAAAAGTATATTTGCCCTCCTGAAGAGCTTTAGACCATGTATAGACCGAAAACTTTAACTTGAAAACTCAACTCCCTCAGAGGAGGGACGTGGAACACGTACAGTTATATCTCCCGTCGAAAATCCTAGACGCCACTTCTTAGTTCATCGTTATGTACAAACAAAGGAACAAGTCTCTCGAAGAAGTGGAAAATGGCAAAGAACGTAATTACGGTATAATCAGTCGGTATAATAGAGTGGGATTAACTCTGTCTAGGAGGATGAAAAGCCGAAAAAAAAGGAGACAAGTCGAGAGATGGACAGCGCCCATATAAAAAAAAAAACGGAAAAGGAAATCATCGGCAGGATAAACGCATGGAAATGAATGCGCGCCAGATGTACAGACTGAGCAAGCGAGGCCGAGAAGAACAAAAGGGCGGTCGGCTGCCTTTTACAAACAATTTTTCTAGAAGTTCGAGGCAACAGGGACTCGAGAGCGTCCCGAACACTTCGAACTTAGCTTCAAAGCAGAATGAAGCACTAAAATGCGATGGGAAAGAGATTTTACTGCGAAATTCATCAGTGCTTTACTCAAATTCTTGGGAAAATCTGCAACCGGATCTTTTGGAAATTATGAAGAATAGTTAAAAGACTGATTAGTCAGCTGACAACCTGTTCATGTTACTCGTAATGTACGAAATGCGAAGAACAAAGTTACAAACCAATCTGGAAACAAAGAAGAATCAGATGAGAGAAATAAATCCTGGATCAAATCAGAATTGGATCATCAAAAAGTTCAACTAGAAGAAATCTGCCCTTTTTGCTGGAAAAAACCGACTTGCATAAAAATACTCGATTGCAATCATAAGTTTTGTCCACTTTGTATCGATTACGTTTTCTTAGTTATGACTGAATATTGCCCTGTTTGTAGAAGAAAAACCTCTTCAAGAAATTTTGCAGTGCAAGATCGAGACACGTGGGAAACAGAAGTGCAATCCGATGAAAGAAATCGAAGAAAAAATGTGACCCAATGATCAAATAAAGACTGTTATTTAGAATATGTTTACGACAGAAGAATTCATTGTTTAACTTTACGAAATTGGACCGATCTCAGTTGAATCGAAGATGACGAATTTCCCTACAAACAATCCAGCAAAACACAAGACATATCTGAGCAAAAATAAAAGATATGATAAACGCTGATCGAGAAACTACATAAACACGAGTAAAGACATCTCGGAACCAGTTAATGCAAAATCTTACGATCAGAATCATCATCTAAGGAAGAAGGGGAAAGGAGTTAATGGAATGCCATTAAAAATTTTGCCCTCTAATTAGCAAGCATCTTACTTACGGTGCAAGTTTCAGAATGAGGGCTATGGCGGAAATTCATAACCTCTAATGGCTTACTATATTACTGCTAAGAATGGTAGGAATTTAAATCCGGAAGGGGTCCTTGGGCCAAATGAAAGGGAGAATAACACTTCTCTATCAATTTATTGGTTAAATAACAGAAGCTGCCAAGCTTCACCGACGAATCCCCGAACTAGATAAACCGAGGGTACTACGGACCTTTATTGGAACAATCTCGGGCGAAGAAACTTCAAGGTTTGCTCTTCTATGGATGGACAAACAGTTGTCGTCAGCCAACTCCTTTAATAAAGGACCTTTATAACAAAACCAATGACCGGCTGATAACATATATTACGGAAGCCTTCCAAGCAAAGTTTGGACGGATGCAAGTTCCATTTCAAAAAAAATATTGAATTGCCGAGAAGAAGCTTTAGACTGAGTTACTCCGAATCAAAACGCGGACCCTCGTGTTACCATCAACGATAATCCTAAAAAAGAGTCCGACAAAATACAACGCCACTCAAGAAAAGCCAGCCCAATCAATCCGGACCCAACTTTGCCCAAAAAGCAGACTATTCAACGTTTCCCAGTCCAGCTGCGAGGGGAGAAAAGTGTAATGATACATAACTATGAATTGACTGTAAATAGCCCCTTTAATCAAAGTCCATCCAGATCCGAGAGCTGGTACGCTACAACAATCGAATACATACAATTACTCTCTTATGGATCGGGATTGGCGCGGGAAAACCTTGCCATGAAAATGTGCCCTTTATAAACGATGCGATTTCTTAGATTTTAGTAACTTGATGTTAGCCTGAAAAACAAAACACAAAAAATGGAATAAAATACAATTTCAAAACTTTACAGTGTGATCTACTCATTATGGCACTATGAAGAGAGAGAGATCATCACAGAATAACGTACATGCACAAAAGATGGTGAAGATATGTGAAGGCTGAAAAACGGACTATTTTTTTCTTAAATAAGCCTATTTATAGATGGCAATTTTTATCTTAATCTTCAAGCAGGGGTCTGGATTCGCTTTGCGAAATCGCCATATAGCGAAGCGAATTCGCTTCGCTTCGCTTTCGCTTTCGAAAATTTCAATTCGCTTCGCTTCGCTTTCGCTTTTCACTTTCGGGCAAAATCCAGACCCCTGAATCTTCAATAAAAAAGTTTGAAAAGCGTCTAGAACATCCTAAAATTGAAGGAAGAAGGTCAAAATCAGGCCTTCTCGCGCTGCGCAGCGCGCGCAATGCGTCACCTTCCTTATTTGGAAGTCGTAGGGTGGCTGCAGCGCGAATACGCGAAAAGAAAAAAATTCAATTTTCTTAAAAAATATATTCTAATAAAAAAAAACTTTTTTTTTTTGGGAAAAAAGTAAAAAACAGATTAATTTTTGAAACAATTTTCAATAAATTTTTCGTTAAAATTTCAAATTAAGGCTTATTAATATTAAGAGAAAAATAATAATAATATTATAAACAAATATTCCTTCGGGCCGTCTCAGCCCCGTTTCTTGATTTTTTAAGGCTTGACATAGGCCTTGGACTTTGAGATGATCAAAAAATTGAAGATTATCTGTCTCCAAGATTCTGATAACACGAGACTCAGCCAATTTTGCTCCGAAGACGCGTAAAATAAGGCATCAAGGCAAAACTCTCAAGGGTGCGTCACGAGCGCGAACCTTCATTCACGCCAGTGAAATCCATCTCACTGCCGCGAGTCTTAGCTCACCGTAACGAACTTTAACTCACGAGAGTAAAATGTAACTCATCACCATGGCTGCAGCAGACAACGTCTAACTCTCTTAAATAATTTCAAAACTGAGACCCCTTTCTTACGGCTGTTAGCCTCTTTCTACCACAACTAAAGCTAGATCACTGTAGATAACATTAGACCAACACTCTTTTTAGACTTAAGTCTACTCACTATTGTACAACGCCCGCGCCCTCCGTACCCGCAGAAAATTTCGCTTCTCTGTTTGTGAATTTAAGGGGCTTGACGGCCCTTCGGGCCGTCTCAGCCCTTTCCCATGATTTTTGAATTAAAGGGGTTGTGTATACAAAGATCAGAATCTGCATATACAGAATCTGCGTAAACAGAGTCTGCATATTCAGAATCTTCGGAAGATGAATACTACTTGATTTAATTTATCAAATCAATATATTTTTTTGACTTACATTCGGCCAAGAAAAATCAAATTCTGTTAACAGATTGTTTGTGATCATTATGGGAGGCAGTTTCTCGATTATTATCTATATGGACAAAAACTAAAATGCCTTTTACTTTAAGAAAAAATATATTGCAACAAAACTTTGATCTGAAATTGCTCACAAAAGGATAAGATATAATATACAAGGGAGATGATGAATTGTTGTCGTTTAACAATTTTTCTAATAACGATAAAGCTGCGCGTCTCAGTTGGTCCGCGAGATGACAAAGCCATCTTTTCAGTGTTATAATAAACAGTTATTTTCCTCTTTTGTGGACATTTTTGTACCAAATTATCAAAAAGATGTCCACGAAACTGGGCCCGAATCTTCGAAAAAATGTCTCTTCGTAATATGAAAGCTTTTTTGGTATTCCAATACCAAATTTTTGAGACAATTTGGATTTTTTGGAAATTATTTAAAACATTTCTTCAGTATCGTATAATACCGACTTTTAATTTCGAAAAATTGGCATTTTCTGCCGACTATGGTATTGGAATACCAAAATTGGTATGGGTACATTGTATACCTAGGCTTTGAATTAGAAAAATCGTCATTTTTTCTAGCTGTGCGGGGTTGTTTATTTCAGTGGAAGTGTAAGAACAGTGTCTAATTAGTCTTAAACCACTTTTAAAAGAAAAAAAAAATTGGGGAAAGACGATTTTCTGGGGGTCAAAATCGTGAAAATGGTGCATTTTCTAGTTTTTAGCTCCGCATTTCTTCGGCTCACCCCCTTTTCATATTTCTGGCACGATTACATGGAAGATGGATCAATTTTTTTGCCACGCTGCGGCGCTCTTGTGCTAGCCTTAAAAATCCTCACCTCTTTCTTACTTTTGCTTAAGAGGAGACTCAATTAAAAAAATGATAAATTGGGGTGTTTTGTCCTGGTGGTGGTGTTATTACGTAATAATATTAAAGATTTCATAAAAATCAAACACGAATATAAAAATTTATTAAACAATAAATAAAATAAATAAGATTTTATTCTCCCGCAAGGCAATTCACTGAGCCGAAGGGACGAAAAATCGGTACTTTTGTACTTTAAAATTTTTTAAATTAAAATTTTGGACCAATTGAAAAAAGCTCGTTTCATATTTAAGATAAGCGTCTAAACTTTACTATAAAAAAGAATTTGGGGGGTTTTCTATGGTAACTTCAGAGGAGATCTCCTCTGAATATAGGCTTATTTCGCCGTTTTTGTCTGAGATGACAACTTTGAGCCACCTGCACGTGGCTTTTTTGTTTGAATTTCAATAAAAGCTCGTGTTAATCAGAAGATCTAGGATAGTTCTTTATTTTGAGCTATTGTACGCCTTCCCAGCATTTATAGGGCCGGAGGAGATCGCCTCTGCTTTGGACCTCTGCGCGTACCATACCCTTAATCGGCGCAAGTTAAATTGTAAGCGAGTCAAAGGTTAACTTCTTAAACCTTAGATGAAATTAAAAAACTTTTTACAGGAGAAATTTTGACATATATATTTTTTGGGCTCATTAGAAAGAGCGAAAAATTCTGAGCAGAATCTACTTCATCTGTAGGGGTTTTACTCTCTCTATCTCTTAGTATGCGAACAAATAATGACACGGTATTTCGAGGAAAAGAGTTAACTTTATTAGAGCTTTTGTTTGACCACAGGGTAAAATAGAGTGGTGAGGAAGGGTTAGCAGTGTCTCTTTATATAGTTTTTAGGCTTCCCATGGAATCTTCGAGTTGGCAGGGAAAGTAGAGTATTCAGCCGGCGGCGGAGCGTAGTAGGTGGTTGACAGAGCGTAGCTCGCTGGAACCAAGAGAAATTCCACGGGAACTGTAGCGCTTTTAGCGGGAAAAGTAAAATTGGGCACGCGGCGTCCAAGAATCGAGTCAGAACGTAAAATTGCCTCCGACGCGTAAAGCGAGCATTTTTGTAAAACACTTACATAATCCTTCCCCCTTTTATTAGAGCATTCGCTCCATGAACGCTTGATATTGAATCGCGGAGAAACAGTGATCATGCATTGAAGACATCTTTTCAACCGATGAGAGAGCATCATATGGTGTGAGTGTCTTCTTATGAGAATTGTATGAGTATTTATTTTGTGAGTATTGTCCTTCAATGAAGATGTGATTTGTCAATTTTAATCGCTGTCGCCATGAAGTCGGAGTAGTTCTCGAAACAGCGTTGAGTACCAGCGAAATGTCACGGCGCTGGGTAACCTTGAAGCGTTAGCCAGGAATCATTTATCGCTGCGCGATTATTTGTTCATCACTTGAGATCTTCGAACAAATTTTGTTTGATACGTGTTGTTGTGAGAGAGTTGCCAATTCTCAAATTTCCTCTTTAAGAATATAATGTTTCGATTTTTGACCATCAGTAAGGCCTGTTTGATGAGCAAAATACGATGTCAAATATTCAGAAAGTTGAAATTGCCTGAGTGATTGAACCTCTTAACGTGTGAACTTGACGTTGTGAGCTGACATTTGAGCGTGGCGATTCCGGTTCTTGATTATTTGAAAATCATCAATCTCGGGGTTCTTGCGAGCATCCTTCATGATGATTGGTTCGAACTTTACCATTGTTTACGTAAACTTGAATGATCATCAGGTCTTGAGTATTGTGGAGATTTGCCAACACGTGAGAGTCTGAGCAAGCCAAGAGGGGCGTACCTTCCCCCTTTTTATTTTGAGCAGTCACTTTCTTGGTCTGAGACATTTTGACCAGGTATCTTCTTCCTTGAAAAGACTTTCCAGATCCAGTGAGTCTTGAGATTTGCTTGTTTCAGGACGTTATGAGTCCCGCAAAATCAAACACTCGTTTAGTTTAGGTCCGGACTTTCGTCCCTTTATTTGCACAGATACCGAAATACAGTGAGAAGAGTCTTCTAGCTGCGTCGGCGTAGGCTGGACCAAGACGAACCTGAAGATGGTTTAGTAGGGGCGTTCTCTTTCTCTTACTGCCGAAAAGGCTGGGGCTTTCCCCTTACCTCGCTGGACTTCTGCTGACGTCTGAGCGGGTCTCAGGCGCCAAGGAAGTCAGCTAGATAATGGCCTTTCCGGAGGGCAAGCTGTCGGTTTCCCTCGACTCGTTCCGTTTGCCCGACGGGCACCGGAGCGCATACTCATTCGTAACGTCCCCCTTCTTCACCTGAAATGCCATTATCGGCGTTGGCCGTTGCCGTTACCCCATCTTCTCTTCGCCTTTGGCTCGTCGTACCGGTCGCCGGGGCGCTTGAATCCTTTTCCTGATTCGGAAACGAATCCTCCTTTTCGGTAGTCAACGCTCGAACGTCCTCCGGTTAGCACTTTCCATCCGCGCATGAAATTAGGCAGACGCTGGGCTATGAATGTCGTTATTATCCTTGTTAAATAGTTCCGCTTACTTTTTGGACAACTCCGTTGTTCATCGTGAAGCCTCGCAATTTGCCAGAGTCCGACACGGTCACGAGCGTATTCCCTTGGAATTGGTCGAAGTTAGCCACTGCCGCAATCTTCTTCAGCGCTGATTCGTTTGTCAGATAGTTGAACGTGCCTTGCAGCGTCCATCTGGACATTGTCATCAGCGAGCCCTTGTAACCGTCCATTTTAGCCCTGTTTTCTGCGAAGATCGCTCTGGCGGCCTTGGCCCAGTCCACGATTTCGTCGTTTGATCCGCATTCTGGGAACTCGGGCAGTCGTCGGGTGATGTCGAATTCCGAGCAAAATCGTTCGAACGCATCCACCGATCCTTGGGCAATGCTTGCACACGTCGTCTCCGATGTTTGCTCTTCAATGAAACGCTCGACGTCCCGCATGGAATCCACTTCTTGTAGAGACACTCGAGCGCCGTTGTCCGAGGTGACGCCAGTTCCGTGTTTGTGCCACACGTGGAGGATTAAACCGGCCAGCTGCTTCGGGGCTTCGGAGCAGAGCTTGTACAACTCCTTTTGAGCCCAGACCGTCAAGCATACCAATGGAGCAGCGAGCGGCTGATGCACTCGCTATAAATTATAGCCTATAATACGCAGGTTAGTCGGGGTTTTCCCAGTTTATTCTTACGTTTTCTGGCAGGGCGTAGACCCCTTTATCGATATCCGCCATTTTTGTCATCCAATTACCGACGTCGGTCAAGAAATTGGAGCATTCCGGGTTCTTTGACACCTTCGCCACAAACGACAAATTTGTGAAAGCGCTCATGAAATTGCCCGGCCGGACCCCAGCTTTTAATGAAGCCATGAGAGCGTCGTCCTTTGAGTCGCTTGTGTGTTGTTCGAGCTCAGCGATTTGGTTTTTTGACGCTAGCTTTGTATCCGGCTCTGCTTCTGCCATTTCCAGGAAAGAAGGCAGGAAGCTCGAGGGTCCAGCGCTCGTTCCCTGATTCGTTCGCGTGGAGGACCCTTTCTCCTCCGCGTGCTCCGCCCCGGGCGTTTCATCCAACGTTGCTTTTTTCAGCTTATCGCCAATTTTTTTCACTTCGACCATGCTTAAACAAACTTATTAAGGCACCTGGACGATTTCCGCCGCATAGAGAATGCTACAGCGATGCAGGAACTTTCGCAGAACTCGCGACGTCGCGACCAAGGATTCGACTTTGCGCGTATCGAATATTCCCTTACTTCTCCGCATATGCGCCGTGCTCAACGTTTCCAGGGGAAAGGGCCCGTTACGTGTATGTTAATCTATTACAGGAGGCGTTTGATAACAAGGACATCAAGGAATCCGATCTTTTTCGTGGGGCATTTTATGCTAAGGCGTATTTTGATGGTAAAATTACCGATTAAATTTTTAATGATTATGCGTAAGATTTTGTTACTGGAGGGGCGCGTGCAGGTTTGGTGAAAGTGATTATTCCGCCGTATTCGCGACACAACAGCGTCGACTTTCGCGTGATGTTTCGGAGCTACTGCCGTTCCGTAGATGCAGCTGCCGCCGAATTCGGTGCCAATGAAGACATGCTGGTGTTCGCTAAACGGTTTGGAATTCTTCGCGGCCAATAGCTAACTTAATTTTAGGTCCTTGTTGAATCGCGCCTTGAAATTTCTTACCGTGACTTCGTAGGAAGCGGCTGAGCTTATGGACGAGACGGGTTTTTGCGGGGAGTAGGATTTTCTTAATGCTCTTATTTAGGACATTACGAGCACGAAAACGAAACTCTAGAAGGTTCGTGGAGCACCTACGGGTTTGACGATCTGCAGTTTCTATACATATGGGTTTTTCGATTCGTTCAGGTGGCAACATTACTCGTCGGCGACCTCTTAACTTTCATTTAGAAACTGACGGAGCCTGACTTGGCCATCGAGTTCGCCAACACGTTAATAGTGCCGCGAAGCGAACTGGAGAACGACTTTACCTTTATTCATCGCTTCTTGAATTGTTCGCCTCACCGACCTCGAGTTCTGCGGTCGATCCTACGGCAGAGTCCAGGCATATTATCGATCCTTAATTTACGGTTTAGTAGGGCTCCAACTTCGCGCGTCGGAAGAAGTGTGGCCCGGGTTTGATCTCGATTTGTTGCTATTCTTCGCCATGGACTTGTACCTTTCGGACGAACCACACCCCTTCCTGGGCTCAGTAAGTACCTGTACTCTCAGCTAGCGGCCAAAATCCGTCGTTACCTTCGTAAGCCAACTCTGACGTTTTGTTCAGGACGAGTCCAGCTCGCTCATCTGTATCGCCGTTGCTTGATGGCCGCCACTCCGTTCTCGGAGCGTCTCGTGCTGAAATATGGATTTTATCCATTGTTTTCCGACATGGTCACGCGCGCCTTCGTTTACCCCGGGTCATTTCGACAGGTAATACCTGATCCATGGAGGGATCCCTTCGAAGCTACCCCCGAGGACTGTTTCTACATTCACCGAGACCGTCGGAGAAACCGTAAGTTGATTATTTTTTCAAACGTGAATTATGATTAACTAATTTTTTTAATTTCTAGGGATGGTAAATCTCATTCCCGAGGGCCTCGGCGAGTTGTGGCTTGGGGCTGAATACCTGCGTCTCTACCCCCGGGGCTTGCCCGATACTGGCTCACTGGCTATCATCCCCATCGCTGAGGCGATTACTGAGGGCGAAAATGCAAGGCGACCCCTTTGCGACGGCGTGGAAGATCTTCGATACCCTTACCGAGTTGACGTACCTGATTTTTGAGAAGCGACTTCACTTTCTCCGCCGCGAGCTCTGAATCCAACTGGTCCGTCCCCTGCATGCGTCGCGCTTCCACTAACTTCTTGAACGCTTTTAACTGTTACTCGATACTCTGACATGTGAAATATACGAAAAATTTAGTAACTTCCCTTCGCTGTCTTTTTTCGTCAGTTCGTTGACGGTTGTCGTAATTACATCAAGCTCGATCGCGCGTTCTAGAGCCATTTCGATTGCCAGAATGCTTCTTTCGCGTTTCCTTACCACGACTGTTTGGACCAGAGATGATTCTAGGTCGACAGCCGGGTCCACCGTCCGTTTGAGTCGTTTTGGGAGCGTGAAGGCGTAGTCCTCGTTTTCCATGGCCCGTTCGCGTTTCAAGCCGCGTCGGTTCATTCTGAAGCGGTTAGATTTAATCGGACTTTTCACCAGCGCCATTTTTATTTCAGATCGCGCGTTTTTGACTTCGGCTGTCTCACTCCTCGTTTTTCTCGAGAGGAACCCCCAGATCCTAAAGGTAATTTACGAATCTAAAGAGCTGCTCTGACTTACCTCGAGCTGAGCTGCTGCTTTTGCGAAGGCGTATTGCGCTTCTTTCATTTCTTCGCGAAGCTTTCGTACTTTATCGGCCAGCTCGTGATTGAAACGCTGCTGGATCTTGAAGAGCGAGAGAATCGCCTTCTGGCGGGTTTTTCTTCGGTCGAGTTGCACTCAACTTTGACCACATCGTCCGAGGCCAGCTCCGTTCTGCAGCCCGGGCAGGTCGTAATTATTCCGTCCCCTACGCATTTGAGGCAAACCAGGCAGAGTCGGAAGCATTTTTCGTGTTTCTCTTGCCCTTCGTAGCGGGCTCGGTTCGGGTTTCCGTCCTCGAAGGCTACGTTGCATCCTTCGCAAAAGTCCGACTCTCTTATGAGGTTTTTCCATGGCTCGTTCATAACTTTACGTGGCATTTTGACGTTTTCCTTTACTTCTCACGCGGTTGTTTCAGGAACGCCGGCTGCCATTGGCCGTCGACTTTTTCGATCCACGCTGCCTTCGAGCGAAATGCCTACTTCCGTCGCTCCGTCTACGCCTGCACAAACCCGAAGCCGATCGAAAAGGAAACGCCTTGATGATTCCATATCGACTCAAATTGGCCGCGAAATTTCAAGGAATGCGAAAATGCCACTGCGTAAGCGTGCTCGGCGATCCGTCGGTAAGTTTGCTCCCAAATCTCGGTCCTTTTAGTGTAAACGACTTGTAAATAGTCGCTTGTATATGCATCCCGTTAGTCGGTTTAAATAATACGACATTTGTTTTTAGCGTCGGCGAAGCGGGCGCTGCAAATAACCACCATCAATAAACGCAAGCTTGCTGACCTTGATGGTACCGTTTCTCATCCTGAAGATTTCAAGCGGGCCAAAACCGAGGTGGAAACGTCTCACGTCGGCTCGCTTTCTCCCGTGAAAAATGATGACTACGAGTACGAACCCATTCCTGATGCCACCGACGAGAAGAAAATTTTTGAATTTATAGATGAGTGCTATGACGCTGTTTCGACGCCTCCCCCATCTTCGTTTGGGCTTCGGTCTCGTGGCTATTCGCAACCTGTTTCAACTGGGGAGCTCCGTCGCTTCCGTTGGCTTCAGGAGTCCAGAACGTTTGGAAATTCGCCTTTTGGGTAATCTCAGATGGGTTCGTAAATGCTTATCGACTTTGTTTTAGGGTGAAACTTGAGCGGGTTTTCCCACTTTTTCCCGAGTTTGACGTGGCTTTCCTCGGCTCCTTTCGTCCACAAAACGATCTCTACGTGCTTCATCGGCTTTTTCAACTACGCAAGCAACTTTATGAAGAGTGCACTCCGTCCCAACTTTCCATCGGGACTCTGGAGAGCCCCTATCAGGATTTCCTTCCTTTCTTTTCGTATGAGAATTTTTGCGACTTGAATCAAGCCCCTTAAATTAGAAAATCAAGGAACGGGGCTGAGACGGAGAGAGTCTCGAACAAATTGAGACCTCCTTATCAGAAAATGACCTGTATCACGTGATCACGTGGTCAGACCAAAAAATTTTCAATTAGAATTTTTTTAGTTGGGTCCAAATACCTATTGTCCCAAAATTTCAGCCCACTAACATTGAATGTTCTAGTGAAGGACTTATTTTCAATTTGTTACTATGTTACATAACAGTGTTATGTAGCACTTAAATGCCGATTGTGAGTCATCGGTGAGAGCTTCACTAAATTTTTTTTTTGAATTTTGATCAGAAGTCGACGGCGCATCGATTCCGACCAAAAAGAGCACTCAGACTTGAGGCGCTCAAAAGATAGTCCTTTATGGGGCCGAAAAGGGTTGAAAAACGAAAAAATTTTTTTCAAAAAAAAAAATTTTGTTAAGAAGTCGGGTATGATCTTTCACCATGCCGAGTTTCAACAAGATAGGATCTATAGGGAAAAAGTTGATTTTTTTGTAAATTCACCCTACCAATGGGTTAAGGGGGTGGTGGTCGAGAAAATTTTTTTCGAGTTTTTGAAATTTTTATATTATTTTTGACACGACTTGTTATTTTGACTTTTGTAAAATTTTAGTAATTTTTTACAAATCTCTTACTTTCGCGCCACTTAGACAATTATAGAGATTTTTGTAAAATTTTAGTAATATTTTACATATTTCTTACTCACTCGCCACGGACTTTAGATATTCCGACTTTGTAAATTTTAAGTAATATTTTACATATTTCTTACATATTTTGATCTGACTTGTACAAAAACCTTTATTCTGTCCTATTTTAATGTGCGCTGACCCGATTACAGTTATCGACGTGACGAATCGACGATTGCAATCATAAACAACTGACTTATTTCCCAACTTTGAAACACCTGACTGACTCTGACTACCTTTATAAGCGATTTCTGCCCTGCAAAAAACATTCAAATTCAATAAAACCTCGATCGACTTTAAATTTTCGTTCCAGTCTTGTCAATTCTTATCATGGCGACCACGCTAAGACACCCAATCGAACTTCTCGAAGCCTTCGAGGACAACACACTTCCTAAGACGAAAATAACGACAAAGACGACAAAGAGACAGTTAAAAAGCCTAGAGACAGACCTGCGAGCAAAAATGGAACGAATGAAACTGATTTTCGACACTTCACTGAAGCTTCACGAGATTAAAGAAAACACAAGTGAGAAAACAGCCCTTGAAACTGAGTTCAAACGTACCCGCCGGAACATCTGCTTGACTCACCTCGATACTACTTTCCGCGAGCGCTACGAAGACGAATTCGAAGACATTAAGGGCTCATCCGACTTTTTTGACCTCCTCCACCAGATAATCGGCCAAGAAAATTCAGACGAAGAAGCAAAAGGGGCCCGACAAAAATTGAACACAGTCAGTCGACGAATCGAAGAAGAAGAAACATTCTCACGATTTCACACTCGGCTAGAGAAACTTGCGACCACCGCAAGCAAAGGTAATGCTACGCTTCAGAAACATTTTTTGGACGAGGCATTCAATGCGAATCTGACGCCAGAACTACGACGATATCTGCTGGACCAAGGCAAATCATCATGCGGCACCAATGAGACAGCGAAATATCTCGACCAGATGAAAAAGCATAAACGCCGGATCGAGATCAAAGCAGTTTCCGCAGAAGATACAATGCTGCGAGAACAAGTCACTTCCCTCACTCATCAATTTTCGACGCTTCCGACTCGTGAATTTCTCATGGAATCTCTTCAGTCGACCCTTTCTTCAATGATGGAACAAAAAATGAACTCATTTAGACAAGAATTCATCGATGTAAACAAAGTTCAGGCAAGTTTTCAGCAAAAACAACCAGCACAACAGCCAAGAAAATCCTACGAACAACAGCAAGCCATCAAAACGACTGCTCACTTCACATCTGAAAGACGCGATGAGCCGTACCAATCAAGACAACCAAGACAATTCGAACGACGACAGGACGGAGCGCCGGTGATCTGTTTTGCATGCGGAGTCAAGGGACACTCAAAGAAGAATTGCCGTGGCACTGTTGTTTGCCATATCTGCAACGAACGTGGCCACATCAAGGATATCTGCCCCCAACGCCTGTCAAAAAACTAGGAAATGGATCTTATGACTCGTCACATAAGGTCCAAGCCGCCGTCTCGTCTATCGTCAGCCGAGTTGGCCCAAAACTTCTCTCATCAGCAATAATTTATGGTCAGCGCACTAATTTTCAGATAGACACCGGCGCTCAGGTGTCATGTCTACCCCGTTCCCTAATTCCGTCTCATCTTCAATCGCGTATCGTCCCATCTCCTGTACATCTCCAGTCCTACAATGGTACCGAAATACAAGTCTACGGCTGCATCTCAACAAGCTTCAATATCGGCGATATCGCGATGGAAAAATGCATCTTTTATGTGGTTGATGATCACTGCAGCCCAATTTTAGGGACCCCTGAACTAACAGAAAACGGACTTCTCATCGATCTTTACAAAAGTGTTCTCCGGCAGGGGAATACTGAAGAAAAACTCCAAATTTGCACGAGCCCCGCTACAGGAATCAAATCGATTTCGAAAACAAAATTCTTCTCAGCAACAGCCGTGTCATCAGCACCGATAACCATCATGCCGAAATCATCTACTTTCATCGACATAGATCTCAAATCCTGCCCTACAAGCTATATTTGTACTGTCCCAGAAAACGCCAGCAATAAAAACCTCGAAATCTACGACCAATGCGTTCAACTTGGAAGCCTTCAAAGTAAGACAAGAATTCATATCGCAAACAAATCAGCTGTCCCAATCTTCCTAAACAAGAACGCTGTTGTTTGCCAAATCAAAGAAGTTGAAATAAGAATTCCGGAGCCGGCAATACAAGGCAAATTCAATGAAATTGTGCGCGAACTAAGTATCGGAGACGTTTCGCCGGAAATACGAAGGAAACTTGAAGAACTTATCATGGAGTATACTGATGTCTTCGCCGTCGAAGACGAGAAACTCGGAACAACGGACGCAATGTCGTATAAGATTGATACAGGTGACGCTGCGCCGGTGGCTTCACAGAGATATAAAACGCCCTATTATCTCCGGAAAGAGCTTAGGCGGATTATCGACGCAAACCTTGCATCCGGACTCCTGGAACCCTGTTCAAGCCCGTGGGCGGCACCTGTCCTTCTCGTCAGGAAAGCCAATGGAAAATGGCGTCTCGTCTGTGACTACCGAAAGCTCAACGCAGTCACCATCGCGAATCAGTACCCTCTGCCTGATATTGACGGGCTGATAGACCAAATGGCGGACTCGACAGTCTTCTCAACTACAGATCTCTTCACTGGTTTTCACCAAATACCATGCGACGAAGAAACTAAACAGAAGGTCGCGATAACAACCGATTTCGGGCAATTTACTTGGTCGGCCATGCCAATGGGTGGTAAGAACGCTCCAGCAGTATTCCAAATGATGATGGATAAGATCTTTCAACACATCCCAAGCAGCCAGCTCGCAATCTACCTTGACGATCTTTGCTTGCATTCGCGGACAATGGAAGATAATCTAGACGTCATCGAAAAGGTCCTCATGACTCTGAGGAAGAACAACTTGAAAATACGCGCGGCAAAAACGGAATTCCTTAAGAAAAGAATCAAATTTTGCGGCGCAATCATCGAAAATGGATTCCGGTCCCCAAATCCTGAGAAAACTAAAGCTGTACGCGAGCTTACACGACCAACAACAAAGAAAGAAGCGTCAAGTGTCTTTGGACTTCTCAACTATCACCGTGCCTTTATTCCTCACTTCGCATCGAAGGCAGCGCCAATCAACAAAGCAATGAGTAAGGGATTCAAATGGACGAAGGAAGCAGACGATGCACTTACTCTGCTCAAGAACGAAATTGGGGACTACGTTGACTCTTTGAAGATACCAGACCCAAACTCGGGCAATTTCGCGATTGAGACTGATGCCAGCGAGTCAGGCATAGGAGCAGTCCTGCTCTATCGTAAATCCGACAACGATCGACTTCTTCCCGTGGCATACCTCTCCCAAAAATTTGATGCCGCCCAGAAAAACTACAATATCTGCGAGAAAGAATTGCTAGCTGGGAAAAAAGCGATGGAGAAATGGTCACATTACCTTCTTGGAAGACCATTCATTTGGTTTACGGACAATTCTGTCGTTAACTGGGCTCACAGAATCATGAGCAGGAAGCTTAAAATAGCAAAATGGCTCGCGGAGATAAGTGACTTCGATTTCAAGACTGTGATGAAGCCGTCGAAAGAAATGCAAGTATCTGACTGCCTGTCAAGGGACCACGGAACCTCCACAAGTATCTCCATTAATGTCGTCAAACAAAATGACTTTTTGTTCCTCCAGCAGTCCGACGATATCCTCAAGGAAATCCTTCATTTTCACCAGATTGACCGCTGGCCAAATTATCCCTCAGAAGAAATAGTGAAATTCAAGCGGATACGTGACAAGATTGTGATCGGAAAAGAAGGTCTCCTCGGCATCGAAGACAATGGCTTTAAAGTGATTCCCCCAGCCTGCCTCATACCAGACATCCTCCGGGAATATCACGAGAATGCTGGACATCCAGGCATTGGCCAGACCCTTGACAATATAGAAGCAAAGTATTTTCGACCTGGAATGAGAGCGACAGTGACAGACCATATTAGATCATGTCTTGACTGCCAATTGATCAAACCGGTGAACAATCCACTGAACGCCCCACTTGGTCATGTCAGGGCCCCAACGAGACCCTTTCAGCGATTTTCGATCGACCTGGTTGGCCCTTTACCACTGACAGACAATTACAAACGATACATCTGCGTCAGCACTGACCTCTTTAGCAAGCGAACTAATGCAACAGCCCTTCGAACCAAAACACCCGAAGAAGTATTAGAAGCTCTTCAACAAGAATGGCTCCGAAACCCAAACTTACCAGCAGAAATTCTCATGGACAACGGGGGCGAATTCAAAGCCACGAAGGAGTGGTGTGAAGAAAAAGGTCTGAAAGTGTCACTTTCTCCCGCCTATCATCCGCAGACGAATGGCGAGTGCGAAAATCGGAACAGAACAATAAAGTCAAGACTCAAACTGGCTTGCCAAATGGAAAACTGGGACCTGCACCTCCCTTATGTGATACATCAAATGAATTCTGCGAAGCATTCTGTGACAAAAGCAACGCCATTTGAGATCGAAACCGGGTATAGGGGGCAAAATGTTAATGACAAATTTCGAATGGAGCCGGAGCGAAAAGAAGTCAGCTTTGAAAAAATCCAGAAGAAGATATTGGAAAATCATGAAAAGCGTCGGTCATCAGACGAAACGGTTCACAAATTCGAAGAGGGAGATCTTGTTCTCTGCAAAAACATGGACCCTCTTGAAAAAATCTACAAATGGACTGGGCCGATGAAGATAACGAAGGTTAAGAAACAGGGCCTCAGCTTTACCTTGGTAAATGAGACCTCTGGCAGGGAACTAAGTCGCCACATATCACATCTAAAACCCTTTGTGGAAAGACCGTCATCCCCAGACTGCCAGAACAAGCCTGCTCCAGAACCTCAGACGCCGAAAATCACGAAACGAGACACACGGAAAAGAACGTCATACTCTATCCGAACCCGTAGTCAGACGAAACCGGACTCACTGCAACAAAAACCAAGCACCTTAATCTTAAGCCAATCAAATGTCCCGAATGTCGATGATATTGAGGAAAGAAACGCAGAATCATCAACATCAAGCACTTCCCTCGAGGACAATCATCAATCTCCAATATTGCAAAGTCCGACTAATGAGACAATCTTTTACGACGCCGAATCGCAACAAGCAACTGATGAAAATGAGTCAATTCACAGTGATTCGACAGAAATTGCAGAGTTAACGGACAATGCCTCAATCTCACAGCCACCAAGAAAACTTGTTTCTCCTGTGGTCCAAAGAATTGCGAATCTACACGAAAGAGCACTGGATAAATTTATCCGCGATTACAAATGCGGGATAAAAATTGGAGCCTGGGCCTCTCTTAAAAACTCCAAGGCAAAGAAACTAGAGAAGATTAATGAATGGATCGAAATGAATCATCCGGACTGGGAAAAAGACGACGAGGGCTTCTTTTTGATCAAGCACAATGCTCTGATGCTTGAAAGGAGGACCTACCTGAGTGCGTTCACAATCGTTGAGATGAGCGTCCTTGCAAAACACTTGGGACTGACAATAGAAACTCAGGGAAAGTCGAAAGGCGAACTTACAGCTGAAATCACGACGAAAGCAAAGCAAAAATACCCGTTCCTCAAAACAACGGCGAATGGAAACCTTATAATCGACCCCGCTCACTTTGCGTAAAACTTCAAACAAAAGTTCAAACCTGGCGGACACTCGACCCAAAACTCGACTTGAAAATTAGGTCAACAGCTCACATCCCGCCTTAACCATGTCAATCAAATCTGATCAGCTGACCCGATTACGTTTCACACTTGACCTGCTGATTCCAATCATCAGCTGATGGCGCCCAAGTTTAGCTGCATATATACTCCAACGACCCGCCGACTCATCACAAAATTCGGAAATGAAAAACCTTTTCTATCTCCTCACCTTTTCTCTCGCCGACTACATCTTCGACCGCAAATCAGGCGTCATCTTCAAGGAACTCGACGATATTTACGTTTTTGACTCAGAGATACCAAGAGACATCGCGATTATGGTCAACAGCCCGCGCAAAAAATTCCGAGACGGTCTTTCGCTTGACTGTGGCGACACCTCAACTGGGCTGCCTCCGAAGCCGGGCAACTTCTTCGGACTTAACAGCAGCAAAATAACAACGGAAAGCGAGTTCTGCACAAAAGCCTTCGACACATTCGACAATATCGTCCTCAGCTACATCGGCAGCGACTTGCAATTCACCGACAAATACAATGACACATTCAACAAGATGGTTCATCAACAGCGGGCACGACGAGTTCGAAGAAATCCAGCAGCAATCGGAGGCGTTGCGATCGTGGCGACTGGGGGTTACACATGGTATGTAGACTCAGCCTCTAGGGGACGAGACGAAGAAATCCGCCAGGAAGTTGAACATGAACGCCAACGAATAAGCAAGCTGGAAAACGTCGTTGAACTGGTGAAAGACGAGCTCGACCTCGCTGTCAAGAAAATCCGCCGTTCCAATGCACCCATAATCACATGGGGAGGACTTGACATACCTGCTGACGAAAAAGCGATCAAAGAAATTCTGGAAGGAGAAGGCTCTTCGATCAATCAGTACTTTGCAGAACAATCTCGCGACGATGGAAGACTGCTCGTCAAAGCCGCCCTTACGCTCACGAACCACCGACTTCCGCTTTTTTCGATGTTCCTTGATTCGGTTAAGGCTCAATGCATCGC
Source organism: Oikopleura dioica (assembly GCF_907165135.1). Classification (NCBI taxonomy): domain Eukaryota; kingdom Metazoa; phylum Chordata; class Appendicularia; order Copelata; family Oikopleuridae; genus Oikopleura; species Oikopleura dioica. Next base: position 2,021,295 of record NC_137295.1, read on the forward strand.
CTTGCAGACTGTGGAAGCAGAAGCCGCGAAGCGATTCTGCACGCATTTTGCTTTTCACGTTACCCGCTGGGATACCAACTTGCGATTTATGGGCCTCGGTCTCACCACCTTTAACACGATAAATGGAACGTTCGCCGAGCAGTTTCGCATCAAGGAAGTTATCGTCAATCTCCGCATCCCAATTCCTCGAATGAAACTTATTGCCAAAAGGTACCAGGTCATCAACTTAGGGTTCTTCAACGCCGACGGTACCAGATGGAGGCTGGATCTTCCTCAATTTCTTGTAAAGATGCCGTCAAACGAAATCTTGGAAATGAACCCTTCAAATTGCCTCACCTTTACGCCTAGTTACAGCTGCGCAACATCGATTCTGGAACCAAATCAATGCGGGGAGAGTGTGCTGGTTCATAACAATACCAAGCTGTGCCAGACAATCGAGATGGATAATCTCAAATGCGGCCTTTACGAAGACTTCGAGCGCGCATTCATCTCGATCAGACGCCCATCGACCGTGGAATTCTTCCATCATCATCCCTCCAAACAGGTTGAGGCCATCGACACCTTCTACAAAACACTCTTTGCCGGAGCTCTCGACTGTGGACCACGAATCCTGAAAATATCAGCCGGACATCAATCAGCGAAAGCCACGTCACGAATCAATTACATCGCACCAATGCAAATACGACCAAGAAACATTGAAGACGAAGAAATTGACGCAATGGGCAAAAAGATAGATGATTCTTTCCGACAACTTCACAAAATGGAAGACGACTTCAACCTCCGGCACAAGTCAACTCTCCAATTGATGCAAGATACCGCGAAGACCGAAGTCGAGAGCGCAAAAGACTGGATTTACGATAACTACTTTGCTCCGATTCTTGGTTTCCTTTCAACACTCTCTACACTCGTCCTCCTTATCATCGTTGCGGGATGTATCATAAAATTTAAATGCTGCAAAGCGACTCGACAGCCTTACGTCGCCACCCAACTCTCAAGAGCCCAACACTTGTCAAGCCGATCCGAATCCTCCATCTAGAAAACCCGCCGACAAGTCACCGTTGACACGACTTGTTATTTTGACTTTTGTAAAATTTTAGTAATTTTTTACAAATCTCTTACTTTCGCGCCACTTAGACAATTATAGAGATTTTTGTAAAATTTTAGTAATATTTTACATATTTCTTACTCACTCGCCACGGACTTTAGATATTCCGACTTTGTAAATTTTAAGTAATATTTTACATATTTCTTACATATTTTGATCTGACTTGTACAAAAACCTTTATTCTGTCCTATTTTAATGTGCGCTGACCCGATTACAGTTATCGACGTGACGAATCGACGATTGCAATCATAAACAACTGACTTATTTCCCAACTTTGAAACACCTGACTGACTCTGACTACCTTTATAAGCGATTTCTGCCCTGCAAAAAACATTCAAATTCAATAAAACCTCGATCGACTTTAAATTTTCGTTCCAGTCTTGTCAATTCTTATCAATTTTTAGATTCCTTGATAAAAAAGGAGCATTTTTGGTCTCTAGCTTTTTTGATTGGACCAACTTTATTGAAGAAAATTTTCGATTTTATACTTTGAAATCGCCATTTTCGGGAGTTTTGAAAATTTTCTCGCTTTAAAACTCGCTCAATTTTTATGATTTCATCCCAAAATGGATTCTCCACCTGAATACACTAGACTAGTTTCCGATGATGATCGCCGATATCTTTCAGATCTAGAGAACCAGGCCGATGCTCTCGACAGCGGAAAGATGCCAAGATACCCTGGGCCTTTCGTTTTGTTAATTTTGTCCGGGATAAGCAATTCCATGAGACGCGGATCCGTTTTATTCCACATTTCCGCAAGAATGACCGGGCTCAATTTGGCGATCCTGCTGTCTACGGGGAAAGAAAATTTTTCGAAGGACTCGGTGATTCTGGTAAGACCAATTTCACGTTTATTTCTTCCCAAAAATCACGTTTCTTGATCCCCTTATTGATGGAGCTGCCATCCATAACAATTTTTACTTTAGAATTAGTGCGCAAACCTCTATCAAAATCTGCCACTACCCGTAGTTAAATCTCAGACCCCTTCGCAGCATTATTTTCGCTATTTTTGACGTGATAGATTCTTGTGAATCCCGACAATACACATGAGACGATGTAAAACTTCATGGTTGATTCCTCGTAGCTTTTATGGCTGTTTCTAGTGACGATATCCGCCAAAAGAACTTCACCGATTGCAGACGCGTCCTGATCATCGTATTCTTTCGACCCCGTTACAATCGTTCCTCTATTCCTTTGGTAAGTGCACGAAAGGCAATTCTTGACTTCGTCCGCCACAACACTTTCCAGCTTCGCGAACCATACTTCCGTCTTCACCAGATTCTTAAGTCTCGAGATTGTACCGCAGTTACCTCGGTGGAACCCTTTCGCGACCGTCGGGCCGAACGACTCGGGGATGACAACCGGCTCGCAAATTCTGGTTCCAATCATTATCTTCCGCTTCCTTAAAATTGTCGGAGTTCCGTCTTTACAAAGGTAAGTTGACCCTCGTAAAGACTCCGCCTTGCGAGCCTTCGGGCCGGTTATCCGCCCGTCTTTCGACTTGGACTCGATGACTCTTGCTGTAGTCGGGTCACTCTCCTGAACTTACCGCACTAACGACCTCTCTTTTAAGAAGCCGCTGCCTTGGTGGGCCAGAATCCGGTCGGCCAGCTTCTCGAAGCTTCCATCCTTAGTTTTTCTAGCCGCGCGTTTCGCTGCCCCGCGGGTCACGATCGCTTCCACCGCTTCTTTCCGCTTCTTCCAGCTCGACACCTGCCGATGTCTGAGACCTGGCAGTGCCGCTCTCAGCGCCATTTCGTCGTGGAACCCGAAAACCTCCTCAAACCTATCGAACTTCACAGAAAGGAGTGTCTCCTCGCTGGACAAGTCCAAATTTGGGCCCAGGATCTCGTTGACCGCTTCTCCACCATCGACAACATTGCACACCGCGCAATTTTCATCACAACCCTTAGTAAGTATTCTGTTCGAGAGATGAAGTCCGCTAGGTCGATTTGAGTGGACTCGCCTTTTTCGTAGACTATCTCCACGTCAAAACTCAGGAGTTTAACGATTTGATCGTTTATTCTCTTGTCCAGGCTCAGCTCTTTACCCTGCCTCGCTCTATCGAACAATTTCTTCACTGATAACGAGTCCGTAATGATAACCACCGGTCTAGATACGAAATCGATTTCCCAGCAGAAGCATAAAGTTGCGCATAAGATCCCGTGCAGTTCTAATTGACACGAGCTCCACTGAGTTTTCAACTGCGAATCTACTCTCTTCCTCGACCAAAGGCGGACGATCTGCGTCTTGTCGTCCTTCTTCTGGTATAGATAGCCTCCTGAACCGAGATTCGAGCTGTCCACCACCAAAAAGGTATCTAAGTCCTTTTCGATAGGGAACAGGTCGACCATCTGCGTGTTAATGGCCGTCGCAAGCTTCTCGTAGCATTTTCTTAGCTCCGGCGTCAAATTTACGTAATCGCTGAGCTTCTTCGACCCATACGCTGCCTCATTCAATTTCCACATCATCTCGGTGCGATGTGGTAGCCCGATTGACAGGTAATTGATAATCTGATGTACCGTTTTAATTGTTTTACTGTTTTTATTGTCGTTGGGTTTTCCGCCAGCGCTTTTTTCAAAATGTGCGATGACATGCAGATTTTCCCGTCTTTAACCCGTCTACCGAGAAGAACGATGTCCTTCGATCCAATCACGCACTTTGACCCTTTCAGACGCAGGTTCCGGTAAGCAAGCGTTTTGAAGACCTTTCGAATCCTTTCTACCAGTTCCTCGAACGAATCCGCTACAATTAAAAAGTCGTCCATGTAAATCGATGTATACTCCAGATGATCGTACATTATCCTCGTAATCATTTCCCTCGCTAGCACCGGACTGCTTACCCATTCCATTGGCAACCGACGGTAAGCCAGCTCGCCAACTTTTGGGTGAAGAATAACGAAGTGCTTTCAGAGCTCCTCTTCAATTTCGAAGCAGTGGAACATCGCCCCGATGTCGACTTGGGCAACGAATCCTTTCTTCGTGAAAGGGGCTGCCAGTTGAAGGATGCGCTGGATTGAGTCGGTCTGCCTCGCAACGTGATCGGTTTTGTCGTTTATTCCGCTGCGTGCGCAATCGCCAACTACGCGCACGTTCGACGCTGTGAGCTCAACGCAGGCCTCTCCGTTCGGTCCCTTCTTGGAAACCCCGAAGAAGCTCATGTAATTCGCCGCCGTCATGTGCTTCGGCAACACCGTCAGCACTCCTTCCGCAGCCTCATGATCCAGCTTCTCCTCGATCGCCTTCATCACGCTTTCGGGTAGGTTTTTCCCGTACCCGATCGGCGCAGACTTCGGGCTTCGATCTGAGTTACCTGCGTCTATTCTAGCGTGAACCTCGAACTCCTTGTCCGCGACATGACCAACTGTACCCTCGAAGATTGCTTCGAATTCATCCAGGACGTTGTTAACTACAGCGACTTGCTCTGCCGTCAGCGTATCCCCGGCTGGGTCCACCTTCACCTCGGCTCTCGAGTTCTTCTTCCTGTTCTCCGCGTTGATCCGTTCCAACTTTCTTGCCCAGGTGCGTGTACCGTCAGGATCGTAAGCCGCTGATGGGCTTTCATTTAGGAACTCGCTGTTTTCGTACAAATGGTCGTGAAGCGTAACCTTCTCCGTGGTAAGCATTATTTCCGGGTCGTTTATCACTTTCTCGCCGCAGTTCTCCCAAATGGAGCGAAGCGGCTTCCCGTTAACGCACACCTCCAAGTTATCAGAATCGTCGAATTTCACTTCGATTCTATTTCTGGCTAAGCTGTCCGCTCCTAGGATTATCGTTTTCTGTGGTCCTGCGTATACTTTGCAATTACGGAAGGTAAGACTCAAATCCCTGCTGAAATCAATGTCGAAACTCGCATTATAATCCTGGAATTTCATGTATCCTCCGCTAGCTACCTTCGCTCTAGAACTAGGACAGTCCTGCAACGTAACATTCTCGCTGCAGTTTTGCATTAAGAGTGAGACAAATGACTCTGGCGCAACCGAAACTGATGCGCCTGAATCTATAAGTACTTTAAAACTTTCTATTTCGTTCTCGCAGTTTCTAATACAAAAATTTATATCGAACATTCTTCTCTCCATTCCAACGCTGTTGACTTCGTTTCTTACGCTAAAATTACATTTAGTTTGGGTCAATTCCGCAAGTTGCTTACCAATTCCACATTCGTCGTATTCGCTGATCACGTCTACCACCTCCAAGTCCTCGTCGCTATCGTCCCCGTCTTCCAGATTCGCTCGCATAAGCTCGTCCAGAAGTGCCACCAGGACCGAGGACTTGCCGTCTTCTTGGTCGATTGCGAATGCCTGGTAAGTCTGGTTCCTGCCGCGAACTTTTTGCGATTTATTGAGCGCTCTGTTGAATGCTTGTTTAGCTCGTCGGCCTTTCGAGTCACTTCTACGCTGTTGGCGCGGTTTGGGAAAGAGGTAAAAGCATTTGCGCGACATCTTCTCGTTCGCTATCTTGAGATCATTCGGCGAGACCGTCAGACTTGTCTTGACGTAGACGTCTCCGCTCCTTGTGTCAATTATGTAACGATTGTTGTTTAAGGCTGTCTTCGCGTCCAAGGGTCTGTTCTTCTTACCGAACACCGCGTTGATTTCGTCGCCATTGTCGTCGGAGCCGACGTCCGCGCCGTCGCTGTTGAAGTCCTCCAGGGCGTTTATGCGTTCTTTGTTTTGTTTTTTAACTGATGCTTTTTTCCAATCTGAATAAACTTTTTCGAGTTCGCGACTTACATCTCCGTTGGCTGCCATGTCTGCCGCCATTTTGATGTGTTCGAGCATGAGATGTCCTTTTGCGCCTACTACCTTGTCCGCCTCGTCAAAAATTAGCTTCTTGTTGCATAAGAAATCGCGCAGGCCCACTTCTCCGAAGTCAATACCGTTCTTCTTTGCCAGCTTTTGCGCAATTTCCTCTAACTTCGACTGACCCAGGTGACTCGTAACGAAATACATTGTCACCATATCCATAAATGGGGTCCATTTTTCCATTTCGGCCTTCAGGTACATTGTCCTTCTCGCGCTAGTTGTGTTTCCCAGCACCGTTCCTTCCGGAAATCTACTATCTTTCGAGTGCAAAACAATGAATTCTCGAAGACAAGATCGTATATTATCGAAACTGTTTGACGCTTTTGCATAACTCAACCTTCCTGAACTAAAAGTGCGCAAAATTTGAATGGTACGGAGGAAATTATTGTCTCCCGCGCTTTAACAATACTGTTCTAGTTGAGTTCTTAGGTAACTCCGTAAATTAACGAACTCACCGTTTGCAACCGCGGATCTCGAATTTGGTTCTACCGCTTGGAGAATCACCTTCCCCAAACATCTCACCATTTCTCGCATAATGGTAGTGGGGCTCTTTTCTGTAACGTTCCCTTGTTCGACAGTATCTGGCCTGTAAACGCGGGGAAACTCATCTACGGTCAAGTAAGGGAAAAAGGTTCCCATGAACCACTTTTTCTGGTCTTCGACCTTGTATTCCGAGTCATCGTATAGGGTTGATGCAACAAACGACTTCTTATCACTCGATAACTTCATGTTGTCTAGATATTTAAGACCATCGTACATATTTTTATCTTTCCATTTCCCAAATTCTCCAGACTGGAGGGAATTCCGAGTTTTCCTGACCAATTAGGGCCTAATTCGCTCATGCTCGGGCCCCATAGCATCGGAAGCTTCTCCGCGTGACCCACCATGGGCGATTTTGGAAGCTGCTTGTTTGCCAAAGCATTCAGGTATAGGTTCAGATTCGCGGACCAGTCCTTTGTCTTTCGGGCTCTTGTTGGGGAGTCCGAATCTACGTAAGCCAGTCGTGGTATCTTACTGTCGCTCGCATAATAGCCGTGCGGTATAAACTCGCTAAAGATTCCTGATGATACGTTCATCTTGCGCTACAGGGAAAACGCCCTAGCGGCGAGGTTCGATTAAGGGGCTCTTGTTCGTACCAAGCTCAAGAGAGCTTCAGTCACCACGTTATGAGTCCCGCAAAATCAAACACTCGTTTAGTTTAGGTCCGGACTTTCGTCCCTTTATTTGCACAGATACCGAAATACAGTGAGAAGAGTCTTCTAGCTGCGTCGGCGTAGGCTGGACCAACACGAACCTGAAGATGGTTTAGTAGGGGCGTTCTCTTTCTCTTACTGCCGAAAAGGCTGGGGCTTTCCCCTTACCTCGCTGGACTTCTGCTGACGTCTGAGCGGGTCTCAGGCGCCAAGGAAGTCAGCTAGATAATGGCCTTTCCGGAGGGCAAGCTGTCGGCTTCCCTCGACTCGTTCCGTTTGCCCGACGGGCACCGGAGCGCATACTCAGCCGTAACGGGAAGATTTTGTTTAGGAGCATCGTCATCTGTGATGTCAGCATTTCCCATTATTTCCTCGTTCGTCGTGATGTTCGCCTTGATCTCTTTTTCATCAAAGACTTTTAATGGACGAATATTTTGAAGATGACGGCGATATGTGCGTTTTGTCTTAGGGCACATGAGAATATATGAGTCTTTTGAGATTCGATTTTTGACGTAGAATGGACAATCCCAATTGATACCAAGTTTCCCACTTGTGTGATCAGGCTTGTACGTCAACACCTTTGTTCCAATTTTAAGGACAGGAGCACTGTTTTTGTCCTTCATTACAAGCTTGTTGTATCGATCCATGTGAAGTCGCATTAATGATGGGTGAAGTTCACGTAGATACTCATTCAGAGCCTTGACAAAGGGCTCTCTTTTTCCATCAATTGAGTCAATTTTGTAGGGAACGTGAAATGACCGACCAAAGACGCATTCGTTTGGTGTGAGAGTATCCAATGTTTCTCTTGGGAGGTTGTTCATATGATAACACGCTTCAGGCCACTTAAGCGACCAATTTCTACTCTTTCCGCCAAGAGTTTTGATGAACTTTGCAATGTCGCGATGTGATCGTTCAACTTTTCCATTTGACATACTTCGGTAAGCAGTAGTTGTGACGTGAGTGATTTCGAATCATTGCAATATTTCTTAATAGAGAGGCCCGAATTCTTTACCGTTGTCAGACACAATGACACCATTGATACCATGGCGGAGGATGAGCTTGAGGAGTCCTCGAGAGACGAGAGCATCGCTTTTGCTGTGAAGTGGTTCGCCATCCAGGTATGAGGTGAGCTCATCGATACATGTGAGTAGATACCTCTTGTTATTTGTATCTTGTCTGTAGAAGTCAACCAAGTCGATGTGAACTTTTCTGAATGGAGTGGACTCGTAAAATCTATTCGGAATCATGCTTGGTTTGAGTTTCTTCTGAGGTTTGATCCGGAGACAGGTTGCGCAGCTTGAGGTTATTGAGCGAGCACGATCTTGAACCTTGTGGATGTAGAATCGTTTGACCAGATTAATGAGGGCTTTGCATCCACAGTGAGCTGTGAGAACGTGGAGATAATTCAAGAATTCATTGGAAACCGATTCTGGGAGCACAATTCGATTGTCAGCAAACAAAACACCGTTGGTTTGTTTGAACTTCTTGGATTGGTTTTTCTTCGATTTCTCAATTAGATTTCGAGTATTTGGACATTCAAACTGAAGTTTTGCCATTTCTTCGTATGTAAAAGAACGGTTTTCGAATTCAAAAATCTTCTTTGAATCGTCTGGTTTGATAAGCGCGAAAATTGTGTCAGATGGTTCTTCAAAACCTTTTGCTTCATTTTCAAGTTCTGACGAGTGTGAATTTGGGATTCTGCTGAGAGCATCTGTGGTTGCCATAACCGGATCGTGGCCAGGTCGATGCAGAATTTTGAAAGAGAAATTCTGAAGATAGTGCTGAATTGTCGCAAGTCGGATGTCGAGAGCTTTCTTCGAGTGCTCTTTGTATAGGTATAAGAGACTTTTGTGATCCGTTATTGCTGTGAATTCCACTCCGATAAGATAGTATTCGAAGTATTTGATATTTTCCATTAGAGCGATCAATTCTTTTTCTCTTATTGATCTCCGGCTGTCTGTTTTGTTGAATGGTCTTGAGAAGTATCCAAGTGTTGTGAAGGTTTGACCATCTTGACATTGATAAAGACAACCACCCATGGCATGTCCACTCGCATCGGAGACAACAGTGAGGGGTGCATCAGTTTTGAAGTGACCAAGAGAGGGTCTTTCGAGGAGTTTGTTGCGAATGATTTCAAAGGCGGTTTGATGTTCTTCTTTCCAATCGAAGTTGACCTTTGAGCTTGTTAGTTGATACAGAGGACGTAAGATCAGTGAAGCATCTTTGACGTATTTGATGTTGTAGTTGATCATTCCAAGGACTCGTTTGAGCGATTGTCTATCCGTTGGAGGCTGAAGATCTTTAATGCATTTGAGATATTTGTCCGTGAGCGTGATTCCTTCTTTCGATATCCGATGTCCAAGAAACTCAGTGGATGACTTGCATAGAATCATTTTCTTGGTATTCAGAAGAAGTCCATTATCGATACACTTTCGAAATACAATCCTCAATGTTTGTACATGCTCCGTGAAATTACTATTGAGAATGATAATGTCATCCAAATAGATGAGGATATTTGGGTGATTGAAGAGTCTGTCCATGACCCTCGAGAACGCTGCTGGTGCAGTACTTGTTCCGTAGAGCATTCTATTTGAGCAATAGTGTTTCGAGTTGTATGAGAATGCGAGTTTCTTTGTATCGTTATCAGCGACTCTGATTTGCCAATAACCTCTCGAGAAATCGACTTGTGAGAAGTAACATTCTTTTCCACTTGTGAGTTTTTCTCCAATTCTTGTGAATATTGTGCTGAGATGTGGTACCAGAAGTTTGTTGAGTTCGCGAGCGTCAAGACTTATTCTGATACTTGAGTCGCGTTTTTGAAGAATGAGCAGAGGTATGTTGAATGCACTTTGAGCCATTGAGATTATTCTTAGATCGAGCCATTCGTTGAGATTTCGTTGAACTTTTGGCTGTAAGTGTATCGGCACACGTCGAGGGGCGCTGTGAGCACTAAGCGTCTCGTCGTGGAGAGGAAGGGAGAACCGAAGGTAAGCAAGCTGACCAATATCCCAATCTCCCATACTGCAAGCAAGCCTAAGCTCGACTAGTAGATCATACAGTTTTTTCTTTTGATCGGGGTTTGTATCTCCGAATGACGCAATTTCTGGGATAAAATTTATTTCTGCTGCTTTTTCTTCTCTCTCAGATTGAAATTTATGCAGTTCTCGTTTGTCTGCATCGATGTCGTCGACTTCAATGATTGCATTGATTGCATGAGATTTGCGAAGTGGTACTCTTTCAACTTCTTTTTCGTTAATTTTGATCGTTTTTGATGCGTTGCCAGCGGTGAGCGATAATTGGCTTTGAATTCTCTTTCTTGACGTCGAGCATTTTGACCTTTTTGCTTCGAGTGATTGTTTCCCGGCTCTTTTTTGACCTTTTTCTTTTAACGATCGTTGTTGATAACCGTTTCGTCCGGGTCTTCCAGAGAATCTTCAGATAAACTTCCATCACTTGATTCGGCTTCACTTATGTCGCTTTCAACTTTCATTGATGAGATCAGCGCTTGAAGAGAATCAGCGGTGGAGGATGCTTGGATCTGTGCGATGTTGAGTTTGTGATGCGGCTTTGCGAATTTTTGAAGCCCGACATTGGACCCGTCGTTGTCCTTCTGAAACTCGACCACTCCTGGTTGCGATTTGAAGACGAATTTTCTCCCCGGCGCGAAGAAGTCCGGTGCGAGATCAAGAATATTCAAAACGATACTCGATTTATCGCTTATTGGGATTTTGCATGGGTAGATTTTGTCAGGAAGAGAGTCGTAGATACGGCATAGTTCCTGGCGTGAGAGGTCAGTTGCTTCTTTCCAGTAGACCGTTGACATGGCTGCTGTCTTGTTTACTTCGTCCGAAGCAAGTGAATTAGATCAGGCAGGATTGTGCTGATCTCTCTTGAAGGCGTTACCAGTTTTCGGCAGTCACCAAATTATGTAGGGGTTTTACTCTCTCTATCTCTGAGTATGCGAACAAATAATGACACGGTATTTCGAGGAAAAGAGTAAACTTTATTAGAGCTTTTACTTGACCACAGGGTAAAATAGAGTGGTGAGGAAGGGTTAGCAATGTCTCTTTATATAGTTTTTAGGCTTCCCATTGAATCTTCGAGTTGGCAGGGAAAGTAGAGTATTCAGCCGGCGGCGGAGCGTAGTAGGTGGTTGACAGAGCGTAGCTCGCCGGAACCAAGAGAAATTCCACGGGAACTGTAGCGCTTTTAGCGGGAAAAGTAAAATTGGGCACGCGGCGTCCAAGAATCGAGTCAGAACGTAAAATTGCCTCCGGCGCGTAAAGCGAGCATTTTTGTAAAACACTTACACATCAAAGAAAATTTTTTCTAGAAAATGACGTCACAAATGACGTCATAAGGTTCCAAAAAGGTGAAACTTTGAGTCAATTTTAAGCAGGGTTTCTGTTGGAGTTTTTAAGTGTTCAATAGCTCTTATAAAAGCATAAAGAAATCTGAAGGTTCATTTTTGATAATTTCCGAAAATTTTGGCTTTTGAATTTTTCAAAAAAAAAAATTTTCGCTACATTAAAAAATCTTGAAGATGAACTTTCAGTTTTTTATCAGCTTTCATTTGAGCTATTTCATGCTAATAAATTCCAACGGAAAGGCATCTAAAAAGTGACTCGAAGTTAGCCCAAAATTGCCTTTTTTGCTGTCTTCACAGGTCACGTGTGACGTCATAGTCTTATATTTTTGGCCAGAATTTCGGCCATTCTTATCAGAATTTTGCAGGCTTTCTGATGAGCCCATAAAATCAATATGTCAAAATTTCTCCTGTAAAAAGTTTTTAAATTTCATCTTAGACAAAATTTCAAAATCGCTTGAGCCTGAATGGATAAAAATGAAGCGGGCGCGTGCCTCGAGCTCACTTCGCCCGCCTCGGACCCCACAGCGATACCACTAAGCTACGGAATTTAAGATCTCACCCTTACTTTCCAGTTTATATAGTAAAGATTTAACCTAGGTTAAAAAATCGAAATCCGACATCGGACCGGATCTTTGTAATGGGACAAGTATTCTGCGCACTAAAGATTAAAGCTTGAAGATCTCTAGTTGCTTTCTAAGATCTCTATGCTTGTCTCCATTCAAATCTCTAAATGCAACAATGTGTCGTTATATTTCAGATTCAGAAGAGGTGAGCGTTGAGCTCTGGAGATAAGAGGAAAACAGAGAGCAACACTTTTCAAGACTTGAGCAGATATGTTTGAAAGTATCTACTCGCTTGAGTATAGTCCCTATATTTCTCCTTTCCCTAAAATTTTGGAAGATTGGATTAGGTCTTAAGTTCAGAAGCTTAATCAAGCTTGTTGGAGAAATTTTCTCTCTTTTTGGCCTTCAATACTTTCAACCGGAAACGCCGGTTACACTCTTTTGAACACTGAACTTGAACGCATTGCCTCCTTTTCAATGAATAAACTTTTTAGTACTTAAACGGGGGTGAGGGAATTTCAAACATTTTCAAACTAAAGAGAAGTTTTAAACTGAAGCGCAGTTTAACAATTTTGAAAGGTGTGAAGTTTTCTTACGGCGCGCTGTCCAATCGCGGCATGTGGTGCATTGATACCGCGCGCGACGAGCCATGCCGGACAATGCGCACCTCTTCTGTCGCTCGATTTTTTCGTCGATTACGTATGTAGAGAAAAACAGCACCGGCAATAACCATGAGAAGTGCTAGAGAACTGAAAGAAATTGGCAAGTGTTTACCGTCTATTATGTCTTGGACTGCGAGCTTGTCCATTGCTTTGCTGTCATTTGCAAGGTCAGTCAAATTGAGATTTTTGAATTCTTCCATCTTAAGGGACCACCAGCAGCGAGCTCGCGTCACTTTTCACGAGCCCAGAACTTTTTCTTACCTTTTTCAAATTTAATGAAAATCACAGATCTAGTGAAAATTTTTCTGCTCTTTCATCTCCAATTCGAATTTTTTCATATCATAATTTATGAATTCAGGAGAGAAAAATGATGCTCAACTTCAAAAGGCAGCAGCTCCTAAAATACTTGTCACTTGAAGTTATTAATGACCTCATCAAAAAGCGCATTCGACTTTGACCAGGTCTACGTTCGCGTGGTCTTCGAATTTTGCTTATATCCGGTCAAAATCAGGGGATAAGTACCGTTACTCGGTGTGAAGCCAGCGTCGCGCAGCGTGAAGCGTGCCCATTCAGCCAAAATAGTGCAAATTCTCCGCCGCGCGAAGGGTGTTCCTTGATAAATCCCTGATTACGATCATATACAAACAAAGATTGAAGACCAAGCGAACGTAGACCTGATCAAAATTGAATGCGCTTTCTAATGAAGGTATTAATAACTTTGTATGACAAGTATTTTAGGAGCTGATGCCTTTTGAAGTTGAGCTTCAATTTTTCTCTCTGCTGATTTAAAAATAATGGTATGAAAAATATTCGAATTGGAGATGAAAGAGGAGAAAAATCTTCACCAGATCTGTGATTTTCATTAAATTTGAAGAAGGTAGCAAAAGTTCTGTGCTCGCGAAAAACGGCGCGAGCTCGCTGCGGGTGGTCCCTTACCATTCTCCAAAAGTGTCTTTTTATTGATAACGTTAGATAACTATTAGAACGGTCATTATCAAACTAAAAATAGAACAAAAGTTTTATTTTATAGATATTTATTGTTTCAAAAAAGACAGAATTGAAGACTGCTTTGTTTTCTTCTGGGTTTTGATTAACTGACAGTTAATCAACCGGGGCTTAGGGATCCCCCTGATTTGGCCAACTTTGAGGTAGAACTACTTTTTTGGGCTTAGCTATCTTAGAAGTGAGGAGATTTTTTAAAGCCCATTTTTTCATAAGCAATCACTTGTATGGAAATCTTATTTGAAAAGGCGAATCATCTCTAAAAATAGCCGTTAAGGCATTGATAGTCGCGAAAACCCTAGTTTTGGGCCATTTTCAAAATCGACTTTTTCCCTCTGATATATTTCCCCGATCTTAATCTTAAAACCTTCCTTGTGCCCGAAACTACAATCTCTCGTACAGGCATCTGATTATGTCAAGGATTGAAGATTTTTTCTTTACGAAAACTTTATCGACTTATTTTGGCCACTTTATATGCCCTGTAGCGCCTCTTAGTGGCTAAATATTGCATCAAAACTATTTTTTCCTGATTCAACTTCGTCTAAGCTATCTATAGAGCCCTCATTCATATGAATCTGTCGACTTTGAAAAGTCAAAAATTTCGCGAATTTTTCGGGGACGCTCGTGTACCAAAATTTTTGGTATTCGAATAAATTAAATATTCAAAAATTGGTATTCGAATACCATAATTTTTTTACCAGACTGTATTTCCTCCTTCGAAAAACAACTAAACGAATATTTTGATTTCCCACGAAATTCACTAGCTGTTTGGTATACAGTTTCTTCGTAAAGCAACAGACTGGCACTATTTCGGGAGAACACTTCAAAGCGGGAACCCACATGTAGATTTGGGTAGTTAAGAAAAATTCATTGTTTAAATTGTAAAAGAAACCAAATCAGTCGAAAAAATAGATTTTGGAATCGTGCCAACATCCGGGTAGTGCTCTTTCATTTTTCGGAGAAAATTATTTTTAATATTATACTTTGAATGACTTGATATCAAACGGGCGCTGTAAAAACTTTTAAACAAAAATTGAAACATTCTTAATTTACCCGAAAGCTATCTTCAACTGAGCTCGAAAATCTGTGTAGGAAAAATCCCCAGGTTTCTACACAGGTTTTCAAGCCCAGTTCTTTAGGCTGGTGAAGAACGAAGAGATTTGAAGGAAAGCCCTTGTAATGTAGCGAATGTCCCCAATGTCCCGAATGTCCCCGATTTTTTACTTTTTTGGTCTTTTGAAAAAAATTTATCACATGGAAAAACAGAAATTTTTCAAAACAATTTTGTTCTAGAGACGAGTTTTTGCCAAATTCTATGAGTTTTCTACCACAAATTGCGCGGAGCGCTACCTTATTTTTGACTTTTGTCAAAACAATGGCGTTCTAGAGAGAAAAAGCTGTTGTTGAGTTCTTGTTTTCCAGTGTTTTTGTAAGAATTGACGGGGACATTCGGAACATTCGGGACATTCGGGACATTCGGGGACATTCGGGGACATTCGGGACATTCGGGGACATTCGCTACATAGTCAGTGTCTACCGATTTGAAGATAATCGGTTTCTTCAAATCTTTTGAACGGAAGTATACAATTATCCTGAGGATCATCCTCAGGATACCCGTCAGAACTGAATCCTGAGGATATCCTCAAGATAATTGCAGCCTTCCTTTTGAACAAATTTTTTTCCAAAATACTATAATACAATAAAATAAAATTATTCAAATTATTCCAGGAAGCGCACCTCCCGTGATGCATCGAGCAGAAGACCAAGTTTAATCCAGCGCTTCCTTTTTCCACGAGTCTATCGCGTAAGTATCTGTTAGCTTTTTTCTGGGCACGAGCAGAGTCGCTTAAAAGGATATAAAAGAATATAATAAAAGTAAATACCTAAGAATGAATTTTCCTTTTTCAATTATAGATGGCAGCACCTCTGGATCTGACAAGGCTTCAAAGACAACTTGGCCCACATCATCACCACTTTTTGCGGAAGTTTCTATCAAACCCAGGTTAAAAACTTCTCCCAGCTCATTGATCGCAGCAAGAGCCAAGCAAGGAAAATTGCGCCCCGATGTAGACTGGTCTTTCACAGGGAAAATAAACTTATATCTATTGGAAAAACGAGTTTATTTGAGAACATTCCCATCGCGATTGTTATACTCTTCGATTTTTCAAGAAATTTTTTCCTTTGCAGAGTTATTAAGTACGGGAATGATTTCGCCAATTTATTCATGAAGGATCTATCCGGTAAGAGATATGAATATCCATCATCTTCCTTTATTTTCAGGTGACTTAAAGAGTCAAAGGATTCGACGAAAAGACTCAATGTTCTTCGTAATTGGTTGACATTATCCCCTTGAAGTCGGGAAAGCATCATTAACTTGACAAAAGTGGATGCCACGTTGCCGTAAACTGTCCGGACGCAGATCTCCCTTCATCCCGTGATTCAATGGGCGGCTTTACTTTACTGAAAAATTCAACCAGTTCATTTTCGCTAGTAATAACTTCAGGAACAATGATTTCTTCTCTTGGTGAATCTTGGAAATTTTGGTTCTGATCCTCCTTGTGATTTGAACAACGAGTACGAGTGGCGTAACAATCATTGATAACAACTGGATCCAAGGGATTTTTGATGACGTTCCAGATTTTTTCTGCATCTGTTGTTTCTGATAATAATAGTGAACGCCAGCAACATTTGGAAAAAGATTACGTCGCCCGAATTCTGTTGATAAAGCTCTTAAAAAATTATCTCAGTCTATCAAATTCTATTTACTCTGAAAGATACTGGAAAAATGCTCTATCTTTTCGAATGAAATTGGTCCATGGTGAGGTTCTACCGTGTGTCCATGCTTCGATTCGGCCATTGATGTCATTTCCATTAAATTTCTGCGAAGTTTGTAGAGCAAATTCTTTCAAAATTTGTAATGAAATTGGACAATCATTAAATTCTCTGGATGAAAGCTCATGTTTAGCACAAAAAGTGAAGTTGAGTAAAAGGTAAAAGAGTCGCATCTGTACGAAAAGAAACTTCGGTGTCGTTTAAATACAGTTTATTACTCAGTCTTACGCAATAAGGCTCCCTGAGTTGAATGGTCTCGCAGACAAAACCAAAAAATATTAGCAAAAAATTTTTTCAACAAGACTTCTTTTTTGATAAGTGTTTACGTGCTGAAATATCATTAACTTGCATTTGATTCAAAAAAACAGAAAAAATTCTAGAAAAAATATTTTCGGTGGGATTCGAACTCATGCTCCTTACATGTATCGATTACAGTACCTTCGCAGTACTTTTCCATAAAAATTTTTGTACCGTTGGAATCAGCGGAAAAAACTACATATAATATGTGAAAATGAAAAAACGGTCTTCATTTGAAAATTTTTGGGTACTTCCGGTGCCCTATCACGTGACTGAAAAATTTTTCAAAAAAATTTTTTTTACCAAAAAATTTTTCAGGCCGGATTACATATTTCACCAAAAATTAGCTCTCTACGATGATAACACAGAAAGTTCTTTTTTTGTATCCCCACCCTAAATATAGACCTTTATGAAGCACTTGAAAAAACAGGGGGGATCCCTTAAGGCTCTACGGCAGGACATTTTTTTGAAGACTCTTGCCCACTTTTGTGGACATTTTCATGAAAAGTTGGGACAAAAAATGTCCACCAAAGATGAAAATAACTGTAACATCCATAATGACTTAATAAGACTATGACTTTAGACCAGTGCTGAAAAAAAGTATACTTCCCCCCGCCCTTCAATAATCTGCAGGGCGCCCTTCATTCTTGAAGGGCGGTGAAGTTCGAAATGGCTCTGAAGTATACATCACGCGCTTAAGTATACTTCAGCTATCGGTTCTTATCGAAAACTTTAGCTGCCACTACATCTGCCATAATGAGCGTGATTAAAATCATGGCGCCTGAGAGCCAATATGCGCAAAATTTGAAAAATTCTGGCGGATGGATTCTGATTGCCGACAGAACCAAGTTGAAGTAGAGTGAAGGGCGGAAGGGCGGTTGAAGTAGAGGGAAGGGCGGAAGTACACTTCACGCCCTTCAACGCCCTGCAACGCCCTGAAGTATACTTCATGAAGGGCGAGTGAAGTATACTTTTTACCAACTCAGCTTTAGACTCTTAACTTTAGAGAAATTTTTCTGACTGCTAGAATGACGAGTATTTTAGGTAATTCCTGATCAAAAAGGCTCGTTATTCGGCACCAAAATGTATCCTCCGGACCGGTTTATATCTTCTTCAGCAAAAATCGCAATTCTTCAATCAAATTGACGATTTGTTATCTTTATCACATGAATCGTCAAGTAAGAAATTTATTTACAGTGAAAACTTTCTTATTTCTTATTTCATTCTAAAAATAAGGAACGATTTTTTTCCCGATAATGAAGAAATCCAGCAGCTACAAATTGAAAAAAAAGCCTAAAGTTGGGTTTTTTTCGGATGACAGATTTCGGGGATTTTTCAAAAAAGTGGCCTTAAGTTCCTCGGCCTTAAGTTGGGGTTTCACTGTACTTAGTCGGAATTTCCGGTAAAGTTGCAGAATTTATCATGTAGGTTGTAAAGTGAGAAATCAAAATGAAACCTGGGAATGGCCGGTAAAGACAGGCGTCTTGGTGGCTAAACCCGTTTTTAGGACAAGTTGAAACAGTACCATATCTAATGATTTCACTCGCACAGTGAGAAGTAGATGAAGAGAGATCGGACATTCGGCAGAATTTGATTGATTCGAATTCGCTAAACTCACAGTTGCTACTGTCAATCACTGTATTCTGCCAAATGGCGATAGATTCGGGTAGATTTAGGGCCAAATACCAGTATTCTGGCTCGCCTTTGTACATGTTTTGTTTTAAGGGTATCGGAGCAGTAACAATTACGTAGTTAATTCGAAGGCGGTAAATATTGGAGAACTATAGGCTATAGTCTATAGCGAACTTGAACTTGTAATATGGGTAGGCTTACCGCGGTGTTTTTTATTTCGCAGGTTCTTTTGAAAAATCTCCCCATACTTTCAGAACATATGCATCAAGACAAGCGTTGAAAAACTGCACTTGCAGAATTTTCGATATGAGTGATCTAACCTCTTTTTTGGGGGATTTTTAGCGAGAAAAAAAGCACTAGTTTGATTAGAGGCGGCTTTTGAGTGCGTGCTAGATCGATTTTGATACCGATGATTTCAATGCATTGCCCCGAAAAAAAAGGGTTTGTCCTCGCCTGGTCCAAATCCTCGCCTGGTCCAAATCCTTGCCTGGTCCAAATTCCTCACCTGGTCCAAAATTGAAAATGGACCAGGCGAGGATTTGGACCAGGTAAGGATTTGGACCAGGCGAGGAATTATTATTTGAAAAATTTTTGAAAACAAAAAATGAATAACCAGACCAAAACAAATTTCTTCTTGACCCCCCTCCGAGACAAAAAATTTAAAATTTTGAAAAATTTTAAATTAGATTTCCGTTTTTATTGTTTTTATTATTTTATGTTCTTATTAGTTTCACTTATAAAAACAGAAAAAAATGAGGAAATGTCGCGAATCGACAAAAAAATCTCAACAAGAATAAAAAAAAAAATAGACATTTCAGAAAAAAAAACTCAAAAAAATTTTTTAACTATCAACCAAAAACAAGTTTATTAAAGATTTTCGAGGAACTTCAAAAATCTTTACATTTTGTGAGATTTTTTCTGGGCCCATACTAGACAAGAAGCTCTATTCGTTT
Source organism: Oikopleura dioica (assembly GCF_907165135.1). Taxonomy (NCBI): domain Eukaryota; kingdom Metazoa; phylum Chordata; class Appendicularia; order Copelata; family Oikopleuridae; genus Oikopleura; species Oikopleura dioica. The sequence goes on from NC_137295.1 coordinate 2,040,707, forward strand.
GTAGAAAACGTTTCTCTTGCATCAGCATTCAGCTAATTTTTTTATAATGGGAGAAAATCCGTTTTTCTAGCTAAGTTGAGGGGTTCTATGATATAGTTTTAGAAAGCCTAGAGGCATGCGCTTTCATTTGGACACCATATAGCAGAGTTGCAAATTTGCTGAGCTGAGCTGAGTGAGCTGAGCCAGCAGTCGCTCTGCAGTTATTCTTGAAAATGATCTGATCTGCTCAGCTCAGCTCAGACAATGCTCACTCGGCTCAGCTCAGCTAAATTATTTTCGAACATGATCTGTTTTGCTCAGCTCAGCTCAGACAATTATCACTTAGCTAAGCTGAATAATTATAAGTTATAATTTATAACACAATTTGACTAATAAAAGCACAGTTAAAAACAGCTCAGCTCAGCTCTAATTAGGGTACGCGTAGCTCAGTTAAACAACCTTAAAATGAAGGTCCGCTCAGCTCAGCTCCGCTCAATGACCTCTAAAAAGGGCCAGCTCAGCGAGTTTTCCAGAATTTCCGGTTTTCCACCCAATTTTTAGCGCACCAGATGGCCAAAAACGGCTTTGCACTAGGATTTCTGAGGCTCTACTGAAAGCTATGAGCCTAAGCTTTCTTATTTTGAGCCTTGAAGGCTTAAAATAATTGTTATCTTTATAAATCTAACAAGAATTAAAAAACTTCTCTCGAAATTAGAAAAAAAAAATTCGTGAAGGGGGAAAACTTATAAGAACATTTTGAAAAAAACAGAAATTTAATTAAAAATTTTTCAAAATTTTAAATTTTCCGTCGCGGATGGGGGGTCAAGGAGATATTTGTTTTAGTCTGGTTACTCATTTTTTGTTTTCAAAAATTTTTCAATTTAAAATTCCTCGCCTGGTCCAAATCCTTACCTGGTCCAATTTCCTTACCTGGTCCATTTTCAATTTTGGACCAGGTAAGGATTTGGACCAGGCAGGATTTGGACCAGGCGAGGATTTGGACCAGGCGAGGACAAACCAAAAAAAAGATTGATCCATATATGGATCAATCTTTTTGCCACGCTGAGGCGCTCTCGTGCTAGCCCAAAAAGTCCTCACCTCTTTCTCACTTTTGGTTCAAAGCAGATTCAATTCAAAAATTATTGATATATGGTGGTGTTTTGTCCTGGTGGTGGTGTTATTCATTTATAATAATACATAAATAATGTAATAAAAATCGGCCGACAAGGGGACCCTGATTTTAGAGTAAAAACTGTACTTTATGGGGATTTCTAGAAGAAAATAAAGAAAATGCGAGAAAAGTAAGTGTAATACTTACCAAGTCTAGAAAGAAACAATAGATATCTTTCCAGAATCGGGCTTTTGCTTCATTTCTAGTCTTTTGAGAAAGACTTAAATTTTCTTCTCTTCTTCTTTACACTTTTCAGGAGAGGATAAAAATTTTTAAAATTTTTGAAATGGCCAAATTTGTTGACGAAAGCTTTTACAGCGATACATGGGCTCAAGATAGAAGAGAGGATCCCCGAAAGCAAGTCTGGTCTCGAAGAGAGGTTTTAAATTTTACCAGTAAATGCTAATTGCGGCGGTTATTTGATAGAAGCGAGCTCGAGGAGTGAAAATGCTCTATTGATATGGAACCTTAAGCCAGTTTTCTACACATGCCAAGAGCGAATTTCGACTTTTTTGTGCGGAAAGCCTAGAACCGTTACAAAATTACCGGGGCAAACTTACTATTGCTCTAGCGCCTAGGGGATACATCGTAGCCCCAGACATCTTTATACGTAGGCCTCGGACGTAAAAAAGACGATTTTCACCATCCGGTCATCGTACGGGAACATGAGAGGGCTCATTCGAAAGGTCTTGATAAGGGCTTTCTATTTGACCGATAAAAAAACTGGGCCCTCCCTTTCTGTTATGAGTTATTTTGAAAAATTTTTTTCGAAGCTTACCTTCAAAATCAAATATCTCGAAAAAGGAGGACAGGGCCCAGTTTTTTTATAAGCCCAACAGAAAGCCCTGTTCAAGAGCTTTCGAATGAGCCTACTCTTGTTACCGTACGACGACCGGCTGGTGGTGATGATTTTTTACGTCCGAGGCCTATTTATACGGATCGGTGGAGAATCTTAAGCTCTATGCCTGAATCATCTCAGATTTTCGAGATCTCAAAAATTTTCGGATTTATGGCGATTTTTCATTTTTCAAAAGGCTACGTGTCCCAAATTCAGCCAATCACAGCACTGTATTTGTCGCATTTGCCCCGGTAAATTTTTAACGTCTCCTAGTTTTCTTCGTTGGGCACACCCTTAACAGTCGTCAACACAGCCTTCGTTATTCATTTTACCGAATCAAGAAGGGGGAAACAAATTAATCCCCTAATAAATGGCCGCTTATCAAAAAACTCAGTAAATAATCGAAGATTTAATTTTCTTCTAAACAAAAATAACCTGGACTTCTAGCCTCCTTTCTCATTTCCTTGATTTTCAAGAAAAAACTCCAATTCGTACCTTCCGGACCTTTTCATGAAAAATTCCGATTTTCTCGAGACCAAATAAAAGTTGCTGCTGCTAAAACCATTTGGTTTCCCAGTGTTCGACAAGAATGGGAACTTGTCTGATCCAGAGTTGCATTTTTTTTAATTTTTGAATATTTTTGAATCGACGGGGCTTCAAGAGCTTAGATTAAAACTGAGCTAATCCGAAAATTTTGAAAATTTGCAACTCTGATCAGCACGAAAACTCATGGTCGACATTGCGACTTTTACATCCTGGGAGATTCGATGCTACGGTCATTTATGGAGACAAGTACAGTTCTACCAAAAACTGTCCTTGTCTCATACAGGGTTCCAATTTTTCTCAAAAAATATTTGAGCGGAGTGAGCGGCTGAGCAGTCAACCAAGAAAATTATTGAGCTGAACAGGCGATCATTGGGAGTGCGAGAAAAATACTACTAATGCTTAGTTGCTGCTCGATCAGCTCAGCTGTTTTAGCTCAATTGAGCGAACGTGCGGGAACATAGTTGCAAATTTGATTAAATTTTCTTAGCTGAGCTGACCTGAGTAAAATTTCTCTGAGCTGAGCTGGCCTTTTTCAGAGGTCATTGAGCGGAGCTGAGTTGAGCAGACCTTTTGTTTAAGAGAGTTGAGCAGAGCTGAGCGGACGTTATTAGAGCTGAGCTGAGCGGTTTTTACTGTTTTTTGGTAGTAAAATTGTTTTCAAATCATTGAGCTGAGCTAAGCTAAGTGATAATTGTCTGAGCTGAGCTGAGCAGCACAGATCATGTTCGAAAAAAATTGAGCTGAGCTGATTGAAAATTTTCTAAGCTGAGCAGATCAGATCATTTTCCAAAATCACTGAGTTGAGCTGAGCTCAGCAAATTTGCAAGTCTGAGCGGGAATAATCCAACTTTGATCTGAGCGAGCGAGCGATCGCTCAAATACCGCTCACCGCTCAACTAAAATTGGAACCCTGGTTTCATACTCTGGTTTGCGGCGTTTCCTGTAAGATCTCGGAGAACAAGTGCCATGAAATAATGAAAAACCCAAGGGCTTGATGACAAGCATTGGCTCATTCTTATATAGCGAAACTGTTTATTGTTATAAATAAAACTTGTCAAAACCCTGTGATTTTCGCGTATGGACAAACTGAAAAAGGCGTTTTTCACATCTACTCCAAAGAAGCAGATATATTTTATAAGGAACGGAAGAATGTGGATCCTCGCTGCCTTTGAGCAGAAGTTCCGCTGCATAATGGCAGGACATACCCGCATCTTCACTGGTGCGCGCGAAATACCAAGAAAATGCGGTCAGAACAGACTTGAGTTTATCGGACTGGTCAGCTGGAGCGTTTGCACAAGCTGACTTTATCGAATGGTCAATGTTTATCTCGCTGCAAAGCTCATTTCTCAGCTTTTTCCAGCCGTCAAGTTCGTTCTGAAATGTTACTTTCTCAATTGGACTGAGATCTTCAGTTGCCAAGAGAAAATTAAGCTTTCTCAAGGCTCTTGTTCCTTCAAGTTCGGTCGCAACTTGTCCAATAAGGGAACCTTTATCAAGGTAGACGAATTTGTTGCTTCGATTTACAATTTTTACTTCACCCTGAGAGAGATTCAGGTGCTTTTGTGAAGAAAATGTTAAATTGCACTCGAGTAATTGTTTTGTTCGAACTACAGTGATAACTTATTTTAAGGCCCGCCATTTTTAGGCCATTTTTTTCGAAAAAATCCTAAAATTTGTCATCCTCAAAAAGTCCATTCTAAGGCCACTTTTGATGGTTATTTTTTTCCAAATTCGAAAAAACAGTTTACCCGCTAAAATCAATGAAGAAATGAGGTTTCTTCGTCGCTATCAGGATAAGATTCAGCCCGAAATAATCAGAACTACAGTTGGTCCTCGATTGATTCGAGAATCTTGCGTTGCAACTGTACGCTTCAAATCTTTATAAGAACTTTAAAGTGCAGCCAATTTAAATAGAATTACAAATTTAAGATTTCTGTTCTTCTGTGGAGAATCAGTTGGAATTTTCTTAACTTTGAATAGCAAAAATCATTCAATGATTTGTCTTTTGACCGAAGAGGTTCTCACGTATTAGAAATTTTATTTGTCTTACTACAACATCAACAGTCTTTCAATGAAAGGATCAAAGCTGATCTTTCGATTCAAAATCTTAATATACTCTTCTTCCTTCTTTGTGGCTGTTTCTGAACGAGTTAAGCAGGCCAAAGGCGAGAATTTTCAGTAAATCCTGTTTTATGCCGAACAAAAAAAATAAAAAAAATCATTGTAATCTAGCTCAGCCCGAAAAATGTTCGTTTAAAGGCCATTTTTGAGATTCGCTGTCATCCAAAAATTGGCCTTAAAATGGATTTTCACTGTATGTTAAGAAATTGAAAATTAATGTGAGCCTGATTTGTCTCAAAATTGTTCAGGACTTTTGGAAGCTTAGATTTGAAATTGACGTCATGATGTCGTAAAAATTCATATCCGAGGATTGCATGAAACTCACAGGGGAGATCAACAATGTCAAAAACAATCGCTGGGATTTCAAGTTTCGAAGATGGGATGCAAAGGTTTGCCGAGACCTCATGCGTTATTTTTCCCATTTCGCTTTTAAAGGCATTTGTTAGATAAAGATAAATAGAGTTTCGTTTCTTTGAGCGTAAAAAGTCATCAGGGATTACAGAGCTACTTATGAAATTTGCTTGGGCACCTGAGTCCAATAGGACGGAGGGAAATGAAGAAATTTACAGAGATCATTACCGTATTGTTTAAGAACAACATCGATACAGGGAAGACTCATGACTCAATCTGATCTAGTCGCTAAGAATTGCTCGGCATTTGACTGCAGTGTGGCCTTTTGCGCCGCAACGATAGCAAGTCATTTCCTTCTTAGGGTTGCCTTTAGGTTTCTTTTTCTTATTTCCAGATCCAGTTTTTGGCTAAGGGAAGGCATTGAACTCTGTTGATAACGTAGCACGTTTTGAGTCACTGAAGATGTTATCAGCCAATTCAATGACTGCTTGAACATCAGTTGTTGGATGATTTCGAAAAACGTGTTGTTTGGAACAACTTCAGGGACTCGCGACATAAACTCTCTCAAGGCAATGCTGTCAATGAGGATGGAGTTTGGGCAGTACTTGGCACTCGACTAGATTTTTATTGTGGGACTCGACAGACTGTACTTATTCGATCACCACTTTATTATGTAACTTCCGTGCCTTCACCATTTCCATATTTGGAAATCTATCTTTCTTCTCTCACACCTGCCGCTAAACGTCAGCTCCTCGAGTAAGAGAGCCGGCATTCTCAACTTACCGACTTAACAATAAAGTCCCAGCTCAAAGTAACTGGAGTGTTATTTATTGTACGCAGTTCGCTGATCCCACATATTGGTACCAGTTCGTTTCCGATACGAATCCACGACTGTGTTCCGATTGGCCGAGAGATTCGTCATCCTGAAAACCACGTAACAAAATCCCGCCAGGGTCACCCTTTCAGAGAAATTTAAAAAGGGTGCGAGAGATAGGTACGAGAATCCGTTGTCATTGCCAGAACTAAAATTGATTTCTACTTCGCACCGCTACCATGGGGAGAGCTCAAGAATTAGCCAAAGAAATTGAAATCTACGAAAAACTCCTCGATTGTGACGAGGTGAAGTCCGACGCAACGAAAAAGATGACATCGAGAAAAAATAAAATCGCTGCGAGGGAAGTTAATCGAATCAGCAAAAGACCTCGACGGCGTAAAAGGTTTCGGGACTGGCCAACGCTGCCTGCGTACAAAAACTACAAGTCTAACTCTAAGTGAGCCTTTATTGTGCGTGAGATGCACTCTAGCGGGTGCATCTCACTGTTGGTGTTGTGAGTGTAAGGTGTGCGTCTTTAGTTGAGAACAGTTCCAGTTTTATAGGGTGATAATTGTTAGGTGGCGCAGTGTCGAAAGTAATCAATCAACCGGTTTCACCTGTGAAACCGGTGGTACAAGAAATACCGCGTCGCATTCATGTGTATTCACTGATGACTACGTATGAGACATGAAACGTAAGGTTTACCGAAACCTTATACCCTTCCCCTGCTTTCTAACAGAGCTCAAGGTGAGGATATCAGAAAGAACAAACAGTAGCACTTTGAAGAAAACATAAAAGAAAGAACAAATCTGTAGATGAAACGAATAAAAAGGGAAGTGAAGGTAAAGGTGACCAGGCACAATTTTTGACGCACTTAAAGTTGTGGCTGGGCCTCTCCCCCCTTTTTTCGAATAGGAGTGCACCACGAATGAGTTCGAGGAAATAAAAATAAAAGTTTATACACACGGTAGAGTAGAGTAAGTGTAGCATAAACAAGTAATTTTCAAGGTTTAAGGCCATGAATTCTCATAAGCAAAATTCAAATTCAGTTGAAAGTCTCCTCCTTTATATCCGTCTGAGGCAGGCGTCGCACAGTTAATTTGAATTGACTAACTTAATTCAATGGGCTTAAAACACTCCTTTTTAGGATGTCACGAGAGCAAAAGATAATTGAAAATCAAAATTTAAATATGATAAAATTCGAGATTTCTCAAAGAAATTAAGGTAGCCAGCACTATAAAAATTCCGACCCTGGGCGGAAAAAGGCTCGCATTGGATCCATTTTTGCAGGTACTCTCGGAGTTTGAACATTGCAGGTACTCATATTGGAGTTTGAACATCGGAGTCCCAAAAGCGAGAAAAAAGGGTTAGCTCACATTGGATTCACTTACTGGCAGGTACTCTCGGAGTTTGAACGTTGCAGGTACTCATTTCGGAGTTTGAACCTTGGAATCGCAAAATGCGAGAAAAAGAGGGCTAGGCTGAAATTATAAATCCTTTAACAAATTATTTAATCTTAGCAAGAAATTTCGCGGGACCTTCTTGGTGCCTACATCTACTTTCTCCAACTTGAGAGTTGGCTAAGTCAAAATTTCGGGGGACCCCGTGTCTCTCCCTACTCTCTCCTACTTGCCTATGAATAAGATCAAAATAATATTGTAGAAATCTCGAAGTTTTGTCCTATAAATTTAAGGTTCAATTATCCCGGATAAAATAATCCGTCGGTTAGATCTTATACCTCCTAATGACACAAGATAAATTCAAAGATAAAGAGGAAACACAAGGGTACTTAGATAAAATTCTTCATTGACCGTATCGGCGAAAATCATGCTCTTCGATTGCTGGTGTCCCGGGCGCGTCAGTCAGGATCAGCATCGTAGGAGTCGGAATTCGTCTCAATCTCGCGTTCGTGAACGCTAAATTTGAAGGTGATGGTTGACCATTTTGACCAATGTAGAAAGTAAGACTGTTGAAGACAAGATGAAACAGCGGTTGGTGCTCAGGCAACTCTGTTGTCGATCTTCAGTTTGCTTGGCGAGGCAGGTTGTAACGGCGGCTGGATCTCTTTGGGGGGCGTTTTTCACAGCAAGCGTTTTTACTCAGTCACCAGTAAAAGGTTTCGGGACTGGCCAACGCTGCCTGCGTACAAAAGACTACAAGTCTAACTCTAAGTGAGCCTTTATTGTGCGTGAGATGCACTCTAGCGGGTGCATCTCACTGTTGGTGTTGTGAGTGTAAGGTGTGCGTCTTTAGTTGAGAACAGTTCCAGTTTTATAGGGTGATAATTGTTAGGTGGCGCAGTGTCGAAAGTAATCAATCAACCGGTTTCACCTGTGAAACCGGTGGTACAAGAAATACCGCGTCGCATTCATGTGTATTCACCCATGACTACGTATGAGACAGGAAACGTAAGGTTTACCGAAACCTTATAGGCGGAGATTTCTCCAGGAAGGACCAGAGCGATTTAAGCTCTATCAGGACGCAGCTGGGCGACGTCCCTATTTTCGAAGGTGGCTCCTTTGAGAGCACTAATACATTTATCGCCCGCTGCCAGAAGGTATTTGACTTGAGCGTAAAACCCAACATGAAACTCGAAAAAGAATTCATTGTGGACGTCAAATCGCGATGCTCCGTACATGTGACTCATCGAATGGGAAACGGGCACAAATCTTGGGAGGAGCTCAAGAAGGAAATTTTCGCGAATTTCAGTGGAGGAATTACGGCGATACAAAGTCTACAGCGGGCACTCAATACGCCTTACGACAAACGTAAAGGTTTCAAGAAACTAGCGACGCAGATCAGCCTTAATCTTGAAGCGGCGAAGGCGACAATCGAAAAAGCCTTAAGGGTACTATCTTCGATTTCCATAAGGTGTCTTCTCAAAAGATATATAAGAATCGGTTGTTAGAAATAGATTCTTTATTAGATTTTATGATTATATCTTATTGACAACTATTCGTAATTATCAATGTATCTTGAGATATGGCCTCTAGAAGTTTTTTCGAAAAAAATTTTGAACTTCGATTTTCTCGACCAAGTGCTTGTTCGAAAGCTCAGAGCAAGGGCAGTATTTTGGTAGCTGTATCGATTGCGACATTAAGATATTTTCGATTCTAGAGCCAAAAATGTGTCGCAAACTTTTAAAAAATGCTCAATTTTCGCAAAATCGGCGAGACCCAATTTTCAAAAAATTATTTTTGGTATTTTTAGTTTTTCAATGAAAAAAATCCTTCTGTAATTTTAAAGATAAATGCTCAAATTACAAATAAAAAATTAAATAAGGTCAAGTTATCAGACTTGTTTTCGAGTTATTCAACCGTTTATATAGGCCATTTTGGCGAAGATGACCACTTCAAGCCAAAATTTAGCCGCTTTTCGGTTGAGCAACTAATAAACGCCTCTGTTATAGTTAAGATCTAGGACAGATCTATTAAATGAGCCTATATCGACTCATCAATCATTCACAAGCTCCGAGTTATTCAAGGCTCAAGTTGGGGAAATCGAAGATAGTACCCTTAAGAAACAGGCATTGAAGCAGGAAGCTGGAAACGAGCCTGCCGTTGGGATCGAGATTGTCGAGCCGCTAACCGTGGACCGCCTCATGGACCACCTTGGAGCGTCGATTATGGCCACTATCATCCAGGTACATCACAATGATTTATACAAGTCGATGGCCCCAGTCTGGAAGAAGATATCTAATGCCGGGAACCTCGCAGAGCAAGCCGAGTACTACCAGACCCAGAGAAGCGGAGGTGAAATCTCAACTTATTACGGGCGAAGTATGAGAGGTGGCCTGTATCAAAAAAAGAGATAAAACGACAGCCAAAAAAATGACCGAAAAAGCGCATCCAACGCGGACAACAAGAAGTATGGTAGCTCGGGCGGAGGCTCGACTAATTCTAGAGAATATCGCTTTAATAAAAAAGGCAGCTTCAAGAAACAAGCGTATGTTAACAACGAAGAGGAAAAGCACCAGCTGGATGCAAGCGACAAGGAGATTTCCGAGGACGAGGCGAGAAAGGAGACAATGTTCATCTCAAACCGACGAACGGATTTTTGCTAAGGGCTGACGCCGCGTGCTACGCGTCAGACCCTGTTATCACCCAGGAAAGCACAAATCAAGCATACACCGGGGCAATTCAACCTCGGGTAAATTTAAAAATATGCGCGCCGACCGGTCAATCCTTCTCGTTCAATGCGCTCGTAGACACTGGCAGCTCAATAACAATGATATCAAAACGGGATGTTCCACCGCAGCTGGTAAATAATATACAGTTTTTTATGGAATTTGTGGACATCAAATTTGTGGACATTTTTCATGCTGCCGATTCTTCCAGTCAAATATCAATCCGATGAAGATTTTAAGAAGCAGCATAAAGAGCTCACTGAAGCGGTATTTATTTTTTAAAGTTTAATTGGATTATTCTTTTCAGCTCTTGACTGGAACTGACAACCCACTCGAAATGAGAGACTATCCCCTTCCTCAAGGAAGATTCGACAATGACGGAATCCACCCTACAACTCAAGCATCCATTGACTTCTCTTCTTCTGCAATCTCTATCATACAATAAATCATTCTTTAGCGTCATCTCAATGTTATATTTTCTCTTATTATTTTTGCAGTCTATGTATCCGTCGATTGTTTCTGTGGAAGTGAGCCCGCTTGGAAAGACTAGACATTCTTCATCGCCTTCATTTTTCCACAACGAGCTCCACCACCACAGAAAGGGGTGGGTCAATCGCAATTGACCATGTACAGGAGAAAAATACTGACTTTAGAATTCTCATGGACTGAGAAAACTCTGTGTAAAGTCAGAATTAAAATAAATTCGCAGAGAGAAAAAGATTTTCACATTTTATTTTCTCATGCACAGGTATGTATTCGCATTGTTTTTGTTGTTTTCAATTTATCAATGAAACTCCGACCGTTCACAATAAAGATGCCAGAGAAACCTCAGGGCTCGTATTGCCTTTCGTCATTATGCGGTTTTTTGTCCTATACTAGTGAACGTATTCAGAGCAGAACCACGATAATGCACTGTCAATCCGTCAAGTTATAACGATCCTAAGATATGAAAACAAAAATAGCAATACGAATCCATACATTTAAAAAGACCTATAAAAACTCTGACCGTTCACGATGTAGGTGCCAGAGAAACCTTAGGGCTCGTGTTGCCTATCATCAATTTGCGGTTTTTTTATATTAATGTGTGAACGTCTTAAGCGCAGAACCACGATAGTGCGCTTTCAACCTACACTTATGGAAGCCTAATTATTTGCCTTAGTCCTAACTTAGCGGTTAACCAGAAGACGAACTTTCTTCGCTCTCCGTAAGGGATGAGCCACCCCTTTCTTCGCTGAGAAAGAGGAATTTTCTTTCTTCTTTGAAGCCACATGGGCCTTTCTCTTAAATCAGTCAACAAAAAAAGTAGCTGAACTTTGCTTATTACAGAAAAAAACAGATGACAAATTTCTTCGCTCTCTTTCTTCTTTAAAGCCACAAGGGCCTTTCTCTAAAATCAGTCACCAAATGAACAGCTGAACTTTGCTGTTTTTACAGGGAAAAAGCAAGATGACGAGTTTTCTTCGCTCTCCGTAAGGGATGAGCCACCCCTTTCTTCGCTCTCAGTAAAGACCGAACCAGCATTTACAAATTAGACTCGAAGCCGCAAGCGGCTTCTTGTCTCGAGGACAAAGGATAGACATAACGAGGATGAAACAGAATGGAGAAAGAAGGAAGAGCGAGAGAGATTTAATGACGTGGATTTTTCACCTTGAAAGATCCCTTATTTGCTTTGTATCCTCGTTCAGGATTCGATCCGTCTCTAGCGATCGTTTCCTTTGCACGCCTGAGGATTCCTCTGCAAGCGTTATTGATCGCGTCTTGGGAGATGTTCGCCCATACACGAGTTAAAATCTCTCTCGCTTCCTCGAATGAATCGAAGTATAGCTTGTTCATTCGACCCAGCTCCTTCTTTGTATCCATTTTGAACTTGTGCCAAATGCAAAAGTCCAAAGGATTGAGGTCAGGAGAGTGCGCTGGCCATTCAGCCAAGCGCTCTCTGCGAAACCTTTCACCCTCCCCTGTTTTCGCCAGAACACCAGTGATGACATTGTGGATGCCAAAAGTTTCGTCAATGAGCTTGAGCGATGAGGTTGCTGTGTGGCATGTCGCACCATCTTGAGCGAAAATCTTTCAGTCAAGAACGTGCTTAACGCCCTCACCATTTTCAACCTCCTTAACGAAGCCCATTTCTTTGAGCTCTTCAATCCATGGAACAAAGACAAGCTCCTGATAGCTCTTCTGGGTTCCAGATACAGAGGAAAGCTTTCCCCTGTTGTCCTCTCTGACGAAAAATCGAAGCGACAACTTCAAATCGATTCCGATTGCAGCTGCAAACATTATTCTTTTCGGAAATTTTTTGCTGAAATTAGGACCGAGTGTTTCGTCGCGAAATTGTAACGAACACTCATCTGTATGGATGAGCATTCCGAGGAAATTTGGATGCTCGTCATTCGTTTCCTCCAGCCACTTACAGAATCGCAATCTCGTATCCTTTACTTCAGCAGGAAGCGCTGGTTTCGGCTTTTCCTTATTTCTGAACTCGTATCCCATTTTATGGAAAAGAGTCTTCACCCTTTGATACTCCGCATATGACCCCATTCCGACATTGGCGCACGCCTCTTTAAGACAATGAGACTTAGCGAAGTGACTATCACCGTCTCTATGGATCTGGGCTAAAAAGTTTGGACAGTCTGCTTTTCTTCGTCTGTCAAATCGCGTTCAACGATCTCACGTGGTTGAAAATACTTTGAGATGAATATTTCCTTCTCAAAATACTTGATCTGACCGTTGACGCCAACTTTGAGGACACGATGATCAGCTCGAACTGCCTGATCCAATCGCTCGGGCTTGTCAAGAAGCAGCGAAAGAAATGCGAAATTCATTTCTTTGACGAATCGCTTTGGTCCAAGCTCGAAGTATTTGCAAGAATTCGAGCAAAAGGCTTGCAAAACAAGTCTTCCGAGAGCGTGCTTTGCCAATTTTTTCCATGTTCTTGGAGGTCCGATCACCGGAAGAACGGCAAAATCCTCATCTGGAAGTTATTTTGCGGCTTTTCGAACAGATTTCCCAACGAAAATGACCTTGTCATCAATAGCTCTCAAAACGGCATTACGTCGCTCGACACATTCAGCATCAAAGACTGCCTGAATCGGGCGTTCAACCATTGGGAGTTCATCAAGCTCGTCTTCGGAGACGTATAAGATGTTCAGATCATCTTCGTTCGGAATGTCGACGAACTCAATCTCGGGTTCATGATCAAAATTCTGTTGAAGATACTCGACCCCAGGTGACAATTTGTCTGACTCATGCTCAAAAATCATCTCCTCGCCCGACTGCGCGTTCGAGTTCTGAGAAGATAATGCCAGAGAATCGATATCTGGTGTCTCTTCTATGCGGTAGCTTGTGAACTTTTCACTGCGAGTTGGAGGAGGGACAAGAGCTTCATCAGAAATTACGAATGCTGATTTCGAGGCTTTCGAGATGTTTATTTTGACAGCTGGGTTCGAATTTTTGATCAAGAGCTTGCTTTGCCATTCTCCTGCTTTTCTTGGTGCCTGAACTTTCGAGGCAATGATCGGATCAAGATGAACGACCTTTCCGTCATGAGAACGTTTTGAGGGAAGGATCGGTTTCATGTTATTGATGCCAGACTTTTTAATAATTCTGCTGAAGCATCTATCAGAGGCTTTATGAGCGGAGGGAACATGTATTTCGAGCTTTACATATGCGTTATCATCATCGTAAAGCTCCAGTAAATCTTGAAGTTTTTTGAGAACTTCTTTTCGCCGGTAACGACCCTAACCCTAACCCAAACCCATATTGCACCTAACCCATATTGCACCTAACCCATATTGCGCCAAACCCATATTGCGCCAAACCCATATTGCACCAAACTCTTATTGCACCAAACCCATATTGCACCGAACCCAAAATGCGCCAAACCCATATTGCACCGAACCAAAATTTCAACCGAGCCCAATTTCAAAAATTCAAAAATTAAGGAATGGGGCTGAAACGGCCCGAAGGGCCGTCAAGCCCTTTAAATTCAAAAATCAAGGCATGGGGCTGAAACGGCCCGAAGGGCCGTCAAGCCCTTAAAATTCAAAAATCAAGGCATGGGGCTGAAACGGCCCGAAGGGCCGTCAAGCCCCTGAAATTCAAAATCAAGGCATGGGCTGAAACGGGCCGAAGGGCCGTCAAGCCCTTTAAATTCAAAAATCAAGGCATGAGGGTGAAACGACCCGAAGGGCCGTCAAGCCCTTACATTCAAAAATCAAGGCATGGGGCTGAAACGACCCGAAGGGCCCTCAAGCCCTTTAAATTCAAAAATCAAGGCATGGGGCTCCTTAAATTCAAAATTTTTAATGGATACGGGGGCTGATCAAGGAAGAAAATTTTCGCTCAGACTTGCTCAGAGCATTTGAGCACGCATTTCAGAGACTCGTGAGCATGAGCACGCGAATGCTCAGATTATATTGAGCTTGAGCACGGCTGAGCACGAATTTCCGCCTCTGGGCGACAGCAATTATAAGTTTGAGGATGAAAAGATGATCCTGTGTTCTTAAAGAAGCTAAAGGGTTAACTTTGGCGGGTCTCTCAAATTGAGATGAACTCGTTTTTTCTGTGCCATGGGTTGAAAATTCAAGAGTACATAAACTACCGCTGGCTCGAGGTAAGGGATTGAAATCGATTAGGATCAACTTCAATTTGGAACTTCCAAAGTATCTGAAACTGTGTCCGAACTAGAGTTGTTTAATGAACTTTTTGGGCGGGCGGATTTTAGTACAAACATAGAACGTTGGTTTCCCAAATCACCATCATCCTTTTGTATATTTCGAAAAGCCCCTCACGCACTAGATTAGACCCTTAGCTACATTTTCAGGCCTTCGGAGACAATCTACGATGTTCATACTCTGAGATTAAGGCCTCCACATCTTTGTGCAATTTAAAACAAACACTGTCATTGCAATCTCTCTTGAATCTCTTATGTAAATTGTTTTTTACTTTATATAAATCTTACTTCAATAAAATCATAAATATTTTATCCTTTCCTTCTCGACTCAAAAAGGATGAGTGAAGAAGGAAGGATCGGATCGGATGGTAGGAGAAGAAAATCTAGAAAGGAAAGGGATTATCTGGCTATTTATTGGAAGACCGGCGATTACATCGGCTGACGTAACAATTAGAGGCTTCAAATAATGTTTTTAGCCTTAAAAAGGCTCATTTCTATTTAGTTTCATCGTCGTTGTCTCCAAGAGAGAGAGAAAAGCGGAGGACTTCTTGGACAGCGGGGAGAATCAAGCGCGCGGCGCGGTGCGGGGAATAATGGCCGCTGATTGGCTCAGCGCTGAACTAGGCGCGCCCAGAATGAGCTACTGAAAAACCCATGCATTTTTTAGTAGCTCAGATTCTCGATCTCCCTTTAGAGCTCAACTCCATGGTAGAATCCATGCAGAAACAGGAAGGCTTGCATCGAATTTCAGGCTTTTCACTTTGACATTTGGGGTTCTTCTTGTAGGAGACTTTTGGGTATTCTTCGGAAGAATTTTTCTTGGTTCGGCTGCTGATCTGGTTTTTGTAGCTTCTGGTTCGCGGAAAGCACCGAGAAGGAGTCTTATTTCTTCTGGACTTATTTTTCCTGTGTCGACAAGTTCCTGGATGTTTGTGATTTCAGCAGAAAGATTATCGACAGTTTGAGACGTTTGTGGTACTGCTTCTTCTTTCACTGCAGTTGACTGAGCGTGATTATCCTGAGCATTTTGTTCCCGAAAAGCTGTCAATAGAACTTCCAGCTCGGTCATGGAAATTTTTCCATCATCAACAAGCTTCGAGACTTCAGAAATTGTTTGATTTTTGGAGTCTTCTGGTGTCTCTTGATTTTCAAGATTTTCTTCCTTTTTGATAATTCTGACAGTAGCTGGTCTTTCTCTTTCAACGGAGAAGATCATTCCATCGCGCTCAGACTCGAGAAAGTTTTTGGCTTCTTCTGAGTTAGCATTTTGCTGGGTTTCATTCATTGAAAGAAAGTCTACTGTAGGATTCTCGAAAATGAAGATCGCTTTTTCAGTACCGAGTCGACGTAACGGATTCCTGTCTGTTTGTTTAACAAGAGTTGGATCCTTTTTGACAAGCTCGCTGAGCTCAGTTTTTAGGTTAGTGTCGATCATTTCAGCATCTAGAGCGAGGGGAACCCATTTTTCTTCAATGAGTTTTTGAGCCTTTTTTTTATCTATGATTTTCATCGTGGAGAAGGATGTTGATTGGTGTGAAGACGGCAATTCTCTAGGTTTAATCTCTCGGTAGTACGCGTTTTTCGAGTGGGTTTGGTAAAGAACTCAGTCACCAATTTGTAGTGCTTTTGCAAAGAGACTACAAAAGAGGCTTGTGAGTGTAAAAAGTATATTTATTTGTGAATGTTGAGCGGTCTTAATTTCGCTGAAAGAAAGACAGTAAATATATTGTTAACAGAAAAACAGTGAAAGGGTTACTCGCGCAGTGATCGGTTCACTCGGGCAGTGATCAACACTTGAGTAGCACTTGAGTTAGCATTGATGTTCAGTAGCTCTTATGTAAAGACACTACATATTGAGCAAATTCAGAAACATCCTGACTTGTCAAATCTTGGGATTGCCAAAGGGTTTTTTCGATTAGGATTCTTGTCATAAACAAGAATAAGTTCCTTGTCAGTGAGGTCAACAACCGTTTTATAGTAGAGCTCGTCTCCCATGATAGCGAGAAAATAAGCTTACCGGGCAACCTTAACCTTTGTGAGTCTGGTCCTTGAAACCAAGTTTTTGGAACGTCGAGCGGCACTTGATCTCTGTCTCTAACTGGATTTTTGAGCGTTCCGTTTTCTTCAGTCACCAAAATATGTACGTGTTTCTCACAGTACATATGTTGGATAACTTGTTGCGTTTATCGTATTCGCGAGCGGGAATACAAATAGTGAGCGACGAACGTTGTGTTAAAAAGAGCAAGTTTTTTTGTGGTGTCTCTGAGTAAAAGTAGTATGGTGTGTGATGTGTGTCAGTGAGAAATAGTGATCGTTTATATATGGTTTTCATATGTTGTGACGAGCGTTCGAATCGTGATGGGTAATTTTAGAGAAGTAATGAGTTGCTGCTACTCCGTTGTGAACTGAGCTTTGCGGATCGCGGCTGAACGTTCGCGCGTGGTGAAATGCACTGCGCGGGCCGTGAAAAGCGTTTCGCTGCTGGTGAACTGCGCGCGGCGCGGCGAAATCAAGTGCGGGTGACATGTTAGAAACACTACACGATGACTCATCTGAAAAACGCGCTAAGGTACAGGTAATTCACTCGCAGAAGTCACAAAATGCGGATGTGTATGATGAAGAAGATAACACGGAAGAAGTTCAAAAAGAACAGCCGCCAATGACTGAGTTAGAAAAAGAGATTCACATGTATCGCAATTTGAAATATATGAAATGGAGAAATTCTCAGCCTTTTCCCGAGCACAACGCTGAATCGAGCTACTTTAGAAGTTTTTGGGAGAGCCACAAATTTTCCATGCCCATTTTATCAAAAATTGCGCTAAAGGTAAGAGAGTCAGCCTTTTAAGAATCAATTAACTTCTATTTTTATGAAGATTGCCAGATTATCCTCATCATCGAATGAAGCGGAGCGAGAGTTTAGCTGTCTTTCATATCAGATAGGCCCGAGTTTCGTGAATCAAAGAGCAGTTCATATTGAAAAAACAACAGACTGCAGAGTACAATCGATTCAAAAAAGCGCTGAAAAAGTAATTCTCGAGAAAGGCTCAATCATCTCTACTTCATCAAAAACCAAGATTTATCTTGTCTGAGTAGGTCAAACTAACGAAATGGTTCGTGTTTACAGTAAATAACTATTACTTATAGTCTCAGCGGGCGCTCGAGTAAAGGTGTTACTTAATCCGGTGTCAGGTGCAATCGTGATAAAACTACCATATTTTCACAAGTCAGTGACAAGGCATAGACTAACTTACATTCAAATTTTCAAAGTGATCGAATAACTCGTTTGGTAATAACGGCGCATCAAAGTCTTTAAGGGTAATGGTATACATCGGCGCGGCGCCGCTCGCTCGATCCACGCTCCGCAAGAACCTATTTCTCACGAGGCCGTAAAATCTGAACGGATCGAGATTTTCGAGATTTAAACAGATTCAGAATCCTCAAAGTCTCTTCTACAAACTGATCGAAAATTAAAACAATTGTCAAAGAGGAACAATGTGAAAAGTGCCAGTTTCCTTCAAATGACATTTTCTCCTGAATTTCTCATCCAAATTTTTGAAAATTAGACTGTCTTGTAGAGAATCGTCAGCTCTACAATTCCTGTTTTTCAGATTTCTGTTTTAAGCTTTCATTAATTTTACATCGCAATTTGTAAAGAGCGCTACTTCTTCTCGCGCCTCTCCGCTGCATATTTCTCGCGCCGCGCTTGGTTTGAAGCTAGAAGGCATAATTTTTGAAAGCCTAAATGAAAATTCTGAAAAACAGGAATTGTAGAGCTGACGATTCTCTACAAGACAGTCTAATTTTCAAAAAATTTGGATGAGAAATTCAGGAGAAAATGTCATTTGAAGGAAACTGGCACTTTTCACATTGTTCCTCTTTGACAATTGTTTTAATTTTCGATCAGTTTGTAGAAGAGACTTTGAGGATTCTGAATCTGTTTAAATCTCGAAAAATCTCGATCCGTTCAGATTTTACGGCCTCGTGAGAAATAGGTTCTTGCGGAGCGTGGATCGAGCGAGCGGCGCCGCCCCGATGTATACCATTACCCTTAATGACTTTAGAAGGGGGCGGGCGGCCGCGGTACAAAAGTGGAATTTGTACCGTGGGTACAAATTTTGTACCGCCGGTGCAAGAAATCGTAATTTTTTGAGAATAAAAACCGATTTCGAAAACGAACCACTCTGTGAAATTTCGAATGAAAACTCAAAAGTGGTGGCCTTTTGCGCCAGATTTCTCTTTCGTTCTCTGGTGAAAAATCGGAACGGATTTTTCGATTTACAATTGTTTATTACTATAGAAGAGGGTTCAAGCTTTCTAGCAATATGTTCATGAGCTTTTTACCCGACGAAAACGTCAATTAGAGCCAAAAGTCCTGAGCGCTGTTTTTCACACTCTGAATTTGGCGCGCCGCGCGGGGCTTGATAATGCATTGTGGTCCAATAATTGGACCCCGTGTTTTGAGCGTTTAGTCGCGCGCCAGTGTATTGAGAAGTTAAGAATGGAAGGTGAAAACAGGCAATATCGGAGGTTTTTTCGACCCAAATTTTTTAGCGAGGAGCCTAACAATAACTCTATCTACCTTTGTCGAATTCGATGGTCTAAGAAGGGGGTTACATATATTGTGGCTGTTTCGCAAAATGCGTGAATTTTGGCTCTGCATGAATTGTGGCTGTGCGTGAATTGTGCCTCCCAAGTTTAGTCAGAGAATTGTGATAAGATTCAAATATCGTTTTCAGTAGAATGACGAATGCCAATTTGATGAACTGGGTGAAAGTATCTTTTGAGCCAAATGATTAAAATTGAATTTTTATGTTCTATTTTTTCATAGAAATAAATCAAGTCTAATTAACTAAAACAATAAATTCAGATTACAATTAATATAAAAATAATAAAGAGAGTCGTTTTCTTCGATTAAAGCAAGATCTTTTGAGCTCACCGAAGAGAGATCAGATTTTTGCATCGAAAAAGTTTAGTAACGTTATTTAATTTTAGATAATCTTTTAATTGTCGAAATTTTCATGTTGAAACTTATTTAGAATTGGCAGCCCCTATTTAATGTTATTCATCTCAAAATATTATCTCAATGACATCATAAAATTCTTACAAATTAGGACAGCCCAAGTTTACGCAAGAGCCCAAATTCATGCAGGGCCACAACTTACGCCTTTCGCAAAACAGCCACATATTATGTGTCCCCCTAAGAAGGCTAGACCTTTTATCACTGTTGAATATGCAGTCAAGTAGAATGTGCGCGCTCCGCGCCTGTCTTATAGAGAATTCCATGAATTACAGATCCAATAATTTGAACAAATTATGTTTTTTCCTTCGCGCCTTCATTTACTTCAGTAAAGATGTACTTTTCCTTAACAGTTTAGCTTTAAATATTTTCTGGGAAGGAGTTATTGAAATAATCTCCAAAAGGTTCGAAGACAAAAAGGCTCTTTTAACGGTCTGAACAACGATCAGTTCAAATCATGTCTCATTGGCTGACCGAACCTACCGCGGCATTTCTGACTGACTGATTTTTGAAAGATGCACATTGTCGTAACATTTCTCCATGCAGCATGGACCATGCTGTAGACATAGGTGATTTGTAACGCTATTGCGTAGGCGTAACTGGTTTGACGGGATTCTAACAGAGATGACACCAGATTTAGATTTTAATTAGCTGATTAGCTGTTTTGCTAGAAAATCAGAATCAGTCAGTCGGGAATGCCAATCTCGGTATATTTCTTACATATCTGACGCTGGTTCCAAAGCTTTTTTAGATCTTCAATATCTCATCTACGAATGTTTCGGGAAATCTCGAAATATTCGGGTTCCCGAAAGGTTGCACGTTTCAACCATTTTTGTATTGTCTATTTTTTCAGATTCGACTGAAAAAAACCATCCGAAAGTTTATTTTCATTTGATCAAGGAAAATCATTTTAAAGAGACAAAGGAAATGATTAAATTTTCAAAGAATCGGAAGTCTGATAAGAATCGAAATGACTATATCAAAAAATTTGAATCGGTGGAGGTTTTATATAAGGCGGATTCTTATTAAATGCAAATGAAATATGATTCATATTATATGAAGTCTTGATTGAACAGATATTGCCACATTTGGCAATTTATTGCCGGACGACCTCCCAAAGGACTCTCTTACTGGAAAACCAACCAGACTGCTTGAAAACAAAAATAAAGAAAAAATCAATAAAGAGCCTTGAATATTCACAAGTTCCAACATTCGGCCAGTTTAAGTCATTTAATTCCGGAGGACCTCCTGGAGGAACCCTCGTGGTGAGGAGCCAAGCCGACCCGAAGGGGAGGTCAGCCCCGCTAATTAAATTCAGTTTCGGTCCCGCAACTGACTGAATTCTAGCGACGGGGCTTTATTAAATCTAAAATTTAAATAGCCATGTCATTTTATTGCGACTGAGGTTTAACCCAAAAAAACAAATTTAAAGCTTATTGCATCATTGGTTAGCGAAGAGGGCGGCATTTTGTCAATGGCAATATGACACCTCTTTATTGTCTTTGGGCTATTGTTTGACTGGCGAATTTTAAAGGGCGCTGATCAATATTCGGCAACCTTAAAACCACATTATTTTTTTACTTTGTTTCCTTCTTTTCGATGTTTCTTGCAACAATGAACGTTTACCTCTGACCTTTCGAAGGTTCATTACAGTAATGCTTAACGATCAAAGTGAATTTGCTTCCCAATTTCTGAAAAATATCAATCGGAAACCAGTCTTCAAAAATGTCCTGCCGTAGAGCCTTAAAATTTTTCTTCGATAAATTTTTCTTCAAAAATGGAAAATTCTATCATTAAAACGACTTTTTCTGCCTTTTTACCATTTTTAGTCAATAACACGGTCAAGGCCATTAATCTTTTATAAAAGAAATCCTTATTTTTGAAAAATACACCCAGTTAATTCCTCATAAATTCTCTTAGCTGGACAAATGTCCACAAAAGTGGAACATTATTCTTGCAAAAACGTCCCACGAAAACCCCTTAAAATCAAGAAAATGTCCACAAAAATGGGATCCACAAAAGAGGAAAAAAACTGTATTTGAACTCTTTCAGGATCCTAAATTTTTGTGTTTATAGGGCTTGGCTTAACAGCACTAGAATCGAGTTCAAACTTTGAAAAAAATCGTTACTCATAACAATTCATGAAAAAAGATGCATGCAGTACGGTTTTCAAAATCCCTCAAATTTACTTTGTAGAAGAGTTTTTAAGAGAATAAGGCTCTGCCAAGATTTTGCCCGTATTTTCATCGCCGGGTCTCCTTTTGCTGAGCCGGATGAACTTTAAGCTGCACTTCTTGCTTTTGACGGCAGCAGTAGCAAATCATACGCGCAAATTTCTGAGCGATTGCTTAGAATTTCTAAGGATTGCGAGAAGGAATATAACAAAGAGCCATTTAATCATGGCGAATTGGCCCATCAGGGATTGCTGGTGGTTCAACACCAGCCGTTCCAAAATATCTTTAGGTCCGAACCTCATCTTGAAATAATTTTGTTTTCGAGGGACGGAACGGTTTTGCTAATCTACTTAAGGGTAATGGTATACATCGGCGCGGCGCCGCTCGCTCGATCCACGCTCCGCAAGAACCTATTTCTCACGAGGCCGTAAAATCTGAACGGATCGAGATTTTTCGAAATTTTAACAGATTCGGAATCCTCAAAGTCTCTTCTACAAACTGATCGAAAATTAAAACAATTGTCAAAGAGAAACAATGTGAAAAGTGCCAGTTTCCCTCAAATGACATTTTCCCTGAATTTCTCATCCAAATTTTTTGAAAATTAGAGTGTCTTGTAGAGAATCGTCAGCTCTTTAATTCCTATTTTTCAGAATTTTCATTTAGGCTTCCAAAAATAATGCCTTCTAGCTTCAAACCAAGCGCGGCGCGAGAAATATGCAGCGGAGAGGCGCGAGAAGAAGAAGCGCTCTTTACCGAACAACCTGAGTTAGGCAACCACGGCAACAACGGCAACAAAGGCAACAACGGCAACAGGGCCGAATAAAAATAATCCATATTTTCGCATAACCTGAGTTAGGCAAGAACGGCAGCATTCTAGAAGCAAACTTGTTTTTAAAACCCCCAAGATGTTTTAACCACTCCTTGAGTTTCCTTAAATCAGGCGCGAAGCGCATACTCGCTCTTTGATTTCTTCTTCTTCTACAAGGGGGTCTTTCAATAACGACCGGGCTGATTTGGATGATTGACCAATCAGAGCAGAGAATATTGCGTCATGATTGGAATCGTCTCGGTCGTTGTTGAATGACCCCTGTAGATAATTGATTCTGTTTGCTCAAACAGTGAATTTATAATGAGTTCAAGATGGCTAATTACAATTCGCAAATTGGTCAATTTATGAAGTTAATCAATGACAATGAGCAAAAAACCGTGGAAAAGAAATTTGATTATTTAACAGAAAGTACTTTTCTTTTAAAATATTGTCGTTACACAGATATTGAGCCTCATAATGAGTTCCATACTTTTGCGAAATTCATAACATACGTTAAGTCTGAGGATCAAAAAGGTAAAAAATAACATCTAAAGCTGCGCTCTAGAGAAAATATGCAAAAAAAGAACAAGAAAAACATCGCCCGAAATTCATCAGAACCTGAGAATGGCAACATGTTGCCGTTGTTGCCTTTGTTGCCATTGTTGCCATTGTTGCCGTTGTTGCCATTCTCAGGTCGAACCCTCTTTACAAATTGCGATGTAAAATTAATGAAAGCGTCAAACAGAAATCTGAAAAACAGGAATTGAAGAGCTGACGATTCTCTACAAGACGGTTTTATTTTCAAAAAATTTGGATGAGAAATTCAGGAGAAAATGTCATTTGAAGGAAACTGGAAGGTTGCAATTAGAATGGGTCTGAGACCCATTATTCTATAATATGCCTAAAATGGGTCCAGGACCCATTATTCGTATAATAAGCGTAAAATGGGTCTAAGACCCATTCTAGCTATAATTTTCGTAAAATGGGTCTGAGACCCATTCTAGCTATAATATTCGTAAAATGGGTCTATTCTTTGAAATTTTCAGTTTTATTCGGATATAAAAATAAATGAAAGAAAAAAGATAAATATCAGAAAAAATTAATCATATTTTCGGACAACCTTTCCAAGGCAATCAAAAACACTTTTGAAACAGGGCTCTTTTGCTGAGCGAAATTTAAATTTCGCGAGAATTGCATGTGTAGCCCGGGAAGTTCGCAGTGTCTGCTTTGATTTGTTACGAGCGGCTTTCTTACGGTCCATATTGATAAGAAAGGAGAGAGATTGATCGAAAAACATCTTTTGATCAGCATGATCTTAGTGGAAACGTTAACATTTCCTGCTTTCTTAAGCATAGATCGGTACTCTCTGTTATTTCGTTCGATCGAATTCGTCGTCCGATCAATGAAATCACCTCCTGAGCTACGCAATTCCTCAAACCAGCTGAGATACGCTGAATCGGCCTCAAACCGACCGATTGCAGTTTCAAAAATTGAATCAATATCAATTTTTAATTTTAAATTCAGAGCATCCGTTTCTTTCATTTTCTCTTGATCAAGAGAATCATAGGCGACAAAAGTTGCAGATCTTGCTTCTTCGCGCATCCATTTTAAAAACAAAACACTAAGATCGCTTGGCAAAAGAGGACACATTGAAATAGCTGAATAAAATTCACAAAACAATGGACTCTCTTCCAGAAATTTTTTGTGACTGGAAAACCATCTCCGCGTATTTTGCCTGTAGTGAAAGAAACATGATAAAGTTGAATTAACTGCAAAAATATCTGAGGCCGATCCCCGGAGGGCCAACTCACGGTCAGTTAAAAGCAATCGAGCCCCAAGATCCTTGCCGGTTGCCTCACGAAAGAACTCATTGCAGTTTTCAAAAATCTCAGAATATGACTCAGTAGTCTTCTTTGAATCAGGTTCTAAAGAGAAAGTAGTGTTCTAGTGTGATTGATAGAAGCGACATTGATGTGATCAGCTGACCCATTCATAAATAAGAACCCTCCTTTGAATGCAGCACGCAAATGCTTGTGGATCTTGACACGTATGATTGCCTTTTGTAGGAATTGTAAAGTGCACTTTCGCGCGCATTTTCTGGTAGAGAACTCAGTAGATTTTAATCCTCGCCTGACTGGCCAATAATTTCATATTGACGTCGATCGAGAATCAAAGGTGAGTCCAAGGTCAATTTACAAACACTACGAACAGCAGGGTTAGAAATGTAGCAGTGTAGTAATGTAGCAATGTAGCAATTGCTACATTTTTGCTACATGTTGATGTAGCAGGTGTAGCATGTAGCAGCGTTTAAAAACGTGTAGCAAAGGGTAGCTTGCTACATTGCTACATTTGTCTGGTGGCAAAGATTTTTGGTCACTTTAAGAAAATTCTAGAGCAGATTTGTTATTATCGACTCTAAAACAATGCTCATTAGCTAAGAAACAATCTAGTTTGACTTTAAAAATTTGGGAATAAATTCGATTTCGATTACGATTTGGCGTTAAATTCGAGGCGATAAAGATTTTTATGTAGCTAGTGTAGCATGTAGCAGCGGTTTTCTTTGAGGGGATGTAGCACGTGTAGCATGTAGCAAGGAATTTTTTGAGGGATGTAGCAAGTGTAGCATGTAGCAGCAATATATTGCTACATTTCAAACCCTGGACGAACAGTATCCTTCAATTCTTGATCTTTTCCACGTTTTCGTCGAATTTGTTTTTCAATAAAACTTATTTGAGGCGAAGGCTACAATTAATTAATATGTTTTATCGATCAAAAACTTACTTTAACAATCAAACGTTTTGAGCAATTAGCTGCATCGCAATCATAATATATAGAGCTAGCAGAAGGACTACTAAAACAGAAGCGATAAGCTCGATTATCATCGTCAACAATCAAAGCAGGATGTTTCCTTCGCGTTTTTACAATGGATTTTATTTGCATTAAATCCATATTTTCTCTTTTCTATTTAATGATTATTTCAAACAAACAATCTCGATCAGATCTAGAATTCTTACAGAAGAGTATCACGGATTGAAAGAGCTAAGCCGCGTCAAATATTATATTCCTCTCTGATAAATTTTTGTTGAAAAATAGACCCATTTTACGAATATTATAGCTAGAATGGGTCTCAGACCCATTTTACGAAAATTATAGCTAGAATGGGTCTTAGACCCATTTTACGAAAATTATAGCTAGAATGGGTCTTAGACCCATTTTACGCATATTATACGAATAATGGGTCCTGGACCCATTTTAGGCATATTATAGAATAATGGGTCTCAGACCCATTCTAATTGCATACTTCCAGGAAACTGGCACTAAGGATGCTCAACCTAAGATCACCGCAGTCAAAGTTGAACCTGGTCACACCACCGCCACAGCCGACGACGAAGAAGACGACTCCGATTCAGTCGAATCGCGCGAATCAAGCGAGCCCGAGCCCGAGGGAGCCCCAATCAAGGACCTTGCCAACTTTTGGAAATGATCAGCAGCAGGAACAACAACAACCAAATCGACAACAACAACAACAACCCAACAATAGTAAAAATTTATTCTACAATTTCAACGAGCCAACTGCTTACTCTCGACTCGATATTGCAAAAATGAAGCGGCGCAATGAAGTGCTTTCTCGCCACAAGCCGCTCGTCAAAAATTTCGGCGAAATCCCGTTGTCGCTACTGGACTCTACACTTGTCTTTATGCTGATATAATTGAGGCGTACAAAAACGATGCAGCTGTCAATTCGGGCTATCCATACATTTTGGTGGTGATTGATGGTTTGTCTCGGCAATCGTTTGTACGCCCCATGAAAACCAAATCATCGGCCGAATGCGCTCAGCTTTCGGGCGACATATTTTCCACGCTTGATTTACCTGGGCACACCATGTTTATGGCGGATCAGGGAAACGAATTCAAGGGGAAGTTGCGCTTCTGCTCGACGACTGGAACATGACGCCCGTAAAGTTAACCGGCGTAAAAGCTGCTCTTGCTGAGCGATACAAGTGCGTTGAATAATTGATAGTTTTTGCATGCATTTTTAATTTCTTAAATTCAAACGGTAAACTTAAGTCGCACGCTGGAAGATCGTTTGGAGCTCTACTTTGCATCGCACAACGGAATTCGCCGCTGGATACATATTCTTCAAGATGTCAACGTCGCTTACAACAATTCTGTTCATAGTGCAATTAATCGTGCCCCCAGTAGCGTTAATCGTGCAAATGCGCGCGAACTCTTTGACTATCTAGAACTCAAGCGCAAGTACGAAGAGCGTACTGGCAAAAGCTCCAAATATTTTATTGGCGATCTTGTTCGAATCCCCCTAGATACTTTACCTGCTGCTAAATCAACTCGTTTTAGAAAAGGGGCCCGCGCCAAGTGGACCAAAGAATTGTACGAAATTTTTGATATTCACTTTGGGACTTTTGAGCCAACGTACTCTTTGCGCGGTCCCCAGGGCCAAACTTTGCATCGCCGCTACTATGAACCCGAAATTAATTTTGTTAAAGACAAGACTGAAATTTAATCATTTTCATTACCTGTAACAATGTCGTAACAATGTTGTAAATGCGAGCTCAAAGTTTATTCAGTCAAGATTGGGGGAATAATCGCACTAAATGGCGCGCCGACGAAGGAGCAAGAAGAAGCAATCGCCGATTGCATTCCTTGTGACGACCCGAGGCAAAGTACTGTCTCTCTCGAAACGAGGAATTGTGTCTCGACCCAAGAAACGACCCAGCACCAAGCGACGAAGGCGAAGATGATTATGCTCGTGGCAATTTTGGTCACCTATATTGTCCTCGTTGTTTTCCGATTTATTGATTGTGCTCGTATATTGGAATATTTGAAAAAGCTTGTGTAACCCAGCTGTAATATAATGCGTTTAGAATGGCCAACGAAAATTATGGAAATCTCATGTTCTTTCGCGGAAGAAAGCGCGAACTAAAAGAAACTCTGGATCCGTACAAGGGCTACAGAGTGGTGTCTCGACTTGCAAAGGATGATTGCCCGGAAATTTTTCGCTTTGAAGTGCCCGACGACGGGTGTAGGGCGGCTACGTTCGAAATTTCGAACGCCGTTCGAGATTTTTCGAACGCCGTTCGAAAAATTTCTGAAATTGCTTATAAAAATGAGCTCGTATGCGCTCCGCGCCTGATTTGTAAGAAAACTCCTTCATAATGATGTCAACTTCATCTACTTACACGATGACATTGATTTAAGCTCATTCTTAGGTCAAGATTTTTCGGAAATTTCGAACGCCGTTCGAAAAATGGGCCCAAAACCGATTTCGAACGGGACCGCCCGCCACCCCCGACGACAAGCACAGCCTTAAATTATCTCAGTGCATGTTTGGCTGCAATTTTAAAATGCCCTCAAATTATGTACCCGATAATGATATTTTGAGGGGAAACAACTAAATTTGGTCGAGAATCGGCAACAGTTTGCCACCGAGCTGTGGGAGACGGCCGAGATAAAGCAAAAATTTGTCAAAGAAGACGGTAATGATATCTGGATCCCGTATGAGAGACTCTTTCACGAGTACGAAGTTCGGGCTCCGATTATGCACGGCTTGTGCAGACAAGGACGAGTGCTCCCAGCCGGCACGCGGGTACAAATCGAACTCACCATGAATGAACAATGTTATGCTATTATGCGACATTCCATGTATCAAAAGTGCCGAGCCAAAATGTCCCAGCTCGATCAAGTCAGAATGCCCCTTCCTGACGAAATTGAAACTTTTGAAAAAATATCGGGGAGCACACGAATTCGGGCCAATGCGATTGCGCTGAAAAATTAAAGGCTAAAAAATTAAACGGGTAATTGAAAAGTTCAACCCTGAAGTCTCTCCATACAGCGCCGACGAAGTCAACATCAAGGCAACCGACATCAAAACCAAGGCTGCCAATGGAACGGATTTAAAATGGTGGCGACCCCACGACATTATCGAAGACATGGTCAAGACAGAAGAAATTGAAGGACAAGAAAACTTTGCCGACGACGAAAAGATGATCTACTTTTTCAGGGAAAACAAGCTCAATGCAAAAGAACGACTTAATCCGCGAAACTTTTTGATGGAATCTGTCTTTTGCGATCCAAAACCGATTCCGAAAGACCAATTTCAACAGGGCGGGATGGTGAATGTGTAATTCCATTTTACTATCCGAAATTCACCCGAAAGACACTTGGAACTGGAATGAGCGAGTACGACATTGAGCTGAGCGCAGGACCTGTTCCCAAAATGATCATCTTTACAGGAATGCCCTATTCTCAAGCTAGTACAATGACATTTGAAAAGTGCATTTCAAAGACAACAATGGAGCACCCATCTTTTAAAATTCAAGAATTTACCATTTACATTGACGGGCAGCCTGCATATCGATCTCCTTGGTCAACTGCAACTCAGCACTACATCAACTTTATGAAGCACAATGGACGATGGGAGAATGCAGCTACAGCTAGCGGACTCGATTATTTTGTCTTTAAAGGGCAAAATTGGTTGGTGCCGCTCATTTTCGACAATGATGGCGAGGGGCAAACGGCACTTGTCACTGCAAAAATCAAATTTGCGGATACGCTTGTGCAACAATGGGATGCAATGATTATGCGATTGCCAGTGCGAGAGCTGTTTTTGGACGCCAAAGCTCGAGGTACTTTTTGCCCAGTTAATTCTACTTATTATTATTGTTATTATTATTATTCAGAGGCATCTGTGGTGGGAACCGCTCGAGTCATGAAGACGACGGCTTGTGGCACCAAACGAAGGGCCGAAACTATCCCACCGCCTCCCAAGGTTGCGCCCAAACGAAGACGAAAGGGCTAATTATTTATGTATACATTCAAATAAATGTTGTTTTATTGAAAAAAGTCTTTTTATTCAATTATTGAAAAAATGAAAGTTTCAAGGTTTTTAATAAATCGTGAAAAGCCTGAATCTGAAGGTGCTCGCAAGCGCCGTAATCGCTTTTGTATTCGAATCGTCAAGGCGAGAGATTTCGTTCGCGTGCATCCGACGACTCTTCTGACTCTGATGATGATGAAGGCTGCAAGACCAACTTTTTCCACGCAGTCAAGCTGGGAATAAATTGGCACCGTCTGTCTGGAGGTTAGCAGCCCAAAACAATTTCGCGCGCCTTGTGGGATAAAATTGTAACTGTCAATGTTGATGATTTGGTTGCCGAGTTTGGCACTCCAAAACGCAGCGATTTTCCTCGTATTGAAGAGCGACTCGGAATTGATCTCTACATTTTGTATTGGGGCCGCTATGCGCCTCTGGGAATCTCATATAGGCCCTACAGAACTTCTGGACCTTGCTGTATTCGAAACGCGCTTGGCGAGCTAGAAAAACTCGACCGCGATCGGCCGCTAGTTGTTTTGCAGAGTAGTAGGCCGTTTTACCATCGCTTGGGCACTTTCCATTTTATTCCAACTCGCCACGTGGCAGAAGATTTTGACAAAAATTGGATTTCCGTTTGGAGAGCCATTGTCGATTGCAAATGGCCAAAGTTGAGCCGGCAAGAGCAGGATTTGAAAATCGAGTACGTGAAAAAGAGCTGACTCTGGCGGAAAATGAGCGCTTTTCGATTTCCGATGGAGTTCTTGGTCGGATAAGATCTCGATTTGGAGTCAACATTATGCTTTACACGGGCAATGTTGTCAACGCCAATGTGCGAGATCGTCGTTGTTATTATGCCACTCAAAAGCCACAAGCAGCTGCATCTTCTCGTTGCCGGACACACAAGCGACACTTTTCTGGACCAATTTGAGAAATTTGCCAACGTGAGTTACAAGCGCCTCAAAGCCGAGCCCTGGAGAAACCCTGGCCTCGCTGCTCATCCCCACTGGCGAAAAAGTCGACTCGAAAAGTATCCCGACAGTTTGAGAGAAATGGCCGCTGGAGCCGGAGCCGCCACTGGAGCAGCGACTGGAGCAGCCACTGAAGCAGCGACTGGAGCAGCCACTGGAGCAGCCACTGGAGCAGTCGCTGGAGAAGCCGCTGGAGAAGCCACTGGAGCAGCCGTTGGTGCCGACTACGCCGACGACTACCACTGCGCCGACTACGACTGTGTCGACTACGACTGTGTCGACTACGACAGTGCTCCAGACGAGCGATGCCACGACGACGACGACGACAACGACGACGACGTTGACCTCTTTCCCGAGTACGACAGCGATGCCACCGATATTGAAAACGATGACAACGAGCCAATTCGAAATTTGGGAGGACTTGTGCCCAATGTATTTGACGAAAATACCCGCGTGCGAGTGCTTCAAGGTACCGAAGTTAAAGATATGCCGCGCTGTCCAACACAAAACTGTCCGTATACAAACGATCGCCTCGCTCGAATGAGAGATCACATTAAAAGTGCACTCTAGAGCAAAGGCGAATAATCACGCAAACGGTGCGAGGCCGCCATGTGACCAACTTTATGAAGGAAATTGTCAAAGACGGCTATTTGCCACACGAGCAATTTGTCCAAACTTTTTATATAACCTACGACATAGAATCGGTCATGTCGAGCGACTCGCTTGGCCGAATTGCGTCAATCTATGGCTACGAAAACAACAACGAGAGCGATGGCGAGGACAATGGCGGCGACGAGATGCAAGTCGACAACAATTGCGTCTCAATCAATGGGTCAATGCAGGCACTGCCGACACATTTGCAACGCCCAAAAAATCGAAAAAGCAAAAAGAGCAAAGCAAGAGCCGCCGCTTTCCGATCACAAATTTCACAATGTCGTCTCAATTGCTTGCATGACTAGCGATGGAGAAAAGGAGTGGTTTTTGAGAAAAGATCTCAACTATGAAAGCGGTATTATTATGGCGGCCAAGTTTGTCAAGTATTTGTCCAAGCTGAGGCAGCGCGCGGCCGAAAAATTACCTCCATGTCTCCAGCAAGGGATCGACATGTACTCTCACCAGCTGAGCAAAGAAGTCAAGGATCAATTTACGCCCGAAGAGCAAGGAGTCATTCGCAAAAAGCTCAACTACCTCAAAGACTTTTTCAAACTCAAGTGCTATGCGTGGAATGGAGAAAGCTACGATTTGCGAATACTGATGCCGCTGCTGACTTCGGTGCTGTACGATTTTGTTGGAAGGGAATCGAATCAGCTCAACATAATCAAACGCGACGGGGGCTACATGATGCTTGAATGCGCTGGGATAAGTTTTCGAGACTTTATGAACCACGTGGTCCCGATTTCTCTTGAAAAATTTGCTCGATCGTTCAACTTGGATCCAGCCGCTTTCTCAAAAGGCATTTTCCCCTATGACCTGTTTACCGACATGGAAACAATGTATCAGACAACTCAATTGCCGCCCTATCCGGCTTTCTCGTCTTCGCTCTACATTCCGTGCAAAGATCATGCGCTGGAAATGAACGCCATTATCAAGGGCAAGTTTGAATCGGGCGAGTGGACGCAGCGAGAGGACTTTTTCGAAAAATTGGACGAGTACCTCGGTCTGGAGCGTCTGTACGATTCTCCTGCGCTCAAAGATTTGCCGCCAGATTGTCCTCCCACAATGATCCAGTACATTTATTCGCATTTTGAATGGAAGGGCGATTGCTACGAGTGCGATGCCAAAAACGAAGCCGTCAAGAAAATGTTTCACATTTCATCAAAAGCCTACAATGAAAGTCTTGGCCTTTGGGATGAGATTGCGAAAAGCGTCAAAAACATGCACATGGTTCAATTTCTAGTCAACTACAATTTAAACGATGTGCGATTGCTAACCGCGGCGATTGATGCTTATTCGAAAAAGTGTCTCGAAGTATTTGGACTTGGCGCACATGGAGGACTCTCGATTGCCCAGCTGGCCCAAACTGCAGCATTTATGCACTTTGATGAACAATTGCCGCCAATTATTTCGCCACCCAAAGAGGCAGAAGGCTTTTACAATGATTTTCGCGAAAATCTTACTGGCGGCATCTGTCAGTCTGTACACCGAGCAGTTAATCTCAATGGGCCCAGCGACCTGCCCAAAGAGCTCTGGCAATCTACAAATGGAGAAGCCTTTTGCGACTTTACAGTTTACGATTTCAATGCACTCTATGGACACATGGCTCGTCAACCGCTTCCAATTGGCGCGGGATTGCTGTACAAGCGACAGACGAGCAATTTCAACAATTTTAGAGCGACCCCGCTCTTCCGCAAAAAGAAAATCCTTCGCTCGAGTCGATCCGCTACCTCGAGTACCTCAACAAAAACTTTATGGGCGATCGCATCAAACATGCCTACAATTTTGTCGAAAAAGATTGGGCGATATTCAATAGATGGCTTTGCTACACTTTCAAAAACTTTTACCAACAGCGATGGCGAGCAAATTGTTCAAAAGCTGCTTGTCGAATACAATGGCTGCCATTTTCATCCGTGTCC
Source organism: Oikopleura dioica (assembly GCF_907165135.1). Taxonomy (NCBI): domain Eukaryota; kingdom Metazoa; phylum Chordata; class Appendicularia; order Copelata; family Oikopleuridae; genus Oikopleura; species Oikopleura dioica. The sequence goes on from NC_137295.1 coordinate 2,073,697, forward strand.
GCTTCGTCGCTGCAAAAAGGTGCTGAGCAAATCAGCTCGAACTCGTCGAGTTTGTGTCAATGGCAAATTTGTCAAAAGGGTTCTTTCAACTTCCGAAACAGTCCAACTCGAAATTGAGCGCATCCATTCGATTGTCGACACAATGAGAGAGCAAGACAAGATGCAATAATGGGGAAAGCCTTCTATTGACGGCGAGCTGCATGTTCAAGGTCTCCAAGGTCCACAAAATTTCCACCACGTTTTGCGCATCAAATACGACTGCGAATGGATCAAGGAAAAGTCGGTGATTTTGAGAAAGCGTCCCGAGATGCTCTACACTGTCTACAGTGCAGACTATCCATTTTTGTTTGACGAAGTCGTTGGCGAAAATGACGTTAGGGAAACCTTTGCTCGTCGCATCGAGGGCAACAAGACGCAATTCTTTGGATTTATTATGGTTGATTTGAAGGCGACACAAGAAGTTTATGAACGCCATCCCGACATTCCGCCAATTTTTGCGCGAGTAAAGCTCGAAGCTGGAGACTGCCAAGGACACATTGATCGCATCATCCCACCCGATGTCAAGAAGCGAATGTTTCCCAAGGAAGACAACATCTTTTGTTACAACAAGGAAAACTACTTGTGCACGAGCGATATGCTCGCCTATTTGATTGACCAAGGCTACGAGTATGAAATAAAGTACTTTGTCAACTACTACCGAGGTGCGCCATTTGCCAACTTTGTCAACAAAATGGTCAAGGAGCGAATCGAGTGCGAGAAAAAGGGCGACGACGCTGGTTCAAACATGTACAAGCTCTTTTTGAACTCGTTTGTTGGAAAATTTGCCCAAGCAAATCATCGCTTTGCAAATACAAAAATTGTCGGTGCTGATCGTCTCCGCGAGTGCTTTGAAAGCTCAATGTTCAAAGCTTATAAGCCGATTCGCGTCGAGGATGTGGCAATGGACCCGCTTCATGAAGTTGTCATGCGCAAGTCGACCGTTATTGAGAATTTGGCACTTCATATCCAGGTTGCAATTCATCAAAACTCGAAGCTGCATTTATTGCAGTTCAAGGACATAATCAAGGATTTCATGATTCCTGGAACTGTGAAATTTTGCTACTGCGATACAGACTCGCTGGCTTATGCTCGAACAAGACCAACTCTGAAAGCGTGCGTCAAGCCGCACTTGGTGAAAATGTGGGAGAAAGCTGTCGAGCCGCAATGGTTTGCCGGGCAATCGGTGGAAAGTCAAAAGGAGCCAGGGCTGCTGAAAGAAGAGGCATCGATCCAATCGGGCTGGTTTATAACACTTTCCCCAAGTGTTATGCATTGTGCCCAAAAGAGCCCTGCGAGCTGGAGAAGCAAATTGTCGACCCAAAGAATGAGCATCGAACGCTGGAAATTTTGCAAACCTTTGCCGAAAGACGGAGCCCGTACGGGAGCCCAAAATTACAAAAAGTCGACCAAGGGATGCAAGACCAAGATTCAGCTTTCGTAAGTAGCCGTGAGCAATCGTTTATTACTGCGAGTTTCAGGTTTTACGAGTTTCTGTGCGCTGTATTTGGAATCGATTATTACCAGCGAGTGACGCGAGATGTGGCCCAGTTTATGTGGAATCGAAAGCGCGACAGAATGGAAACGGTGACAACAACACGCAAGGTCATTAATCCAATACTGACAAAGCGACTGATTTTGGCGGACAAGGTTACTACTCGACCCCTCAGGCGTGCAAATGGATCTCTAATTTAGCTGTCTTTTTCTTATTTCTAGCTCTTTTCTAAATGTTTCTAAGCTGTCTTTCCGTAAATAAAAACATAAAACTAGTTTCCATCAAAAATCTATTTGCAGAATGAGAGGTTTTCGTGAGCGTCTGAGTGAAACAGTCGAGTACATTCGCCAACAAAGAAGTCGGTATCGGCGTTCTGTTCCGTTGAGGCCGCCCGTGCGCGAAAGTGTGCGAAATTCCGTGGATGTCGATAAGCAAAATGATTACGAGTTGTCGCCAGAAGAGCTCGAGTGGTATTATCCTGCGTCGCGAAACATTATCAATTGGGAGAGTGAAAGTGACAATCTTGGAGAAGGAACAATAGCGGACATTAAATTTCTCAACGAGCTTATACCCAACAACAACAAGGCGAGCGCTTATCCCAATCCCGAGGAATATTTTGAGCCCATTGAAGAAGAGTGTTTGTATGCGCTGGATTCTCCATTGCAATATGCGCCCATTTACTTTATTCGTAAGTATTTCGGACGAGCTGTTGTAAATTGGCTTGACTAGAACTAGAAATTCAAATTTTAAATGCTGCAAAATTGAAACGCAAGTATAAATTTTTAACATTATGGCTATCTATAAATGGTAATTATGGTTAAGGAGATCATTGGGACCATCACAAAATGTCATTTGCCGGAGACAGATGGAAACGCTACTACGAGTTGTGCAATCGCTACAGCATCACTTTGCTCAACACGTGGGACATTCAAGAGACGGTGCGGAAAATTGCCTACAATCTCAATGGGCTGCTGCGTGTTCAAGTCGACGCCTTTTACACGACAATAAGTTCTAGAAGACTGCGCGATCGACAGGGAAACTTGCAGGAAATGAGCCCCAAGGTGAGGATCGTATATCCCAACACCTGGGGCTCAGTAAACGACACCGAACTGCTCGTCACTCCCAACGACATTGACCAACTCGTGAGCGAACTTGAGCCCGACGCCTTCAAGAACAAGCTCCTGATCAACACGTTTCAGCGGCGCAACGTGTTTCAAGACTCGAACGTTCGCCTCCATCGCCTCCTCGCTTACCAAGTCATGGTATACACGTTTCCGCCTTCGTGGATACATTCCTAGCTCGACTCTGCTTCGCCTTCTTCAATTCTGTTTCAACCCTGCTTCTTTCAACCTGCTCCTTCAACCTGCTTCTTCAACTCTGCTTTTCAACCCTGCTTTTTCACAACTTTGCTATTCCAACTTTTGTAAAGAAAACGCCGTTTTAGATGAATATTTACAATGTTTTATTGGCAGTTTCAATCATGTTTAGAAAGTGGTTTTGAAATTTTTTGGATTTTTGGCTTTTGCATAAATACAGGGCATAAATTGGCGAAAAAGGGCATAAATTGGCGAAAAGGGCATAAATAACGAAAAGGGCATAAATTGGCGATAAAAGCATAAATAACGAAAAGTGCATAAATTGGCGAGAAAAGGCGAAAATGTACAAATGTGTTGCAAATGTGCGAGTAAAGTAAAAGGTGCGAATAAAGTTATAGGTGCGAGTAAAGTTACAGGTGCAAATAAAGTTACAAGTGCGAAAAAATGGTGCCACAGAAAAAGGCCAAAAAGGGGCCACGCATGTATCTCTCACATTCCTAAAATTCCTTGAACTTTTCAAACATGTATCCTTTTCTAACATCTTTCGTGCATTGGGGTGCAGGACAGGCTTGCTTGGGTGCTTGGGGAGCTTGGTTGAAGACACTTCATCGTGAGAAGGGCGTTATAAAAACAAATCTGATTATTTGTCTATCATGCTTTTTGACGGCTTACCCGAGAGAAAGTCGGTTTTATTGGGAGCGTCGGTGGCGCTGCTTGCAGCTGTGGCGCCAGTACTTGAGTCAGCAGTGGTGGCGTACGCCCTGGCGGTATCGGCATTGGCGATGTTTGTTGAACCGGAAGTGGCACGCGCAGAAGCTCGACGAGTTGGAACTCCGACGACGCTTCTAAAGACGGCGATGATTGTGCGTTTTCGGCTTGGGGCAACTAGGCGACTTGGGTCGAATCGTCGCTTGAGCGGACTTGGTGGCTTGATGTCGAACGCTAGAATTTTTGGTGAAAACGGTGTAAATGATCCAAGCTTACCTGTGCCGTCGAGCTTCTTTTTCTCGCTATAAAGCGGAAAGTTGGCAGCATCCATGCCCAGCGTCTGCAAAAGGGATCGAAATTGCGACCGCCTTTTGTGATGAGGGCCTGATTGACGACGTGCTCGTGCTTGAGGACGGATTCTAGGCGAAGCAGCGGATCTTCTTGCAGCGCAAAGACGAGATAGAAGTTGGCGAGTCGATCCAGCAGCACCAACATTGTGTGCCTAATGAATGAAGATAGCTTTATGAGTCACTCATAATTCTAACTTCACTCACCTGTGATTTGCGATGCACGTGCCGCGCAGAGTTTTGTGGGTGCGGAGGAGGACTTGTCGAGATTGCTGCTGCTCGGGCGTGAGATTCTCCAGCGGCTGAAAGACGAGCTCTTTTTCTAGCGCCGTGAATGAGAGCACTTTGGTGAGTCGCTGCTCTTCGCTCTCCACAAATTTTGCCAAGAATTGGCGAATGATGCAGAGCATTGAGAGGGCGACGTTTTCCGAGTTTTGCAGCAGCGAGTAGCCCTTGAGCAGCACAAGATCTTTGGCGAGCTTGGGAAATTCGACTTGGAGAAAGGTTCCAAAGACGCGGGGAGTCGCCAAATCCTGGTATTTTCGGCCGAGGTGGTTGTTGATCGGCAGCGACAAGTCCTTGTAAGCGTAATCGACAACGTTGGCAACCGTCACCAGATGGGCAAATGTGTCACTGCGGTGAAGAGTCGTCCAGTCGATTTCATGCACCGTGGAGGAAAACGATTGGCGCGACTTGATTTCCGAGTAACTTGCCATGCAAATACTTTGCATAATCGATACAAGCTCGCTTGTAACGTCGAGACCTAAACCGTTTTTTGAGTTTTTGCTAAGCTGGAATCTCTCGACTTACCGACCAAGTACTCGCTATCCTCTGGTGCTGCCGTCGAATCGTTGGTGAGCGGCGAGTTGGTTGAAGAGCAGATATTTCGCCCAAGGTAGCTGACGGCTCTCATATCGCCATTTTCCTCTCGCCCTGTCCAATAAGACCTCGGAATGAACTTGCAATCGCACGCCGCCAAGTAAAATTCCGCCAGCCTATTCACTGATTAGTATGCGCCAAAGCGGCAAAAATGGCAAAAAGTGGCAAAAGCAAAACTTACGCGATAGAAGCACTAAAGCGGCTCGAGTGCGGAATCGAATCGAGCAAGTGGCTGGACAGCAACGATCGTTGATGTACATTCTCCAAGGTCAGCATCTTTTCTTGATGGCAGCAGACGAGGATGTCGTCGAGAAGCTGGTTGAAGAGCACGTCTGCTTCGACAAGAGGCCAAACTTGGGGAAGTACAGCGAGGCCAAATTGTCCGTTGATGGAAATGGGCATTCGAGCAAAAATACCCTTGTTTTCGCGCACGTGACTCGCCAGTGAAGACGAATAGTCGACCCAGGTGTTGCGGGGACAGTCTTGGCGTAAAAGAGCTCTTTTGGAATGAGCCCAGACGCGCTAAAATGCATTTGATAACGAGGGGTTGATCAAGTAAAGCTTACCTTATTGCTGGTTTCGCGTGAAAAACGCCTTGAGCGTCTGATAGAGTGCGAAAATTGCCACAAATACCGCCGCCACTTGAATCGGGTGGATTGACAAAGTCGACTCGGGAGCAAATGGGGCGGGCATTGTCGAAAAGCTGGCGTTGGCGTGGCCGTTGGTGTTGGCGAGGTTGTTGGCATGGCCGTTGGCGTGGCCGCGGGCAAGAGCGATTGAAGGGGCGTTGGCGTGGTTGTTGGCGAGGCCGTCGGTGTTGGCGAGGCCGTTGTCAGGTTTGTCGTCGCTGGAGCCGACGACAGTTTTTCAGAGTCATCGCTCCTTCGGGTGTCTTCAAGGACGTCGTTGATGGTGCGCTCGAGGGTGGCAAAGTCGCAGTCGCTCTCGTAGGAGACCGGGCTAGGTTCCGTAAGCGAAGGACTGGCGGAGGAGGTGACGATTGGAGTGCGAAGCGGCTCTTCTCTCGACCGAACGGGTTCAACTCGCTCATTTGCCTTGTCATTGCCGCCGTTGAAGGAGTAGTTGGCCTTGGATCCGCTAGCGGCGACTCGGACGCTTGAACGGTCGCTGGCTTGATCGCTGGAGTGGTCGCTGTGACGTACGTCGGCGCGGACGCTGACTTGGTCGCTGGGACGGACGCTGACTTGGTCGCTGGCGTGGTTGCTGTGACGTGCGTCGGCGCGGTCGCTGGAACAGTCGCTCGCGTGGTCGCTGTGACGTACGTCGGAACGGTCGCTGACGTTGTCATTGGTGGCGGGGCCGACGCTTCTTGATCTGACTCGGCTGGTGGCAAGAGGGACAAAGGTTGGAAGGGCCGAGCCAGTGGTGACGACTCCCGCATACGTTGGGGCGCTGGTGTTGCTGGACGCGGAGTTGGGTCGGCTTGCAACAAAGAACGGCGTGACCGACTCCGGGTAATTGGGACGTTGAGACCATCCGAGGGGTTTTGAACCCATGTTTGGTGGTGTTCTCGTCGTCGATGTCGGCGCTGGACAAGTCGGTCGCGGCCACGTTGAATTGATTCCGGCGTCAAGACGATATCCCAATCCATATGTCATAAACTAAAAATTTTACCTTTTATATTTTGCGCTAAAAGTGTAAAAAGGGCACAATGGGAATTTTACACGTCAGTCAATTGGTGGTGGTGGAGGTGGCGGCTTGTGTTCGCTTTCTAGACAAAGTTGAGTCAAAACCAACAAGGCTCACTTACGAAATGTAATTTCCAAAGGCAACAAGTCCGTCGATAAAAGTAAATTCTTGATCTTGTGGCCCATCAAATTCGTCCAAGAGATTTTCCATTTCTTGATAAAAACGCTTCCTTCGGCTTTCGGCTCTTTCTTTGTGACAAATTGCCCGTCGTCAGATTGCCATCCGAATCGCCAGTCTACTTCCCAGTCGTTTTGCCAGTTGGTGAGCCCGGACGGGAGCCCGTTGGCGAGTCCGTTGGTGAGCCCGTTGACGAGTCCGTTGGTGAGCCCGTACGGGAGCCCGTACGGGAGCCCGTTGGTGAGCCCGTCGGCCGAATCGCCGGCTGTCCCCGGCTCCATCTTTGGCCATTTCATCTTTGGCGACTCCATCTTTGTCGGCTCCGTCGTCGACTCCATCGTCGGCTCCATCGTCGGCTCCAACTTGGGCTGCAGTACTGCCTCCAACTTGGGCTGCAGTACTGCCTCCAACTTGGGCTCTGGCTCTGGCGCTGGCTCTGGCTCCGTCTTTGGCTCCAACTTGGGCACTGCCTCCAACTTGGGCTTCGTCGTTGTCTCCGTCGTTGGCTCCGATTTCGGCTCCGATTTCGGCTCCGATTTCGCCTCCGATTTCGGCTCGACTCTGCTAAACGGCGGCACCTTGGCGACTGGAGAATTGCTCCAGTACTCGTTCTTCCAGTAGTCGCGCCCTTCGTTGGAGAGCAGCGAGCTATTTGGCGATGCTATCGGCGATTGCAGCGCCGACACAAACTCTGGAGATGAATTTGCCGACGCAACTGGCGACGCAACTGGAGTTTGAAACGGCGTTTCCACAAAGAGCTGCCGACGCAAGAGTCCAAGTTTCGCCGGAGTATCGATCAGCTTCTTGAGCGGCACCGTAATTTTCGCCAGTTTCTTTGTGATGGGCGATTGCGCATCAAATTGGGCTTTCAGAGATTCGTACTTGCCAATGTGATTGACAACATCGGGCGGAAGACTGGCGAAATACTGCTCCATGGTCTGCGGCGATGTTTTCTGAAATACGAGTAAAAATCGATATTTTTAATTATCGTAAAACTTACCGCTTGGAGCGCTGAACTTCGATTCTCGGGAGGAGTTCTCGAGCTTTCGAAATTTTCAATTTCGGCTTCAATCGAAAACGATTCTTCCGACAATTGTGGCGACAAGTTGGTGGTCGTAGGGCCATTTCCTGACGCGGTGTTACTGGAAGTACTGGGCCAGCACTGGAAGTACTGGGACCAGTACTGGGACCGGCATTGGAAGCAGCACTGGAAGCAGCATTGGCAGCAGCGTTTTCTGCTGCAGCTCGTTGCGCAGCAATTTCTTCTTCTTCTTTCTTCCGGTTGTCAGCTCTTTCCGCCCTCTCTGCATCAAGAGCTGCAAAATACTCAAAATCTCTTCTGAGCTCATAGGGGTCCTCACCTTCAATTTCATCCAGGGGAATTGTTTCGTACCGCGAGCGCACTAGTCGGCAATGCATTCCGAGAACAATCAATACCGCCAAAAAGGAAAATGCCAGGCCGATAATTAACACGATCCTACGGGGTGCAAAAAAGGAAAAAATAAAATAAATTAAAATAAAATAAAATGCACCATATGCGCGCCAGGGTACCCCGTGCGCTCAGGGTACCTGGTGAAAAAAGCACCTAGCTTACTCACGTGAGAATATTTATTTTTCCTTTTTGGACAGATGGCGGTGCCGTACGTCCCGGCGTGGATGACGTGGGGCTCGGCGATTGCGTTGGGCTTGGAGACGTGGTGCTCGGGTCGGTTTGATTGCTCGGCATCTCGGCGGTCGTCGGAAGCGAACTTGTCGGAGGAGAAGGACTCGTCGATGGAGGACTCGGAAGTGAACTTGGAGGAGATGAACTTGGCGGAGGTAAACTTTTGGAGGTGAACTTGTTGGAGACGAGCTTGTCGTGGGCGAGCTTGTAGTGGACGAGCTTGTCGTCGGCGAAATCGTCGGCTCCATCGTCGGTGGCGACTTTGGCGACAAAGTTGGTGGTGGTGGCGGGGAAGGAGCAGGCTTTCGGCAAATCAAATCTTGATGATTTACAAATCGGCTGCAATATCGCCGATGTTCTTCGCTCGTCATCTCTTTGGAGCTCAAGCTCGCCGCCAAGATCAACAGAACGAGCATGATTTCTAAAATATTTCATTTGAGGCAGTTTTACTTGAGTGGTTAAGATTGAGTGGTCGAGAAAAATGGCACAGGTTGTCAAACAGTTTGAACAAATTTAAAAGCTAATTTTCATGAATTTGAAGCAGAGAATCAAAAACGAAATTTGAAGGAAACGGAATTTAAAGTTGAAATTTTGAGAAAAAATTTGAAAAGAAGATTGAAGAAGAAATTGAACTAAAGCAGAAACTAACACATGATTTTAGAAGGCGCAAATTTGATAATAACTAAAATTTTCAATTAAAAAAGGGCAGGGACGAGTTTTGAGTGGTTAGTACGTTGTTGATGCGCGGCGGCGGCGGCGGCGACGACGGTGACGACTGCGGCGGCGGCTAGTTGAACTAGAAATTCAATTAGATTTTGAGACTTTTGAAAAACTTACCAATGTGCAAAAGGCGTCGGACTCGGTTGGTCGAGTAGCAGCATTGGCGGCGAGCAGATTTTGGGCCATCGCGTGCTTGGGGAGCCAGCCGACGAGGTGCTCAAAGGAACGGGCGGCGCTGCAGATAGCCCACAAGATTGGCTCATCGGGTCGGCTGACGCTGTGGTTGAGGGAGCGAGGATCGCGACCTCGGAGAAGATTGAAGAGCGTGTTGAATCGCTCGCGCTCGCCGGAGGGGTCGTCGTTTTCTTTAGAAGAACGAATTTGCTCTTCGTTTTGGCTGATTGCGCTTTGGTAGAGCTTGAGCTCTAGGTTGTATCGGAGGAGCTTTTTCTGAATTGGCTTGATTGTGCCAGACATTCGGCACTCCTAAAAGCTGTTAGTTGTTGTTGTCGCAAATTTTGATAACCTGTAGATTCCATCGAATTGCTCCCGGATCGTATTCGGGAATTGTGGCGAGGGGGATGAAGCCAGCGACGAGCAAATAGGCCACTTTGACGTTGGCGAGATCATCGATTCGCCAGTCGGGCCAGGGATGAGCAACCATCGGAGCAGTCGTCAAATGTTTGTAGATTTCGGAGGCAGTGGCAGAGTTGATGGCATCTTCCATGTCGAGCAATGACCAGCCTTCACTAGGCAAATCGATCTAAATTGAAATTGAAATTTGCGATTTCGAAATTTGGCAAAAGACTTACCCAGATTCGAAGCGACGAAATTGTCAAATATCCGTCGACAACCTTGAATCGAGGAAAAGCGCGCCGAGCTGGAGCCAGTTGAAAACATGCACCGGCTCGTCGGTGATTGGAAGTCCCTTGAGCAGCTTGGCCAATTTTGTGCCTTTGAGACATCCGGTGAGGCCCTCGGCGCTGAGATTGTCATCGACAACCGAGTTCAAAGTGGAAGCAATGCTCCACCGCTTCACAGAATTAATTGGGATCAAATCGGGCTCGGGATCCTCTTGCACGTCGAGCCATCGAGCGACGTCGGCAAACTTGGCTTCGCGCTCGGCAGCAGTAAGCGTTTGCTCTGGAACGGGAGCTGGCGTCGGAGCTGTCGCTGGAGCTGGGTCGTACGTCGGCGCTGGGACGAACGTCGGCGCTGGAGATGGCTGTCGAGCGAGCTGAGACGAGTGCCGAGTCGACTGGCGCTTGGGCTGCTGGCGTTGCGGCTGCTGGCGTTGCTCGCGTTGTTGCTGCTCGCGTTGTGACTGCTGGCGTTGAGGCTGCTGGCGTTGTGGTTGCTGGCGCTGCGGCTGCTGACGCTGAACTTGCTCGCGAAGGGGTTGCTGGCGTTGTTGCTGGTGGCGTCGGCGTGCTGGCGACTCGAGACGCTGCTGGTAAAGCGGAATTCGGGGGTGTCCTTGACTTCTTCGTCGAGTGGGCCTTTGGATTGGCGGGTCTACTAAATTTTTGATTAGAATGCGCTTTTGGACGATAAATTACCGTTTTGTCGGCCTCGAGCTCCATAGATTGGCTGATCGGCCGAGTAGAGCACTAAAAATGGGTTATTGATGCAGAATTTGTTGAAAAATTACCTCTTCGGTTTTACTTGCCAGCTTTTCGGATTGGCTCCGACATCGTTGTTTTGCCTGAGTTGATGCGGGGCTGCTATTTTTACGGCAGTTTCGCTTAGAGCGCCGGACTCTAACAGGCGAGACATCAAGCGGACTCTCCATCGCTCTAGAATTAATTTTACGGTAGGGTGGGGTGGGGGATCGACTATCGATGAAATTGATCAAAAGGCGGAAGCTGGGGATAGATTGGACAGTAGTCGGGAAAAGGCGTATGGGAACACATATGGGAGCCCGTACGGGAACCCGTATGGGAGCCCTGAGGAGAAATGATGTGGTAAGCGGGTGGCAGCGGGTAAATTGGCGAACTCGGCAGAGAACTCGGCCGAGAACTGGAACTTGGCGGAGAAGGAGGTGCAGAAGCGGGGCGCGAAGACGGGTACGGGTACTGGTACGGGCTGTAATAAGGCGGAAGAGGTGCGGGAAAATTCGGACGAGTCGCGTAGCTGGCGTGAAGTTCAACATCCTTGAATCGAGCGCCAACCTTTAACATATTCTGATTTGACAGGAATTCTAAAAATTTTTGTTAGCAAGGGTTTTGACTGATTGAGACTTACTGGACGCAGTGTCAACGACATCCGAAACGACTTCAAGGGCACTTTTCTTGCGAGAAATTGTGCCAGTTGAAGCGCGTCGCGTTGGAGGCGGAGATGAGCTTGCCGAGCCTTCACTTGAGCCCGATGGTGCGCTAGTCGACGGAGCATCTCGAAGCGATAGCCGCGCTGCTGAGGAAACGATTCCCTCGGATCGAAAAGCTTAAAGTAAATAAGGGGCCCCTCGAAATTTTGACTTACGACGAAGGACGCGGCTTGTGGTCGTCTTTACGACGGTCTTGACGACTGTTCAGGAGCAGTTCAGGGACAGTGGAACTAATTGTAATAATTGTTGATTCGCTGAACACTGCTCTTGTGCTCCAAGCTTCCGTCCCAGTTGATTGGAGTGGTCGTAGTCGAATTCTGGGTCATGTCGAGCAAGCCTTCCCCTCCAAGGATTTTGACTCGGTGTGTGGTCACGACCTGGAGCTGGAACTTGTTTTTGCTGACGGCGGATGGATTGTCGGCGCACGCAATCTTCAACGACGGCTTGAAGTTCAAGAGCCGGTGATGATTGGTCTTGGCGAGGCCGCTGACAAAGGCGCGCTCGGGGTTATCACGCACAAAGAGAGCATCGACATCGTCCTTAAAATAAAAGTCAGAAACAGCGCCCATGTCTAAACTTACCGCGAGACCAAAGTTAGCGCTTGGCGGCGGTGGGGGAGGCTTGGCTTGAGCACTCGCCATTGCTTCTCGGGCGCTTTCGGCTTCGTTGAGAGCCTTGGCATTTTCGGCGAGCAGTCGCTGGCGGTCGGCTCGCGGCGGAGGTTGTGGACGTTTAGGTGCAACGCTGAATCGAACAAACTGCTCTGCGAGAGCGTCCAGGTCGTCGTCGTCGTCGCGCTAAACAAGAGTTTAGAGTTTTGTAATACAAGTTTTGTAACACAAGTTTTTGCACAATTTACCTTTTTGTAAGCAGCAGCAGGGCGCCCACAAGATCCAAATAGTCCACGACCTCGTCCGCGGTTCGTATTGCGGAATTGATGCCGGTATTTTGGCTGCTCGTCTTCGCTGGAGTCGCTGAGCTTTCGCGGATCCTTAATGCTCCGTTTGAAGTTGAACTTTGACTTTGTTCACTAGAAAGGGGGCACTACCTGGCGATCTCCGCAATGTCCGATGACGCTGAGCGACGGCGCGTCGATGAGAGACTCTGGCGGCGTAATGTTCTTGCGCTCCCGTACGGGCTCACGTGCGAGCCGCCGCCCTCGGATGAAAACTTTGTGCTTCGGCTCCCGTACGGGCTCCCGTACAGCATCGGCATCAGGCGGCGGTGGTGGTGGCTTGTGAAGCGGCGGAGGCGGCTTGCTTGGCGGAGCAAACTCTGCTGGTGTCTTGAGAGTTCGCGGCGGTGGAGGCTTGCTTGGTGGGTCGATTCTGGCGTAAAATTTTTCTGGATCGTGGGACTGAATCGTAGACTCTTCAGTGACCGTTGAAAGATCGGTCTTGCCAATCATTTTTTCGGCCGATTTCGACATCCTTAAATTTTTTATTTTTCACACTAGCTCCAAATAAAAGGGATAGAAATTTGAAAACAGGGTTAAAAGAAAGAGAAGCTACATGAGAAGTGATGAGGCTAACAGAGTATAAAGCTAACGGAGTATAAAGCTAAACGAAAAGAAAGCTAAACGAAAGAAAGGATAAACGATGGGAAATTAACGAGGTCGAGGTCAGATAAAGCTTGAGTGATGAAATGAACAGCTGAAGATGGGGCGATTTTAACCAGGGACAAATGTACAGGGAGATGCCAATTCATGGAAGAATAATTTGGAGGAGTTTTCGGGCGATCGTTTTACCAAAGGGCTCGGAAGGCGGCGGCAAGCGATCCTTGAATTTTAATTTTAGTTTCAATTTAAGTTACAATCAATTTTTAACTTACCGACAACCATGTCGAAAAAGAGCTCGCCCTTGTAGTCGCCGTCGGATTCGTCGAAGCCAAAGGACTCGAAGACGACATCCATGCCAGAGCCAAAGTCGCCAGAGCCGAAATCTTCATCGTCGTAGAGGATGTAGTCGGTGGCGGTCAGGTTGGTGGCGGTCAAGTTGGCGGCGGCGGCGGTCGAGTTGGCGACGATTGTGGAGTTGGTGGTGGCGGCGTTGACGAGGTCAAAAGAGTCGTAGCCAAAATCCATCTCGTTGAAAGAAATTGACAAGTTTCCGGCGGGTGGCGCTACATGATTTTTAAGCGCAATTGCGCCAAAATAAACTAACCAATCACGCTGCGCGCGAAGCGTCCGCCAAGGCATCGTCGTCGAGCCGGAAAGACCATTAGGATCAATATCATGCAGGCCAGGGAGAAGACGCAGCCAACGAAGAACCAGCAGAAGATGAGCAAGTTGTTTACTCGCTAGAATAAAAGTTAGATTTACTCTTAAATTTTTTGTTAAAGCTAGTACTTACTCGGAAGCCTGAGAGGTGAGCCACAACTGTAAACTTTTCGACCGATATCTCCTGATGGTCCAAAAGCGAGATAAACAGCCGTCGCGGATCAGGGCGTCGAGAGACGATCGGAGGCATTCGCTGAAAATGCTCAGCGTTTGCCTGGAGCGAGTCGCAAAGGTGGTTAACCATTGACGGATTCGAAACGCCCAGCTCTTCGTCTCCAATGGAGGCAGTGGACTCGCTGCTATTTTTTTAAATTAACTGCTGTATTATAATAATTATGAAAATTATATATAAAATCATATTTATAAAACTTACGGTGCAACAACCATGGCGGGGTAGGGGTAGCAAAAGGCTCTCTTGATCTTTCGACGCAAGCGCGAAACCGAATTTTCCAGGTTGGAAATGTTCACGCTTAAAGTGCACATGTTAGTGAGCCGCCAAATTATCAAAGGCAGAAGAGAGGGCAAAGAGTCAAAGGCGCCACAGAAATGATAACAGTCGGCACAGGCTTTCTCTTAATCGGCAGTTTTCTCTCAGCAGAATTTGACCTTGGGAACATCCGGTCTTTGATAAACATCGGAATGTGGCCTTTTTTCGTAATTTGGTATTCGGGCGCCATCAAGAAACGAACCCAAACCAAATCTCGAAAATACAAATCTGACGAAATGTTTTAAAAAGGGAAATCTTGAACCTAGATTTGAATTTTAAAAGATGCATTATGGCTCTTGGAATTTTGATTTTTGCAAGCTTGCTTTTTGCAAACTTGCTCTTTTGAAAGTTTTTGAAGATTTTAAAACGGCTCTTTTGAAAGTTTTCGAGTCGACTCTTTGGAACATTTTAAAACGACTCTTTGCAAGTTTTCGAGACGACTCTTTGCAAGTTTTCGAGACAGCTCTTTTGGAAGTTTTCGAGGCAGTTCTTTTGGGAATTTTGACGCAGCTCTTTTGAAAATTTCGACGCGGCTCTTTGGGAAGGTTTTCGAGGCAGCTCTTTTGGAAAGTTGACCCTTTCGCACAGTTTCAAGCTCTATTTTCGCTCCGTTTCTAGCTCTATTATCTAGCTCTATTTTCGCTCCGTTTTCTAGCTCGAATTTCCGCTTTAGCTCTAGTTTTGGCTCAATTTTCAACACTAGATTTTTGCTCCGTTTTCTACTTTTACTCAACTATTTGCTCCAACTCTCTCGACCGCTCGACTCAGAAATGCAAGACTCGTAAATGCAATCAATATCAAATAAATCGGTTGCATTTTATATTAAAGATAAATTGAATTTATTTTGAAAACAGACTCCCGTGGAGATAAATCCGTTAGTTTCGTCGCTGCAGAACAATATTGTTCTTGAAGGCGGTCACACGCCCATTTTCGTCTTTGACGAGGATCAACGCCCTTACTTCTCCATTCGCCAATTCCTCGCGAAAGTTGTTGTGGTTGAGGTAGATCTCGGCGATGTTGTTCTTGAGGGCGACCAGCTGCTTTTGGAAGGGGGTCGCGTCGGCCGGAGCTAAATTATTAAATTAAAGCATTTGATGATAAATTTACCTTTGTGGGGCGGCTCGACGTAGTTTTCGATGCGAAAGATTCGCGGAGTGTTGAATTCGGTGGGCCGGCCCAAAGTTCCATCCCGTCGGTATGCCCGAAGGACAATGTTGCCCTGCTCGCCAATCTGACCGTTGTCGTCGGAGCGGAGCTCGGTGTAGGTGCCGTTGTCGTTGGTGGAGTTGCCGTTGGTGGAGTTGCCGTTGGTGGAGTTGCCGCTGCCGTTGAGGACGGTGGCGTTGGGAGAAGGGCCGGTGCCAGTGGCGTTGAGGGGCTCGACGCCAGAAATGGCGCTCACGTTGGCGCCGCCAACAAAAACGCTCTCGTCGGGAGCAACAACGCTGCCGCCAGGTACGGTGACGACAGATCGGTTGGCCGGGGTGGCTGGCGCGACGATGGTTGTTTCGCCAGGGTCGGCGCCAACATCGACTTCGTCAAAGACGGTGACGATGGAGCCGTTGAAGGTATTGCCGGTGCCGTTGGGAGAGGACGAGTTGCCGTTGGAGGAGGAGGAGTTGCCGTTGGAGGAGGAGTTGCCGTTGGAAGAGGAGGAGTTGCCGTTGGATTATGAAAGAAAAACCACTTAATGACCCTAAGTTTTTACTCTTCTTCTTCAACCTCGCGAACAAGCTCAGCTTGCGCCCAAAAAGAAGTTAATTTAATCGTTAATTGATTCCTTTTTTAGAAAAAATGATCGCTAATTAATACAACTTTGAAAAAAAGTCCGGAAATTTGGACAATGGTCGATTTTGTAGTGTCCCACTAAGATGCCTTAAGGATATAGCCTTGAATATTGAACTTTCGTAGCGCCGAATCCCTGTTACAAATTTATTCATTTTTCAAAGAAACCCTACCTAAAATACAGCGTAGATTTCGAAAATTCCTTTATTTTTAGTACTTTCTATAGTGTTTATACCTAAAAATCGACTTCAAAATAAAACAGACCATTGTTCTCTGAAAATTCCCATTAAAAAGGTAAATCTGGATTGATGATATGAAAGATTGAAGCCTTATCTCCAATCTAGCGGTGGATTTTGTAAAAATATTGAAGATTATGGCTTCTAGTGTTGTAATATGCTTCCTCATTTATGACTTCTATGTACTAAGCTAAGTTCCTGCTAAGTAAGCATACTACTTTTGTATTGACGGTAATTCGGTGTTTATTTGTGATTCTGGGGCAAGGCCAGAATGAGGAAAATGGGCATGGTCAGGCACTTTTATAGGAGCGCTCGCTCACAAGTCTCACTTCGAGTTCGACTTTATTTCTGAGCTGCAGTTCCGAGTTGAGTGATGAGCTCGCGCTTCGCAGTTGGTGCTCGCGCTCGCCCCTCAGCTTCGGATTCTGTGAGCTTGGCTCGAGACTCAACTTTCGTTTTTGTAATCATAAGTTATGGACCATAACACTTTTCCCCCCTTGCTGGCAAAATAAAATTGAGTTCAGGTTACAGCTACAGTAAGGTTTAACGATGAGCTTCAGTAAAAATTAACGTTGAGCTACAGTAAGGTTTAACGTTGAGCTACAGAGAAGATTTACCTTGAGCTACAGTGAGGTTTAACGTTGAGCTACAGTAAAATTAGACGTTGAGCTACAGTGAAGTTTTTCGTTGAGCTACAGTAAGGTTTAACTTTGAGCTACAGTAAGAGGTAAAAAGTTCTTAGTCGAAAAATTTGAAGGGCTGTTGCTGCTGTGTGAGGTCTTCTTCCCACCTATTCTTCCCCTCCTTCAGCCAGTGTCGTTGAGCTACGTTTGTGTCAGGATGTAAAAACACTAGTTTCTTACTTGAAGTTGTTTTGCTGCAAAGCCATCGTAAGAAATGCCATCCTTGAGCATCGGCAAAGTATGCATTTTCTTGTAAGGCGAGCGAATTGTACGGCGCATTCAGGATGAAAGGAGTGAAGACAGCGCAGTGTTACTGTGGGGTTACCCTTTCGACAAATCGGGCATAAACGGCCGTTTGTATGATTCTCCATGTGTGTGGTAAAGAGACGAAGTCCCATCGAGTCCCAGCAAGCAGAACAATGATCATATTTTTTGCATCGCTCAAGGAAGCAGTTTATGTGAAGAAAGTGCCCACATTTTGCTTTGATACCCATCTTCATACTTGATTCACAGTCTCGCATTGAACAAATAACGCAGACTTCGTCAGGGTTTGGCGTTACTATTCGGCATCCTTCGACGAAAACGAACATGAAAGTTGTTGTAACGAGCCAATTGATGGGTGTTTCTTCGGCTTTTCTATTGACAGAGCTCGTTCTACCGGCTCTTTCAAGGCGACCACTCGAAAAATCGTTTCTGCTACTCATGATCTGAATCAGAGTTCTAATAGTTTCTGTCAGCTAACAATAATGGATGTCTTTAACAGCTGAAAATTTCATCGTTTTAGCTATGTTTCTTCAAAAGAAGAGCTTTTAGCAAAAACTGTATAGAAAGAACTATTACAGTAAAAATTTAGTTCGCTTTCCGTGAAAAAGCGTTGTTGTTCAGAATTTTGTTTTTAAATGCCGTTAATTCATGTTTTAGAACAGAATCTGAATATATATCCTTATTTTTTAAAGCTCATCTATCATGGTATTCCTTTTTTTTTTAAGTGAGCCCATAAAATTGAACTTACAGTTAATCTTTAGCGTTGAACTACAGGAGGATAGGTTTTATCATAATAACAATCTTCTTTTTGACTTTAACGCGAGTTTTCTTTGTGAAAAGAAACACTCGGCGAAACTTTTAAAAGCGTTGATTCTTTTAGTTCACATGTTCTGATTTCCATCAGATTTTCGATAAAGACAGACGTAAGCTAAATAATTTCAATTATGAACCGTTATGGGCTTGTTTTTTCAAAGAGGAAGAAAAAGGGAATGAATGAAAGTACTATTTTAATGAATATTTATCTTAAGGGTACGGCTATCGATTTTGAAAGGGGCTTATTCTGATTGTTGAAAATACTTTGTCGTTTCCTAAATTTAAGGAGGTTCCGTCAGTTTTTGGTGAATTGAGTCTCGTGCGGACCAAATTTTCGAAAAAATCTGTATTAAGGCTAGTTTTTATTAAATTAAATGATCTAAGGGGATAAAGTCCGATAAAGATTATTAATTTTGCGCTTTCCGAAAATCAGGTTCGTGCGGATGAAATTTTGTGGCGACACCCTTAGTCGATTTTACTTGCTGTTTCGAAAAAGTATCAGACTTTGAATTTACAAAGTCGATTTTCGGCAATATTTGAGATTGCGCTCGAAAGATTTTTTTATAAAAATTTCTACCGTCACCTGAGCTACAGTCGAAATTCGTAACGAAGAATTTAAAATCGATTGATTCCAAAGCGGGGGTGGGGTTCCTTAAGTCAGAAATTTCCAATAATTGAACATTATTTTCATCAATGGGTATTCTGATTGGTTCCGAGAAACAAAGATCAAGTTAAGCCAATCGATTTAATTGAAACCCGTGATCTGCGCTAGAATTGACCCTTTCATAGTTATTCGAGCGTTACGGTGGTGTTCTTCACTACTGTTTGCTCCAAATGATTTTATTGGCCGTAAAATTTTGAACTTCTCGTTTTCCGCCTTGACCTCTTTATTTTTATGGTTTCTGCCTGAGCGCTTCAACCGAGTTTCTGAATTTCAGAATTTCTCATTATAAAAAATCGGTCAAAAAGAAAGGCCGTGAAAATGATTTTTTCAAAACTAGAGGTTTAAAGAAGAAACGCAAAGAAAGAATAAGATGGAAGACGAATTTTTGAAAACATCTAAAGTAAGTCGGGAGCAATTCTATTTAAGCGCATTTTCGGACTAAGTAAAATTTAAGGGTTTACATTCCTTTTAGATTTTCCGGATTTGGCATTTTCCGAAAATGAAAATTTCACGAATCAAAGATTACAAATTATCTTACTCCAACCTTTAGTTTCATTCAAACTAAAAGGGGCGACTCTAAAATGGCCAATAAGAAATTCATTCCATAATTTGGGCTTAAATTTTCTTAAATCCAATGCAACTTAAAACCCAAGAATTTATTTAAAAATCGACCGAACCCAAAGGGTTTTGCGCTCATAATTAAAGTAAGCCTCCATCTTTAAGGATACCCCTTACAATTTTCCATTGAACTACGACTCCCGATTCGAATCGTCATTTCAAATATTCGGTTCTAGAAGATCAGCAGGGGACAAGCACTCGAAAGCAAAAATTCTCCAGGTCACGTGACCTTCACGAGTATTATTTTAAATAAATAGAATCGTTTGATAATCCCTAAAACCTGGAATGAGCAGAAATATTGGGCACTAGTTAAGATTTATGTTACCGTTAATGCGAACTTTTTCTTGGCTTGATTTGGGTGGGTCAAAAGTTATTTACCATTGGTCGAGAAAAATATAATTTTCACCAAAATTTCCAAACTTATTTTTTTGTTTTCTCTATACTCTAGATGTGTTCTAGAGGTCCTAAAACCCCCCTTTCGCCAGAAAAAACCACGTGAAGCAAAGAAAAAATCGATTTTTCGACTCGAAAACTCGAAAATCGGAAATTTTCACCAGCCCATTACTCATCCTTATCGATGAGTCAGCATGATGAATCATACCTCATTAGATAGCTCAGAGTCTGAACTTGTACGGACCGTTGAGAAACCGGTGCGGACTTCAACCGGTTGGTCACACGGTAAGGTTGAAAGTTGGTCAATTTTCCGAAATTTCAAAAAATGCCCATCTTCAAGCGATGATTACTCATACTTCCTGATCACTAATTTTGGCCAGTATATGGCCACTTATGGTCGACTTTGGTCAAGTTTGGCCGGAGGACCCCGGAGGACCTCCCTGGTGGAAGACCATCCGCTGGAAGACCAATACTTAGTATTTCAATATATGGCTGTGCTCGGCCAATTAATGGCCACGTATGGTCAAATTTGGTCTCGTTAGGCCGAAAGTCCTCCGGAGGACCTCCCTGGTGGAAGACAATCTGCTGGAAGTCCAAAATTAAATAATGAAATAAAATGCTTGCTGGGCTAAGAATTGAAATCTTCGGCAAACTCTGGTCACGAGAACATTAGAATCATATTTTGCGACTGTTCTAAGTTAAAAAAACATTTATTTCGACAAGAAGAAAAATCAAAACTCATAGAAATAATGAAGTTTGAAAATCGGAGTAGAACTTTGACGTTCCAGGTCGATCATAAGAACTGGTTCCGTTGTTGGTGTATGAAGAATAGCCGGCTCTCTGGAATCGCTGTCAGCATATCCAATTCCATCGGTACTGATCCCAACTACCCAAGAGCTTAGAAAAAGGATGCGCTTTTTTGACTATGTTAAAATCTTATATTTTGAGCTATTAAGGTATCATACATGTTTCTAACATTTCAGCGCAGCCCAACCTATCGCGCTCTGAAAGTGGAGCTATTTTTCTCAAGATTTTTGTCTCTGTTCGAATTGGAGCTTCGGTAGCTATTGTGATAACGGAATCTTCGGAGTTACTAAGTCCATTTGGGAATTTTATGACTGACGCTATTTTGCCAAATTTAGCAAAGGAGATCCAGCCCTATATAAGCTCTGCAAGATACGAATTCCCTTTTTTTTTAAATTTAAATGGATGATTGACGAGATTGAGACTTCACTTAGCCTGCTTTGTGTCGAGCCTAGTCCTTATAGTCCCACAGTTCGGGATGGATTTCAGAGTCTTCACAGATTCGGTTAATTGTTAACTTTGCCTCAGTGAAGATGTTGTTCCGAACTGTAAACTTCCGAGCCGCGGCTATTGAATGAAGTCTACTATCATTTCTCTCATTGAGCTCATCGTCGGATGAAATCGATTCAGGATGCGAATAATTATAAAAATCGTCTTCACAACTGCTCATTTTTGGTTTTCTCGAACTGAAGCTTGAAATTTTTTTTTTGTATTCTATGGCTTTGGCTTCCTTTGTTTCAATAAATGGTCATGGTCAAGGCATTAAAATTCATAAATGCAAAAAAGATTCGGATTAAAAATTTTGAAACTTCAACAAATCGAACAACAGACAAACCAGAGCGATAAAGATTAAATGTGAAAAAGAAATTCGAAATTTCTGAAACAAATAAATTAAGCTCGCTGTCATAAGGATATGATTTGATGCATGTTTTTCCAAAATTAAGAATCGAGCGCTAGAATTGACGTCAATGCAAATTGCGCGCTTTGTACAAAAAAATGGATCGCCACGATTGCTTGATTTTAAATTTATGAAAAACTGTAACGGTGCCAAAAAATTATCAATTAGTCGGGTATAAAAGGGTGACGGCTGATTTCTATCTTCATCATTCTAGCAATGGGGCTTAAAGCAATCATTTTCATATTGCTGCTTGCCTCCATCTATCTTATTCAACGTGACAATTTCCGTATAGTTAGAGAAACTTACAAAGAAATTTTTGAAAAAGAGAAACCAAATCAGCGAAGTCGAAGAGAAATTGATGACGAAGACTACGCAGAATGGCTTGCCGTTAGCTCAACACATCCAGCTCCTAGCGAAAAATCACCAAAACCTCATAAGATTCTTCTATCAAATCAATTTTCGCTCAATGGCACGGTTTCAAATCACAAAATTTATACATTTAGGGAAGGTTCGATATCATTTAAATTGAAGTTTTTTCTTTTTGAGAAAAGACAGGAAATTTCAAAAATCGTTTATTCATCGATATTGAACTCTAAGAAGTGCTTTACATTCATTTGCATTAAAAATGAAAATTGACACTCCTATACCTGAGACGTCGAAAAATGATGAAAAGGTTTGTTATTTCTGTTGATATAACGTGCTACCTGAATTTTTAGCTTCTAAAAATACCAACTCTACTCTCAATCATCAGCGAAAAACCCGCGATTTTGGCGAGCTTCTTATTTCAGCGAACTGAAGATGGTTTAAAACACTGCGCACTCAATACTGGTATTCCATCAGATGTTTACAAACGCGTTCTCAGAATGATTATGGTGGAAAAATGCGCAAAGGTTACTCATGACTATAAACCTTCTCTTATAAGATTAAGATGAATGATTTTGAAAAAACAATACACGAGTCGATTAGAACTAATATGGTTGACCCATCTGATCCATGTGTCGCGGCTTTGATTCACGCAGTGGAAAAGACTCTTAGAAGTTTAAGCCGTGAACATCGTGCTTTGCCAGAAAATTTCCAGGATTTTGTTACTTCAGGATCAGGGCGGAAAAATCCTTTAAAAACAATGATCAAAAATAAGAAAATTTTTCAAGCTCTTTCAGCACTTTACAATTATCAAAGTCATTCAAGTTATTGTGCGACGATCTTCAACTCTTTTCGAAGTTACAAGTCAACTCTAAATATAGATTCGGTCAACAACGAAGACTTTTCCCGAGAAGATGAAGTATAAATAAGTATTTATTTCAAATAATTAACAAAATTAGTACCTCGGACTCACTACACAGCAACTCAAGTCTCTCGCTTTGCTCATTGATCATTTTGATCATCAACACAGGTCGTGATTAAATAACATTTAAATAATATTTTTATTTAAACTTCATATTTTTAAATCATCACAGACTCCTTCCGAAAATTGTCTTTCGAGAGTTTCTTTTCACGTTTAAAACTGGAAGTCGTCGTCAGAGAAGACATCTCTTTTTATCGGGCAGTAATTACTGGAGAATCTCAAATTTACAGAAAGAAATGAAAGGATTTCAAGCATATGGGTTCATCTCTAATGATTTATTTATTTTATAAGGTTTAATTCATGTTCAACCCATTCAAGATGCTGTTGACTCCGCAATAAAAACAACAAAAACAAGTTTATTCCAAATCACAGGATCGGGTCGACTCGCAGTTAATCTTTATGTTTGTTCTTGATTAAGTTTCATTATTTTTATATTTTGCCACGATCCTTTATCTAGATTCTGTGGAAGCAATTTCATCTTCTCTTGATTTTTTCGAGACGAGATCTGCCGTTCGACGAGGTTATGATGACAAAGAAGCATTTTTCTCCTGTCTTCGACAGCAGGGTCAATTTTGTCATAGCCACTCAAGTTTCCAAAGTTTAAAAAATGTACTTAACTTTAAAAAATAGATTATTTTTATGCATATTAAAAGTTTACTTTTAATAAATTTAATCAAAAAATATTTAAACAAGATAAGACATTTTATGGCACTTTTGTATGCTTTTTGTGTCGGATCGAATCCTTATTCTGAAGACAACTGCATAGGTTGTAAATTGCCTTATTTATTTATATAATAAATCTATTAGATTTGGTGGATTCTGACTTGGTTCGAGTCTCCTATCAGGGTGCATCGATCAGCGAAGAGTAAGAATTCAATTTTCTCGTAAATTTTTAAATTTATTAGTGATAATTCAATGGATGCTATCATTGATCTGGAAATTCAAATTCCTCTAGACTTGAAGGCTTATTACCAAATAAATTTCGAGTATCTGCCGATTCTGACGCGAATGGGAAATTATGGAATAGTCAAGGACAGTTTGAAATTTAATTCAAATTATTTTAATTAAAATCGAAAATCGATAGAAATGTTCTTTGATTTGTTTTTTTTTTTATCAAATTGTACTAAAGGAACCATGCTTGGAGGTAAAAACAATTTATTATCTTTCATTAAAAATTGAAGGACCACATATTTGGAGTTAATGAAACCAAGGAGGGATCAAAGGTGACCAATTTTAAGAAAAAAAAGTAATTATAGAAGCTCTGACAGTTCTCTTTAAATTATTTTAGTTGTCGAACAAGCACTTGTCATGGGTCATTTACCTTCCTTTGTAATGATGCAGACAAAATATACGGATTAAATGAAGATTCTCAGAGTTTGCCAATTTGCTCTCGTCCTCTTATCCAGGTATTTAAAAAACATGATTCCGTTTTTCTCCTTTTTTTATATCATAGACGGAGGTGCATTCATATCACGACAAGACGTGTATTGTGACAACAGAAAATCGTGTTCTTAAAGCCGAGGGAAAAAATCTTGTCAATGTCGCCCAAGAAGATGGAATAACCTGCCTTCCCCATCATAGATCTATTTCTTACAGTGTAGAGTAGGGTCAAAAATCTTCATTCTTAAACATTTTCGGTTTTTATATTTCATCTATCTATGATGATTATCAAGATAATCTGACCCGTTTGCAAAGCCGTTGGTGATATGACCGTTCAAATTCCCTCACAACAGTTTTTGTCTCCAGAAATTTATTTTAGGTAAATCCTTCTTCAGCATTAGACAGATTGCCTTAATTTTACAAAGCTTGGACCTCGCCACACGCTTCGCTTCACAACAAACAAATTATCTACAAACGCTTATTGAGTCAATTGAAGCACCTGAATTCACTTCTTGGTCAACATTTTATGAAAACGGTTAGATTGTTGTAAAATCATAAGATATAAAATATTGATTTAGCCAAAAACATCAGTGTTTTCTCGCCGAATCAAATCTTCAGTTTTCTTGAAAAAGGGACGAATAGTGCGCTTCATGCTCTTTTTCCTTCATTCGGCGACTCATTTCTCTCTTCCAAATTTCGGAGCATTTTAGTCAAGATTCTTTCCGTTATCTTGATCTATGTTTTTATAAAGGCTTGGTTCCAAAGATTTAAGACTTGTTTAGAGATAATTAAACAGCAATGGGAAACCAATTTAAAGGAAATCATCAAAAAATTGCTATTTAGTATCATATTCTGAGCTAGATCTTCTGTCAAATTTTCTTTATATTGAATGCTTCTCAAGTAGTTGAAACATGACCTTAATGTGATGTTTTTCAGATGCTTGTGTTTCTCGTTTTTGCTTATCTCTTTTGGCAGTATAAATCGAGGAAAAAAAATGGTCCTATTAGTCTTCGAAGTCTACGAGGTCGAGGAAAATCATATATCGGCCCCTTTTTTCAATTTAATGATCAATGCGCGACATGTGGATACTTACAGACGAGACAGCATAATTGCGTACCCCTGCAGTGTTGCAGAAATATTTATAATAATATAAATTCGTACAATGAGTATGTCTCATAATGAATTTCATTTATTCATAAAATTTTAGTCACATTCTTCATCATCACAGACACGATCTTATTGTCGAAGAACAAGTCTATCCTGATACCAAGAAAAACTTGGATAATTTTAAAAAAATGCACAAAAGGACGGTATTATCATCATATTTAAAAAGAGATATTTTTGTTATTACCTTGACAAAGCCGGCGATTAAATCACTTCTACTGTGATGTCTGCGACGCTGTTTTCAAAAGATCAGCTGTGAATAAAAAGGAACATGAGGCATGCTGCCAGGGGATAATTTGTGAAGTATGTAAAACACGTATTCCGAAAAAATTCTTCGATGATCACAAAAATTTCTGCAAAGAGTAAGTTTTTTTTGTACTCGCATGATCTTACATTATAAGAGCTCATTCACCACTGCAAGAAGAGATATTTCCAGATGAACCTGATGACGATGTATTTCTTGATGATTCCGATATTGAGAAAGGACGAATGGATGTTGACAATAAATCAGATTCATCAGATGACGATATAACAAAAGAGCTTGAGAAAACTGCGATAAACAGCCAAAGATCCGCGCAAAGCAGACTCAAGTAAAAATATGCAACTAGGTTAAAATCACGATTGAACTAGAAAAAAAATTCGAGAATCAACGAACTCATTGACTGGCGAATACGACGTCCAAGCATCGTCTCTAAATATGAATGTGGAGCTTAAAAGAAAGAAAATTCAAGATTTGAATCTTACGATTGAAGAGCTTTCGTATGCCGGTCTTATTCCATTCGATCGAATCATGGAGCAAATGGACAATCTATTTGAGGCACATGGAAATTTGGCTACACGAATCGTTTTAGCAACCGCATTTGGAAATCAAACAGAAGATTCTCAGAAATATCTTCTGAAATTTATAAAAGAAGATTCTGAATTCTATTTGAGGTTTACGCCTATCCTTAAAAATTATAAGTTAAAATTAAGCAAATATCGGATTAAACGAGCAATCGAAGATTCCAATTCTTTAAAGAACAATCAACCGATTGAGCGTCTTAACAGGGCCGAAAAAGTTCCTGAAGAGCTTCAAATGAAAATATTCATTGCTTGGCTTGAGGCTTCAGGAAAGAAAGCAAACATTCTCCATCTTTTCAATTTTGGAGTAATTTTGTTGCCTTTAAAAGTTCCAATTCCAAGAGGAAGAACATCTCTTAAGAAAATAAGTCTCCTGAGTAGGCCCGAAAAGCAGATTCTTCGAACAGTTGGCTTTACAGAACATGTGAAGGAAAAGACGAAAGAGGTGTATGCTGAGACAACCCAGGAAGGGATAATGCTTCTTTTTTTATTTTATATTGAACAATATCTTTTCAATCAAATCAATTTGGCTGATCCTATTTTCAGTAGATTTTTTTCTGGACCTATTTTTCAAATCGATTTTTAAGGGTGTCAGGGGCCTTCCGGCCCCTTCAAACCCTGATAAAAACCCGGCCCGGGACCCAGGCTTTCTTTTGGTCCAAGAAGACACCCTTAATTATTATTCTAACACCCTTAAAAATCGGTTTGAAAAATAGGTCCAGAAAAAAATCTACTGAAAATAGGACTTGCCAATCAATTTTTATCCAAGAAAAGTATATTTGCGTAGCGACAAAAAAAGAATGCATTCAGAAAATACAAGAAAGTGTCTGTGAAGAGCTTTCGCAGTATCTTTGCGTAAAGTATAAACCGTTCTTCATTTTTTTCAAAAGGTACAATCTCATAACAGATTTGTTAATAAATTTAAAGTGAGCATGGATTCTGGAAAGATCAATGCTTATGCGAATGGTTTCTTAAGGGTAAAACATCAAATCGGAGCGGCGCGCCACGCTGGATCAGCGCCCCGCCGTGACCTACTTTTCAAAGGGCCTTAACCTCTGAACGGATGAACTTTTTTCAAATTTTGTTTTGGATTAAGATAATTGAAGCCTTATCTCGTCGCTTACTGAAAATAAGCGAAGTCGTAAACTTAGAAATGGAAAAAACTGACATAAGTCATTCTAAGGATCATATAAAATTCTAGAGACCTTCAAAATTCGATCTGAGACAACGAACATTTAGTTCAAACGAAGTTCGTATAAAAATTGTGAGAGGAGATTGATTTTAACCAACTTATGTCAGTTTCTCCCACTTTTTAGTAAACGATTTCGCTTATTTTCAGTATGCAAAGAGGTAAGGCTTTAATTTTGTCAATCCAAAAGAAAGTTTTAAAAAAAGTTCATCCGTTCAGAAGTAACGGCCCTTTGAAAATAAGGTCACGGCGGGGCGCTGATCCAGCGTGGCGCGCCGCTCCGATTTGATGTTTTTCCCTTAAGTTTTAAAAAATTTGAATTGGTAAAATCAACATAAAAATGCGTGAATTGCTTCCAATCAAGAATAAAGGTAAAGATTCATATTAACCATATAATTTAATCTTATATCGAATAATTAAGCCGAAAACATACGAGTCAGTCACTATAGACAAGAATCAGAAACAAAAAAAAGAATTGTGCATGTCCCGAAGGGATCGCCAGAAGCTCTCTTCACGTATGAAGAATCGTATCAATTTATCTTGAAGACAATTATAACAGGTATTTTATGAAAAAATGAAAATTAGATTCTTAAAATTTGATAATAAGCTCTACAGTCGATTTAAAAAAAATTTAAAGGAGCATACCATTTTCCCGATAAGTCAATTGTACGCCTCGCAGATTTAAAGGCGACGGCGATCGCTCCGAGAAACGTGAACAGAAATATGCTTTATCAAAGGGTCTTAAATCTTTTTAGTGGGTAAAATTAACTTAAAATACATTTTGTTTTAAAATTTAAAACCCTTTGAAAAGTGTGAGCTGGATTATGGGCTTGGCGTTTAAGATAAGCTGACTTTATCGAATTTGAGTTTTCTTAGGCTGATTATCCGCCCTTTTCAGAACAAATTTTTCCATCACAAGGGCGAAAAAGACTCAATCAAATCATCTTGCAGCACCATCTGTCTCCAACCTTTCGGCAATTTTCTATTTCTACGATCTTAAAAGTGACAGCTGGAAACGACTTCTTGTGTCTGCACTAAGGAAAAACTATGAAATACAAAGGAAAATAAGGACGATTATCATTAACTTTGAATAACTTAATCATATTTTATCAAAGCGAGACAAAATCCTATTATGATACAGTTAGAACAATTTTGCATGGAATCGACATCATAGTTGCTGACAAAGAAATAAGAACAATTTACAAGTATAGCTATATTTTTTATTTATTAATGTTTTTGAAGCCACATCATCATCAATGTGGATAATTGCAGAAGAGAGTTCAAGGTCGAGTTATAATAATAATGATAATTTATCAATTTTTTGAAATTATTTTTATAAACTCTCAAAGAATAGATGGGGTCTACCATCCATGAAGGCTCTTCCTCATCCTGTTGTGGCTATTTTTAAAGCTGCTTTACGACCGGATTCATAAAAATGAGTGTAGATATAACCATATATTAAGAGTTTACAATTATGAATCATTTTAAGATGGAAAATCGCTTATTGTTAAGGGTCCTTCGATACAAATTCAAATATAATTACAAATTTAATTATTTGATTTTATGATTCTCTGTTATAACGTATTCGTAAGGACCATTGATAAGACTCTTTTCATTCTTTTGTTCCAGGATTGTAATTAAAGAACTTATGAATATCATTTATGAGTTTTATTTAAATAATTAGTCTTTAAGAAAGACTATTTAATTTAAAGTAGCGACTGCAAAAGAGCTCAACAGATTGGAAAGAGGTTACACACTACAAATGCTTATTGAAGAATTAATATTGAAAGAGCAAAGGGCATTTCTCCAGCGTCAAAAAATAACGTCAATCCTTTCAGGCAAGGGATAACGAAACATGCTCATTGTATTTACGTCTTGCTTATTATCCCTAAAATAGACGTTATTTTTTAAATCTCGATATTGAAAAATTCGATATGAAATACGAAATCAGTGAAGGAACACAAAGCAACGATGCAAGAATGATCGCGTTAGATAAAGAAAATAATCGGCTAAAATTAACGAACCACTGGGGTCGGCAAGTGGACGGCTATTTTTTAAGGGGTTCGATCACGACTCAAACTATTAGAAGAGCTTAAACTATTAAAATGATTCATGTCCAAATGCTGACCCCAGTTGAACTGGTTATGTTCCTGTTCTGATTGTCTCAACGGCAATTTTAACAGATGTCTTATTCAAGAAGGGTGGAATTTTTACAAAATGAGAGAAACTCAATTTAATACTTCTCTTCTATAAACATAATACTAGTATAAAATATCCGCTTTAAAGACAAAGCTGTACGATTCTCTTCGGATATTAAAGAATCGCGAGTGCCCGTTATCAAAAGTTCAAATGAACCGAAGGATATGTCTGCTCCCGGTCCATCATTTATCGACCATGAGGATTTATTTGATGATGTCTGGGATTTTCAAGAAGATAAAATAGAGAATGATGCTGATGCGCAGCCTAAACTTGAAGAAAATTTGGTTAATGTCACCCTTATTCCAAGTCAAGGGTTTCCGTTCACAAATCAAGACAGATTAGATTTCCTGATACAAGAAAAAAGAAAAAGATTGAGTGATTTTGAGGCGAATCGAATACTTAAATATTTCGAGGTTTTACCTACTAGCCATGTATTTTTACATTTAATTTTATTTTAGCCGAATAAATCCGTTGGCGTTCATACGCTAGACGGGATTTTGATGAGGTTTAATTCGATTGCTGGAGAAGATACTCTTATCGTCAAAACAACCCAATTTGATGTGTTGTATAATTTCGGCGTTTTTGGAACACAAGCTTCTTTTACTGATATCGCAAGAGAAAACAACAAAAATATTAATCATGTAAGCGGTCATATCTAAGCATTAAATATTTCTGATCAAAATTTTAGGTCAAAAATATACTTATGCCGATTTTCTTCACAAACGAGAACACAAGTAAAAATCATTTCTCTCCAAATCGATTGCGCCTCACAAATGAAATTGGTCATTTTATTCTGATCGGTTTTGACATAGAAAACGACGTAATTCTTTGTTTCGATCATTCCAGACAAACGTCGACGAGAGCTTGGGAACTCTTGATTCCATGGGCAAGACGCAGTTTCGAGCAGGTTTTATAGTATAAACGTTTCTTGGTTTTTTCAAACAAAATTTTTTAAATCAATTGAGTTCATGAAAGCGTAAAGAAAGCGAAAAACACTATAAAACCTGCTCTCTGAAAATCTTTATGGAAGAAACGCGGAATGTGTCGAAGTTTTGGGACAAGAACAATTCGCGAATGATTGTGCGATTCTTTTGATAGCGAATGCAGAAGTCAGGGGATAAGATTTAAAAAATTAAAAGGCGGATTTTGACAAAATAGCGCCAAAATTTTGGTTGGGCAATTTGTACTTCTATTATTAAAATTTATTATCGTTGATAAAATTTGTAAGATTGGTTTGACTTCAAAGCTAGATCCCCGTTTTCAGTTTTTATATTCAATCGTCAGGTGATTATAATTCTATATATACCCTATTTGGGGCATTCTTGATTTAATAACAATTTTAAAGGTCGCTTCTCGTGGTATTTCTTTTACTCAGGAGACGACCAATTCCCTACGAATTCGACTTAAAGATATCTGGCTTACTAACATATATCGCAAAACATGTTCTTTTGTCGAATAAAAATATCTGTTTTTCTTTTTTAATATAAAAATAAATCTCTACTTTTAAAAGTACAAGTGGCTATTGTTTCTCTTTATTATTAAAAATTCTACGGTATTCTAAAAAAGTAAATACAGTACTAAAAACAAATACTAAAAATACTAAAAACAGTAAATTCACTTCCCCTTTTTCTCGAAATATAAAGGATAAATAAAACCTTCCATTTTTTCGCTCATCCAAGGCGTCTTCTCTTCTTCTTTGTCCGAGAAGTCTTCATCATCGAAAGTGATTCCCATTGGCATCTTTTAAAAAATAAAATCGGATAAATTGATTATTCCCACCTCATCAAGAACAATCAAAACAGGACAATTATTTCTGTCAGTATTCACATTTGTTAAAATTTTTTTGAAGATATTTTTGGAAAGGTCCAATTGCTTCTGGTACCATGGCGGAATTGACCAAGGTCCTACTGTTTTACCAAAGCTGTCCTCGTTTTTGGAACGGTAACAAGTAGAGAACTTTCTTGGAGGGGAGTATTGTTTCCATTCATCGAAAGTTCCTAAATTCCGATAATAACTTTAAATGAGTTTAATTTTTTAAGCTTTTACCTATTTTTATTGTTTTGTTTGGTTTATTCTTGAGGATTATTTCGGCCAATTCTGTTTCTCTTGTATAGTCCCAAGCCCCTCTGACATAAGAAATAAAAAAAATTTCTCTGCTTTTCTTCCCTGCTCACTCGCGCAAGAATTGTAGTATCCATTAAAAATTCGACGCATGAATTTTCACAACGAGCCTGAATTTTTGAAATTTTTTTCCAGATGAGGTCAGAGTCATCATAGGCTATTCGAAATTCCCCCAATAAAGAGAAATGAATGAAAAACAAATCGCAGATTATAGTCTGGACTTGGCGATCTGTGTAGTAAACCTTAGTAGAGTTCCGAAGAGCGTTAATAAAAAGTTGCATTGTTTTAAGAAATATTTTTAATTTAATTAAAGCTTAGAGGTTTCTTCCAAATCCGATATAAATTTGCTAAGAATGTTCTTTATTCTCCGATTTTTGAAGAAAAGTGTCTTTTTATTTACGCTCTAATAATTCTGCCTTAGGTTTTCTGCAAAAATTACCAAGACCAGTAGAAAACATGCTATTGAATTGGCAAGAAAATTCGAAAACGCACTAGGTCTCCTCATCGGGCCTATGGACTTTTTCCAGGAAAAAATAATACGATGCAAGACAGGGATCTTAATTTTTTATGCAAAAACTTCGGAATTGCAATGCGATTGCAATATTTTTACGAAAATTTAAAATCCCTGATGCCAGCGTATTTTATGGGAGACAGGAGTTCAAAATTATGCAGAGTTTGTTCTCCTCGAAACGGCACGAGAAATGAATGATGGGAGCATCAAACGCAGGTTCTCAATTGCGTCAACTGAAGTTGGGGACATACTTATTCCTGATGAGAACTGGCGATCAAACGAGAATACGCACATACTGTCTCATATCTAGGGCCGACGCGTAAAAAATCAACCCCCAGAAAGCATCAAGGTAGAGAGCTGAAACAACGTGATATAATGAAGTTCGACCCTACTAAAAAAATTGCTATTGAAAATTTTTTGGTTTGGTCACGTGGTCACGTGATACAGACCTCCGAAAAACTAAAAAAAGCTTGACGACCTTGAACGCATGATCAAGGTCGATCAGCTCATATCTCAGAAGAAAGAGCTAAAAAAGTTATTCTTATTAATATTTTTGGTGGCGCAATCACGTGAGACAGTAGAAAGGAAAAAAGATGACCCTGAATTCAAGGTCGTCAAGCTTTTTTAGCTTTCCGGAGGCCTGTATCACGTGACCAAACCAAAAAATTTTCAATAGCAATTTTTTTAGTAGGGTCGAACTCCATTATGTCACGAAGTTTAAGCTCTCTACGTTGATGCTTTCTTGGGGTTGAATTTTTACGCGTCGGCCCTACTCATATCTACAAATTAAAAGATCCGACCCTTATGCTTAAGGATGCCATGATTTTGAAAGGCCACTGGACGCCAGCCCGATTGACGCAAAAAATAAAACAAAAATTTGAAGAGGAAATGAAGAACATCCTTGAGGAGATCGGAGAATACTTGTCGACAGAAAATGAGGATTAAAAATTGTCATTCATTATTTCTGTTCAAATTGTTTTTTCTTTTCGGTTTTTCATCTTCGTTCTTAAATACTTGTTCATTTTTTTGATAAATATATGTTTGTCTATTGAGATTTTCTTAATTTGAATGTGGTCTGTTCTGCAGAAATTTGAAGTATCAACACTTTTTTCGCAGGCACTTGCGACCGACCGATTTATTGCCGCACCGGTTTAGTATTTTTTCTAGAAAGAACAGATATTAAGCTTCTTATCAGTTAACCTTTTGAAAATACAGCCTGACTAGACCAATATTGACTATAGGTGGCCATAAATTGCCCGAGCACAGCAATCTATTGAAATTCTAAACATTGGTCTTCCTGCAGATTGTCTTCCACCATAGAGGTCCTCCGGGGGACCTCCGGCCTGACTAGACCAATGTTGACCATATGTGGCCATAAATTGGCCGAGCACAGCCATATATTGAAATTCTAAATATTGGTCTTCCAGCGGATGGTCTTCCACCAGGGAGGTCCTCCGGGGTTCTCCGGCCGAACTTGACCAAAGTTGACCATAATGGCTATATACTGGCCAAAATTAGTCATCAGGAAGTATGAGTAATCATCGCTTGAAGATGGGCATTTTTCGAAATTTCGAAAAATTGACCAACTTTCAGCCTTACCGTGTGACCAACCGGTTGAAGTCCGCACCGGTTTCTCGACGGTCCGTACAAGTTCAGACTCTGAGCTATCCAATGAGGTATGATTCATCATGCTTACTCATCGATAACGATGAGTAATGGGCTGGTGAAAATTTCCGATTTTCGAGTTTTCGAGTCGAAAAAATCGATTTTTTTTCTTTGCTTCACGTGGTTTTTTCTGGCGAAAGGGGGGTTTTAGGACCTCTAGAACACATCTAGAGTATAGAGAAAACAAAAAAATAAGTTTGGAAATTTTGGTGAAAATTATATTTTTCTCGACCATTGCTAATTTGGAAAATTATTAGGCACGCTCCATTAGCTCTTAGTCTCGAGAGAACTGTAAGTGGTCATAAGCGCTGGTTAAAAGCTGCGCTTTTCAGAAGAACATATTCCGGTCGTGTTCAGATTCCGGTCCCCGGAATACGACCAAAAGTAAAATTGCTTCTTAACCAAGTCAAGTCTTTCATGTGACTTGATGTCGAAAATATTTCCTTGAGATCATTTTCTTTTTAACTGTCAGTTTTTCACCCAGAATACTTTGATTCTTCAAAATATTTGATTTTTTCAAGCGCTGACTATGATTTTCGTTCTATCAAATTTTATTCAAAAATGATTAAAGTTCCGTTTGAACTTATAATTTGAGCTGATTTGCTCACGCTTTGTGGTTTATTTACTTACTGATTTCTAACGCGAAAAGAAATCGGTGGGCTTATTCCTTCCCACAGACGTTCAGAGATTTTTCAAAGTGAATCTCCATGGGCCCACTTTCGTGTAGTGAAATGGCCAAACGTCATTTACGGGGTGCCTTAGGTTCCCTGGCAGTATACGGAGACCAACTGCCCTCCATATGGAATCCCTATTATGTTAAATACCTTTACTTAGCGTGAGACCACATGCATGATCCATGCGTATGGCTAAGTTATCTTTTTCTTTGCCTATCCCTCTGCAAGGTGATAATAACATCTGTCACCGGTCTACAGTTTGCCAGCGAAAATGTAAAAATAAGGCTCATGCCGAAAACATTTTTACATCGCAAAACTTTCAGAGGTTAGTTCAGCTTAGATTTTGAGTTTTTCATGATTCTTGATCATTATTCGTTTTTTACCCAAATTTAATTGCATCAGTTTGCGCTTGATAAAATCTTTTCATAATGTCATGATAATTACTATACTACTGTCTTAATTGTTTGTAAGTAACCCTTTACATACCTTTTATGTTGTTTTCGTTCGAGTTTTTGAAGGAGTCGTTTTCGCGTTGGGGCCTTCCTTCATTTTTTCATCTTTTTTCGGCGTTGTTATGTCGTTATGATGAAATCGTTTCGTAGCACGTCGCAAGCCCAACTGTGTTGCGATTTTTCAGGCAGTTTGCGCTCAATACGTTTCATCTTGGATCAATGTCGAATCCTTTCTGCTTGCTTATTCCTTCTTGTTTTCTGCCATTGAAGTAACTTCGAGCTTTTTTCTGTGGAAAATCCCGTCTCCAAGCTGAAGTAAAGGAATCGTTTTGGACACCATAACCTTTTTTGTCGATTTACCTAGCTAATTCTGTCGTGTTTTCGTTTGTTGATCAGGGTTATTGTTTCGTCGGCTCCACATCGAGATCGACATTGCTTTTCGCCCGCACCAAAGGTTGTTGATTCCGAACATCCCGTGTTCCAGTGTCCACCGCTTTTCGAATATTAGTCTTTAGTCATCACTCAGAATTAGCAATTACCTGCGCAGGTTTTTGCCCTTGCGATTTCCGGGATTCTGTGCATCAAACGTGTACGTTGTTGATGGACTGAAAATCGCCCTCGAAAAGCCCAAGCAGAGTTCATGTTGATGATTCCAGTCGGCTGTATCGTTTCGAATATTTCAATTATTTCTAAAAGTTCCATTCGTTAACTCTACCGTGTAATTTGGTAAAATTTAAGTGTAAACGGATACGGATCTAAAGTTTCAGTACAATGAAGATGGTTTCATCGCGCCAGGATCGGGCGGCTTCTTCTTTCCTAAAGCAGGCGGGATTCGAGACCCTTAGGGTTGATCAGACCAGGTCAGGTTTCGCGCAGGTGGCTAAGTGCAGGGCTTCCAACTCACTCCCACAATTGCCAAAGTCGCTCGCGCCCGTCGATTTGAAAGTATCACTCATTGCAGAAGCGCAATTTTTGCTCACTTCTTTGAATGTAGATCATCCGCTTGATTCGATTATGATCCAATGTGCCGAAATTTTTGTTATTTTCCGTAAAAGCAGTCGCAAGCGACTGTTACCTATTTAGTCCATGTGAAGGTTTTTCGAACTGCAGTTTTTAATTGACTGAAAGTGATATCATCATCGTCAATTCCAAGTAGGCGTGTCATCTCAGCGTATTCTTGTTGATTGCAGTTCTTCATTGTCATAACCTGAAGAATGCAAACCGCTTCGGTGGCCCTTGGGTCCTTTCCTGTTGTTGTTTTGTATTTCGAGCAGAGACGCAAGAAGAACCGCATAAGCGTTTCATTTTGGCCGCGAGTCATCCTCAGCACATCCGTTGCCGTCGCTGATCTGGAGGGACCCAGAAGGGCTCCGACGGAATCCACAAATGATTCGAAGTCTTTGCGTTCGCTATCTTCTATGATTTCGTCGATGTAACGATCTCGAGGTCGAAGCGTCATGATGAGCAAGTTCATCATCTGTTTGTCAGACAGCCCTGACTCGCGAGCGTATTTGAAAGCACTCTTGTTTCGGTTGAAATGTTCCCAGAACGTCAGGTTCGGCTCAGTCCAATTCCGAAGTCCATATTTTTCCGGGCTTGATATGATGACTTTGTCGGGATCCCGCTTCGGCAATTCTGTTCCTTTGTGTCCTTGCTCACCGTCTGAGAGAAAGGTGTTCGTCTGAGTCCCTCTTGTGTTTGTTCCGCTGGTTTCAGGCTCAGGATCAGTGAGCGGGACATCGAGGTTAGTCTTGGTAGATTTGAATTCGTTGTTTCGAGAAGACATTTTTGGGTTTCGCAGTCTAAATAAGGAATCCATAGTTAATATGTCTTTTCTTCCCTTCTGTTAATCTTTGCAAGCCTTAAATTTTGTGAAAGCAGTGACGTTTAACTGTTGCAAATTGTGGAAGACGAAGTTCTTTGTTGATAAGCTCGGTGCTTCTGAAGCCTTTTTAGCTTAATGAGGTAGTTAGGCTTAATAATTAGTGTTAAGTTACATTGATTGTAACACTTACTCATGCTATCCCCGTCGGCGACTCAGTTTTTCAGGAAGCTTTGCCGAAAGGGGTATTTTACGCGTATTTGATCTTGTCGGGAAGGGGAGGTTTCTTTGTGGCTGGCCATTGATTGCGAACGCTCGTTGTACCCGCCGTTGTTCTCGCTGCGCTT
Source organism: Oikopleura dioica (assembly GCF_907165135.1). Taxonomy (NCBI): domain Eukaryota; kingdom Metazoa; phylum Chordata; class Appendicularia; order Copelata; family Oikopleuridae; genus Oikopleura; species Oikopleura dioica. The sequence goes on from NC_137295.1 coordinate 2,110,646, forward strand.
CGTATTCAGATGCGAATTGGCGGATTCGATGGTCAGTTGTACGACAAAGCTCACAGTTATCCAGGTTAGAATTGACCAGCACAGACCAGGTCCGTTCATTGTTGATTTTTCTAAAGAAAAACCTTGCCGTTTGCTTTTGGGCTGCGTAAAGAGAAATGTAATTCGTCCGGATGCGGCGAAATTCAATTGCGATGATAAAATGCCATTCTAATAGCTCATCAAGCGTAGTTGGCGCAGGGCTGGTTTCGAGGATTCTTTCAAGATTTCTCAGAGCTGTTCTTGGTGAATAATTTGGCAGGGCTGAAGAGTTAGCCGTTCTTTGAATCATCACTACGATTGAGCCGATAATTCCGTCACTTTCCGATCGATGGCCAATCGGGTATCGTTTGCCGGCGAGTGCGTCGGGAATCAATTCGAGATACATTTGTTTTATTCAATTCGTGACGTTGCTGCCTTGGTCCACACTCATTATTTCTCGTCTTAATTGTGTTGCAATCGAATCTAAATATGATCAATTGTCGAGATTTTCCAATAGCTCCGCTGACTCTTTAATCATCGAGCTCCGCCGAGGTTTTCACGGAGGAGGTGCACTATTGGCTGTTAATCAAGGGCTTAGCCGAATGCCAAAGCTAAGACCTAAAGAACACATTTTTACGTAGGAAATCGAGAAATTCTGGCGGAAAATAACAGCGTATATGCGTTTTGAGCAGAATCGATGTTTTCTTGTAAACAATTTTCAAACCTTTCTTTTTTTTTTGGCGAAAATTTGGGAACTCTGCCTCTAATTACAGCTAAATTTTTGTTAAAGGCAATTTTGGTTAATTTTGAGCAGAGTTTTGCTGACGGAGGAGCAAAAATACATATTTAAGTTGGCCCTTTTGTCAAAAATCGAGAACTTCGCTTGAGGCCGCAGCCAAATTAAATCGAGACCGGCCAAATTTGGCAAAAATCAAGGGCTCCGCTTGAGGCCGGGGCCGAAATAACTTAAGATAGGCTAATTGGCAACAAAGTCTAGGGCTCCGCCGAAGCCAGCCCAAAAATCAATTTGAAATGAGCCTTTTCTGCAGAGCTCCTTCGGGGCCCGGCCGTAAAACGAGTTAAGATGGGTCTTCTTGGCATAACTTCTGCATGGCCCGGCCAAAAATCAATTTAAGATGGGCCTCTTTGGCAAAATTCTGCAGGGCTCCGCCGGGGCCCGGCCGAGAATCAAGTTAAGGTCTGCCTTTTCGGCAAAAATTCTGCAGGGCTCCGCCGGGGCCAAGCCGAAAATCAAGTTTAGATGGGCCTTTTCGGCAAAAATCCTGCAGGGCTCCGCCGGGGCCCGGCCGAAAATCAAGTTAAGGTGGGCCTTTTCGGCAAAAATTCTGCAGGGCTCCGCCGGGGCCCGGCCGAAAATCAGGGTTAAATGCGCCTCCTCGGCAAAATTCTGCATGGCTCCGCCGGGGCTTGGCCGAAAATCAAGTTAAACTGGCCTTTTCGGCGAAAATTCTGCATGGCTCCGCCGGAGCCTGCTCAAAAAATAAGTTTTAATGGGCCTTTTTTTTGGCAAAAAAATTGGCAGGGCTCCGCCGGGGCCTGGCCGAAACTCTATATAAATTGGGCCCTCTCGGCAAAATTCTGCAGGGCTCCGCCGGGGCCCGGCCGAAATTCAAGTTTAAATGGGCCTTATTGGCAAAAATTGGCAGGGCTTCGCCGGGGCCTGGCCACAATTCTATAGAAAATCGGCCTTCTCGGCAAAATTGGGCAGCACTCCGTCGGGGTCCGGCCTTAAATTAAGTTTCAAATATGCCTTCTCGGCAAAAATTTGCGCAGGGCTCCGCCGGGGCCGCAGCCAAAAGTCATTTTCAATACGCCTCTTTGCTAAAAATCGGGCAGGACTCCGTCGGGGTCCGCCTTAATTTAAGTTTCAAACTTGCCTTTCTGGCAGAATTTGCGCAGGGCTCCGCCGGGGCCTCGGCAAAAATCAAGTTTAAATACGCCTTTTGGCAATAATTGGGCAGGACTCCGTCGGGGTCCGCCTTAATTTAAGTTTTAAATAAGCCTTTTGGCAAAAATTGGGCAGGACTCCGTCGGGGTCCGCCTTAATTTAAGTTTTAACAATGCCTTTTCAGCAAATTTGTGCAGGGCTCCGCCGGGGCCTCGGCCGAAAAATAACTTTAAAACCTAGCAATCGCCCTTACCCCGACCCGAAGACCTCTCCTAAAGGCGTGTCTACCGGATAGCCCCTCTAAGAGCGAGCTCCCGATCCTTACACACAGCCCTGGAGGTAAGCCTTTCTCCAGCAAAAGAGCTTGCGACCCGTTAACGAAATTTACCTCACTCAGAGCGTAACGAGCGTACATTCGGAAAGTGGTCCGCCCCAGCCGAAACATCCTTCAAGCAGACCCTGCCGGGCCCTAGGGATCACATGGCCGTCTCATCGTGGTGGTAAACCCGTATCCCCTTTAGTTTTTGGACTAACCTGGTTTTGGCGGCTTCTATTGTGGAGCTTGAAAATCGCGAAAATTCCTTTTTGCTGTGTCTTCTATCTCGGGATCGGCGATAATGGCGCAGATTTCGGATTTCCAAATCGTAATTACCCATATTCGTTGTGCATTCAGCCATGACTGCAGATATTTGTAGAATCAGGTGCTATTTTTGTTGACAGCTATGATTGATCAGGAATCGTACCAACGGTCATCAATCATGATCGGAGCAGCAGGCGGGCAGGTTCGTAAATACTTCTGACACCAATGTTGTAATATGCTTCCTCATTTATGACTTCTATGTACTAAGCTAAGTTCCTGCTAAGTAAGCATACTACTTTTGTATTGACGGTAATTCGGTGTTTATTTGTGATTCTGGGGCAAGGCCAGAATGAGGAAAATGGGCATGGTCAGGCACTTTTATAGGAGCGCTCGCTCACAAGTCTCACTTCGAGTTCGACTTTATTTCTGAGCTGCAGTTCCGAGTTGAGTGATGAGCTCGCGCTTCGCAGTTGGTGCTCGCGCTCGCCCCTCAGCTTCGGATTCTGTGAGCTTGGCTCGAGACTCAACTTTCGTTTTTGTAATCATAAGTTATGGACCATAACACTAGTAACTGGTTTATGATTGTACTTCGAAATGGAGAGTGGCGCGCGCAGCCAATTAGAGCGAGGGGAAAATCTCACTCAGCCCATCGCTCATCCTATTTTACACGAGAAATTTTGTCGACAGCTTGGACGAAATCTAACTAGGATTCTCCCTCGCTCTAATTGGCTGCACGCGCCACTCTCCATTTCGAAGTACAATCATAAACCAGTTACTAGAAGCCGTAACTTTTAATATTTTTACAAAATCCTCCGCTAGATTGGAGATAAGGCTTCAATCTTTCATATCATCAATCCAGATTTACCTTTTTAATGGGAATTTTTAGAGAACAATGGTCTGTTTTATTTTGAAGTCGATTTTTAGGTATAAACACTATAGAAAGTACTAAAAATAAGGGAATTTTCGAAATCTACGCTAGATTTTAGGTAGGGTTCCTTTGAAAAATGAAAAATTCGTAACAGGGATTCGGCGCTACGAAAGTTCAATATTCAAGGCTATATCCTTAAAATCTGAAAAATGTCCGGAAATATGGACTCCGGAAATTTGGAAACCAACTGTACATCCGGTTCTAGAGATAATGAGATTTTTGGAAATATTCAATTTTTTGCAAATTTTTCTCAAGAAGCGACGTATAAATTTTATTTCGCACTATCTATGTCTCTTTTCTTTCTTTGAATACAACGGATCTAGTTTGACTTCAAAAATTATAATTATTAGTTATTTTCCTGTTACAGTCAGGGCTTGCAATTTCTGGCCTTGCAATTACACGGTTTTTGGCGGAAATCCCAAAATTTTTTGCATTTTCAAAAACAAGGCATTTTAATATTTATCCACGTAGATGAACTAACTATTGAATATTTAAAGAATATATTCTCTTCTAGAGCCTAAAAATAACAGCATGGTAAAATTGAAGCAACCAAATTTACTTTTTTGAACGAAAAACCCCATAAGTTTTGTTAAATTGCAATTTGGCCTTAAGATTTCGAGGCTCGCAATTACACGGTTTTCGGCAAAAATCCCGAAATAAAAAACAGTGAAATTGCAAGCCCTGACTGTAGTATGTAGTCAGGGGTCTAAATTCGCAGTGCGAATTCGCATTATTGCGAAGCGATGCGAAGGCAAAAATAGTTGTAAAGAATGCGAAATTTAGGAATTCTCTTCGGCGCGAGCTTGAGCAACTGCCCGAATTGCCTAATTGCCCGAAAGTGCCTAAATGCCCAAAATACCTGCTCTTTCCCGGCCAAATTTTAGGGGCTGAGCCGTCCCGATGCCCGGCCGAATACATTTTGTCCGAACATGGCCCGTTTTGCCTGACTGCCCGATGCCCGAATGGTCACCTCTGTTATCAAGTTTATTACTACCTTGGAATATTTAAGAGTTAGGCCCACCATTCGGCTTATATTGATGAGCTGGAAAAAGTACAGCAACAGATTTTTGTAATTTTCTGTCCCAAAAATAGGTTTTTAAATCATGTTCGCTTTTGGGTGGCTGATTGCTAGAGATTCATGCCAGAGAATGCGTTTCAATTCAAGCGAAAAATTTTTGCAATTTTTCTTCGCAATTTTCAATGATTTTTCGCTTCGCTTTCGCTTCGCAGATGGGCTAAAAATTCGCTTCGCAAAAATTTGAAAAAACGTTCGCTTTCGCTTCGCTTTCGCACTAGGATTTCGGCTGATATTTAGACCCCTGATGTAGTAGCAACGTCTTACTACATTTCCAACTCTGACAGGGACCGGAGTCAAAGTGACGAAAAATGAGATTTTAGCAGAGGTATAGCGAAAATAAAAAAGATAAATGAATCAGAAAGGTGTGCTGCAAAAGGCGTAAAATGCATACAGTTATTTTCCTCTTTTATGGACATTTTTCTCCCAACTTTTCATAAAAATGTCCACAAAAGTGGGCAAGAGTCTTCAAAAAATGTCCCGCCGTAGAGCCTTCTGAAGGGATCCTAGCTTCTGCTGAATCTCCCACTTCTAGCGTAGTTTGCCTGCTCTCTATATCTGGACGAGTGAAGAAAACGAGTAAAGTATCTTTGACGTCTGTATTTCGAGCTGGAGTAAAATAGAGGTTAATTCACGAACTGCGTGAATTACCGAATGGAGAGAAATACACGGCGGCGACCGAGCAAAGCTCGATCTAGATAAGCAAGTGACCTTAGGGGACGAGGGAGTCTAACGAATCTAAGATCCCAATACCCCCATGAGACTGAAACGTCCTCTAAGGCCAAAGTGTGTGATTTTTGCAGGAGTATAAGCGTAAGATGAGTAACATGGCAGGTTCGAAACGTCGAGGCAGTCTGATTCGCGTTAAAAACCCTTTTTGGGAAAAAGCTTGAATCAGATGCGAAGTTTTCGTGATGTCCGAGCGGTGATGACATGAAGGAGTAGCTGCACATGTAGAAGAACTCAAAATACGTCGGCGACGGTAAACTGTGATAATTTCCGTACCTTTTCAGGCCCCGGTCGATGAATAGGGGACCTGAGTGGGGCAGTACTTGCGCTTAGTCGTATGACTGACCCGAGTTTGTGCCGATGTTTAGAGGTTCGACGGGCCTCGTTTCACGGTGTGCTCGTTTTGTATGTTTCGGGAGATGAGCTGCTCCAACTTCGGTTAAAGTCGCATTCGGATCGGCGCCGGCTGAGTATTGACGATCTGGTGAAGACTTTGGACGGGTTCTTTTCTTGCTGTTTTCAGTTGCTGAGCCCTCAACTACTGTTGAATTATGTTTATCGACTGACATATGGCTATTGTCGGGCGCAGCAACCTCCGAAATCACTGTAGCATCAGCTGACATGTCCTCGGCAGTTTCATAAAGAGTACCACCAGAGTACCAGCGATCTGACGGCTCGGCTGGAGCTACCGACGAGTCCAAAATAGATGTAGCGGTTGTATCTCCCAGATTTTCCATGTCCAATCGGCGTCTACTTTCCAAAATAGGTGATAGAGATGATCTTGGCGGTTTTTCCATAGCAACCATCGGAGTCGACGCGACCTGAGAAGATTTCCTCCCCCCATGCGACTTCGACCCGGACTTTTCCATCGGTTTGGAAGTAGGAACAGGCGATTTTTGTGGGACTTTCGACTTAACGATTTCGGTTAAATGTGGGAATACGTACTCGGCCTCGTAGTAATCAATCCAGCGTAAGTCGTGATTTCGTTCTGCGGCGTGAACCACGTGTTCTCGATGGATGAAATCACGTTGTCCTTTTTTATCTTCGACCATGACGACCCAGTCGTTGCTCGAAACGGCTTTCAGGGGACCTACCCAGCGTTCCTTCTTGCTTTTAGCGTCGGTCAGGTTTTCTCGCTTAATGTACACGACAGCGCCAGCGGGATTGGTCTCGGCTTAGGCTCGTTTTTCAGCCTGTGCTCCATGGCTCGGTCAGCAGCTTCCATCGCAGTTTTCACAATGGCTTCCGCCGATTTCGCTAAAGCTCCCACATTGAGACCAAACACCTGAGGTGTTTCCGCTGTCATTTCTGCGCCAGTAGAGTGGGTGAAAGTACTTTTTCGGCCAAACCAAACTTCTCGCGGTGAAATTTTCGTGCTTTTGTTTTTCACACTATTGAGCGCGCGCATCACGTGGGGAACGCAGTCGGCCCAAGTTTTTCGACCGGAAGATGAGTTGACCATGCAGAATAGACTGTTTTTGATAGTCCGATTCGCTCTTTCTGCGAAAGCGTTTGATTGAGGGTGAAATGCGGTACTTATTGTATGTTTTATCTGGTTAAGCTTACACATTTCGTCAATCACGCTTGCGCAGAAGTGGGTACCTCTGTCACTGTGTAGATGTTTCGGCAAGAAATCCATGGGAAGGAAGACCTTGTAGATGAGCGCTTTTGCAGCGCAGATAGCAGTGTCGGACCGCGTCGGAATGCACCAAGTGTAGCGAGAGAAAGTGTCCGCCACCACCAAATAATACTTGAATCCGCCAGCGGGAGGCATACAAGCGAAATCGATCTGAATCGATTCGCCAGCTGTTTTTCCACGACGAAGGGTTCCAAGTGGCGGTTTGGTACGAGTTCCAGCAGATCCTTTTCTGCGTAGGCAAGGGACGCAGCTGTGGACGTAGTTAGAAACATCGTCTTGAAATGAAGGCCACCAAACGTCCTCTAATCGCTCTAAAGTCCGCGGCTCGCCCAGATGACCGGACAAGTCGTGAGCTAGAAAGAGAAAGTGACTTTTTACCGCTTCCGGTACCACCGCCCGCGCGCCAGATTTGAATTGACACATCAAGCACCCGGTAGTGTTATCCAGGAACAGAGCTTTTTCCATCTTGAGTAGAGACGATTGTCGGTGGTCGGAGTCCTTCACCAGCGATTTTATGTCCAGTGGCTCCTTACCAGATTCCAGAAAAGTGATGATTGCACTCAGAGCAGAGTCCTCCCTTTGATAGTCCAGAATGTTATTATAATTCGCTGACACCAACGGAATCTCCATTGGCGCCGCGATAGCCTTGACGTTTACCTTATGTATCTTCACCTCTGATAAAGTGATTTTCTCCGGAAACTGATTTTCGTTCCAGAAAGGGACGAAGACACGTACTGGTGAATTCTTGTCGATTTCGTACTCGCGACCAACGGGAAACTCAGAGTCGTATCCAAGTGATTTGTCGTCCTCGCCAGGTCTGCGGCTCATAAAGTCGGCGAATTGATTTTCTGATCCCTTGATGTAGACAATGTGAAAATCGAATTCTTCCAATCGGCTTTGCCATCGGCTTATTTTAGAATTCTTGAACTTCTTTTTGTGTAGGAAGATCAAAGATCGGTGGTCTGTGTGAATCTGAAAGAATCTACCTTTCAGGAGCTTTTCCAGTCGCTCGCAGCACCAGACAATGCTAAACATTTCCTTTTCTGAAGTGTTCCATTTTCTTTCAGCTTTGTTGAAGGTGTGGGAAATCGCGCTTACTAGGTGCACTCTCCCGCCATACTCTTGTAGCAGGACGCCACCCGCTGCGTACAGGCTCGCGTCTGTGTAGAGATGAAAAGACTCGTCAAAGTTAGGAAAACTTATGACTGGAGTCTCGGAGAGTCGTCGTTGAATTTCCTTGAGCGCCAAATCCGCTTCTTTGGTCCACTTGAAACAATTTGTTTCGTTCGCCGAATTTCGAACATCGTTTATGGGCTTCATTCTGCTCGAGAAGCAACCGGATGAAATAGCTTCGCCCATTTTCGTTTCTAGAAAACCTCGGATCCAATTCAATGACCCGATTAATGAAGCTAACTCCTTTTGGGAGCGTGGGGGTTTCATCTGACGAAGAGCGGAGACTTGCGCAGGGTCCGGTTTGATTCCATCTTCGTTGATGATTCGGCCCAAAAAGTGAGCTTCGGATTGTAGGAAAGAGCACTTTTCGCCCTTGAGTTTAGCGTTAAACTTGCGGAGCGCGATGAATAGGTTTCGGAGAGTGTTGTAATAGCAGCTGAAAGTCTTCCCAAAACACACTATGTCATCGATATAAGAAAGCATCTTTTTCCTGGTGGGGCTTGAGTCGAGAATTGTGTTTACGACGCGCGAGAATATATTCCCCGAGCATCGATAACCGAATGGTAGTCTGCAGAAGGCGTAAGATTTCCCACCCCACTGGAAGGAAGTCTTGTACCTGTCGCTTTTCTTTACAGGGCACTGCCAATATCCACTTCGTAGATCAACTGTGGCGAAAAACTTATTGCCCGGTCCAATGTTCGCAATCGTATCCTCCATGCTTGGGAGATGGTAAGGGTCGGATTTGTCGGAGAGGCATTTGTTCAGGCTGTTTTTGTAGTTGATGCAGAAGCGCATTTCCCCAGATTTCTTAGGAATAGGCAATACCGGGCTGTTAAACCCTTTCTGGTCTTTGATCTCTTCTATTATTTTCGTTTCGAGCAGTTCGGAGATGTGATCGCTGACCTGACCATGAAAAGCTTGCGGAATCGGGTGTTGACTGATGTTTCGACTCGTACCATCAGTCGGGATTTCGATCTCGAACGGGAATTCACCCATTTTTTGACCGTCGCAGCCGAATCTGTCGTCGAATTCCAAACACAGCTCGGCGACCACCTTCTTTTGCCCCGGGTCGGCGTTTGCTGGTAGGGTAATTCCGAGTTTTTGCTTCGCTAGCTGAATGGGGCACCTGGCTGCGTTCTTGTTAGGTGCGTCCAGCTTTGGGACTTTTGGTGGCGGTTGAGTGCGGGATCGATCGCTATCCTTGACCGCTGATCTAGTAGTCAAGTATTTCTTGATTTTGGTCCGCTTCACTCCGTCCAGCTTCACCACTTGAGTCTCAGTTTGTGTGAAGGCTTCGTTGTAGCAAAATGAGAGAGTACGATTCTTATTGTCGACTGTGAAGCTGTCCGTCATCGCATTCTCTAGTATATCGCGGCCCAGTAGACTTGGGTATTTACTGCCTGGCATAATGGTGAGATTCAGGGAGAATGCAGGGCCACCATTGAATGATAAGCGGCAGGGAAGGATACCCATCGGCTGCTCGGCGGGAATATTTGGGCTGAAACCGGTGACCTTGAAGGGACAGGGCTTCAGCATCTGGAGAAATTCGTCGGGAACGTAAGCAGCGGACAGACAGGAGGACTCGGCTCCGCTGTCGACTTCCATCGATACGTCAAAACTTTTAGAGCCCGTAATGATGGTAGCCGAAGCGAAATAAGCCTTTCCTGGTCGCTTCTTCTTCACTGTGTAAAAGTGAACGTCGAATGGTTGGAAATCTTCAACGTTCTTAGTCGTATTTATCTTCTTGGATTCTGGTTGTTTATCGTCTTTCCCATCCTTAGAATCGTTGCTGGCGCGCTTAGCATTCTTCTTCTTTTTGTTCTTATTTCTGTTGAAGTGCTGGGAGACGGTCGCGCTGTCAACTCGATTCTGTCTTGTGGATTGGGCGAGACGGCAGAGTTCGTTGATATCGTAAACTTTTGATAGGCTTGGAAGGATTGCGTTGAAAACGTCTGGTTCTTCTTTCCTAAGATTCAAGTACAGCATCATCGTCGAGAATATGTCAAATATTTCATCGACCCCGGCGTCGGCTGACTTCTCTTGTCGGTAAGAGTTCAAAGTCGCTTGCTTCGCCTCGTTCATCTTTTGCAAGACGTTGGCGGTGTAGTGTGCAAACGGCTTCGAATGGTCGTATTCGACGTCGAAAACTTCGCTTAGCTTCAGTAAGTAGTGACTCTTCGCGGCGAATGATTTCTCTAGCAGCGCCTTGGCCGATTTCCAGTCTTGACAATTCAGAAATTCGGTTCCAAGTGAGCGTTCGATGTTCAAGTCGAAGTGGCTGTACACTGCTGCGATGAAAGGCTGTTCACGTGAAGGTCTGTCGCGGACGTAGGCGCGGTGATAAATGTCGGCTCTGCCCAAGAAGGTGTTGAAAGATGTGTTGCATGCGGCGTCCAGCTTCGGCAAGTCTTGGACGTGACGAGACCAGGTAGTGGCCACCCATGCTTCTTCTCTCATTGTCGCATTCGTAGAGTCTTTTCCTTGATCGAGCTCGCAGGTAAGAAGCGTTGTACTGAGCTGTTCTAATTTTACTCTGCTTTCTGTGATCAAGGGCTCTAGGCTTGGCTTTAGTGATTCGTCATTTCGCACTTGTTCTTCGAGGTAGTTTACTCGATCGTTTATGCTTCTTATTTCGGTGACGGTTTCTAGCAGTGATTTGTTCGCCGCCATAGCTCGAAATATATCGGCAGTAAGGGTTTATGGGCCTTGGATTACCTTTCAGGCCCTCAGAAAATACTGCGACTAAAAGTCGCAATATGATGAGCTGAGGTGCCTTTTGCGCAAACGCCCGACGATTTCTCTGTCCAGCGATTGTCGAAATTTCAAGGTCTGGTCCAAGGGTCGATTCTTCGTAAACTTCTCTCGATTTTTGGTGAAAAGTGGCGAAAGAATTATGTTTTTCTCAGTATTTTAGGTTTTCCCCGGCGTGCGTGCGTGGTTGCGTGGGCGCGACTTTCGGCGCGTGGGTCGTGGTGGCGCTCGTGTGGTGGCGCTCGCTCGGGGTGGTGTTGGTGTGGTGCGGCGCGGAAAATTCTCTGAGTGGAGTTTCTCCGGCGGCGCGGTGGCGGTTGGTGATTCGGTTCCCCTCGACTCCGCTGACGGCCAATCAGCGTCCAAGTTGCGAAACTTCGGTTGTCGATGGCGGAAAATTTACCTTTTCTCCAACGGGACTACTCTGATACCACTGAAGGGATCCTAGCTTCTGCTGAATCTCCCACTTCTAGCGTAGTTTGCCTGCTCTCTATATCTGGACGAGTGAAGAAAACGAGTAAAGTATCTTTGACGTCTGTATTTCGAGCTGGAGTAAAATAGAGGTTAATTCACGAACTGCGTGAATTACCGAATGGAGAGAAATACACGGCGGCGACCGAGCAAAGCTCGATCTAGATAAGCAAGTGACCTTAGGGGACGAGGGAGTCTAACGAATCTAAGATCCCAATACTTCGATAAATTTTTCTTCGAAAAATGGAAAATTTTATCATCAAAACGACTTTTTCTGCCTTTTTAACATTTTTAGTCAATATCACGGTTAAGGCCATTCATTTTTTATAAAAACATCCTTATTTTTTAAAAACACCCTGTTAATTCCTCACAAATTTTCTTAGCTGGACAAATGTCAACAAAAGTGGAACATTATCCTTGCAAATATGTCCCACAAAAACCCTATAAAATGAAGAAAATGTCCACAAAATTGGGGTCCACAAAAGAGGAAAAAACTGTATTTAAAATATATACTATAAAAATATAAAATAAATATAAAAATTTCTAAAGTCGTGCCAATTCTTACGAGTATAATCAAGCTGTCGAGTGACCCGATCGGTCCGCCGATTGGTCTCGTTTTCGTATGAATGCCTGATAAAACTACCCGATTCTCAGAATAAACATAAGGTTTTTGAAATAAAAATGGAATTTGTGCCACAAAAATAATCTCTGCATGTAAAATATCGGCTTTGCAAAAGCGTCCTCTTTAAACCTTTTAGTATCAAGAAAATAATTACGAAATTTGGGTTAACATAAGAGATAATAACTGTAGGTGGAGGAATTTTCGAATACACCTACTGTCTGTAGAACGCGTGTATAAAGAAAGAGAATATCGGAAGGACAAGAGAATTGAATACATAAACGCAAGGGCACAGCGCGAAGAACATGTGTGTTTGTTGTCAGATGGGAGCAGGGATGTAAATCACCACAGCCACCCCACCACTGTGGTGGGGTGATTTTTCACCATCCCCTTTTTTCCGTGGTGGTGGTGGGGTGATTTTTCACCATCACCTTTTCTCAGTGGTGGTGGTGTGGTGATTTTTCACCAACACCTTTTTTTAGTGGTGGTGGTGGGGTGATTTTTTACCAACACCTTTTTTAAGTGGTGGTGGTGGGGTGATTTTTCACCATTTTTTTTTTCGAAAAGTGGTGGTGGGATGATTTTTCACAATGGCAATTTACATTTAAATATTATTTATTAAGATTAATAGATATAACTTGCGACAAAAAACTACTGTTTATTATTAAATTTTTTGATTTCTTCTCCAAGCTCCTTGAAATTGCCAGCGAATTCATTTTGCAAATTTCTCTCGATCGTAGCCATCTTCTGGCGATTTCGACTCGGATCTCTTGTTTTGCTGGAGACGATGCTGAACAATCGCTCGATTTCTGATGACGACGAATTTATTGAGAGAAGCTGAAATTTACATTAACGAAAATAATAAAACTCTAATCGACTTACATAACCAGTTATTTTATACAATCTTGGATAATCCATTTTGTTGGTCTCCCAAAAGATCGAATAAGTGACGTTACTGACTGACTCTCGCCTGGGGAGTATTTTCCATTGATCTTTAAGAATAGCTTCCAGTCCGGTAGATCCAATTTAGTAAATTTATTGATTTCATCTAAGATGCTATAAGGAAAATAACCGTTATTTTTACTTGCCATTAATTCCCTTCGCGGGTGCTGAACGAGAAGCTGAGGCGACTAACGAAGGATCAACATCGACTTCTTGGTCATCCGAATTCTGAGCAGGCATTTCACACACGGTCGGTTCATCGCTTATTTTTCCCCAAAGATCTTTTATGTACTGCTTCGCGTCGTTTTGCCAGTTGGCAATTTCTTTTTAGAATTTCGGAATTTTTTCGAAAAAATAATCCGAGGATTTCTCCATATGCCCGATGAGTTTATATAAATTGCACTTGTGTGTCGGCCAATAGACAAAAACCTCGGCTATTAAATAAAATGAAGTAATTTTGAAACATGAACATTGATACCTTTCGTAGCGCCCAAGACGCGAGAACTCTCTTTTCCCTCGACTTCTCCAATCGATTCACTAACATAAGCTTTTCCAGCCATGAAAAACATGAGCTTTATGAAACAGCTGCGAGCGAAAATTTCTTTGTATTCTCTTATTTCGAAATCTTCTTCAAACTCTCCATCCTCATTTTTCACGGGAACTGCTAGTTTTTCAAGCTCGATACCAACTTGTTCAAAAGTTGGCAAATTTTCGGTGATCTAAATTATACATGCAAAAATGATAATTGCAATTGTTCATACTTTTGCATCTGTTCTTTCCATCCTTTTGATATACAGTCAGGGCTTGCAATTTCACTGTTTTTTATTTCGGGATTTTTGCCGAAAACCGTGTAATTGCGAGCCTCGAAATCTTAAGGCCAAATTGCAATTTTACAAAACTTATGGGGTTTTTTTCGTTCAAAAAAGTAAATTTGGTTGCTTCAATTTTACCATGCTGTTATTTTTAGGCTCTAGAAGAGAATATATTCTTTAAATATTCAATAGTTAGTTCATCTACGTGGATAAATATTAAAATGCCTTGTTTTTGAAAATGCAAAAATTTTGGGATTTCCGCCAAAAACCGTGTAATTGCAAGGCCAGAAATTGCGAGCCCTGACTGTATTTCATAATGCAACTCAAAATCGAGTGAAGAGCCGCGCATTTTTCGATCGCAGGAATTCCATGGGACAAATTCTTAAGAACAGGTGAAGATTGTGTCATTTTAAGACTAGAGAGGGTCATTTTCAGACTAGGAAGAGTCATATGCGACTATTTTCACCCATTTCCTGTATCAAATATCGCTCATTTGATGTTGCAGAGTCCATCGAAAGAAGTTGATTTGACCAGGAGAGAACCAAGCGCAAATGCGTCGTTAAGGATGTAAATCGTATCAGATGCGACGGGCCGGGTAAGGGATATGAGGGTTTGATCTTGTGTGCACTTTCCTCTGACAATGTAGAGTCAGGCTGCTCCAGTTTGATCATTTTTAATGAATCCGCGGGGGTTGGGACCAAATCGTAAAAATAGTCCCCAAGGGATTGGGGGCTTCCTTTTGGTTTTTTAGGGCGTCTATATATATGAAATTAAGAGAAAATATGTTAAAAACATACCGAGAGAAGCTTTGGAAATGCCTTTTTCGCTTCTTGGATGAAAGATTTGATCGAGTCAATAAATGATGAATCTAGATGAAAAAACTTTTCAGCTAGTTCTATCGCTGCCTTTGCAATAAGACTGAAACAAGAGTTCGTAAACAATTACTTTTGTTCAAAATTTCATTTCTATGCGAAAAAGCCCTTTTTCTATGCGAAAAATTCCTTTTTCTATACGTAAAAAGTCCTTTTTCGATAAGACAAAGACCCGCAAATTGATTTGAACTCGACCTTAAAGAGTGACACATGCAGATATTACTTAGCATGCTCATGTTTCTAACCGACCAGTGACACTGCAAATCTGATGTTATCGCAATTTTTGTGGCGTCCAATGAGAATTTCTAATTGAAAAATAAGAAAAGATTTTCTTTCATTTTTACCTCGAGAGTTTGCTCAAAAATTGGAATTGATTCTGCGCTACCAGTTGAATCGACAGCTTCGAAAATAAGAGGATAAACCACCGTCACAGATCCAAGAGTCGGAGTAAGGGCAATGCAGTACGCTTGATCTTGAAAGTCACTTGTTTTGTTTATCGTCGCTTTGTGATCAACTTGTAGTCCACAGTGACCCTTTTCAATAAAAATGGCACATTTTCCGAAATATAGACCACCATTTCTTCCGCGGCGATATTGGCTTCTTTGGCAATAAAGTACCGAGATGATTTGAGTTTGATTGCCTCTTATGGATCAAATCCAAGTGATTCAAGAAGAATTTCATCTCTTTTTGACACGATGTCACTTTATTTTTCATGAACATAAAATTTTATGAATACAAGTCTTACCAATCAAAATAGCTCTGGCTGAGATTTTTAGCGCTAACAAGATAGGAATTGTATTTTTTTATTCTTGTAACAGCGGCCTCGGGAATTTGTTTCGTATTTTTCTTCGTCTTGGCGGCGGTGAAAGGATCCGAAAAGACCAATTCATGGTTACGCGTGATATGAATTTTTACTAAAAGTTTTTTTTGTTCGAAAAATACGCAGTTTACATTTATCGCGGCTTACTAGGGTTCCTCCACCTTTGCATATGAACTCTGAGTTCTTAGATTTACAGTCGCCTTCGCAGCGGGCGTATCCACTGTAATCGCCATTTTCTTTGAAGCCGAAAAGGAATCCTTTAATATTCCAACCTTCGTATTCATCGAGTACTTTCTGTACTCGGAGAAGAGTCTTATTATCTTTCGCCTTTGCAAATTGAACTGACAAATTCTCTACTCTTTTGCGTTTTGCCATATTTAGCTTTTAAGAACTCGCCCGCGGCAAAAACAAAAAAGTGATATCTAGAATAATTTTGGCTATATTGATCTCGAAACTTTTTCACTTTTTCAATGGTGGTGGTGGGGTGATTTTTTCACCATCACTTTTTCAGTGGTGGTGGTGGGGTGATTTTACACCATCACTTTTTCAGTGGTGGTGGTGGGGTGATTTTTCAAAATCACCATTTTTCGGTGGTGGTGGTGGGGTGATTTTTCCACCACGGATCACCCCACCATTTTGCTGTGGTGGGGTGAAAATGGTGTGGTGATTTACATCCCTGGATGGGAGACAATTCGTTGAATCATTATCAGCCTGATTGCGGGATAGAATCAAGAACTGTTTGCAGGCTTCAAAGAACGTATGTCGATTGTCAGTTCTATGCTTTGGAAGGGTTTCCGAAAAATAACGTTGAGTATTATTTTGAGCTAAAAGAGTACTGCTTTTTGAGACTATTCGGATACAATATACGGAATTTTGGAGCGAAAATTACGGTTTATCCTATTTGATTGAAGAAAACATAATTTTTTCATGATTTTAGCAGCATTGAAACTTGTGAGATGTGTGTCGGCCGGTCGCGTGCTCAATTGATAAGTTATCTATACCCAAATCTGAATCGTGTTACAACAGCTCAACTGGCAATCTATGTTATAAGTCAAAATTTTCCTACACAAAATTTGGCCGGTTTTCGTCGAAATAAACTGATATTTGAGGCAGAAAACGGATTGAGTTGGCCCACTCAAAAATTGACCTTGAATTGGTCAATAAAGATACATCTGCATAAAAATTTAAAATCAACCTTTTTACTCACCTTTATATTTGTGACCGTAAATATGGGTTTGGATTATTCCCATATGTAAAAAATGTACATATGATATGTACATTTTTTATCATCATTATATGTTGGGTCCACGCTCAAAAGATAAATTTTTTTAAATACAGTGTGAAGCACTTTAAGGGTAATGGTAATGTATCGGCGCGGCGCTGCTCGCTCGACCCGCGCTCCGCCAGAACCTATTTCTCACGAAGCCGCAAAATCTGAACGGATAAAGATTTTTCGAAATTCAAAAGATTCTGAATAATCAAGACAGTCTAATTTTCAAAAATTTTGGATGAGAAATATCGAAGAAAATGTCGTTTGAAGGAAAGTGGCAATTTTTAGATAGTTTCTCTTTGACAATCATTATCATTTTTGCTTTGTTAATAGAAGTGACTTTGATTATTCAGAATCTTTTTGAATTTTGAAAAATCTTTATCCGTTCAGATTTTACGGCTTCGTGAGAAATAGGTTCTGGCGGAGCGCGGATCGAGCGAGCAGCGCCGCGCCGATGTATACCATTACCCGCCGATTTTCGGATGACATCGAATTTCAAAAGTGGCCTTAAAATGGATATTTTTTGTCTCGAGTCAGATGACAACAAATTTTTTCCTTTCTTGGGAATAAAAGATAAATGAGGGTTCATAAAATTATTTGGAACTTAACTTTCTTTCACTGTTTTTGGAATATACTTTCAACTTATTTCCTAAAGAATAGAAATAGTGTTATTTTTTTCGCCCGACCTAAGTATGAATTGCAGCCTTTTTCAGAATATGTCCTTTAAATTGAACTCAATTCTGATTCTTTCTCTCCTTTTTTTAAATTATATTCTTAAAGCATGTCTTAAAAAAGAATCAACATGGCAAATGCTTAGAAAGAAGATATGAAGAGATTCTAGTGAAGACGTCAAAGAAAAGTGACGTGAAGAAGACAATTGCTGAGCTTTTTCGAAAGAAAAATGGTTAACCCTAGCCGGCCAAAAATGGTTTATCTCGGGTACCGGTCAAAGTACTCCATATTTGGCGCCAAGGATTTACCTGCAAATAAGACTATACGAATGATAAATCTCAAATAACAGTGTGAAGCACTTTTAAGGCCGATTTTCGGATGACCGCGAATTTCAAAAGTGGCCTTAAAATTCTGTTCTCGAAATTCGGAATTTTTTGAGAAAATGGTCAATTTAGCATATTTTGTCGAAAGCTGTTAAAAACTACCTGCTAATTTGACCATACCCACTGTACCTGCAAAAGACTCTCTTAACGCTCTTAAATTGGAATTTTCGCAGATAACATAATTTGCAAAATGTTGGCGAAAACGCTCTTAAATTGGGCGCTCTTAAAATGGAAAACCACGGTATACAAATGATAAATCTCAAATTATATGGTCTTGGGGAAATAGATTAAACCCTGGAAATTATACGTTAAATATTGGAAATGAGTAAAAACCTGCTCCATATTTGGACTCCAAATTTTGGAGTACCTTGACCGGCTAGGGTTCAGACATTCCTGTGCGTATTTTTACACGGCTATATAATGATTATAGATTGAAACAATTGGAATCAAAATCTAAGTGAAAATTCAAACAAGACCGTAAGAAATCATCGTTAATTGAAAAAGTCGAGAAAAAACATCGAAAAATACCAAAAAGAAAAATAAAGATAAAAACACAAGGCATCAGGGGAGCGCGTCTGTTCAGGCGTTTTTGCGATTTGCATCCTTTTAGGCGTTGCGTCAGTTAAGGCACTGAAAATGACTAGTGGAAATCTGATATCAAGTAGGGTCTGCTAGATTTCCTCGATTGTTACTATCCTTGAAATTGTTCTTATTTCAACTTCAAGTTTTATTTGAAATTTTGAAATAGATCTGAAAAACTTAGTAAAATTACAATGTCGAATTAAATTTTTCTTAATAATAAGTTCATTCTATCACGAAAAACTTCAAATTCAATTATAAAACTGCGGTCCAGGTTGACATGCTTAATATAATAACAGTAATTGAGTATAAATTTTTTTCTTATGAAAATGTTAACCCTAATACTAACTCTAAGAATTGGGAAGGTAATGGTTAATCAAGAAAGTCAAGCAGACCCTACTTGATATCAGAATTCCACTAGTCATTTTTCAGCGCCTGAAAAGACGCAGCGCCTGAAAAGACGCAACGCCTTAAAGGATGCAAATCGCAAAAACGCCTGAACAGACGCGCTCCCAAACACAAGGCATCACGCAGTCGAAGACAGAAAGCTTTTTCAAGTGACACTGTAACTTTCGGATTTTGAACTGAAATTGAAGGGAACGTGGCCTTAAAGTGGATTTTTAAGGATGACAGATTTTCGGAATTTTTCGAAAAAGTGGCCTTAAAAGGGTCGGCCTTAAAAGTACTTCAAATTCTTTTAAATTTGAACGACTTTTAACTATCATAAATTTATGATGTGTATTCTTACGGGATTAAAAGATAATATCAAGAAAGATTTCATAAATATTAAATGATTTTGTTTTGAGGGTAACTTCACTTAAAATAACCGTGAGCGAGCGCGAGCAAAGGTTCTAGAAATCAACGTGAGTGAGTCAGCATGAGGGTAGAGATTAAACAGGTTATCCCTGATAATATACTGGCAAAGACTGCTTTCCTAATGACTGGTATGGGCCGATGGCTAACAGGTGTCTGACTTGCTGATATACTTGCTAATTGATAAGAATGAATCCACCTACTCTGAAGAACTTCTCTGAGAGAATTTTCGATTAAAAGAACTTTGGTATCATGATGGGAACACTATTATTGAACAAAAAAAGTATTTTTCAGCAAATATTTTTAATAAAATCATGATAAACCTAATGTGGTGCAGAGCTTTCATAGAGAATGCACCATATATGGTGTTCTTGGCGGGTACCCCAGAAAATCCACTTTTGGCGGGCTAAGGTTAAATCTCATTATTTTCAAAGAAAATGTAAGATTTTCGATAAGAAAAAACGCCACATCTGGCAAAAAAGGAGAAATATAAAATTTTGGCGCAGAAAATGTCCAAAAACTCGATACAGGCACTTTTGAAAGGTGTCCCAAGAAAACCCCTTAAAATTGCAAAAATGTCCAAAAATTTGATGTCCAAAAATTCCATAAAAAACTGTAGTAAATTTACACTTGATTTATTGAATGTTAATATCTATTGAACAG
This sequence comes from Oikopleura dioica, assembly GCF_907165135.1. Taxonomy (NCBI): domain Eukaryota; kingdom Metazoa; phylum Chordata; class Appendicularia; order Copelata; family Oikopleuridae; genus Oikopleura; species Oikopleura dioica. The sequence continues at coordinate 2,130,364 of NC_137295.1, forward strand.
TTGGGTGGAGTCAGTGAAGTTATCATTTTCGTCGCTTAGTCTTCGTCGGTGAGCGTCCTGCTCACGAGCGGCTGCGCGCCATTTTTTGGATCGTAATTGTTCATTCTCTATCCAACCCCCTTCTAGTTCTTTTGAAACACTGTTCTTGTGGCTTTAGTAATCGATTCTGGGTTTGTTGGATAGTTCGTTCGTTCAGCTTTGAAAATTTTGTTTGGTTTACCTTCTCCTCCCTCCAAAGAAAAATAAATTTAATAGTTTTGCAAGAAAAATGTTTAGACTAAGTTTAAATAATACGCCAAGAATAATTATGAACAAATCAGAAAATACAAGTTTTCAATAAAAGTTTACAAGTGAAATAAGAAATTGAGCGTAAATGAAGAGCAGTTAAAATTTATAAAAATACAGCAATGAAGTTTGCCTTTTAAAAAAAATTTTCAGTCTTATAAATTATACAGTAGATATTTTTGCGACCATTTTGTCGATCTTTTTGTAGTTTTTGAATATTTTTTTGTTCACTAAAGTTTTCAATTTTGTAATTTTTATGTGGAAGGATTCCTCCTTTTTTGGAATATAAATTTCACAGAGCATTATATACATAAAAATAATTTCTTTACATAAAAAATGTCAGGGGCAGCTTAGTTATCGAGCACAATTTCAATAAAAATGTGTTGTGGTTCACGAAAAAGCCGATCCTGATTCTATCTTGTTTTCATGTTTTTCTCGCGCAACGTATTTATGCGGAGCGCGCTGCCACTTTTACACACTTCGTTCTCGCCGCTCCTCGGAGCACTACAAAATATACCAGTTCTTTTTCCTACACAAGACCGTGTTCAGTTTTTGCAGCTTATTCGAGAGCCAACATAAAATGGTACCAGGAACTTGCTAGAACCCTCGCCCTCAACTCCGTCTACTTAAATTTTTTATTGTTGGAATCTCGCCTATTCTTTGCTGGTAGAGAACGAACGTCACCTGGCCACCTCTGGACATCCCCGCCGTTATTTTCTTGCGCTCAACGTTGGCTACGACAACAACGACCCTACTTATTAGCTGGCGCATGAATCAAACCGCGTACGCGCGTCACTCTTTAACCGTGCCGGTTTACCGGCCACACAAAGAGTGCCCACCAAAGGTAGTTTAACCCGCTGAGCCACTTACCTCGATTTTTCGCTCATCATGACCGACCTGGAAATGCTGAAAAAATGGTCGGAGGAAGTCGAAGCAAAGCTAACCACCCTGACCGTTGGTTCCGCCCATCACACGACCAACCGAGAACTGCTAACAGCCCTGAAAGCCAAAGTCATCGCCGCGCTAAAACCCGCTCCAGTCTCCAACGCCAAATCTTCCAACGGCGATCTCACTCGCGATCAAATGGCATCTCTGCGTTCGTCCGAGTCCGCGCTCTCGACACTCGAGTTCACCGGCCGCCATTTTGATCGCACTACACAATTTCTCGTGCTTGTCGACAAGATATACGACACGTACATCGACTCCGACGCCACACTCGAAGCTACCTTCGTCAAGCAAGTTAAAATGCTGAAAATCTTGCTGAAAATCCCTACGCCCGACTCAAGGCAACTACGACTTCTACTTCAACCTGGGCCGAGCTGAAAGCCTGGATTACCGCCAACTTTGATAGCGGTCTCACGTCTATTCAATTGCTCACCCGGGCGATCGAGACCGACTACAAGAAAAATTCCTGCTGGAAAGCCTTCGCCACCGACGTCGATTCTCGCATGTCCGCCGCTAAAGCCGCAGTTGTTGAGCAGATACGAGTCCGCAATGCCAAAATTAACGGCAAAAGCTGTGACCACGACGACAACGCGCCATCAATCGATGACATCTTTTCCTTCTTCAGCGCCGCCGTTGTGGCAGAGAGATTAAAATCACACGCCGGCCATATCCACTCACTTCTCGCGCAAGAATGGAAATCTATCAACAACGCCGCTGATCTCGCGTGTAAAGCTGAATACTTGATAGCTCAAACTTCATCCTACTCATCCGATTTTTGACTATCTACAACACTCTCAATCTTCAAAATCCTTCTTCACTCAACCCTCTGCTCGTCATCAGCTCGGGGGGTACGATGCATCTTTCGCTCGCTTCTCCTATCTCTCATCTCTACTCTGCGCTCGACTCAAGACGCACAAAACTCAGCTGATCGACTTCGCAGACTCTCTTCTTCAACTTCTACAACTACTACGTCAACTACTTCTACAACTACAATCTCAACTTCTAAGCCCAGTTTCCGTCCTGGCACACCACTCTCCTTCAAGCCCAGCACTCGCCCTGGCAACCAACTCAACTTCCATCAACTCTCACTAAGCCCAGCGCAAGCCCTGGCACTACTACACAAATCTACCAAGACCAGCCCTAGTCCTGGCAATCCTCACCGCTCTTCAAACCCAGCTCTAGCCCTGGTACTGCTCGCTACTCTCCTTTCTACATCTTCAAGCCCAGCTACTGTCCTGGCAATCCTGACTTCTCCTTATCTCGCCGCTACCTGGCTTCTCTCTACAACTCCAAATCCAGCTCTCGCCCTGGTAAATCTACACTTTCAACTCATCTTTAGTTCTCTTCTTCTACAATTTCACCCTGATCGCCTACTTCTTCCCTTCCGAATCACCGTGCTCGCGCTCAAAACCTGCGCCGCGCGTCCAGTCAACTCTACTCATCACCCTAGAATCATCATCGTCTGGGGGGCTGTTGTGGTTCACGAAAAAGCCGATCCTGATTCTATCTTGTTTTCATGTTTTTCTCGCGCAACGGTATTTATGCGGAGTGCGCTGCCACTTTCACTCACTTCGTTCTCGCCCGCTCTACGGAGCTCTACCAAATATACCAGTTTTTCCCTACGCTAGAACCTTGTTCAGTTTTTGCAGCTTATTCGAGAGCCAACAAATGTACAAAAATAATTTTCTTTTTTCTCGGGAGGTGTCCTCCTCTTTTTGTTTTATATTACTTTTTTTGTTGGAGAATACAAAAATTCTCATCTTTTTATTTTATAATTTACAGCGTTTCTATTTTCCAACAAATCGGGGGTAGGAGAATGGCGTTCCAAAAATTAGGAACGGTTCCTAAATTTAGGAACGGTTCCTTAAATTAGGAACACCATTCTCCAAAAATTTCTTTATCTCATAAATGAGAAAAAGCCGAAAATTAGGAACCGTTCCTAAAAAAATTTTCTAGAGCCCCTATTTTCATGTTCATTTTACATTTTCTTTCCCTCAGAAATGAGCGAAAAACGATTCCGGTTGCCTACAAGTCAAAAATCTGTTTTACTCTAACCCTGTTTTGATGAGAATCATATAAAAAATGCTTTAAAAATCAAATAACTATTAAACCCTTACCTTTCTTAAAGAGAATTCAAGTTTCCTAAAAGATATTTTGCATTGAATCCATCTGCTTGCCGCCAAAAACGAAATATGCGCTCCGCGCCTGTTTTTAAGCAAATTCAAGAATTTGTTTGCTTTTCGAATGAGAAAAAAAGAGACGATTGCTTCCCCTAACCCTAACCTTACCCCTAACCCTAACCCAAATTTTAGGAACGGTTCCTAATTTTAGGAACGCCATTCTCCGCTTTTTTGTTTAAGATCTTCAGCAACGGTTCCTAAAAAATTAGGAACGGTTCCTAAAAAAAAATTTTAGGAACGCCATTCTCTCATCCCCAACAAATTCGTCTCTTACATTTCTGTACTCATTTGACGAGGATATTTTATTTTTGCTTGATAGCTTTCTCGTTTGAGTCCAGAAAAGTAGGAGTTTCTTATTAGCGCTTGGAAAATAGATGTGGTATTCTGTTGTTATTATCTGGAGCAAAAGTTCTTCAAGTTTATTTTTGCCAAGATGCAATAAATGGACCGTATCCGCTTTATCGAAGAAATGCTTGAAGTGTAAGGGAGAATATCCCTTACAATAGTGTCTGAGTGCAGAAAGCTGAGCTTATATGATTTTCCCTATGTTTGGTCGCCGGAGGGCGCTTATTGAGTGAAGATGTTAGGCAAGAGTCGCTCTTGCCCTTAGCAAACGCCTGTGATCATTTCTGGTTACTTCCGGTCACTTCCGGTTCACCTCTAAATCATTGCTATAAGTGTTCATCCATTCATTTAACTTACAAGAACATAACTGAGCTAATGCTCACTTGAAACAGCGCCACCTGGTGCATGCTCTCGCGCCCCATCTAGCGTCAGCTCTTGCGCCCCACCTAGTGGACACACAGGAATAGCTCTCTAGTGACCTCTAGTGGTGGCTCAGTTGCGCCACCTATGGTGAGCACAAAGCTTGAGATCTCATCCTGATTCATCAGTGACTGAGGATCGACTTCATTCGATGAAGGTCCTGGAACATTCTGGACACCCTTACTCACTATGACTCACGATTACGAAGGATGACATCATTTGGAGAATCTACTCGAATATTCCATCACTGTTCTAAGAAGCTTGAAGATTCATCTATCCCGATCAAGGAGCTTCTCGACTGTTCTTATTTTCCCTTTTCTGTATTATATAAAGCGTGCACTTTGCTGTTAGTGGATTATTTTATTTCAGTAGAATAAAACCGACAAAAACAACTTGACTCTCTTTTATCCAGCAGACACCAGCAGAACCCGAAAAAACCGACAGCAAGTGCAGCACCAACAACTAGGACTCATAGAGTACTAGTGGACTGGAGAGACCCCCCAGAGATTCTTCCCCTTTATACGAAGAGCTTTGGGTCCTTTTCGAAGGATGAAGAAATATTAGAGAATGTTATTTTTGGGTTATTTTTATTTTTGATGAAATCGTTTAACATCTCGTTAAACTGGATTCGCCTTTTGTTTTCCGAATCGTTTCTCTTTAGCAATGAAATACAAATAATGTCTGCGTAACTATAATTTTCTCGAATGTTATTTATCAAATCTATATATTTATTTAGAATTATTTGTAACGGGGCTCTAACTTTGGTTCTGGATAATAAATCGTTGGTTCCTACCATAAGAATGATTCGTCGGATTTTGAAGGGGTGCGGAAAGGTAGTCGTTTCGAATCTGTCGTTACAAATCCAGTATAGTGCTTCCTGGGTAGGCGCATAATATACAGTCGACTGTTTCGAAATAAGGGAGGTTTCCTCCTAAAATTCAAATCAGAAAGTTAGAATGCGGCGAAAATTTAGCTAATTAATTTTTATTTCGTATTTAATAAAACTGATAAAAATGACGATTTAGGTTATCTTTTGTCATGAAGAATTTTACAAAAAATGAAAATTTGCCCAAAATTTTGTTGGTTCTTACTTCAATGACGCAAATCGGAGATTGAATTCGGTTGAAAGTGGCTTTTCTTCCTTGATTGTCTGAGACAATGATTAGTGATATGACGTGAGTGAATCAAATTTACGCATTTCTCATGCATCCGTCAAAACAAGGACTGATAAGCCTCGGATTCTTTTCGCGCATATAAGCAGCTCCTTCTTTTCGAAAATCAGAAACCGTCACAAAATAGTTTTTGATCGAGAAACTACTAAAAACAACGAAAATAAAGATGTCCAACGAAGCTAATGCTCTCAGCGATCCAACCTTTTTAGCTGTCGTGCTCGGCTGTAAGTATATTAAGATGGATTGAATAAGTTTTTACTTCTTAATGATTAGATGAAAAATTTTGATGGTTTTAGTCTCTCTCGCTTTCTTCATTATCATTTTGTTGGTAATCTACTGCGTGTACAAGGAATATAGACGTTCGCGAGCCAATTCTACTAGGGAAGACCTTGTTCCCTTAACTCCGGTCGAAAACGTTCCTCGTGCATCAAAAAGTTATCACTTGTCTCTTCCAATCAACATCAATCGAACTTCCAGAAACTGATTCTGTCAGTATTTCTTTCTACTGGATTAAAAAGTAAGTCTTTTCAATTACTCAATATTAACATGTTTTTAGAAATAGAAAATCAAGTAAAAACTACAAAATCTCCCGAAAAACTCATTTGGCGCTAGCATCGATTGGCTGTAATTCTACTCTGATTTGTTCCCAAATAAATTCTGCTTTCGCGAAAAAGCGTCTCATTTTGTCCGAAATAATCTTTGGGAGGTCTCCTTCCGAAAATTTGATGAGTGGAATTAAGTGAAGCCTATTCGGTTTTGAGTTAAATTTGTGAAAAAGAATGATTTTAAGGCAAAATTTGATATTTTATCGCGGTTATTTACTTCTAATTTATCTTGAAAAACAAAATCATCTGGGCTTTAATTTGAGAAATCGAGAAAAATGTCTTAGGGAGGACTCCTCCCAAGTCTTTTTAATTTTTTCAAAATAAACGACGCTTTACAGTATAAGTATAAACTATTTTTACAATTTACGATAAGATTAAAGTTTTGTCTTTTCAATTAATTTTCAAAGAAAAATTGTCTAATCGGAAATATGATAAAGCTTAGAATTTTCAAAATGAATTCGATAATTTTTGACCAAATGGTTCTGACGCGAACAGCCGCAAGAGAAAGATTTTCACAGATTCGGCAATGCTCGACTTGTTTGATTACTTTCGATTCCTCTTTTGTTTTTTTCCTCGACTTACTGGGAGCCCACTGATTCACACTTTTGAAAAGATCGGCCTCGTTTTCGAGAATTATTTCAACCAAAACCAGTTTTTGTGAGTGAAATATTTTCACGAAAACGTCGCCCAAGTTTGCTTCATAAGCCCTTCGAAGTGATTATAAATCATTGGTGAGCTCTCGTCTCACAGCTTTCGCAAATCTTCTGGCTTTAGTCCATTCATATTCATTTCGATCTCAGAACTTGTTTCCCTGCGCTAGTTTTGTTAAGATCATGGAACGTTTTAAATTATTAGTCGCAACCAGGGCTGGTAAATTAGCGCACTATTTTCTCTCGAAGAAAAAATTAGTGCACTAATTTTTTAGAGACATTTTCGCGTCTTTCGCGCCTTTAGTGCACTAAAATGACACTAATTTTTCCTCTTGGGGAAATTAGTGACTTTTCGAGAGCTGATCAGCACTAAAGACGCGAAAAAAGGCTCTTTTTCATCATCTAATGGGCTCTTCCCGGATGATAGTTTCATGGAAGACGATTTTTGTCAGGGAAGAATTTCTTCAAACTGAAACTGCTGGATATTTAAAAATCAATGCATCATAAATATTGGGGAATCCGAAAATTTACTGATGAGAATTCGCGACCACGGGCAAAAATCAAAAGATACAGCTGTATACGCACACACTCAGTCATGTGAGGTTTTTCAGACAGGATTTAATGAAAAGTATCAGCAAAATAACCCGAAGTCCCGGTTTGAATATCTCAAATCGAAATTTACCCTGCTGCATAAGAATCTATCGTATGACAAACGAAAACATGATTCTATTGTCAAAATTGGGTTCTGCCTTATCGAGCGCAAAAGATTGGCTTTTTTGACTACAAGAGCAAGGTTATGTGGTTTTGATACAAACTACTGTTTTATCATTCTCCTGTAATATGCCGTGAGAAACTCGAGTCATTGCCAGATGGATAGTAGGCTGTGTGACTTTTCCATTAAAGGAATTTCTTATTTTTTGAATCGTTTCTGCATTTCGTCCGCAGCCAAAGGCGTAAAGTTGGTCGCAAAAGTCGGAATGAATTTTTTTTAATTGTTTAAATTCAATTTCAAATATTTCGTTGGAGCTTCCTTTAATAATGTATCCTAATTATTGCGTTTTCTCCAAAACGAAGTCCAAATTTAACCTTTGGGACAATAATATCGCTTAGGTCTCCGAGTTGAGACATATCGCGGATGAATATTTCATCCATGGATTTCTCCTTAAGCTTGCAAAGCTCAAGGATGATTCCCACATGAATCATCCACAGTTCCCTATTGGCTGGGCTAACTCGCCGCTCTATATTCGGCCAGCGTTTTTCCAATTGCCTAAAAGACCACTCTCCCATTTCAGAGTCTTATTCTTTTATGACTCTTGTTTTGGGTTTTAAATTCGATGCAAAAACAAAAGTCCGGTCTGACCGGATTCGGGGTTTTGTCAAGATTCTCAAATAAGTGTCAAAGTAGTAAAAAGTCGAAAATTTTTGGGTAAAAACTGAGGTTGTTTATTAATCCTTACTTTTTGAAAATATTCGTCTCGGTTCTCTGTCTCTCGAAATGCGATCTGACGAAAGTGCTGAGATTTTTGCTGATTATAAAGGTTGCTCTGATCCTAGCTTTAAAGATATTTCCGTTCCCATTGACGTAACCATTAAATTTATATGCTAATTGCCATTTTGTTTGAAGTGAAGAAATAATTGGTTCCCACGCTAACGACCCTAATTGGTTATAAAATTTATAGTCTGAGAAGGTTGCTTTACCGCATCTATTTCGGTACTACTTTGAAGTTTGAAATTCATTGGAATTTCTACGCATCGATTTTATAAGGAGGTCTCCTCCGTTACTCAAAAATTTGACGATTTATTTCACGGGAGGACTCCTCCCGAAATAAAAATTCGTGATTGGCTACGCTTTGTTTGTGGCGCAGTTCGCGGCGCACCAGAGTTCATCATCGTTTTGCTTCTGAAATAGCGAGCCTTGAATAAAATAATATCGAATAAAAAGATTGCGATCGAAAAATTTCCCTTGCGATTTTAAGGTTAAAGCTGAAAAACTTTCTTAGTCAAAATTTAATTTTACAGGAATTTTTCGTTGATTGGAAGGACTCTTCCGCAACCAAAGGTTCCATACTAGGCGTAAATTGATAGCGCATTGTAAGTCAGGATGATGGTAGAAAGCCGAAATTTGTATTTTTAGTGTGATCTTATTTTATTCTTTTTCCTTGATCTTATTTTTAGTCCAAAAAACATACCAATTGTCTTAAGGAGACAAACTAGCAAGTTTTTTATTATCGTAAGTGATATGATTACTGAAATTATTAAAATTATGAAAAACGAAACTGAATGATAAATCGTCGAGACTCCTTTAACATTTTCAACCTTTTTTATAAATTTTCCAATTTTGCCTGTACCTGGTAAAAATTCTAATTCCGGTAAAAAGGTGTAATTTGTGTGGGAGCTAAAATTATAATAAACGTCAAAGTAAGAAGCGTAATAGTTTTTCGGAATAACTAGACTTTTTCTGTCACATAAAATAAGGACGTCCGAGTTGGTGCTAAACGTTTTAGGCGGCAAAAGATGTGTGCCTTTTTCGAGAACTTTTGTTTTCATCAGGTCACTTTCTCCCGTAATAATCTTAGCACTGGTTTTTGTTGAAAGGAGGGCTCCTCCCTTTCCAATTTGGAAGCGGCAATCTTGTCTTACTGTTTTTTCTTCACAATTTAATACCGTGGATCTGTTGCCAGAAATAAGGGATTCTACGCATTTAGCTTCTTCATCATCGTCTTTTAATAACTCTAGAGGGCAATCAAGAATATTTTCGGTCTTTTTGCATTCAGGCGCAATTTGAATGGAAGACTTTGACATAATTATATGGCCTTTTGGAATTTGTTTTTGATGGAAGTCATTTCCCACTACTTCGGCGCCTTGTAGAATTTCTAATTCATTGTGGAAATTATGCGAAACGACAATTGGCACTCGTAATTTGATTTTGATAATAAGACTAAAAGTTTCAAGTTCGTCCTTGAATAATCCTTCTATCGAAATACGGTCTTTGCAAAATATTTTTAAGCAGTTCTTTGGGCTCATTTTCGGATTTAAGGCTTCGCAATGTCTAACAAATAATTCTTTTAGTCTAAAATCCATTTTCGAGATAAGTAAATTAAGGGTGTCCACATACTTATCTACCATATTTTCTGCAATTTGATCGTAAAATAAATGGACTCGATTTCTATGGATTTCGCAAAAACTTGTCTCAAGCTTGAAAATTTCCCTTCCGTTAGCTATTTCTAGGTCTTTTATTTTTCGAATGTCATTTTCCGATAGATCGACTAAAGAATTTCTTTTCTCCCCTCTGGACGTAACACCTTCGTACATTTTATGTAAGATATATCCTCACCCGGTCCCCGCAGCGGCTCCAGCAAGTGCAATACAGTTATTTATGGAATTTGTGGACATTTTTTGTCTCCTAGTTTTCTGAAAAATGTCCACAAATTTGATAAAGAGCCTCGAAAAAAATGTCCCAACGAACTTGTTTAAATTTTTTATAAGAAAGAAAATTTGATGATTTTTCTCAAAAAATAATGAGAAAAAGAATACAAGATTGAATCTAAAGACGTAAATCTAAACAAAAATTAAGATTTTTGACGAAAAACAGTTCTTTGCAGATAAAATTGGCTTCAATTACGAAAGTAAGACCAAAATTTAGAAGTAAAAGATATCAATTGAGAAAAAATGTCCACAAATTTGATACCCTCTTTTTTTGGTATGTCCCAAGAAAACCCCTTATAATCTGAAAAATGTCCACAAATTTGATGTCCACAAATTCCATAAAAAACTGTACCTATCTGACGTCGTTTTCTCGAATTCAGAAACAATCTTGCCGATACGTTTGGTGGCGCAATTTGCTTGCCTTCCAATGTTTCCGTTATTTTGGCGCATCTTTCTTCGGTTGTATCAAATGAAACCACTAGAAATGATCACATAGTAATTGGTACGTTTTCTCCCTTAAGTGGGTCCGAGCATGTAATGGCCAAAGAATTATAAATTGTTATTTTACAAAAATTTCCCATTAGGTTATTACTCTCCTCTCTTTTGATTTTCTCAAGATTATTTTCATCAACCATAAAGAGCGCAATTCTAATTTTAAAATTATCTTCCATAAAAGCTTGTCCTTCCGATGATTTGAAATATTTTAACTCGCTAGCGCCTATGCCAATATTAACTCCTATTTCTGTGATGACCCCCTTAAGTTCTATAAGAATTGCATTTGCACAAATAATGCATTCTTTCCAATCACCAAAAGGATTCAAAATATTTCCCCATAACCAATTTTTTAAGGCCTCGTCCCATTTCAGGTTCACCTTCGGCGAAACCGTCAATTTCAGCTTATCCTGGAGCACGTTCACAAAACTTTCAGTAGGAATAATTTCACCGTCGCCTTCAGAAAAAGTACTCTTAATTATGCCAAATATTTCATAATCGCTCACTTTTTTGCCAGGTAATAAAGTCCGATTTTTAACTGGATAATGATGATTTTTATCGATAAAATTATTGTTCAACAATTTTAAATTCGAGTGAGACGATGGTCCTAGGAAATTTTCGAATTTCTGAATTACTGAATCTCGTTTTTCCAAATGGTTTTCAGCTAAATTTTCACAATAAACCTCTTGGCAGACATTCTCGTTTCCGATGCTCCCGCTTACCCTATCCATAATTTTATTCGCAATAATTAAATTCAAATTTGGTCTGTGAGTATCATTTATACACATCAATTCTTGGCTTTTTGTTTCTAGTTTAGGAAATCCGAAATGAGCATTTAAATCTACAACTTTTGCATCTAGTGTTACTAAAACTTCAGTATCTAAAATTGTCGTCAACGTGTTAGTATCATTATTGAAAAATGTTTGTCCATCTACTATTATAAGAAAAAGGTGAAAAAGCCTCATTCTCGATAATATATTATTCTCCTCGGTCTAAGATTCTGTTCATATCCGGGGTTTTGAAATCTCGATGGCGTATTATTGGGTTCGATTCTGTTTTGTGAATTTTGGGTTGCTCTCTGGTGAATATTTGAAGACTGGTCGGGTTCGAAAGGATCTGTTTTTGGATCGAGTGGCACTGGGGCTGGCTTGTCGTTGATCATAAAAATTCCGTCGACGCTGACACGGACTGCGCGATTGCGCACAGCCTCTAACATGTTCTCAGTCATGAACAATTTGCGAATCATTTTCTCATTCCTGATGCACCTGGTTTCATTAACCATATGTTCTATCTCTACGGCCCCGTTATTATTCCTTAAAACCAGATACGGCCCTGTACTGGCGTTCCCATGGCCGAGAGTTTTATTATTTACGACAATCACTACATCACCTTCCTTTATGGTGTCCTCGATAAGTATAGATTTTCTCTTTATTTCGCGCTTAAAACAAATATAAATTTGTATCCCAAATTTCTCTCGCCTCCGCTTTCTGTTCCTCAGAAAAGTCTCCATAATTATTTTGAATCTCCTCTAAATGTTCTACTTGAACAATAAGATTTTGTGGCTGTCCCGATAAAATTTCTGCCGGAACTTTTAAACCTAAATTTTGCTTTGGCTTCGAGTTGTAACTGTTGTGAGCTAGCTGTAGTCTCTCCGTATCATTCATGTTTAGCTCGTCAGCTAAACTTTGGCACGCTTCTAAATGTCTCCTAAAGATTTTATGCACCCTTACAACTGGGTTGGCAGTAGGATTGTATCCCGTTGGGTTTGAATGCCTTATCCCATACTTTTTAAGAAAAATGCGGAACTCGTCGCTCCTAAATTCGGGTCCTCCGTCACGTTAAATCGAGTTTCCCGGACCAAGTGAATATTTGAAAATTAAAATAGTCATCGCCTTAATGACTGATTTCGACGTTTTATCCAAAATTGGCATAATATCTAGATGTTCTGAGAATTCGTCTAAAAATGACATTCCAAATGGCGCCGTTTCCGATTTTTTATCTAAGACCAAAAGGTCCAAGCTAAATTTCTGAAAAGGAAAAATCGGCAATGTCATGTGTCTTATTGGCTGACTTCTGTGCGGCTTCTGCTTTAACGCGCAAAGATAACAGTTAGCACGCATTTCTCGCATCAGGTAAATTTTATTGTTAATGAAAATTCTATCAACTTCCAGTTTTTTTCGAAATCGCGGCTTCCGCGCTATGCCCGTAGGACATATGGAGAGTGATGAGTATTTCTTTCGCTTGTTTTTCCGGAATAACGTAGCAAAAGTGATTTTTTCTATGGTCAAATCTCATCAAAACTCCTCCTTCCCCTTCTTGAAATTCAGCAGGCCCGATATTCCAAATGATTATCATTTAAGCGAAAAATTCCTTGACAAAAAGGGTCAGCGTCCTGCGCATTTTTCAATGCCTGTAAATCCAGAGTTATTTCAGACAAATGCCTGTGTTTGTAGTCCTGAAGAACTTCGAAATGGTTAAAATTTTCACTTGGGAGGACTCCTCCAACCCACTCTACTATCTCGCTTTGTTCAATTTTTCCGGAAGTTGATATTGCTCTGGATAGGCCATCGCAAATTTGAATTATTTCATCTTTAGCTGATGCATATCTAAGTTCTAGGTTTGGGTACTGAAAAAGTGTTAAAAGGGCTTTCCTGACTCGTGTCACTGGAAATTTTTTAAGCGCTTCACTTTCTTTATAGTTACAAATACTTTTGTGATCACAAATTACCGTTACGGGTACAGCCTCCGATAAAATATCCTTAAAATACTCCAAAGCTCTTTGAATCCCTTTAAGCTCGCGATTGCGACTCGATTCTAGCTTAAATTTTTCCTCAAAAACGCCTGACTCAAATGCAATGGGCTTAAAGTCTTGGATTTCCGTTCTCCCACTTTTCCTATTCCAAAGACTGTTCCGAAACCTTCCAGGCTCGCATCAACCGCTAAAACATAACTTTCCCCCTTACAAGGAATCGGATAAAACGTGAGATTTTCCTTGTTGATTTCGACTTTTAATTTTTCTACCGCTTCGTCAACTTCCTTGCTACCCTTAAAATCTTTATTCGAGCTTTCCTTTGCTAATGCACTTAGATAAAATTGGGCTCTTGGCAGGGATCTAGTGAAAAAGTTGCAGCTACCCATAAAATTCTGAATTTGCTTTTGAGTTTTTGGTGACTCCATTTTCAGAAGTCCTTCCATTTTATTCCTTAGAGGAGTGATTCCGACTGAATTAATCGAAAATCCCAAAAAGTTAACTTTGCGCTTAGCTATGTGCGTTTTCTTAATATCTAGAACTAAATTATTTTTCAGAATTATTGAAAGTAGCCAGCTTAGCGCCTGCTCGGTGCTATCTTTACGATGGATGAGTAAAATATCGTCGATGTAAAGTTCGATTCTGAAAAATTTCGCTAGATTCTCTGGCAGAACCAATGTCTCAGCGATAAATTGCGAAAATACTGCTGGTGCAAGGCTTAGCCCTTGAGACATTTTTGCATATTGCTAAAGTTTATTTCGGCCACTGAAGGCTGTAAATTTCCGAATTTTCGGTTCTAGCGCAAGTGTGTTATATCCCGATTTTAAATCTACAGATGTAAATAAAATCCCTGACTCACTTTATTTCTTAAGTTCGTTTATGTGGCTAGCTATGGAATAAAATAGATCTCGAATGGGTCGAATAGGCCGTTGTGGCACGTGTAAACACTCATTGAGCCAGGTTTAAAAATTTGTCACCATTCGCAATTTTGAATTCTTTTTTGGAATAAACATCGATGGGCTTGACCAACTAGAATTACTTTTCTCAATGGTTCCGTTTATTTCTAATCCCTTCAAGAACTCCAAAATTTTATTTTGATCCGCCGATGGATTTCGATAAGCAGATCTTTGCTCGGGCTGTCGAGCCGATCTCGCCAATCTCGCCGATCTCGCCAACTAGAGCGTTTCTATCGATAATAATTAGCCCCTCACCCTTATTAAAACCCGTTAAAATTCCCGTATGTAAATTGAGACCTTCGAAAACAACATTTTCCGCTCGTAGGTTTTGCACTGGATCCGGAAGCAATTCCATTTTATCCTTTTTATGTCGATCGAGCTTCTGGAATTTTAAATTTATCTTTATCTGAAAACGCGACCGAGGTTGAATGACTGTATCTTCTTGCGCGATCAAGTCTTTCGTAATGTTTTTCAAATTTAGAAGCGAAGAAATATGGACTGGCTCAGTCAATCGGGCTTCTACGGAAAATGAGTGGATTGAAATCCCTCTGACTCGGTTCGGCAATTTCTTGAAATTAATATTTAAAAATTGAATAACATTGTACCCGAGAATAATTCTATAACTTATTTTTGGCGTTATAAAAAGCTCACACATCGGAACACTTCCTCCCTTTTCAAATTTTAGATTGAGCACTGATAATTTCAAAAAAATTTTTGCGGGTCTGAAAATCGTAAAAATTCTGAAAGTGCAGTTTTCTTCAGCTTGTTGAGACGAGTCGAATGGTGGGTCAAACTCTTGATAACTCCAAGGATTGTCCGGTTAACCGGCTTGTTACCGGAAAATACGTTTCCGCTCGCCGTTTTTGTTCTAGAAATGCTAGGATGATGAATGAACCCGGAAACTGATCCTTATGGTCAGTTCGGTAGACGGCGGGTTCCATTCTTTGTGAAGAATGATTCTTTTTTCAAAGAATGGTTCTTTTTTGCGAAGAATCATTCTTTTTTAAGAATACATGAAAGGACGCATAAAAGACACTCAAAAGTTCAGAAACAAAATCCTGTCTATGCAAATAACTCAGGAGCGAGTGTGCGCTTCGCGCCAGTTATCAGGGAAACTCCTAAGTGTTTGGCATCTTAGAATTTTGATATATCCGAAAAACCTTTTTTTACCTCATTTTCTCTAGAATATTGAGAAAAAGAATGATTCTTTAAAAAGAATGGAACCCGCCGTCACCCGGTCAGTTCTACTGTGGGCAAAAAGATATTGGTCAAATATATAGCGAAACTCTTTTTAACGATAAAAATTCTAAATTTTGTATGTATTTTGTTGTTGCTGCACCTTCCTAATTTTCGGTCCCATTTTCATAAGAAAATAGAATTTTGGTGATAAGCATCTTATGGTTAGAGATATGATTCTCATTTTTTCACCCACAGAAGAACTAACTTCAACGACCAGTTTCCCGCTTTTTTTGTCATTCTAGCATTTCTAGAACAAAAACGGCGACCGGAAATGTACTTTCCGGGAAATTGCCGGCTAACCGGTTAATCATTGGAGTCATCAAAAGTTTGACCCATTGACCCGTTGATTCGACTCGTCTCGACGAGCTCAAGAAAACTGCACTTTCAGATTTTTTATGATTTCCGGACCCGCAAAAATTTTTTTGAAATTATCACTGTTTTCTCGGAGAGCTCGGATATAACGTGACCATCACCCCCTTTTAACGTTAGATTTTCTGCTTTCTTCCTTCTTAGATTTAATTCGGTTACTAGACTCTCTTCTATCAGGCTTACTGACGCTCCAGTATCCAAAAGACACCATATTTTATTGTTATGAAAGTTATCTATTGTTATCTGTATTAATGGAAAACTTTTATACACGTTGATCTTTCTGGGAGGATACCTCCCCAAAAATTTCAATAGCGAGGGTTCGTTTTTAAAGAGCAGTTATTTCCGAAAATTTCATTTATTTCCTTTTTACAAAGATATATACGCGGTTTTGTTACGATTTTCAAAAATAACAATGTAAAATAGTCACTAAAACAAGACAAAACAAAACAGGAGGAGTCCTCCTAAAAATTACATTTTATCCTAAACTAAGGAGGAGTCCTCCTAAAATTATACTTTACCCTAAACTAAGAAGGTGTCCTCCTAAAAAGTCCCCATTATTGGCTATTTTGTTTAAGTGGACACTGTCTGCTAAAGTGACCGCTCTGCTTGCAGTAATAACAAACGTAGCTCCCCTGGTTTGGGCAGTTTCTCAAAATATGACCGGATGACCCACAACCCCAGCAGATTCCCTCTTGATTTCCGATTGGTGGTTTGTTTTGTCGAGGGGCTGGCCTTGGGCCTTGTTGCTGAAAATTTTGTGGTGCCCAAGCTGGGTTCGCTCTTGGTGCGTAAAAGTTATTTCTTTGTTGAGGTTTAAAGCCGCCGCCGACTTGGTGTCTTGGGTTATAATTATGATAATTACCCGGGCTCTGAGAACTTTCTGGGTTCTGAAAATTACTTCCTTGACCTTTGAAGTTCTGCTTTCCATAGTTATTTTTGCCATAATTTTTGTAGCCATTATTTTTATAGGTCTTGCTTTGATCTTTTTGAGTCTTCTGCTCGTTTTTCTGTACAATTTTCACATTGTTGAGTGACGAAAGTTTCTTTTGACTTAAAAAATTCTCAGAGAATCTTACTTATTCTTCTCCTTCTATATTCATGCTAATAACTTGAAAAACTGCGTCACTGGGGCAAATTTTCTTTCGAAAGTGCATGTCTGCGAATTTGGTTTGTCCCTTATTATTTGGAAACATTTTAGATGCACTTGCCATTTGGACAAGTCTCCTGTAAAAACTTTGTGGTGTGTCCCTGGCTGGGTTAAATGTGAGCATTTCGATTTCACGCAAAACAAGCTTATCGGGCTTTCTAGCCACTTCTTCAACAATTTTCTTGAAAGCTGCAATATTAAGTTTTTCCCTTGGGTCTCTAACTCCCTCAATTTATCAGTGAGCCCTTCCGAAATGGTTTTTGTATCAATTGCAGCCACGATGTAGCCGATAAATTGTTTATCTGAAATTTTCTTACTTCCATTTTGCAATTTAAGGTTAAAGAGCTGATTTTCAACCCATGTTGGCAACCCATCCCGATCATCTTTATCAGTAAATCTTTTCGGTAATTTGTAATATCTTCGCCCGCAACAACGTGTCTGTTGTACAAGAAATTAAGGGCGTTTCCGATGTTATTTTCGGTAGTTGTTATGTGTTTTGGATCGAAAAGTGGAATATTCTCTACTATTCCGGGGATTTCCGAGCAAAATTGTTCGTACGTTTTTGTTTCCAATTTATCGAGATCACTTGGGATTTGTTTAAGGTATGGCATTGCGAAAACGATATACAAATTTTTGTATGGCTCTTCCTCTCTTTTACTGAGTAAATAAAGTGCCATTGCTATGACGTGAGGTTCGCTTCTATTTTTCTTCCCATGCCTTTTTAAGTATTCTTTTTTTTTATGACTCAATCGCGTTATTACCCTTTGAAAAACTCATCCAAGCTAATAATTGTTCCATTCTAACTAACTGTATATCATCAAGTGACAACCTGTGCATTTTATACGAGGGGGGTCTCATCTTAGTTTTTTCAGTCACCAGAAAGAGATTAAACAGGTTATCCCTGATAGACTATACTGGCAAAGACTGCTTTCCTAATGACTGGTATGGGCCGATGGCTAACAGGTGTCTGACTTGCTGATATACTTGCTAATTGATAAGAATGAATCCACCTAGTAAATTTACACTTGATTTATTTAATGTTAATATCTCTTGAACAGTTGGGTGGAGTCAGTGATGTTATCATTTTCGTCGCTTAGTCTTCGTCGGTGAGCGTCCTGCTCACGAGCGCCTGCGCGCCATTTTTTGGATCGTAATTGTTCATTCTCTTAGGGAACTTAAGTGGTTCGGTAAAACTATGAATTCGACACCAACATAAAATAAACAATGCTTTCCCTTAGATGTTCATAGCGGGATATCAGTCAGCAGCCGCCCTCTTTCGGTCAAGATATTGAATTTGTGGGCATTACTCTTGCTCAGCAATCATATGAATTCAATTTGTTGATATAAATGAAACAGTAATTCTAAGAACAATTTTTGTAAATGCTTCATTCCTGCAATTATAAAATGCTGCAGCATTTTCTATTTTCTTTTGGTCAGATTCAACAGCAATCTGACATTTATGCTTTTAATAAATAAGTCGAAGAGTAAACAGACTTTTTGCGGTTTTTTTTTTCATTTAATTTCATCATTTTGAGAGATAAATTTATTCGGAATGTTAATTTTAGAAAAGAATTAACGAAAATTCTAAAGATTCTGGAGATATTCAATTTGCTCGAACTAATGAAGGCAGAGGCACATAGCGCATTTGTTTCTCCAGCGACGAAGCTCATCATTTTGGAGTTTTGTGTGGCAATCCACACAGAAGAAATGTCCGCATAGCGTCACATAAATATCTTCGTCAATGTCATTTTTGCAAATTTTGCATGTTGTCATCTCTTCGTCGGACATTTCCCTGTCGCGAGAAATTCGCTGGGCTGCTCTTCTTTAGAATTTTTTAGAATTCTATTTCATGAGGGAAGAACGAGGAAAGTGGTCGAAGTGGGATGATACTTCGTCTGGTAATGCGGGAATTTTGGAGGAGGATATGCCATTCGTTACTGTTGAAGGGCATGTAGTTGCATAATTTGCAGGTTTCGCAAACATTCATCACATCTTGAACTTTGTCTGAAGCCGGCTATCGGTATGTCAAAAGCTGAGTCCGCTTCTTGGTTGTAGGCGGTCATCTGGGCAGACCTGTCCAGGAAGTCGAATTTGCTTTCCTGGACAGTTTCTGCACAGGAACTGAGGGCACAGTGTTCCTGGACAGAGTTCCGTCTAGGAAAGGCGTTTCGAAGTTCCGATTTGTAAAGATCTAGCACTCCATTTTAGTGACTACAATATCTTTCTTAGTGAATCGGTAACGCAAAATTTTTGATAGCATAAAACCAGAAAATTGTATGCGCTCCGCGCCTGATTTGAGAGTTTCATTCATTTCAAAGGTCATATATTTTCTCTACAGTTGCACATTTATCATTCAAAGTCACTTTTTGATCGTAATTTTGAATCTAGCTCCCTGCCACCCTTTAAACTCGATTTCAAAGTCATCTTGAAAGTTAAATTTACGACAGGAAATCAGTTATCGTTCCATATTGAGGAAAAATTGAAAGTTAAAAGATTAAAAGTCTCTAGATTTGCTTAGTTAGATGAGAGAAAACTGTGCAGGACTTATTGATATTAAAATGGATATTTTTTGTCTCGAGTCGGATAAAGGCGAATTAAGGCCAGCGCAAGAGCGCCTTCGAGCGGCAAAGGGCAGGTATCCATACAGTCAGGTCTTGCAATTGCGCGAACTGCAATTGCGCGGTTTTCGGCGAAAATCCCGAAAATTTTGCATTTTCCAAAAATGCTTTTTTTCATAGTAAAAAGAAAAGAGGCGAAAAAGGTCAATTAAATTGTCCCATTTTCAAAAAAAATTGACGGCTTGCAATTACGCGGTTTTTGGTGAAATTCCCGAAAAATAAAACCGCGCATTTGCAAGACCTGACTGTATATGGATACCTCGATTTTTTCGGGGCAATGCATTGAAATCATCGGTATCTATAGTATTATCTATAGTTAAATGCTTTAAATTCAATTTAAAAGGAATCCACAAGGCCAAGGCAGATTCTGCAAATGCAAATTTTTCTCTTGGGTCTGTTCTTACATATGATTACAAATTAGTGGTTTGGGCATCTAATTTACTCGAGATATTTGGGAGAGAATGCAAATTTTTACCACAAAAGAATGAGCCAAGGACTAAAGTTGATTGAAAAAAATATAGTTGACGCGTGTCAAATCCTATAAAAGTTTACTGAACAAAAATTAAAATCCTTTTTTTTTCATAAAAAGTCTGAAAATAAATCTTCTGATATCAAAATCTATCGAATTTGATTTTTTGAAAGTTTTTCATCCCAAAAAAGTCTCAACTTTTGCAAAATCGACCGTTACTTCTGACAAAATAGTCAGATCGCGCAAATTTTTGGCTGAGATAGGTTTTAAGACACAGCGAATAAGATGTAATGAGATTCATTCGAGCAAAGAAATTTTTTTTGGCCGACCCTACTATAGACTATTGTTAGGCATAACGCACAAAAAAATCAACTTTTTCCCTGTACCGTGGTTTTCCATTTTAAGAGCGTTTTTTAGATGACAGGGTTTGCTCAAAACGCTCTTAAATTGGAAATTTTCCTATCGATATAGGATGACAGTGGTTATTTTCATTTTTCAGGGAATTTCGAAAGTATGAAACAGAAAAGATCTAGAAGCAAAAGTATTTGTATATCAAGATGAGAACGTGAGTGATTTTTTCAGGATTTTCCTCGAGCGTTTTTTCTTAATCTGATCTCTTTCATTCTTCAAAATGTCAGGAGAAGAAAAGAAAAACACATGTCTTTGGCTTAGAAGAAAAAATATGCGCAGATTCTGGTGAAGGCTCAAAAAGAAAGGATGGGAGAAAGACTGTCATGGAGATCTAATAGATAATCCGAAGGAAAATGATGGGGAAGACATGCCTCAGTCACTGAGGCTCAGGGTACATTTTCTAGCCTTTGTAGGAATAGGTAAATTAAATATCTAGGAATCAGATTAAAAGCAAAAGAGCTCCGACCATGATGGTCCGTCGGCGATGGAGATTGAAGAAGAACCTCAAGTTCAAATGACAGAAGGAGCCGACACTGCCAAACCATTGACTTTAAAATGGCCGGAAAAGCAGTCAGAGATTACACGTTTTAGTTAATGATTTATTTGAGTCTAAAAATTTTTTGATTGCATAAAAATCTTCAAAAACGCTCTTAAATTGGAATTTTCGCAGATAACATAATTTGCAAAATGTTGGCGAAAACGCTCTTACATTGGGCGCTCTTAAAATGGAAAACCACGGTATTTCGAAAAGCTTGTATTCCTCTTCAAACTTTTCCAACACGGCCAAAGCGTTTTTTCCGATCTTAAATAGTTTTTGAGTTTCTTTTCATTTGAATTTAAATTTTACCATCTAAAGCACGTCCATTTCCAATATAAGTTACATCATGTCCAAGCACCAGGAAAGACCGATCGCTGTCGACTGACCTATCAATAAAGGATGCTGCTCGCCATGGGTTCAAGTCCCTAAAAATTTTTATTTGTCTCTAGAAGCTCTTTTTTTCTCAAAACTGCGATCCTAGTCTTTTACATTTTTGAAACCAAAGCTCTGTCCGATTTTTTCAAATGTTCCCTAATATACAGGGAAACCCCAACTTAAGGCCACTTTTTGGATGACAGCTAATTTGAAAAGTGGCCTTAAGTTGGGTGATTCTCCGACTAAGTTGGATGACGCTAAAATTTTTCTATTTCTGGAGTAAGGGACTGAATCATGGGAATCAAAAATGAAAGGCTAAGGGCCTTATCAGAAATTTCCCGTACGAACCAAGTATGAATTGTAAAAACTGAATGCGCCATTTAAATCAAACCTTCGGTTATTTTTTCATTCTCTTAAAAATTAATTTGCTGCAAACATGTCGCAAGAAGAAAAGAGAATCCACATGACATTGGCCGAGAAAAAAAGATATGCAGAGATTCTAGTGAAGACGCCGAAGAAGAGTGATGGAAAGAAGATTATCAATGGGCTATTTCGAAAGAAACATGATGGAAAAGACATTCCGACGCGGACATTTTCTCGACTTTATGATCAGCGGTTCAAAATCTTGGATTCTTAATCGAAAGTTTCGATTCGTAACGAAGGTTTCAAATGTCTCAGCATTTCTTGGCGCATCAAATTTATGAAATACGAGCTGCAACTCCGATGGAGGTTGAAGAAGTACCACAAGTTTAAGTGAGAGAAGATGCCGACGCCGAAAAGCCATCGACTTCAAATCGCCAAAGAAGCAGCCGAAAATAACGAGTTTTTTTATTTAAAAGTGGATCTACAATTTACTCACTGTGAATAAAAATTGCAAAAAAAGTGGCCTTAAGTTGGATTTTTTTCGGATGACAGATTTCGAGGATTTTTCAAAAAAGTGGCCTTAAATTGCTCGGCCTTAAGTTGGGGTTTCACAGTGAAACTTTCACTATATAATATGTAAGTTATTTGTTGACATTTTTTCTAGAACACATTTGTTTTTGTAATTTTCATCCCTTATTCTTGGATTTTTCATACCCTCTGTATATATCCCCTTTGAAACTTTTCTAAATCCATTTTTATTTTTACACCTTCTAGAATCTCCATTGTTTATTTTCCCAAAAAACTTTAATTCCGATATTTTACACATTTAGTCTCAAATTTCATCTTAATTAATTTTTCATTATTCCATTAATTCTAATATATTTTTCAAATTAACTCACTTTTCGAGCCATTTTTTATTTTCTTCTTTAACCGGGATAAATTTTTCTTCCCACATTCAGAATCTTTCAAATTTAAGAAAAGAAGCAAATGACTGTTTTTCCTTTCGACTCTGGTTTTTATAGCTGATTGGATAAATCCCGAATTATTCACACAAACTGAGCCTAGATCCGGTTCACTATTTTTCATATTTTATCATATTATCTCACGCTTATTATTCATTCTACTATTATTACACATATTCTTTCTAATATTAGTAATTTTTCTAGCTTTCGCATTACCTCTTTATCCAATAGTCAAGGTCGTGTTTTGCCGGAACTAGCTCCATTATTTGATTACTCTTCAAGAAATATGATTTGTTTCAAAAGTCGAGTTTTCAGAGCTAAATCTGGTAAAATTTCCGCGTTTCCGTCTCAACGACTCAGAAACTGGAATTTTTCCGTTTTTGGTCTAAGCTCGACTTTGAATAAAATCAAACTGATGAGTATTTTTCAGTTGCGCTGCCCTTAGGGATGTGTTTTAGAGAAATTCGGGCTTTTTCCCACTTCAAACTCAACAACACCTCAACCTCGCGCACCTTCATCCTAATCCTCTCTAATGACAACAACAACTCCTAATTCTAGAATTTTTTATAGATCTTGTATAAGAGTTGAGGCCTTACTTTCGGTCAGTCACTGGAGGAGTGAACAAGTCCATCTTTCGATCTTTTCCGAAGTCCCTTTCGAAGCGTCTAAATAGAAACAATTTTTAAACACAACCGACGATATTTTTAAAATGAGATATATCAAGTTTTCTTAATTAAGATAAAGCCCTTGCCTGAGGCTTAATGAATAGAGGAAACAAACAGAAAAAATGACCACAATAAACAGTTAGAACTGATGCACAGAATACAGGCGTTTTGTTCTTGCCTAGGCGGAGTCGTGGTGTAAAGAAAACAAGGATCCAGGAGCTGCAGCTCCGGGCGTGCAGCTTCAGCTTTATGACGATCAGTCTTTGGTACATTCGGGTCATTGAAGATTGCCCATACTGTCGCAGCATCCGAGATCAGTCTGAAGTATCCCAAACCCTCGGTTTTCTTGGTTGAAGATGAGACAAGTGATACTTACGTTTTCAGCTTCAGGGTTTTCAGCCCCTCTTCTTTGGTAGCGTGATTGCCATGGGCAATGTCTCGTTAGCGATACTTAGAGAATTGCCGTGAAGAACGCTACGAGACATTGCCCATGGCAATCACGCTAGCAAAGAAGAGGGGCTGAAAACCCTGAAGCTGAAAACCGAGGGTTTGGGATACTTCAGACCGATCTCGGATGCTGCGACAGTATGGGCAATCTTCAATGACCCGAATGTACCTAGGGACCGAACGCAAATCAGGGGTCAAAATTTTAAATCGCTTGAAATGAAAATTTACAATAGTAAATCGAGTATGGCGATCATTTTCTTTCATTACAGTAACCCCGAAAAATGTCCGGAAGACCGAGAAAATCACTGCTCTAACCCTAATTTGGCCATTTTGAGAGTGAAAGAGTCGATGCTTAAGTTTTGGCACCAAAAAATCGATGGGAATTGATCAAAGGATGAAAATGCCAAAAATGAAGGTAGGTTTCCAACTGCCTCTTGTTAAGCAAGCATTTTAAAGTCTTCGAGCTTGAAAAATCGAAAAAATGAAAAAAGAGGAATCGAGCTCGCGCCCTCATGCGAACCCAGCAGAAGCGATATCCACTAGGCCAGCAGTGTTGATGCATGAGGCTTACATTAACCAGGATTTATACTTGTTTTTGATTATTCTCAGAACATGACAGACCTTCTCATTGATCGTTTGCCAGTTAACAGAGTCGGCGAAGAAATCATCATGGGTAGACTGTAATCAGTTTGAGTAAATTAAGCTTTCAAAGAAACGAGCTTAAAATCCGCGGAAAAAGGTTTATGTCTGCGAGACGCGAGTCTATGAGACCTGGGCCGGTACTGTTACGTTTATTACGTAACATGTACTAATGTAAGGTTCTCTTTCGAGAGTGATCTTATGCCGCAACGCGAAATTTTGCAACATGGCATTTCTGCGAAATTTTTTCTGTTATTTTTAATAATTAAGAGAATAATATAATTCAGTTTAGAGAAATTGCTAAATATTTTATCCTCGCCAAATACATGAAGAAATTCTTCATCCGTCACGACAAGAAAACCGACTTCTGGAAGTTTTTCGCTGGTTTGTTGGCCGCTGGTGATGCCGCCGGTGCTACATCCATGGCTTTCGTCTATCCCCTCGACTTTGCCAGAACTTGATTGAGCGCTGATGTCGGGTAGGTGACCGAAAAGCATGTACTTTAGAAGTTTATGCGTGAGTTCAGAGCGCTTCTGATCGACAATTCAACGGAATCCGCGACTGTATGAGAAAGATCTACAAGGCCTACGGTATCACCGGTCTCTACCAAGACTTAACCATCTTAGTATTCGGAATCATCATCTACAGAGCTTGCTTCTTCGTCTCTACCATAGAATGAAGGTAAAAAATTCCGACAAAACTCTTAAACAAGCTCTTTAGGGCTCTCAACGAATGTACAGCGGCTCTATCGACTGCGCTAGAAAAATCCTCGCCAACGAACTCAAGCAGTTTAGCTGTTAACTCTCAGGCTGACAAAGAATTAATATCATTATTTATTTACATTTCATTTATTTAGCAGAAGCTTTTCGCCATTACGGCTTCTTCAGTGCTACAGAGAAATAGTTGGAAAATCAGAAACATAAAAAAAGCTGTTACCTTAAGTGATGCAAAGACAGAACTGATTGGAAAATCGAAAACAACTACCACAATCACTGGTGTTCTAGAGATTTTTCAAAAAGAAAAACAACAATAAGCGCCGAAATGTTGACAATGAGACAGGGGCAACCTTTTTCCGCGCGTAAAAGCCCCTGTCTCGATATAAAATCTTCAAACAAAACTTATACTCTCATGATGGACTTGAATATTGAGATCAGGCCTATCGAGAACAATATGGACTGCCTCTAATTTCTTCCTTTCTCTGAGATCTAAGTTACGCTCAAGGATTTTAAATCTTGATTGAAAAAAACTTTTTGGGTCAAGCCCAGATTCATTCATTTCCTTCTGGTACCTTTCGCATTCGATTATATGCAAGTACGGTTTTCCCCTGTGTGAAGGGGTAAAATGTTGATTGATTCTAGCTCTGACATTAATCGTCTCACCGATGTAACTGGAAGGACAACAACAATTAAATTTATAGATCGCATTAACGGCCGAAAGAGGGTCTTTCTCACTATAAAGCTTTGATATTATCGTGTTCCTTAGATTAAGTGTTTTATGAGAAATTCTTAGATTAAAATCCGGGGACACTGATTTGACGAGTTTCTTTAAATCGCTTGCGACTTTTGACACTCTTTCACTCGTATAAGGTATTGGTAAACAATGATTTCTATCAGGATTATCAGATATTTCCTCTCCCCAATTTATCTTATTTTCTGAGTCATTTGTCCCATTTGCATGGGCTTTTGCGGAATCAATAGTTTTTGATGTGTATCCAAGAGTTTCAAATTTTTTCGAAAGATCATTAAAAGCTTTTTCAAGCTGTTCTGGCTCTGAATTTCGCATTTTGGCCCTAATAAATTCTGATTTTAAAATTCCGATTTTCATATTTTTCGGCGCTACTGCCGTTTTAGAATCCATAGTGACAGATTCTTTTGGAGCACTTTTAATTTCAAGTTTGTTACTTTTTTGACTTTCATAGATGCAAAAATCAAGAAATTTTAGTTCTTTATTTTTGGGCAAATCTAGCTCATAGATAATCGATGGATGAAAATTTTTGAATCTTTCTGTGATTATATGTTGTGATCCCTTTGGAGCAAAAATGAGACAATCGTCACAGTATCTAAAATAATTCAGAATAAGTCCTTCAGACTTCATTTTTTCAATTTCTTTATTTTCTATTCGATGTAAAAAATAATTGGCCAGAATTGGACTTGTGATATCTCCCATCGAAAGTCCTTTTGACTGTCTAAAATAATTTCCATTTACTTCAACAGCTGTAAAATGGGTAAGTGTTTTTGTAAGCATGATTTTAAGAAGATGCTTCGGTATTGGTGGTAAAAGTTTACCGTCAGAATCACGATATCTTGGGAGCATTTTTACAGCGCGATTGCGCACATAAATTTCATCAAGACAAAAATCAATAAGAGTTTTTGTGCAAACTGATGGAAATAATTTTTTTTACATCTAATGAAAAAACTTCTATTTGATCATTCGGAAAAGATTTGGATTTAAACCACTTAGCAAAATCTTGGCTTGATTGTATGCCATTCCCTGTAGGAAACTTTTCAAAAATTGACATAAAAAATTTTTTTGATAGATTTGTTCCTATTGAATTTTGTTGATTAACGATAGGGCGAATTGGAAAATCTTCTCCAAAATTTTCTTTGTGCGTTTTAAAAAGAGCGTATGATGTCTTTAATTGTGCGAGTGGTTGCATTTGTATACGGAAACTGTGTTTGTTAATCGAAGGGTATTTTGACTGAAAATCACGAATAATTTTGACTGAATTATCATTTGAAAAACATTTTGAGAGAGACTCATGTATCAAAATAGCGCGTCCTTTGAGGTGAAATCGAGAAATTGGATTAATGCCGGCTTTTTCCAAATGTTTGTTCCATTTGGAAAGGAATGAATCAAAACTACCCATAAGTTTTAAAGAATGCGGTTTCCCGCCATAGGGAAATCGGGGCCCACGTGTTAATATTGTTTCTTCTGATTGTGGAAGTGTTATCGAGGTGCAATTAACAATGGTAAATTTAGAAGGTTCAGTTTTTGAGAATTTACGAAGTTTTTCTAATTTAGCATTTCTTGCACGATCACGTGAACGTTCAAGATGGGTAACTCGAGAAATAATAGAGTTTTTAAGTTCAGTAATGACAGAAAAAGAAAAATTGTTTCTAGAACATATTTGTGCCAATTGTTTTTCGAAAAGCGTATTTACCATGAGAAGATGATCTTCAGCGGATTTGATCTTTTCGTCCAGTAGTCGACGTCGTTCTTTCAGAATTTTTTTCTTTGTTCCATCTCGTGTACTTTAAAACAGCAGCTGGTATATACGTGCATCTTGGAAGCAGGTTTTCATCTTTGCATTCAGTTAAGAATAGCAGGTGTTTCTGGTTACGATGTACTTTCGTGAATCGTTGATCCAAATATTTCTTTGTTCGTCGGTCAATGGTCATTATCGTTTCTTTAGTTGCCCCTGTCTCATTGTCAACATTTCGGCGCTTATTGTTGTTTTTCTTTTGAAAAATCTCTAGAACACCAGTGATTGTGGTAGTTGTTTTCGATTTTCCAATCAGTTCTGTCTTTGCATCACTTAAGGTAACAGCTTTTTTTATGTTTCTGATTTTCCAACTATTTCTCTGTAGCACTGAAGAAGCCGTAATGGCGAAAAGCTTCTGCTAAATAAATGAAATGTAATTGAACTCTCGTCAACTAAAGAAACATTATTTATTTATTGTATTAACATGCATAATAATATTGTATTGTTATAATAGATTTTTTCTAAAAATTTAAAACTAAAAGAAAGAATTTCTCTAGTTGTAAAACATTTTGGAACAATATTCGGCATATTTTTGGTGGTTGAATGCTCTTAAGGGATCCCCCCTGATTTCTGAGCTTACGTAGGAAGCTGGTTTTGGGCGCATTAGAAAGCCCGCTTCGAAAGGAGCAAATTCTGGTAGAATCAGCTTGCCAGCAAAACATTCGCTTAGATGAAATTAAAAAACATCATTTAAGGCAAAATTTTTCAAAAAAATTTTATTGCTGCATTTGAAAGAGTAAAAAATTCTGAGTCAAATGAACTACTTCCGGCTCTATAAATTTACAAAATGACGTCATTATGAGTCATTCTGCTCAAAAACTTTTGGGCCGATTTTGAAGGGGTTTTCGATGGATTTTTTCGGAGTTCTTAGGCTCATGAAAATCGCCATCGAAAATTGAGGTGGGGTTTTGAAGCATTTTGAGAAATATTAAGGGAACCACCCTCAATTATCGGATAATCAGCATTATCGGATAATTGAATAAAAAAATTCTAGTTGTAAAACTTTTTGAAACCATTTTTAACGTTATTTGAGTGTTAGAATGCTCTCTAGCGCCAACAACTGGCCAGAAATTCTAGTGCGGTTATTATATTCGTAATCTTCACATTCTAAGCTTTCGAAAGAGCCCTTGGTTGTGTTATTTGGATGACAATGAAAAATCGAAAAAATTGCGATTTTCACGCTTAGTACAATTAATATGCATTTTCATGAACTTTGGGAGCCAAAATTTTGGGGATGCATTTATGTAAAGGGGTACTATGATATATCAAAATGATCCTCAGAATACGAGGAATATAATCATAGGCGATAATGACCGGTGCCAAAGTTTTGAAAAATCGGGGGGGGGGTGATCCCTAAAGCGCCAACAAATGGCCGAAAATTCTAGTGCAGTTATTATATCCGTATTCGAAACTTTTCAATCTTTCAAAAATCCCCTTATTTGTCCTCTTTTGATAACGACAAAAAATTGAAAAAAATTGCGATTTTCGTGCTAAGTGCATTCAATTCAGTCAGAGACGGGGCCTAGCCGACCGGAAAGGGAGGCCTCTCTAACAGTCCACTTCAACCAATACAGTCATGTACTTGGCCAAGCCGACCCGAGAGGGAGGTGAGCTCATTTCATTCAATACGGTCAGGTACGTGGCCAAGCCGACCCGAAGGGGAGGCCAGTTCATTCCATTCAATACAGTCATGTACGTTGCCAAGCCGACCCGAAGGGGAGGTCAGTTCATTTCAATCAATACGGTCAGGTACGTGGCCAAGCCGACCCGAAGGGGAGGTCAGTTCATTTCAATCAATACGGTCAGGTACGTGGCCAAGCCGACCCGAAGAGGAGGCCAGTTCATTTCAATCAATACAATCAGGTACGTGGCCAAGCCGACCCGAAGGGGAGGCCAGTTCGTTACATTCAATACAGTCAGGTACGTGGCCAAGCCGACCGGAAGGGGAGGCTAGTTCGTTTCATTCAATACAGTCAGGTACGCGGCCAAGCCGACCCGAAGGGGAGGCAAGTTCATTTCATTCAATACAGTCAGGTACGTGGTCAAGCCGAGCCGAAGGGGACGGCAGCTCATCTCAATCAATTCAGTCTTATACGTGGCCAAGGCGACCTGAAGAGAAGGCCAATTCATTTCAATCAATTCAGACTTGTACGTGGCCAAGCCGACCCGAAGGGGAGGCCAGTTCATTACATTCAATACAGTCAGGTACGTTGCCAACCCGACCCGAAGGGGAGGCCAGCTCATTTCAATCAATACAGTCAGGTACGTGGTGAAGCCGACCCGAAGGGGAGGCCAGTTCATTTCATTCAATACAGTCATGTACGTTGCCAAGCCGACCCGAAGGGGAGGCCAGTTCATTTCAATCAATACAGTCAGGTTCGTGGTCAAGTCGACCCGAAGCGGAGGCCAGTTCATTTCAATCAAAACAGTCAGGTACGTGGCCAAGCCGACCCGAAGGAGAGACCAGTTCATTTCAATCAATACAGTCAGGTACGTGGTCAAGCCAAAGAAGCGGAGGCCAGTTCATTTCAATTAATTCAGACTTGTACGTGGTCAAGCGGAGCCGATGGGGAGGCCAGTTCATTTCAATCGATACAGTCAGGTACGTGGCCAAGCCGACCCGAAGGGGAGGCCAATTCATTTCATTCAATACGGTCAGGTACGTGGCCAAGCTGACCCGAAGAGGAGGCCAGTCCATTTCAATCAATTCAATCAGGTACGTTGCCAAGCCGACTCAAAGGGGAGGCCAGTTCATTTCGATCAATACAGTTAGGTACGTGGCCAAGCCGACCCGAAGCGGAGGCCAGTTCATTTCAATCAATTCAGGCCAGTTCAAGGTGCCCAGCTTCGGCTTCAGTTCATTCGATACAGTCAGAGACGGGGCCATGCCGACCCGAATGGGGCGCCACCCACTACATTCAATTCGGTCAGAGCCGGGGCCAAGCAGACCCAAATGAGGCGCCACTCAAGCACATTCAATTCGTTCAGAGCCGGGGCCAAGCGGACCCGAAGGGGGCGCCACTCAAGCACATTCAATTCATTCAGAGACGGGTCCAAGCCGACCTAAAAGGGGCGCCACCAACACCATTCAATTCGGTCAGAGCCGGGGCCAAGCCGACCCAAATGGGGCGCCACTCAAGCACATTCAATTCGGTCAGAGCCGGAGTCAAGCGGACTCGAAGGGGGCGCCACTCAAGCACATTTAATTCATTCAGAGACGGGTCCAAGCCGACCCGAAAGGGGCGCCACTCAAGCACATTCAATTCAGTCAGAGCCGGAGCCAAGCCGACGCAAAGGGGAGGCCACTCAAGCACATTCAAATCAGTCAAAGCCGGGAGGATGCTGATCCGAAAGGGGCGCCATTCAAACACATTTATTTCAGTCAGAGCCGGGGCCAAGCCGACCCAAAAGGGGCGCCACTCAAGCACATTCAATTCGGTCAGAGCCGGGGCCAAGCCGACCCGAAAGGGGCGCCACTCAAGCACAATCAATTCGGGCAGAGTCGGGGCCAAGCCGACCCAAAAGGGGCGCCACTTAAGCAAACTCAATTCAGTCAGAGCCGGGGCAAGCCGACCCGAAAGGGGCGCCACTCAAGCACATTCAATTCGGTCAGAGCCGGGGCCAAGCCGACCCGAAAGGGGCGCCACTCAAGCACATTCAATTCGGTCGGAGCCGGGGCCAAGCCGACCTAAAGAGGAGGCCACTCTATCACATTCAGCTCGTATGATTTTTCTTATAAAATGTTTCTGCTTAACTCTATATTATTATTGTGGTTGTCAATGAATCATTCACTGAAATAATTATTATCCGAAACTGAATTAATAAAAGATTTAATTCTAGACATATTTCAAGCTAACAATAATGCTTGTCATTACTCGTGAAACACTTGTGTCTCTATTCGCTGACGTATCGCATTCGAGATCTTCTGAAAATCTTCTCTTGGTGTGGGCGAGTTACAAATAAATCATTAACTAAAACGTGTAATCTCTGACTGCTTTTTCGGCCATTTTAAAGTCAATGGTTTGGCAGTGTCGGCTCCTTCTGTCATTTGAACTTGAGGTTCTTCTTCAATCTCCATCGCCGACGGACCATCATGGTCGGAGCTCTTCTGCTTTTAATCTGATTCCTAGATATTTAATTTACCTATTCCTACAAAGGCTAGAAAATGTACCCTGAGCCTCAGTGACTGAGGCATGTCTTCCCCATCATTTTCCTTCGGATTATCTATTAGATCTCCATGACAGTCTTTCTCCCATCCTTTCTTTTTGAGCCTTCACCAGAATCTGCGCATATTTTTTCTTCTAAGCCAAAGACATGTGTTTTTCTTTTCTTCTCCTGACATTTTGAAGAATGAAAGAGATCAGATTAAGAAAAAACGCTCGAGGAAAATCCTGAAAAAATCACTCACGTTCTCATCTTGATATACAAATACTTTTGCTTCTAGATCTTTTCTGTTTCATACTTTCGAAATTCCCTGAAAAATGAAAATAACCACTGTCATCCTATATCGATAGGAAAATTTCCAATTTAAGAGCGTTTTGAGCAAACCCTGTCATCTAAAAAACGCTCTTAAAATGGAAAACCACGGTATCTAGATATCCTGCTTGCCTACACTGACGAGGTAGCTAGAAGCGGAAAGAAGTCGCTATTCTACCGAAAATTGAGGGATATCCAGGCAATTTTTCAGCCGAATAAGGAAAAAAGCATGCTTTTTTGACAGTTTATCGTTTGTACATGACTTTTAAAGCGGCAAGCAGGATTATATTACATCTAATGAAAGCTTAGACACTCAGCTTTCTCACAAATGAGATCATATGACCTCTCGAGCGAGTATACGGATGTCCCGGGCGATTTAAGAGTTCTAGTGCCTATTTTGGGACTTCCGGGCCCCCGAATTGCCTTGCGGGCATGACCCAGACCCCTCGATATGGTGCCCAAATTAAAGGTCAGGTCCTGGGCTTTCTGAAACTGTATCATATGACTCCTGAATCAAATTATAAAAAAGGGTATATATTTTCAATAATAAGCCTATCAATACGGATCTCTCTCTAACGAGAGTTGCTTTCGTGAAAAAGATCTTCTCAGTCCTTACCCAGGAGTGCCAGGACGAAGTCATCAAGACCTGGAGGCAGCTGGTTGCAGTGGAAGAGAACACGAATAGGTTCGAACTCCCAATGGTTATATTTGGACTTTATTACCCTTTTATATTTGAATCGATCTTGATTTTCATTAATAGATATTAACCCTCTGCGTGACGATCAGAAGTACCCCTATGCGTGACGCGGGTGCATTCAGTGCACCCGGCCCATCTAGAACAATTTTTCCTCTTTTTTGCCAATTTTCGAAGAAAAACAGCCCGAATTCGCTGTTGTTATTGTCTCCGAGACCGAAATACCCACTTCTTCGGCGGCGAAAGGGGCTCGAAGTTACGTAACTTGCATCAAAATAGCTGTTCTCGAGACGAAAAATAGCAAAATTACGACAATTTTTACGTTTTTAGCTTACTAAAGAAGATTTTTCTAAAATTTTACGAAGCAGGTTAGACGTGTTTTTTGACGTAGATTCTTATTCTTTTTTAATTTTTGAATTCAGGAAAATTGAGAGAGAAAAGGACAGAAAACCTTGAGCGGGTGCACTGAATGCACCCGCGTCACGCATAGGGTTAACTTATATTAATAAAAACAAAATTTTTGTTTTTATTTAATGATTCCAATATAAAGATTTGGCTGACAGGGGTCGACCTGAAATTCATAAGTGAAAGTCGCAAGCTACAATTTTTTGGAAGCGAAAAACGAACGATGTACCGCATTTTCATTAAAAAAAGATCGACGTACCGCATCTTCACAAGCCAAAATGTGCGTTCAAAAAATTTTCTCCGGCAAAAATGATCGACGTACCGCATTTTTGCAAAAAAAAACGATCGATGTGCCGCATTGGCCGATAAACCGCAAGACGGTAAGGAGTTGCGTTTGGGTTTTATTTCCACTTGTTTTAGTTCTCTTTGCACTGAAGATGGCTTAAAGTAGCCGAATGGTATATTTACATGTAATTATTTTTAAAGAAAAAAAAATCGATTAATACAATTAAAAGGACTATATAATAACATCAGTATGCAAGAAATTTCTGTTGCTTCAATAATCTTTGCCAAGATTTGGAATAGCACTTTTTTCTGGCTTCTTCCTTTATTTTGGATAATCTTTATTAGTCGACTGGAAATAATTTTTTTCTATCAGCCTAAACTAACTTCCTAAAGTTCCCAGATTAGAAAAAAAATCGAATCTTGGAACCGGGTTACGAACCAATATTTGAGTTCAAATGACATAAAATTGCACATGTTTAATTATTTAATCTAGAAATAGAGTGAAAAGCTTCAAGGAAATCTTTTATATAATATAAAAGATTTAAATTACAGTCAGGTCTTGCAATTGCGCGAACTGCAATTGCGCGGTTTTCGGCGAAAATCCCGAAAATTTTGCATTTTCCAAAAATGCTTTTTTTCATAGTAAAAAGAAAAGAGGCGAAAAAGGTCAATTAAATTGTCCCATTTTCAAAAAAAATTGACGGCTTGCAATTACGCGGTTTTTGGTGAAATTCCCGAAAAATAAAACCGCGCATTTGCAAGACCTGACTGTATATAAAAGATATAAATTATATTCCAAAAAATTGCTGAGAAGGGGGTCGAGCAGATGGCTAAAATTTTGGATCGATCAATGATCAATTCTCTCTTTGATTAAATACCGATGAAAGTAGGGGTTGCCCTGGACTCGAGCCCAAATAAGCGAGACCAAGTGTTCGTGTTTCGCTTTTTCATTAAGCGGAGGACCACGCGGAGCCGTTTGATGCACGGTTCTACTGCAGCGCACAAGATCACTCTTTGGTGCTAGGGAAGTACGTCCGACATTCCTGCTAAAAATCTTATATTTATTTAAATTTGTCTTCACTTTTGTGGCTTATCCGCGGCTGAGCTTGATTCAAATCTCAGGCTCAATGCACCCTTGATTATGTTTACTCAGAACTCACACCGAGTCTTTGCGCGAACTTCGGCCCAGTAGCTGTCTCTGCAGGCTACTGCTCGCTCGCAGTATTAACTCGGAACGCGTCGCGGCAAAAGCTTCTCCCCGTGACCCTTTGCGTGATGCTTTGCCGCTGCGCTGCTAATTGGCTCTTCTATTCTTCTCTTTTGAATTTTCAAAGCGTGATAAGTTCTTTCTCGGGAGTTCTTGCGAACTCAGGTCTACGTCTTAGAAGAGCTGTTTTGAATCTTGAATCTTGTAGTCGTAGTGTATTGTCTCTTTAGTCGTACACGCAAAGACCCAAGTATAAAAAACCAGATCAGGAATTTGACTTTCTTCACGAGACTGAATCATTGTACTTAGTACAGTCTATTCGGTGAGCGAAGTAATCGGTTCCACGATAACAGATTGGACACGGTAGCTAACACCAAAACTTGCGCTGTCACCACCCTGGAGTGACTCTGTCAAGGTCTACCCTGATCTATAGCGGACTCTTTAAGAATCTTTTTGATTCGGTTCTCGGCGTATAGGTTTTATCACCTAGCGGGGAATAAAAAGATCCGTCTACGGCGCAAAGACGAAAAACTATCCGAACGCGGCCTAGCGTATAGGCGATTCCCTGTGACATCGTTCACATTCCCCTGAAATACCTGGAGAAGGTTTAGTTGACGCATTAGCAGTAAGCATGAGCAACAGCATAAGCAGTTAACTTACACTTTTCTTTTTAGCTAGGCCCAAAAATATGTCGACTTATTATTCAAAATCGACATTTGATCTCTCCAAAAAGGAGCTCTTGTTACGACTCACTTCCTGGTCGTACTTACCCAACTAAGCATTCGACAACAGACAAGGCTGATGTGTGTTGACATAAAGTCTCCAATTAATCGCCCGGGCAACCTAGATTAATTAGCACACTTCCGCTCTTTATCAACTGTGCGCACCTTAATCAGCTGCTTTCCCGCGCTTCTCCCTGTGCAAGATCCAAATAGTATTATTCAATAAAGTGAGCTTGAAAGAGTTGGACGACTTTCTATCACTAAGAATCAATACAATACAATAGGCATTACCAAATTGTATCACTGGTAACTGCACAGATTGAAAACCCAGAGACCTCCCACGAACGAAGACTGAAACAACATCAAAGAGAAATTTCCAATTGTGCCGAATCCAGATCCTGTTGCTGAGACTTGTAAGTTAAAGTGTGAATCTTGGGAGTGGGAAGAAGGGCAATTTGGAAAAAGTGTGTTATCTTTTGGTGGACGCCTTCTTTGGATCTTTTGATTGCCTGGTTACTTTATCGTCGTGATCTCCACGCGCTTGTGGTCTCCAACCGAGCCGCGCCGATTTCGAGCGCCGCATCGCCGCACGAGTGACTTCCTACCGCGACGCCGGAAAAACTTGCGCTAGTGGTCTCCAACCGAGCCGCGCCGACTTCGAGCGCCGCATCGCTGCACGACTGATTTCCTACCTCGTCACCGGAACTCGCGTTGCTCTCCCCCTGCGCAGATACACATCTTCTTAGTTACAATAGTAGTTAACTACCCACTGCGTTTTGGTTTTTGTTTCGAGCACCCGCTTGGTTCAGTAAACACAAATAACGACTATCAACCTCGATCATCAGCAACCCGCTGAGTGATCACAACGACGGTCGTACGTGCTGATATCCGCAGAAATCCGCTGCTCATTATCAGTGACCTGCTGCGCTAGTTGCAATCACACGAAGTATCCCGCAGAACTCCTCATTAGCAGCGTCCTGTCATTTCTGAAACCTGCTGAGCTGAACTCAGAAGAGACTTCCCGCTGCGACTGACGCCATTCCTCCCAGTCGAAATTTTAGGGTATCTCTTGCTTATCCGAAAAACGCTCGCTTGCCTGTCAATTCGTCGGAAAAAACTCATCTGTGCAAAAGCGCGTCTCTTCCAAAGTCAAGATGGGCCTCAAACCTGTTGCTGAACTTACTGTGGCCGAGCTTCGAGCGGTCTGCAAACGCCTCAAATTGGACACTAAGGGCCTGAAGACTGATCTCCAACAAACTCTTCGCGCTGATGCAAAGGAAATTGGATATCGCCGAACGGACGATCTTAAAGACCATGTCATCAATACTGACAACATCGATACCGAGATCGAGGATGCACCAGTCACGACTGCTAGTGGCGCTTATCCTGCTCTCACATCTTTTTCATCGATCATCCCAGTACCCACGACGGAGTTGCCATCGGTAACGAGTCCAGCGCCTGTTCCATCATCGACTTTTGCATTCCCCAAGTCTTGCTCAACGGCGCCGATCTCGATCACAAGTCTTGATTCCATGACTGCGTCTTCGATGTTCACTCCTAAGAAGAGCAATTCAAGAGCCGATTCTGTCTCTCGCATTCTGGATGGATCTACTACTACTATATCGCCAGCCTTTGGTGGTCAATATGGTCTTTTCGGAAATCGCCTAAATTCTGGATTGAACTCGAATAGGAACGTGATTGGCCAATCGACGCAATTTGCAAAGACTTCGCCTCCTGTGACTCCGCCGATGAATCAATTCGCAGTCAACTCTGCTGGCGCAAGCACTTGAAAAGCCAGAGACAACTTAAGGGTAATCCTATACATCGGCGCGGCGCTGCTCGCTCGATCCGCGCTACGCCAGAACCTATTTTTCACTAGCCCATAGAATCCGAACGGAGTAAGAATTTTCAAAATTCAACAAGATTTAAGATGCTTAAACTCTCTACTATTTCTCTAGCAAAAATGAAAAAATCGGCAACGAGGAACCATCTGAAAACCGCCGGTTTTCTCCAAAAGACATTTCCCGCCACATTTCTCATTCAAATTTCACAAAACTCAGATGGTCTGGTAGAGAATCGTCTGCTCTACAATTCCTGTTTCTTAGATTTTGATTTTGTGCTCTCAATAATTTCATATGGTCATTTGAAAAGAGCGCTATTCTTCCTCGCGCCTCTTTGCTTCCTATTTCTCACGGCGCGCTCGCGCAGAAAAGAATAGCACTCTCTTCAAACTATCAAAGAGAATTATTGAGAGCACAAAATCAAAATCTAAGAAACAGGAATTGTAGAGCAGACGATTCTCTACAAGCCCATCTGATTTTTGTGAAATTTGAATGAGAAATGTGGCGGGAAATGTCTTTCGAAGGAAACCGGCGGTTTTCAGATGGTTCCTCGTTGCCGATTTTTTCATTTTTGCTAGAGAAATAGTAAAGAGTTTAAGCATCTTAAATCTTTTGAATTTTGAAAACTCTCACTCCGTTTGGATTTTATGGGCTAGTGAAAATAGGTTCTGGCGTAGCGCGGATCAAGCGAGCAGCGCCGCGCCGATGTATAGGATTACCCTTAAGAAAAAAGTTCTGACATCAAACTCGTTGTCTCGCGAGAGCCGCAGGAGATTGAGAGTCTGCTTGACCAAATTCTGAATTTGGGAAGTATCTATGAGTGGAGCGACGCGCAGCGCATGATCGTGCTCCGAACTAAGCTCAGTCCGCAAATTCAGCGAGAAATTGGAATGTCGGGTCTTGGAAACTTCAATGATGCCGCGGAACGACTCCGTAAAAGATTGGGATTCAGTCATCAAAAACTGACGCTGTTGATCGAAAAGCTCTCTCGTGGACTGTGACGGCGAACTTCTGAGTAATTAGGGACCGCGAGGCCCTAGTTACGCGGTAAGCCCGCGCTCTTTACGGCTTAACCGCAGAATAGCTCCGTGCACTATAAAAGAAGCAGTTCGGCTGCAGTTGCTCAGTCTCATAATAAAGTCTCTATTGAAAAGAGGACTTGTATTTATAAGCAAGAGAAGCAGGCAATTCGGCAGAGCATCCATCAGTTTTATACTGGTGAAGAAGACAGAACTCCCCGAAGAAGAAGAAGAACAAGCCGCCGCCGCCACCTGCTTTGGACTCCGTAAGTTTTTCAATCAAATTTACGTAAAAAGGCGAAAAATTATCTGAAAAACTTTTATTTTCCTTGCCTTTGTCAAGGAGCTTTTTCAGAAATAAAAGGTGTCCCCCTTAATTGGAGAGCTATTAAATTCACGGAGTGATTTTAAATAGCTAATTAGAACCTATTCCATTTCCCCAAACAGCGGACGGCCACCGCGAAATCCGTTTCCAAAAGTTTTTGGAAGCGAAGTATAAAAATCAAGCCAAAAACGGAGAACTCCTTCGCGGGTCTCAAAGCTCTGGTTAGCCGAAGGGTTGAATAAAATAGTCAGTACCCCGGTAGGCTTAAAATTAGTTTATTTTCTTTGTTACGAGTTATTCGAACGGTAGCTCTTATATTGAGAACCGGTTTTAGAGAAGCGCGCCGCCAAGCGGCGCGAGAGAAAAGTGGCAGCGAGCGCGTTGGAGCGCGCTGATTGGTCCGCTTGAGAGCGAAAACCAGTCTAGCGAGATTTCGATTTACCCAAAATCCAGCGCCCCTTTTGCGAATAAGCGCCGCCTAACGAGCAATTTCGTAGCTTGTCGGAGCGGTTTTGAATTTTGCTGAAGCGTCAGAAATTTATTTTTCTCTATCGTTGTCTGAGTGGTTTCCTCTTTTGGTAACTAAGGATTCAGTTGATTCTTTGAAATTTCATCGATCACCTGCACGATTACAATGGACATTTAGGAATGGGAATTAATAATTTGGATTTAACAAAAAGTCACTTTATTAGAGTAAATTCGAGCATTAAAATTAATTGCCTCCGAGCGTGGACTATTTTGCTTTTTAAACAGGATAATAATTCTGACAAAACAACGCTTCTTAATCAAATACTCAAAAGCCCATTAATTACGTTCACGTCCAAATTCTAAGCGAGAACGGAGGATATTATCTTTATCCCTTGCAATTCTGGGAGAGTTGTTCGAAGCAAGTCGTTGGTTATAATCGCCTTATTTACAGCTTCAATAGTTTATCTGAAGAAGGCCTTCAAACCATCGTTAGCGTCAACTCACCCTTATTGGAATCTTTCAAAACTCTCGATACCGCGCATAAACTCGCCGAGAAAACTCCGAGCTTTAAAGCCCTTCTAGACATGGAGGAAAATTCGGAAGCATTTAATTTCGATGATATTAAGATCGAAGAGGATCTTCTTGCGAAGGAGCGCAAAAATAAGGAAGAATCGCTCCAAAAAGCGACCTTATATGATATGAACTTTTTCTCATTGTCAAAACCTTTGGACTTGTATTTATTAGCAAGAGAAGCAGGCAATTCGGCAGAGCATCTTCCAGTTTTATACTGGTGAAGAAGACAGAACTCCCCCGAAGAAGAAGAAGAACAAGCCGCCGCCGCCACCTGCTATGGACTGCGTAAGTTTTTCAATCAAATTAACGTAAAAAAGGCGAAAAATTTTCTGAAAAACTATTATTTTCCTTGCCTTTGTCAAGGAGCTTTTCTCAGAAATAAAAGGTGTCCCCCTTAATTGGAGAGCTATTAAATTCACGGAGTGATTTTAAATAGCTAATTAGAACCTATTCCATTTCCCCAAACAGCGGACGGCCAGCGCGAAATCCGTTTCCAAAAGTTTTTGGAAGCGAAGTTTAAAAATCAAGCCAAAAACGGAGAACTTCTTCGCGGGTCTCAAAGCTCTGGTTAGCCGAAGGGTAGAATAAAATAGTCAGTACCCCGGTAGGCTTAAGGGATCCCCCGATTTCGCCAATTTTGACGTCGAACTACTTTTTCTGGGCTTAGCTTTTTAAATGGTTGATAGCTCATTTTGAAGCCCGTTTCTCAGTGAACAAACTCTAGTACAGGAAAAAATTTTCATAAGGGGAAACACCTCGAAAAAGCGGGCTGAATACATAGATACTCGCGAAAACCCCCGTTTTGGGCCTTTTTCAAAGTCGAACTAGTTTTTTTTGCTCTTATATAGAGCCCTAAATCAATTTTTATTATCTTTCTTGATCCTTTATCTACAATCTCTAGTACAGAGAAATCGTTTGGTCAAGTAAGAAAAATTTTTTCTTAAGAAAATTTTTTTGATGCCATTTTGGCCCTTTTCTGGCTCAAAATTGCTCTCTAGCGCCGATATATGGCCGTAAATCCGAATGCGGTTATCAGATTCTTAGTCAGTGCGCTGTAAGCGTTCGAAAGACCCCTTACACGTTTATTTTCGATGACATCGAAAAGTCAAAAATAATTGCGATTTTCACGCTAAGTACAAATAACATGCATTTTTACGATTTTCGAGGGTCAAAATTTTGGGTAAAGATGATCGTAAGGGGGACATATAATATATCAAAATGATCCTCAGAACACGGGGATTCTTAAAATGCCGCATAGACACCCGTCATAAAGACTTGAAAAATCGGGGGATCCCTTAAAGTGAGTTTATTTTCTTTGTAACGAGTTATTCGAACGGTAGCTCTAATATTGAGAACCGGTTTTAGAGAAGCGCGCCGCCAAGCGGCGCGAGAGAAAAGTGGCAGCGAGCGCGTTGGAGCGCGCTGATTGGTCCGCTTGAGAGCGAAAACCAGTCTAGCGAGATTTCGATTTACCCAAAATCCAGCGCCCCTTTTGCGAATAAGCGCCGCCTAACGAGCAATTTCGTAGCTTGTCGGAGCGGTTTTGAATTTTGCTGAAGCGTCAGAAATTTATTTTTCTCTATCGTTGTCTGAGTGGTTTCCTCTTTTGGTAACTAAGGATTCAGTTGATTCTTTGAAATTTCATCGATCACCTGCACGATTACAATGGACATTTAGGAATGGGAATTAATAATTTGGATTTAACAAAAAGTCACTTTATTAGAGTAAATTCGAGCATTAAAATTAATTGCCTCCGAGCGTGGACTATTTTGCTTTTTAAACAGGATAATAATTCTGACAAAACAACGCTTCTTAATCAAATACTCAAAAAGCCCATTAATTACGTTCACGTCCAAATTCTAAGCGAGAACGGAGGATATTATCTTTATCCCTTGCAATTCTGGGAGAGTTGTTCGAAGCAAGTCGTTGGTTATAATCGCCTTATTTACAGCTTCAATAGTTTATCTGAAGAAGGCCTTCAAACCATCGTTAGCGTCAACTCACCCTTATTGGAATCTTTCAAAACTCTCGATACCGCGCATAAACTCGCCGAGAAAACTCCGAGCTTTAAAGCCCTTCTAGACATGGAGGAAAATTCGGAAGCATTTAATTTCGATGATATTAAGATCGAAGAGGATCTTCTTGCGAAGGAGCGCAAAAATAAGGAAGAATCGCTCCAAAAAGCGACCTTATATGATATGAACTTTTTCTCATTGTCAAAACCAACCAAGGTGACAATTTGCCAATATAACAGATCACTCCCCATCCTCAATTGGATAAAACTTGCCACTAATCAATTGGAACGGCAAGGGGTGACCGATCTTAATCTGGAGATCGAAAGTTTAATAAAGGCGTTACCTGCTGCCGACCAAATTTCTCTCAATACTGATTTTGCTAATTTGCCCGAAAAGACCAGAGGAATTTCGAGAAATTCCTTGACCTTCTGAAAAAGAGGTATAGGAAAAACAAAGCGGTCGCCCTGAAAAACCTTAATGACCTTAAATTCGGAAAGCCGACCGATATGAGGTCTTTCTTTCAACAGGTCAGAAGCTTAACTGAAGAAGCTCATTCAGAAAAGCCTAATGAGGTCATCGAAGCCTTGGCATGGGAAGCTTTTAAAGGCAAATTGCCGAATTACCTGACAAAGGAAGCTATGTTTAGAACGGCTGCCAATCGATCCAGAGATGAGCAGATCTCTCTCCTCGACGATTTGTATGCTACGGCTATAGCGCCAGCAGATCTGAACCAGATTTCCCATAAAAGGTAATGGCAAATCAGCAGACTCCGAGAAGGAATCGCTGAATGCCTACGGTAAAAATCAAAGTCATAATTCTGGCAAGAAAAAGGGTAGTGGAGGAAATAATAAAGGGAATAAGGGGAAAAAATGGTATAATAAAAGAAGTGATACCAAAAATAACGGGGACAAAAACAAAAATCAAGGAAAAGATGAAAAAGGCGGAAATAAAAAGAAAGACGGCGATAAAGGTAACAAAAATCAAAGGCTCACGTTGTTTGTAAGAAATGTGGGGTAAGGCCCACTATGCCAACGAGTGCCCTAGTGTTTTTTAGCCGTAAAATGATCATCATTCATGATCTTTTCGCGTTTCTTTTCTTTCTCTCGTTTTTTAAAAAATTTTTTTCTGCCAATA
Organism: Oikopleura dioica; assembly: GCF_907165135.1. Classification (NCBI taxonomy): domain Eukaryota; kingdom Metazoa; phylum Chordata; class Appendicularia; order Copelata; family Oikopleuridae; genus Oikopleura; species Oikopleura dioica. The sequence goes on from NC_137295.1 coordinate 2,173,257, forward strand.
TTTTTCCTGTAAATATTTTTACGTTTTGTTATTTTGAATTCCCATAAAAAGCCATGGGACATGATCTGCCTGTTTCCGAAATTGAAATCGTCCAGTACGACAACGACCACATTCTCACTTATGAGGTCAAGAACGTGTTATTGGACACTGGGGCCAGTTCGAGCTTTATCCGTAAGAACATGGTCCCAACCAATTTTAAAACTTCAAAGGTTTCGGTTGCACTCACCAACGCCTTCGGGAGCAGCATGTGTAGTATAACGGAGAAATTGTCATGTTCTATCAAAATTGACAATAAAATTATTCCGGATGTTGAGATGTTGGTCATTCCGAAGCAGAATCGAATCGATTTTAATGCTGTTCTCGGATACAACGTCTTAAAACGTTTTAAATTGAACCTCAATGGACCGACAAACAGTCCTCTCCTTCTAAATCGAATGAAAATTGAGTGCCTTAATGAGGAGGTTGAAGAGGTCGTTAAACGAACGGAAAAGTCTGCGCTAGTGGCTAGGGAAACTAGCTTTATTGGGCCAAATGAAACCAAATTTATTCGAGTAGTTAGAACCGAAACACATAAAGCGCCGTTAGAGTTAAATCTTATCGGGTCCGAAGGGCTCATTGAAAGAAATTTGGCGCTACAGACATATACTTTAACCGGCAATCATGATCAATTGTCGGTCAGCAACCATAATGATCATACAGTTGCTATTAAAAGAGAGCTGCTATTGCAGATTTAGCTGAGGAAATGCCTCAGCAGGTCTTAAATTTTTGGTAAAGAAAGCTGATTTACCACTGCGTGAAAGAAAAACTCATGAAAGTGAGTTTGCTAAATGGAAAAAGCGGCGAGACCTTCTAGTCGCGGACATAGATATGAGTTCCGACATTGAAATGGTCGCAAATACCGCGCCGATTCAATACGTTAAAGGTCTCCGCCAACTCCTTGACCAATATAGCTGGAACTGGTCAAGGTCGGCATCAGACACAGGTCTGTCCAAGCATTATCTATGTGAGATAAAGCTCAAAGACATAACTCCTGTCTATCATCGGCTTTATCCGATTGATGCCCACAAAATTGAGCCAGTGGAAGAGAAGCTCAAGGAAATGGTAGAAAGTGGAATTCTTGAACCAACCGTTAGTGGGTTTAACAGCCCTTTACTGACGGTGGTAAAGAAATCAGGGAAATTAAGAGTAGTGAATAATTATTCTGCGGGAGGTGAAAATTCGATTAACTCGAGATTGATCCTTCCAAGATTCCCCACTCTTCCCGTTCGAACCCTTTTGGCAAAATTGTCAACGGCCATCACAAAGCTGAAAGAAAGATTTCCCGAGGATAAAATTATATTTTGCAACCTTGATTTGGCAAATGCTTTCTATACTCTTGCGATTCGTGAAAAGCATCGAGAGTATACAGCCTTTATCTTTGGAGACAAACAGCTCCAATATCGAAAGATGTGCCAAGGGTTGGCATCAGCGCCCTCCACCTTTCAAGCTTCAGCAAATAAAATTTTGTACGAGATTGAAGGTAACGAGGAAAGTTTCTTCTGTTTCAATTATCAGGATGATTTCTTGGTAGTTTCGACAGAAAGAAATCATCTTCGCACTTTGGAAACTATATTTAGGAGAATAAAGGACTTCAACGTCGTAGATTCCCTGGCGAAATGCGAATTTTTAAGAAATCCGTGAAAATTCTCGGGTTTGTTATCGATGAGTCAGGGATAAAAGCTCCAGAAGCCAAAGTCGAGGCGCTTCTGAATTTGAAAAATCAAGAAACAGCCAAACAAGCGATGAGTTTTAATGGATGTCTTAATTATTATTGTAGACTCATCCCAAAACTATCCGCACTTCTCTCCCCAATTGCAAAGGCAATTTCTCAAGGGCGACAATTTAAACTGACCGAAGTCATGAAGGACAATATCGAAATTCTTAAATCACACATCAAGAACGGAATCGGTGTGTGTCATCTCGTTTATCCTTCAGATGAGCAAGAAAATGAACACATTTTCGTCGCCTCGGACACAAGTCAATTCCAGACAGGTGCAATTATTGGCAACCTTACGCTGGACAATGACGAAATCAGCAACGTTCGCGTTTGTGGATATTCGTCAAAAGCTCTTGAAGAACCCGAGACATTCTTGTCCGCAAGGGCAAGGGAACTTGCGGGCCTTATGCATGGCATCAACTCATTCAAAGACCTTCTTCCGAAGGATGCTAGGCTCATCTTCATAGTTGACCATAAGTCACTTGAAGATCTCCACTGCAAACCAAGTCTTAAACCAAGCAGCGGGACAAGAGCAAGACGAGCTTACAGCTCTGTCATGGAATTTTCTCGTGCTAGAGTTATCTACCTACCTAACACGAGTGATATCATTAAAACTTGTGATAATCTGTCACGACATCCAATCTTTGAAATTGACCACAAAGCTGTTTTCCATCCCTCAATTCTCTGTCCAAAGAGGACCAAAGAGAATTCATCGAGTGACCATCTGAACAACTTAAAGCTTCAGATTCCAAGACCAAAGGTCGATGTCAGAGCGATCATCGATGCCCAGAAAAAGTGCACTGAAATATCTGGGATTCGAGAAAATATTGAGCAAAACAAGTCTAAAAACAACGATTATTTTTTGCTCAATGATCTTGTCTATAAGAAGGTCCGTAACAAAAAACTTGTTGTTATTCCGGAAAGCCTTACCATAGACATCATCAATTATTTTCATCAAGCTCTGTTTCACATCGGAGAAAAACCCCTGCTCCAGCACCTTAATAAGAATGAACATTTTCTTTTTAAGCAAAAGGGAAAACATGTCAAAGCATGTGTTAAAAGTTGCCTCAGATGCAATCATATTCACCGTCGCTACAAGACTGCGGACGTCAAGCAGAAGCTCGAGCCGACATTACGTCCATACTCGGCTGTTTATGCTGACACGATGCACTATGTCTGCGAAGGAAAGAAATTTTATTTTTAACATTCCTAGACGGATTTAGCCGTCGGCTAACAGCAAGACATGTCCGGTCACTCAAAGCACCCCATATCTGCCCCGCTCTCACTGAACTCATCTATGAAGCAGGCGCGATTGGGAATTGCCACATGATTCTAGACAGTGGCCCTGAATTCCAAGAAGAAGTCATGACTCTTCTTACATCATTAGCAGTCAGTCATAGCAGAATTTCTCCCCGAAAATGTCAAGCGAACAGCATCATCATATCATCATCAGTCGGCCCCTTCCGCTGGACGTCCTGAAAATGGAACCTGAAGTCGACCAGAGACAATGCGACGTCGACCGCTGCATCAAACACTACAAAGCCAACCGTTGGGACAGGAGAGAATGCACGGAAAACCTCGCTAATAAACGAACTTTTGCCCTACTGGATGTGATCGAGCGATAATTCCGATTGTAACTGCAGTCGCTGAAAGCACAAGCAGCATATGCCAGATCTCATGAATCGCATCTGGGGAAAAGATTCGCCGGCGCTCCCGCTCTTGTTCTGGCAGCAGCGAACCTGGGTCTTAAGGGACCTTATCGAGCTGGCTGAAGCGCGACTTCAGGGGCGCTTCATTGATTTTTGATATGAGCTTTTTCGAAATTCTTTCTGCAAACATTATCTACAGACACTCTTCTTTTTATTGCAGCTCTTAGTTTTTCTTTATCATTCTAAATTCAGTCGCTATCGTTAGGGACCGAACGCAAATCGGGGGTCAAAATTTTAAATTGCTTGAAATGAAAATTTACAATAGTAAATCGACTACGGCGAACATTTTCTTCCATTACAGCCACCCCGAAAAATGTCCGGAAGACCGAGAAATCACAGCTGTTTTCACAATTTGGTCGTTTTGAGGGTGCTAGAGTTGATGCGCAATTTTAGTCCCCAAAAAATCGAAAGATAAAATAAAAACCATTTCTAAAATTGAAAAATTTGTACAGGTTTGTAGGGGTCCCTGGGTGCGCAAGCCTTTTGAAGGTTTCAAGAGTGAAAATGACTCATCATCATGGCGCGAGAAAAAACGAGGCGGCGGGTTTCGAACCCGGAGCGCCAGCATGCCGATCCATGACGCTACCGATGCGCCACATACATGTACGTTATCCTGAGAAACTTTATTTATAAACTTATATGGAAACCTCTTTGTTTCAAAAAAATCGGGGTCAAAAAAATCGATTTTTTTATTTTTGCAAAATTAGGCCTAGTAAAACCTAGCCGACCATTTTTAAAACTCAAGAATGATTTTTTCGACTCGTAAAAAATTAAAGCAAGATAATAAATCCGCAAATAAAGAAATTAAAATTAAAAAAAAAACATGTATATATAAACCATAAGAAAGCGTAAAATTTGAATTATTTATATTTTCTCCCTAAAAGGGTGTGGGTGGGGTTGGGGACATAACTGAGATTGATCACCTCAGAGACCGCCGCCGATCTCAAGCCCCTTAAATTTAATAATCAAGGAACGGGGCTGAGACGGCCGAAATTTAATAATCAAGGCTGACCAACTTTTTTTCTCGTTTGTGCCCGTAGAATTTTTAACCCTTTTCCTTCCCCCTAGCAGTTTGATTTTTATCTATTCAATCAGGTTTTCTCGCTTCTTTGGTCAAGAGAAATTAAGGGGGAGGTCGACGTGAATAAGAATTTTTCGGACAAATTTCCCGAAAAATCTGATTATGTAATTATATTTTGACTTCTCAGTTGGTAAAAGAAGGGTATTAAGAATCTATCGGCAAAGAGTTTCGCGAGTCTTCGCAGAAATTTCGTGCACTTCTTTACCAAAAGTGGCAGAAGAAAAATCACGAAAATATCAGAAAATTGCCAAAATGGTAATTTGGGGTCCACTTTGAGACAAGTTTTCGACCATTTTTTCTGGTCAAAAATTTTTCTTCTCTTCGCCGATAGATTTTTCAAACCCTTTTCTTCTCCCTTAAAAAGACAAAATTTTTCCAACCAATCAGGTTTTTCCGGAATTTTGTCCGAAAAATCCCGATTCTCGTCGACCCCCTGAAACTAAATTTATACCCATGCAAAATGGGTTGAGTGTCTAAGAACGAATGGCCTAGTTGGCACAAGATAGGGTCGGGTAACCTCTGTAGAGCGGGTTCGAATCCTGCCTGGGCACTCTTAATTAATTTTTTATTGGTGGAAGCGCAGGCTCGCTCGCAGTGAAAACTCGAAACGCGTCGCGGCAAAACCTTCTCGCCCCGGAGCGCCACCATCAGAGTAAGACTGCGCGCTTGAAAGTGGTTCGTTCCTGAAATTTTAATTCTTTCCAAAGGTCAATATCTCGGAAACGGAAGGGATTGGGAAAAATTGAGAACACAGTTCAATTTCTCTGGTTTCAATACCCCTTTTTTCATTCATAACTCTCAGAACTAAATTTTGGTCCGATTTGCGTTCGGTCCCTAGCTATCGTCGAAAAGACAAGTTCAACTTCAAAAGGAATCAGCACTTTAATTTTGAAGATATGGAATTATAATTACATTCACCGGAAAGCGCAGAAAATTCTGTACAAAAGTTACCTAATGGGGTTATGATGGTCGTCACTTCCAACCTTTCGGGATCCCGAATGTTTCGGGATTTCCCGAATCTTTCGGGATTACTCCCGAATCATTCGGAAATTTCGTTGAGGATTACGTTATGAAAAAGTGGTATAAATGCCGAATTCGGGCATTTTACTTATCAAAAAGAGAACTCTAGCTGCTTTCGTCAAATTCGATGGTCTAAGAAGGCCAAACATTGTTTCAATTGTGAATTTGCAGTCAAAGAGAATGTGTGCGCTCCGCGCCTGTCTTATAGAGAACTTCATGAGTTATAAATCCAATTATTCGTGTAAATTATTTTTTCCTTCGTGCCTTCATTTGCTTCAATAAAGATGTACTTAGACGTTACTATTTTGCTTTAGATATTTTCTCGGACAGAAATCATTCAAAAATCATCCCCGAAAGGTTCGAAGACAAAAAGGCCCTTTTTCACTGCGAATGTTTCGGGAAATCCCGAAACATTCGGGATACCGAAAGGTTGGAAGATTCAACCGGTTATGATAACAATAACCTGCCGTGTGCAAGGTGAGCTTTTCCGGAGTGTATCGGTTCCACAGCGGGCGTTCGCGCTGCGCGAGGCAATATTTTGGCTTGTTTGCGCTTGATTTCCGCAAAGCGCACGCTAATAACTATGGATTACAGATTCTTACCACTACATCAATGATTTTCATAAGACCCCTTTAGGTAACTTTTGTACAGAATTTTCTGGGCTTTCCGGTGAATGTAATTATAATTCCATATCTTCAAAATTGAAAGTGCTGAATCCTTTTGAAGTTGAACTTCTCTTTTCGACGATACCGACTGAATTAAGAATGATAGAGAAAAACTTAGAGCTGCAATAAAAAGAAGAGTGTCTGTAGATAATGTTTGCAGAAAGAGTTTCGAAAATAGCTCATATCAAAAATCAATGAAGCGCTCCTGAAGTCGCGCTTCAGCCAGCTCGACAAGGTCCCTTAAATTGAAAAATACGAACGACATTGCCAAGCAGAGTTCCAAAACACGCGTGCGTACGTTTGCACGCACTCGCACGCGGATTTTGAAAATTGTTGCGCACGCGCACGCACGCGCACGCGAAGATTGGGATAGCGCACGCACGCGCACGCGAAGATTGGGATCGCGCACGCACGCGTTATAATTAACGATTTAATTAATTAGAAAGGCTAAAAAAGCTAAAATTCGACAATTCTACCCTTTTTGCGCACGCGTGTTCGAAAGTCGTTTCCGCACGCGCACGCATGCGCACGGGAAATTTTAAATTTCTCCGCACGCGCACGCACGCGCACGCGAGAATTTTGCGTTTTTTGGAACTCTGTTGCCAAGCTTCGATCTGTATCTCTTCATCAAGGAAAGAACTTGGACAAACTCACACGAAACTTTGCGAAGCTCCAAAGCGCCGTCCAGGTCAATCTCAATGCAACTCAGGACCAGCTAGCGCGAATCGACAACGATATTTGCCGACTCAATAACCGGATGTTGGAAGCTCGATTCGAGGACTGGGCCCGGATCACCGTCGACAAATTCATGGAGGACATGGATTATCAAGTCGCCAGTTTGGAGAAAGGCTTGATTCCGAGCCGTGTGGAATGGAACAGACTCTTTACGTCTGCGTGTTGGGGATCATGCATTGCTCTGGAACCGAAAATCTGCGAGCGATGCTGTGAGAACATGCTGAGAGAATTTCCACAAAAATTAAAACCTTAACTCTACGGGCTGAACATCACTGAAAACTCTCTCGACATCCACATCCAGCTCTCTTTTCCAATCATCGAATCCGCACCTACACGACTGTATCATGCAAACTCCTTCGGAATCATCTCAAAGGACCCTTCAACCGAATCTCCTGATCGCCCCGGACATTTCCCCGTTTGCGACATTGATCCAGAACGAGTTTTACAAAGTTGACCGCTTTAGCTGTTTAAGCGCTCGCAAAAACATGATCTGCCGGCACTCAGCAATCTCAAGCGCTTCATGTCTCCGCGATGTCTAGAATTGCAACATCCGGAAAACGGCTACAAAAGCAACCTGTTCCTTCGCTTTCGACAGAAATGGACTCATCGTTTACGCGGCAGAGACAGCAATCCTCAGAAACAGAACGGTCTTGTCCGATATCGGATCGGCCCACGATACCTTCACTGGCTTCAAATATTTCCACGAAACAAGCTTGGAACAGGAAGTCTTTTGTTCTGGATCGCAGCAGCTCATCAAGATCCCAAAAACAAGCATCGTGACGTCTGACAACACCAAGATCGACTTCAGAGGAGCAAGAAACAACTTCACCTTCAGCGCCGCTCATCTTGACCACAACGACCTCACCGATGACGTCGAGGACCGTCTCGATGACTTGGAGGATGTAGTCGACGACAACTTCACTCGTTCAAAATCCATATCTCTAATCTCTAATGGTATTCTCATTCATTCTACTCTCTCAATACTGATTCTCTTCACTTGCATGTTCTGCAGGCGAGTACGCGGACTCGACAAAGCGATAAATAGGCATCTTCAACCACTTGTATAAGCTAGCGCCGTTAAGTTCACACCCACGTCCAACTTCTTTTTTTTTGGTGGAGTCAAGCCACTTCGAGTCCTACCTCTGGAGAGCCTGGTTAACAAGTCATAAAAAGATATTTTTTTGGTCCGATTTTAATTAAAGAGGGGGGCGGGAGAGACTTGGTTGACGGCAAGTCTGGCTCTGTATACGTAACGGTTGCAGAACGGGCTTTCCTCGATACCACTTAATACTCCTTACTTTTTATCGCGGAAGCTAACTCCACGCTGACCGACCCACATAAGCGGCCTTTTGGTAAAGGCGGGGGTTAATTGCTCTGATCGGACACTAGGATTAGAAATTAGCGAGGTCTAGCGTTTTACAGTTCAACTTATATATGTTGGATAAAGTAGCTAAGTTTAATCGCTTGGTCAACCCTGTACTCCGCTTTGATTATTGCAACCTTCAATACTATAATCATTTTTATCAATAGCTCTTGACATCATATACTCAACCCACTTTTCCTTTAAATCTCTTTGTTCTTTTATTGTGCGTGTGTGTGCCTTTCCGAAGATGCAGGATTCTTCAAACAACGACAAAACAACTCTTCAGAGAAGAAAACGTTGGAATATTACTGTATCTAATCTGTTTCTCAAAGTCCACCCTTATACTACGGTGTAAAACTTAACCGCTCGTGCCAGTCAAAATTTATCCAATCAATGTGTTTGTGTATTTCTTAACCTTCTACAGCTCTAGAATTCTGGTGGTGGGTGATGTGTGTTGACATAAAGTCTCCAATTAATCGCCCGGGCAACCTAGATTAATTAGCACACTTGCGCTCTTTATCAACTGTGCGCACCTTAATCAGCTGCTTTCCCGCGCTTCTCCCTGTGCAAGATCCAAATAGTATTATTCAATAAAGTGAGCTTGAAAGAGTTGGACGACTTTCTATCACTAAGAATCAATACAATACAATAGGCATTACCAAATTGTATCAAGGCATCACTTGTCTTAAATATCTTGTCACTTGACAAAGATTTTTTGAAAAAAAGCGAAAAACTAAATTGTTTCGAGAGAAAAGACATCGGGGATATTAAATAACATAAGGACTATGCGGAAACTTGCGAACAAATTGCGCAGAAGCGTTTCAAAATAAAACCGCATGATATCTTTGCACTTGTGTCAGCATAAAGCATGAGCGAGAAATACAAAAAGGACCTTTCTTGCTCTGATTACAAAATCAAAGCACCAAAATACCAATCATCAGTACTATTGAGAGTTGGCTGCGCAATAAATGAATTTTTTCATCTTGCTCAAATATGTCAAAACCAAAGCATATCACGATCGCTATTTCTCATCTACTGAGTTGTGAGGCAGGTGCAAATATAATTTAAAGCCTTGATAACAAAGAACTGAATGACTGGAGCTTATTCAAAAGCAAACTCATAAGCATAATGGGACGAACTAAAGAATTCTACAAGCATGAGTTTAGTAAATATCAGAGAGGTGCAAATTCATTCGGAGTCTGTATAGCAAATCTAAAAGCATACTTCAAGAAAGGTTACAACAAAACCACTATCACTCCTTCCGATGAGAAAATTATTCTTGAAAGATTCATCGATTGCCAGAACCCAAGACTTAAAGAGCTCTTTTTACGTGAAAAATCGATGCTGTCAATCGAAAAGAAAAATTTAAAAATATTCGACTCAAACTTCAAATCGATGTTTAGCCCGAACGGCAAATTATGAATAGCCTCATCGAAAAGCCCGTAGAATTTTGACCAAAGTTACGTTAGTGGCAACACGCGAAACATATCCGAAAACTGGTAATCGAGAGATTACTACAGTTACTTGGTGTGAGACTTGTCGCCCGCAGCTTAAAGCTCCTCTTTTCAGTGCAAATACCCCAGATTCAACGCCGAGCGCTCCGGGTAACTGAATTAATCTCTTGATCACAAGTTTCCGGATTCATTCTGCGAGTCGCCAATAACGTAACTTTGATCAGAATTTAACGGGCTTTTCACTGAGACTATTCACAAGTTGGTCATGTTAGCCGATCGGGCTTAACATCGATTTGAAGTGTGAGTCGAAAATTGTTAGACATCTCGTGAACAAGAAAAGGTATAGTCATAATTTTGAACTGTTCTTTTCACTCAAACCTAGCTGAGGGTCTAATCTGTGGCATGGTGGGGTTTAAAATTCTAGAGATGAGTCATTATTGCGTAATAGACCTCTAAAGTTGAACTTCTCTGAAAATCGCCATTTTCCCTTTTCCAAACGACCATTTCCCTTTTCTGAAAGAGAAGAACATCTTTCTAGACTCTCTATCTCTCTTTTCCAGAATAAGGCCACCACTCAGGCCCTTTCGATAATTTCACGAAACTAAAGTTTAGTTACTAAACTTAAAAAAAAATTAAATAAAAACCATAAAAAACTAAAAATAGGGACAATATAAATTTTTAAATCAGATGGTGGTGGGCGGGGTGTGAGACGGTAAAATACAGTATAATAATGCATGACGATGGCACACGCACGAAAACGGACGAGGCATATCCGCAAAGCCGGATAGACCTTCTCCGGGCCCTCTCCGGGCACGTGGCGTTGCTAATCGTCATAGTGCTGAAAAGGTGCTCTAGTGACACCACTAGCGCCCTCCACGGTGAGCGTAAATATCGCGAGCCGAAAGCACATCAACACACATGTTTTATTGATAATAAAAAGACCGCAATGTCTCCTCAAAAACTAGCAACAACAAACAAATAGAGATATATGATAGTAAGTATTTGAGTAGTAGGTGATAGTTTGATAGAGGTAGAATTACTATTAATACGGGGTTAGGGACGCAACTAAGAATGATCAACTCAGGCTTCTCCCAGCCTTTGTCAAGCCCCTCAAAATTGAAAATCAAGGGACGGGGCTGAAACGAGTTGTTGACTACGTGAAATCCCTTTGACTCCTTGGGAAGGATAGCCAACAAATATTCACTTGTCCAAATCTTTCATCAGCACCTATTTTTCTCAGATTTGTAAAAATAACTATCAATGATCTTGTCTACACTAGACTCTACACTGCCATGATAGACACTGGCTGTTCAAGAACTTGTATAAGATCTGACTTACCATTTATAAATAAGACAGCTGAATCAAATAAAAGACTCACTTGCGCAAACAATGACTCGATTCGAACACGCATTTTCTGTAGCGAGATTGTTATGACCGCATAGTCTAGATCTGGACAATTGAAACTAATAATAAGACCACTCGTTACTGAAAAAATATCTGTCCCCATTATTCTTGGTCTTGATGCGCTCAAAAATATGTAATCATTAACAATCAGATAATCAAAACAACGACACCGGACTTTTCATGCTCATTGTTTAAAATCTCAGCAATTATCGAGATAGAAGAGGAGAGTAAATCACTCAAACTATTTCAATCATCACTACAAATAATTGCGTCCCAAACAAATTTTAAACCAATTATTGGATCGTTTGGCGATGCTAACACTGAACGAAAGCAGCGCTTTAATAGTTGCTTCAGTTCATAAGCTTAGTTAGTTCATAAGCTTCAATTTGAGCTATAGAACGTCATAATAGCTCGCGTTAATCAAAAGTTGAAAATCTTGAATTTTCGTATCTGACGATTTCAGTCAACTTTGAGGCATCAGATACTACTGATAACGTTGAGGTGCAAAACCAATTTTTGGTGTGTCGATAGAATGGACCCTAAGCTTTCTTCCAAGGCGGAAGAATGCAATTAGTCTGGTCCCACGTGCCAGAATTCGACCAAAATCTGAATTCTGGTCCACCGAGCCAGAATTCGTTCCAGAGTTTAATTCTGGTCCCCCGAACCAGAATTCGCCTATTTACTTCTAGTCTGGCCCCAAGGACCAGAATTGCCATCTGACTACGAATTCTGGCTCACGATAATCTTCATATTTCCTTTCTTCTTCGTTCCAGCTTCATCAGATGTCCACAGTAGTCCATTGTTGCAATTTGAACGCATTTTTTCTTCTTCGACGATTTGACGATTCTAGATAAAAATATTTTATGTTTTGATTTCAGTCATAGAGTTTAATCTAAAATGTCAAGCTATCGACAGCTAGAGAACGTATTTATCCGATTCATAACAACTACAAGAAAAGCTGGGTTTCCTGCCTTAGTGATCTCTGATGAAGGAACAGATTATCGCTTTACTACTGGTTCTCCGTCTGGTCAATATTATACTTTTCAATGTGAGGATTCTCGTTGTAAGCGTACCTTGAAATTGCTTGTAAGTTGTTTTCTTCGTTGATTTCTTCCTGACTCTCGCTCTTTAATCTCATGATTAATATTTTAAGCTTTCACCTCAAATTTCTGAGACTAAAACAACAACAACAATCAAAAGATTGCCTGATGGCACGGAAAAGACTAAAAAGCGAAATACGTGTAGTATTATTCGAGGTGCTGAGGGAATGGAAAATACTGCGAATTACACGATAATTGGTGCTTCAAATGTCCATTCATGTACTGTAGATGGAAATGAAGAAGAAGAAACTGAAATCAAAGCAAAAATTATCGATGCAATTCGCGATTTTCTTTATGCCAGTGGAAAGTCCCTCGAAAATGCTACTTGTCAGGACATTCGGTCAAAGCTCCTCAAGATTCTCATCTACGATTATGGCTTTTCCTTCTCTGAAGTTCGTTACAATTTCCCAAGCCGTAACAAGTTTGATTCATTGATCCGGTACTTTTACTGTTTTTATCATTTATCATTCATTTATCACAGTTACCGCTTACTTAAGGGACCTGGCCGAGCAGCGCGCGCCTGAACTTCAGGCGCAAGCAGTATCTGATAAAAATAAGATATTTCAAAAATTTTTTGGGAAGGATATCTACTGTCTCTCAGCTTTCTTCTCGTGTTCTTTATTTTTCACTAGCATAGATTAAAGACTCACAAATTTAGAAAAAGAGAAGTAAAACTTTAAACTGCATCAGTTTCTTTACTAAGAACAATCAGATCACGAAAATCATATCATTGAAAAGCCCATTCAATTCTCTATAAATCTTTTAAACTTAGCATTTGCGAATTGTTGTTTTTTGGTTCGTGCGCGCTGATAAGTTATAGAACTCAGCGCACGGAGGCGCATGTGGTGCGATTATGAGCCTCGATCGAGCCAAAATAGTGCAAATGCGGGAGATTCCCGCCGTGATTGCGCTACATTCCCGGACTTATCAGCGCGCACGAACCAAAATACAACAATTCGCAAATGCTTAGTCTATATTATAGACTAAGCTATCGAGACTAAGCTAGGGTTCCGCACGATTGGACCAAAAATTTATTTTTTAATAAAATTTGGAGATTCCACCAAAAATATGCCAAGGAACTCATTCCTGGCCTCTGTTTTCCCCAAAAATCCCCCCTTCAGCCCTTTTTAGGGCTTCAAAGTAAATTTTGCCAAAGAGGCCTGCTGCGCGCTGATTGGCTGGCGCTCGTCGCGGGAATATAAATCGGGTAATGCTAACCACCGTCGCCCTGGAGTTGGCTGAGTGGTGAGCGCTTCTCTTTGCAAAGAGGAGGCGGCGAGCTCGAAGCCAGCTCGAACGCACCCCCTTTTCCATGTTTGGCTTTCTAGCTTCAACATGGAAAACGCGGATGGGCCTCGAAAAAGAAAAATTCTTTTTGAGATTCGAGCTCACGCCCGTCCGCCAATCCTTTTTGAAGGACTGCGCTCACCACTCAGCCAACAGCTACTTGGGGGGTGGTCCCGTTTACCGAGTTTCGACTCGAAATTTCCGGAGTCAAAGTTTCCGGACATTTTTTGGATTTTAATCAATCCCCCCGATTTCGTCAACTTTGACTTCGAACTACTTTTTTTTTGGTCGGTTTTTTAAAGGTTTTTAAAGGATGAGGGCTCATTTTGAAAATAGCAAAGTTTCGAAATCTTCAAAAATGGGATTCTCAGATTATTAATGAATTTTCTTGAAATTTTTACTTGTTTATATTCTGCCTATTTATGATATGCTTATTATTTATTATTTTCGAAATATTTTTTGCTTTATATATTATCTGGTTATTAGAATTTAGTCATTATAAATGATAGACACTTTAAAAAAGCGAAAAATGATCAGAAATAGCATCATTTGGGCCCAATTCTGATGGAAAATTTTTATTTTTGAAAAAGCGGCCAAATTTAAGCTTTCTATAGAGCCCTTATTCGTCTAATTCTATCGACTCTCAAAAGTGGAAAAATTGCGGGACCCTGCGAAATTGAGTGAAAGAAAAAAGAGAAGTTATAACGACATAGTGATTTTCAGAATTTACATTTTAAATTTACTGTGGAACAATGACAGATTTTTTAAATTTTCGCGGTATGAGCGCTAGCTGGCGTTGGTCTTCCTGTAGGCTTCTTCTTTTTCTCTCTTCGCGCTGAGTTTTCTGGCTTCTAAAAGCCGCCATCAGCTTCGATTCTGCTTCGTGCGGCTTAAGATCATCCAGCCATTCATTCAGCTTGTTGAATTTGGCTCGCCCGTTTTCGTACATCTTTTCGTGACATAGATTTTGGATTGATTTCTCAAATCCCTTGAGAGTGGCGAAGGACGATTCTTAATTGAAATTCAGATATGCTTTATTCAAAAGAAAATTACCGACTGCTCTGTTCGAGCAACTAATTTTTCTGTCGTCTGGCAAGTTCAAATCCTTTAGAAGCCCGAAATCCTTCATGTATTTCTTCAGACTTCCACCGACAACAGCAACAGCAACAGTGTTCAGTCGCTTGATTCTTGTTGCGGAAACCTTCTGGAATCTTTCTTCAATCAGTTCCACGGTTTTTTTAGATTCCTCGGATGAAGACATCAGAGCCGCCTTCTCCAAAAGACACGAATACGGCTCGTTTGAATCAACAATCGTCTTCATTCGCTGAATCACTGACTGGAACAAGTCTTTCAATCCCAGGAAAGACAGAGCTTCGTTGTTCACCTTTGAGATCTTCTTGTGGAAATGATTGATGTTCGCGCAGTAGTTCAGGAACAATGTTGCAGCGTCGAGCAAAACCCCATTATCTCGACCGGAGCAAAGTTTGTGGATCTGGTGAAACTTGCTGTCCTCAAAACTTCTTGTCATCATGTGCTTTGTCGCGTTCATCACCGTCGGAAAATGTCTCACAAGAGCGCCCGAGTTGCGACAGTCATTACCGAAGCGCTTGCCTATTAACATTAATTGAGAAAAATCATTCGAAGGAAGTTACCTAGATCGTGAGAGAAATTCTTTGTTTGGCCAGTCCCGGAACCTTTTATTCTGGTGCTCTCCAAATCGTATTTAAGAAGCAGCTGAAGCGATCGGCGACCATCCTGTTGGACGTACCCAAATTTTTCTGGTTTTCCGAAGACACTCTTCACAAGTTCCAGTAAGGTAAATGCTTCTTCATTGACCTCTTTTAACGCAGAACAGCTGTTCTTGTCGCAGTTCGAAACGCAGTGCATCGCACAAAAGAGTGATGGAGGTGCTTCCTTGTTGATTTCCCGCGTCAGTTTTTCTGCAACGATTGCGTTTGCGTTGATTTGAGCTGACTGCTGGTCAGACATAAGGAGATCAATCTTCTCGCCGATGACTCGTCCCAAACTGGTCTTGTTTATGATCGCAATCATTTGGTCGGCAATTATTTGACTTGTACCTCCGATCGAACGCTCGGTTCCGATGAGATGAAGCTTGCCAGACTCGTCTATCAGCCCGACTGAAATCGTTTTGGATGCATCTAACATGGCTGCGCCGTCACTTGCGAGGTGGAATCGTTTGCCTTTAAGAATGACATCTTTGGTGTGCTCTTCGTTCAAATACTTCAATGAATCACGAAGTCGCTCAAACCAGTCAGGCGATGGAACTCTTTTTTCTTCGCCCAGAAGCTCGGGATAATACTTTGCTGTCGTTTTAAAGAAATTGTGGATGCTACTTGCTGTTTCTCCTTTAATAAGCATTTCCAGCGACAAGTTGATAAATTTGGGACTCCAAGTTCTGTTATCACCACCTTTTCCGTTACTAGGAAGTTTCCCGCTGCGAAGAAAAATATCGGTGATCGGCGATTTATCTTTAACCAGTTCCGGCTCATCATTTGCTTCCTGGATTTTGTCGACAACTTCATCTTCTTGGATTATTTCTTCTGATTCAGGCATCCATTTTTCCTCAAGCTCACCAGAATCTTCAATGAACACCTCGTTCATTTTGTCGTTGTTGTCTTCGTTGATTTCAGTCGTTTTCAATATTTGCGACAGACCAGTCGATCGGGTTCCAAGATCTTTCGCCGCAAAAGTAACGCAATCTTCCTTCGAAAAAAACTCGTTTTCGATTCGAAACCAGTGCTCAAGGTCTCGACGAACCTGATTTTTTTTCTTTGTCAATTTCATTCCTTTCAAGCAATTGTCAAAGACAAGTTCTGGTTGGTTTGTGATGATGTCTATGAAGGAGGATAGAAAAAATAACTTAGATGTATCATACCTTCGAGATAGGGAATTATCGCTGAATAAAATCCAGAAGTGTTTCTCGAATGTTTCTTTGCAATTTTCTCCCATTCTTCGGAATTCTCTAAGATAGTTTCGAGGTATTCTCTTGAAAAGCCGGTGAATCGGACTTTCGTGTTGGAATGCTTAATAATAAGCGGTGCGCGAAGGAACTTCATAAAAGATCGCTTGTTGAAAGAAAACATCTTGACGATAAAATTGAGAAATATTACTCGCTCAATGATTCAAAAATTCGAATGAATTTTATTGCGTTAAAAAGTTAGGCTGAAATTGTAATCTAGAAAAAAAATTAAGTTTTCGAGAAAAAAAATGCTTTTTAATTTCTAGAACTTCTACGTCAAGAAAAGACTGAGACAGCACATCAAGCGCAAGAACAGAAACTTTATTTGAAAGAGAGTAGAGTTTCTAAAAGAAGAGACAGCTATCATTTTTCGCCCCTAGTCCCCCTATTTAAGGGATCCCCCGATCTCACCAACTTTGACCTCTATCTACTTTTTTGAGCTTACGTAGCTGGTTTTGGGCGCATTAGAAAGCCCGCTTCGAAAGGAGCAAATTCTGGTAGAATCAGCTTGCCAGCAAAACATTCGCTTATGCATTAGAGGCCGTCAAAGTGATTAACATTTTGAAAAATGGCCATTTTAGGTCATTTTCAAATCGTATCTACTTTTTTGGGCTTTGGGATTCAAAATCTTTTCGTTTATCTAAAAGTATAGACGCTAATCTTTATTTTTGGTAGAATCAGCATGATCGGATAAGTTAAGAAACGCGACGAATGTTTTTGCACAGTTGGACAGTCACTGGCGATAAACTTGGTGGATAGATACTTCTGCAGGTCGATTTGCACTTTGAGAGGGGCATTAGACCAAAGTGAGGGGTTGAATTTTGAGGCAGTTTTTGGATTTTTTAATTATTCTAATAAGTTCTTTCTGGTTTCATAAGAATAATCATTCTTCCGTTATAAGAGGGCCTCCAGAGGCTGCTTCGTTTTTAACCAATCAGAGCGCACCTAGCTTTCTCACGGCGATTCATAACAAACTGCTAGAATTAAAACTACCAGCACAAGAAAACGGTGAATTTTTAGAGAAACTTTCAAAAAGAAAAACGATTTTTTATTTTATCGCTATCATAATTTGGCAACGCGAAGTTCGTGCTGCCACTAGAAGTATGAAAAACCGAGAGAAATCGGCGACTCCGATGGTGAATCGGAATATTAATATCATCATTTTTTCGCCGTATTCGAAAACCTAAACTTTATAAAAAGTCAATTCTTAATACAATAAGGATTTGGATTTTGAAAAATAAGGTCCTCCAATCGTGCGGAACCCTAGACTAAGCTACTATAGCTCTATACTATAGACTCTATAAGATTTGTGGAGAATTGAATGGGCTTTTCAATGATATGATTATCGTGATCTGATTGTTCTTAGTAAAGAAACTGATGCAGTTTAAAGTTTTACTTCTCTTTTTCTTAATTTATGAGTCTTTTATCTATGCTAGTGAAAAATAAAGAACATGAGAAGAAAGCTGAGAGACTGTAGATATCCTTTCCAAAAAATTTTTGAAATATCGTATTTTTATCAGATACTTCTTGCGCCTGAAGTTCAGGCGCGCGCTGCTTGGCCAGGTCCCTTAATCTTTGCATTAATAATTTTGTATATAGTGTTTTCAAAGACAGTCTCAAGCCAAAAACTGAAGAAATCGAAACAATTGCCTCGTATGAATTTACTGAAGAACAAGCTAAATACAGTTATTTATGGAATTTGTGGACATTTTTTGTCCCCTAGTTTTCTGAAAAATGTCCACAAATTTGATAAAGAGCCTCGAAAAAAATTTCCCAACGAACTTGTTTAAATTTTTTCCTAGAAAGAAAATTTGATGATTTTTCTCAAAAAATAATGAGAAAAAGAATACAAGATTGAATCTAAAGACGTAAATCTAAACAAAAATTAAGATTTTTGACGAAAAACAGTTCTTTGCAAATAAAATTGGCTTCAATTACGAAAGTAAGACCATAAATTTAGAAGTAAAAGATATCAATTGAGAAAAAATGTCCACAAAGTTGATACCCTCTTTTTTTGAATATGTCCCAAGAAAACCCCTTATAATCTGAAAAATGTCCACAAATTTGATGTCCACAAATTCCATAAAAAACTGTATGGGGACACCCTTGTTCTTCGAAAATTGGATGATGATACCCTTATTTTTTATACAGAAGAGAACCTTGAGGTGTGCACTGACTTGGAAGCGCTTCTGATAGGTACATTTTTGAATGATATATGATAAAAGCAGTATAATTACCTTTTCAAACTGAATGTTGTTGCATTGCTTCATCAAATGTCCGCAGTAGTCCATTGTTCCAATTTGAACGCATTTCTTCTTCGGCAGTCTGTAATTGATAATTAGCTGAATTATAATTTGTCCATGATTAAATAAGTTTGTCTAGATGGATCTTTATGGAGTCTTTGGAAGGGCAAATTTGAGCAATGCCTCTTCCTTCAAGGACGTCTCAAGAACAAGTTTGGTGTCACTCTCAATACATTGCTCTTTGCCTGTTTACATACTGGAAAGAAGATGGAGGATTATCAAGAGTTATTTAAAAAATTAAAGGTTATTTTTAAGGATGTCACGGGTCAAGAATTAAGCGCATCTCGCTTAGTTACTGATCAAGAATGTGGGCTTAAAGGAGCAGCTGAGAACGTGTTTTTCAATGAAAAATTTGGCAAGTTTTGCTATTTTCATTATGTTCAAAACAGAAAGAAGGATTTTGCGAAATTCAAAAAGGAACTTTAATCCTCAGGTTTACTTTTGCGGTATTTCTTCGTTATTCACCTTCTTCCCCTTCTTCCTGATACCATATCAGTAAATTTTATTGAATGGTTGAGAAATGACCTAGCTAAATCCAAGGATTGTGTATTCTTTGAATATACAAAAATTGATAAAGACCACATGAAATTGATCGACGCAGAAAATCTAACCATGAAACTTGTACTCGATAAAAAACTCGAAACACTCGAGAACCGGTTCAGATCTCATGCAGGATCTCTTTCTTGGTATCAAGAACTCGTTGATGCCAAAAGACTCTTTGTGGATCGCACATCCAATACAGTAGTTTGGAGCGATCTAATCGTGAATTTAGAGATCTATTCCGAAAGAGCTCCAACAAAAGAGTGGTTGATAGGATTCAGCTTATAAAGGTTATGATGTTCGAGAAAAACTTGGCGTTTCTTATTGATTTGATCGCAGAGAAAAGGCTCGTCCTCAATCTCGATCTACGGAATTATCCGCGAAATCAACTCAGAGGCTCCTTAAATTGGTCCATGATCAGGCTCAATCATCCTTTGACTATCCCGAAATTTTTGAAATTCTCGGTAATGCCTTCCAGAAATCTGACCTTTAAAATCTTTCTACCTTTTCTATTTTTCTACTTTTAACATTTATTTTATATTTTATGAAGCATAAAAAAACAAAAAAAACAATAAAGATCATTTATCTGAACTGTAGTTAACATCTTTGTCCAGCATCAGCAAATCGCAAAGACCAGAATTCGAATCAAGAGCTGAATTCTGGCCCCTGGTGCCAGACTTGAGAAAATAAGGCGAATTCTGGTTCGGGGGACCAGAATTAAACTCTTGAACGAATTCTGGTTCGGGGGACCAGAATTCAGATTTTGGTCGAATTCTGGCTCGGGGACCAGACTAATTGCAACCCTCCTGCAAGGCTACTCTCGAACGTCTTACCAGGTGGGAAGGCTTTTCTAATCAGCTTCTAATCACTTTTGTGCTTTTTTCCTCGTCAAAAAACACCCAAAAAAGGTGTCAAAGAGACTCATTTCGAAAAATCGGCTAGTGCAGTTTTTCATAGCTTGTCTTGATGCATATTTCCAGCAAGTTTGGTTAGATTCGGCCAGAGAACCTGGAAAATAGAAAAAGGTGCGGGAAGCCTAATTATAATCTATTTTGATGATTCGATTTGCATTGATTCTTCCTTTGAAGACCACCTTAAGACACTTGAGTTTATTTTCAAAACTTGCTACGATTATGGTCTTCTCCTGTCTGCAAAGAAATGCAATCTATGTATGAGCGAAACCGACTCTTAAGGCCATAAAATTTCAGCCAGCGCCTACCCATAAATACCAAGAGGTTATTAAAAAGCTTGAGCCGCCAAGAAACAGAAATGAGCTAAAAAGATATCTTGCTATCCTAGCACCTCTATAATACCTAACAAGTCACAAAGTTGACTACTTTTGGACAGATGAACATCAAAAAGCGTTTCCAAAGATGAACGAAGAATTGCTTAAGGAGCCAACCTTACCGCATTTCCAATAAGGATCAAAACTCTTACTAACGACTGACAGTTCAGAGAAAACTGTCGGCGCAACATTGTATCAATATCAAAAGGAAGACTTTAAAATCATTGGTTATTTTTCGAAGGCTCTTCAAGGACCCCACCTCAAAAGACCAATGAGAATTAAAGAACTTTTCGCTTTAACATGGGCAATCAAGCACTTTGAATTCTACCTTATCGGTGCAGAGTTCGATGCATATGTTGACCACAAGTCATTGATCTACATTGATCTATTGATTGTATTTGTTAAGAGAACAACACCAGTCAAGACTTGATATTAAATTGACAAATGTCCATAATTATTTGATGCAATTTGACTTTAAAATCTTCCATAAGCCTGGAAACGACCCAATTATGACGTCGGCAGATTTTTTCTCCCGACTTCCTTACACCTTAAGGGACCTGGGCGAGCAGCGCTGAGCCAAACTTCACGCGCTCGCCGTTCTTTTTAGAAATAAGATTTTTGAAATTTCTTTTTGTAAATTATATCTTCTTATCTTAAGCTTTCTGTTCCCATTCTTAGTTTTTCTCTATCATTCTTGGTTGATGAGCTAGCGAGAAAAGGAAAAGCCCAACTTCAAAAGGCATCAAGTCTTGCAAACTTTATTTTTTCTTCATGAAACTAGAACCATTGAAAAGCGCGTTAAATTCTGAACAGATCCCACTCCATCAGCTTGACTAACTCTGTACTTGCTGGAGATAGAGCCCAGATAAACAAGATAACTTAGCGCCCGCCCAGCGGGAATCATGTCCAGGGAGCCCAAAATAGCTAAATCGGAGCGTCCAGCCGTGCCGCGACTAGCTGCGCGCGCTAAGTAACTTTGTTTATATGGCCTTACACGCCAACAAGTTCGAATTTAGCTCAGCTGATGGAATAAGATTTGTTAAGAATCAAACGGGCTTTTCAATGGTTCTAATTTTATCAAGAAAATATTAAGTGTGCAGGACTTGATGCCTTTTGAAATTGCGCGTCTCTTTTTCTCCCTAGCTCAACAACCGTTAGTGCTAGAGAAATTCTGAAAATCGGAAGAGAAAGCTTAAGATTCGCAGATATGATTTGCAAATATAAATTCCAAAAAATCATACTTCTAAGAGAAGCTATGCGCCCGTGAAGTTTGGCTCCGCGCTGCTCGCCCAGGTCCCTTAAGCAGCTCCCTCGATGAAGAAGCTTCAAAGTTCACAAATATTTCAGAAACTGTATACATGTTTCATACAAAGGATAGTTCAACAAAGCCTATTTTCTCGTTTGAACATCGTAGTTTTACATCTGCTGAACTCTCTGTTCTCCAAAACGCTTGCAATATCTGCAAAAACCTTATCGAAAAGACAAAATTGCAGAAAACTTCGAAATTCCATATAGTGGATGATGTTCTTTATGTTGATTCAAGACTCGTTCTGCCATCAAATCTTGCTGACAAATTTATCAATTATCTACACATTATCACTGGTGAGCAGGGTCGAAACAACTCCCCTAACCCTGCTAGGACTCATGGGTATTCCGGTCTCTCTGGCTGGAAATTGAGCAACTCGATTGGCCATCGTCAATCACCCCGCAGGCCTTTTAACAAATTACTGAATTATTACTTTTTGGACGCTTAAATGAATCGACCGCATGATTTTTGTGAAAAAATAACGATATTTATTAATTAAATGTGAAGAGACCATCCCATCAAAGAATGGGCAAATTATCGAGATTTGTTAACACAGCTCTGAGTTTGAAACTCCATTCGTAGTCTGTCTCAGAGTCATCCAACATAGATTCGTATTGCATCCAAAACAATCAAAAGCCAAAGTTGTTGCCATCGACACTTTCGGTTCACCTTCAGATCACTTTTATAGGTAACCGGTGAAAATAATTCGTTGGAACGAATAATTCGTTTTCCTAACGAATAATTCGTTACATACCGAATAATTCGTTGTTTCCTAACCCTGACCCTAACCCTAACCCATGAACCCAACCCTAAACCTAACCTAGCATTACAACTACCTAACTGCTTAAATCAGGGTATGTTACATACAGTTCCCTTCCTCTTTTGTGGACATTTTTTGTCCCAAAATTTTCGAAAAATGTCCACAAACTTGGGCAACGTCTTCCGAAAAAATGTCCCATCGAAATCGATTAAAATTTTTTTTCGAGATTTGAGTACGCCGAATGGTTTTCTAGACTTTGCATTTATGCTCCTGAAAGACTGACAAAGGCCCCTTTGTCTCTAGTTCAACCTTTAATTTTGTTTTTTTTTCGTAAACAATGAACAACTCGATCTTGATTAGCCGGAATTAATCTCACCACAAAAAAAAATTGTCTTTTTTATTTCTTTCCGCGAAAAAATGTCCACAAACTTGGAACATCATCTTTTATAAAGTGTCCCACTTAAAGGCCTAAAAATGGAAAAAATGTCCACAAACTTGGGGTCCACAAAAGAGGAAAAAAACTGTACCGTATGTATGCGCTCCGCGCCTGATTTCAGAGATAAGCTCCTTTTTTAGTATACTAAAAGCATATGCTGTCTTTCTTTCAGCCACGCCTTTAGTCAGTTTTTTTTTTATGAAAAATAGAGTTGTGAACCAAGCGGGAGGATAGCCTTTCAAAACGAATAATTCGGTATTACCGAATTTCGGTAACCCTAACGAATTATTCGTTTTAAACGAATTATTTTTACGGAAAATAGCTGTTTTCCCTTGAAAATAATTCGTTAGGGCAACGAATAATTCGTTGCAACGAATTATTGTCACCGGCGACGCTTCCATAAGGTCTGATCAACCGCAAGACCTCTCAAAAGCGTTACAGAGCAAGTGCTCACTTAATACAGCGCCACCTAGCAAGGGCTCTCGCGCCCCACCTGGTGGCAGGTCTCTAGCGTCACCTAGTGGACACTCAGGTAAAGCTAGGCCACGGACGTTAAAAAGACGATTTTCACCATCGGGTCATCGCACGGGAACAGGAGTGGGCTCATTCGAAGGTCTTGATAGGGGCTATTTATTTGACCGATAAAAATACTGGGCCCTCCCTTTCTGTTATGAGTTATTTTGAAAATATTTTTCGAAGCTTACATTCAAAATCAAATATCTCGAAAAAGGAGGACAGGGCCCAGTTTTTTATAAGCTCAACAGAAAGCCCTTTTTAAGAGCTTACGAATGAGCCTACTCTTGTTACCGTACGACGACCGGCTGGTGGTGATGATTTTTTACGTCCGAGGCCAAGGTATAGCTCTCTACTGCCCTCTAGTGGCCCCACAACAGCGCCATCTATGGTGAGCACTAAACCTTGCATTCCAACGCATTGAGTCACTAATGGTTACCTTGATGTGTGGGAGACAACTTCACAGATGACTCTCGTGCGGGAGACAACCCTGGATATGAGTCATCATTACATCACCTGGCAGAAGCCGCTAGAAGATTCCATCCAGCATGAGTCACATTGACTCACCAATTACAGCACCTTGGAGAATCAACACGATTGTTCTTCTACTGTCTTAGAAGCAACCTGAATATTCTATAACTGTTCTAAGAAGCTTCTCGAACATTCTTATTTTCCTTTTTCACTGTATAAAAAGGCGACTTCTGTCACAATAAAATCATTCTAACCAGAACCAACGAAACAACAAAAACTTCTCTTTTTATCCAGCAACAACATCAAGCAACAACCAGCAACTAGCAGCAACCAACCAGCAACTATCAGCAACCAACCAGCATTTACCGCCAACCAACCGGAAAATAGCAATACCTCTACAAATCTTTTCGCCGCGGCCACCCTACGTTCCCAAATAAGGAAGGTGACGCATCGCACGCTGAAAGAGCATCGCGCCACTCATTTTTGCATTTTTTAAGCCTTTTTTCAGGGGATTACAGACAAAAAACGCCCCATTACAAAAAATTTTATCTTGAATCTAGCTTAAATTAGGCCGAGAATTACGGGAGTGGGATTAAAATTTTTCTATAACTTGTTCTTCGTAGTTTTCTATACATTTAAGGCTTGTAACTCGTCAATCCTTATTTTTTGCAAGGGTAAAATTATGCTCAAAATATTCATTTTCTAAAGATCTAAAAGTTTTATGTTGATGAAATCATCCAAAAATCAATATTTTAAGAGTTATATTTTTTGTGGAATAACCTTATATATTGATGAAAGAATAAGATTTTAGCCTTGAAAAGGGCTTGGTTCTCTAGACTCGCAAATTGCGAATCCAGAAAAAATATGCGTCGCGACGTGACCAGCGCCAAGAAAAATCGCTGGCAAAGGGTGCAGCAAAGCCTCAATCATAAAGGGTGCATTACTTGCGCAATCCACTGAACTGCGTTTGTTTTGCTTCTCTCAAAATATCTTATATTTTCTGTTTAAATAAATCAACAATGTCAAGCGGTTAAATATATTTTATATTCCATTCGTAAGGCTGAAATAGATTCAATGTGCTATGGTGTCAATGTGTCAGTTATTTAATCCTTAAAGGGTATTGCCTCCAAATCGCCAGGAGGCATCTCCAAGGAGATTAAGGCTTAAATGAGGAAAGTTTCAACATTAAAGAGTTTACTATCACTGGTTGCTTTACATTAAGTTGATCGACGTCGAGAAAAATAAAAAGAGAAATCTCGAATTTTTTCTTTCAAACTTCAGCGTAAAGACTATACCTAGGCTTTGCATTAGAAAAATCGTAATTTTTTCTAGCTTTGCAGGGGTGTTTTTTTCAGTGGAGGTGAAAGAGCAGTGTCTATTTAGTCAAAAACCACTTTTAAAAGAAAAATAAAATTGGGGAAAGACGATTTTCGGGGGATCAAAATCGGGATGTAGGGCGCGTAGGGTCTGCAAAATGTAGACCGCGGGTCTGCACATGAAAAAAATGTACAGTTATTTATGGAATTTGTGGACATTTTTTGTCCCCTAGTTTTCTGAAAAATGTCCACAAATTTGATAATGAGCCTCGAAAAAAATGTCCCAACGAACTTGTTTAAATTTTTTCCTAGAAAGAAAATTTGATGATTTTTCTCAAAAAATAATGAGAAAAAGAATACAAGATTGAATCTAAAGACGTAAATCTAAACAAAAATTAAGATTTTTGACGAAAAACAGTTCTTTGCAGGTAAAATTGGCTTCAATTACGAAAGTAAGACCATAAATTTAGAAGTAAAAGATATCAATTGAGAAAAAATGTCCACAAAGTTGATACCCTCTTTTTTGAATATGTCCCAAGAAAACCCCTTATAATCTGAAAAATGTCCACAAATTTGATGTCCACAAATTCCATAAAAAACTGTATTTTCATTGAACAGGCGCTTTGATGCGCTGCGCGCCTCATCTTAGAGTAAGCTTCATCTTTGAACATTTCTAAATAAAAACGGGCCAAAAAAGCCAAAATTTTGCTCGTCAGTGCAGACCCAGGGTCTGTTTTTGCAAACTCCGGGTAGGGCAGCCCTACGCGCCCGACAAGAGCGTTTTTGCGTATATTGTTAAAATGTTGTTCTCTGCAAGAATTCCATCTTAAGAGCGTTTTTAAGATTTTTATTTATAATTAAAAAATTTTCAGACTCACAGTGAATCATCAATTCAAAAATTTTGTAATCTTCGACTGCTTTTCTGGCCATTTCAAAGTCAAAGGTTTTGCAGTGTCGGTGCTCTCTATTACTTGAACTTGAGGCTCTTCTTCAATCTCCCTCGGGGTCGCGGCTTGTATTTCATCAATTGGAAGCGCGAGGAAATGCTCGACCAGATTTTCCTCCATCATTCTTCTTTCGATAAAGCTCCATCACAGCCTTTCTACAATCGTTTTGGCGCCTTCAGAAGTATCTGCGCATATTTTTTTTTCTTTGCCAAGGAAATGTGAATTCTTTTCTCTTTTCCTGCCGTCTTTGCGGTAGAATTAAATTTTGAGGAATGAATGAACTAAGAATCATGAAATGCGCTCAAGCCCAATTCTGGAAAAATGATCTGATCTCGAAATACAATTTTTCCAAAGAAAAAATGGAAAATCCCACTGACATCCTACCTTCATTGAAAATTTCCCAACTTAACAGCGATTTAAGCGAGGCCCGGAAGACCGTTATACTGGAAGACAGGTTGCTGGAAGACAAATATTAAAAAATTAAATAGAAATGAAAAATGAAGCCTTGATTAAGATGTAACTGTCATATTTGGCCATTTATTGCGGGGGCGCTTGGTTTCATTACCAAAAATTTTTGGTATTTGAATACCAAAATTGGTATTTGAATACCAATTTTTTCTACTTGAATTAATTTTTTTCCTTGAAAAACAGGTAAATCATATCTAGAGCTTTCTATAAAGTAGGCGCGGAGCGCACACTCGCATTTTTTGGTGGGCGTTATTGGTATTCTTTGGCGAATTTGGTATTTCAATACCAAAATTGGTATTTGAATACCAAAAATTGGTATTTGAATACCAATTGGTAATGAAACCGAGCGTCTCCCATTTATTGCCGGAGAACCTCCCTGAGGACCCTTCTGCTGGAAAATAGGTTGCTGGAAGACAAAAATTTAAAAATTGAATTCAAATGAAAAATGAAGCCTTGATTAGAAACTTACTGCCATATTTTGCCATTTATTGCCGAAGGACCTCCCGGAAGACTCCATTTCTGGAAGACTAATTGCTTGAAAATCAAAATAAAGAAAACATCAATAATGAGCCTTAATTGACCACATGTTCCCATGGACCCCTCGGGTGGAAGACCATAAGCTCCAAGACCAAAAGATTTGGTCATCCGGGATGTAAAAATAGATTTGACTAAAATAAGCCTGTATAAAATAAAATAAATAAAGGAGAAATTTTATAACGACTGAGGTTAAACGAAAAATATAAATTTAAGGCATATTATCTCATTGAAAAGCGAAAAAGGCAACTTTTTGTCAAATTTAATTCCATTCAGTCTGAATCGGGGCCAAGCCAACCCAAAAGGGCGCCAACCCACGTTTATTCAATTCAAGCCGACCCGAAGGGGAGGCCAGCCCATTTATTCAATTCAATCTAGTGCAGGGCCAAGCCGACCCGAAGGGTCTTCTGAGCTTCCCTTCTCTTCGGCTCGGCGTTTCATACTCAATTGAAAAACGGGGCTTGTCTCTTCTTCAGGTCGGCTCGGTCATGGTCCAGACTGTATTCAACAAATGGTTCTGGCCTCCCCTAGCTTGACCTCTAGCTTGACCTTGCGTAAGACTAGATTGAATTAAGGGCAATTGTTGAAATCGGCGCTATGCTCCCCTCTCGATTCGCGCACTCCGTGACTTTTTAATTGATGCTTTCAAATCACCCCTTGGCGTTTTTGTCCCAGCCAAAATGTCCTCACCGCTTTCTCACTTTTGACCAAAGCAATGGCGGAACTAAATAAAAATATTTTTGGTGCTGTTTTATCTAACATGAAGTTTAAAATATAAATTAGCCCCTGGTCCCTCCTGGAGGGGTTGGGGACTGAACCGGCCTATGTCAAGCCCCTTAATTTAAATTTGCCAGGGATGGGGCTGAGAATTGAAAAGTTTTTTAATGAATAATTTAAATTTTTTTAATTTCTAATCGTTTTGATTATTATTTTATTAAAAATCATAATGAGTTAGGTTTTTTATGTGAATTAATTATTATTATTCAGAATTATCATTTTCTATAAAATCAAGAATAAAGAGTTTAAATTCTATTTAAAATAATAAATTATCTTTTTTATTTTTAATTCATTTTTCGACGCTGTATTTTTCTTCTTACGCCGCGCTCACCCTACGACTTCCAAATAAGGAAAGTGAGGCGCTGCACGCGCGGCGCGCCGCAAAAAGGCTCATTCTTGAGCTTTTTTCTCTAATTTGAGCATGTTCTCCTCGTGTTTCAAACTTTTTTATTGAAGATTAAAATAAAAATACCCCTTTTTACATAACTTGAAATTATAAAATTTTTTGAAATCGATGGAGAAGGCTATTTTTCAGCCTGTTTTGGCGATTTACTCCTCAACCCTTTTTCAAAATTTATGAAAAAATGTTTTTTTATATTTGTTTAGGGCATCCAATTAACCCCTTAAAATTTTAAATCATTTACTTGATGGACAAAAAAGTTAGAATTTTTGTGTACGGACCCTACCCATTACCCAATTTTTTTAAATTATATTTATCTGCTCGAAAATGTTTAAAAATTATTCTTCTTCCAGCAAGAATTTGTCTTCCACCAGTGTTAAATGAAGGTCCTCCAGGCGATTCCTGATCGATCAGAAACCCAAGCACTAAATTTTTTTCTTCCAGAATGATCAGAATTTCAAGGCGCATCGATTGAGAGTTATTTCGTTCTCATAGCTCGGTGCGTTCGGAAAATGGCATTTTCGGTGATTTTAGATGGCGCTAGAAATTAACACCATGATCATTGGGAATTTTTCTTTTCGAAAATGTCATTCATGTAATTTGGACATATGTGTTACAAATTTTTAGCCTCCTACGACCATCCAGTAAAAAGTTGATTTTTTGTAAGTTTACCCTAGTTATAAGGTTTCGGTAAACCTTACGTTTCATGTCTCATACGTAGTCATGGGTGAATACACATGAATGCGACGCGGTATTCCTTGTACCAGCGGTTTCACAGGTGAAACCGGTTGATTAATTACTTTCTACACTGCGCCACCTATAAAACCCTTACCCTATAAAACTGGAACTGTTCTCAACTAAACACGCACACTTCACTCACAACACCCACAGTGAGATGCACACGCTAGAGTGCAACTCACGCACAAAAAAGGCTCACTTAGAGTTAGAATTGTAGTCTTTCTGTACGCAGGCAGCGTTGGCCAGTCCCGAAACCTTTTACTGGTGGCTGAGTAAACGCTTGCTGTGAAAAACGCCCCCCGAAGAGATCCAGCCGCCGTTACAACCTGCCTCGCCAAGCAAACTGAAGATCGACAACAGAGTTGCCCGAGCACCAACCGATGTTTCATCTTGTCTACAACAGTCTTACTTTCTACATCGGTCAAAATGGTCTACCATCACCTTCAGCTTGAGCGTTCACGAACGCGAGATTGAGACGAATTCTGACTCCTACGACGCTGATCCTGAGTAACGCGCCCGGGACACATTTTCGCCGACACGGCCAATGAAGAATTTTATCTAAGTACCCTTGTGTTTCTTTTTTTTATCGTTGAACTTATCTTGTGCTATTAGGAGGTATAAGATCCCGTAACCCGCGAAATTTCTGGCTAAGATTAAATCGTGGTATGGGCTGATTCTTCGGCAAGGCCGAAGAATCAATGTCTGCAATTGCTCTGATTCTTCGGCTAAAATGCCGAAGTATTGATGCTTTTATTAACACTGATTCTTCGGTATCTCGGTCTGAGACCGAATAATGACTGGAAAATAATACACTGATTCTTCGGCAAAATTATGACGCAATATTAAAAATCTCGAGATTCGTTATTTCTATCATCTGCAAATCTTGTGACTAAAGCAATCTAGAAATTTTCCTCTATTAAAAGTCAGAAATCTTCTCTCATCGCTCATTCTTTTTCTTGCAGATAATCTTTATAAATGCAATATGGATGATATTATTTTTATCGAAATAAAAGAGATTGTGAGGAATAACAAGGACTATCCTTCCATCATAATTGTCGAAGGTGATCGAGAGATCTTAATTCACCAGAAATATGCCTTGTCCTCCTTCATTACTTATGGATGTTCCGGCGAAAACTGCCAAGTCACGTACAAAGTTCAAGTTATGGTTCAATTTTATATGTATGAAATAAGACTTTTTCATTTTATTGGACAATTTTTGAACATTTTAAAAATCGATCAATCTATCTCGGAAAGAAAACACTATATCCGATTTAGAAAAAAAGATGATGGAACGCCCTATCAAACGAATGAGTTCAAGACATTGATCGTCCGAAATTCGAACACATTTGATCCTTCAAAATACCATATCATTCCTGTCGCTGGTGGTGCTCACACATGTGGCAATCACATCACATTGAGAATTCGTGTTAAAAATTCTCTTAAACAAATTCTTAACGAGAATTTTGAAAGGTTTTTGGAGTGATCATTTTAAATTTTTAAAATTTTTCAAGCTTGCGACACAGTACTGATACGGAAATCAAAATGCTCTGTCATCGTAAATTGTTGGAGCTCTTTTCCGAAGATGAGTTTATTGAAAATTTCCCTGCTGACAGAGAGTTCTTTGAAATGATCCGATTTCTCCGACGAAAATACGAGCTTGAGCGTCAGGAGATTGATGATGTATCGAACTATGATTTTTCTGAGTCAGGAAATGAGCTCGAAAAAATTCATGAAAAAAATAAAGGAAGAGAATCGTATCTTCTTTCGTTTTGCGAAGCTTTCTGTGAGCTTTGACACAGATCTTTGTGAAAATGGAAGAAAAATCATGCATCCAGATGCAGAAACAGGAGTGATTTATTTCTACAACGAAAAACTCATTCGAAAACTTCCTTCTCAATATCAGTCGATTCTCGTAGGTAAGTGACAATTTATTAAAAATCAACTTTAAGCTTGAAGTATTCTTTATAATTTGAGGCTAGTGTTAGGGGCACTGGGCAAAATGACAGAACAAACTTACCCGAGGGGGATAGGCTAGGGTTAGTTAGGGTTACCGAAGGTAACCCTAAGTAACCCTAGACTAGACCCCGGCATCTTAGGACCAAAGGGGCGAAGCCCCGTGGTAAGGGGCAATTGGATTTGAAAATTTTCTGCTGAAAAGTAGGGGATTGTTCTTCCCCTTCAAATATTAATTATGCTCCTAGATTTCTTAAGCCAAGAAACACCAGACCATCGTTAACCCTTTACAATTGAAAAGCCTTCTTTCCATGGCTATTATTTCTCTCTTGAGCAAGTTAAATTTCCCTTCCGTCTATTTCAAAGGAACGTAAACACGCGAAAAAATTCGATCTGCGCGCTCTCTTAATTTTTAATTTTTGTTATGGCAGAGATAGATAAAATAGAATACGAGAGATGCTCATTGTTTTTTCGCGGTTTAAAAAGAAAAGAAATGTATTCTGATGATCAGAATCTTGCTATTGACTAGGACTATGACCGAGTAATTAGGTTAAGAGCAATTTAGAAGAATCTCTTTGTTGCCTGCAAAAATCAGCTTAAAATCTTTCGATTCTTGCTGTTTTTTTATTTCAGCTAAGGCGAATTAAGAAAATGATCTCGAGGAGAAAATAAAACCTGGGTTCCATCTCGCACAAAGCTTTTTGGTGGCGGATAAAGATTGGTAATTGATTAACTTGTCACTTTATAAAGACGCTCAGAACGATAGTACAGTCAGCTTTGACTTAAACGCATCTTTTATGTTGTGTTCTGATAAGTTTGATTGACTTAGCTTATTTGAGTGATTTCATGGTGAAGTTTCAATTGAAATTGCAACTGATAACTTACATCGTTGAGTTTGCTCTTTACGCTTGCAGATTGCATGGGAAGTGTGGAAAGATTTTGAATATTCGGAAAAGGGAAAAAATTCCTTTTTAGAAATTCATCAAATTTCTTGTCACCCTCATTTGATCCTTTTTCTCTGAATAAAGAACTGCCGTTTCTGGCATATTTTAAATCAGAAAATGACTCGAACGAAGGTCGACGAAGGTCAAGATTTATTAGGCCGGAACTCTGACCAGATACAGCAGATGTTGGCCAGAATGGCTTTAACTAGAATCTCTTTAGTAGCAGTTTATGAATACTTGGCATGAGTCTGTGCGCTAGTAGCTTGCTCCATAAACGAAATTATTGCGCCAAAATCGCAAGAGTGACTCATTCTAGGTACAATAGGCGATAAGTATAACAAAGTCGTCTGATTATTATTAGCGAAAGGAATATGCCCAGGCTTATTATCGCACGAGTCGTTAAAATGATAAAAACGGGACGATTAATAATAGTCATACATCAAACTAGCAATTTATGATGGTAAACCATTAATCTGCACAAATTGCAGAATGAAAATTCTTATTAATTATTTCTCTAAATAAACGACCACTATTAGCGTGTGGTCCTTTTTCCCTTCAATAAATTGACAATTTTGATCGAATGTGTTTTCGAAAAATGATCTTTTGGAAAAAGTAATTGTTCAAGAAGCGTCATTTTTGGAAATTTTCCGGAAGCGAAACCTTTGTTGAACCCCTCTTTTTGGAGACACTTTTTTTACCGCGCGAGTTGTAAAATAGATATTCGGAGGGTTTGCCTAGTAAAGCCGTTTTTGTCGTGCTCGACTGCACTGGGTACTTTTTCGATTCCCTCGGTTCATCAATTTGCCTCATATAAACGTAAAGCCCCATTGAGATGTAACTTTTTTGCTGAAGATTACGAGAGTTTTGAAGAACATGCATGAAGAAGCAAGATAGTGCTAGACCGTGCATGACCCCCATTTTTGATAGATGAATAGTCGAATTATCAATCATCGGTTGCGGAGTTAACAGATTCATTTAAGATGGTTCTTTGTGGACATTATGGCGAGGTCGCTTCAAGCAATGCTTATTTGTTCAAGCAAAGATCCATGATGAAAATGGCTCAATGCAAAATTGCGTCATATATGCGGTTTTACATTTCTACAGGACGTTTGAAGAGTACAACATGATTTTTACGAAGCTTAATGAAATTCATTTGTCCATCAAAGGTTCGAAAATGTATGGGTCAATTTTGTGTACAGATTCTGAGCCTGCTCTTTATTCAACTGCAGCAAATCACATTGATGGTATTTATACGCAAAATTGTTTTTTCACTATACAGCTAACGCTCGAAAGATTTTAATGCTGACAATCATGATGACTTGATTGAGAATGTGAGCTTTCAGAATTTGTACACTTGTATTCGTTCTCTTCCTTTTCTTCCACATGAAAGGATTGTTTCCTTTCTCGACTTTCTTCTTGAAAAATTCAATTCGATGATCTTTGTCGAGATCGTCTGAAAAACGACGAGTTGCGTAAAGCAAGTGAGAAACTCATTAAAAATATCGAAAACGGTTTGCCACCGACGCAGAGCGTTTGAGTTGGTACAAGCCTCTTAGTGAGGCTGATATCTTCCTTGATTTAACTAGTAATACTTTAGAAAGAAGTAATCAGGAGTTTCGAAAAATTGTTGCCAAGTCCCATAAGCGTCGGTGTATTGATCGCGTGTTTGTGTTGAAAAGTTACATGTATTTCCGGAGTATCGATTTTTGACCAATTTGGGTCGTAAGGCCCATATTGTGTCAGCAGAAGCACTGCAAAATCATAATTACAGAAAGCACATTGTTGACACTATTCGATCATACGAGGGCGAAATGGACTTTCAGCAAATTTTCAATCTCATTACTAATTCCTAAGTAATGACCTCTGAATGCTTGAATGAGATCTGAAGACTTCATCCTTTTTTGGCCTACCCTTCTCTCATTTTTTTATTTTTCTTATTGAAAATGATACTTTTAAAAAGGTGACACCCTTTTTCTTCTGTCTCTACCGCTGTACATAATGACTGGAATAAAATCAATTGAAAAATATTTATTCAATAAAATCTCGAAACTTACTTATTTTTATTTGATTTCTTAGAGCTAACGAATTTTTTAAGAAAAAAACAGAATTTTTGAGAAGCCGAAGAATCAGTGAATAAGAATTATTCAATTCTTCGGTTGTAATTATCCATAGCCGAAGAATCAGTGTTTTTATATCATCTATTCTTCGGATTCTTGCCGAAGGATCACTGTATAAATAGTCATTAGTTCTTCGGCTTTGCCGAAGAATCAGAGTTCTAACACGCATCAATCCTTCGGCCCCCAAGCCGAAGAATTAGGCCGTATCACCGATTAAATAATTTGTTGAAGGAGTTATAATTTCAGCCAAGCCCTCTCTTTTCTCACATTTTGCGATTCCGAGGTTCAAACTCCGAAATGAGTACCTGCAACGTTCAAACTCCGAGAGTACCTGCCAGTTAGTGGATCGAATGTGAGCTAACCCTTTCTTTTTCGCTTTTTGTGACTCCGATGTTCAAACTTTAATATGAGTACCTGCAATGTTCAGACTCCGAGAGTACCTGCAAAAATGGATCCAATGCGAGCCCTTTTTCCGCATAGGGTCGGAATTTATATAGTGCTGGTTACCTTAATTTCTTTGAGAAGTCTCGAATTTTATCATATTTAAAATTTAATTTTTAATTATCTTATGCTCTCGTGACATCCTAAAATAGGACTGTTTTAAGCCCATTGAAGTAAGTTTGTCAATTCAAATTAACTGTGCGACGCCTACCTCAGACGGATATAAAGGAGGAGACTTTCGACTGAATTTGAATTTTGCTAATGAGAATTCATGGCCTTAAACCTTGAAAATTATTAGTTTATGCTACACTTACTCTACTCTACCATGTGTTTAAACTTTGATTTCTATTTCCTCGAACTCGTTCGTGGTGCACTCCTATTCGAGAAAAGGGGAGAGCCCAGCCTCAACTTTTAGTGCGTCAAAAAATTGTGCCTGGTCACCTTAACTTCCCTTTTTTTCGTTGCATTTACGGATTTGTTCTTTTCTTTCTATGTTTTCTTCAAAGTGCTACTGTTTGTTCTTTCTGATATCCTAACCTTGACCTCTGTTATAAAGCAGGGGAAGAGTATAAGGTTTCGGTAAACCTTACGTTTCATGTCTCATACGTAGTCATGGGTGAATACACATGAATGCGACGCGGTATTCCTTGTACCACCGGTTTCAAAGGTAGCACTATCCACTCAGCCACACTTATTTGCTTGGCAATTACATTTATAAGGGTATATTGTTACTTTTTCTAGAGAAAATTTCAGCCCCGTCCCTTGATTTTTAACTTAAGGAGCTTGACTTCTTCCATATTTATCGGTCTTCCAGCAAAGTTAATCTTCCATTGGAAGAGTCCTCCGGAACAGGAGGGTTCTTCAAGGCCACGTGGTCAAAAAGTGACCGAGAAATTCTATGTGTAAGACTTAATGCCAGTGATTATTTGTCTTCCAGCAAAGAGGTCTTCCAGCAAAGAGGTCTTCCAGTAGAAAGGGTCCTCCATAGGTCCTCCAAGAGGTCACGTGGTCGAAAAACCTAATTGATAAGAGTTATCATAGGTTCAACCTTCGGTCTTAGTCCTGGGGTCGGAGGACCTTTCTGTGAGAACCCAGTCAAACTCACTCCGCCCACGCAATTTTTTGCAATGCAAATTTTGTCCAAACGATTTGATCGCCTAGGGGTCGGTCAGTCAGGAATGATAATCGCGGTATCTTTAACCCGTTAACAGGCGCGTGGCAGTCAGTAGCCGAACTTGGGAACATGTTGACAATTAAGGCTCATTATTGATGTTTTCTTTATTTTAATTTTCGAGCAATCGGTCTCCCAGTAAGGGAGTCCTCTGGGAGGTCTTTCGGCAATTAATGGCCAAATATGGCAGTAAGTTTCTAATCAAGGCTTCATTTTTCATTTCTATTTAATTTTTAAATATTTGTCTTCCAGCAACCTATCTTCCAGTGGAAGATTCCTCCAGGAGGTCCTCCGGAACAAACTGAAGATCATTTATTTTTATCATGAAAAATAATGGCGAAAAATGGCTTAAAAATGGTGTGTTTGGACCTTTCTCTTAAGCAGAGTATGGTGGTTTTATACTGAAAGTAATTGGAACACGGGAATCAATCTCGAATATGTTTATTATTCCTGATAGGTGTGAGCAGAAAATAGAAAATTATAAATATATTATATTTTATGTTATACCTGTGAAATCAGGGAAAAAATGATAAAATTATAAAGGTACAGTCGCTTTTATAGTGTAGGACACCACCCATCGGTGGCACGGACTTAGACTTGGTCGTATGAACTCGGCGTTGGCCATATCGCCAACGCTGGAATAGAGAGGGGCGAGCTGTCAACTGAGCATAATTATGTTGACCACGCGCGCTAGAATTCCATATTTGTATAGTAATCACGCATAATAAGATATGGTAAGAGGAATATTCCCGAGCACGCGCGATAACTAATACATGGGTATGGTCAAATTAGCAGGTAGTTTTTGGCAGATTTCAACAAAATATGCTAAATTGACCATTTTCTCAAAAAATTTCCGAATTTTGAGATCAGAATTTTTAAATCAT
Organism: Oikopleura dioica; assembly: GCF_907165135.1. Lineage (NCBI taxonomy): Eukaryota > Metazoa > Chordata > Appendicularia > Copelata > Oikopleuridae > Oikopleura > Oikopleura dioica. Next base: position 2,210,115 of record NC_137295.1, read on the forward strand.
CGAATTTGGCACTAACAAAGAAAAGGAACAATAAAGATATGACGAGACACGAAATGAGTGAATAATATAGTATCGTTCACCAAAGGAAGCGATTTTTTGGGTAATATGCGGTCAATAGGAGATTAACCCCTGCCCGCATGAAAAATTTGTTACCCCTGCCCGCATACCAACCTACGCGTAGGTCGGGCCTTTTGAGGGTCTTTCAGTCGTGATAAAACTCTCGAAAGGATATAAAGCCAATTTACCTACGTGTAGGTCGATATGCGGGCAGGGGTTAAGCTCCTAGTTCGTGCTTTTTCGAAATAGGATATTTTTTGGTAGGGAACCCAAACTAACAATAGACTAGACCCCGGCATCTTAGGACCTAGGGACCGAAGCCCCCAGGTAAGAGGCACACGACGACGCCTGTCGCAGGAAAAAATATCTCCCAGTTCAAAGATTCTTGACCGCGGTCAATGGGAGAAAAAACTCCTATTTCGCAAAAGTACGAACTAGGAGATAAATCTCCTATTGAACGCCTACAACCATTTTTTGGAGCCAATAAGATTGCTTTATTTGGCCTACCGGCCAATCAAGACCCTATCCTGGATAAGCTATCCATCAAAATCATTCCTTTGGTATCACGTACCGTGGGCGAGAGATATCACGACGGAGTCTGAGGGCCCGGGCCGGGGTTTTGAATATTTCGCGCACATTCAAGTATTTTCCCATGCCTGATGGAGGACTCTTATCTGGTGGAAGACCCAATTGATGGAAGATAGGTCTAACCTAGACTCTTTAAGATTATTTAATCTTTAACTCATAAATAGATAATAATTTTAAAAAATCTTGATCATGTGACTCTTGGAGGACCCCTGGAGGACCTTTTCTGGTGGAAGACCGGCCTTCCTGGAAGACCCTTAAAATTCAGCCCCGTTCCATGATTTTTAAATTTAAGGGCTTGACGGCCCTTCGGGCCGTCTCAGCCCCGTTCCATGATTTTTAAATTAAAGGGCTTGACGGCCCTTCGGGCCGTCTCAGCCCCGTTCCATGATTTTTAATTTAAGGGGCTTGACGGCCCTTCGGGCCGTCTCAGCCCCGTTCCATGATTTTTAATTTAAGGGGCTTGACGGCCCTTCAGGCCGTCTCAGCCCCGTTCCATGATTTTTAATTTAAGGGGCTTGACGGCCCTTCGGGCCGTCTCAGCCCCGTTCAATGATTTTTAATTTAAGGGGCTTGACGGCCGTTCGGGCCGTCTCAGCCCCGTTCCATGATTTTTAATTTAAGGGGCTTGACGGCCCTTCGGGCCGTCTCAGCCCCGTTCCATGATTTTTAATTTAAGGGGCTTGACGGCCCTTCGGGCCGTCTCAGCCCCGTTCCATGATTTTTAATTTAAGGGGCTTGACGGCCTTTCGGGCCGTCTCAGCCCCGTTCCATGATTTTTAATTTAAGGGGCTTGACGGCCCTTCGGGCCGTCTCAGCCCCGTTCCATGATTTTTAATTTAAGGGGCTTGACGGCCTTTCGGGCCGTCTCAGCCCCGTTCCATGATTTTTAATTTAAGGGGCTTGACGGCCTTTCGGGCCGTCTCAGCCCCGTTTCATGATTTTTAATTTAAGGGGCTTGACGGCCCTTCGGGCCGTCTCAGCCCCGTTCCATGATTTTTAATTTAAGGGCTTGACGGCCCTTCGGGCCGTCTCAGCCCCGTTCAATGATTTTTATTTAAGGGGCTTGACGGCCCTTCGGGCCGTCTCAGCCCCGTTCAATGATTTTTAATTTAAGGGCTTGACGGCCCTTCGGGCCGTCTCAGCCCCGTTCCATGATTTTTAATTTAAGGGCTTGACGGCCCTTCGGGCCGTCTCAGCCCCGTTCCATGATTTTTTAATTTAAGGGGCTTGACGGCCTTTCGGGCCGTCTCAGCCCCGTTCCATGATTTTTTAATTTAAGGGGCTTGACAATGGCTGGGAACTCCGAGGTGATCAATCTCAGTCCCTAACCCCACCCACACCCATCGTTTTTAAAATTCAAATGGATCAAGTTTTCAATTATGTTATGGTTTTGAATATATTTTTTCAATTTAAAGATTTTCTTTGATTATTATTTACAAATTATTATTTAGTTTATTTTTTTATTTAAACAAAATCAAAGTTATAAAAATTGAAGGAAGAAGAAGTTTCTTAGGTCAATTATTGAGAGAGGTGAATTGTGAAAAATGTTTCTAGACGGGGGGTTGTTGTTGTTCTTCGCGGAGGACCCACTCCCACGTGGCGCAAGATGCGCGCCAAAAGAGCAAAAAGATTGGGACGAGAAAAACACGCGCAAATGCCCCAATCTATTTCGCTCTCCGTCGTGAAATCTCTCGCCCACGGTACTCTTTTACTCGCTCGATTTGTTCCTTGTCCTATCTTTTCCGGGAAAATTACGATTTTTAATTTTTTCGATTTTAAGCAAAGTCTGCTAATTTGACCGCTGCTAAATTGACCATACCAACTGTACTATGGATGACTCTAGGGTCCGGCACGATCGGAGGACTCAATTTTTCAAAGGGCAAAATAAAAAACAAAACCCAATAAAATCATATGATAACCTAGGTTTTCGAATACGGCGAAAAATATGCCGGCGCTTAAAGCCCGGTAGATCTTCTAAATCGCCGATTTCTCTCGGTTTTTTGGAGTTCTAGAACACTCACAAATCCAGGCCTAGTCATTTTAGAAAGACTATAAAAAATAATAATTTTTGCTTTTTAGCTTCTTCTAACTCACTGGACTTTTTTTGTGAATTGATTTTAAAGTCCTACTCTTTATTTTGATTTTCCTGGGAAAAGAGCGGGGCGCTCTGATTGGCTCACACGGAGGACACTCTCCAAGCTTGCTCTCCAAAGAAAACTGAAGCACGCTCACTTAAACTTTGGTGAGGGTACTGTATTCGCCCGGAAAAGGATGAAATTTCCGAAGAAATAGCGTCATGACACGTGACTGAAGTCCAAAAAGTACCTAAACTTTCCCGCCCGGGCATTTTCGACTCGTCTGAGATACAAGAGCTAGTAATAGCTTAAAATGATCGTCTTCGGGCCGTCTCAGCCCCGTTCCTTGATTTTTAACTTTAAGGGGCTTGACGGCCCTTCGGGCCGTCTCAGCCCCGTTCCTTGATTTTTAACTTTAAGGGGCTTGACGGCCCTTCGGGCCGTCTCAGCCCCGTTCCTTGATTTTTAACTTTAAGGGGCTTGACGGCCCTTCGGGCCGTCTCAGCCCCGTTCCTTGATTTTTAACTTTAAGGGGCTTGACGGCCCTTCGGGCCGTCTCAGCCCCGTTCCTTGATTTTTAACTTTAAGGGGCTTGACGGCCCTTCGGGCCGTCTCAGCCCCGTTCCTTGATTTTTAACTTTAAGGGGCTTGACGGCCCTTCGGGCCGTCTCAGCCCCGTTCCTTGATTTTTAACTTTAAGGGGCTTGACGGCCCTTCGGGCCGTCTCAGCCCCGTTCCTTGATTTTTAACTTTAAGGGCTTGACGGCCCTTCGGGCCGTCTCAGCCCCGTTCCTTGATTTTTAACTTTAAGGGGCTTGACGGCCCTTCGGGCCGTCTCAGCCCCGTTCCTTGATTTTTAACTTTAAGGGGCTTGACGGCCCTTCGGGCCGTCTCAGCCCCGTTCCTTGATTTTTAACTTTAAGGGGCTTGACGGCCCTTCGGGCCGTCTCAGCCCCGTTCCTTGATTTTTAACTTTAAGGGGCTTGACGGCCCTTCGGGCCGTCTCAGCCCCGTTCCTTGATTTTTAACTTTAAGGGGCTTGACGGCCCTTCGGGCCGTCTCAGCCCCGTTCCTTGATTTTTAACTTTAAGGGGCTTGACGGCCCTTCGGGCCGTCTCAGCCCCGTTCCTTGATTTTTAACTTTAAGGGGCTTGACGGCCCTTCGGGCCGTCTCAGCCCCGTTCCTTGATTTTAACTTTAAGGGCTTGACGGCCCTTCGGGCCGTCTCAGCCCCGTTCCTTGATTTTAACTTTAAGGGGCTTGACGGCCCTTCGGGCCGTCTCAGCCCCGTTCCTTGATTTTTAACTTTAAGGGGCTTGACGGCCCTTCGGGCCGTCTCAGCCCCGTTCCTTGATTTTTAACTTTAAGGGGCTTGACGGCCCTTCGGGCCGTCTCAGCCCCGTTCCTTGATTTTTAACTTTAAGGGGCTTGACGGCCCTTCGGGCCGTCTCAGCCCCGTTCCTTGATTTTTAACTTTAAGGGGCTTGACGGCCTTTCGGGCCGTCTCAGCCCCGTTCCTTGATTTTTAACTTTAAGGGGCTTGACGGCCCTTCGGGCCGTCTCAGCCCCGTTCCTTGATTTTTAACTTTAAGGGCTTGACGGCCCTTCGGGCCGTCTCAGCCCCGTTCCTTGATTTTTAACTTTAAGGGCTTGACGGCCCTTCGGGCCGTCTCAGCCCCGTTCCTTGATTTTTAACTTTAAGGGGCTTGACGGCCCTTCGGGCCGTCTCAGCCCCGTTCCTTGATTTTTAACTTTAAGGGGCTTGACGGCCCTTCGGGCCGTCTCAGCCCCGTTCCTTGATTTTTAACTTTAAGGGCTTGACGGCCCTTCGGGCCGTCTCAGCCCCGTTCCTTGATTTTTAACTTTAAGGGGCTTGACGGCCCTTCGGGCCGTCTCAGCCCCGTTCCTTGATTTTAACTTTAAGGGCTTGACGGCCCTTCGGGCCGTCTCAGCCCCGTTCCTTGATTTTTAACTTTAAGGGCTTGACGGCCCTTCGGGCCGTCTCAGCCCCGTTCCTTGATTTTTAACTTTAAGGGGCTTGACGGCCCTTCGGGCCGTCTCAGCCCCGTTCCTTGATTTTTAACTTTAAGGGGCTTGACGGCCCTTCGGGCCGTCTCAGCCCCGTTCCTTGATTTTTAACTTTAAGGGGCTTGACGGCCCTTCGGGCCGTCTCAGCCCCGTTCCTTGATTTTTAACTTTAAGGGCTTGACGGCCCTTCGGGCCGTCTCAGCCCCGTTCCTTGATTTTTAACTTTAAGGGGCTTGACAAAGGCATTTAACTCCGAGGTGATTTTCAGTTTTGTCCCCAACCCCACCCACACCCATTTACATAAAAATTAAAATTATTCCTATTTCTAGGTTTGTTATGGTTATCATCTTACAATGAATTTTTTTTTCAAATAACGAAAATTATTCAATGACTTGTATTTCTGCTCAAAAAAGTGTGTCTGTGCATTTTCTGGTCTTCAAATTGAAGGAAAATTAGACGAAAAAAAATTGATTTTAGGTGACTCGATCTCACCACCTCTTGCTTGTCAAGCGAGAGCGCCTACATTTGAGCCACCAAGGGAATCATTCGGGCAGTAATCAAAATCGCTCGGCGGAGCTGACCAATGAGAGCGCACTTAGCTCTCCATTTAAATTTTCATTAAAGCCCTGAAAAGGGATGAATGGGGGTTTTGGGAGAATCAGTGAACGGAGTTGAATTCCTTACCGTCGAATTAGTGGAATCGTGAAGTTTCATTGAAATTAAATTTTTGGTCCTAATCATGCCGGACCCTAGATGACTCTTAGCAGCCTTAGAGTCTAGGTTATGGCTTGGGTCAGGGGTCTGGATTCGCTTTGCGAATTCGCTCATGAGCGAAGCGAAGCGAAGCGAAACGAATTCGCTTCGCTTCGCTTTCGCTTTTGTTATTTCAATTCGCTTCGCTTCGCTTTCGCTTTTTACCAAAAATTGCTTAGCTTTAGTTTAAACTCAAGTGGAAATTTTGCTGAATGAGCTAAGTTGGCACTTGTAAAAGCTGAGCTCAGAGAAGTTTTACTGTTTTTAAAGTAGACAATATTCTGAGCTGCGCTGAGCTGAGCTGTCCTTCACAAAAAAATCATTGAGCTGAGCTGACTCTTCAAATTCATTCAGTTAATTTGAGCAAGGCAGTCAATATTAAAAAATGATTGACCTGAGCTGAGCCACACAGCCTCTTCAGCTCACTAATCTCAGAAAATTTGCAATTTGAAAAATCGGAGAGGGAGTCCGAATGGAGTGGTCTCCATTTTCCTGAGTCGCCGTTTGCCCAAGATCTCTGTATGTCCAACTTGAGGAATCGGCGAATTGGACAAACGGCGATGTATTATAATTTAAATCGATTGATCTTATAACTTCATATATTGGCCTCCCGACAATCAATTTTGACATCACCATCTTCAATCCCGGCTTCAAAAATTTCGATCCTTGCTTTTCAGACGTCAATCAATCTTGGCATCTCCAGCACCGATCCGGGCGTCACTAATAAAAATGAAACCATACATAAAATGGACACTTTTTCAAAGGTTAAATATTTCCGGAAAATTTTCGCATTTTTTCGCTTTTTAGAAAAATTTTTCGCTTCGCTTCGCTTTCGCTCACGAAATTTTCATTCGCTTCGCTTCGCTTTCGCTTTTAATTTTTGAAAAATTTTCGCTTTCGCTTCGCTTTCGCTTTTCATTTTTGGCCAAAATCCAGACCCCTGCTTGGGTAGTATGTAAGCAAGTGCTCATCACCTACACACTACCTAGGGGAAATATAAATGAGCTTATTCTAGGGATGAAGGGCGGGTGAGAATTTTGAGAGTTGCATAATTCTCGGCTTCGCGAGTTTGGATACTCTCAAAATTCTCTTATCTTTTCCCCTAAGAATATTAAAGCCCTTGGCTATAATTTTCGGAACTGCTTTGCGTGAGTACCGGACAGCCGCTTAAATGACTCGCTCTCTCACGCCCGTATCACCTCCCAATTTTTTTCTGGGTCATGTCGTCTCCCTGGCTGCTTATCCGAGTCTACTAGCGCTTGAACTGATAATCCGAATCCTATATTACGAAGCAAAAACAGTAGGAAAACCACTACATATTTTCCCCTTTTCATTTTTGAAGCGAAGCGTCCGTTAAGCGTAGAAATTTTTATTGTTCTTTAATTACATTGTAAGTCCCAAACATTTTCTGGTAGAGAATTGTGCTGGATGGAGTTTACGACTTGTAGAGATTCCGAATGTGAAATTTCTGCATTATTGATTCGATAAGTCGAGTTATTGTGAGCAAGATCATTTTTGAAAATTTTGATGTGAGTCCTCGCGTATCTGAGCTGGTCGGAAAACGATTTTGAATCGGCTTCTAGAAATTTGAAAGCGATCCTTGAGGTTTAGTATCGTTTTTCATAGATTCTTTGAAATTGTTTCATCAATTCGATGCGAGTGTTTTTATCGACCAAAAGCTGATAGAGAATTGCTGTCTTGATTGACTGTCATGATTTTCAAAAAGCGATTCCTGAAATTAGTTCATATCAAAGTGAAAGTGATCTTTAAGGGACTTAACTTCGTTTTTCAATTCTTGCAAAAAATCGAGCAGTGACTGCAAGTTTTCTTTCGAAATTGTATTCGGTAAGAAGTGAATTGGAATAGTGACATCAAAGAGAGCAGAAATGATAAAGCGTTGAATAAGCCGCTTTGGAGGAGCGTCGGTGAGCAGGAAGAAGAAAGGTCATTTTCGCGCTTTTCTCTTCTTTAAAATGAGTTTGGGACCAACCAGTACTCCTTTCAGAACATATTTTTCTGAGGCTAGAATACGCCATCGAGTGGATCTTCCAGACGTTGTGAGGTCATTCCGATGTCCTCTAGTGAATTTTCGTGACCAGTGAGAAGTAGTCAAAGTCGTGAGTTGGGCCTTTCGTGATGGATATTCTCTGTCTAATTCTTTCCCCTTTTTATTTTTGGGCGAATGATCTTCACGAGCAGGAGATCGTCAATGAGCGCCAAGTGTTGAGTTTATGATCATCACGAGCAGGTGATCTTTCAATGTGTACCTGTGATCGGAGCAGTAATCTAGTAGAACTGAGCAGAGATTACAATAAGAACTAACAGCGAGTTCTTATTCGAAGAGAGTGTGACACAATGAGCGATAGAAAATTGTGAACAGAGCTATGAGATTGTGAATACAGTTTTTTATGGAATTTGTGGACATCAAATTTGTGGACATTTTTCAGATTATAAGGGGTTTTCTTGGGACATATTCAAAAAAAGAGGGTATCAACTTTATGGACATTTTTTCTCAATTGATATCTTTTACTTCTAAATTTATGGTCTTACTTTCGTAATTGAAGCCAATTTTACCTGCAAAGAACTGTTTTTCGTCAAAAATCATAATTTTTGTTTAGATTTACGTCTTTAGATTCAATCTTGTATTCTTTTTCTCATTATTTTTTGAGAAAAATCATCAAATTTTCTTTCTAGGAAAAAATTTAAACAAGTTCGTTGGGACATTTTTTTCGAGGCTCTTTATCAAATTTGTGGACATTTTTCAGAAAACTAGGGGACAAAAAATGTCCACAAATTCCATAAATAACTGTAATTTGCTTGTGATTATAATATTTAAGCAAATGTGAATAACAAATACCCTCTTGTGATAAATTTAGAAGCAAATGAGCGATATTGCTGCCAATAAAAAAAAAATTAAAACTTTTAGGCATGTGATTATAATGTAGAGCAATAGAGCGAAATTGCTGTGAACAGAACGATAGACTACTTAAGCGAGATTAAGTTCGTGAAAGTATTGTTATAGGGATTATATGGCCTACGAGCAGGGCGTGAATAAGAATTGATAAAGAGTACTTACCCTATTCTGAAAAATTTGTAAGCTATTGAGCGAAGCTAAGAGCGGAACTTGTGAGTTAAATGCCTTAGTATTCATAGATGGACTTTCTGTGTGTGATTTGGGCAACTGCACCAATTGCCAAATGAGGCTGGACCAAAGTTCGGAAAAGAGGCCAATTAATAAGTAAATTAGCTGGGTCATGAGAACGAAAATCCACAGAGGCCTGCATGTAAACTTCGTAATAACGATCTGGTTGAGCATTACCAGTAAGCTGGATTCCCATTTGAGCTTGATCGGGGGAGTTAGTATTCTAGTGAGCCAATTTCCAGTTGTGCATTGAATCGTTGAAGTTGTGAGGAACCAATTAAACAATTGACATCGATGTTGTGTGAGCAGGGCTTTAGACTACAGTGTGAGCGAGCAATTCAAATATGAGTGAACGGTGGCTAGATATTGGGAACGCATATCTGATCACCACCACGTCGTGAAAATTTGACGATTTGTGAGCGAGATAGTCGAGCAGCTATCTGTGAATAAGGTCGAGTTATGAGCAAAACTTCTAGACCATTATACGGATTAGTCGAGCAGCTAATCACTTGACAACACTATCGTCGTGAGCGGAGACGATCTTTCCAAACGTTGTCGTGAGCTGAGTCATCTCTATCACTTGGCTCTTTATGATCTTTATGACTCGTTAACATCTTTTTATTCTTCTGAGCAGGAATGATCTCATCTCTATCAACAAGGAGCGGTTGATCTTTATGAGAGCTTATTTTTGACTTTTCATTCTTCTGAGCAGGAATGATCTCATCTCTATCAACAAGGAGCGGTTGATCTTTATGAAAGTTAACTTTAGACATATTCTTAACTTCGTCTTTTAGGAATTTCCCTTGTAATTCGGCCACGTCATCTTCCTTGATAAATTCTGTTCTGTTTAAGGCAGTCTTTCGTTTGAGCGGTCGAATCAGACTGATATGACGCCGATATTCTTTCTTCGTATATGGACATTTGATTATGCAGCTGTCCTTAGATAATCGTCGGTGAACTTTGAATGGACCTGACCAGTGAATTCCAAGTTTTCCAGAGTATAAGTCTTGTTTCCAACAGAGTACGGAAGTGCCAATTTCGAGAACAGGGCAATCACTTTTGTCTCTTTGAAGGAGTTTTTGGTATCTTTGAACTTGGAAGTTAAGTATCGCAGGATGGAGTTTCTTCATGTATTCATTCAGAGCAGTAATGAATGGTTTGGAGTTTTCAGCAACTGGATCTTTGAGCGTAAATGGAATGTGAAATTGCCTCCCGTAGACAGCTTCGTTGCTTGAGATTCCATCGAGACTTCCTTTTGGCATGTTATTTATGTAGTACTGAGCAAACGGCCAGTTATCAGACCATGAGCGGTTTGTTGCGAGTAGGACCTTGAGTTTTTGGTGTAGGTCGCGATGAGTCCGTTCAACTTTACCATTCGCTTTACTGTGATAGGCTGTAGTAGTTGAGTGACGAATTTCGAATCGCTGGAGAATCGCTCTTGTTTTTGGTCCAAACTCACCGCCATTATCAGAAACGCAATTCTGAGAGATGCCATGACGCAGTATGAGTTTGAGGAAGGCTTATGCCACTAAGTTATCAGTTTTATTCGAAAGTGGTTCGCCATCCAAATATCCAGTTAAACTATCGACATACGTGAGCAGGTATCGTTTTCCATTGCGATCAGTTCGTCCATAATCGACGAGATATATGAATACTTTTTCGAAGGGTAATTGAGCAAAAATTCTGTCCTTAATGAGCGATGGGCGAAGTTGTTTGAGTGGTTTAAGTCGGATGCATGTTTCACACGAGCTGGTGATCGCTCTGACTTTTGTTGAACATTACTGATGAAAAATCTTGTGAGCATTTGCACTAGCTGTTGACTTCCAGCGTGAGCGGTTATTGTGTGCAAGTATTGTATAAATTCATCAGCAAGCAAACTTGGGAGAACAAGTCGATCACGAGAATAGAGCACATTGTCCTTGATCGTGAATCGCTTCTGATAAGGATTTATTTGCGATTTGACAATTAAATTTCTCGTGTCCGAGCAGGCATTCTGAGCAGTTGCCATTTCTTCTGACGAAAATGAGCGATCTTCGAAAGAGAATATAACATCATCTTGTGAAAGAGCGTGAGCAGCAAATGTTGTGTCAGCGACATCGAAGTAGTCTTCTGACTCTCTTTTTAGATCAACGGACTTTGATTTCGGTAATCTGCTGAAGAAGTCGGCAGATGCTATTTCCGGACGTGATCCACTTTTATGTATGATGTTGAAATTAAATGATAGCAGGTAGTGATGAACATTCACTAATTTTATATCCAATTTTGATTGAACTGACAGAGCAGATGTTTATGATCCACATAAACATCGAATTCAGTGTTTATTAGGTAGTGTTCAAAGAATTGAATACGCATTGGTCTTTTGAGATCGGGACCCTGGAGAGCTTTTGAGAAGTATCCGACAGTTGTGAATTGGTCATTTTCAACTTGATAAAGAGTTCCACCAACAGCTTGACCGGAAGAGTCAGTGACGAGTATGAGTTTACTTCCGGGCTTGAAATGAGCAAGTGTCGGTTCCTTAAGAAGTTCCATTTTAACCTTGTCGAATGCTTCTTGATGAGTAGGTGTCCATTCTTATACGGCTTTGGCAGATGTAAGACGATAGAGAGGTGCCAAAATTTCACTTCCTCGGTGAACATATTTTAAGTTGAAGGCAAGCATTCCAAGAAGTCTTTTAAGTTCAGCTTTGTCTTCTGGTGGCATCATATTTTTCACGGCTTCAAGATGCTTTTAAAGGGTACTTCCTTCGATTTCCCCGACTTTTGCCTTGAATTACTCTGAGCCCATCAATGCTAAAGCTTACGTTATGGGGTCTTTATGTAGATCTAACTTAGCTCTATAATCTGTCAGATCCGTTTTATAAATCTTCAGCAAAAAGTCGGCTGAATTTTAGCGCAAAGTCATCAACTATTCGAAAATAGCCTATGTTTACGGTCGAATGGCTCGGAAACTAGTCTGATAACCTACCCTGATTTTATGCTAGAATAAAAGAATGAGCTCTCAACTTTGATCTGTTAGAAGGATTTTTGCATTGATTAAACTTTTCATTAAGAAAATGGTATTTTTCCTAAACATACTCGACGGGGGCATGAAAAGATGCATATTTACGCATCATATCATTTTTAAATTTTCAGAAACATTTTTGGGTACCGTTATCTCAAAATTTTTTAATTAAAAACTCAATATTTATTTGCTCAACAAAGAAAGAAGATCAAAAATGATTTAAAAAATTTCAACCCTCTAGATGGCGGTCCTTATGGCTTAAGGATAAATTGTGGATCAATTTCGAGGGATTTTTTTTTTTGCCTTAAGGGCATTTCGTCATTTCCCACGTGATTTTGAACTGTCGACGTAATGAAAAAAAATGATCCTCAGGTCACGAGGATCAATTTCATGTATTGTCGAAGGTAGTACCGTTAACTTGAGGGCCGTAAGGGGTTTGATGCCAGCTGCAGTGATTCGGTGACCAATAAAGTCAAGTTCTTCACTTGCAAGCTTACACTTCATTGCACTAAGGATAAGTCCATAATCCAAGCATGTTTCGAAGACATATTCTAATGAGCATAAATGATCTTTCCACTTAGAGTCAATGATAATCAAATCATCAAGATAGAGGATGATTGATGGATGGTTCATGAGTTTCTTCATGATTCGGCTGAATGCTGCAGGAGCGTTGCACGATCCATAAATAGGGTCCGTACACAAAAATTCTAACTTTTTTGTTTCAAAAGCAAATCCTTTGAGAGTTTCAGGGGTAATTGATATGCCTTTGAAGATTGTAAAAACATAAATTTACGAAAAATACAAAAAAAGAATTGATGAAATAATCGCATAAATAGGCTGAAAAATACTGTTGCATTAAAATTTCAAAAGAATTAACTACACTAGTACATTTTTAGATAGCTATTTTTATTTTAATCTTCAAGAAAACAGTTTGAACACCGTCTGCAACATGCTCATTTTAAGAAAAGAAGATCAAAATTCTGCCTTCTTGCGCTGCGCAGGGCGCGCAGTGAGTCACTTTCCTTATTTGGGAGTCGTAGGGTGGCCGCAGCGCAACGACGCAATAAGAAAAAATTCCATTTTCATAGAAATATAAATTCTAATAAAAACTAAGTTTTTTGTAACAAAAGATAAATAGAAAATTAAAAAAAAAGATTTAAAAAAAAAGAAAGGATAAGTATTTCGGGTACTTAATTTTTGTGTACGGACCCTATCCATAAAGCATCCGGTTGCATTAAAAGTGCTGATTAAAATAACTGAATGCCATTTTGTGGGGGGTAGGAGAATGGCGTTTCTAAAATTACGAAAGGTTCTTTAATTAAGAAACTGTTCCTAAAATAAGGAACGCCATTCTCCGAAAATTTCTTCATCTCATAAATAGGAAAGGAACCGTTCCTAAAAAAATTTTCTAGAGGTCCTATTTTCATGTTCATTTTTCATTTTCTTTGCCTCAAAAATGAGCGAAAACCGATTACGGTTGCCTAAAAGTCGATAATCTGTTTTACTCTAACCCTTTTTTGATGAGAATCATATAAACAATGCTTTGAAAATCATGAAACTGTTAATTCCTAACCTTTCTTTATGAGAATTCAAGTCTACTAAAAATTTTTTTGCATTGAGTCCATCTGCTTGCCGCCAAAAACAAAATATGCGCTCCGCACCTGTTTTTAGCAAATTCAAGAATTTGTTTGCTTTTTGAATGAGAAAAAGAGAGACTATTGCTTCCCCTTACCCTAACCTTACCCCTAACCCTTACCCAAATTTTAGGAACGGTTTCTAATTTAAGGAACGCCATTCTCCGCTTTTTCGTTTAAGATCTTCAGCAACGGTTCCAAAAAAATTAGGAGCGGTTCCTTAAATTAAGGAACAGTTCTTAAAAAGAATTTGAGGAACGCCATTCTCTCATCTTCATTTTGTGCGCATCAGACTCGTTGATTTAGACTTGCCAATATCCCTTGTGAAAATCGACTGAACTTATGAAGCACTCTTTACCACTTGTGAATGGTTCCCCTATTGCAGTGAAAACAGTCTGCATGTGAGCGAGTGGGAATCGATCCTCCTCAAGAAGTGAGTTTATCCCTCGTGCATCCAGGCTGATTCTGATTGTATTATCACCTTTTCGAAGGATAATAAGTGGAATATTAAATGGTGATTGAGTTTCTTGAATAATTTTGAGTTGCTTCCATTTTTCGATTTCTTCTTGAACTTGCGCTTGTTAATGGATCGGAATGGGCCTTGGAGGCTGGTGAGAGGATTTTGTTTCATCGAAGAGCGGAAGTGTATATCGAAATCCAAAAAGTCTGCCAAGATCATCGCTATCCATATTGAAGCTTAGCCTGTACTTGTGAATGAGTTTATCTAATTGAGCTTTTTGTCGAGGAGTCGATGAGCCGTATGATTTCTGGAAAGAAGTTTTTCTTCTGAGCGAGTTTAGATCTTCTTTCAATGAATTCCTGTTAGAAGTAAGTCTGATGAGTAGGGATCAATTGTTGGTACGGTTTTGTTTTGGACTGTGATTGAGTTACAGTGATAACCCATTTTAAGGCCGGCCCTTTTAAGGCCACTTTTTCGGAAAATCCCCAAAATCTGTCATCCTCAAAAAATCCATTTTAAGGCCACTTTCTTTCAATTTTTATTCAATATCTTTAAGTTGCAGTGTCATTTTAAAAAATTTATATTATTCGCCTGCGGGATATCTTGTGTTTTATTCAGAGTTGGTAAAAAATGATACTTTTTATTCCTCTTTTTTGGTACTCTTTGATGATTTTTTCTCGAATTTTTTAATTGACGATGATTTCTTACGGTCTTCTTTAAATTTTCACTTAGATTTGAGTCCGAGAGTTACAATCTATCATTATATAGGCGTGTATAAAAACGCAGACAAATTTACAGACCATTTTTCTATCGAAAAAGCTCAGTAATTGTCTTCTTCACGTCACTATTCTTTGACGTCTTCGCTAGAATCTCTTCATATCTTTTTTCTTAGCATTTGTCATGTTTATATTTTTTTCAGACGTGTTTTACGAATATTATTTTTGAAATAATGAAAAAAAGAATCACGTTGAGTTCAATTCAAGAGACACATTTGGAAAAAGTCCATGAATCATGGACCATGATTTATACTTTCTTCGAGCGAAAAAAATATGCGATAACCCTATAACCCTCATTCATCATTTTTTATCCCAAGAATGAAAAAAATTTGTTGTCATCCGACTCGAAACAAAGAATATCCAATTTAAGGCCACTTTTGAAATTCGCTGTCATCCGAAAATCGGCCTTAAAATGGGTTTTCACTGTATCTCCTATCGTGATGATTTTGAGCGTGTCCATACCAAGAGTAATTGGACATGATAAGTTCTGAACTATCAGCGGGTTCAGTTTCAGCTTGAGCGGTGCTGATGATTACTCAAGTGTGGCCTCAACAAGTGAATCGAGCGTCTTCACTGTTACGAATTTTAGAATTCGCACACTTAAGAGTGATATTTGACGGTTTTTGATGGATGGATGCAGGAAGAAAGGCGAGAACATCTGAGCGGATGCATAATCTTCTGCAACCAAAATCAATGAGAGCGGGTAATCGGAGTCCATTAAACAAGATTTTGACATATTTAAGGCTACGGGTATCGATCAGGCTACGTTTGAGGCCGTATTCCTGACAACATGTAAATGGTGGATGGTTTCTAATCATTTTCAGATAAAGAACTATCCTAGATCTTAATTTTGTCAGAAGGAAATTATCTTCAGTGTTGACCTCTCATAATGATTTGATTCGTAATTTATTTGTGGTACGCGTTTCGGCGACTATTGTGCCTTCATCAGCCCCTAGTACAGATATAAATTTCACAGCTCAGAAAAATGAAAGAATACTCTCACCTAGAGTTGGACAATTTCGAATGAGATTGAAAGTTGAAAACAAAAGATGAAAACTCGCTTTCGCGGCAGATGTAATGGAGCGCCAGAGAAAGCGAGTTTCAAAAAAATGTTCCCGAGTTTGCCTGTTAAAGAAATAAGCAAATTAATTGTAGATCAGTATAGTAATCACGCATAACAAGATATGGTAAGAGGAATATTCCCGAGCACGCGCGATAACTTATACTATGGATGACTCTTAGCAGCCTTAGAGTCTAGGTTATGGCTTGGGTAGTATGTAAGCAAGTGCTCATCACCTACACACTACCTAGGGGAAATATAAATGAGCTTATTCTAGGGATGGAGGGCGGGTGAGAATTTCGAGAGTTGCATAATTCTCGGCTTCGCGAGTTTGGATACTCTCAAAATTCTCTTAACTTTTCCCCTAAGAATATTATAGCCCTTGGCTATAATTTTCGGAACTGCTTTGCGTGAGTACCGGACAGCCGCTTAAATGACTCGCTCTCTCACGCCCGTATCACCTCCCAATTGTTTTCTGGGTCATGGCGCTGTCGTCTCCCTGGCTGCTTATCCGAGTCTACTAGCGCTTGAACTGATAATCCGAGTCCTATATTCGTATAGTGATCACGCATAACTAGATATGGTAAGAGGAATATTCAAATGACTCATTTGAGCGCCTATAATTCGAGGTGCTCGAATGTAATGGAAGTCTTTTAGGCCGACGGTACTGAATATATAACGAATGTAACGAAAACTCAAAAACATGTCTTTTTCTCGTTACATTGTCAGTAAAATTCTAGAGATTTTTTGTTTTTCTAATTTCACCCCCTTAAGTATCCTACAATTTTACCCGCGGAGCGGGCGTTTTCCATCAACCCATCGAATTTCGAGCGGGTATGGAGAACGAATATGCCATTTTTTATGGTCTTTTTTCTGTATTTTTTGGTCTTTTAGACATTTTTTATCGTTTAAGAAAATATCGCACCCCAAAATCGCTCTTTACAAAAAGTTTCTAGACCTTCGGTTACCCTAACTAACCCTAGCCTATCCCCCTCGGGTTAGTTTGTTCCGTCATTTTGCAGGTGCCCCTAACCCTACTCTTAATTCTGAGCAAATACTAAAGTTTTAATAAATATCTTCGGTAGCCATCGCTTATCTTAGTCTGACCCTTCAAGTGAGTCTTTTTGTTAAGGAACGTACTTTCTCTTGCCCTTATCAGAAAACTTTTGACGCAGAAGACTATTATTATAAACCTTTAGCTCGAATTTTAGCTGCTCAAAATACGCCCATTGCATTCGAGCACCTCGAATTATAAGTGCCCAAAAGACATTTATAGCCAACTATCTACAAACATTTTAACGGTTGTCCCAATTTCCGAGAACATAACAATTCATATAAAAGTGATCCAATCACTACAACATTTCAATGATCCTACTACACTCTCCAACAGGGTGGAGAATGTCTTAAAAAAATTCAACGGCACCGGCACGGCACGGCACACCAAAAATTCCTGTGCCGCGGCAAGGCACGGCACGGCAAAAAATTTGAGAACGCGTGCCGGGACACGGCACAGCACGGCACGGCACAGTTTTTTCCTTTTTTTTCACGTAAAAAATACTCAAAAATATTTAAATATAATTAAATTTAATAAATTCGTCTACAACGTTGGTATCGGCCAAGAAATTTCGTGAAAAATTATTTTCGAAAAATTTGATTTTTCTTTGAAATCTGAATAACAACCATAATTTGAATTAAAACCCTGATAAATTGTATTTTAAGAGTTAATGGGGGTGGGTGGGGTTTGGGAAGTAACTGAAATTGATCACCTCAGAGTTCCCTGACATTGTCAAGCCCCTTAAATTTAAGAATCAAGGAACGGGGCTGCGCTTTACCGTAACCCCAGTGCCCCGGCACCGTGCCGTGTCCAAACTGAAATTCAGCGAATGGAGCGGCACGTGTCCGTGCCGCAGTGCCGTGCCGTAGACCTTTCCCCACCCTGCTCTCCAATACTAAACGAACAGAAGGACTTTAAAACCTTCAGAACCTTCCTATGACTTTATCGAACACTGATTTTGGGCAGCTTGGCGCTCGATAAAAATCGCTGTTTTTCTTTCCCTCATGTTAATTATTCAGTTAGCGGTACGCCCGTTTTATCATTAAACGAGGTATTTTGAGAGTATTTCTTTTTATCTTATGCTTTAATTAGTACTGGAGATGATTTTAAATATAAATCGAAAACGTTCTAAAACCTATTCTGTAAAAATAACAAAGTAAACATCCGAAAATAAAAGAAGTATTTAAAAAATAATAGACGCATCTTGCCAACCTTTGTCAGCTGGAATTCATGCACAAACTAAACATATTTACGTCTCCTCCTTGAATGTTGTCTTCTCTAAATTTGAAGGATTAAAAATCAATCAATTGACAGGTTTGTCTTTTATTTTAATAGATCCAATAGAACTTGTTGCTGAGATCGGAATTTGCTGATATCAAAAGCAAACCCCGACCCCATTTTGTAGAGGTTTTGCTGCGAAAAACTACAGTTAGTTTTGGATGAGCATCGTTTATTGAAAAATAAAGGTTGTGTTAGGTGGAAGTAGAGTTGTGAGTATGAGTAACAGTGTTGAGAAGCAGAGTTATTTATATAGTATTTTGGTTCGCGTGGATGGAACTTCATTCACGCGAATAAAACACAGTTTCATTCGGGGTCGGACGGTGCCGGTACCAATCAAAAATTGGTACCCGGTACCAAATTTTGGTACCCGGTACCAAAAAATGTTAGGATACCGAGCCAAAATTGATTTTAAAAGGTATATTCGGTCAATAAATGGAGTTTCCTCACACTTCAGCCGCGGAGCGGACATTTCTGGTACCGGGTACCAATTTTGGTACCGGGTACCAATTTGGTACCGGCACCGTCCGTCTCCCGGTTCATTTGGGTAGAATGTTAGTTCACAGAACTGAAAGGTAGTTCATAGGAATGAAAGGTAGTTCACATGAATGAAAGTTATTTCGCGGTGATGAGATGATAAATCGTTAGGAATAAGTTTGGTGTGCTGGCGCTGCTCGAGTCTCTGTTTGAACCGGTGAAATTTTGTTCGCGCGGCTGAAGCCAAAAAGTGTTCGGTGAAATTTTACTGTCGCCCTGGTGAAACCAGGAAGCCATGTTTTCACTAGTTACTTATAAAATAGAGGAAATCCATGAACCTTTCTATGACTGTTTCCTCTTCATTCGGACTAAGGAAACAATCAGACGAATTAAGAATCTTCTCCTCGCGAAACAATTCGACGATCCTTGCAACTTTGCGCATAAGCGCATAAAGATTCTGGCTTAAAAAATCTATCGCTGTCAAAAAGTGCTGCTGAAGAACAGTCAAAAAAAAATCAAAAATGCTGTTGGCGCGAAATTATAAAATAAATTTTCTCAAATTTTACTTTTTGTTTAATTAGCGATTACCTCGTTAAAAAATGACTTTTTACGATCATATTTGAAATAAATCAAGCAAAAATCACTTCTCATCAAAAAGCCATCAAAGTAAAAACACAGGGTGCGCGTCGATCGCTACGGTTTCGGGGTTTTGCGTCGATCCCTACGATGCGCCGATCGCTACGGTTGCGTCGAACGCTACGGTCGGTGTAAATAAGGGTCGGCACGCGAACAAAAAATACGGGAGACACTGAATTGTGCCGCCCTGCGCCGCCAAGCGTCGCCCGGTCTCGCTGGATCCGAAAATATTTTGCCTTTCAAAAGCAGATGTTTAAGATTTTCATGTCAACTTAGTTATTCTGACTTTTTATTCAGTCGTAAAATATAATAAAAGGTTAACCTTTTATAAAGGGTACGGGTATCGATTTTCTTAAGGGGTTATATTGCCTGTACAGTGGTGTGAGGAGTTTCCGCACCCTTTGTGAGTGCTGCGTTCCCGCACCCCTAGCCCGCACTTTTTCGCTAGATGAGGGTCACGTCGCGCCGGCTGTTTCGCCAAATCTAGAAGAATGAAGCCCTTTTAAGGGCTAAAATTTTTATGCTTTCATCAATCTTCAAAATTTAACATGCAAACCACACCCGGTAAAATTACCGATTCTGTCAAAGGGAAAATTTTTCGAACAAACAAGAAGCTGACACTCCATCAAAAAAGGCCGTGGTAGAAATTCATCACATAAATATAAGTTTGGGCTATAAACGGCTGATAAAACTTCTTCATGAGAAGCTAGATTTTACTGTATCCGTTTCAACTATTAGAAGTATTATAAAAACTAACTTTTAAACTTTTAAAAATCGACTACTGGTACTTGGTTTCCAGTAAGACTTGCCCCCAGTGTAGGAAAAACATTAGCTGGAGCGAAATTAACGGACAAAAATGGAAAACGAATTTGATTGATAGATTCAACGAAGAAAAAATTTAAAACATCAAATTTAACGAATAAGAACGAGAACTAAGAAACTTGAAAAATTTCTAACCGAAGGGAGGAGAGAAGAGGAAAGAAGTTGAATCTTCTTGTATTATTCTGGATCGCTCGCACATTAAAAAAATATTTTTTTCTGATTATTCTGACAGGTCCTACCTTCGTTGATCAAAGACTCCATCATTTAAGAAGCCTTACATGAAAAGCATCGTGATCGAATCAAGTCAGGAATCAAAAAGCGACAGCTATACATCTCGAACAAGACCTAAATGGCATCTTTCCCACTTAAACATTCACTTTCTTCTTTCGATTGTGGACAAAAGTCAACGTTTTCAGTGTTTCACGGAATGGATGATTGAATAAGTCGGAGTCAATTATTTTTCTAAATCAATGAACCGCTTTCGTCAAACAGTTGTGGACACAATCATTGCAGAAAGCCATTATATTGCCGTTAGTAATATAAATATACAGGAATATTGCTTCATCATTCAAAAATATCCTGAATTTAGAGAAGATAAAGCAATAAAAAAATTGACTTTCAATATGCACTGGATCCTTTCATTGAAAAAAGACTACGTAATAACTCATCGTAAAATCATAGGCAAAAAGAACTAAGTAAAACAAGACGCTGTCGATAAATGTAGAAAGCAGCTGAAGGAATCTTTGTCTAGCTTTGATAAGTCTGATAGGTGGAATATGGATGAGACCCGTTTCAATTTTTGGCAGGCAAACGGTAAAGGAAACTATATAAAATCCTTCGATACCGCAATGACCCATCGATTCGATGAAAGGGACGCTTATAGTGCGGGCTCATTCATTTCTTCCTCCGGTCAGACAATTTTTCCTTTTTCCATCGCTTCTTCTTTTCCTAGAAATCTCTTTGGTAAATCCATTAAATCAAAAAAAATTTAGTTTACAAATTCTCGAGGAGATAAAATGAGCTGTTATAGTATGACTATAACGTATGACTGTTTTACTGCATAGCATTTCTGCTTCTGATCACTGTGCGCGCCCAACGCGGGGCGACCTTTCCCTTTTCCCTTTTGTTATTAATTATTCACTGCACCACCAATAATTTCGGCGGCTCCGCCGATATTCTCGCGCGGCGCTCCGATATTCTCGGAAGGGCCGAGAATATCCGCGGACGCTCTCCCGATATTCTTGGACGCTGCTCTGATTTTCTCGGATAGGCCGAGAATATCCCTGTAGAAAAGTGTACCCTATATAAGGACGACACCCTCCATCAAATCAGTAACGTTCTCAAGGGTCACTTTGAGCAAGACGTACGGCTTTATGCCGAGAGATTACTGTACTGAGACTGTACTAGTGCTGGTCGCGGAATAAATCGGAAACGCTTGTTAGCTTTTTATAATAATTGTACTGTGTCTATATTTCACGCAAGCCATACTACAACATTGGTGTCAGAAGTATAAAGAAACCCAGCGCCAATCAGAGAATCACATCGACACCAACTGCAACATTGGTGTCAGAAGTATAAAGAAACCAAGCGCCTATTAGAGAATAACATCAGTCAGAAATATTCGGAAACCACACGCCAACCAGCTTCTACTTCACTGGCGATCAATGATGACATTTAGTAAGGTAAAAGTCTATGGGTTATTAAGGGTATAGAGCCAGCGATTTTCTCAGTAAGCTGAGCTTGCACCCTTAAGGGCAGCCACCGATAGGAAATCCTTTAGGCGAATCATATTATGATTTTTCAATAAAAAAAATAATCTTGAGGGTTTACATAGGCTTAACTTGACAGCTAATTTTATATAAGTTTTTCTCTTAAAAATAACAAAAAAAAGGGGAGTAAAATATTTTTGAAAAAGAGAGCATTTTCTTTCAAATTTAAAAATCTTGCCAAGAATAAGTATAGGACTAATTATATCATTAAAATTTTTATTTCCAGAAATAATAAAGACTTTATTATCTTTTCCCCAATTTTTCTCTTTCAAGGAGCTGAAAAATACGCGAAAAAAAGTGCGACTGATCACAAGCGAGGCAAAATGCAGAATAACGCTCGATTTCAAAAGCGAAAATTTCGGCGCTGAATGCATTAATATAAAAGGGCGAGCGCGCGCTCTGAGTGGCTCGCAGCACCTTTATTGACTTAGGCATCCAATCAGACGATAGAAAAAATAAATTATTCAGGAAGTGCGCACCCTCTCGAAATCACCCCTCTTAAAAAAGTAAGGCTTACTTCTCTTCGAAAATTGAAAAAATTCAATTTTTCCATATCGTGCAATGCCAATCAAATCGTAACAAATAATTTACTATTTTGAAGATGGCACCGAAAAAGAAATGGTTTACCGCTATGTCCTTCCACGAGTCCTGTCAATATATCCACCAACTGAACATATACAGAAACCAGAAAAATGGCGAATCATCTATCAGATGGTTGATCTAATAGAAGATATCCGTAAAGACGCGGCAGAATTTATAGTCAGGCAGAATTCTTCCGTCGAAGAATCAAAAGCTGCCTTCGATTCCTGGTTGTTGTTCAAGTCAAAAAAAGAGCACTTAATCCTCTGGATCTGCAAAGCAACGTTAATGTGTGACATATATAAAGCAAAGCATGGATCAATAACAGCGATCGGAACACTAGTGCGCGAAGCATTTGATAAAATGTTCAACGGACGACAGGAATTTTGGAGAAATTTTATGAAGATGGATACCAACTCTGAGACAAGAATTGCGAAAATTCTGATGGAGCAATTCAAGAACAAAGCTGAAACCTGCCTGTACGGAGGTAGATCCACTACTACTCAAGGATTATCCGAAGGAGAGGAACCTAGAAAGAGCCAGGCTGAATCAGGCATGGCATTGATGAGTCAAGATTTCGGACATTCTGCGAGAAAAGAATCCTTTTCGAAGGAAAGGGCACAACAAGTGATGGAGATAAATAAACTTTCAGTTCTTAATGTGCAATTTCAAGAGATGTATTACGCACCATTTAACAATAATGCCTCAGCTGTCGATGAAAGCCACCTTCCGACTATTACCAACCATCACAGTCAACAATCAAGCCTGCAGACAGAGAACAAACTGATGAATCAGACGGGAAACGGCGGAATTCGGCCAAGCCAAGAAGCTTTCGCCTCAACCGATGCGACCGGCCCACCAGCTAAACGACAAAAACTGTCGGCGACGGTGACTCTTCCTTCACGGCACATAACACTGGCGAGAAAATTAAAGCTGACCAATTGCCTGATAAGTTATCAGTGATAACGTTGACAAAATTTTGAAATCAGATGGTAGCCAGGGTAATTTTTCCGAAAATATGCATGAAGGGACACACACACTGGAACCAAGCAATCAGCTACAGTCGGCACCTACTGACCAACAAACTGATCGACAAACCAAAAGAGCGAGAACTCTTTCAGAGCAAGGATCAACATAAAATTTCGCGACTATTATTCTTCCAAATCCGAGTGCCGAACCATTGAATAATAACAAGAGTATTCAGCCAGATATACGACCAGCAAACGAAATCGGAGAGCCTAATCGAAACGACTCCAACAATTTAGATATTCCTTTTCCGTGCCTCGATGCAGACACCGACTTGGAAAGTTTTCTTGCTCAACTTGAGGACAATGTCAAGAAGTTCGATGAAACTTTCATCTACAACGGGAAGAATTAAATCTCGCATTGCGAAAATTATTTCATTAATAACAGAATTTCTTTAACTGAGGTTCACCTCTCACTTCTCCTTTACTGTCTAGTCTGTTCTGGCATAAAAGACACTAAGCTTATCAGAATTAAAATTCGTATGCTTTCAGACAAACGCAAATCTTAATAATGAAACTTATTAAAATCGCGATTCACGTGAACAAAGAAGATCTTGAAAGAGATCTTCAGCAGGCGGCGAAAGAAGCAGATTGTCCCGACACATTCGTCTTGATAGCAGAAAGCTCAACAGGTATAGTTAAGAGACTTGGTGAGAACGAAGAGGAGCTGTGCCAATCAAGAACAAAAGCAGAAAGGATCATGCGAGAAGAGTCGGATGAAGCGATTTTCATCGAGGAGGATTATGCAAAACGATCAAACATAATCATTGAAAGACCACAGCAGACCCAGACAAACAACATCGGAGCAGGGGTCTGGATTTTGGCCGAAAATGAAAGGCGAAAGCGAAACGAAAGCGAAAATTTTTCAAAAATTTTTAGCGAAAGCGAAGCGAAGCGAATCAAAATTTCGTGAGCGAAAGCGAAGCGAAGCTTAAAATTTTTCTAAAAAGCGAAAAAAAGCGAAAATTTTCCGGAAATATTTAACCTTTGAGAAAGTGTCCATTTCAAGTATGGTTTCATTTTTATTACTTTTTGGACGGTGGTCTCAGTTTGCCCGCGTCGCCGTTTACCCAAGTCGCCGTCTTTCAAAATCGTCATTTACCTTACTATGGGAAACGGAGATCTTGGGCAAACAGCGATGTGAATAAATTTATATAGATTGATAATTAAACATTGTTTGGCTTCTCAAACGTCAATCTTGACTTCATCAATGCCAATCATGGCTTCACATATTTCAATCATGTCTTCTTCAATATCATTAATATTTTATCAATGATGGCCTATCCATCGTCAAGTCTGCTTTCAACATTTTCAATTATGGCTTTACCGACTTCAATCATGGCTTTTTTATTCTCAATCCCGGGTTTATCGACGTCAATTACGACTTCTCCAACGTCAATCGTGGCTTCTCCAATGTCAATCTAATCTTGAAAAAGCCACGATCGACAATTGAGAAGCCGGAACTGACGACTGAGAGGCTAGGATTGAAATTAGTGACGCCCGGATCGGTGTTGCCGGGATTGATGTGAAGCTGGGATCGATGCTGGAGATGCCAAGATTGATATTTAACCAACCAGGATCGACTTCTGAAAAGCAAGGATCGAAGTTTTTGAAGCCGGGATTGAAGACGGTGATGTCAGGATTGATTGTGGGGAGGCCAATATATAAAATTATAAGATCAATCAATTTAAATTATCTTTTGAGCGAAATTTTCGCGAAAATTTTTGGTAAAAAGCGAAAGCGAAGCGAAGCGAATTGAAATTACAAAAAGCGAAAGCGAAGCGAAGTGAATTCGCTTCGCTTCGCTTCGCTTCGCTCATGAGCGAATTCGCAAAGCGAATCCAGACCCCTGAGTTAACCATGAAAAAAATTCGAATACAGTGTGAAGCACTTTTAAGGCCGATTTTCGGATGACAGCGAATTTCAAAAGTGGCCTTAAAATGGATATTTTTTGTCTCGAGTCGGATGACAACAAATTTTTTACTTTCTTTGGAAAAAAAGATAAATGAGGGTTCATAAAATTATTCAGAACTTAACTTTCTTTCACTGTTTTCGGAATATACTTTCAACTTATTTCCTAAAAAATAGAAATAGTATTATTTTTTTCGGCCGAACAAAGTATGAATCGTAGCCTTTTCAGAATGTGTCCTTTAAATTGAACTCAACATGATTCTTTCTTTCATTTTTTCAAAAGTAATATTCGTAAAGCATGTCTTAAAAAAGAAAAAACACGGCAAATGCTTAGAAAAAAGATATTAAGAGATTTTAGTGAAGACGTCAAAGAATAGTGACGTGAAGAAGACAATTGCTGAGCTTTTTCGAAAAATAATGGTTAAGACATTCCGAGAAATTATCGTTAATTGAAAAAGTCGAGAAAAAAAACATCGGAAAATACCGAAAAGAAAAATAAAGATAAAAGCACAAGGCATCACGCAGTCGAAGAAATAAAGGGGGACGGGCGGCTACGTTACAAATTTGTAACGCCGTTACAAGAATTCAGATTTTTTTCGCAATAAAAATTATTTTCCATTCCGTAATTCTTATTATTTTGGACAGAATAAGCGATAAGGTGTGCCAAAGTGTAGTTTCCTTTAATTCAGGCGCGAAGCGCCCACTCGTTCAATGATTTTGATTTTGAATTTTTGTAACGCTGTTACAATTTTAACTATTTGTAACGTAGCCGCCCTACACCCGAAATAAAGCTTTTTCAAGTGACACTGTAACTTTCGGATTTTGAACTGAAATATAACTGCTGACAGTTTTAAGTTTTCTTGGCGAGCCCTAATTTAGAGGCTACAGTTAGACTAGAGAGCAGAGCAGGACCACAATAGAGTGGAGGCATTCTTGACCTATCAATATCGATAAAAAGCCCATGATCCACTGATCATTATAACATGTGACTTGGGGTCATTAAAGGTCACGTGAGGTCACATGAGGTCAAAATCTGATTTTTCTCAAAATCGACGTAACTAGGGTTTCTTTGCATGATTTTGATCGCTGATGATCACTGATCATAAGAATTATCATATAACACTCATCCGGACCCCTCCTGAGCCATCAGATCAAAAAATGAAAAATGGCAATAAATTTTGGCAATAATCCAAAATATCCTGTCTAAAGCAAAACCAAAACCACCATGATGTTTCTCGTGCTCTGAGCTTTCAAAAAAGGCCTCATTGATAAAAATTGCAGCCAAAAATTTTTTTTGACCAGATTTCTAGCGCTCATATCTTGAAAACGACAAGTGATAGCAGCTAACATTAAATATTAAAAATGCTCAGAATTTCGTATTATAATCACGCATAAATAACAATGGTAATGGGAATATTCCCGAGCACGCGCGATTACAATACTGTAGCGGGGAAGCTTTAGAGCTTCTTAGGTTGAGGACTGGGCAGTATGTAGGGCGTGTGCTCGTTTACCCTAATTGTACTGCTTATTTCAGGGATGGTGGGTGGGTGAGTCTTTTTGAATCAGGTAGGAGTCTTATTGGTAATGCTCCAGCTGAGAAAAAGTCTCTTAATAATTTCCCCGTTTAAGGTTTGAGCTTCAAGCTATAACCTTTTTGGAATGAACCTGCGTGATTTCGGGGCACCCGCTTGAATAAAGATACTCTCGAGCGCCTTTGACACCTTCCGCTGCTCCCTGGGAGTTTCTGCTGCTGCTGAAGAGGCTATCCTGCCGCGTTCTATTTTTGGCGGGCTGCTTATCCCTTGTCCTAGGTTCGTATTATAATCACGCATAAATAACAATGGTAATGGGAATATTCCCTCCCTACCATTTTCGTTATTCTCATCAATTGTTAATGAGTCACCTTTTATATTTGAGTCTGAATTCTAAGTGAAAAAGGCATCTTTCTTTTAGGCTTCTTCAGTTGTATTTTTCGGCTTCTTTGGCTTTTGACTTGCTTCTGGTCGTTCTTGATTCTAAAGCCTTTCTATTGATTCCTGGAATCCGAAATATCGATACCTGTGGATGGTCACTGCTGGTGCTATCATTTCGTTTTCTGGCTCTTGATTTTGCGACGCTGACCGGTGCTCCTGAAGTGCTGCATTCGAACCAGCATCTTTCGTAGTAGTTTGGCATGGAGCTTCCGGGAGCCCAGCGGAGCGTGTGGGCGAGAGTCTTTTGTGAAAAGCCTGTCCGGCGTCCTTCGATGTAGAAACTGACTCTTCCTGTATGCGCAGAGACCTTAAAAATTAATCTTGAGAATCTCTTTTATTTCACGAAATCTGTACCTTTTTTGAAAATTTTGCCTTGGATTCGTAACGCGCCTAGTAGTCCGAGGCGATGCGAGTGTGACCTTCGAGAATTTTGAGTACGAGGCCTGAATTTTAACTGGCGAGTCTTGAAGTAAGGAGTACTGGATACCTGAGTCTCGGTATTTGAGCTGGGCTCTGAGTTCAAGGGCGAGAGGGACTCCGTGTCTCATATCCATGGGGATGGTAAGGGTTTCCATCCGCTTGCAGAACGGGTCGGTTTTGCTGCTCCTGATGTGGAAACGCCAGAATTCGTTTCCGTCCTTGGTGACCACTTCTCGGACTTCGACTCTCAAGTTGAGCGTTTCTTTCATTCTTGCCCCCGTCGTGAAGCAGATGAAGAAAGCGATGGCCGCTTCTCTTGGTTTTGGTTTGTTCGTTTTTAGAAGCTCTCCCAGAGTCGGACTGCCTCGGGCTCGTCGAAGAGCCAAGTCATGGTTCTTAAGGTTATAAATGTGACTCTTTTTTTTGAAAATTCTGATGATGGGCTATTTGGAAATTTCAGCAGTTTGAAGCAGCTACAGTTATTTATGGAATTTGTGGACATTTTTTGTCCCCTAGTTTTCTGAAAAATGTCCACAAATTTGATAAAGAGCCTCGAAAAATATGTCCCAACGAACTTGTTTAAATTTTTTCCTAGAAAGAAAATTTGATGATTTTTCTCAAAAATAATGAGAAAAAGAATACAAGATTGAATCTGAAGACGTAAATCTAAACAAAAATTAAGATTTTTGACGAAAAACAGTTCTTTGCAAATAAAATTGGCTTCAATTACGAAAGTAAGACCATAAATTTAGAAGTAAAAGATATCAATTGAGAAAAAATGTCCACAAATTTGATACCCTCTTTTTTTGAATATGTCCCAAGAAAACCCCTTATAATCTGAAAAATGTCCACAATTTGATGTCCACAAATTCCATAAAAAACTGTATAAATTTTTTTAAGGAGTCCTAGTAATTTGAGAGTCTGGGTTGGTTAGTTTGAAAGTCTTTGCTGTTGAGCTTTCTGGTCTTTTTCCGGTGGCGGTTTTTATTCAACTCCGCCCTGGTCCTGGAATTTCTTGGTTTCGTTTCCGGAGCTGCCTCCTCCTCGACCTCGGCCTCTTCCGCGGCCTCCCGAGTCGCTGTCTCTGTCTCTGGATTTTTGCCGTCCCCTTGGTGGTCGGTTTTTTGTTTCTTGGGTTGGCCACCGTTGTTGTGGCCACCTCGGCGTCCTCGACCTGTTTTTGAGTCTTTTTCTGACCGCCAATCCTCGGAGCCATCGCAAGGATTGCCGATCATCTTTTTGAAGACGTGGTGATTGGAGTTCATTGTGAGGACCCGGTCGAAGCTTTGTCGGACATTGGGGCGCATGAGTGGCTGAAAAGATACTTCAGGCAGTGTGGCTGCTTATTACGAGTCTTACCGTGAGCGAGAGCAGGGCATCTTTTCGAGTCATATCAGGCATCCTGATGAGTTCGTCCAGGATGCTTTCGATGATTGCCCGCTCCGGGTATTCTGGGAAAATGGCTCTTTTATAGTTGCCCAAGAGTCTCACAAGCTTGTCCTTCTTGAACATGCGCTGGTTTTTTGCGTCTGAGACGAACGCCCGGAATTCTTTGCCCATTTCCCGGAGAGAGTCGCCGTCGTCTTCAGGCATATTGCTTGTGCCTATTTGAGTCTGACGCGCAATTTAATTAGAGAGTTTTGGACTCGGTATATTTCATCAGCTTGAAAAAAGGGGTTTTTGGCTTACCATGAAATAGGACTCTTCTCCCGTGAGCGGGTCAACTTCTTTGAAGACTGCCGAAGTGTCCGTGCCGCCCGAAGATAGTTCGGCAATTTTGGATTCTCGGGCCTTGATCTGCTGGAACATGGACCCTTGATGCTGTATCGCTCCATCTTGTCCGCAATCAGACGGCGGATTTTCGCCTTCTACTCCGCCGGATTCCAACGGTCGTAGAATCTGTTGTCTTCTTAGGACCGTTCTTTGGCGTTTGGCTCGTTTTCCTTGATTGCAAGACTCTTCTCGCGGTTCGCTTCTAGTTCCGCGATTTCCGACTATAAAGCGCGGAGTTTTTGTCGATTTCGCTTTTACGATGAGG
The DNA here is from genome assembly GCF_907165135.1 of Oikopleura dioica. Taxonomy (NCBI): domain Eukaryota; kingdom Metazoa; phylum Chordata; class Appendicularia; order Copelata; family Oikopleuridae; genus Oikopleura; species Oikopleura dioica. The sequence goes on from NC_137295.1 coordinate 2,239,670, forward strand.
GCGTCAGTGAACTTGTCGTGAGTCAGTATGTCCTTCTTGATGTCCTCGATTTCCATAAAGAGTCTGTCCGCTTCTTCCGATGGTGTCTTGGACTGGGCGATTTCAAAGAACTGGGCCATCGAGATTTGGACTCTGGCTGCTCGCGTTTTTGCCTCTTGCTCAGTGAGTTTTGTATGGTCTGCCAGCAGCTTGGAGAGGATCTCGGTTTAATCCGACATTTTCACAAAGATTTCGAGTCTGAACAAAAGAAAGGTTTAACGCAGGCGATCCTCTTCCGCATTTTAGTGGGGGATTTATGGAGAATCTATTTGGCGCGAGGAGGCCGAGTTTCGAGTTTGTAAAGACATGATTTGTTAGGAAGGTCGTCACTTCCAACCTTTCGGGATCCCGAATGTTTCGGGATTTCCCGAATCTTTCAGGAATTCCCGAACCTTTCGAGATCGCCCGAATCATTCGGGAATTTTGTTGAGGATTACGTTATAAAAAAGTGGTATAAATGCCGAATTCGGGCATTTTACTTATCAAAAAGATAACTCTAGCTGCCTTCGTCAAATTCGATGGTCTAAAAAGGCCATACCTTGTTTCAATTGTGAATTTGCAGTCAAAGAGAATGTGTGCGTTCCGCGCCTGTCTTATAGAGAACTTCATGAGTTATAAATCAAATTATTCGTTTAAATTATTTTTTCCTTCGTGCCTTCATTTGCTTCAATAAAGATGTACTTAGACGTTACTATTTTGATAGATTCGCTTTAGATATTTTCTCGGACAGAAATCATTCAAAAATCATCCCCGAAAGGTTCGAAGACAAAAAGGCCCATTTTCACTGCGAATATTTCGGGAAATCCCGAAACAATCGGGATCCCGAAGGGTTGGAAGATTCAACCTGTTAGGAAAAGGTTGATGATGCGAGAGAAATCGACAATCTTGAACCCAGAGTCTAAATGCCTCCTGCTTCCGGCTTTTCCTGACGTGGCCTTTTCGTTATAAAGATGTTTTTTGGGTCTTTGAGCTTCATGAGGCTATCTTTGGAGTCGTAATTGCCTTGGAATAGAATCGCCGATGACTTCCATGCCTCCAAGACTGAGTCAAAAACCTGTACAATGGTGTTTTGGATGCTCTGGATAAGTTCAGAGTCCATGGATGAAAGATTTTGGGTCTTAAAGGCCTCCGAGAGTCGGGTGTACATTTGCTGCCATTCATCGCTGGCGTTGTTGATTCTGATTCTTTCCCCCACCAGATCTCTCTGGTAGATTCCATTTTTGGACATGCAGGATTCTGTGCATTGTTGCTGACGGAACTCTTTAATTTCTTGAGCCTCTTGGTGTCTAATGCACCAGGCTGATTTCTCTTTGGCTTCCTTGCAGAAAGGCCACTCGCAGGACCTCTCTCTTTTTTCCGGTTTTTGATGTCGGAACTTTAGACGCGTCATTTTTGAGACCTTTTCCCTTCTTTTTATCCAAGCGTCGGCGAAGCTTTTCAGGATCATGTTTGGGCTGAATCTCTTCCCACACCCCAACATCCAGCCTGTTGTCAGGATTCCCAGGTTTTGTTCCAGAGATCGGAATTGAGGGTAGGCTTTGGTGTCTCTGACTACCTTCCCGATGATTTCCGGGATCGTCTTTTGAGTCGAGAAACGGTTGTAGGCGGTTTGGTGGGATTTTAATCCTGCGAACACTGAAGTGCCTGTCGTGGCATTTTTAATCCCATGAAATGAAATATGCTGTCGTGGGTTTTTAAAAATCCCACGACAGGCACTTCGGTTGTCATGGGATTTTCAATCCCACCAAACCGCATTTCGGGCCATTATTTTCGTGGGATTTTTTTGCTCAAAAGTCGAAAACAAATTTGGAGTTTCTAGTGCATCTCCAGAACAAAGTTGTTATTTTCAAAAGTTAGTTTGCTCCTAAACGTGATTGAGGAAGTCGAAATGGATTTAAAAAGAGAATTAGCAGCTCTTCTTAGCGGAAGATATTTGTCTACAGCTGATTTGAAAGAAATTATCAATGAAGCTAATGAAGCAGGGGTCTGGATTCGCTTTGCGAATTCGCTCATGAGCGAAGCGAAGCGAAGCGAAACGAATTCGCTTCGCTTCGCTTTCGCTTTTTGTTATTTCAATTCGCTTCGCTTCGCTTTCGCTTTTTACCAAAAATTGCTTAGCTTTAGTTTAAACTCAAGTGGAAATTTTGCTGAATGAGCTAAGTTGGCACTTGTAAAAGCTGAGCTCAGAGAAGTTTTACTGTTTTTAAAGTAGACAATATTCTGAGCTGCGCTGAGCTGAGCTGTCCTTCACAAAAAATCATTGAGCTGAGCTGACTCTTCAAATTCATTCAGTTAATTTGAGCAAGGCAGTCAATATTAAAAAATGATTGACCTGAGCTGAGCCACACAGCCTCTTCAGCTCACTAATCTCAGAAAATTTGCAATTTGAAAAATCGGAGAGGGAGTCCGAATGGAGTGGTCTCCATTTTCCTGAGTCGCCGTTTGCCCAAGATCTCTGTATGTCCAACTTGAGGAATCGGCGAATTGGACAAACGGCGATGTATTATAATTTAAATCGATTGATCTTATAACTTCATATATTGGCCTCCCGACAATCAATTTTGACATCACCATCTTCAATCCCGGCTTCAAAAATTTCGATCCTTGCTTTTCAGACGTCAATCAATCTTGGCATCTCCAGCACCGATCCGGGCGTCACTAATAAAAATGAAACCATACATAAAATGGACACTTTTTCAAAGGTTAAATATTTCCGGAAAATTTTCGCATTTTTTCGCTTTTTAGAAAAATTTTTCGCTTCGCTTCGCTTTCGCTCACGAAATTTTCATTCGCTTCGCTTCGCTTTCGCTTTTAATTTTTGAAAAATTTTCGCTTTCGCTTCGCTTTCGCTTTTCATTTTTGGCCAAAATCCAGACCCCTGGTTAACTTGGATTCTCCGTAGATCTGAGATTAATCCCCTATAGAACAGATCATTGCGCTTTATTTGCGCCCTTTGCCGCGCGGGGGCAAATTGGGGAACTCGAGATATTTAAGGTTTTCTAGGTTGAAACGAGGCCAAAAAATGCTGAATTTCAAGGATTATGAAAAAGTTACGCTAAAAATTGAAAAAAATATTGAAATTTCCGAATAGATGACGTCATAGCACGTTATTGAAGTCCAAAAACTGGAATTTCGGCCTAGCTCTAGAATTTTTTCCCCAAGACTTACGAGTGACATAAGCACATCATTTGAATCAGAAAAGAACGGGGATCATTTTAAGATAAAATTCGTAAGGGAGAATCGACATCGACTTTTTTTTGGCGAGCCCTACTCTAGATAACACGGAAAAGGGTAGTTTAGGTGTTGTATTCAAGTTAGGTGAACACTGACTTGTGTTGAGTTAACACTTAATTGTGTTATGGTTGCACAGACTGAACGCAGTGAAAAAGCGGCGGGCGCCTCCAGATCTCTATCAGATCTAACGGCTTCTTGCTGACCTAACAGCTCCCCAGTCTTCGAAGTCTTCTGACGATTGGAGACTCTAGAATTGAAGAAAGAAGAAGTGTAGAGATGATCCAGCGGAAGATGTCCAATAGGAGTACAGTACACTCGCACAATTTGGCCCCGCACAATTCGGCCCTTTTTTCGAATTTCGCTAAAACGTTTGAAAATCGCACAATTTGGCCCCCTGACCCTCTTTATCAAAACTAATAATAGAACGAAAGTTTTATTTTATAGATATTTATTGTTTCTTGAAGAAAGACAGAATTGTAGAGTCTAATGTAGACTGCTTCGTTTTCTTCTAAGTGGGAGTTGGATGATCGCGACTTCTTCGGCGTCCATGTTTTCTTCGACTTCTTCGGCTTCCTAGTTTTCTTCGTTTTCTTCGGCTTCTTTCGGCTCTCACTGTAGTTGAGCGGTCGCGGAGGCAAGCTCATCGATTTCTTCTTCAAGGGCGTCCATTTGATCCCAGATCCTTTCTTCATCCTCGTCTTGAATTTTCATGTCCTTAAAAGTTTTTTAAAGAAAAGGGCCAAATTGTGCGAGTGTACTGTAGAGATGAAAACGGTGCTGAGCCAAGCGTTTCAATTTGTGATGCGCGTTGTGAAGATCGAACCAAGCGAGTAGAAAATATGCAGTAAGTTGACCAAACAAGAAGATTTACCTTGGTTGGGCACTCATGTTTTGGAACAATGAGTGGCGCGTTAGCGACTTGGTTTGAGCATAGTTCTAGTTGGCTGATCAGAACCTGTTGCCGATCAAAGGCGCAACTTTGACGGAGGTTTTGAATATCATCCAGCTCCCCAAACTTTCGGCAAGGCATGAAGTTGGAAGAAGGTTCTAGATGAAGCAGACGGGCGGTTTCGCATCGCGTCCAGGTGAGCATCCCCAAATACATACACTTGAAGCACTTTTAAGGCCGACCCTTTTAAGGCCACTTTTTCGAAAAATTCCCGAAATCTGTCATCCTAAAAAAATCCACTTTAAGGCCATTTTCACTTCAATTTCAGTTCAAAATCCGAAAGTTACAGTGTCACTTGAAAAAGCTCTATTTCGGGTGTAGGGCGGCTACGTTACAAATAGTTAAAATTGTAACAGCGTTACAAAAATTCAAAATCAAAATCATTGAACGAGTGGGCGCTTCGCGCCTGAATTAAAGGAAACTACACTTTGGCACACCTTATCGCTTATTCTGTCCAAAATAATAAGAATTACGGAATGGAAAATAATTTTTATTGGGAAAAAAATCTGAATTCTTGTAACGGCGTTACAAAATTGTAACGGCGTTACAAATTTGTAACGTAGCCGCCCGTCCCCCTTTAGTTCTTCGACTGCGTGATGCTGTTCTTTGACGTCTTCACGTAAATCTCTTAATATCTTTTTTCTAAGCATTTGCCGTGTTTTTTTCTTTTTTAAGACATGCTTAGGGTTTTTTTCGGGAAAATGAAGTTTGTCGTATTTTCATGAAAATTCACTGGTATATGTAACTTTTCTTGCTGATTCCAAATATATAACTATTTTTTTGATACGTCCACTAGTTCGCGCTCGAGAGCACTTTTCTTGAGCCATATTTGCCTCTCTAAAAATGGATTCAAAAGCCCGATAATCGTTCTTTTTTTTCAATTGCTAATACATAATAAAGATTCCGCAATCATTCCGGTCTAATGGCAGTTCTATTCTGGGGTTTCAATAAGCTCATTAAGTCCGTCAATAAACACAAATTTTCGGTGCGAGCACAAATGCGCGCGCTAATCCTGCCAATTCTGAAGAGTTTTTTTTCTTAAATTGTTTTTTATTTCAAATTATCTGGCAGTGTAGTTAATATTAGTGAAGAAGGATAAGAGTGTTGAAGAATTACAGAAGCTTCTTTTTTCGTGGGAGGGACGATCGCACTGGTGTCTGCATTTCTTTCTTGATTCTTTTTGCTTCTTTTTTCTCCAATTTTTTTGCTTTTTCTTCGGCGATTCGTTCTTTACGGCGATTCGCGATGTTCTGAAGCTTTACTTGAGTAGCTTTACGCGCAGCATGGTAGTTCGATAGTGCTGTCTTTGAGTCGATCTTTTTCCACAGCCTCTCAACTTGAGTTTTTGTCATTGAGCGGAAGAAGTTTTGCAGATTGTTCATTCGGGCGATTGTCATCTGAACAATAGTGTCTGTACTGGCCGCTGATTTGTGAAGCTCTGTCTCCTTGAAAAGGCCAAAGACGGATTCTGCAAAACGGTTGCAGCAAACATAAAGGCCCTCCACTGTGAGTGTCTGATAGTGTGCAAAATCTTTCTCGATTTTGTATTTCAGCTTGTTGATTGACGCGAGAGCTGCAGCATTGAGATTTGCCGATACAGTGTCACTTCTTTCTCCTTTCATCATCAAATCGAGGTCTCTAAAATGAAAATTAATTCTCATAAAAGGCTAGTCTGTGAAAAGCCCTTCTCAAAAAAGGCTAGTCTGAGAACAGCCCTTCTCGAAAAAGGCTAGTCTGAGAACAGCCCTTCTCAAAAAAGGCTAGTCTGAGAACAGCTCTTCTCAAAAAAGGCTAGTCTGAGCAAAGCCCTTTACTAATAAGGCAATTTTACCTGTAGAATTTTTGTCTGGAAGAGTTCGTAGAAGCAAGAAGATACAATGTATCAAATGGACTGTCGCATTGGAGAATTCTTGTGGCCTCTTCAGAAGATGTTCTCAAGGCGGTCTTGACATCTTGAATCGTTGATTCTTCCTTCTCTGCCGTACGAAGGATCGGTCCACAAAATGCTGACCAGACAAAGACAACGATCGCGATCTCAGGCAAGACTCCTTCTTTCCCAAGGTGGCTGAGAAGATTTTTCGCCCTGGTATTCGTGTTTTCGTTTCTTTTCAGAGCAGCCATCACTGCCTGGTAGTGGATGATGAGATTTTCTGCATTCTGTCGCGCTGTTCCCATGCGGCTTCCTAGATCTGTCGTGAAGGGAAATTTGTTCCTGCCTCCTCCACGAGCTTCGATTTCTTTCGATAAACTAGAAAAGCGTTATTTTGATTAAAAAGTATTAGACTTACTCATTTTTAATATCGAATTTATGGAAACCGCTGTTTGTTGGTGATCCAAACAAAATTTTAATCTCCTGGAGACACTCTTGAGCGAGAGTTGTCTGCCCTTCATGTCCTTTTTTGTCGAGATTAGAGCAGGTATGCAGGATACACCAGAGCACTTCTATAGGAGCATTTGGATCGTTTCTGCGGAGTCTGATGTGTTGAAGAAGTCGTTCATTCGCATTGATCTGGCCGGTGAATGTATCGCTCAGAATCGTATCAACCTTCTCCCAGATCTTCATACCAGTTGCTTCGTCTTGCTCGACAGATGCGATGATGGCTTGCGATGTGTTCTCACCATCTTTTCCGTGGCCAAGCAAAATATCGAAAAGAAGTTGCTCCTTCTTTTCGTTTATCAGCGTGATGTTGAGGATGTCCAAGTTTGCTCTTGCTGTTGTCTAAAACAATGATTATTACATGCATAGGGCATTAAATTGAGCCTCAAAGGCTAGTCTGAGTAAAGCCCTTCTCGAAAAAGGCTAGTCTGAGAACAGCCTTTCTCAAAAATGCTAGTCTGAGTAAAGCCCTTCTCAAAAAGGCTAGTCTGAGAACAGCCTTTTTCAAAAGGCTAGTCTGAGAACAGCCTTTTTCAAAAGCTAGTCTGAGGAAAGCCCTTCTTAGAAGGCTGGTCTGATAATAAGTTTAAAACTACTTACTCCGTCGGTGCCAAGTGTTAACCGCATGGGACAGAAGGTGTATTCCACTGCACTTAAGGACTTTTCAGCTAAATAACTTCCGAACGAATAGTCCAAATTAGATAAAAATTAACATGGTTGTTCCTTCACTTTATTGAAGCATGTCTGCCAAGTTTCAAGGAATTATCGGTTACCGACCGCCCTCTGCACCGGATTATATGCGGCCTAATTGCCCTCCCGCTGAGTGTTTGCACATTGAAACCGAACCAATATCAAGAATTTTGTCTACTAAAAGGGGTTTTATATGTTTTCGATACTGCTGATTTCAAATATTGAATTTACTTTTTCGAGAAATCTAAATAAGAGATAATTTTTGAAACCCTCCATAGAAAAATGGCATTTTTCTGCAATAAGAAAAAGCGCTATGCAAATTTTGATAGCGGATTTGAAATCTACACCCCAAAATTAGTATTGGGTATAATTTTCAAGTTTATCCGACCAGTAGTTTTCTTAAGTGCAGTGGAATACACCTTCTGTCCGAGCGCCTCTATCCCCCGATCTGTCCCATGCGGTTAAACGAGTTGCATTATCCACGAAAGCATCAATTTGCTCTTTGTTGGCAAGAGGAAGTTGTTGCCTCAGCTTGTTGAGTTGAGATGCGGATGGAGCAGCCCTAACTTTGTTGTCTGGTGAGTAGTGGAAGATCTCAAAATCGTCAAAGTAGTTCTGGTTGTTTCGCTGTATTGATGCAATCGAATCACCGCTTGCGACTTGACGCATCAACTTGTGTTTTGACGTTTTCGAAAGCTGCGGATTGTTAGATCCTTTGCCTTTTCCTTTTGACTCCTGTGACTCCTTGATGAAAAACTGATTCGCTTGGAGCGCAGCCCTCAACAAAGCGTTTTCAGCCGGTTCCTCTGTCTCTTCATCAGTTTCACAATAGTTCGGAGCTGTTGTTTTGCGTTTTTGCAGGTTTGCAAGGAAAGTCTTGCGACCCTGAAATTTGCGTCACTGGATGCTTGATTTTTGTTTAAATTTACCTCCATTTCGAAAAAGACGAGTAGCTTTCTCAGTGAATCTCTTCGGATCTGGTCTCTCTGGAAAAAGAAATTTTCTTCATCATCCTTGACAGCTCTGATGAATCGGTAAAGAATTCGGCAATTTCCTTTTCCGAACCTTTTCGTCTTTTTATCAGCATCGATCTCTTCTCTGGTCGTAAGACCTTTTTCAATCAATTTATCTTCTGCTTCTTCTAATGTCAAGAACATATTTTGGAATAATGAATTTCATTGTAACACTGGACAAGCAAGAAATACACATCGAACCACCTGTTTTTGTCACCTCGCAATAGAAGGTTCGGACCGCGCTGCGGGCGATTCAGCTCGGCGCTTCGAGCGCGCACCGAGAGTACTCTAGTTATCTGACGATAGTGGGCGACCGGAGGGACCCGGAAAATTTATTTTTGAGAGAAGAGAGATGAATGTTTGATTAAAAACATATCGAAAAATGAGCGTCCGGCCAAGATCGGCTCTATATGATTTACCCCTTCGAAAAGTAAAATTCAAGTTTTTGATTATTTTCAATCTTTTTTGCCATTTTTTCTTATATTTGGAATCAGTAGGTAAGATTACATATAACTCTTAAAAATCAAAAAGAAAGGATCAATATTTCGGGTAGTCGGGGATGCGAAAAAGGGCTCTCGCGTTCCCAAAAAACCCTAGACATGCTTTACGAATATTACTTTTGAAAAAATGAAAGAAAGAATCATGTTGAGTTCAATTTAAAGGACACATTCTGAAAAGGCTACGATTCATACTTTGTTCGGCCGAAAAAAATAATACTATTTCTATTTTTTAGGAAATAAGTTGAAAGTATATTCCGAAAACAGTGAAAGAAAGTTAAGTTCTGAATAATTTTATGAACCCTCATTTATCTTTTTTTTCCAAAGAAAGTAAAAAATTTGTTGTCATCCGACTCGAGACAAAAAATATCCATTTTAAGGCCACTTTTGAAATTCGCTGTCATCCGAAAATCGGCCTTAAAAGCTCGTAGTCTTTCGCTGTAGCTATCTTCCGATGAAATCGACGAGTCAGCACTTACATCAGCTGGCTTTTGCTCGGATTCCTGAGTCGAAGTAGGGTCGGCGGCGTGTCTGTTATGCGACTTTTGAGAAGATTCTGGATCTGGCGAGTTCAACGGAAAGTGCGTGTGAATCGCGACCAGAAGTTGAAGAATGGTGTCCGTTTGAGCATCAAGAAGCAGCAATTTCTCCAAAATGCTCGTGGCCAAAGACATCTTCGCGGCAACAGCTAGAATAAAATCTGCCTCGTGTTGTCGAGTCGAAGGGTGCCACAGAACAAATACATCATACGCCCATTTTACCATCGAGGTAAAATCTTCGACGCTTTCACGACTGATCAAGTCGTATTCAGTTGACAAGTCCAAGCAGTTGTAGATTTCCAGACGTTCATCGTGGTTGAGACAAGCCTCACTTACAGATTCATGAGCGCTTGCGTCGGTGGTGCGACGTGTCAGCCGTTTCAACCTCGCGCCAATCTCGGCGGGAGAGAAGAAGGAGAGTTCGCGGGAGACGATGGAGTCGAGAAGGTCCGATTGAAGTCGACGAGCGTATTCGAAGTCGGCAGTATCGATGAGTTTATCGGGGTGCAGAAGTACGTGAGTCATGAAGTGCAGATGCGCAGTGAACTTTTTGGCGGTGAGCGAAACCAGGCCAAAAAATTTTGCCGTTAAGATCGCATCATGAGCAGCAGCGTAGTCGGCGAAAACGGGCCGATCAGCAATGCCAACGGATTTCTTCGCGTTTGAAACCCAGCGGACTTGTGGAAATTACTGGTCGGGTTCTTGGGCAATCGTGCGCTGGCGAAAATCAGCGGCGGCAGAAGAAGAGGCTTACTACCTGTGGAGAGCACTGAAGTTGATTCCAAGTCGAATTACTTCGAGTGGCGCGAATCCGCGTCTTTTTCAGCTCCAGCTGTTTCGGGCGACGTTGAACAAGTGAAGAGGAGTTTAGCAACGGCGGTGACGAGTTAAAGTTGACCCAGCTAGGCGGGCTAGAAGATAACAAGTCGGGCAGTACGTCTCGGGAAGTTTGAGTCGACCAATGCGAGGCAGTGGCAGAAAGGGCGCTTCCGTTGTCGTCGTTGTTGAAGTCGAAGGTGGTGCAAACAGCGCGGTCACTGTTGGCCTGGTCGTTGGCGTGATGAAAAGAGCGGTCAAGTGTACACGAGACTTGATTTACCTCAAAGAAGCGCTCAAGTTTTTGAAAAACTATGAGCGGCGCGTTTTACGCGTCTTTGGGTCGTGACTTTACTTGCAAAAGTCCATCAGCAACAATTCGGTTGGTCCAAGCAGAAGTAGCGGTGTTGGCGGGAGATGTTGTGATTGCGCGCGGGAGTTGGCGGAATCAGCAACGGCAACGGTTGTTTTTGACCTGGCGCGCGAAGTTTGGGCCAAGTTGACTGTGGTGCGGTGGTTGACACGTCAGCAAACAGTCGAAAATAAGTTCGTCTAGGTCCAGAGTTGAGCGGCAGAATTCCGGTAGTTAAACTTGGCGGCAGAATCGGTGAAGTCGAAACGAGTACCTGCGTTGACCCCGAGTAATAAACTGATCAAGTTTATTTACTCCTCCAGGGGCTTTGTGGTGAGCAAATTCAGGCAGTTCCGAGGTAAGAATCACCGTTCGTGGCGGAGCAAGAATAAGCGGGAATCCAGCGTCCCAAAAGGTCTCCAGAAGTCTCCCAGATCGCGTAGTGGCCGAGTGAAACCAGGCGATCGAAAGCGTGTTACTTATTGTGAAGTAGTAGTCCGGTGTTCGTCGAAGAAAGCAAAAGAGCACACGAGTTGTCACCAGTTGATATTGCTTTTCGCTCTCTAAGTCTAACTGTAGCCTCTAGTAATTCGTAGGGGAGAATCGACATCGATTTTTTTTTGGCGAGCCCTACTCTAGATAACACGTAAAAGGGTAGTTTAGGTGTTGTATTCAAGTTAGGTGAACACTGACTTGTGTTGAGTTAACACTTAATTGTGTTATGGTTGCACAGACTGAACGCAGTGGAAAAGCGGCGGGCGCCTCCAGATCTCTATCAGATCTAACGGCTTCTTGCTGACCTAACAGATATATTATTCTGAATAATTTATTCATCATTATAAGAGGATGATAAAAAATTCGATTTTCCCACTGTGCACCCCCTAATTATTGGGAAAAAATGCAAAAATCGCCGAGATCAATTTTTCAAAAAAATATTTTCGATGTAAAAGTATATTTACTCTGAATAAACTACTGGCAAAATTTAGATAAAGGTCCGAACTTTCATATAAAAATATGAAATATGCATGTTTACAGGCAACATTCCTCGGAATACGGCCATTTTTAGGGCGAATTTCGACCGAGATCAAAACTTTTAGGCGAAATTTTGTTAAAAAAACCTTAGAGGAAGAAAATTTCCTTCTGACAAAATTAAGGGACCCGGTTAGGTAGCGCCGCGCCGAACTTCAAGCGCTCGCCGTTATTCTTGTGAATGAAATTTTTGTAATTTTCTTTTTGCAAATGACATCTACAGCTCTTCAGCTTTCTCATTCAGTTTTCCGTTTTCCTCTATCACCACTCATCGATGAGCTAGATCAAAAAAGGGGAGCGCAACTTCAAAAGGCATCAAGTCCTGCAAATTTAATTTAATCTTTCAGAAACCTGCACCATGAAAAAGCCCATTAAATTCTCTACAGATTCCACCTAATGCGCAAAACTGAAACAGTACTAATAAGCGATACAGGTCAAACAAACAAAAATTCCTTGCGCGCGCCCAGCAGGAATCATGTCTCGGGAGCCCAAAATAGCGTCCTGCCGCGCCGCGCCGTGCTGAGCGCGCTAAGATTTCTGGTTTATCAGCCGTTAATCCGAAATAAGTTATGTTTCAGTTTTGCGCATTAGGTGGAATCTGTAGAGAATTTCATGGGCTTTTTAATGGTGCAGGTTTCTGTAAGATTAAATAAAATTTGCAAGACTTGATGCCTTTTGAAGTTGCGCTCCCCTTTTTTGATCTAGCTCATCGATGAGTGGTGATAGAGGAAAACGGAAAACTGAATGAGAAAGCTGAAGAGCTGTAGATATCATTTGCAAAAAGAAAATTACAAAAATTTCATTCACAAGAATAACGGCGAGCGCTTGAAGTTCGGCGCGGCGCTACCTAACCGGGTCCCTTAAGATCTAAAATAGTTCTTTATTAAGAAATGATTAGAAACCTTCCACCAGGGGTCTGGATTCGCTTTGCGAAGCGAAGCGAATTCGCTTCGCTTCGCTTTCGCTTTTTGTAATTTCAATTCGCTTCGCTTCGCTTTCGCTTTTTACCAAAAATTTTCGCGAAAATTTCGCTCAAAAGAATTCTTTCCAGGAGTTGAAAATTTTGCCTTTTTTGCTTAGCTTTAGCTTAAACTTAAGTTGAAATCTCGCTGAATGAGCTAAGCTGGCACTTGTAAAAACCCGAGATCGACGTTGGAAAAAATTTTCGCTTTCGCTTCGCTTTCGCTTTCCATTTTTGGCCAAAATCCAGACCCCTGCTTCCACCATTTACAGGTTTTCAGGAATACGGCCTCAAATGTAGCCTGATCGATACCCGTAGCCTTAAGGGTGCGAATAGAGTTATTCTCAACTAAATTCAGATTTTGCCAAAAAATCACTTATTAATTGAGCACGCGACGGGCCAGAGGTCCTTACGCGTGCATTTTCTGGTAGAGAACTCATTGGGTTGGCGGGGCCCAACTCTCGCTCTTGTTCAGAATTGTTTCCTAGGTCATAGTTGGGTAGAATGAGAGCCGGATAGTTTCGGACCGGGCGGCGCTGGGCGGCGCAGGGCGGCACAATTCAGATACCCCCAAAAATACATTCAAAGACATGTTCATATGAATAGTTTATTGAATTTTCTAGTTATTATTTCGGGCTTTCGTCGAAGGGTTGGTAGGTAGGGTTGGTAGGTAGGTTCTCATCAAAGGGCCATCAAATTAAAAACAGACAATAACTCAACAAATAATAGCTGTAACCCATTAGATATTTTATGATAGAGTTAGAAATCTAGGGAAAATGGCGACTGCCACTGCTAAGCGACTTCCAGCATTTTTTAAAATGGCGACTGGCAGCCTTTTTTAAATTGCAACTGCCACTGCCAAGTGACTGCCAAAATCGGCAGCTGCCAGTGGCAGTCGACTGCCAAAACTGCCAATTTCGATACAATTTTTATAGATTTTTAAAGCCAAACTTAGTCCAAAAAAGTCTTTTCGACAAGTAAAACTTATAAAAGAGACGATATCTGAGATATAAATGTCTCTTTTGATTAAAAAGATTGAATATTATAGGTCTCGGGAGCGAATTTGGATCATGAGCGTTTTTTTGTGGTTCTAGAAAGAAAACTTTATTAATAAATTAATATCTTTCGAAGTGGCAGTAGGTTGGCAGCTGCCAGATACTGCCAGCCCTTGAAAAATGAAACTGCCACTGCCAAGTGACTGCCGAAATTGGCAGCTGCCAGTGGCAGCCGTGGCAGTACTGCCAACAAATTTCGAACTCTGTTACAGACCCTATCGTGGTTGCGCGTCGATCGCTACGATTGCCTTGCTCGCTACAGTTGTATGAGCGGTTTCCGCACCCCTACGATTTTTTGAAATTACAAAGTTAATTTCAGAAAAGTTTTTTTATTGTATTTTTCCCTAATAAAAAATGGCGTGAGAATTTCATTACTGAAAACAGAAATCAAATATCGTATCTAAGTCAAAAGATATGAAAAATGATTCGGAATCGGAATTTCCTAAATAAAAAGAAAAATTTGAGTCACCGAATTAGACAGTCTCGGCCTCGATCGTTGGGGAAACCCTTAAAAGGCGAAAAATAGGGGTGCGTAAACCGCTCATACAACTGTACGGTGCGTCGATCGCTACGGTCCCCGTGATTTAGGGTCGGCACCAAACCAAAAGATATTCTTCAAAAACAAGTTCTTATGAATATTTTGTTGTTATTTTATTGATAAATTATCAATAATCTAATTATCAGTGATTATAAAGATTGAATAATATAGGTCTCGGGAGCGAATTTGGATCATAACTGTTGTTTTTTTGTGGTTCTAGAAAGAAAATTTTATAAAGAGATTAATATCTTTCGAAGTGGCAGCCCTTGAAAAATTTAACTGCCACTGCCAAGTGACTGCCGAAATCGGCAGCTGCCAGTGGCAGTCGTGGCAGTACCGCCAACAACTTTCAAACTCTGTGACGAACCGTAGCTCTTTGGCATTTCCTGACGAATCGTAGGTAACCCGGATGATCCGCTGAAAAAAATTTACATGGATTCCATCTTTTTCACAAAATTAACATGGTTTCATTTATTTTATCAGAAAATATACTTTTACATGAATTCAGCTTTTTTGATCGGTTGAAACCATGTAAAGATGCAATCCATCTAAAAGAATATTTTTACATGGAATCATTTTTTACATGCTTTATTTTTTACATGGATCGCGCTTTTACATGGAATCAGCCGTACTCTAAAAATGCTTCACACTGTAATGAATTCTCCCGCAGGAAATCGACTTGGAGAAGTTGTGTTGATTGGAAGGTCTTTTTCATAAATCTTCAATTGAAAATGGTTACAACTAATGATAAATGTGGCAGTTTAATTGAAGAATGATAACAGATAATTAACTATAAGTACTTAATTTGAAAATTATATTATTTGAAGTGTTATCAGAGCATAAAAATCTATGTGATACGTGAAAATCAGCTTCCTACGACTTTCAGATAAAAAGTCGATTTTTTGTGCGTTTTGCGGCATAACTTATGCCTACAGATAAAATATAATTTATAAATTGATAATTATAAGCGGTTTTAAAATTCTTCATCATCGCTTTTCTCAATAAATTTTCTTGAATAAAAATTTGCAGCGTCATATTTGGGGAATTGAATAAGGGGTATCAAGGGGATGACCTATGTTACTCGAATAATATAAGCTCAAGATGATAGAAAAGAGACTGTAAGTGTTACGTAAATGAGTTTATCGATTGGTAAATGAAGAAGAGGGGTTACACTTGATTCGTTTAGAACCCTGGTCCAAGCATGAAAAATTTTTGTGTCAATTATAAGTTAATTTTAATGCTTACAACGACTTTGTATCAGTTTTCTTTAGATATGGCTATCATTCACACTTCACCAATGAATGTGCAAAAAAAAATTATTAACTTGTGTTTAATTTTGATTGTCATTATTCAAGGGCTCTATATCTGGATCGGGTATTTTTCTTATAGCGGAGGTTCTCGTAGTCGCTGATTTTTCTTCGAGCTTGCCCTTTGAAGCAGCTTATATAAGAGTTTTTACGAAAGCTTCAAGAAATAAGTAAAAAAAAAATTCTTTCAAAACAGTTCTCCTTCTGATTTTTTGTTAAGACATGTGTAAAAAATCATATAAGCTCAATTTTCGCCAAAATAACCCTCGCTTATTATTCGTTAAAAAATTTGTGAAAAATAAGTATCTTACTTTTTCTTGATTCTTTTCCTATACAGTAAAAACCCAAAATTTCCCCACCCGAAATTTGGCCGTTTTTTGTCTAAATCTGCCTTTTTTGGAAACTGAAATCAACCCTTAATTTGGCAGCTTTTTCCAAAATACATACAGTTTGAAGCACTTTTAAGGCCGACCCTTTTAAGGCCACTTTTTCGAAAAATTCCCGAAATCTGTCATCCTAAAAAAATCCACTTTAAGGCCATTTTCCCTTCAATTTCAGTTCAAAATCCGAAAGTTACAGTGTCACTTGAAAAAGCTTTATTTCGGGTGTAGGGCGGCTACGTTACAAATAGTTAAAATTGTAACAGCGTTACAAAAATTCAAAATCAAAATCATTGAACGAGTGGGCGCTTCGCGCCTGAATTAAAGGAAACTACACTTTGGCACACCTTATCGCTTATTCTGTCCAAAATAATAAGAATTACGGAATGGAAAATAATTTTTATTGGGAAAAAAATCTGAATTCTTGTAACGGCGTTACAAAATTGTAACGGCGTTACAAATTTGTAACGTAGCCGCCCGTCCCCCTTTATTTCTTCGACTGCGTGATGCTGTTCTTTGACGTCTTCACTAAAATCTCTTAATATCTTTTTTCTAAGCATTTGCCGTGTTTTTTTCTTTTTTAAGACATGCTTTACGAATATTACTTTTGAAAAAATGAAAGAAAGAATCATGTTGAGTTCAATTTAAAGGACACATTCTGAAAAGGCTACGATTCATACTTTGTTCGGCCGAAAAAAATAATACTATTTCTATTTTTTAGGAAATAAGTTGAAAGTATATTCCGAAAACAGTGAAAGAAAGTTAAGTTCTGAATAATTTTATGAACCCTCATTTATCTTTTTTTCCAAAGAAAGTAAAAAATTTGTTGTCATCCGACTCGAGACAAAAAATATCCATTTTAAGGCCACTTTTGAAATTCGCTGTCATCCGAAAATCGGCCTTAAAAGTGCTTCACACTGTATTTCTTCTCCAATGAGCATTTGAAGTCCTAGAAATGTCGACATCAACGAGAAGAGTACTTCGGATGATCGTGGCACTTGACTTCTCCCTAGTTTTGGACCAGTGCGCGTCCAAAAATTTCGGCGAGCTGAAGCTCTTTTGAGCCAGAGGCGCTTGGGCGTAGCTACAAAAGCATCAGAAGCAGCATGGTCGAGCAGTTCGCTGTAGCTATCTACCGATGAAATCGACGAGTCAGCACTTACATCAGCTGGCTTTTGCTCGGATTCCTGAGTCGAAGTAGGGTCGGCGGCGTGTCTGTTATGCGACTTTTGAGAAGATTCTGGATCTGGCGAGTTCAACGGAAAGTGCGTGTGAATCGCGACCAGAAGTTGAAGAATGGTGTCCGTTTGAGCATCAAGAAGCAGCAATTTCTCCAAAATGCTCGTGGCCAAAGACATCTTCGCGGCAACAGCTAGAATAAAACCTGCTCTAGGCAAACTCAGCAGAGTTTGGCACGGTCCTTATACGATTCATAAACGAATTGCAAAGGATTCCTACATTGTGAAAAACGTGCATACAGGACGCGAATACAAAAGACACATAAATCTGATTCGGCCCTGCAAAATAATACAGCTGGACAAAAGCGACTATAATAAAAACGAGAGTATGAAAACCGACAAAGCAGAATCAACCGATGTAAAAATGTCAACCGTGACACAAACAGAAAACGATGATCTTCCAGCGAAAGGATCAATCAAACAAACGCAAAATTGTTTTGATAAGATTTTGTCAACCGAGACAATAATCAACTCCAATGACGAGCAAAATTCTTGGTCAAACCGACTTCGACCGAGAAAGCAAATCTGAATAAAAATGGGGAGGAAGAGCCTCCACAACCCTTTTGTAAAATCCTCTTTCAAGCAAGAATGAGTGGTTGCCAAATATAAAAGTCCATAGGACGTCCGACTTGCCAAATTATCCAACTGTAGCTCATGAAGAAGGGACCTTCAACAAACAATGCAAATTCGTCAAAACCCTTTTGGATAACACAACAAAACAAGTCAAATATAGCCAGTCTTCGACTTTACCGCTGTTGCTGAATATACAGTTATTCAATTGGCCAAACGAATTTCTGTCATATCTGCGAAAATGTAACTGCCGAGCACGACTGTGGAAAACAAAATTGCTAAAATTCCAATTGGCATGAATAATTGAGATAATGAAGAAAATTTCAGCGAAATCTTCAAACACAAAACACCGATATACAATCCGCGAAACGAAATTTCGAAATACCAAAATCAAACAGATGAGCGCAGCGCAGCTCATAAATCATAAGGAAGCAATTGTGAAAGCGTCGAGCAAGGAGCACACGCACCGCGACTCGTCCGCCGTTACCCCGACGGGGAAACCCCCTCCTCAAAATGTACCTACGAAAATTCAGAAAAATGGAAAAACGTCAGCTTTTATTTAAAATATTTCGAAAAAAAAGAGCATATTACGAAGAAAATGTCCGGCAGTCGATTCGGCATAATTGAAAATATACCGTATTTGCAAAGAGAAGATCCGAAGCGACGATTTATTCAATTTTCACTTTCCTTCATCATTGGATTCAAAGTTAACCTTCATTGCCTCCGGAATGAACCAAAAACGCGCATTTTACGAGAATATCTCATCAAAATTCAGGAAGCCCTGCTAAAGATTGTCCAGAACAGAGAATTTACTTTCAAAGCGAGCAACCTTCGAGTCCAAGGAGCCAGTACGACTGAAGCTCTCCTAAACTGGTCGTTCAGAGCACTCATTCTTAGGTTCTCTAACCTACACGAAGATCAATCGTGAATGGAGATCATCAAGTCTTTCGAGACCGAGTTCTATGGAAAAAGATCTCTGTGGAGCGCAATGGCGAATATCAGCCCTTCAGATTTATCATCAATGACAACGAGAGCAGAAATCGTCTGCTATGACTATCTCAACTCATTGAATATTAGGAATTTCACGCTTTGCGTTGCCCAAGGACCCATGCTTACATGTGATACTGCGACGACATCAGTCCCAAATCTTTCGACTTCTGAACAACAGTATCCAAATGCAGAAGAAGTTCAATCGACGTCAACCGTTTGTAGCCGCGTAGACAACGCCATTTATTTCGACCAACATAAACTCGACAATAAGTGGATAAATTCTATAAATGGAGACAACCCGAACGATTCGACTCCTTGCTTTACATCTGCATCCGAACAAAAGACACGTCCAATCAGATGAATGATTTGCCAAAGCGAGGACGTTTCTAAAAAGGAGGAGGAATATATGTAGTAGTTTTACACTTATAAAAACAAAAATTCTCTCTTGCTAAAGCGCCAAGCTGAAATACAAATCCGTCCGCGTGAAATATTCACCCGCGCGCACGAACGCTCTCGCCGCCGCGACGAGTACACTCACCGCCACTACAGCGCTAGTCACTCTACCCAGCACGGACAGCTAATTCAACTCAAACTACATGTTACTCATCTCAATCTTCACTTAGCCCGCCGAAGAATACTTTTTATTCACCCTTACTTACAGCTCGTTCGCGTGAACTAAAGCTCTATTCACGCGAACATAACCACTATATAAGTGTGAGGTTCGCCAAGCTCCTTATTTGGTCATTCTCGATTTACGTCGGACCGCCCGCTGTCCAGCTGCAAAAAGCCGGCTCTCGCCCTGCCCTTTTCACCGACTGTCACTTTCTAACCAATTTGTTTTCCGCGAATACAAAAATTACGCTAAAGCTACTTGAATTCCTTATTTGATTACTTGGCAATCCTAACAGTGGTACCAGGAGTGAAACACCAGTATGGAGAGATACATCAAAGACATCGCCGAGTTGGAAAAAGCTATTGCAGAGCTGGAAGGACTAGCGACTCCACCTGAACAATCGATAAAATACCTGAGAAAAGCGATGAAAGATCTCAAACCGACGGACCACATATCAGTTAAGTCAGAAAGTACTCAACAAGTAGCATTAACTTCTCAATACACGGGCAGGCGACTAAGCGCTCAAAACACGGGGTCGGGAAAACCGACCACCAAGCATTATTCAGCCCGCGCGGCGCGCCAAATTCGGAGTGTGAAAAACAGCGCCGACTATTTTGATCTCTCATTCATTTTTCCGTCGAGATAATTAGTTCAAAACTCTACTGTTAGAAAGCCTGAACACTAAGCTATTTACTCATGTTATTATCAAGGAGAAATAACATTTCAATTTTTCGATAATGAGCTCGAAAGAGATCTGGTGCAAAGCGCCATCCCTCTTGAAAAATTTCACGAAACTTTGCAGAGTGGTTCGGTTTGTTCATATAAGTGCACATTGCAAAAATTAGGTCAAACGGATTACCACATTTGAAGTAATTGAGGGCCAAAGTCGCCGTGGTCGGTTTTACCGACCACGTGTATTGAGAAGTTAAGGAAATCCTGCGAAAATGCCCTTGATAAACTGGAATTGGAGGCACATGATTACGAGGAGGTTTCTCAATTCTGCGCCACCGTAGACAAAATAAGAGCCAGCTACGGAGGCATCTGCGACGAGGAATTCATCAGAATGGTAGTCTTGCGCTTCGGTACTGACGCCTACGCTAGATATGAAGCGAGCGGGAAAGATCATGGAGATTTGGCGAAATTGAGAGATTGGATTTTGGTCGAGTTCAGCAGCGGTCTCTCGGTGCTTTAGCTGATTGGACGAGCGCTCGATGCACCATTCGAAACCGCGCGCGGATGGAAACATTTTTCAATTTTGATAGAAAACAGGCTGAAATGCGCGGAAGCAGCGATTTTGAGGAAAATAAGAGAAAAGAAAATCGCCGAGGGTAAACCGAGAGAAGAAGCGCGACATGTGAATACCGCGCAAGAAGAAAGGGATCATACGTTCAGCCAGCAACTCCGCCATTGAAACATGTTCTCAAGGGCAACCGGCCCTTCGAGGTGATTTATTGCGATTATGTCCACATGCCGCCCGGTAAAACGGGAAAACATTACATTTTGACTATACAAGATTGATTCTCTCGGTTTTTGTATACAACTCCTCAAGCTAGGAATAGAGCGATAGATGCGGCACGAGGACTCTACACTTTCATGCTTCAGTACGGTTTCCCGCGAGTTTTATCGTCGGACAAGGGTCGCTATTTCATCTCAACAGTGATCAAGGACTTCGCAAAACTTTTGGGGATACGGCAGACTCTCCACTGCAGCTTCCGACCGCAGAGCACAGGTACGCTCGAAAGAGCTCATCGGGTTCTTAAGAACAGCTTATGGGCCCTTGTTAACGATACAGGGTGCGATTGGGAAGAGGCGCTGCCGTCAGTGACATCATGGATGAACAGAGGCTACAATAAAGCAATCAAATCTTCTCCTTGGAAAATTATCTATGGCTACGACTACAACGATTCTGGACTACGAGTTCCGACCAGCACAGAGAAAGAGATGAACCCGAACCAGTACGCAAAAAGACTGCGGAATACACTATCAGCAGCGCATAAAATGGTTAAACTCGCGCAAGAAGAAGCAGACCTTGCTATGGGCGCAAAGAAGCCACATTACACTCCAATAAGTATCTCACCGGGCGACCAGGTATATTTGAAGCGAGAGGTAAGCGCCGAGGCTAAACGAACGCATCAGCCCTACATCGGGCCCTACAAGGTATTGAAATGCAATAGCTGCGTGCTGCTCATCGAGATCGACGGAAAAACGGAGTTTGTGCATAGAGGTCATGTTGTGAAACGACTGCAGCGCGCCGCCCAGCAGGACGACGATCTTCTCGAGCTCATGGACATCGAGGAAAAACCGCCAGACAAAATTGCCCCACCTCTCCGCAGAAGTGGTCGAGTGAGGAAGCCAATTGATTGCCTCGGAATACGCCCAACGAGTTAATAGTCGAGGTATTACTCTTCCTTACATGTTTTCATCGTTTTATTTATCACCGATCACCGATACTTCGCCGCCTTTTTACAGCATTCGACGACTCTCATCTGCGCTGACCGGAGGGCTGTGAGGTTCGCCAAGCTCCTTATTTGGTCATTCTCGATTTACGTCGGACCGCCCGCTGTCCAGCTGCAAAAAGCCGGCTCTCGCCCTGCCCTTTTCACCGACTGTCACTTTCTAACCAGTTTGTTTTCCGCGAATACAAAAATTACGCTAAAGCTACTTGAATTCCTTATTTGATTACTCGCCAATCCTAACATAAGTTAGCTGCTTCTGCCTTTGACACACAACACAACACACTTTTGTAAACTTCTAAAAACACCAATACACTTTTTATCAAGCTCAAACCAACCGTCTTGTAGTTTTTATATGCATAAAACCACTACAAGGTCAGGATGCCGAGCCCAGCGCAGCTCAGTTTGCCGAGCCAAGAGCTCACGTCAGTGATTGCTGAAATGTCCTTCTCAGCTCAGCTCAATTCAATATTTTTCTGAGAGAACCAGCTCAGCTCCCATGTGAGAAATTGTAACAATAAACCCTTGTAAATGTGGGTCTTCCGACAAGTTAGTATAGCTGAGTGGTTAGTGATCCCCTTAGTGAGTGGCGGGCGCGAGCTCGATACCTCTTTTCTAACATTTTTTTCAGCATGAGTCCTTCGATGACGTCATGCAAGAGAGCCCCGCGCCTCGATTAACAAGGGTGCCATCGTTTTACCGATTAAATTTTTTTTTGCTGCGCCATCGTTTTATTGAGTAACTAACTCAAAAGTGCCAGCGTTTTATCGAGTAACAAAGGGTCGCTGGAATATCAATCGCGCTGGTCGTTAGTGCGCTTGCAAAAATCTCAGCGGGAATCATGCGCTCGTGTAGTAGGTCGGGCGCACTAGGAGACAAGCATTTATCCCTCGATAATCAAATAAAGAAATTCTGCCATGAGACTTAAAGAGATTACTATTATAAAGTAAACAACGGGCTTTTCAATGAATGAAATAACAGACTGATAAACTTCGTATTTTGAGGAAAAAAAGGGGCAAAACCTAATTACCTGAAGAGTTTAGTCTGTGACCAAATTTTCAGTGATATCGGCTCACTTTCACAGGCTTGAGAGAGGAAGGAAGAGCTGCGCGCGCTTTTGTAAAAATGGGTACACTTTCACCGGCCAAATGACTGGCTTTACATTATCGTTTTCTAATTTTTTAATGTTTCCGAATTAGTTCAAACGATTATCTAGCATTCTATTTAATTAGAATTTCGATATCAATTCTAGTTCTCCCTAAATCAATCGCCACAAAATTGGACGTTTTGATCTGTGAAGCGCCGCGCTTATCGCTTTTTCACACCGGAAGAGAAAAAGTACAATTTCTTCCGGGGTTTTCGAATACGCTGATTCGATAAACATAAAATAAAAAAGATCCAAGAAATTTTACTCTTACACGTTAATTTTGATTTATTTTTTCCATCGCGGAAGGGTTCAAACTTTTCTCTGGCATAAAAAAATCTTAAACAACCCATCTAAAGGTAACTCTACGACGTCAATACTGGCCGAAAATTGTTGTTGATACCCTTTATCTTAATTTTCTTAGAAATCATTGAAAATTTTAACTCATTCCTTTCCTTACTTCAGCCGAGTACTTCTTGATTTTTCTTTTACAGCAGGCTCTCTTTCAGAAAAACGAGCAGATCAATTTTTTAAAATTTTTGAAGAAAAGTTCCTTCATTTTTAATCCATATTTAAGCAGGAAAATCGCCAAAAGAGGGCGTTTTTCACCCAGAGAATCAGTAAAACAGATGAACAGGGAAGAAAGACGTCCCGCTGTGTGCATTCTAGTTATCAGAGTTCCAAATCAGCCATGAACGGCTGCTCCTGCCCCCAATCCGTCGGTAATTTTCTTGTCTCAGTTCAACTTGCCCCGAAAACTCTTTTATTTTTAATTATGTAGACTTTAAATAATAGTTTATTGACTATAATTACCATAATTATAAGAAAAAGAATTGCCTTGTTTAGCAAATTTGTCGAAAATTCGTAATTTATGTATTAAAAATGTCAAAATCACCATTAATTTAATATATTTCATTCATTCTTAATTTCATTTTCAAGTGAGGGCGCTTTTTTTACGCCGCGCTCTGATTGGCGCGCGCTCGGCAAATCTCCGAGCTTGGGGGAGTGTGGTTGGTGTTGTACGCCTCAGAAGATACACGCCTCGCGCTAAATCTCGGTCTGATGGAGCCTCAAATCCAGATTTTTCACCACCTAAAAAGTGAGAGCGCAACGAGAGTTCTGCCAAACAAAATGGTTCTGTCAACAGAATTATTTCGAAGGCCGGCCGGTATTTTCGGCCAAGGCCTCTGGCGAAGCCCTGCTCAAATCCTGCTAAAAATTACAGTGAGAAATTCTTTTGTGGGGGCCCCGACGGAGCCCTACACGAATTCTGCCAAGAGGCAAGAATAAGGATTAATTTGCGCGGGCCTTGAAAGAGTGCTGCGGAATTTTTGGTCGAAGAGTGATTTTTGAAGAGATTTTTGGCTGCGGCCCTGGCGGAGCCCTGCGCAAATTATGCTGAGAAGGCACATTTAAAACTAATTTAAGGCCGGACCCCGACAGAGTCCTGCCCAAATTTTGCCGAGAGGCATAATTAACTAAATTTTTAGCCGGGCTCAGGCGGAGCCCTGCAGAAGTTTGCCAAGGAGGCCAATCAAAACTTTATTTTTGAGCAGGCCCCGGTGGAGCCATTCAAAATTTTTTTGCCAAGAAAGCCCATTTTAACTCGTTTTCCGGCCGGGCCACGAATAAGTTCTGCAGAATTTTCCCCGAAAAGGCTCATTTCAACTTGATTTTTGACAAAAAGGTTAAAAGTTTGTCCACAAGAAAGCATCGTTTTTGCTCAAAACGCATTAGAGCTGTTATGTTCCTGCCAAAAACTCTCGGTTTTACGCGAAAACGTGATTTTCATGATATTTATGCCTTAGCTTCGGCTAAGCCCAGGATTTATAGAAAAATGAGCCACTTCCTTCAACAAACCCCCGCGGAGCAAATTGATTAAAAGGGCACCGGAGCTCCCGAAAATTACGTCAATTGATCATATTAAGATACGATTGCAACCCCTTAAACCCCAGAAATTATGAGTGAACAAGGCAGCAGTGTCACGGGTAAGATTTCACAAAGAAAAATCATTAATGAACGGTCCTGGGCTTTGCTAATCAATTCAAAATGGATAACTGCGAGCTTTCCCGTGGAACCGACTATCAAATCCGACAATTCTCATCTAAATACGAAACGCAACGGCAACGTCGGCAGAACAAACGATCGTTCGCAAATTATGGCATGTCTCAAAGAACCTCTTGTTGCCGAAAAGCGGTAATACGCCAAAAATCCTTCTCTCGGCAAAACTTTCTTTAAACTCAGTAGACGACGGGAATAATAAGTATATGTTGCAATCAATCTTCTTTAACATTATTTATCAAGCCTAACAACCTCATTAAGCAAAAAAAGGCTTCAGAAGCACGTGACAAATCAAAAAAGATCTCTGTCTTCAAAAGAATGCTGCCATTTACCGCCACTGCTGTTACATAAATTCCAGGCTTGCCAAGATTATCAAAAAGGAAGAACATAAGGCAATTTTAATTTTGAATATATTTATTTACACTGCGAAACCCGAAAATGGATTCTCAAAACAACGAATCAAAATCTACCTAGACTGAACCCGATGTCGTGTTTTTCCGTCCTCAGCCGGAAACTAACAGATCCAATTCAAAATGGACTCAAACTGACGCCCCTCCGTCTGAACAGCCATCTCCGAAAAAGGCGAAAACCAACGATGAGGCACGCGGCCCTGAACAAAACTCACTCGTTAGTCGAGCAAAATTTTGAGCGATCATCTGGCAAGATGCCGAGAAAATCGACTTTTGGGAACACTATTGTCGGAATCGCCTCTGCTTCAAAAATGCGCGCGAATCTGGTTTTACAACAAAGCAGCTCATCAGCCTACATCTCCTTACACTAAGACGGCAGGATGTTTTTGTCGACGAAGTGATTGGACAAGACGAGCGCAAGGACTTTGATACGTATTTGGAATCGGTTAGGAGGTTTCTGAATAACACAAGAACAACTGCATTTGGGGAGATACTGAAAGTAAAACGAAAACCCCAAGAAACCTTTATACAATTATTCATACGAATATGTGAAATATGCCGTTACAAGGTTGGAAAAGAATCAAAATCACTGGCAACTTTGATATACCCGACTCCTCTCGAGATCTGCATGCCGTTGGAAAAGATGGAAATGACACGGGTGATCGAAGCCGCTGAACAACTCGACTTTGAAACCCTCAGAACAGCGGTCAAAAAAACTCTTATTTGGACGGCATAGGTAATATTCGTTTGCGACTGCTACAGAATTAAAAATTATTTTCGGCACTTTGGATCAGCGAATCAAGCGGATCTGGATCTTCTTTAAGAGGCAATCGAAAATCACGCTTCTGCACTGAGTGAACCTTCAAAGAAAGGGGCACGAGCGGCCTTGACGACTACTTTTGTGAGTTGGAATGTTGTAATATGCTTCCTCATTTATGACTTCTATGTACTAAGCTAAGTTCCTGCTAAGTAAGCATACTACTTTTGTATTGACGGTAATTCGGTGTTTATTTGTGATTCTGGGGCAAGGCCAGAATGAGGGAAAATGGGCATGGTCAGGCACTTTTATAGGAGCGCTCGCTCACAAGTCTCACTTCGAGTTCGACTTTATTTCTGAGCTGCAGTTCCGAGTTGAGTGATGAGCTCGCGCTTCGCAGTTGGTGCTCGCGCTCGCCCCTCAGCTTCGGATTCTGTGAGCTTGGCTCGAGACTCGACTTTCGTTTTTGTAATCATAAGTTATGGACCATAACACTTTTCCCCCCTTGCTGGCAAAATAAAATTGAGTTCAGGTTACAGCTACAGTAAAGTTTAACGATGAGCTTCAGTAAAGATTAACGTTGAGCTACAGTAAGGTTTAACGTTGAGCTACAGAGAAGATTAACGTTGAGCTACAGTAAGGTTTAACGTTGAGCTACAGTAAAATTAGACGTTGAGCTACAGTAAGGTTTAACGTTGAGCTACAGAGAAGATTAACGTTGAGCTACAGTAAGGTTTAACGTTGAGCTACAGTAAAATTAGACGTTGAGCTACAGTAAGGTTTAACTTTGAGCTACAGTAAGAGATAAAATGTTCTTAGTCGAAAAATTTGATGGGCTGTTGCTTCTGTTTGAGGTCTTCTTCCCACCTATTCTTCCCCTCCTTCAGCCAGTGTCGTTGAGTTGAAGTTGTTATGCTGCAAAGCCATCGTAAGAAATGCCATCCTTGAGCATCTGCAAAGTATGCATTTTCATGTAAGGCGAGCGAATTGTACGGCGCATTCAGGATGAAAGGAGTGAAGGCAGCGCAGTGTTATTGTGGGGTTACCCTTTCGACAAATCGGGCATAAACGGCCGTTTGTATGATTCTCCATGTGTGTGGTAAAGAGACGAAGTCCCATCGAGTCCCAGCAAGCAGGACAATGATCATATTTTTGGCATCGCTCAAAGAAGCAGTTTATATGAAGAAAGTGCCCACATTTTGCTTTGATACCCATCTTCATACTTGATTCACTGTCTCGCGTTGAACAAATAACGCAGACTTCGTCAGGGTTTGGCGTTACTATTCGGCATCCTTCGACGAAAACGAACATGAAAGTTGTTGTAACGAGCCAATTGATGGGTGTTTCTACGGCTTTTCTATTGACAGAGCTTGTTCTACCGGCGCTTTCAAGGTAACCACTCGAAAAATCGTTTCGGTTACTCATGATCTGAATCAGAGTTTTGGTAGTTTAGATAGAAAATTTCATCGTTCAAGCTTTGTTACTTCAAGAGAAGAGCTTTTAGCGAAAATTGTGTTTAAAAGAACTGTTACAGTAAAAATGAAGTTCAGTTTTCCGTAAAAAAACTTGCGTTTTCGGAATCTGTCTTTAGATGCCGTAAATCGATGTTTTAAACGGTATCTCAGAATATCCCTTTTTTTTTAAAAGCTCATCGATCATGCTACCGTTTTTTTTTAAATGAGCCCATTGAATTGAACTTACAGTTAATCAGTGTTAAACTACAGAATGATAAGTGGAATCCTTAATGGTTCAGTTTTTCTGTAATCGGATTCAACTTTTTTTATGAATCAGTCTTTCATGAGAGTCCATGATTCTTGTTGTCCATATTTTCTGATTTCCATGAGATTTTTGAAAAAGACAGACGTCAGCTAAATATTTTCTACTTTAAATCGTTTAAATTCGAGAAATGGAGGTTTTGGCTCTCAAATATGGCTAATTTTTTCAAAGAGGAAGAAAAAGGGAATGAATGAAAGAACTTTTTAAATGAATATTTATCTTATGGGTACGGCTATCGATTTTGAATGGGGCTTATTCTGATTGTTGAAAATACTTAGTTATTTCCTGAATTAAAGGGGCTTCCGTGAGTTTTTTGGTGAAATGAGTCTCGTACGGACCAAAATTTTGGAGAAATCTGTATAAAGGCTATTTTTCATTAAATCAAATGATCTAAGGGGGAAGAGCCCGATAAAGATTCCTTATTTTGCATTTTCCGAGAATCAGGTTCGCGCGGACCAATTATCTTGGTGACACCCTAAGTTGATTTGAATTGCTGTTTCGAAAAAGCATCCATTTAGCTTTTATCAATACTGTTAAGGGTTTTTGGATCATTCAAGAAAGATAAGAAATTCAATTATTGAGCCTCTTCAGAGGACTGACTAGGTAAATTTTACTTATTTCCTCACAAAGAAAGCAGAATTTGAATTTACAAAGTCGATTTTCGTTAATATTTGAGATTGCGCTCTAAAGATTCTGTTATAAAAATTTCTACCGTCACCTGAGCTACAGTCGAAATTCGTAAAGAAGAATTTGAAATCGATTGATTCAAAAGCGGGGGTGGGGGTCCTTAAGTCGAAAATCTTCAATAATTGAACATTATTTTCATCAGTGGGTATTTAGATTGGTTCTGAGAAACAAAGATCAAGTTCATGCAATCAATGTTGGTAACCTTAATATTCGGCCGATTTGCACGTTTTATTGAAGCCCGTGATCTGCGCTAGAATTGACCCTCCCAGAGTTATTCGAGCGTTACGGTGGTGTTCTTCACTACAGTTCGCTCCAAATTATTTTATTGGCCGTAAAATTTTGAACTTCTCCTTTTCCGCCTTGACCTCTTTATTTTTATGGTTTCTGCCTGAGCGCTTCAACCGAGTTTCTGAATTTCAGAATTTCTCATTTTGAAAAATCGGTCAAAAAGAAAGGCCGTGAAAATGATTTTTTCAAAACTAGAGGTTTAAAGAAGAAACGCAAAGAAAGAATAAGATGGAAGACGAATTTTTGAAAACATCTAAAGTAAGTCGGGAGCAATTCTATTTAAGCACATTTTCGGACTTAGTAAAATTTAAGGGTTTATATTCCTTTTAGATTTTCCGGATTTGGCATTTTCCGAAAATGAAATTTTCACGAGTCAAAAGTTTCAAATTATCTTACTCTAACCTTCAGTTTCATAACTAAAAGGGGCGACTCTAAAATGGCCAATAAGAAATTCATTCCATAATTTGGGGGCCTAAATTTTCTTAAATTCAACGAACTTAAAATGCAAGAATTTCATTTAAAAATCGACTGAACCCAAAGGGTTTTGCGCTCATAATTAAAGTAAGCCTCCATCTTTAAGGATACCCCTAACAATTTTCCATTGAACTACGACTCCCGATTCGAATCGTCATTTCAAAGATTCGGTTCAAGAATATCAGCAGGGAACAAGCACTCGAAATTATGGTTGCATCAAAAATTCTCCAGGTCACGTGACCTTCACGAGTATCATTTTAAATAAATAGAATCGTTTGATAATCCCTAAAACCTGGAATGAGCAGAAATATTTGGCACTAGTTAAGATTTATGTTACCGTTAATGCGAACTTTTTCTTGGCTTGATTTGGGTGGGTCAAAAGTTATTTACCATTTCTAATTTGGACAATTATTAGGCACGCTCCATTAGCTCTTAGTCTCGAGAGAACTGTAAGTGGTCATAAGCGCTGGTTAAAAGTTGCGCTTTTCAAAAAAACATTTCCCGGTCGTTTTAAATTCCGGTCCCCGGAATACGACCAAAAGTAAATAAGCTTTTTCACCGACTCAGGTCTTTCATGTGACTCGAAGTCGATAATTTTTCTTTGAGATTATTAACTTTTTCATAAGTTGTTACAAAAGCCATTTCTCCTCAAATTTTCCTGATGGCTGTCATATTACTAATTGCTTTTAAATTAAAATATTAACTATCAGTTTTTCACCTTGAATACTTTTATTCTTAAAGATATTTGTTTTCATCAAGCGCTGACTTTTATTCGCGTCCTATCACAATCGTATTCAAAAATGATTAAAATTCCGTTTGAACTTATAATTTGAGCTGATTTGCTCACGCTTTGTGGTTTATTTATTTACTGATTTCTAACGCGAAAAGAAATCGGTGGGCTCATTCCTTCCCACAGACGTTCAGAGATTTTTTAAAGTGAATCTCCATGGGCCCCCTTTCGTGTAGTGAAATGGCCAAACGTCATTTACAGGGTGCTTTAGGCTCCCTGGCAGTATACGGAGACCAACTGCCCTCCAAATGGAATCCCTATTATGTTAAATACCTTTACTTAGCGTGAGACCACATGCATGATCCATGCGTATGGCTAAGTTATCTTTTTCTTTGCCTATCCCTCTGCAAGGTGATTACTTCATCTGTCACCGGTCTACAGTTTACCAGCGAAAACGTAAAAATAAGGCTAATGCCGAAAACATTTTTACATCGCAAAACTTTCAGAGGTTAGTTCAGCTTAGATTTTGAGTTTTTCATGATTCTTGATCATTATTCGTTTTTTTTTTTTCAAATTTAATTGCATCAGTTTGCGCTTGATAAAATCATTTCATAATGTCATGATAATTACTATACTACTGTCTTTGTTGTTTGTAAATAACCCTTTACATACCTTTTATGTTGTTTTCGTTCGAGTTTTTGAAGGAGTCGTTTTGGCGTTGGGGCCTTCCTTCATTTTTTTCATCTTTTTTCGGCGTTGTTCTGTCGTTATGATGAGATCGTTTCGTAGCACGTCGCAAGCCCAACTGTGTTGCGATTTCTCAGGCAGTTTGCGCTCAAAACGTTTCATCTTGGATCAATGTCGAATCCTTTCTGCTTGTTTCATCTTTTCCATGCTGCCAATGGAGAAACTTTCGGCTTTATTTGGAATAATCCCGTCTCCAAGCTGAAGTTTAAGAATCATTTTGGACACTTCGCCTTTTTCTGCCGATTTACCAAGCTAATTCTGTTGTTTCTTTGTCAATCATATAGTTTTTTCTGTCCTCGGTTATCAACATCGAGATCGGCAGGGCTTTATCTTCCAAGCACCCAAGGTTGTTTACTTCGAAACATTCCAAGTTTCAGTGTCCACCGCTTTTCGAGCCATAGTGTCGTTTAATCACTCAGAATTAGCAATTACCCGGCCGGGTTTTGCCCTTGCGATTTCCGGGATTCTGTGCACCAAGCGTGTACGTTGTTGGGGGACTGAAATCGCCCTCGAAAAGCCCAAGCAGAGTTCGTGTTCCAGATTAAGGTTCGCTCAATCGTTTCGACCAGTTCAATTTTTTTCTTAAATTCAATTTGTTACATTAACCGTCAAATTTGGTTGAATTTAAGGGAAAGCGGGAGGATCATAGGTTTCAGAACAATATGGATTTTTCGCGTCGCCAGGATCGAACATCTTCTTTTTTCCTAAAGCAGGCGGGACTCAGGACCCTTCGCGGTTGATCAGACCAGGTCCAGTTTCCCGGAGGTGGCGTAGATGCTAGGCTTCCAACTCACAGAGCACTCGTCAAAGCTGCTCGTGCCAGGCAATTTGAAGATTTCACTTATTGCAGAAGCGCAGTTTTGGCTCGCTTCTTTGAATGTAGAGATCCAGATCCGCATGATTCGTAATTGTCCAATGTGCCGAAATGTATTTGATTTTTGTTAGAAGCAGTCGCAAGCGACTGTGCCTAAACCGTCCAAATAAGGGTTTTTTTGACCGCTGTTCTGAGAGTTTCAAAGTCGAGTTGTTCAGCGGCTTCGATCACCCGTGTCATTTCCATCTTTTCCAACGGCATGCAGTTGTCGAGAAGAATCGAGTATATCAAAGTTGCCAGTGATTTTGGGTCTTTTCCAACCTTGTAACGGCATATTTCACATATTCGTATGAATAATTGTATCAAGGTTTCCTGGGGTTTTCGTTTTATTTTCAGTATCTCCCCAAATGCAGTTGTTCTTGCGTTATCCAGGAATCTCCCAATTGATTCCAAATACGTATCAAAGTCCTTGCGCTCGTCTTGTCCAATCAACTCGTCGACAAAAACATCCTGCCGTCTTAGTGTAAGGAGGAGTAGGCTGATGAGCTGCTTTGTTGTAAAACCAGATTCGCGCGCATTTTTGAAGCAAAGGTGATTCCGAGAATAGTGTTCCCAAAAGTCGATTTTCTCGGCATCTTGCCAGATGATCGCTCCAAATTTTGCTGGACTAACGAGAAAATTTTGTTCAGGGCCGCGTGCTCCATCGTTGGTTTCCGCCTTTTTCGGAGATGGCTGTTCAGACGGAGGGGCGTCAGTTTGAGTCCATTTTGAATTGGATCCGTTGGTTTCCGGCTGAGGGCGAGAAAACATGACATCGGGTTCAGTCTGGGTAGATTTTGATTCGTTGTTTCGACAATCCATTTTCGGGTTTCGCAGTCTAAATAAATAGATTCAAAGTTAACATTGCCTTCTGTTCTTCCTTTTTGATAATCTTTGCAAGCCTTGAATTCTGTGAAAGCAGTGACGTTTAACGGTTGCAAATTGTGGAAGACGAAGTTCTTTGTTGATAAGCTCGGTGCTTCTGAAGCCTTTTTAGCTTAATGAGGTAGTTAGGCTTAATAATTAATGTTAAGTTACATTGATTGTAACACTTACTCATGCTATCCCCGTCGGCGACTCAGTTTTTCAGGAAGCTTTGCCGAAAGGGGTATTTTACGCGTATTTGATCTTGTAGGGTAGGGGAGGTTTCTTTGTGGCTGGCCATTGATTGCGAACGCTCGTTGTACCCGCCGTTGTTCTCGCTGTGCTTCGTATTCAGATGCGAATTGGCGGAGTCGATGGTCAGTTGTACGACAAAGCTCACAGTTATCCAGGTTTGAATTGAGCAGCAGAGACCAGGTCCGTTCATTGTTGATTTTTCTAAAGAAAAACCTTGCCGTTTGCTTTTGGGCTGCGTAAAGAGAAATGTAGTTCGTCCGGATGCGGCGAAATTCAATTGCGATGATAAAATGCCATTCTAGCAGCTCATCAAGCGTAGTTGGCGCAGGGCTGGTTTCAAGGATTCTTTCAAGATTTCTCAGAGCTGTTCTTGGTGAATAATTCGGCAGGGCTGAAGAGTTAGCCGTTCTTTGAATCATCACTACGATTGAGCCGATAATTCCGTCACTTTCCGATCGATGGCCAATCGGGTATCGTTTGCCGGCGAGTGCGTCGGGAATCAATTCGAGATACATTTGTTTTATTCTATTCGTGACGTTGCTGCCTTGGTCCACACTCATTATTTCTCGTCTTTATTGTGTTGCAATCGTATCTAAATATGATCAATTGTCGAGATTTTCCGAGAGCTCCGCTGACTCTTTAATCATCGAGCTCCGCCGAGGTTTTCACGGAGGAGGTGCACTTTTGGCTGTTAATCAAGGGCTTAGCCGAATGCCAAAGCTAAGACCTAAAGAACACATTTTTACGTAGGAAATCGAGAAATTCTGGCTGAAGAATAACAGCGTATATGCGTTTTGAGCAAAATCGATATTTTCTTGTAAACAATTTTCAAACCTATCTTTTTTTGGCGAAAATTTGGGAACTCTGCCTCTAATTACAGCTAAATTTTTGTTAAAGGCAATTTTGGTTAATTTTGAGCAGAGTTTTGCTGACGGAGGAGCAAAAATACATATTTAAGATGGCCCTTTTGTCAAAAATCGAGAACTTCGCTTGAGGCCGCAGCCAAATTAAATTAAGACCGGCGAAATTGGCAAAAAATCAAGGGCTCCGCTGGAGGCCGGGGCCGAAATAACTTAAGATAGGCTAATTGGCAACAAAGTCTAGGGCTCCGCCGAAGCCAGCCAAAAAATCAATTTGAAATGAGCCTTTTCTGCAGAGCTCCTTCGGGGCCCGGCCGTAAAACGAGTTAAGATTGGTCTTCTTGGCATAACTTCTGCATGGCCCGGCCAAAAATCAATTTAAGATGGGCCTCTTCGGCAAAATTCTGCAGGGCTCCGCCGGGGCCCGGCCGAGAATCAAGTTAAGGTCTGCCTTTTCGGCAAAAATTCTGCAGGGCTCCGCCGGGGCCCGGCCGAGAATCAAGTTTAGATGGGCCTTTTCGGCAAAAATTCTGCAGGGCTCCGCCGGGGCCCGGCCGAAAATCAAGTTAGATGGGCCTTTTCGGCAAAATTCTGCAGGGCTCCGCCGGGGCCTGCTCAAAAATAAGTTTTAATGGGCCTTTTGGCGAAACTCTGCAGGGCTCCGCCGGGGCTTGGCCGAAAATCAAGTAAAATTGGCCTTTTCGGCAAAAATTGGGCAGGACTCCGTCGGGGTCCTGCCTTATTTTTAGTTTTAAATATGCCTTCTCGGCAAAATTTTGCGCAGGGCTCCGCCGGGGCCGCAGCCAAAAATCATTTTCAATACGCCACTTGGCAGAAAAATCATAAAAGCTCCGCCGGGGCCCGCGCAAAAGTCCATCTAGATCGCTTTATTGGCGAAAGTTGGGCAGGACTCCGTCGGGGTCCGCCTCAATTTTAGTTTTAAATTTGCCTTTCTGGCAAAATTTTGCGCAGGGCTCCGCCGGGGCCTCGGCCAAAAAATTTCTTTAAACCTAGCAATCGCCCTTACCCCGACCCGAAGACCTCTCCTAAAGGCGTGTCTATCGGATAGCCCCTCTAAGAGCGAGCTCCCGATCCTTACACACAGCCCTGGAGGTAAGCCTTTCTCCAGCAAAAAGAGCTTGCGACCCGTTAACGAAATTTACCTCACTCAGAGCGTAACGAGCGTACATTCGGAAAGTGGTCCGCCCCAGCCGAAACATCCTTCAGGCAGACCCTGCCGGGCCCTAGGGATCACATGGCCGTCTCATCGTGGTGGTAAACCCGTATCCCCTTTAGTTTTTTTTTGGACTAACCTGGTTTTGGCGGCTTCTACTGTGGAGCTTGAAAATCGCGAAAATTCTTTCTTTGCTGTGTCTTCTATCTCGGGATCGGCGGAAATGGCGCAAATTTCGGATTTCCAAATCGTAATTACCCATATTCGTTGCGCATTCAGCCATGACTGCATAGATTCGTAGAATCAGGTGCTATTTTTGTTGACAGCAATGATTGATCGGGAATCGTACCAACGGTCATCAATCAGGATCGGAGCAGCAGGCGGGCAGGTTCGTCAATACTTCTGACACCAATGTTGTAATATGCTTCCTCATTTATGACTTCTATGTACTAAGCTAAGTTCCTGCTAAGTAAGCATACTACTTTTGTATTGACGGTAATTCGGTGTTTATTTGTGATTCTGGGGCAAGGCCAGAATGAGGGAAAATGGGCATGGTCAGGCACTTTTATAGGAGCGCTCGCTCACAAGTCTCACTTCGAGTTCGACTTTATTTCTGAGCTGCAGTTCCGAGTTGAGTGATGAGCTCGCGCTTCGCAGTTGGTGCTCGCGCTCGCCCCTCAGCTTCGGATTCTGTGAGCTTGGCTCGAGACTCGACTTTCGTTTTTGTAATCATAAGTTATGGACCATAACAGGAAGCCTAAGAAGCCGCGACATGCTCAACGTGACCTGGTCTGATCAACTGAGTCCTGCGTGCTTAAGGAAGAAAGAAGTCGCCCGGGCCTTGCGCCAAAAAGTCATCCTTTTTGTACTGAACTGAAGATCCTTATCCTTTGACACTTAAATTTTACCAAATTACACGGTAAAATTAACAAATGGAACTCTGAGACATAATGAAGTCGAAACAATACAGCTGACTGGAATCATCAATATGAACTCTGCTTGGGCTTTACGAGGGCGTTTTTTAGTCCATCAACAACGTACATGATTGATGCACAGAATCCCGGAAATTGCAAGGGCAAAAACCTGCGCAGGTAATTGCTAATTCTGAGTGATTTCCAAATTTTTCCCTGTAGCACTGAAGATTCCGTAATGGCGAAAAGCTTCTGCGAATTAAATGTTATGTAATTTTTTATTTTGTTTATAATGTCCGTTTGTTTATAATTTCCGTTTTGTTTTCATAAATTAAAAAAATGTTTATTATGTCTGTTTTGGGAAAATAATAGAACATCGGCTCTAATATGAATTATTTCTATTATCAAAAAAATCTAAAAGTGCAGTTTTATTCAGTTTTTTCTTTTCTTTCAAACCATTTTTCTTTGTGTATTGCATGCCTTGGGTAAAAATTTCTCAGATACCTCGTGTACCTGATTTAATGCCGCTTTTTTGGCACCAAAATTTCGAAAATCCGGCATTAAATTGGAATCGTATGGTTGCCGATCTTGAAATTGATTTGGTCGAGATTTTTGGTTATTAATAGAGTCTGTAGAAAGAGTTTTTTGTTAATTGCTTTTGATTTTAAGCGATACTACTCAAAACAACATAATGGACAATCAAAAAAGGGCTACAGTTTTTTATGGAATTTTTGGACATCAAATTTTTGGACATTTTTGGAATTTTAAGGGGTTTTCTTTGACACTTTTCAAAAGTGCCTGTATCAAGTTTTTGGACATTTTCTGCGCCAAAATTTCATATTTTCGCTTTTTTGCCAGATATGGCGTTTTTTCTTATTGAAAATCTTACTTTTTCTTTGAAAATGATGAGATTTAAGGTTGATCTCGTACTCCTAGAACATTTTTTGTCTTTAGAAGAAGAATGAAACAGAGGATGATGGAGATTTTCCTCAAAAAAAAATTATTTTAAGCGATTTGGATGGGACATTTTTTTTGACAGCATGCATCAAATTTTTGGACATTTTTGCGAAAATCTTGGGACAAAGAATGTCCAAAAATTCCATAATTTACTGTATTTGCAGACGAAATAATTCTGCATGCAGAATAGTTCTGCATACAGTTTTTTATGGAATTTACGGACATCAAATTTTTGGACATTTTTGCTATTTTAAGGGGTTTTCTTGGGACACTTTTCAAAAGTGCCCGTATCAAATTTTGGACATTTTCTGCGCCTAATTTTTAAATTTTCTGTTTTTTTTTTGCCAGATATGAAGTTTTTTCTTATTAAAAATCTTACTTTTCTTTATCTTAAATCTTTACT
This sequence comes from Oikopleura dioica, assembly GCF_907165135.1. NCBI lineage: Eukaryota > Metazoa > Chordata > Appendicularia > Copelata > Oikopleuridae > Oikopleura > Oikopleura dioica. The sequence goes on from NC_137295.1 coordinate 2,276,661, forward strand.
TTTGAGAAAGATAAGATTGAAGGTTGATCTCGTACCCCTAAAACATTTTTTGTCTTTAGAAGAAGGATTAAACAAAGAATGATGGAGATTTGGATGGGACATTTTTTTTGGCCGCGTGTATCAAATTTTTGGACATTTTTGCGAAAATCTTGGGACAAAAAATGTCCAAAAATTCCATAATTAACTGTATAAGAAAAACAACTTCTATCAAAGAAGGCGCGAGAGAAGAGTCTCTTTCTGAAAGTCCGTCATCTTCAAAAATAAGTTCCCTACAAGAAGTCGCGCGCAAGGACCGTAGCCCCGAAGCGTGCTCCCTATCGGGAACCCTCGACTCGCCGGGATTTCCTCGACTCGCCGGGATTTCCTCGACTCGCCGGGAGTTTGCATATTTTCTCCCGGCGAGTCGAGGGTCTTCTAGAAATTGCTAAAATCATCAATTTTACCCATTTTTAACGCAGATTGAACACTATATAGAATAGCTCTGAATTTGTGCAGAATAGTTCTGTTGAGCGCAGAATGGCTCTTCTTTTTGCAGAATAGTTCCATTTTTTGCAGTGTAGTTCTACATGCAGAAAAGTTTCGACCACCTCTCGGAAAAAAACGGCATTAAATTGGAATTTGCAGGTTACCGATTTTTCAAAAAAGCGGCATTAAATTGGGCGGCATTAAATCGGGTAGCCGAGGTACCACAATTAGAGACTTCTCCCTAAGATCGCATTCAGATTTCTTTATAAATTTTTCTCTCGCTTTAATGGTTGCATTTATGCTAACTGGTTTAAAATTGATGTTATAACAGATTTGGATTCATTTATATATAAAAAATTTTAATGAAGCTTCTGGACATCAAATTTCAGGAATTTTCTAAATTTTTTCTTACACTGCAAATAAATCGAACACATTTATCAAGACTGATGTCAAAATTTAAGAATGTTTGCAATTATCCGATTTTTTTTAGTCGATCAGCAAAAATCAAAAATGGCGAAAATTTCAAACAAAACAACCCGGACGATCTAATTGACCTAATACAAACATGTGCAAAACTTTTGAAATATATCTTAACCCCACGAGTCAAATTGGAGGGCGTAACCCCACGAGTCTAAGTCGACATTTTTTGTCGAAATGGCCTTCCCGATGAGATAACTTATTGGGAATTAGTACTTATACTAATTGAAACGTGCTCTTTCACATGGTGGTCTTTGTTTTTCTCTAGCATGAGTTGAACATGATTTATTGGGTCTGACCCAGTTTTACAAGCACCGTTCCACCTATTTTTAGTAACGCGCTGATTTTCAAATCTTCAGGAACATATTTGAACGGAAACAGACTGAACCAATTAATTAGGCCAGGGTTTTAGCAGGATTACTGGTTGATGTATAAAATGCTTCCGTTTTTGCTGCCTCGACGCGATGTGCAAGCAGCACCGACATACAGTTTGCGACTTGTGTGCCAAGTGAAACTGGAATTGCCAGTAGTTCACCTCTAATTTATAGTCTGTAGATTTACAGATTATAATCAATTTGTTGTGTCTGCCTCCTTAAAACTTTCACCACTTGAAGTCATCGCTTCGATCCCTAGCCCAAGCTCGTTTTTCTTAATTTTATCTAGCTGTCAATATCTTTTTCGAATACTACGCATTTAAAAATCTATATGTACCTTTATGAACGAAGTAAATCCGATTCTTTTATCCGAAATAATTGTCGGAGGGTTCTCGCACGTACTTACAGGTTGGTGCAGAAAGTGATTAATCCTTTACCAAGCGCCACCAAAAGGGATTAGCGCGCTCTATTTTTGATCAGAGATGCTTAATACCAGTGTGAATACACATTACAATTTTCAGCCCGATCCGAATCACAGATAGATCAGTACAGCCGATTAAAACCGGATTTCGACAAAAAATGTCGACTTAGACTCGTGGGGTTAATTAATTCACAAACAAAAAATAAATCTTGTTATTTGCGAACCGAGTTTGGTAACCTTCAAATGTTTCTATATTCGTCTTAATAGTATTATTTTGGTCTTCAAGCAGTTAGTCTTCCAGTATAAGGTCTTCCGGGAGGTCTTCCGGCAAAAAATGATCGAGTTTTACCAAATGTGGCAATATGTGGCAAGTCAAGGCTTTCTATTTATCTTTTTAAATATTGGTCTTCCAGCAGCCCAACTTAAGAGGACTTTTGCGTCAATTTGGCTGATTTTGTCACCCTGAAAAATTCCAACTAAAGAGGACTTTCATGATAATTTTATTAAATTTTAGAAAATTTCTATTTACCTTGGCCAGCCAGGGTGCAACACCTGTGGATCACTGGTCAAAGAATCAGCTCTTTCAGCAGGCTGTAAGGGCAATTCATCAATAAGCTTAGGCCCCCTTACGGCTATTCTCAGTTAGGGTTAGGGTTAGGAAACAGCCTTACTTTGAGGATTACTTAACCGCATGGGACAGAAGGTGCATTCCACTGTCATTTAAGACTTTGATCCAAAAGCGCTGAAAATTTTAATGCGCCTTCCTACACCAGATGTCATCTTATTTACTGAGTTTCAAATAATTATCGCTCACATGCCGAGCTTTACACCGGATTAAGTACGGCGCTCTTCCCCTCCCGCTGGGTGTTTGCTCATAGAAACCGAACCAAGTGTGTCATTTAAGTGTTTTCAAAGGCCTTTCATAGGTTTTTGATGATGAAGATTCCAAAAATCAACTTACTTTTAAGATATCATTTTCAAAATACAGTGAAAACCCAAAATTTGCCCACCCGAAATTTGGCCGCTTTTCGTCTAAATCCGCCTTTTAAGGAACCTGATATCAACCCAAAATTTGGCCGCTTTTTCAGAAATAAAAAAATTTTCATCAGAATTGGGCCCAAATGATGCAATTTCTGATCATTTTTAGCTTTTTTAGAGTGTTTAACCCGTTAACAGGCGCGAGGCCCTCTCACGGCCTTTTCGCCTTTAGAGCGCGATAAAAAGGCGTAGACTCAATTTTTTATGAAAAATTTATATATTTTTGAAAATTTCAATCGATTCTCTATCTGTGTGTTTGATTCCGGAAAATAATCGGCCTGAAATTCGGACAATGGGAGGCGAAAGAAAAACTTCAATCCTCGAAAAAAAGGGAAAGCGTAATACAATTCGCTCCCGTTTTCCTTTTTCTGAATTTCAACGCCAAAAGTGACGTAACTTTGACCTCCGTTTTCAACCACTGAACGAATCAGAAAAACTTAAAAACAACATTTAGAAGAAAGGGCAGACGCTTGTGAATCATCTCGTCTTCTTAGAAATGAATTTCCTCAGCCCTGTTTCTCGGAAAACGCCAAAATGTGCGAGGCCGTTAACGCCTCATATTGACTGCCTAGTTAACGGGTTAAATCATTTTTAATTACTGAATTCTAATAAAAATGTCTTTAAAAAAGCAAAAATTTGAATAAAATCCATCAAAATGTGAAAATCATTTCGATTTTCGAAAATTTGGAAACTTTGCTTTTTGAAGGGGAAACTTGGCTATCCGACAAAAAACCCGAAATTTGGCCGCTTTTTTCGGGAATTTAAATCCAAAAACCGGCCAATTTTTGGGTTTTCACTGTATTATTTTATTGAAGTCAAGCAACGATCAATTACTATTTTTGAGCTTGATGTACCTGTTATACATTAATTTTGACAACAGATTTGAAATCTACAGCCCAAAATTAGTATGTGCTGTAATTTTCAAGTCTATCCGCCCAGTAGTTTTCTTAAGTGCAGTGGAATGCACCTTCTGTCCCAGCACCTCTACCCGGCGATCTGGCCCATGCGGTTAATGCACCATGTATGGTGCACAGCAATTATAGTGCCGACACCTCTGAATGTGTTTTTGGCCGGTAGGCTAAAATTTTCCGAAAAATTCACCATATAATCTCCCTCTTCAAATTCGATGTCTGTATCCGATGTAGAAACCCAAACCCAAATCCGAGCCAACTTTTACATTAGTATTGATTTTTCTTGGTCCAAACTTCCTGTTGTCAAGTTTTTGTAGCAATTTGAACCTTCGGACGCATAAGGAAGCAAAATAAGGGTTTTTAAAAATTTCAAATTTTTAAAATCTGTATACCTGATTCGACTCGAAGTTTCCAACTTAAGAGGACTTTTGCTCAGTCCTTGTAATCTCAAAAGGCCTCTTAAGATGGAAAAAAAACTTTTCAATATTGGTCTTCCAGCAGCTTGTCTTCCAGCAGAGTGGTCCTTCGCGAGGTCCTCCGGCACCCAGTGGCCGAGGTCGGCCTTAAGTATTTATAGGCATAACGCACAAAAAATTCAACTTTTTCCCTGTAATAGATACAAGTTTGAAACTTTGGGAGCAACTAAAACACCAAAAATGACTTTTCAAAATTTTTTGGAAAAAATTTTTTGTTACAGTTTAGTACTTTTTTTCATCCCTTTTCTGACTACTTTTCGAGCAATCCAAGCTACGGTATTCTAAGTATGCTCATTCGAAAGAGCGGAAAAAACTGAGTCAGAATTATCAATAAAAAGGGGTTCCTGGTGGGGTTCCCTGGATTCTAGGGATGAAAAACCCCTTAAAATCAGCCAAAAGTTCATTTTCGGGGTCAAATCGGGTCATTTTTGAGTGATGACTCATCATTTTTGTGATTTTCAACCCCTTAAATCTGGGGAACCCCCCTAGGAACCCCTTTTTTTCGATGTATCTGACTCAGTTTTTTGTGCTCTTTCGAATGAGCATACTTACAACCCCGTAGCTTGGATGGCACGAAAAATCAATTTTTTGACAACTTTGGGGTACTAAAAAAGTACTAAATTTTAAATTTTTGAAATTTTTTTTTGTTGAAATGTTGTCAGAGCACAAAAATCTATATGATAGGTGAAAATTAGCTTCCTACGACCTTCAGATAAAAAGTCGATTTTTTGTGCGTTATCCCTAAGTATTTACGTTTAGGACCAAAAGGAATGAGTTGTTAGAAGCCTATCCTTAATTTCCGGGATCTTTGTCATTTTTCGACGGTATCCGGTACCTTGCGACAGTCTTTACTCAGTATCCAAGTAGCCCAAGACCATTTTTTTTTGGTACCTACAGATAGCTCAGAGCCTGAGCTATTCGATTAGAAGAAAAAAAGAGTCACTTTTACAGTGCGCACGGTATGCGCAGGCCCGAAAACCGATTTTGGTGCGATTTTCGGAATTTTGAAGATTATTTCCGGTCAAGAAACAAAAGTTTTTCAAAAAGTCTCCAACATAAAAGTTGCTCAGCTTGACCTGCTCTTTCATCCTATCGTGACAGATTTTGAAAAAAACAGCGATTTCGAGTTGGCCATTTTTTCTGGCTGGGCTCTAGCCATAAGTTATTGCCTGGTTAACATTGTGTTGAAGCTTAAAATCGCCCGAGAAAATAAAATTCATTTCCAAATCGAGGTAAATCGACGCTTACCAAGCAAAAATGCGAGATTCGCGAAGCCGAGTCCATATTTTTCAAAATTTTGTTAAAAAAATCTTCAAAATCGAAAAGTCTGCTCAGTCACAGGAGGAGGCTTTAAACTACAGTTTTTTTCCTCTTTTGTGGACCCCAACTTTGTGGACATTTTCTTCATTTTAAGGGGTTTTTGTGGGACACTTTTGCAAGGATAATGTTCCACTTTTGTGGACATTTGTCCAGCTAAGAAAATTTGTGAGGAATTAACAGGGTGTTTTTTTCAAAAATAAGGATGTTTTTGATAAGAAATCAAAGTCTAATACAGTTTAATTGACCAAAACTGGTATAACAGTCAAAACAAAGGCATTTTGATGATATAATTCGCCATTAATGAAGAAAAATTTATCGAAGAAAAAAATTTTAAGGCAGTACGGCGGGACATTTTTTTGAAGACTCTTGCCCACTTTTGTGGACATTTTTATGAAAATTTGGGACAAAAAATGTCCACAAAATAGGAAAATAACTGTATATATATTCATAAAAAATTAATAAATAATTCGAATGGAAATTTTCGCCTGAATTGGGCATTGAAATTGGCCATTATTGGCCGAGACGCTAATTTCGACGACATTTATTCTGAAAAATTTTTTTGAAATTAAAAAATGTGCTCTGTCACTATCCGAGATCTAGGATAGATCTATCGAATGAGCTACATTACAAACCTCCAAGGGTAGTAATTTTCCCGCAAAGACGGCCAACTCGACCCAGGTAGCCTTTACCCGTTGCCCAGCGATAAGTTCATAAAGGCCGTCTACGAAAAAGGTATGGCTGGATTTCGAGCCTCGGGGCAGAGTGTAGGATCCTGAATGCGACGCGCTCGGCAACGGGTAAAATCAGGTTCCCAGATCAGGAATTTTCCCAATTTCGCATAGAAGATTAAATGAAATTTTTGCTGCAAATGTTGCGATCAGATATCTTTATAATGAATCCATCTCTGTTATTTTTTTTGTTCTGGCAGGTACAGTTAGCAATTTTCTAAAGCCCAAACTCTAACTCCTCTGAGCGGTAGTTTCGCCTCAAAATTCTGCCAAATTCCGAATTTTAGTGAAGTCATATTTTGAATAAAAAAAGTTATATTTTGAATAAATATTTCGGCAAGAGTGGCTGACTTTTGACCGAAATCAAAGAATTTTTGACTGAGAAATTCTGCCTCCAAGAGTTTTTATCCTCTTTCGATGACTTACCAAAACAATTTTCATGGCAAAAAATTTTTTTCAAGGTATCACTAGGGCCGACACGATAAAAATCAACTCCAAGAAAGCATTAACGTAGAGAGCTGAAACTTCGGGACAAGATGTAGTTCGACCCAACTAAAAAAATTGCTATTGAAAATTTATTGGTCTGGTCAGGTGGTCACGTGATTAAGAGTGGGACTCGGCTCGGGCAAGACTAGGCAAGACTCTAGGCCAGACTCCTCAAGACTGATCTCTCCCCTATCCGGAGGCCTGAGGTAGCGGGGCATGCTCGGCAGCGCCGGGGGTCTACCCGACGGCCTCGCACACTCCTCCACACTCACCTCCCAGATAGCTGAGATTGTGTTCATTTTGAAAATGTGAACAGAATTATAATAATTAAACAGTTATTTAATAAAGATAAATTTTAAATTATTAAAAAATGACTGAACAAAGTGAAATTAATTTTTAAAATCAAATTTTTGAAATAATAAGCAAACTCATAAAATGTAAAATAGTGAACAGTAAGAAATTATAAAAAGCAGTCAAAGTAATATTGACTCACTGCGCGGCGCGGCGCGGCCAACTGATAAGGCAGCGCGCACTCTCCGACTCTCCTTTTTTCACAATGAAACAGTTTTTTTCATATTTTTGTACCGAGAATAATTAATAAAGTGTAAAATATTAATTAAGGTAATTTCAAGTAAAGAGAAAAGCATATTCAACCAGCCAGAATTTTGAAACTATATTATAAATTTGATTGTAAATATTTTAATTTTATATATATGTAATTTTTAAAAGAAAATAAAGAATATTTCTATATTCAAGCTCATATCACTATTTATATCATCAAACTAACACGATTTATCATTCTTATCACTATAATACTAACAATGCGGCGCCGAGAGCGAAGGGAATGCGATCATTTTCCAACGCGATCACCGGTCAGTCGCCTAATTATTCATCTCTTTTTCATAATACAATCATTTCTATCATTATTACTAACATGATTAATCATCCTCATCATTTTCATACTAACTGTGGCCCCGAGAGGTCTTGCTGTCATTTGACGTCCCGAAAGGGTTCCGAAAGGAGGTGAGGTCGATCACCGGTTAGTCACCTAATAAATAATTTTTCTAATTTGATTACTTATCTTTTGAATATATATCAAGTAAAAACAAAAAATATATCTATTTCTATACCTAAAAATAATAAAAAATGGACAAAAATCGATGTTACCAATTTTTCGGTCGTTGTGCAGAAACGGGTTAAAATTTCAAAAATTATCTCAGAGGCTCAAATATATTATATAAAAACAATTTAAAGATTTTAATTTTCATTGATGCGCGTGACTTCGTAAATAAAAGACGAAAAGCTTTCTCGGGCGAACAACTTCGCCTCTCCTTCCCTGTTGTTATAAAATGAGAAAAATTATAAAATTTAAAATAAAACTAATGTAAATATTTATAACCAGAATAAATTTGAATTAAATTGAAATTTGTCAAAAAAATTTTTATGAAAATTTGACTCTTTATTATCGAATGAAAGATTTTCATCTTTTCTTGAACCCAAAATAATTCTTTAATTCTCCGCTGAATTTAAATGCGATAATAAAGATGAATTAAACAGCTATTTAGAATCAAAAATATTCAATTTAATTATACTATGTAAAATTATTATTTTTATTCATTCTACTAACAAAAATTTCATCGTTGTTACTCATCGTTTGCGTTAAAATTTTAAAACATAAAAGAGCATGAAATACCATGAAGTTTTACTCTTGATGGAGAAAACCCCTGGGCCCCTTCTCCGTTTCCCGCACAATTCAATGTCGGGGGATTCTAGAAATTTTGCCAAGCCCGTGTTTGGCGTTATCTCGAATCTCGAAATTGTTTGCGGAAGAAAAATGTCCGCTGATTGGCTAATCACAGCTGGCGCAGAATTAGGCGCGCTCAGAATTGGGGTTCGCGCAAAGCCCATGTATTCTCGCGAATCTCAGATTCTCCCATCTCCACTTAGAGCTCAACTTCATAGTATTCTATCCATTCTAATTTTTTTCTGTTTTATTGGCCATTGCTATCTAAAAAGAAATTTTTTTTTCAAAATCATATCCCTATAATTTTGGCGGTTGAAAATGATTATTTCTAGTCAAATCCTACATAAGAAAAGATTCTTAACTCAATCTAATAAAGGTTAAATAGTCATCGAAAGTACTGTTACAAATTCTTTACTCAACAAAAAAGGTAAAACAGTCATTATAAGGCAAAATAATCAATTGAGAATTTCAAAAGTTTGATACAAATATAGCATAACGCGAAATCGCGGGTAAAATAGTTTTCAGTCTAAGCTTTTTTATTTCTTTTTTCATGCATTTTTCGTTGTACTTGCTGTTTGTCGTCATGTCGTATAAGTAGGGACCGCACGCAAAAAAGGGTCGGATCAGTGCGCTCAATTTTTTCAAAAAACGGCAACGATAGGATGATAGAGCAACTCAAACTGAATATTTTTCATATTGAAAGTTTTTCACCACCACTGACTTTTCTGCCGGAAATGATCAGGTTTAACACCGGAAATCGGTACTTTTTCACGTTTCTGGCCGGCTCACCTTGATCTCATCGTGATAAGATATCGATAAGGGGCTCAAAAGAAAGCTTGTCGTCTGAGCTTTCTATTGGTACCAAAAAAGTAGAAACTTAGTTCAAATTTTTGGCGCTAGAAGCGATTGAAGGTGCTCAGGGAGCCCAAAAATTGCTCAAAATCACCGGAACTAGCCGGTTTCGCTCTAAAACCTCATGTAAACCCTTACATATGGATATCTTTCGATAGGATTTTTCTCTCTTGACAAAATATTGACCGGTTAAGAGCTCAACCAACCAGTTCTCAAGCCAAAACCAGCCGGTTTCTCTCCAAAACCACGTGTTTTCTATTACATATGGATATCTATCGAAGGATTTTTCTTTTTTGAGTACAAATTAACCGGTTCGAAGCCGGCTAAAAGATCAACTTTGGTCGAGTTCGGCCGGAGGACCTTCCTGGTGGAAGACCATCCGCTGGAAGACCAGTATTTAAAATTTTTAATATATGGCTATGCTCGGTCAACATATAACCACTTATGGTCAACATTGGTCAAGTTTGGCCGGAGGACCCTCGGAGGACCTTTCTGGTGGAAAAACATCAGCTGGAAGACCAAAATTAAAAAATGAAATAGAATGCCTTGCTGGGCTAAGAATAAACACTTTCGGCCAGCTTTGGTCACATTTTGCCGGAGGACCCCCGGAGGACCCCTTCTGTCGGAAGACAATCTACTGGAAGACCATTATTTAAAAAAATTAAAATCAATTACAGTCAACTCAGTGATTAAAGGGGATCGCAGACCAACTTTGTGGCCACATAATTAAGTGAGTGATAAGATAAAGCCGTCAAGAGGAGAAGGGAACGCCCATTAATTCGACCCGAAGGATGGTCTTTGCATATGCTTGTGTCAACCTGACGAATGGAAACCTTGCGTGGCTCTTTAAGGAAAGTATCCGTCTGGGAAACCTGGAAAAGCATCTGCTCAATGCTAAGGATGTTTCTTATCTCCTACCGACCAGGCTTATTGATCTTGGAGATTGCTCCTATGTCAGGATGGCGAGAGATAAAACCACCAACTTTGCCCTCGTGCGAAGCTTCCACTCTGTCACAAAGAACTACCTGCTGATGCACGTGGGTCAAAATGCCAGACCCTGTGAACTACTCTTTTCAATGCTTGACTCTGATGAAACGAATATGACCACCCTCCAAGCCATGCTAAAGGAACTTCACGTTGCTTTTGCCCTAGGTGTGGGAGCTCCGAGCAATGGTCTTCTTCATGGGCCCTTTTGCAACACCCGGAACAGCGCTGCCATGAGAGAATAATCCTGTCCAAGAGACACCAGAGCCGGTAGTACCCTGGTCTCGAGTGGAGTAGTAGTATTCCTTGCCTCAAACAACATCAACCAAGTGGGTCGCGACTCCTGGACCAAGTTTCATGCCATGCTCATCCAAATTGAAGGAAGTCGTACCAGGCCCTCTGCGGCCTGGAAGATCCTCACTGAGAACACTGTAGTCTATGAATCCTGGACCTCAGTGGGTGCCAAGTACATGGGCTTGACTTCCCATCTCTGCAAGGAACTGGATGCCCTTGCCCAGCTCAAGGTGGGCTCTCCCTTTGATTCCTGGCTACAGAAGAAGCTTTTTCAAGCGACCTGGACAATGGGTAGAGTTGGCATCAGCCTTTCTACTCGTTCACTAGCTCCCTGCAGTACTGCTAGAATCATCCAGGATGTTGCCCTCCTGAGTCAAATCACCGGCGATCAAGACATGGCCAGCACCCTTGCCTGTGACCTAGGAAAATTCCAAGCTGACTCTCTGGGAAAGCTCACTTGCTTCACCTTTCCGACCCTTGTTAATCCTACAGCCAAGCAACGAGGGAATCTTGAGCAAGCTGGAAGACCGCTGCCTGGCTCTCCCTCTTCTGGCCAAAATGAAATCCGTAGCTCTTCTTCTCCTCACGCTGAGCGACAGCCTAACAAGGGTACGAGATGAGCCATTGTCCCCTCGGCCCTACCCTTGAACGACCACTATCCCTTAATATATCTAAAAGTCCCTAATATATTGGTCGTGGCGCATTACGCAACTACCAAGAAGGCAGTAAAGAAACTTCCTCTAACTTCTAGCTTCAGATCAGCACAGCCATGACCCTCTCCCTGAGCAGCTGACAGACAATGGGGTGGCCATCGATACTCAGCAAGCTGCTCTGGAAAACCCTGGAACTGGAAGTGCTCGGACCACTATGGTCCATAGACTATGGACCCTGACTCCACAGAAGGGATGTCAATTGACTGCCCGGACGAATTTGCCAAGAAAACAAAGGCGCTGAACTGAGCCTGAATCCCCGCTCACTTCTCTTACTGACCTTGCTTTGTGAGACTGTCTCTGCCTTACTGCTCTCCACTTTCTCGCTCAGCGTTTAACTAAATCATGGCATTGGTTTATAAATTACCTTCACTGCTAAATGAAATAGCAGTTCAGTGTTCTCTCCTTACTGCAATCTAAATGCACTGAAATCATGAAACACCTAGGCTATAGGCAGGGCATGTATGTACGCTTTAACTTCTCAATACACGTGGTCGGTTGAACCGACCACGGCGACTTTGAGCCACCGTAATTTCTCTTGTGATAATCCATTTGACATGATTTTTGTAATGTGAGCTAAGATGACTAAAACGAACCACTTTGTGAAATTTCGGAAGTTTTCTCAAAAGTGCTGGCGTTTTGCACCGGATTTATCTTTGACTCTGCAGCTGAAAATCCAAAAAGTGTTTTTCAAAAGTAATTGTTAATCTTGATAGCTGAGTGTTCAAGCTTTCCAGCGATATGTATAGGGTTTGTATCGGGAAATCAGATTTGTGTCTTTCTCCTCAAAAATAAGGTCATTAGATCAGTTTTTTACACTGATTCTGAAAATGCAAGAGAAAAAACCATCTGAGCTTAGCTTGGTGGTGGAGCGGCTCGGTGCGCGCGCCCGGTGCGCTTGGAGTAAATCATAAAATTCGATCTTTTTTTTCGAAAATTTTGGTAGACTTAGGTTTTCTAAGGTGCTGATTAAGAATAAATTATTTATTTTATTTAATTCAACAAATAAAAAATAAATTTTGCATGTCTTTGTTCCGTAGTGAGAAGTCTCTTTACTTTCGTTAATCTCTCTTTGACTTGCAATTCTATGCTCGACAAGATTTCAAAAAGTGTTAATTCGATTATTTACATGTTGCAACTGCAATGAGTACCGGAAATCCCTGGATTTTAGCATCGAACCACTTGGTTTTGTCACCTTATGCATAAAGGTTCGAACCTAACATGGGGCGCAATTTCAATAGAGTCCGAGCGCGTGGAAGGAAGGCTAGTTCAGCCGCCACGCTCGGCGCATCATCTCCCACCGCGTCGTCAGTTCCAGTCAGTTATCGAGAAATTTCAGACCTTCTAGGGCTTCCCCGGTTTTCAAACTTACATATGTTCTTAAAAAAGGTCCTTTTTTGATTATATATAAAAATCAGAATTTAAAAAAGTCGGTTAGGGCTTCAAAAATAAGAGAAACCAATTTTTTGGCTGCGTTCGCCGCGCAATGCACTATCGCGCCGCCACCAAGACTCCATCAACAGGACATTTGAAAGCCTTCTAGCTTCTTCCCGGTTTTCAAACTTTAACAGACTCTAGAAAAATGTCTGTTCTTTGACATATCTCAAAATCAGACATTCAGAAGGTCGGTTAGACACATAGAGAGCAGGTTTTCTGTAGATTTTCGAGGAAACTACGCTTTTTTGATGAAAATTTAGGTTTTTGAGGTCAATTTATGAACAAGCGTCATCTTTTTTCATATATTCAGAGGTTTTTCACTGAAATTCTTTCAAGTTACGCGAAATAGATTGCCATCATTTTGGGCAAGAAGCGCCTCGCCTAGCGCCGCCTTCCCGATACAAACCCTAGATATGTATTGTAACTTTTTTGCTTGCCGGAAACGCAAGTAAGAGCTGAAAGTCTTGAGCGCTCTTTATCACACTCCTAATTTTGCGCGCCGCGCGGGGCTGAATAATGAATTGTGGTCCCCTCACCCGACCCCGTGTTTTGAGCGCTTAGTCGCGCGCCCGTGTATTGAGAAGTTAACTAATTCTTTGTTGCAGCACCTGATCCTTATGCTCGCAGTTCTAATCACAGACCATGATACTTAGGATTTAATCCTCTTTATTGCTCCTTGCTGTTAAATGGTTGCAGAACACAGGGTTAAAGAAAGAGCTCCTTCGATCTTCGGTTTTTCTTCTTCCAAAGTTGGCCAAGATCTACAGCAGCTCGGTAGCGTGGAACTCCTGTGAAGAATATGGCTTCTTGGACTGAGGATCTCGCTTTCTCCTCGTTCTATAGGCGAACAAATGACCGTAGTCATTTGTTTTCTCATCCATGGCTTGTTCCTTGCAGTAGCTCTTTTCCTCGCCCATATGCATCAACATCCCCTGTGAATTGATTCTTCCAAACTAGGGTGGTAATATTTTTTCCACTTTCGGTGAAAATAGGTCCGAATGGTCTTGCTAGATTTGTTAGATCCTAAAAATTACATTCCCGAAGTTTCGTCGAAAATTTTCATCTGAGACGTGATTTATGGCAAAAAACATGATTTTTTTGCATGTCATCGGGAAAATGAGTCATAACTCTGTGATGAGTCATGATGACGTCATCATTATTAGTAAGAAAACAAAGAACAGTGTCTAAGCTTCATTTTCAATACGGGTATGAAGACGTCATCATGACTCATTTCGGAGATATGAGGCGCTGAAGATGGACAATGCCATTTTTTCAATAAAATCCGATCGGTTTTTGAAAAAAATTGTTAAGAAAAGGGTGGTTCCGGAGTGAGTTAGTACCCATACAATAAAGAAGAACGTCTTGCGCATCTTTTGAGCCCATATTGACCAAAAAATATTTGTCGGAACCCACTCAAAAAAATCGATGAAAAAAAATTGAAAAGTGAAATTTCGCCAAAATCAGAAGGAAACATTCTTGGACTGCACAAACCCATTTCAACCACTCGTTTACCTTAATTTACTGCTCTAAACTCATAAGAAATCAAGAAAATCCAGAGGAAAGGCTTGATAGCCCTTGGCCAGCGCCATGAATTGCTTCCAAAAGCAACTCCCAAGAAAAGGTTTCGAAATAGCGCACTCTTTTATTTGTCACCACATATTTGGAAAAGATTCTTCAGTCCATTTTTCAGTTCTTTCTGAAAAGAGCGCAGTCTATTTTCAGGCTGCTCTGGTAACAAACAAGCATCCACTCATACTGTTCGCGGCGCTCGCATGACATTAGCTTGAACACACTCTGAAAACGGTGCTTCGTCTAAAAACAAACCTTAATTCTTTCCTTATCTAGGGCAATGTAGGCAGAATTAATGCACTTTGACCGCGGCGTTGCCTAAACACAAGTTTCAACACACTTGGAACACAGATCCCTGCTTGAAACGACCTTCAACCTCTTCAGAATCAAGCGCAGTCTCCTTTTCAGTTCCACTTTGTCAACCAACAAGCATTCATGGCATTCTTACAAACAATAAGGCAATAGTTTTTCGTAACTTTACTGAAACAGCGTTTTCGACGATCTTTCACCGATGAGCTATAAGGAGATGAGTCATAATGAGTAATCAATCACGGATAAGTTGTCCGCTGATGGATCTTTTGTGATGACAATCTTGCTCGAGGAAAGATAGGGATGTCTTCCTCACTGCAGACTCATTGTGCTCATTACCGCCCTCTTTCTCAGCGTGGTCGATATAGTAACTGGTTCGATTTTAAGAATGGTTCGGTTAAGAATGGTTTGGTCTACCTCAAGAGTTTTGATTTGTCAGGATTGAAAATTTGGAGTGTTTTCATTGGCTAAAGTGATATTGCGTAGGTGTTTGAACCTATATAAGACGACGTTTTTGAAGTTTTCATCATTTTTACCAGAGATCACCTAAGAGAAAGACGAAAACGACGAAAAATGGTTTTGTGCAAGCCCACCACGAACGATCTCTCCACCTGTTATTTTCCAGGAGAGCCAATTACGTCTGATAAAATTTTCAAGGTGCTTGGGAAATTGTTGCCGATTTCGGAGTCGTCACACGCGATGAAGCTTACGATTCATTCACCTCTACAATTCGACTTAAAATGACCGATGAGCAGAAGGAGACTGCGGCGAACAAAGTCAAAGAGGCAAACAAGAAGCGCAAGCAGCACAAGAAAAGTATCTTTCTTGCTTACCATTCTGTGCTTTTCTCTGAATAAATCATAGATCGCTCATATGCCTTGTCTTTCGAGATTATTGTTTTTGTTTGTTGCTTGTAGAAAGTTGCCTTCATTTTCATTCGGAAAGGATAGCTTGATCGCGCGACTTTGTCTTGCTAAGGCCAGCCTTGCGCTGCCTCTCCTTGTGTTGCCAAGGCTTGCGCTGGTTCACACTGCAATTCGAAGCCCAGCACTGCCTCTCACTGCGTTGCCAAGCCTTTCGCTGCTTCTCACTGCGTTGCCCAGCCTTGCGCTGCCTTTCTCTGCGTTGCCTAGGCTTGCGCTGCTTCTCACTGCGTTGCCCAGCCTTTCGCTGCTTCTCACTGCGTTTCCTAGCCGTGCGATGCCACTCGCTGCATTACCTTGCAATGCCTCGCGCTGCCTTGCCCTTCTCTGCCCTGCCTTGCCTTTCCCCGCCCTGCCCTGCCCTGATCACGATATCAGTCGGCCGTCCCACTGATACCGGGCCAAAAGCGCCTAGGACAGGGATCCCTGCTGGCGAGTTAGGCCCACCAGCAGACTTTCCTGTCAACTCACGATGCGTGTCGAAACCGATAATGTGCGATAAAGATGTACGGACGTACGCACGTATGCGGCTTTGATCATTGTCAATAGTCCGGGCCAGAGTTGGTAAAAAAGTATACTTCACTCGCCCTTCAGAACAGGGTTCGGTATTTTGAATTCGCCGAAAAATTCGCCAATACACGCAGCGAATATGCTCTTTTCTTAAGCGAATGAGCGATTGTTCGCGAATCGCCTATTCGGGCGAATATTCGCTCGAAATTGAGCGTACAGCCCTGGATTGGCTGAACTCCATGGCCGCGGGTGAGAAAAGGGTGGCGCCCGCGAGCTATAAGGTTATTTAGGCGGTGAAGATAAAATTATAGGCTGCGCAACGTCAAAGCCCGACCAATCAGAGCGCGCGGAAATTTCTCAGAATTTCTCAGAATTTTTCAGAAATTCGCTGAATTTCTGAAAAATTCTCAGAGAAAATTCGTTTTCATTCGTTTTGAATATTCGCTCAATAGAGAATATTCGTAAACGAATACATAGAAATTCAAATGAAAAACGAATAATTTCGCGAATTCAAAATACCGAACCCTGCTTCAGAATGAAGTTTACTTCATGAAGTATACTCCAGGGAGTTGCAGGGCTTTGAAGGGCGTGAAGTGTACTTCCGCCCTTCCCTCTACTTCAACCGCCCTTCCGCCCTTCACTCTACTTCAACTTGGTTCTGTCGGCCACCAGAATCCATCCACCAGAATTTTTTCAAATTTTGCGCATATTGGCTCTCAGGCGCCATGATTTAAATCACGCTGATTGTAGCAGATGAAGTGACAGCTAAAGTTTTCGATAAGAACCGATAGCTGAATTATACTTCAGCGCGTGAAGTATACTTCAGAGCCATTTCGTACTTCACCGCCCTTCAAGAATGAAGGGCGCCCTGCAGATTTTTGAAGGGCGGGGGGAAGTATACTTTTTTCCAGCTCTGGTCCGGGCTGATCTAGAGAGGCCAAAATTATTTTTTTTGTCAAAAATAATTTTTTCAAGGCCCCTCAGAGCTTCCCCCTATGTCCCCACCATGCCCGTCTCAGGCTCTTTGCGTCATGATCCCTCGTTAGTCATTTGGATCGCGGCGCGGGAGGCATCCTCCTCCGCGCATCGCGAGTTACGCAATGCCCCAGCGCACATGGCCAGTGAGGCCAAGGCCCGCGCAGCTCCACAAGACTCCCTCAATGCCCATATTTCTTGGCGAGGAAGACCTTTATTATATTTTTGTAAAAATAAGGGTATTACTATGTTTATTAAGGGGGTCACTAAGTTTTTAAGTCAAAAAAAAAATGAAAAACGAAAAAAAATACTTGTTTTTAGCGTTAAAGCTATAATTTTTCTATTATTTTCATCTTTGAGGTGCGGCTTTTTTGCGGCTTAAGCGCGGCTAAAAAATAGAAGAAAAAAAGGGGACAAAATAATAGCCCTAGGGCATTTCCTATTGAAAAAAAGCCATATTTCATGATTAAAAAAAAACTAAATTTCAATCGGCTCTAGAATTTTTCCGACAAAAAATTTTTCTCAAAATTTTTAGGGACTTCTTTGGACCCTAGAATTCACCCAAAAAAATATCTAGCCTCGGGACCAACATCCGGAAAAATATTCCCACCCTATTCCAAACCTTTCCTCCCATGACTCTCCTAGTCACGGTAAGAAAATAGGAATATTCTGAATCCAGGTTGAACTCAGTAAACCTCGTGAAAAACGGCGGGCTGAGAAGGCATCCCATTATCGAATTTTGTGCCGTGCCGTGCCGGTGCCGCTGGAAAATTTTCTCATATTTCCATCCCTGTCCTAGATGAACCTTTTTCAATGGAAGTGTTGTACCGTGTGTCACAAGGAGTCGCTGTCCAGGTCTTGTTGTCCTATAATCCCCTCCTCGAGGAAGGAGAATCCAAATCACTCCCAGCTGATCCTAAAAACTCCTTGGAAACTTATTGCTTAGCATCTCCGCTTACGTCTGTATGAAATTTCGCTCATCGTTATTTCCTTTCACCAAATACTGCTTTTCATGTAGAGTCCCTGGACGATACTCTAGGCTAGTTTTCTATGCTCCAGGAGGTGCGCCCTGAGCAGTATCGGGAACGGTGGCCGCCTTAGCCTCCCTGATGGTCTTCTTCACAGCATAATAGCCCTGTGGACCCAAGCCTGGATCCGCAGATTGCCTGGTGACGTCGGTATACTAGCAATTCCCGCCACCACATAGAAACAGGTTCAGAGCTCTCGCCCCAATCTTAGCTGGAAAGAGATTCCTCATTGAAAACCAAGGCTTGGCGGGATCTGGCTCTTGTCCCCCGCCGATGTTAAACGTGTAGTAGCGGCTACTTTCTGTTGTCCGGTTTATCTGACTTTCCAAAATTCGCATCTTTGTAACCATATGAGTCGGTAGAGCTGATTGTGTATTGGCCAAACTCATAAAGGCTGTGATCTTCAGAGCAGTGAGATCAACCTGATGCAATGTCTGTGTCTTAGGATCAATGTTCTCGGCGTTGTGCACCTCCATGTAAATCTGCTCGCCCAATGCTTTCTTTGTGACATCTTCTCGTTCTGCTGGGAGTCCTACTGGACTTCACCCTGTAGTTGGAACTCAAATCTTCCTTGCTCCGACTGGAACTGCTTCTCTCATTCCTGGGCATCTTCCTGCCCGGGCTGGCCAGCAGTCTCTCGTGTGCTGGGTAATGCGTGATTGCGGAATACGGCTGGAAAACATCTGGTTAGGGTATCCAAGTATCCTTGAAAGTGTGGCTGATATGCTGAGGCCACCCATCAACCTCTGGTCCTCCGAAGATTGGTCCGACCTGATCCACATCAGGTGGTAACAGGTTTGACAAAGCTCGTGGGCGATGTTCTTCTGGGCCTGAAGCTGGGATATCCAAATCTGCGCCCCACTCTGTTTTATGGGGATTTTTTGTGGCGTACAAAGACTCCAACACAGGATCTTCTGGAACTTCTTCCAATGTCTCTGGTTCTGCTGCTCGAAGATCTGCGATGGCACCCTCTGACACTACTGTTGCTGCTTCGTGTGCCGGTGCGGCGGCGTACTCCTCCACTTTTCTCTAGATCCTCCATGTTGTGCTGGTCTACTCTTGGGTACTCAGAGGCCACGGTCTCTCTGCGACATAACCGACAAACCTTATCGGTCATTGAATCTAGCAACACAGCAGCGTCTTCTATGCACGGGCACAGCTCCTCATCGCGGATCAGGAAATCTGGGACGGCTCCGAACACACTGTCCTCTTGGGATGGGCTCTCAGCTGACTCATGCTCTGGCCTGCAAGTGAAGCACCCATGTAAGAACTTCTCATGTTCCAATCTCTCCTCGCTTGGGCTTCTCTCTCGCTCCTCCTGTACCCAGCGTAATAAACAAGGGACACATTAAACAAGGGACACATGGAGCATCCAATCACCAGACCCGAGTTTCGGACAATTAGTCCCCAGATCTTTTACTCTGGACTCTGTGTGAAATAGAATCCCATGGAGGCCATCTTGGTACGGAGCTTTGCGAGGTCCAAAGCAGTGGTCTCTTCCTCATGTAGGACCCGCTGCACAAACAACTCATATAGATCAACTCTACTTCTCGATTCTGACCTTGCTGATCCAAGTCTGGTCTTGCTTCTCGAAGAGCTTGAAGGCGCTCTTGAAGTGTAGAGCCAATCTCTGTCTCTCTCAATAACGGCTAAGGAAGGAGCGATTTTCCATGATTCTTCGCAGGAGCTCAATTTCATTTTCCTCTTCAAATAGGATGCTAAGCCGCTTTCGTTCTTCGCGAGTTGTCTTGGGCAGAGCGCTGCTAGTATATTCCAGAGTCCTTCGCTCTGTGTCCACTGCTCAATGTTGGTCTAATCTCTTCTTGGTGCCGGGCAAGTGATTCTGCAGTAAGATAGTAGTCTGCCTTCCGCTCTGGGGGACCATATCCTAACAACGAGGTTGCGGTATCCAGGCCAAAGTAATTCTCGGTTATAGCAGTCTCGCCTGCTTTAACGATACGCTGTCTTAGGGTCCCCATGAAGACCACTGTACCAACCAAATGGCCCTGTTGGAATGCTTCCATTACGAACGCACGCCTTGGTTTCTCTTGTAAGACAGCAGCTGACTGGGTCATGCTGAAGAAATGTTCGACTGTAAGTAAACAATCACTTTTTTAGGGGTCCTCTCGGCTGACTCCCAGCAATTGTCTAACCTCGGTTCTCTGACGATGTCGTGAGAATACGTTATCGAAGCGGGATACTGAGTAGATCACATCTGGTAGCCGTGGGGAAACGGTCGGTTACAATACCAATCGGTATTCCAATACCAATTTTGGTATTCCAATACCAAAGTCGGCAAAAAATGCAAATTTTACCAAAATTAAAAGTCGGGTGTGCGCTCCGCGCCTGTATTATACGATACTTTAGGAGTGTTTTTAATAATTTCTCGGGCAAAAAATCGAAATAGTCTAAAAAATTTGGTATTGGAATACCAAATTTTGGTATTGGAATACCAAAAAAGCTTTGGTATTGTAACCGACCGTTCCCGTAGCCGTGTTCGCATCTCCTTGATTTCTCGATTGGGTTGCACCACTGGAGTCAGATAATTTCCCTCCATAGACAGGAACCCTACGTATCTTTCCTAGATCCTCGAAAATTCTCGGAAATGGAGCGCAAAAGATCGCGTCGGAAGTGATATGAGTTAGGCTTTGTACTCTCAACCACTCCAACTAGCTGCTCTCAGATAATTATCACTGAGACTGGTATCTGGCTCCCCTGAACTTATATTTTACTCAATTATCTTCTGAGAATTGCCCCAAGAGCTACTTACAGTTTTTATGGAATTTGTGGACATCAAATTTGTGGACATTTTTCAGATTATAAGGGGTTTTCTTGGGACATATTCAAAAAAAGAGGGTATCAAATTTGTGGACATTTTTTCTCAATTGATATATTATATTTCTAAATTTATGGTCTTACTTTCGTAATTGAAGCCAATTTTATCTGCAAAGAACTGTTTTTCGTCAAAAATCTTAATTTTTGTTTAGATTTACGTCTTTAGATTCAATCTTGTATCCTTTTCTCATTTTTTTTGAAAAAAATCATCAAATTTTCTTTCTAGGGAAAAATTTAAACAAGTTCGTTGGGACATTTTTTTCGAGGCTCTTTATCAAATTTGTGGACATTTTTCAGAAAACTAGGGGACAAAAAATGTCCACAAATTCCATAAATAACTGTACGTATATTATCTGCACCATAGCATCAAACTAGCAAAGCAGCGAATTATCTAACCCTTGGCATCCTCGCCCTGAGTTCTTTTCTGCCTAGTCCATTCCTCCCTGCATGATCATTGGAAGTGCAAATCGGATGTTGTCGGTTGTTCAAGCCTCCTTAGCTGCGTGGTCCTTCCATAAAGCGAACTGTCTAGGAGAAATCTCAGTGATCGCTTAGTGTTCTTCGAGTTTCTCTGGATAATCCTTGTAGTATAAGTCCCTGTTATCCATTGTTGGTGTCTCGGGCGTGAACTTGGAGTTGAGCTTGCTCAGCGGTGGGTTATCTGGGCTCACTGAACGCGTAGTCAAAGCTCTAAAGTGGGCTTCGTCCTGGCCTAATTATTCCTTTACCCCCTAGTCTCACTAGTCGTCCCTTCTGGCCCGACTGCCTGGCTCCCCGCTCTGCTTAAATTAATTTTTGCTAAAATACTTACTCGGCACTTGACTCCAAGAGCATGGCTTGCTTTAACGACCACTTCTTCCAGGCCTGACGATTCTGCTCCCTCTCGCCTGGCGAGTAACCTGGCTGATGGCTATCCAGCTGCTCTACTGCCTGCGCCTGCCTTGATGCCTCAGCCCAAAAGGTGCTGCTGCCGACGCCGAGGGCATATGCGCGTGTATACTTGTACAAATTCTGCTCAGACATTGATACTTGCTAAAGGACTACACTGTACTCATCTGCTACTCTATGCCCCCTTACCTGTTCTGCCTTGCAATGCATCTGACCAAATGACTGCCTAGGAGATGGACAAAGCAACTGTTCTAGAGACTATGCGCTCTGCTTGCTACAAATGCTGCCATGATTAGTCCCTGCTAGGTCATGTCCCTGTTTCTCAACAAGAATTCTCTACCTCCAGGTTCTAGAACCCTGGTTAAGTATTCTTAGTTTATTTTTTTCCGTTCCCACGTCTTACTCTTTTATGCACAGTGGGATGAATCAGAGTCAAAGCTGTGTCTTCGCTCAAGTGGTCGTCCACAATTCAAATCCTGGAGAGGCAATGTACTCCGCTCACGCGGTCAAGGTTTGATGGCTGCAACCCCTCACTGCGAAGACTCAGTTACTACCTTATTGTCATAGTAGCTTCTCTGTTACATCTTTATAAAAAAAAACACATCTTTCGCATAGCGCAGGAAGAGCCTCTCGTTTGACTATTATCTTGATTCTCTCATATAACAGTTAGCTTTCAATATTCGTGTAAGGTTCTCCCCTCGTCCGAACCAAAAGCCTCTCTTCCACCGCCCCCGCCTCGAGCCCTATAGGCTCATAACTTTTATCACCTCGACGCCCACGAGCCTCGGGCCCAGCTCCGCGCAACTTTTCAAATATCACTCACTTGCCAAATTGCAGTCACAGACACAACAGCAAATCAAGAAAACTTAAGGTCAGTTCTAAAGAGATTTTTCCACCGTATCTTCGCCGAGAGACTGTAATAAATGCTTATACTTTGACTCGAGATGTGTTTTCAGTTGTTTACGATTAGTGTGGAGTAGTTTGAAGAGTGTTACATATATCAGGCCTTGTCAACATTTTGGTTTTTGGTACATTCATAAAAAAATAGTCAAATTTTATTGACCGTTTAAAAAAACGGAGAGAAATCGGTTAACATCAGAATTACTTAAAAATATGCTTGATCATAAGAGTGGATATTCTCAGGATATTCGTGGCAGAAAAACAAAGGCACATTTCGGTGTTTAAAATTCTTCCACATCAAAATGGACGTACGATTTTGCACTTTTTTTATCTAAATTTAAGATTTGGCTGATGGTGGGAAGATGGTGGGTACCAAATTTGGGGTGTACCGAATTTTGAAAGCTAACTGTCATATGAGAGAATCAAGATAAAAGTCAAACTGAAGGCTCTTCCTGCGCTATGTGAATGATGTGCTTTTTTTTTATTGAGCACAACTTTAGCGCTCTTGATCACCTAAAGTTTGTGGTCGACGAGGTGCCGTATTCAGATATGTCACTGTTTAAGGGTCGCTCAACAATAATTGAGTAATACTAAGGGTGTATTTAAGATGTTTTGGTCCGTGCAAATTCGATTTCGGAAAAATGCAAAGTAAGGAATCTTGAATGGCCTGTATCTCCTTAAATCACTTAGAGTCATCACCTTAACCCGATAACGAGAGTTTGAAATTATGCGATAACGAGAGCGGGAGCACTTAGTGCACCCGGGCCATCTAGAACAATTTTCAGCAAAAAAAGGTCAAAACTGCTTGTTTTCTCGGTCTGTAAGACGGATTTTACGTCGGAATTTTGAAAAATGCTTTATCTAGAACTCTTTCTCTCTTCTTCGTCTTGAGAATTTGTAATCAAAGAGACTTTTTGTATTCTATTCTGATTATTTTCAACGAAGACTTTGAAAAGTACTTGGTGATTTTGAGCTTTTGAATACTTCCGCAAGGTAAAATAGCCTTAAATATTTTTTGAAAAGCAAAAGCATATTAAAAAATTTGGCTCCTTTTGAAAAGGAAACCTCGGCGGGGCACTGATCGGGCAAGAATCACTCCACCGATTTCGTGTTTTACCCTTGACTTCCTCCGTGAATTAACAGGAGGCAAACATTCATGCATGAACTAACGCATGGGACTAAGTTGGTTTTTTTGTGGCCATTAATTAATTGTTTGAAAGATGAAAAGTAATAATGTTTTTTCGACAAAAATAAAAATATGATATTATATAATTATTTTATAATAATTATTGAAATTATTTAATCTAAATTTTTATGTGTTATGAAAATAAATTTCATATTTTTTTTAAAGATAGATAAAATATTTATTAATTATATTTCCGGACCGGAAATAAGAGCTTCCGGACCGGAAGCATGTGTTTATATTAAGAGTGTATATTTATCTTTCTATTTGTAATTACGACGGCCGACTTAGACCATTTCCCTTAATTCAATCAAGTCTTGAGCAAGGTCAAGCTGGATGCGAAGGAAAGGCCAGAACCATTTGTTGAACACAGTCTTCAGCATGATTCGACCTGAATTAATCAACTTATGCAACTTACGCAACATACACAACATACGCAAAATACGCAGCGTTCTGCGTATTTCAGGTTATTGCGCTTTTTGCTGATTTTTTTGTTGTTTATTTTTTCTAGAGCTCAGTCTTGTTTTCATTATTTTCAATGCCTTTTCGAGCGATTACGACTGAAACCGTGTAAATGCCTGAAACCGTGTAAAGTTGAAACCGTGTAAATCTAAAACCGTGTAATTACACGGATTCAGCCTTACACGGTTTCAATATGCTGAAATTGTTTGAATCCGTGTAAAGGTAAAAAACCAATCTATTTCGACTAAAACCATGTAAAAATTCCCTAAATGACTAAAACCGTGTAATTTTTTTCCTCAAAAATTTTTCTTTCTCGTCTGTGGCGTTTTAACTTTTTATTTTAGTGAAGACTGATGATGCAAACGATTGAAGAAACAATGAAGTTCATAAAAAGTTGTTATTCTTCCTTGTTTTCATCAATTCTTGCATTTTGAAAATAAATTTTTCATTCAAAATCAGTTGCAATCAATGAAGTCCAAAAAACTTGCAAAAATAAGAAAAAAGTACGCAGTAGTTCTTAAATGATCGACATGCATTTGGAGAACCTTCGCATTTCTTTAACTTGAATTTCTTTTTTATTGACTTCAAATGAATATATCCAAATAAAATTGAAGTGGAACTGACATAAAATTTCGGATAGGGTAAGAATATAAAGTCAAGAATATTGCTGAGCTAGTTCTCTGCATACACATTGAGCACTGAAAAGAAAGAACGGAAAGTGTAATGAAAATAACTTCGACCGGTATTGAGAGCGGTAAGCTGAAGGAGTCTCCAATGATAGATGAGAGTTTGACTCACAAGTTGCAGGATCAGTCGAGTTTGATTTACAATGGGCCGACCGAGTAGACGGCGTAGGAGGCGATACTGCAGTGGTTGTCCTTGTTTCATTGGAGCTCGATGTCGGTGAAGAGGAGTTAGTTGAACGTGTCGATAGCCTGAATTAATAAATTTAGATTTGAAAAGTGTCTTGCTTCTAGAATTCTAGTGATAAAAGTTGTGATCCTACAGGGAATTGTTACTCCTACATCTTGGAGTCAAAAAAGGATGAAAAAAGAGAAATCGTCAGATAAGAAAACAAGTGCAAAGCACAAAGAAGCCGAAAAGAAAAAAGCTCAAAAAAGATCGCGGGATGAGTTTGACGGATATCACCCGGTCATTCAACCTCCAAGCCTTCCAAAAGTGATGGATCATTCTGAGTTCGCGACATATTCGGATCCGGAGGTAGAGTTCGATGATCAACGCAGATTTTTTACTTGCATAGGCCAACCCCTAGTTTACAGGATAAACGTCGGCAAAAATCTGAATTTAGCAGGATAGACTTATAAACTATCAATCATTCAATTCTTTAAGTTGCTCTCGATTCAAACGCATTCAAATGGCAAAAACGTTTCATTCTTCATATGTTTCATGGCGTCAATTTTCCGTTTTTATGGAAGATCGGCGCGGGATTTCAAGCGCGTAAAACTGAAACCAACTGATCAGTATTATGATGATAGTCATGGTAAAATTTGTAATTATTGATACAATTGAGATATTATTTAAAGCTTTTCAATGGAGAATAAATCTTCGTTGTTTTCGATGTTTCAAAACTAAAGAAATGGCAAAAGACGAATCTTTGTGCAATTGCTCAATTCAAGCATATGCAACTTCGATCACGAGATCTCTAATTGGAAATTGCTCCCTGTTAAACGACCTCATGCTGATGAAGATAAATGCCGAGTAAAATACACTGACATTTGGAAATTTTACGTTGGATATATGGGTCAAGAAAATGCAGCTAGCGCCAGTGGGTTGAATCCGAAGGCATTTAGAAATTTAATGGAGAAGGAAAGTTTGAAATACCTTTATAATAGAGGATTATGTAGTTGTTGTTGTCCTTGTGGCAGTTATTGTTATTGTTCCATTCTTCTTTACTAATAAAACAATCAGAAAACTTGAAAAGCATCTATCTGTTGACATGGCAGCCGAAATATTTGGTGGAAAGAATGCAAAAAATGTTCGTCAGAACGCAAACTACCACAAAAACAAATGCCCAGTCGACGAGGAAGAAGCAATCGTAGCCAAAGCATACCGTGTTATTGATTTTAGAACCTGGTGGGCCGATCCTTGCTATCCCAAGTACCAACATTCAGTAACGGGTCAGATATCATACCTTTAGAATAGATAATTTCTCCATTTTCGTCGCATACTTTGTACTCATCTATGTCTTCAGGCTTCAGAGCACAGCCTTGTTTTCTTTCTCGCTCCTACTCGATTCCAATAAAAGACCAAAGATTCTTTCTAGCTGACTGAATCTTTTCCATCAACAGTCCATTTTTACACGAGTACCATTCAGTATTTTCACAACAAATATTACTGTAGCCTTCGAAAGACAAGTCTCCAACGCATTGATTGTTTGTCTCCTTCAGCTCTCTAAAAATATGAATTAATATCTGAGTCCTGAAAAGATTTCTATAAAAAAACACAGTTTTTGTGTACGAGTACTGGTACCGCTGCCTCGCGCAGGCGACTTGTTTGTTTATTGGTATGATGATAATTGTAAACCTTTTATATCTATCTATATTAAGACGGAATGTTTACAATATGCTCGCGAATGGGGCACATTCAACAGCTTATTGTAATAACCGAGGGGATAAGATGCGGAGACAATTGCTTTCGAGGCTTTGCGGCGCCAAGATACTATATGTAGTGTTTCTCATTAGTCATCCGCCACTTGAGTTCACCGCGCCGCGCCGCGCGCAGTTCACGACCCGCAAAGCGCTATTCACGACTCGCGAAGCGCATTTCACCACGCGCAAACGCTCCGCCGCCAACCGCGAAAGCACAGTTCACCACGGACTAGGATCAACTCACGACTCACGAAAAAGTCACTCACCACGGTTTATGAAAACCATATATAAACGATCTTATTTCTCACTGACACAGTTCACACACACACAACACTACTTTTTACTCAGAGACACCACAATAAAACTTGCTCTTTTTAACAACGTTCGTCGCTCACTATTTGTATTCCCGCTCGCGAATACGATAAACGCAATTAGTTATCCAACTTATGTACTGTGAGAAACACGTACATATTTTGGTGACTGAAGAAAACGGAACTACAATCCAGCTAGAGACAGAGAATTCCTGCTGAAATTATCCTGACGCTCTACAGACCGTGGTTATCGAAGAGCTGACTCAAGTTATCACAGGTTACACCATTTGCCCATTTTAACGGTGTCATGGGAGAACTTTATTATAAGTTCGTAGTCGATTTGACTGCGAAAGAAATTATGCTTATCTATGACAAAAGTCCGAGGCGAAAATACCCGCTCCCTATTCCTCGATTTGACAAGTCTGGATGTGTCCTGAATTTGCTCGATATTCAGCCTGACTTGTTTGACACGATGGATAAGAAATATTTCTTTCGAAAAACGGGCCAAAAGCTTGAATATGATCCGGATTTCGATGTGAACAACATTCAAGAAGCAGTTCAGAAGACTGCCCGGGCGGATCATAAAATTGATATAGCTAAAATCAACGAAATCGTTGTTGTGGATAACCTGAACTCAATTCTTGCTCGAATTGAGGAGTCTGAAAAGAAGGAAACAAAGTTCCAACCACCAAACTCTGACTCTAAACCAGCTGGTTCTGCTCCAAAAACCGAAAATGCTCCTAAACCAGATCCTGCTCAGAAGAAGAAGGAAGCATCACCGGATCAATCAAAGCCCTTTGGACAAATAAATATGAAAACCCCGAAGTTCGACTCGCAACTACCAGTTGAAAATTGGATCGTCAACATGGAACTCTATGGAAAATGCTCGAAAATTTCAGATGCAGATCTTATAAGCGTCGCTCTATCTCAAATTCTTATGGAAGAAAGTGGAACCTCTTTGATTGAAGCCATTACAGAAGAAGAGAAGAAGAACTGGGAAAGTTTCAAAACAAAGCTCATCCAAGTTCTCGGCAAAGATAAAGAACACTTTAAATATCTCTACACTTCGTTCCAGAGAGGCCAAGAGACTCAGCAAATGGCAGTAACGAAGCTTCAAGCATACTTCAAAAAGGGATACGGAAAGCTGGTACTTGACGCTGCAGATGAGTCAATTATTTGTGACCGATTTATCGAATGCCAGGATCCGCGACTTGCCGAATTGCTACGACGAGAAAAATCTCTGCTCAATCTTCAAAATATCGCTCAACGTGCCATGGAACTAGAACGTAGCTTCTACAAACGAGAAAACATCTTCGCCGCTGAATGCTCAAATAATGGAAAAGAATCTGAAATGGCGCAGCTCTGCTCTCAGCTGAAAGAAATAGTCGCTTCTGCCAAAGAACCTGTGAAAGAGAAAAAACGGAAAACACGACCGAGAATCCCTACTGACAAGCTCCAAGGACACTGCATCGCCTTTGTTCGAAATGGTCGATGCCGATTTGGCGAAAAATGCAAATACCTCCATTCAGAAACAGTCCCAGAAGAAGTCGAGAAGATTATCAAGAAAGAGGCATGACTATCAAAAGTCATTGAAACTTGCGAAAGTGCTCTTTTCGCACCGGCCTCCCTTAAATTCGTCAACATTCAGCTCAACGGACTAAAATTTCCCTGCCTTATCGATAGTGGCGCAAGTAGGACATGTTTACGCTCAGACGTCCTAGATCTCCTTCCGTCTACTATTAACAAACAAATCCCATCTTCAATAAAGCTCAAGTGTGCGAACTCAGAAATCGTCAATGTGAAAACGCTCAGCTCCCCAATCGACGCCAAATTTGAAACCAGCTCCTCGCCACTTAAATTGAAGTTGGACCCGCTCATCGTTCAAAACCTATCTTGCCCGATCATCTTGGGGATGGATATCCTTAAAGGAATAACAATCGAAGAAAACTCAATTACGCTCAAAAATAAGGTTATTCCAACAATTGATCCAAATTCCTCTGATATGTTCCTAACTGGTTTGATCGAAATTGATAAAGAAACTGGTCGTGAAAAAGAAGAGTACGAAAAATTCGTAAAACTACGATCGGAAAAAGCTTATCAAATAAACTTTGTTCCCCAAATTGGATCTTATGGCTCAGCTGATCCAACACAGAAGAAACAGCTCGAAACTTTAACTCACAAATGGCGACTCTCCTTCAACATGGACACAAACGATCTTGGTCGACTCTTTGGTTTCAGATATTCGCTCCCACTGTATGACGAAACGAAATCGGCACACCAACCACCTCGGAAAATTCCAATACACCTAGTTCCAAAAGTCAGTAATCAGATGGAAAACTGGAAGCAGCTCACTGTCATTCAAGAAACACAATCAGCGTTTAATATTCCGCTCATTATACTACGTAAAAACGATGATTCAATTAGAGTTTCCTTGGATGCGCGAATGATCAATGAGCTGTTGGTGAAAGATCGCTTTCCATTGCCGAGTATGCAAAGTGTTTTTACGTCCATTGGAAAGAAACTCACTGGTAAAGAATGCTACATTAGTTCAGTCGATTTCTTTCGTGGATATTGGCAAGTGCTCATTCATGAAGCTGATGCCCACAAGATGGCCTTCAGTTACGACAACCGACATTACCAAGCTAACCGGATGCTCTATGGATCATGCAATGCCCCAGCCTGTTTCTCTCGAATTATGAACAAGCTGATGCAACATGATTCTATTCTGCTTTATTTGGACGATTTGATCGTGATTGACAATAATTGGGAAAACCATCTAGAAGCACTAGAATTTGTCTTCAAAACTTGCTACGAACATGGGCTTGTCCTTAATGCCGCGAAATGTAAGCTTGCCAGTACAGAATTGGATTTTCTTGGTCACAGAATCACTGCTGATGGTATCAAACCGCTCCGATAACATCTTGAAGCGATCGAAAAGATGAAACCACCCACAGATAAAGCTGAACTGAAGAGATATTTGGGCATGGTTAACTTTAATGTAAAATTCATCAAACGCGGAAGTGAAATCCTGTCCCCGCTTTATCGTCTGACATCAGCAAAAGCGAAATTCGAGTGGTCCGACATCCAACAGAAAGCTTTTGATACAGTAAAAAGTGAACTCCTGAAAGAGCCGACTCTTGCGCACTTCAAACCCGGATGTAAACTCGTCCTTGTTACCGACTCATCTGGATACGCAGTCGGAGGTACACTTAATCAAGTTCAAAACGATCGATTCGCTCCCCTTGGATACTTTAGCAAAGCTCTTTCCGGTCCCGACCTCAAGCGACCAATGAGAATCAAGGAACTCTTCGCTCTCTGCTGGGGAATCCAATTTTTTGAGTACTACCTGATCAACTGCGAATTCGATTGTTATGTTGACCATAAATCATTGCTCTATCTATTTCGGGAATCACGAAAACAGAAATTGGACATAAAATTATGTAATGTACATAATTATCTTCTCGCTTTTAACTTCACGATCATTCACAAAAGCGGATCAAGTCCTGAAATGGCCTCTGCAGATTTCTTCAGCCGTTTACCAAAGTCAAAAAGCTCTGACCTTGAGAGAGACTCCGAAAACTTCTTCGACGTTGATGAAACAATCTTTGCATTGTCAACGTTAACAACAAGTGATGTTATCTTCTCGTTCGAAAACCGATCATTTACAGCAGAGGAAATGGCAACTGCTCAAGACGCATGCTCAGTTACAAGAAATCTACGAGTGAAAGCGAAGCTGAACAAGTCACCGAAAAGACTTATGCTCAAAAATGATGTTCTTTATTCAAATAACAGATTGGTTCTTCCAAGCGCTGTTGCTGATGAATTTATCTCTTATCTGCACTCCCTGACAGCTCATGCCGGAAGTCAACAGCTCCTGCAGATGCTACGAAAATTCTTTATAAGCAACATACAACAGAAAGTTCGCGCGATCACAAGCTCCTGTGAAACATGCATTCGACTCAAGCCGTTCAAACAAATGAGACCTTCGCTCATAAAGGATCGCCAATTTGCTCAACTCCCTTTTGAAAAGGTCCATATTGACCTTGTGGACTACGGACGACCAGATCAAGCTGGAAAACGATATCTGCTCACCGTCGTTGATAGTTTAAGTGGCTACCTCGATGGAGAACCGCTCTCAAACAAGTCCGACAATCTCGTTGCTAAGGCTCTTCTGCGAATAATACTGAGACACGGAATATCCGAAAATTGTATTTCTGATAATGGCAAAGAGTTTGGTCCGAAAACAACAGCCATCCTCGACAGATTTGAGATACGCCGCAGTACTACAAGTGCCTATTACAGTAAGTCAAATGGGAAGTGCGAACGAATTCACAGAGAGATCCACCAGAAGCTCAAGAGTCAACTCGCCACAAATCGCACTTGGTCGGACTACTGGCCACTCGTACAGTACTTCCTCAACAATACTCCAAAAGGCTCCTTAGATGGCTTATCAAGTAACGAAGTAGTCTTCGGAAGACAATTTCATGTTCCATACTCGCTAAAAGAGCCGATCACTGAAAATATCCAGCCATTCATTAGAGGGTTAAATTCATATTTCAAGAAGTTACATCCTGCTCTGCTCAACTTCCAAGTCCAGCGATACCAGTCATTGTTAAAACGTGACAAGAACAACTGTCCGGTTTTACCGATTGGAACTAATGTTCTCTGTTGGAAACCTGATCCTTACTCTGGAAAACTTGGATTGTCCTGGTCTGGACCGTTCAAAGTTCATAGAAGGCTTTCAAAAGACAGCTACATTCTGAAGTGCCCGCTCACCAGAAAAGAGTACCGTAGAAATATTAGTCTGATCCGACCGCTCAAAGTCAAAACTGAGGACGATAAAACGCAAGTGATCTGCAGTGACAAGCCTCAAAACGACTTCAAACCAGAAAAAGTTCAAGCTCAAAAATCAGCTCCTTGTTCAAAACACACTGAAGTTCAAGATCCAAAACAAGCTAAATCTAGTAAGTCTGCTCTGAAAGATGAAGAAGCTCAAGCTCACAATCCTTGCTCAGAAGACCCTCCTAGTACAGTCAATGATCGACTGATGATCAATCAAAAGGATAAGAAGGATTCAATATGGAAAGATCGTCTTCGCTCTAGACAAAAACAATAAGATGAGATGTTCAACTCATGAATTGCTCAATAGAAACTCGAATAATGAAGTATAAAAGCCCTGTTTGCCGTTCGAACGATGCTCAAATACAATGATCACAACTTTAGCGATATGATGCACACTCGTAAAGAGAGAGAGAGAGTCAAGTTCCGTTCAATCGCCGTGAAAGTTTATACAGGCCACTGTGGATTTACGACCGCATAAAATTGATTATGTTCAAGTAATCGGCGCCCTCTACTTGCACCGCTATTCCTAACCTTGCGCCGCACTTCCGCAGATGTTGGCAATGTGTGCAGTTGCCAATCACCTTATTCGAAAATATGTTCTTGCCGCATTCTCCCAGCTCAAATGGAACGATGCGAATCTCCTTGTTCTAAAAGGGGGAAGAGAAGAAATGTAAACTGCTCGTTTGCTCGCAAATGTTCAATAGCTCACTTGGTTTTTCAAAAAGCTCCTGCTCGAGCTCGCAGTCGAGAATCCAAATCGATGAAAATGGCTGTTCAAACAGAAAAAAACATCCCCGCGCGCTGCAACACTCGAAATCTCCCGCGCCAGGACAAAAGGGACCCGTCGTCACATCCCTGTTCCCCCAACGTGAAAATGGAAATGCACCGACTGAAACAAGCCAAATCGAAAAATGACTTTACAAGAAGAGACAAGAAGCTCAACAGATCAACCACGCTAGTCACAGTTCCTACGATCACACTTATCCGTGTTTCAAGTGGCAAAAAGAGAAGTCCGGAAGTAATTAAAAGAAAAAGTGTTTCTATCATGTAAATTGCTAAGCAGAAGAGAAATGCCGACTAACCTTGAAACAGATATTTTCCACCTTCAGAGATGCTGCATAAAACGAAGATACCAACAATTCGCGCTCAATTTTGTCATGGGAATAAAAATACCAATTGTGGAAGAAATCGACTGTGAGAAAACTTTAGTAATCAGAGAGCTTCTCGAAGAAATCGAAGTATCTATCAAGGAAAAGACAAATTGGTTCCAAATCTTGACTCAAAAATCGCTCAATCTCAGCACGATCGACAGTAACCTGAAGTGTCTCCTTATCTTTTCCTGCAAATGCCTAATACTTACTGCCCAAGGAGCAAATCCGGAAACAAGAAATTCAATTGTCTCCGAATATGCAAGGAAATGGGCAAAACAAAGGTCTGTTTGGAGAAGACTTGAAAATATCGAAATTTCCGATCTACGAATTCTGAAATCTGAGGTCACCTTCATAATTCACGAACACCTGAAGCACCTTGGGTTGAGAGACTCACGAACAAACACCTCGGCTTATTCAGAAATACAGTTCATCGAAGAAGTAAATGATGTTCCGGTCGGCCCAGCTCAACAGCCGCTCGTTGACTCTCCCGTCAACCAAAACGATCCTTTCGCCACAATTACTGCTTATGGACAAAACATCCTTGATGAAATCTTGGACTCACAAACACAGGACATTCCTCTGCCAGAAAGACAAACGATCTAAAAATAAATGGAGGAGGAATTATGTAGTGTTTCTCATTAGTCATCCGCCACTTGAGTTCACCGCGCCGCGCCGCGCGCAGTTCACGACCCGCAAAGCGCTATTCACGACTCGCGAAGCGCATTTCACCACGCGCAAACGCTCCGCCGCCAACCGCGAAAGCACAGTTCACCACGGACTAGGATCAACTCACGACTCACGAAAAAGTCACTCACCACGGTTTATGAAAACCATATATAAACGATCTTATTTCTCACTGACACAGTTCACACACACACAACACTACTTTTTACTCAGAGACACCACAATAAAACTTGCTCTTTTTAACAACGTTCGTCGCTCACTATTTGTATTCCCGCTCGCGAATACGATAAACGCAATTAGTTATCCAACTTATGTACTGTGAGAAACAC
Source organism: Oikopleura dioica (assembly GCF_907165135.1). Classification (NCBI taxonomy): domain Eukaryota; kingdom Metazoa; phylum Chordata; class Appendicularia; order Copelata; family Oikopleuridae; genus Oikopleura; species Oikopleura dioica. Next base: position 2,310,886 of record NC_137295.1, read on the forward strand.
GTACATATATCTTAGTCCCGGATCAATCGTCGACAACTTACGAACAAATATGGAGGGAGATAAAGCGTCATACAGGTGGACTCAAGAACCTCCAGACTCTAGTAAGGTAAGACTGGATTGTTTGACTTGTTGACTTTGACATTTGATCGGATACCAGCGTTGCCTTCGAGGACGTAGTAGAGTGGTTTTTTACTGTTGGCAGCAATGCCCTGGGTTTGGATTGTGATTTAAGAATGAGCAAAGGCGGTGTAGGCATTTTCCTGAAAAGCACGGGTTAAAAATACGTACTCTTCCTTGAATGCAACTTTCGTGAGCTCGCTTTAATTACCTACGAAACCAGTATTCCAACCAAATCGATCATTTCGCGTTGAAGTCTTGAGGTTTTCGAGTCTTCTATCAATGACCAAATGTGTCACGCAATCATCGTCAAGTTTGAAAGAACCGCCTGGGTAGAGCTCGCTGTCCCAAGAAACTTCAGCGCCAAGTGATCGGAGGAGGAAGGCAAGAGGTGCTCGAGGGCACTCGCGGGAAATGAACACTTTGCAACCCTTGAAAATGAGATGAAGACATGGAGGAGAATTCCATCGAGGCGTACCTTGAAGATATTTTTCTTTGCTGACTGATTCGATTTACTGACTGGAAATCATAGGATTAAAAGAGGAGAAAGTGGGCGGAAGAAAGAGATTAATTGCAAAAGAGTTGAGATTCAGTAAGTCGACGGCGTGTGTGAATAAAAATGCGAAAGAGTACATTCGTTGTATATAAAGTGGACGTTTACATTCGGTAGCAGCCTTCTCAGATTCTCCTGCCTAAAAGGAACGATGGTTACACCCTTATTCTGTCCCATGAAAATTTACCAAAGTCCTTCGACCTTCCCGGACTGTGGCCGCGACGCATGTTCGCCGAAGAGGCCCATCATTCCAGACGGCGACTGGGGTTCCTCAAAGATCGAACTTAAGTGAGAATTAGTGAAGGGAGAGCCTTAAGTTTTCTCTGTCTCACCTGCTCGGCAATTGAGGTGACGCAGCGAGCGGACGATGCGTTTGGGCAGACCTCGGTTCGTTCAACTGAAGCTTGGAGAGTCCCTTCATCGAAAAATCAATCGGGTCAAAGTCCAGGTTTTCGAAGTCAGCACTGTCTTGTCGGCTTAAAAAATATCATACAGTTGATGCTACTAAAAATCTGGCGATGCCAAAACTGGTCTAGCTAAAGCCCACGAATGAAAATCGGACTCGCGATCAAGAATGATAAAAAGGGGTTGGCGATTTCCTGGATCTTCTATTTTATTATCTTCAACTTGTGATTTCTCTACTGCTATAATGAGGTCGACCTTAACTTGCGAAATTTAGCCTTGAAAGCGGAAAGAAGAGTCTAATGCAGAGTTACAAATCAAGTTCATTCAAGAAGGTGAGGAAATTGGATGAAAATGAACTTTGATATGATCGGGTGAATGAGTCATTTTGTGCATTGCTTTTTGCTTGTACCTTTATTCCAAAATAATCGTCCTCTTCGATCGAGCTCCATAGGAACTTTTGGTCGGCTAGATCCTCCGTCTCCATTCCAACCTCATTTTCCGGACATTTTTTCTCTAATTCGATCGTCTCTTACTAAAAATGAGCTTTTTATGTATCAAATCACATTTTGAAATTGTAAAATGATCAACGAATAATTCGTTTTTAAAACGAATAATTCGTTTGTTTTTGTTTTCAAGCCTAGTCCTAACCCTAACCTATAAACCTAACGCTAACCCTAACCTAGCATAACTACTACCCAACTTCATAAATCAGGGTATATATGCGCTCCGCGCCTGATTTCAGAGATAAACTCCATTTTGAGTATGTTGTCTTTCTCTCAGCCGCACCTTTAGTCAGTTTTTTTAATGAAAAATTGAGTTGTGAACCGAGCGGGATGACAGCCTATCAAAACGAATAATTCGGTAACCCTAACGAATTATTCGGTAACCCTAACGAATTATTCGGTAACCCTAACGAATTATTCGTTTTAAACGAATTATTTTTACGGAAAATAGCTGTTTTCCCTTGAAAATAATTCGTTAGGTCAACGAATAATTCGTTGCAACGAATTATTTTCACCGGCGACGGATTATTTCAGGTTTCTCGTGGAGCATGGCCGAGCCGACCCGAAGAAAAGACAAGCCCCGTTTTTCAATTGAGTATGAAACGCCGAGCCGAAGAGAAAGCAAGCTCAGAAGACCCTTCGGGTCGGCTTTGCCCGATCGTGACTTAATTTAATAAACGGAGCTTGCCTTCCTTCGGGTCGGCTTGGTCCCGATCAAGACTTAATTGAATAAAGGAACCAGGCCTCCCCTTCGCGTCGGCTTTGCCCCGATCCAGACTGAATTGAATAAACGGGGCTGGTCTTTCCTTCGAGGAGGTTTGGCCCCGCTCTAGATTGAATTAAATATACGGGGCTCGCCTCCCCTTCGGGTCGGCTTGGTCCCGATCAAGACTTAATTGAATAAAGGAACCAGGCCTCCCCTTCGGGTCGGCTTTGCCCCGATCCAGACTGAATTGAATAAACGGGGCTGGCCTTCCCCTTCGAAGAGGTTTGGCCCCGCTCTAGATTGAATTGAATAAACGGGGCTCGCCTCCCCTTCGGGTCGGCTTGGCCCCGCTCTCGATTGAATTGAATTAATAAGGCTGGCCTCCCTTAGGGTCGGCTTGGCCCCATTCAAGATTGAATTAAATAAACGGGGCTGGCCTCCCGGGTCGGCTTGGCCCTGCACGAGATTGAATTGAATAAATGGGCTGGCCTCACCTTCGGGTCGGCTTGGCCCCATTTAAGATTGAATTGAATATATGGGCTGGCCTCCCCTTCGGGTAGGTTCGGCTCCACTCTAGATTGAATTGAATTAACAAAGCTGACCTCCCCTTCGGATCCGCTTGGCTCTGCTCTTGATTGAATTGAATAAACGGGGGTTGCCTCTCTTTCGGGTTGTTCTGGCCCCGATTCAGACTTAATGGAATTAACTTTGACAAAAGAGCGCCTTTTTCGTTACTCAAGATAGATTATAAGTAGGGGGTGAACGGTGAAATTTATATATTTTGGCTTAACAGCAGTCGCAATAAAATGTCTTCTTTATTAATTTCATTTTTTACAGGCTTATTTTCATCAACTCTATTTTAACCTTCCGGATGACCAAATCTTTTCGTCTTCCAGCTTTTGGTCTTTTACACGAGGGGTCCTCCAGGAGGTCATCCGGCACTTTGTGACTCAAAGTGGCCGAACGTGGGAACATTTTAACAATTAAGGCTCATTATTGATGTTTTCTTTATTTTGATTTTCAAGCAATTAATCTTCTTGTAAGGGGGTGATCCAGGAGGTCCTCCGGCAATAAATGGCAAAATATGGCAGTAAGTTTCTAATCAAGGCTTCATTTTTCATTTGTATTAAATTTTTAAATATTTGTCTTCAAGTAACCTGTCTACAAGCAAAAAGGGCCTCCGGGAGGTACTCCGGCAATGAATAGCCAAATATTGCAGTACCTTTCTAATCAAGGCTTCATTTTTCATTTTTATTTAATTTTAAAGTGGCCCTTAACTGGCTGAGGAAGATCATTTATTCATTAATTTTAATCATGAAAAAATGGCGAAAAATGGCCAAAAAATGGTGTGTTTGGACCTTTCTCTTAAGCATAGCTCGAAATTTTCTTCTTATTTATGATCGGTTTTTCCTGATTCTCGTGTAAAAATGTCCGCTCTTTCATGCATTCGTGCCAGAAATATGATAAGCGGGTGAGCCGAAGAAATGCGGAGCCAAAAACTAGAAAATGCACGATTTTCACGATTTTGACCCCGAAAATCGTCTTTCCCCAAAATTTTTTCCTTCTAAAAGGGGTTTTAGACTAATAAGACACTGTTTTTTCACCTCCACTGAAAAAATACCCCCGCACAGCTAGAAAAAATGACGATTTTTCTAATGCAAAGCCAAGCTATATCAGAATTACAGTCGTTTTTCATCTCAAGAGCGTTTTCTCAGATGACATGGGTAGACCAAAACGCTCTTAGGTTGGAAAATAAACGATCAAACTAGGATGACAGTGGGAAAAAATGATGAATGAAAATACATAAAATGAGCTTTTTTTCAAAACTCTAAAATTCATATGTCGTCATTTTACCTATTTATTATAAAAAATTTACGATCTTTGAATCAGAGGCTATGATAATACCCTAAAAAGAAGCGTTGAAATCAACTTTTTTTAATGATTATTTTAGGTTGAAAGAAACGTTATTCTGATTATTTATTAAAAATTCCAAAAAACGCTCTAAAGCTGGGATTTTTGCAGATGACAAAATACGGAAAAAATTGGCAAAACGCTCTAAAATTGGGCGCTCTTATCATATAGCCCTTATCATATAGGCTCGCCGGGAAAAATGCGAAGTCCCGGCGAGTCGAGGAAATTCCGGCGAGTCGAGGGTTCCCGTTTTATTGTTACGGGGTCGGGCATATTTTGTGTTCACGGAATCCTGATGATTCGGAAGATAATTCACCATTCCGTTTTCATCTTTTCTGAATTCATATTTCCCGTCGTTTACGAGCGCATTTATGTATATTTTTAGTATATAGTTTTTTTTAGTATACAGGCCTGCATGAAAACTTCGTAATAAGTTATTACTAATAACGATCTGGTTGAGCATTACCAATAATCTGGATTCCCATTTGAGCTTTAATCGGGGAGTGAGCTTTTTATGAGCCAATTTTCAGTTGTGCATTGAGTCGCCGAAATTGTGAGGAACCAATTATACAATTGACATCGATGTCGTGTGAGCAGGGCTTTAGACTTCAGACAGAGCGAGCAATCCAGTTATGAGTAAACGGTTGCTAGATATTGGGAACGCATATCTAGAATCACCACGTCGTGAATCTGACGATTTGTGAGCGAGATAGTCAAGCATCTATTTGTGAATAAGGTCGAGTTATGAGCCAACATCTAAGACCATTGATGGGATTAGTCGAGCAGCTAATCACAGGACAACATTATCGTCGTGAGCAGAGACGATCTTTCCAGATGTTGTCGTGAGCTGAGTCATCTTTATCACTTGGCTCTTTATGATCTATATGACTCCTTACCATCTTTTTATTCTTCTGAGCAGGAATGATCTCATCTCTATCAAAAAGGAGCGGTTGATCTGTATGAGAGTAAACTTTAGACTTAATCTAGACTTCGTCTTTCAGGACTTTCCCTTGTGATTCAGCTACCTCATCTTCCTCGATAAATTCTGTTTTGTTTAAGGCAGTCTTTCGTTTGAGCGACTGATATGACGCCGATATTCTTTTTCGTAAATGGACATTTGAGTTCGTGATTTATTTGCAGAAGCAAGTTGGCTTAACGTTTTCGGAAGAGAATTTTCATCATCAGAGCCTTGCCTTGAAATCACTTGAGCATCTTTTTAACGCATACAAACTAACTTTTTCTTGTGAAACTGCAGAACTGATCAAAATCCGAAAACAACCCCTATCCCAACCAATATTCTAGAGATGTTCGAAAATTAGAATTCAAAAGTTAATTGAATCAGAGGCTCCAATACGCCTTTAATTTTGCCTCTGAATGGTATCACAATATATAAATCTTTCGATGCTTGCCGATTAAGATTAGGGTTATTTAGAGATATTTCTAATCCTTCGACTTGTTTTCTCTTGTCGTAGGATCAGTTTTTGTTCAATACAGTAAACATTGAACTGAGGTACTCAAACCGAGATCAAAAATTATTTTCCTCATCATTAAAGGCGTATTGGAGCCTCTGATTCAATTTACTTTTAAGGGTAGAACATGAAATCGGCGCGCGGCGCCTCGCTCGCCCAGCGCCCCGCCGTGCCCTACTTTTCAGAATGCCCTAAAATCAGAACGGATAAAGCTTTTTCAAAAATTTTTCGGATTTCAGATTATCAAAGCCTTTATTTTTCACAGATAAAAAATGAGCAGAATCGTCAAAGAATAAGTCGGAGAAAATGACATGAGTTGGTTAAACTCTATCTCCTCTCGCAATTCTTATCAGATTTTTCAAATTTAGATAGGTCGAAAGTGCTCCGTTAGACCTAAAATTTCGTAGTCTCAGAATTAATTTTGAAGCTTTATGGAATTTTATATGAGCTTTTGAAATGAGAGCTGCACCGTCGAGAGGCGCGCAGCGCGAGAGAAGAAGCGGCGCGGCGTGAGAGCACTTGTTTTGAGAAGCCGTGTGGAACTTTAGGGAGGTTCAAAATTAATTCTGAGACTACGAAATTTTAGGTCTAACGGAGCACTTTCGATCTATCTAAATTTGTAAAAATATGATAAGAATTGCGAGAGGAGATAGAGTTTAACCAACTCATGTCATTTTCTCCGACTTATTCTTTGACGATTCTGCTCATTTTTGATCTGTGAAAAGTTAAGGCTTTGATAATCTTAAATCCGAAAAATTTTTGAAAAGCTTTATCCGTTCTGATTTTAGGGCATTCTGAAAAGTAGGGCACGGCGGGGCGCTGGGCGAGCGAGGCGCCGCGCGCCGATTTCATGTTCTACCCTTAAGGGATCGCCCCCGTTTTGGCCATTTTCAACTGGAAATTCAGCCGATTTGGGCTGATGAATTGGGGCGTATAATAGCTCTACGGATAGCCCAGGTGCTATCCGCTATTCTCTACTACAGAGAAGTTTTTGCTCAAGGCAAACCTTCCACTAGGAGGCGTCAAAATTCGAAAATTTCGAAAAAAGGGTAACCGGTGAAAATAATTCGTTGGAACGAATCATTCGTTAGAAAAACGAATAATTCGTTATATTACGAGCCAAAATCCTATAAAATCCCAATCTATATGCGCTCCGCGCCTGATTTGATAGAGAAACTCATTTTTGAGGATGTTATCTTTCTACCTTACCGCGCAGACAGTCAGTAAAAAACATTTTTTATCCGAGGGTAACGAATTATTCGTTGCAACGAATTATTTTCACCGGCGACGCATTTAAAGCCATTTTTGACTCGAAATTCAGCAAATTTGGGCTTAGATAAACACGATCTGAAAAAGATTTAGATAGAATAACGCCTAAACTTATCTAAAACTTTATCTTAAACTTATCTAAACTTATCCTAAACTTTATCTCTAGTACAGAGAACTGATTTGGTCAAGTAATAAAAAGTTTTCTTAAGAACAACCAAATTTACCCATTTTTTGCTTTTTAAGTGTTTTTTGCTCTCTAGCGCCAACATAAGGCTGATATCTCCAGTGCGGTTATAATATTGTTTATCGGTGCGTTCTAAGCTTTCGATAGACCCCTTATATGTCTTATTTCGATGACATTGAAAAACCGAAAAAATTCGATTTTTACGCAAAGTACAATTTACATGCATTTTTGAAATTTTCGAATGCTAATATTTCGAGGAAATATGTTTGTAAAGGGGTCATATGATACATCAAAATAATCCTCAGAACACGAGGAATCTGAAAATATCAAATACAGACTTTTATGAAGCACTTGAAAAAACAGGGGGATCCCTTAAATTCTTATTTTCGAACATCTCTAGAATATTGGTTGGGATAGGGGTTGTTTTCGGATTTTGATCAGTTGCTCAAGTGATTTCAAGGCAAGGCTCTGATGATGGAAATTCTCTTCCGAAAACGTTAAGCCAATTTGCTTCTGCAAATAAATCACGAACTCATTTATCTTCACTGATGTCAACATTTATCAAATGGACATTTGATTATGTAGCTGTCCTTTGATAGTCGCCGGTGAACTTTGAATGGACCTGACCAGTGAATTTAAAGTTTTCGAGAGTATAAGTCTGGTTTCAAACAGAGAACGGAAGTGCCAATTTCGAGAACAGGGCAATCATTTTTGTCTCTTAGAAGGAGTTTTAGGTATCTTTGAACCTAGAAGTTAAGTATCGCAGGATGGAGTTTCTTCATGTATTCATTCAGAGCAGTACTGAATGGTTTGGAGTTTTCAACACTTAGATCTTTAAGAGAAGCCGGACGGTGCCGGTACAGTTTTTATGGAATTTTTGGACATCGAATTTTTGGACATTTTTGCTATTTTAAGGGGTTTTCTTAGGACACTTTTCAAAAGTGCCCGTATCAAATTTTGGACATTTTCTGCGCCTAATTTTTAAATTTTCTGTTTTTTTGCCAGATATGAAGTTTTTCTTATTAAAAATCTTACTTTTTCTTTGAGAAAAATAAGATTGAAGGTTGATCTCGTACCATTAAAACATTTTTTGTCTTTAGAAGAAGGATTAAACAAGGAGATTTTTCTCAAAAAATTTTTTAAGCGATTTGGATGGGACATTTTTTGGCCGCGTGTATCAAATTTTTGGACATTTTTGCGAAAATCTTGGGACAAAAAATGTCCAAAAATTCCATAATTAACTGTACCAAATTGGTACCCAGTACAAAAATTGGTACACGGTACCAAAGTCAAGCATATTTTCTCACTCATAAAAATAAAAGTGTCCGCTCCGCGGCTGAACTGCAAGGAGACTTCATTTATTGACTAAATACTTTTTAAAATCAATTTTGGCTGGGTGTCCTGACATTTTTTGGTACCGGGTACCAGAAAATTGGTACCTGGTACCAATTTTTGATTGGTACCGGCAACGTCCGCTCCCGTTTTTGAGCGTAAATTGAATGTGAAATTGTCTCCCGAAGACAGCTTGATTACTTGAGATTCCATCGAGGCTTCCTTTTGGCATGTTATTAAGATATAAATGAGCAAACGGCCAGTAATCAGACCATGAGCGGTTTGTTTCGAGTAGGACCTTGAGTTTTTGATGTAGATCGCGATGAGTTCGTTCAACTTTACCATTCGTTTAACTGTGATATGGACTTACTTTGATGTGAACGTCCGAAATTTTGAGGAAAGGTTCAAGTTCAAGGGACAAACAATGCCGACGCTGAGAAGCCATTGACTACAAAATGGCCGGATTTTAAGAGAATGAAAAAATAACCGAAGGTTTGATTTAAATGGCGCATTCAGTTTTTACAATTCATACTTGGTTCGTGCGGGAAATTTCTGATAAGGCCCTTCGCCTTTCATTTTTGATTCCCATGATTCAGTCCCTTACTTCAGAAATAGAAAAATTTAAGCGTCATCCAACTTAGTCGGAGAATCACCCAACTTAAGGCCACTTTTCAAATTAGCTGTCATCCAAAAAGTGGCCTTAAGTTGGGGTTTCCCTGTAATCAGCTTTTCTTTAAGTGAAACTTTGGGATTTTGAATGTCAATTGAAAAAAGTGGGCTTAAAATGGTTTTTTCTGGGATGACAGATTTTGGGGATTTTCCGAAAAAATGGCTTTAAAAGGGTCGGCCTTAACAGTGCTTTACACGCGCATCCTCACGACACAATTTTATTTCATTGCGAACGGCGTTCGCAAAATTGAGCATGCCGATGCTCAACCGTGCTCAAGCTCCGCCAAAATTTAAGGTCTCTGTCCTTAGCCGTGCTCATGCCAAAATTTATGACTTTTCAAACCCTAGCTACAGTCGGTATGACTTATTTTCGACCGTAGATTGCAACGGTTACAATTGACGCGAACCCCCAATCAGTAGGAACCCTTATTTTCGAAAAACTGTGGATTTTTAGCAAAGTGGTCGATTCGGGAAACGGTCGGTTACAATACCAATTGGGGTTCCAATACCAATTTTGGTATTTCAATACCAAAGTCGGCAGAAAATGCCAATTTTTCAAAATTAAAAGTCGGGTGTGCGCTTCGCGCCTGTATTATACGATATTTTAGAAGTTTTTAATAATTTCTCGGGCAAAAAATCCAAATTGTCTAAAAAATTTGGTATTGGAATACCAAATTTTTGTATTGGAATACCAAAAAGCTTTGGTATTGTAACCGACCGTTCCCGGTCAATTCCACAGATTTCAGCGAAATCGACCAAAAAAATCTGCGGAATGGACTATACCTATTTTATTCAAGCCCAATCGAAAAAATTGTAATTGAAATTTTTTGTTTGGATCACGTGATCGCGGGTAACCGACCCTCGAAAAGCTAGAAAAGCTTGCCGTGCTTGATTCCCTTATGGCATCATCTTCTCGTGAGGCTTGAAAGAAAGGTCTTAAGGTTCTAGTGGCTCAATTGAAAAAATTCTGGTGCCGTCTTTACAGGAGACGCTAGCAGTGTTTGAAAAATGGTGAGCGCGAGCCACAAGCAAGCGCGAGCGAATGAGGTAGCGCTCATGCTCACTCACTCATGTGATTTCGAGAACTCTATGCTCGCGCTCGCTCACTCACCATAAAATTCAAAGGTCCCTGCTTGCGCACACTCGCGCTCGCTCACAGTAAATCCACCCGGTTGTAGGCGGTCACCTGGGTTTACAAACCCAGAGTCTCAAAAGTATCGAGTTTGGGATTTCTAATCCCAGGAGGTAAAATTCTTGAGTCTTGGTTTTCAAAACCCAGGCTCGCCACTTCTCCGAGCCTGGGATGGTCAAACCCAGGTTGCCGCGTTTTATCAATAAGTTGAGCCTGGGTTTCTTGTTGCTCGATAAAACAAGTTTCTAGGGTCCACAAGCTGTCTTTGTATATGGTAAACTCTCAGAAAAGCTTCAGAGTATAAGAAAAAAACCGATTCGGCAGTAGAAAATTATTAAATCTAATTGCCCCTTGCGACGGGGCTTCGCCCCTTAGGCCCTAAGATGCCGGGGTCTAGTCTATTCGGTAACCCTAACGAACCCTAGCCTATCCCCCTCGGGTAAGACTGTTCCGTCATTTTGCCCAGTGCCCCTAACACTAACCTCAAGTTATAGAAAGTAGTTAAAACTAAAAATGTTTTTATCTTTAAAGTAGGTGTTGAGCAGGACTGGTTATAATTTTGTCTTATTTTATTTCTAGACGACGTGGAAATTGTGTTGGTTCGAGCAAAAAACCCAGGCTCAACTTACTGATAAAATGCGGTGACCTGGGTTCGGCAAACCCAGGCTCAAAAAATTGGCGAGCCTGGGTTTTGAAAATCCCAGACTGAAGAATTGGACGATCTGGGACTGGTAATCCCAAACTGGGCATTTTGAGACTCTGGGTTTAAAAACCCAGGTGACCGCATACCACCATCCACCCTCAAGACTAAGTCAATAATTATGAAATCTGGATATTATGTTTTAATGGGTTTTGTTACCCGGTGACGCTAAGTAAGAAGACGGCGACGGGAAGCCAAGAATTCATAAATTTGTACTTTACTGTAGGATCCAGTCCTGAGGTACAGAAATGGGGCAGCAGAGAGAGAGACCTATTAGTAACCGGTCAAGCAAGTGTCACATGGGAAATTGGCGGAGCGGGAGGTATTTGATAGAACTATGCATGTGAGTGTACACTCACCCATAAAGGGAAGAACGATGAGTGACAGTTCTAGCGCAAAGTGAAAAACAGGAATAATTTAAATTTTAATATCAATCGGTGTGGGTGGGGTTGGGGACGTAACTGAGATTGATCAACTCAGAGTTCCAAACCTCTGTAAAGCTCCTTAAAATTAAAAATCAAGGAACGGGGCTGAAACGGGCCGAAGAAAATATAATGATAATAAAATAATGAAGTAAAATAATGATTCTTTGTACCGCTGGTACGTTATGTGAACCCGGGCCCGGTGTGCAAATTTTCTTTTTAACCGCGGCCGCCCGCCCCTTATTAAAACATATTTTAAGTATTAAATCACCTTAAATTCATAAGTATTGTTAATTTTTTGAAGCTAAAGCGAAGCATTCAAAGCAATCATTCTCTAGAAATACTAAAAGACATTTCGTTTGCGACTTATCATGCAGACATTGAAACAGTTTGTGCAGGTTTGATAATAAATTTTTCGTTTAAAGGGAAGATAAACAGTGCAACCCTTACTGAAATCTTAAACTCGGGAATCAATATAAGTAGGGCCCTCGCTCAAAAAATAATTTTTTCAATATTGCTTTTTAGGTCTTTTCATCAATATAAAAGAGAAAGTCTATATCTAGGGGGTCCACCGTGGGAAAATTCCGTGAAATTCAACCTTCTAAAACATGAAAAACAATTGATGGAATGAGTTCCTTAGACGCGCTTTTTTACGGTTGGATTCTTATAACTTTTGATAGAGCTAACCATATCTGAAGTTTTGGGATCAAAATGATTCTCTCGAAAAACTTTAATTTTCCAATGCATTAGATTTTGAAAATTAAGTACCAATTTTCCGGAAATGATTTCAGGTACTCCAAAATATTTTAAGATCGGGACGAAACTAGTACCAAAAGATCGCCAGAAAATTTCATGAAGAATGATACCCAACTTGCTTCTTTTCGAACATGTCCTTACAAAATAGACGGTTATCGGATTTCAGTACTTTTGGGTATCTTGAGCTATTGATAAAATGCTCAAAAAGATAGATAATAGTCTGGTTATAGTATCAATCTTCATGAAATTTTCTGGCGATCTTTTGGTACTAGTTTCACCCCGATCGAACAACATTTAGGGGTACCTAAAATCACTTCCGGAAAATTGGTACCTAATTTTCGAAATCTAATGCACTGGAAAATTTTTATTTTTAGAGAGGAGCATTTTGAGCCCAAAAACTCCAGGTTTGGTTAACTCTATCAAAAGTTATAAAATCCAACCGTAAAAAAAGCGCGTCTTAGATGATGAGGATCATTCTTTTTCATTATGGCAACCCACAGATAAGTTTCGAAAAATGTTTTCAGACCAAAAATCATTTTTAACTGTTAGTGCCATCTTCACCGCCGTCTCAAACCGAGTCGAATGGTATATGTATCGCTTGAAAATTCTAGAGTTTCGGGTACTTCCGGTCAGATTTACGAAATTCTAGTATTCTACTGCCGTTTTTGATACAGAAATGGTACTATGGCATATAGCATGTCAAAATGACCGCTAGGACGTGAGGAGTGCAGGGGTCTCAAAAAAGTACTTTTGCAAAGAAAAGTACCTAAAAATAATTATTTTGTGATTTTTAGCACTAAAAATATCGAATTTCACGGAATTTTCGATTTAAATGTAGTTTTCTTTGTAGATTTATTTTAAAGAGATAAAACTTGATTATCCATCTGCTTTCTGCCCGAAAAAATTAATAATTGATATTTTTAGTGCTAAAAATCACAAAATAATTATTTTTAGGTACTTTTCTTTGCAAAAATACTTATTTTTTGAGACCCTTGCACTCCTCACGTCCTAGCGGTCATTTTGACATGCTTTATGCCATAGTACCATCTCTGTATCAAAAACGGCAGTGGAATACTAGAATTTCGTAAATCTGACCGGAAGTACCCAAAACTCTAAAATTTTCAAGCGATACATATACCGTTCGACTCGGTTTGAGACGGCGGTGAAGATGGCACTTACAGTTAAAAAGTGATTTTTGGCCTGAAAACATTTTTCGAAAATCATCCCAAAATTCCTATTTCATCCCTTTAATTTTAAGGCTTAAAATTCAATTTTTGCTCGAGCTAGCACTTTTTGCGTTTTAAAAGTTCCAAAAGACTCCAACTTGAAACCATAAGAATTGTAATCTACAGAAAAAATTCTATTTTCTGATAGGTGAATCGTATTGTGCACTCGTATTGTGCGAAAAATTCAAGAGCCAATTCTTTCTCCAAAATCGCTTCTCTGTCCAATCTGAGGTGTTCGATTCCCGACGATGACACTTTTTTTTACTCTTTTTTTTATGTTATTACGGTCCAGAATAATAATCTTTTGAATAAAATACACGTCTCGTGATCAGAGGGGGCTCTGGTTTTTATTTAAAATGGGCTTGACAAAGGAAGTCGTTCTTTGACTTTTGACTTGGTAACCAAGTCTTGGTTGATGATTTCATGAGTTTTGTCCCCAACCCCACCCGCTCCCTTAGTTCTGAAATCCTTATTATTTCGTATTATTAGCATTTTCTGGTTTTAATATTTTTCGGAAGGAGGAAATTTGCTAGCTAATAAATTTTGATAGAAAAATTCAAAATTTTTTCATTTTCTGTTTTTTGGTCTGATCGCTCAGGATAGATCCTTAGAGCTTTTTATGATCATTATTATGATCAGAGATCATCAGCGATCAAATTCATGCGACAAAACCCTATCTACGTGAAAGTTGAGAAAAATCATATTTTGACCCCATGTGACCTCACCTGACCTTTGATGACACCAAGTCACATGTCAAAATGATCAGTGGATCATAGGCTTTCTATCGATGTGTCATAAAGATCTCAAAGAACTGAGTAAAACAAGCTAAATTTCAACCTAATATGAAAAGTGGTTAACGAGTTATGAACAGAGTTCCAAAAACGCAAAATTTTCGCGTGCACGTGCGTGCGCGTGCAGAGAAATTCAAAATTTCGCGTGCGCGTGCGTGCGCGTGCAGAGGCAGTTTTCGAACAAGCGTGCGCACGCGTGCATGATCGTGCGCGTGCAAAAACTTATAGATAAATAAAATTTATCATACGAAATAAAAGTTTTTTAGGGAAATTTGTTGAGATAGTCAAAAACGGCTTCGTACTGATGATACTGTCTGAGTTGCACAACTCGTTCGCAAGTTATTCGGTTTCGTTTTGGGTCTCGGTGATATTGTGATGTACCGCTTAACTCCCGCTCCAACTGGCTTGTACTTCCGGGCAGGCGAGAATCTATATTTTTATTTTTATGCCTTCACATGAAAATTTTTTATACCGTTAATGCAAGTCGTCGGAGCCGAGGAAACTTAGACGAAACTTTGTGATCATTCCAAAATGCTCGCATTGTCGTAGATGCATTGTAAACATCGTTTTTGTCCACGTCACCATTTTTTGTGTGCTTTTCCACTCACCTTGAATTATTTTTTCATATCTTAAATAAAAATTATAAGTGAAGTAAAGGAGTTTATTGCAGATCGATTTCGGTCAAAGGACCATCTTCAGTGCAGAGAATTAAACTATCTGAAAAAGTAAACCAAACATAACTACCTACCGTCTCGGAGTTGCGGACGAACTAGTATTCCTTGAATAAAAATAACTGATGCTCTCTAGTGTTCTAGAGATAAACGATCATTTGGGAGTTTTTGTGATTTTCAGAGGCACCAAATTGGTTTCAGTAATTGCCTCTGAATACGTAAACAAAAATAATATCAAGGGATTTGTGTTTTACTTGCTTGTTTAGTCGTGGTCCCCTTAAGCGAATCTCTAAAGCCTCAAATTGTACTCGCGTTTTATATTCAAAATTTGAATGTAAGACTTTGAATTTCTCGCGAAGAAATGCGAATCGATTCTCAAAATTATCAATTCGCCGTAAGTCATCAAATCTTGACTTAAACTATTCGCAAAAAGACGTATGGCTTTAGATTGCTGTAGATTTACTCGGTTGTTGATGATCAATGCATCTATTACGTTAATTTTCGCATTTGCCTATATATCTTACTCCACAACAACAAGTAAATAAATAAACACAGTTAAGGGCGTTCTTTTGTTCTGTTTTGGGCATCAGATGAGATATAAGTAGGTTTCTTATCGATAGGCAGCGGTGGGCAAAATGGATATTGAAATAAGGTAAAAATTTATTAATGAGTTTGCGTAATTCTCGAGTTATTTTTTGAACCCGATGGGAAGTATAAGGGATGCGTAAGGTAAAATTATTCGATGGGTTTACACGTTTGTCTTTTTCCCAATCCGTTTTTCTATCACTACCATTTTGAACCCGATCAATCGCCGCATTAACTACTTTTTCGGGATAACCTTGGCTGCTGTATTTTTCGGATATTGCAATAATTTCAGATTTAAGATTATAGGGATTTACTGTCTTTATATCCCGATCAATCGGGTTGCCACTTGAGTCTTAGTCGCTCGAGCTTGGCGAGGCGCTCCTCAAGTGCACTCGAGCCCAGTACATAAAGAGCTGTACCCCACCCGGAAAATCAGAACAGCTTGAAAAGACTCAATGGGCATAAGCTTATACAAGACTTATATTACTGTTCCAATAAACTCTGAGAATTTATATAGAGTCATTCTTTGACAATCAGATAGAGATAGTAAATCTCTACAATGGTGTCAGAAGTGTTTAAGAACAGCGACTCTAAAAACTGCTGCGCATAAACGACGCAGACAGGTAAGCACAATAGGTGCCCGATTAAAAATCGAAAGAAATGACCAGCATAAGCAAGACTGGCACGGAAACCAACTAGTCCGCATTGTCGCGATCACCCAACGACCAGCCAAATGCTGAGCAAGCGCATTATTATGCCGATATTGGTGCGAGAGTTAAGTCTTTGAAACTGACACTCAAACCGTAGAAACAACAACAGCGACTCTATAAACTGCTGCGCACAAAACGACGCAGACAGGTGAGCACAATAGGTGCCCGAATTCAAATCGAAAGAAATGATCAGATAAATACTGGCAGGTACAACAACGAGCAAATGACTCGGCAGATCGCTGCGCATCAATGACGCAGACGAGAAAAGCACGGAATGTGCTCGATATGGTAATCGAAAAGACAAGACCAGCGCAAGACTGGCACACTATTTAAATGATCCACAATCGCGAGATCAAGAAGCGACCAGCCGTAAGCTGAGCATAGGCAAAATTTGAAAAAAGCCGTGCGAGGGTTAAGTCTTTGACACTGACCCACAAACGAGACCGAACAAACAGATTACGCTGAAATAAGGATGTTAATCAACTAACGGCTTATTTCAGAGCAAAAATGCTTGGAAAAAGATCACTACTGGCAGGTACAAACACGAGCCTGCGACTCGCCAAATAGCTGCGCATCAATGACGCAGACTGGTTAAGCACGGTAAAGTGCTCGGTTAATAGAAATCGAAAGAATAACCAGATAAATACTGGAATGAACCACAACGAGACAACGACTCGATTAACTGATGCGCATAGAATGACGTACACAGGTAAAGCATCTGAACTGCTCGAAAAAAAAACCAGAGAAATGACCAGATCACTACTGGCATTAATTAAATGACATTGATGGGTTAAGCATACAAAGTGCTCGATTAGAAGGAAATCGGAAAAGAGACCAGCGTAAGACTGGCATGTACAATTAGTCCGCATTGTCGTGATTATATAGCGACTAATGATATGAATCAATATTATCTCGAGTTTAAATTGATCGAAGGGAGCAATATTCTTAATATCGACAAGTCGAATAAACGGCGAATAGATATAACACGTATCCCTTAAATTTCCGGTGTCCCTGTATGTGTCTTTGGTTAATTAATTAACCGCAGCGAGTTGTAAACTGCAACAGATTTTTATACCTCTAACGACTCCCTTGAAAATTCAAATGACGATCCCGGCCAGGTCGTTCATTAGGATAGCCAATATATAGGCCTTAATATTGGCATGGTAGTGGAAAGATGCTCCCTAGTCTTCTTGTGGACACCAAAAAGGAGAAGTCACGGGAAGAACACACCCGAAATAAATCATTCAAATTTCGAGATAAAAGTTTCAAGCTGGTAGACCTTATAACGGTTCTGCCAAGAGAATATGGAGTAAAGATCTACTTTCTGGCAATATGATTATTTATCGTTCTATTGGAATCTTCAAATCCAATGACGAGTCCCCAAATAATCAAGGTAGAAAACAATGCGCATTTGTGGTACTGTAGTGTGAATAGTAGGCTACAGTAGAATTAAAGCCCGTAGTAAAATAAAAACCTACGTTGATGAAAAAAGCCAGTTGATGAAAAAAGTAGATATCTAGAGCTCACCCCTGGGGAGAGGGCGCATAACGTCGAACTAGTTCTAGAATACTCTAAACTTACAAACAGATAATTGACGCCGCAACAAAAGGTATCAGCTCCACTTTCAAAATAATTCTATAATTGAATTCTTTATTGAAAGGTTTTGTCAAAATTTTTGACTTAAGAAGCGTCCTAAAAACTTACTCTAAATTAAAGAGTCAATGTTGTCGCACAAGTCTCGTTTGTTCCAGAAAAGGATCATTGAAAAATGACTGTCCGAAAAGAATTTAAACAACGAAGAAGCGTAACAAAAAGAGCAACGCTGTTTCCAATTGATAATTGATAACCAATTATCCAATTCCATAAATTCATAAATCGTTATGAAATTATATGCAAAAGTGCTAGAGTACGAAAGAAAATACCAAATGAAAAAGTGAGAATGAGCAGATGAGACACTCGCCATTGATCCGAAAGGATAATTCTATTGAAAAAAAAAACTTTAGGAGTGAAAGAACCGAAAATGGAAGATTATTTAACTTCCCGAAAAACATAACCAAAATCGAAAATCGTATTAAATAAGCCATTGTGAATGAGCGAAATAAGATTTCTGCTCCCGCGAAATATATGTAGGACTGTCAATCTTGACAGCAGACAGCCTTCGTACGAAAAGCGCACAGAATAAAAATATATCTGCCCGCGCAAGAGGGAAGGGATAATGAGAAGACGATCGACACAAGAGCACCTGCAGACTGTTAAAAAAATGGAAGTGCATAATTTAGCTGATAACCAACGAATATCATACAATATTTGACCTGAAATGCAAAATCGACCATCTTCAATCGTTAATCACAAACCTAAATATTCAACTCCAAAATTGGCCGCCTATCTCTTTGAGTTTTCACAAGAAAAAAAAATCTCGGCAGCTCATAAGCATTTCTGTTCAAAATGGATTATTGTTGTTCACACATCCGCTATCTGCGTTGCCGGAGAGGGGGAAAAGTATAGGGATTTACTGTCTTTATATCCCGATCAATCGGGTTGCCACTTGAGTCTAATAAATCCACGTTTCATATTTGCAGGCGCGCAATCATCTAGATAATGTATTGGAACCGTACGCTTTTGAAAACTACGTATCTCAAGAGTGCCGCAGCAGTGGGGAGCACTACTGCTAGTGGGAGAAACAAAGAGCTCAAAGTCCAAAAATTTTAATTTTGTTTCGATTGGATATTCGACCGTAACTTTAATTTTTTCATTTAAATTTTGAAAAACGTTTAAAATTTCATCTAAATGTCCTTTTTTATACAGTGAAAACTCAAAAATTGGCCGGATTTCAGATCCAAATTTCCGAAAAAAGCGGCCAAATTTTGAGTTTTTTGCCGGGTAGCCAAGCTTCCTCTTCAAAAAAGCAAAGTTTCGAAATTTTCGAATTTGGGCATGATTTTCACGTTTTTGATGTATTTAATTCAATTTTTCTGCTTGTTCTAAGTCATTTTTATCAAAATAAAGTTATTTTAGATGATTTAAACGCTTCAAAATAGCTTAAAATGGTCAGAAAGACCAAAATTTTGGTCTATTTTGATGCAAATTTTTTTATTTTTGAAAAAGCGGCCAATTTTTGAGTCTTTTTCAGATTCAAAATTCAGCCAATTTCGATCAAAACCGGCCAAATTTAGAGTAGGCAAATTTTGAGTTTTCACTGTACACTAAAAACGTATCGTCAAGATACCTTTTGTATAAATGAATAATTCCTCTCTGAATGAACTGTTCGACTGATTTACGTTCCAAATAGTCTAAAAACAGACCCGCAGGATTTGGAGACACTGAGTCTATGGTGGTTTTATACTGAAAGTAATTGGAACACGGGAATCAATCTCGAATATGTTTATTAATCCTGATAGGTATGAGCAGAAAATAATAAAATATATATATATTGATGAATTTAAAAAACTTTTTGCAGGCAAAATCCTGACTTTGCCTGTTTTTATATTCAGCAGAAAGCCCGTAAAATTCTGAGTCGACTGCACTAGATTCAGACCGAAATCCTCAGAGGATGACGTCATAAATTACGCTAGAAGTTAGCAAAAATGGCCATTTCGGGCAAACTTTGAGTCACTTTTTTTCGACTTTTTTGACGGAGTTTTCTCATGTTCTATAGCTCAAATTGATTCTTATGAAAAACTGTACTAAGGTTTTTCATAAGTTTTCATTTCCTCGAAATTTTTTTTTCGGAAAATTCTAGAGCCAACTTTTTCAAATTTTTTTTCCTAATCCGTAAAAACCTAAGTACAGTTTTGAATAAGCTTTCATTTGAGCTATCGAACAAAGAAAAATTAAAGCAGGAACGCAGTTAAAATAAGACTCAAAGTTTCGGCTTTTTGGAACCTTCTGACGTCATTTGTGACGTCATTCTCTAGAAAATTTCGAAAACGAATTGGTTGAATCGACTCCAAATTTTACGGGCTTTCTTTAGAGCTGAAAATCTAACCACCTAAGAATTTAGCTTGCAAAAAGTTTTTTTAATTCATTATTATATTTTATGTTATACCTGTAAAGTCAGGGAAAAGAATAATAAAATTATAGAGGTACAGTCGTTTTTATAGTGTAGGACACCACCCATCGGTGGCACGGACTTAGACTTGGTCGTATGAACTCGGCGTTGGCCATATCGCCAACGCTGGAATAGAGAGGGGCGAGCTGTCAAGGTATGAGTGAGTGAAAGCCTTGGCGTTGGGCGCGTCACGCCTCACTGAGCATAATTACGTTTACCACGCGCGCTAGAATTCCATATTTCGAAGCGAAAACAGTAGGAAAACCACTACATATTTTCCCCTTTTTATTTTTGAAGCGAAGCGTCCGTTGAGCGTAGAAATATTTATTGTTCTTCGATGAAGTCCCAAACATTTTCTGGTAGAGAATTATGCTGGATGGAGTTTACGACTTGTAGAGATTCCGAATGTGAAATTTCTGCATGATTGATTCGGTAAGTCGAGAAATTGTGAGCAAGATCATTTGTGAAAATTTTGATGCGAGTCCTCGCGTATTTGAGCTGGTCGACAATTGATTTTGAATCGGCTTCTAGAAATTTGAAAGCGATCCTTGAGGTGTAATATCGTTTTTCATAGATTGTTTGAAATTGTCTCATTAATTCGATGCGAGTGTTTTTATCGACCAAAAGCTGATAGAGAATTGCTGTCTCGCTTATCCAGTTGAGAAAACTGTCATGATTTTAAAAAAGCAAATCCTGGAGGTGGTTGATATCAAAGTGAAAGTGATCTTTAAGGGACTTAGCTTCGTTTTTCAATTCTTCAAGTGAATTGGAATAGTGACATCAAAGAGAGCAGGAATGATAAAGCGTTGAATTAGCCGCTTTGGAGGAGCGTCGTTGAGCAGGAAGAAATCATTTTGAAGAGAGGTCATTTTCGATTTTTTTCTCTTTAAAAATAAGTATTGGACCGACCAGTACTCCTTTCAGAACCATTTTTTTCTAAGGCTAGAATGCGCCATCGAGTGTTTCTTCCGGACGTTGTGAGGTCATTCCGATGTCTTTTCTTGTGGACATTCGTGACCAGTGATAAGTAGTCAAAGTCGTGAGTTGGGAAATATTCGGAAAAATGTCCACAAAAGTGGGCAAGGGTTCCCAAAAAAATGTCCCGCCGTAGTGTATTAAAATTTTTTCAAACATAAGTTTTTATAGAAAAATGACAAATTTCATTCTTGAAACGCCTTTCTCTTGCTTATGTTTATGTTTTTTCGACAAATTTAACAGCTTTAGCCCTTCATTTCACAAAAATAACCCTTGATTTTCGAAAAAAAATATGCTATTATTGCCTCTAAAATTTTTTTATCAGGAAAAATGTCCACAAAAGTGGAACATTATCTTTGCAATAGTGTCCCACGTAAACCCCTTAAAATCAAGAAAATGTCCACAAACTTGGGGTCCACAAAAGAGGAAAAAAACTGTATGATAATTTGCTTGTGACTAGTAATTAGAAGCAGATGTTAATTATTCTACTCTCTTGTGAAAACTATGAAGCTAACGAGCGAAATAACTTCAAACTTAAATATCAGGCATGTGAGCTTTTAAAAGATTAAGTTCATGAAAGTTTTAATAGGGATAAATTGAGCCAACGAGCAGGGCAATGATTGTAATAAGCTTGTGAACTAAGTATTAAAGCTTGTTTCCCTATCGTTAAGAATATGTAAAGCTATTGAGCGAAGCTTTGAGCTGAACTTGTGAGTTAAATGCCTAATTATTCATAAAAAGACTTTCTGTGTGTGATTTTGGCAACTGCACCAATTGCCAAACATCTGCAGAAGGATGGACCAAGGTTCAGGAAAGAGGTACTTATCGTGTGGCCAATTAATAAGTACATTAGCTGGATTATGAGAACAAAAATCCACAGAGGCCTGCATGTAAACTTCGTAATAACGACCTGGTTGAGCATTACCAGTAAGCTGGATTCCCATTTGAGCATGATCGGGGGAGTTAGTATTCTAGTGAGCCAATTTCCAGTTGTGCATTGAATCGTTGAAGTTGTGAGGAACCAATTAAACAATTGACATCGATGTTGTGTGAGCAGGGCTTTAGACTACAGTGTGAGCGAGCAATTCAAATATGAGTGAACGGTGGCTAGATATTGGGAACGCATATCTGATCACCACCACGTCGTGAAAATTTGACGATTTGTGAGCGAGATAGTCGAGCAGCTATCTGTGAATAAGGTCGAGTTATGAGCAAAACTTCTAGACCATTATACGGATTAGTCGAGCAGCTAATCACTTGACAACACTATCGTCGTGAGCGGAGACGATCTTTCCAAACGTTGTCGTGAGCTGAGTCATCTCTATCACTTGGCTCTTTATGATCTTTATGACTCGTTAACATCTTTTTATTCTTCTGAGCAGGAATGATCTCATCTCTATCAACAAGGAGCGGTTGATCTTTATGAGAGCTTATTTTTGACTTTTCATTCTTCTGAGCAGGAATGATCTCATCTCTATCAACAAGGAGCGGTTGATCTTTATGAAAGTTAACTTTAGACATATTCTTAACTTCGTCTTTTAGGAATTTCCCTTGTAATTCGGCCACGTCATCTTCCTTGATAAATTCTGTTCTGTTTAAGGCAGTC
The DNA here is from genome assembly GCF_907165135.1 of Oikopleura dioica. Classification (NCBI taxonomy): domain Eukaryota; kingdom Metazoa; phylum Chordata; class Appendicularia; order Copelata; family Oikopleuridae; genus Oikopleura; species Oikopleura dioica. The sequence continues at coordinate 2,333,626 of NC_137295.1, forward strand.
TTTCGTTTGAGCGGTCGAATCAGACTGATATGACGCCGATATTCTTTCTTCGTATATGGACATTTGATTATGCAGCTGTCCTTAGATAATCGTCGGTGAACTTTGAATGGACCTGACCAGTGAATTCCAAGTTTTTCAGAGTATAAGTCTTGTTTCCAACAGAGTACGGAAGTGCCAATTTCGAGAACAGGGCAATCACTTTTGTCTCTTTGAAGGAGTTTTTGGTATCTTTGAACTTGGAAGTTAAGTATCGCAGGATGGAGTTTCTTCATGTATTCATTCAGAGCAGTAATGAATGGTTTGGAGTTTTCAGCAACTGGATCTTTGAGCGTAAATTGAATGTGAAATTGCCTCCCGTAGACAGCTTCGTTACTTGAGATTCCATCGAGACTTCCTTTTGGCATGTTATTTATGTAGTACTGAGCAAACGGCCAGTTATCAGACCATGAGCGGTTTGTTGCGAGTAGGACCTTGAGTTTTTGGTGTAGGTCGCGATGAGTCCGTTCAACTTTACCATTCGCTTTACTGTGATAGGCTGTAGTAGTTGAGTGACGAATTTCGAATCGCTGGAGAATCGCTCTTGTTTTTGGTCCAAACTCACCGCCATTATCAGAAACGCAATTCTGAGAGATGCCATGACGCAGTATGAGTTTGAGGAAGGCTTATGCCACTAAGTTATCAGTTTTATTCGAAAGTGGTTCGCCATCCAAATATCCAGTTAAACTATCGACATACGTGAGCAGGTATCGTTTTCCATTGCGATCAGTTCGTCCATAATCGACGAGATATATGAATACTTTTTCGAAGGGTAATTGAGCAAAAATTCTGTCCTTAATGAGCGATGGGCGAAGTTGTTTGAGTGGTTTAAGTCGGATGCATGTTTCACACGAGCTGGTGATCGCTCTGACTTTTTGTTGAACATTACTGATGAAAAATCTTGTGAGCATTTGCACTAGCTGTTGACTTCCAGCGTGAGCGGTTATTGTGTGCAAGTATTGTATAAATTCATCAGCAAGCGAACTTGGGAGAACAAGTCGATCACGAGAATAGAGCACATTGTCCTTGATCGTGAATCGCTTCTAATAAGGATTTATTTGCGATTTGACAATTAAATTTCTCGTGTCCGAGCAGGCATTCTGAGCAGTTGCCATTTCTTCTGACGAAAATGAGCGATCTTCGAAAGAGAATATAACATCATCTTGTGAAAGAGCGTGAGCAGCAAATGTTGTGTCAGCGACATCGAAGTAGTCTTCTGACTCTCTTTCTAGATCAGCGGACTTTGATTTCGGTAATCTGCTGAAGAAGTCGGCAGATGCCATTTCCGGACGTGATCCACTTTTATGTATGATGTTGAAATTAAATGAGAGCAGGTAGTGATGAACATTCACTAATTTTATATCCAATTTTGATCGGCGCGCTTCACGGAACAGGAAGAGCAAACTTTTATGATCCACATAAACATCGAATTCAGTGTTAATTAGGTAGTATTCAAAGAACTAAATACCCCAACACAATGCAAAAAGTTCTTGGTGTGGAATATTTAATGATGATTGAGTTTCCTGAATAATTCTGAGATGCTTCCATTTTTCGATTTCTTTTTGAACTTGAGCTTGTGAATGGATTGGAATAGGTCTTGGAGGTTGATGAGAGGATTTTGTTTCATCGAAGAGCGGAAATGTATATCGAAATCCGAATAGTCTGCCAATATCATCGCTATCCATATTGAAGCTTAGCCTGTACTTGTGAATGAGTTTATCTAATTCAGCTTTTTGTCGAGGAGTCGATGAGCCGTATGAACCAATTTCTGGAAAGAAGTTTGTCTTTTGAGCGAGTTTAGATCTTCTTTCGATGAATTCCTTATGTTTATGTTTTTCTTCACCAGATTTCTTGTCTATTTCTATAAAACAGTCGTTTTCCATCTTTAGAGCGTTTTTCGGATGACAAGGGTTGACCAAAACGCTCTTAAGTTGGAAAATTTACGATCAAACTAGGATGACAGTGGGTAAAAATGATGCTTATTATGCATAAAATGAGCTCTTTTCAGAACTCTAACAATGTATCCGAGGTCATTTTTACCTATTTATGATAAAATATTTACGATCTTTCAATCAGAATGAATGATTTCACCTAAAAATAAGCGTAGAAAACATCATTTTTAATGATTTTTAAGGTTAAAATAAACGTTATTCTGATAATTAATTAAAAATACCCAAAAACGCTCTAAAGTTGGAATTTTTGCTGATGACAAAATACGGAAAATATTGGCAAAAACGCTCTTAACTTGGGCGCTCTTAAGATGGAAAACCACGGTACCTGTAAGAAGTAAGTCTGATGAGTAGGGATCAATTGTTGGTATGGTTTTGTTTTGGAGTGTGATTGAGTTATCTCCTATCGTGATGTTTTTGAGCGTGTCCATAACACTTAAGAGTGATATTTGACGGTTTTTGATGGATGGATGCAGGAAGAAGAGCGAGAACATCTGAGCGGATGCATGTTCTACTGCAACCAGAATCAATGAGAGCGGGTAATCGGAGTCCATTAAGCAAGATTTTGACATATTTAAGCGAGGCGGGAGCAAAGTTAACGTATTTACACGTTTCTGTTGACTGAGCTAGTCATGCCTCATTTTTGAGCGCGTCCTTGATTTCTTTTGGGACCTTGTCGCTGTAAATGTACTTGTATTTTGAGCCGAATCTACACTTTTGATGCTTCGTGTAGGTGATGCAGTGTCCGTCAAGTTTCTTCATAAGTTCCTTTGAAAGTCGTCGTCTTGGGACTTTTTGCTTCTTTTCTGGAGCATTTGACAAAGTCGCGACGATTTCTTTTAGCTTCGAGCAGAGCTGTGAAAGTTCTGAGTTTTGAACTTTTGATTGATCATCATTGGCGAAAATATTTTCTCTCTTGAAGAAGGATCGTTCAAGTTCTGTTGCACGCTGAGCAATGTTTCGGAGATTGAGTAATGACTTTTCCCGTTTGAGCAGTTCCATAAGTCGCGGTTCTTGAGCTGTAATGAACCGTTCACAGATAATTGATTCGTCAGCTGCATCCAAAGTTTGTTTACCATAGCCTTTTTTGAAGTAGGCTTGCAGCTTTGTCAGAGCCATTGCTTGAGTTTCGCTTCCTCTTTGGAATGAGTTGTAGAGATGTTTGTAGTATTCTCAGTCTTTTCCAAGAACGTCAGAAAGTTTGGTCTTGAACGCATTCCAATTTTTATGTTCTTCTGGAGTGATTGCTTCAATCAAAGAAGTTCCGCTTTCTTCTGTCAGGAGCTGAGACAGGGCGACTTTGATAAGTTCTTCTTCAGAGATGATTGAGCATGCCTTGAACAACTCCATCGCATTAATCCAATTCTCAACTGGTAATTGAGAGTCAAACTTTGGTGTTTTCATCTTAAATTTTCCAGAGGCACTAATTGGATCAACTTTTTGGGAGCTGCCGTGAGAGTTCTTTGCAGAAGATTGAGCTTTTTGTTTGGTATTTCCAGAGGACTGATTTCCGGTAGGATTTCCGGTCGAGGTGCTAGGTTTTTGCTCTTGAGAGTTTTGAGGTTCCGGTTTGACATCGATTTTGGAGTCTTCATCAATTTTTTTATAATTGATGCAAATTGATCCATTGTCACAATTTCGTTTATCTTATCAATGTCAATTCTATGATCGGATCTGGCAGTCTTTTGAACTGCCTCACCGACATATTCAGGATCATATCCGAGAATATCACCATTTTTCCGGAAGTAAAACTTCTTTTCACGGTCTTTGAGAAAATCGGGTTGAATTGCCAAAAGGTTCAAAACAATGCCCGTTTTATCGAATCTCGGAATCGGAAGTGGATATTCAGGACTAGGATGCCTGTCATAAATGACCATGAGTTTTTTTGCCGTAAGATCGACATTAGTCTTGAAATAGATTTCTTCAGCCATGATGGATGAATTGTCCCTAAACTGTTAAACTTACCGGATGTCAATTAATCTCTTATATCTCTATTGATGGGCGTACCGATTATTTCAGTCACCAAAATATATGGTGGTTTTATACTGAAAGTAATTGGAACACGGGAATCAATCTCGAATATGTTTATAAACCCTGATAGGTGTGAGCAAAAAATAATAAAATATATCTATATAATATTTTATGTTATACCTGTAAAGTCAGGGAAAAGAATGATAAAATTATAGAGATACAGTCGTTTTTATAGTGTAGGACACCACCCATCGATGGCACGGACTTAGACTTGGTCGTATCAACTCGGCGTTGGCCATATCGCCAACGCTGGAATAGAAAGGGGCGAGCTGTCAAGGTATGATGGAGTGAAAGCCTTGGCGTTGGGCGCGTCACGCCTCACTGAGCATAATAACGTTGACCACGCGCGCTAGAATTCCATATTTCGAAGCGAAAACAGTAGGAAAACCACTACAAGTCGCCCATCGAAAGACCCTGTAGCTGTCTGTAAACTTTTTCGCAACATCGAAATGCGGTATATTTTTGTAAAACAGCCTTTAGTAATGGCCGTTATTTTGTTTTTGGAATCGGTTGTTTTAGTTTACCCTTTTTATCTCTGTATCTAGGAAGACATTTATGCGGTGACTTAACATTATAAATTTCATTTTCAAAAAATGAGATGAGAAGATCAGTGTCAACAGATGGATATAATTTAGTGATATCTAAAGAAACGTAATCAAATTTTGACATGTCAAATTTCTCGGATTTGAACCACAATGAAAACTCTTTGGAATTTCGAACGCAAAATTTTGGAGAGAATGATGTCAAAATAGGTTCCAAAATATGTTTTAGAAGGATTCATCCGTGTATTTTTCGACACTTCTGGAGAAGTTGAGCTGTAAGTTCCTCGACTTGTCGGTTCTTTCCTTTGATGGTTTCTTCGAGTGATGATTGATTCAATGCTCGTTGAATTTTCCGTTGCTTCAGCGAGCTGTTGCTCAGAAAGATTATGAGTCTTTGCGAGTTGTTCCAGCTGGTTTTCAAGCTCATCCCTGTTTTTTTTTCGAGTTGAGCTATTTTCGACTGAGCAATACTGATCTCTTCGAGTTTTTGCTCAAGTTCTTGTTTAGAGTGCGCTTTGAATCGAGCAATTTCGATCTGAAGCTCGTCCCGTTTTTTTTCTCAACTCATTCTGTTTTCCTTCGATTCTTCCTGCGTAGAGTTTATTTCTTCTTCGAGCTTTGTTCTCTCCCCGCAGAATCGTTCTGCCGCAGCTGTCGATGAGTCTTGTAGAGTTTTGACATGTTCAGAGACTGAACGAAGGTAATTCTCTAATTGAGCACGCTCTGCAACAAACTGCTCTTTTTCTTTCTCTCGGAGCTTATTTGCATCTTCTTTCTCCTTTTCAAGAGCTTCTTTCTGTCGCTGGAAAGATCGATTTGCACTTTCTCCTTTGCTATTACTCTGCTCCAGGTCGATTCTTAGCGTTCGATTTTCTTCGCGGATTTTGTTTTGAGTCGCTCGCGTTTCCAATATTCTCCTCAGCGACCTTGGTGTTGTTCAAAAGAGTGCTTTGGAATCGCTCACGCTCGTCTGGTGTCATTTCATCGAGCTCAGTGATTGATTTCGTTAGCTCCTCGACTTGAGCTGTGAGCTGACCGATCTGATTCTCAATGTTAAGTTTCGCACTTTCCCATCCTTCTTGTTGTCTTCTAGCTTCGCTTGCACGCTCGTCGAAATCCTTGTTCGCGTTTTGAATGGAAAGCTTAACTTGTCGCTTTTCTTCTCCCCAATCAGCAGCTTTGGTGTTGATATCCACCTGAAGTAGGCGAAGACTCTCGGCAAGATCCATCGTCTGCTTTTGGGACTTTTCTAGTTCAACTTGATGCTGAGCAAGCGCATTCGTAAGTTCAGCTTCTCGATCTTGGTACATTTGGAGTTGTTGATTGTATTCATTGTTTTGCTTCCCTAATTGATTTTCAGGATCTGCAGATTTCTCGGTCATTTCTTGAACAGCATTTTCGAGTCGTTTGCGTTCCTCAGCCCAAGAATTTTGCTTGTCTTTGAATTCTTTAGTCAACTCACGGGTCGCCTGATTTAGCTGTTGTTGGAGAATTTCAGTCGTTTCGACTGAATCGGACTGTAATTTCTTTGCTTGGACTCCAGTTTTTTCAAGTTCTTCCTGGTTTTCTGCTAGGAGCTTTTCTACTTCCACCTTGGATGTTTCCAACTTCTCATTTTGATTTTGAACAACGTCAAGTTGTTTCATCGTTTTAGAAATTTTCATTTCATACTCCCGCTGTTTTTCACCAAATGGAGTTTGAGCATTTGTTTGTGCATCCTGAGCTTCTTTCGAATAGTTTTCCAAAGATTTAACGAGCTGGTCTTTCTCTTGGAGATGACGCTGCTCTTCAGCCGTGATTTTCTGTTCCAAACTGCTTTTTCCAGCTTGGAGCATAGCAAATTGAGCCTGAATCTGCTGCGCTGCTTCTGTCATCTTAGTCGAGGTGGACTCTTTGGAAAAAAAACTCCTGCTGAAGCATTTCGATTATTCTAGCGCGGCCGGAAACAGTCTCCTTGAGCTCAACGACTTTCATGCGTCGCATTCGTCCCATGTGGGCTTCGTTGAGCACTGGATTGCCCTGCGCCGCTCGCAGGGCTTCTTGAAGGTATTGCTGTAATTGTTTGTCTTTGGCCTGGAGGTGAGTCTGCATCTCGATCACATTCTGCTGAAGCGTCGTTGAATTCTTACGAAGTTCCCATCGATCCCCTCATTTCCGTCAGTTGAGCATGATATTGTTGAGCAAGAGCAGTGTGCTCACTTGCTTGAAGCTCAATAGCCTGGCTTGAGGCTCGTTGCTGAGCGAGTTCTTGCTCGTGGTGGGATCTCGCCTGGCGGAAATTTTCAGAAGCGCCTTGAAGTCGACGCTCGAGCTCTTGATTCAGTGAGTTGAGCTCGACAACTTGACGTTCCAAGCTTAGCTGTTTGGACGTGACGCCGGATAATTGGTAGTCACCGCCATTCTTCTGGTTGCCGGATACTGACGGAGCGCGTTTTGGATATTTGCCTTCTTTTTGAGATACTTGTTGGTTCAGCATTGTGAGGTGTTCAGACAGTGTCTAGCCGCCCCGGTGTCTGGCCGCCCCGTCGCAGATGATCTTCTGGGCCAGAATAAAATGACCACATCGAACGGGAATCTGCATCTGGATCCATGCGAGTGAAAACGGGAGGCTGACCATTTCGCTGTGATCGCTTGCTTTCTCGAAATTAGCCTTGACCTAATATACGTGAGTTTGCCCCGGGCGGACTAAAAGTGTCTCTAGCTCCACCTACGAGTCCTGGCGGAGGAGAGAAGCTTGCTCTCATTATTTTTTTGACATTTTGAAACCCAATTTTCAATTGCAGTTTTCAAATAACCATTTTTTTGCGAATAATGAAATTCCTGCAATTCAACCCGAGAATAAGCCTAGACCTATACTTTCATCAGTTTATTTAAAAAAAATAAAAATATTTTAATTAAATATCGATTTATAGCGACTTGGGTTACTTGAAAGCTCTTTAGCGACGAAAACCCTTCACTAGCGCAAAACTACTCTCAAACTCACTTGTTTTTTTTTTATATAAAGATATTTTCGAATACAATAATTTAAGTGTTGTTATCAAGGCTGCAAAAGAATCGTTGGAGGAGAATCAGAGGCTACCGATAGGATTCTTATTCGGAAAATCAGGACTTTTTTCATGAAAAATCGTCTCTTTTTCACTTCCCCTCATATGAACGGGCGCGGTCCGCCATTTCTAGCTTCGCGGCTCGTTTATATAGGGCCTCCTTTTTTACGACGTTTTAATATTTATGACGATGGCTCCAGCCCTAATTATTTTCCAGGGTATCCAGCTGCTCCTTTTAAATGATGGCTCGCACGTGTTCTAGTTGCTTAATATTCATTTCCTGCATTGTTACTTCTCAGCAGATTTTTACGCTTTGCACCTGCTTCTAGTTTTTCGTTTTCCAGGGTATTCAGCTGCTCCTTTTAAATGAGGGCTCGCACGTGCTAGTTGCTAAATGTTCATTTCCTGCATTGTTACTATTCAGTGGAATTTTTACGCTTTGCACCTGCTTCTAGTTTTTCGTAATTACAGCTTGAACAAAGGGATCCCAAACAATAGTTGGTTTTCCATTCTCTCGATTGCCAGCTGTCCCCTAAAATTACACGGAAGAATTATTTTTTGGTGGGCCCGCAGCCTAATTATCCCTAGCGTGCGTCAAACAGAAAATACACAAAAACCAAACAAGCAACTTCCTTCCGCGAATAATCTCATCCTTTTCATAGACATCTCCTGATACGACCTAGGAAAATATCGTAAATTCACGATTTCTCAACGTTCGCGAATCTTGGCCTTAACATGCAAGCAGTAGTTTAAAAATTGATCCCCAGCATCACACAATTTTGACGTACACCAATTTGCGAACTGTATAAAAAAAAGAATCAAATTTCAAGCGATTACTTCTCTTCATAGATTCCATTGTCCACACATTTTGTATATTCAATAAGGCTTTGGGTCGTCAAAACTTCTGACACCAAAATGTGATGATCTCTAGTAGTAATATCGCGAGTAGCGAAATATTAAGTGGCCTAAGTGCCCGAGACCAGCTGGTCACCTGGGCCGACAAGTTCACGGTACCAGATGGTCAAGGGCTACGCACGTGCCATTTCCGTTCTCTAATTGCTCCGTTGAACACGTGTAGCCACTTCTAACAAATTTTCAAACAATGACCGTATTCCGTGAAATTTCAACAAGCAAAAGATCAGTTTAAATATCAGATGAGTTCAAAGAAAAGGCGAAATCGCTCTTGCCTGGCGCAGGAAAAGTACGAACAACTTGCTGACGAGTTCGTCGAAGGATTTATGAAAGCTTTCTGATTCGTGGAAGAACTTTCACTGCCACTTTCTTCAGTCCTTCATCTGCCACTCATTTTTCACAAAAATATATTTATCGAATATTTATGCTAAAACACGTGTCGTTTTCTTCCTTGATTTCGCAGAGCATGCAGAACTACGCTAGATCAAAGTTGTTATCAATATCTCCCAGAGGCTAAAGCCGAAATAAAGTTGGTAGAAATCTCTAAAAGATGATCTATAATGACGATTGCTTGCAGATGCTGAGTGGAATTTTCAGTAGTTCGATCTCTATCGCGGATTGAACCATCTGTGGTTCAATCTGTTGGAACAATCTGATGGCTCGTTCCGCGCTATTTATTATCGATCGATCAACCGAAAATTTCACTCAGAATAAAAATCAGAGCAAAACACAGAAGATTTTCTTCTTTTTCTCTTTTTCTACGATGTTGACCTATGGTGAGTTCAAAATTTTGTAAATAGATAGGGGTTATTAGAAGGGGTAGGATAGGATTAATGTAGGAAGCGAATGCCCTCAACAAGGAAGTCCCTCGAGACATTGGACAGGAGAAAAGCTTACTTACGTAAAAATATAAGGGGTTAAAATTTTGTAGCGGTTAGCTGTCACGAATGCAATCGAAGTGATCATTTTAGATAGAAAGATTGGAAAGTGCTGTTGACAAAATAGATTAGTTTTTGAAAATTGTAATTATTGACTCACATTAATTTTTGTTTAGAGCATCTCAAAAATAAGAGGATGAACCGATACTTGAAGAAGCAAAAGATGAAAAACTTGCCTGTGGATATCGCCCTCGATGAGGATTTTCGTCGCGTTTGGGAAATCGCGGAAACGTTTCAACTCCGAAACTCTGACCTATTTGAGGAGAAAATCAATGATACTGAGTAAGTTTTCTGCCAGTAAAAATGAGTTACAAAATCTTTAAGGCTTAGAAAATTCATCGGAAAGTCACAACGAAATCTCGGTAGATCAGTCATCCTCATGGTAGAATTCTTCGGTCGAGTTCCAAATGCAAAAAACGCCAGAAATTTTCAACAACTGATTGAAACGTAAGTCATGAATACATCGAGCAGAGCAGGATGGCAGATCTACCGAGATTTCGTTGTGGCTTTCCGATAAATTTTACTAGCAGAAAACTCACTCAGCATCATTGATTTCCTCCTCAAATAGGTCAGAGTTTTGGAGTTGAAACGTCTTTTTTTTCTTTCTTTTTCTTCTTTATTTTGTAAAATAAAAATAAAATCGGTTTCTTCGGAAGATTCGCATTAATGATCTGCAGAATACAATTAATCACCAGCAAAACTTGAGCATAAAAATGGCCAACGAAGCGAGCATCTCCTCCATGATAAAAATAAGATTGAACTCTGTGAATATTATGCCGTCCGTTTATCGCCACAGTATTTTGGTTCGAGACCGAAATCTATTATTTTCGAGTAAGGTGAACACGGTGAACGCGAATTTGCGCGAAATTGGCTTCGCCCCGCGAGTCGAAAGAGGACTGAAAAAGAAAAAAGTGACTTCATTATCTCACTCTCTCTAACATGGGTCAATTTGATTTTATTTTTCTTGGCAGAATTTCGCTGAGAAGATGAGGCTCAAAATTTTCGTCATTTTTTGCCGAGTTGTAGGTTCCCAACTTTTTTTCAAACTTGCAGTCTTCAAATTTAATATTTGCATAGACTTGAACTGTTCTTCTGAGTTCACTTTGAGTTGCTAAGTCTTTTGAAATTAGACAAATACGCATCGGCGGATGGTCATCTCATGGCAAGTTTTATTCTGTGTTCTTCGTGGTTTTGGCAGTGAAATTGAATTTTGTAAAATATATTTGTAAAGGCTATCTTTTGATGAGTTTTGAAAAGGCTTTCTCGAAGGAGTAGTTAACGTTTTTTCGCTTTTTTCGCGCTGCAGAATTTGTAGATCTTGTCGATTTTATCCTTCATGGCTTTGAGTAATTTCACTTGATCGTTGATATTCATCAGCTAAAAATGGAATTGAAACTAAGGCGTTAAGAGTGAAAAAGGAAGGGAATGTCAGAAGACCAATAAGAGAGCGGTATCGCTTCCCCGAGCAAATAAGAAGCCAGAACCGTGTAAGAATCTCCCGCCGCTTTTTTTTCCGACCTTTCGTCCTCTCTTGCTTTGAAAGCTTAGAAAACCAGAATTGAAAAATTACCTTCTCAAAAAAAGTCTGATTAGCGGGGGCGGTCCCTGCTCATACATCTTCTTCTGCCGTTTAAAAGCCTTTTTTCGTAGAGACGCCATATTCCCGTATCTTTTCTGAGCTCAAAATCTTCCAAAATCTGAACGAAAAATCTTGTCTTCTTCCTTCAAATAACGCTGATAATGAGTTTGATGATTGAATATTTCAACGTCACCATCAACTTTTTATAATTGCTTTGGAAACAGCTCCTATCTTGTTCGACCAATTTATTACTGCGGTCAATTTATTCTTGAGAGCATAATAAACAGAATCGATACAAAGGGCTGTTACTCTATTTCAGCCAGAAATCGCAGAGCACACTTTCCTACGACATTCCGTTTTTGAAATTTGCGTACAAATCACTCTACAAGGATACTAATCGTGCTTGAATATTTTCCTTCAGCCTGATTAAACCGACTTCCAAAAATGAAACCGTCAAATCGTGCATCGACCTATCTCTTTATTTCGAATTGAAAATTTCCGGCCGAATAGATCGCTCTATCAATTCTATCGTTCTTTTGTTGATTTTCTTGATTTGAATCATGGGATAAACGTTTGCAAGATCTGAAAACTTTTATGAAGCTAATACGGCTCTATTATTATTGATTATCTAGGCAATGAGCAATGGTCTGATCAAATTGGAAAGAGTCGTCGCCAAATGCGCTAGAAGCACAGTACATCAAGCTAGCTTTGAGTTTACAGTCGGATGATTGCAGAGAGCAAGCACGTTTTATAAAAAGCTTAGTCGCAGCAAAAATAGAGTTTTTTTTGCTGGAATATAATGCGATAACAGGCATCATGTGACTGGACGACAGGGAGAAGCTCACTTTAAGAATTCGGTTAATCTTTAATTACAACTGTAATATTAGCGTTCGCCAAATCCTTCCTCCGATTCCAGAAAACCCTGCTCAAGAAGAAAACGCTCCCGTAGTCGAAAATGATCCCGTAGTAGAAAACGCTCCCGTAGTCGAAAGAGATCTCGAAGCAGAAACCGTTCCCGAAGGCGAAAACGCTCCCGTAGTCGAAAGAGATCTCGTAGCAGAAAGCGTTCCCGAAGCCGCCAGCGTTCCCGAAGGCGAAAACACTCCCGTTGTCGAAAGAGATCTCGTAGCAGAAAGCGTTCCCGAAGCCGCCAGCGTTCGCGAAGGCGAAAATGAAGACGAAGATGCTCTCGACTTTACGTCTGCTCCCGATATTTTCAATTCAACCTTGCTAACCGCTGGAAACACGCCAATCTTTCTCCCGGACATGACTTTTCTTGATTCTCGCATCCATCCTTCTCCCTCCGGATGGAGCGTTACTGTCGACTGGGATCCCGAAAGGGTAAAAACCCTGTGCCGCGAGCTCGTAAGATATTTTTATTTTTGCCATTTTGGAAGGGTTTCTAATCGATTTTTCTCGTTTGGCAATATTTCTCAAAAGGACAAATTTCTCCAGAAAAATCATGAGACCCTTTCATTCGTCAGTATAAATTTTATAAAATATTGACGGGCCTCTTAGCTTGCATACCCGAGATTTCAAAGAAGGGTCACTAAATTGGAGCAGCCGCGTAACTTGCAGAGCGAGCTTGAATCAAAACCTCTTGATGCGAACTACGATGTTGGCCGTTGTGGCTTGCTTTTTGACTTGAGCCTCTCGCGAGGAGAGCGAATTGGAGATCCGCGAGTAATTATAAAACTCACAAAATCATTCATCATTTTCACATGTCATTTTCACGTCCAAACTTTTTTGGTTTTGCATTTGAAGCGAATGATTTGATTCCTGACGCGATTCCTAAAGACAAAACTCAGTAAAGCGACACTAATCGTGACAGTATAAAAGATATCACTTTGCTTCCAACTGACAAGTTAATTCGAATAAGAAAGTTGCATACTTTCCATTACCGCTCGCCACAGAATTTTTACTGTTATTTTATCAGTAAATTAGGTATTGCACATTTTGATGGAGCAAGTTTGCTTGAAAAGTGGGAAGGCTTATTTGTACTCGTCAATGGCGGAAGAGGCGACAGCTTCGGCGGAAAGCTGTGACGAGAATTTTAAGATCTTCCTTGAAAAACTCATCGACGATAAACTCGACGATACCAATGCTTGCATCATGAATCCGCGGGATATCAAAAAACGATTCAAACTCAGGGGAGGGGTTAATATCATATCTCGATTAGTCCTTTGGGCGCGCTTTTTTTGACTCGAAGCCGCAAGCGGCTTCTCGATTTTTGACAGTAATATTACTTCAGAAACAATTTTATTTCAAGCGAAAATCAGCTAGTCAGAAATAAGAAATGCGAAAATGAAATCAAGGAAGATTACCAGGTCGAACATCGAGTTTCCGACGAGATTATGAACTGCGTTTATCTTCTCTTTTGTTCTTTTTTCAAGGTTGACTTTTGAAGGTCAAACCCGTCGCTAGAATGTCATACTTTTCCTGTACGGATCAAAGGCTAAAAAGTTCTAAAAATCTCTGCTAAAAGAGAGGAAAAAATGTAAAATTGTCAATCTGAGTTTTAAATTTCGCACGGTTAGTTAAGCGATCTTCGCGCATGTTTTCCGCGCTGCTTTAATCTGTCACAAGGGACTTTTGAGCTTGGTCAAATGCTCAAATGCTCTTTGAAATTTCTGCTTGGGTGAAGATTTTTTTCATTAATTCTAAATATCTGTAAATGATCAGCAAAGTAAGACCTTAAAACCCTTTTTTTTGAAAAGACAAGCCCCGAGATCAAATAATGATTGATAAACTAAAATCAATCCAAGAAGAAATTGGCCTTGTGCCGATTACGGCACATATGTTTAAAAGTACTTCAAGGTGGTACAGTTTGGACTCGTGCCTTGTGTGGCGGCGGGATGGAAAGCGAAAAAGAAGTTGCGACAACAAGCTCGTGTGTAGCGACTTTCGGACCATGAAACTGGAAGCCCTTCAATATTGGACTGGTTTTATTTTTTTGAATTTTCGGTCGTGATAAAATTTTCGAAAGAACTCATTTTTATGTGGGTGGGGGTTAAGGGGCTGCTAGATATGAAAAAAGAGTCCTTCAAAAAGGGATTCTCTTGCCGAAAATAATTTGTGCGGATCAGTATTCCATAATCGTACAATTCCAGAGGATACGACAGTCGGAGCTGAATCCGAAGGCGGGAGCCGCAATTGATCCCTTTTCTGAGACTTTACCTGGACATCAGGTTTCAGCAAAGTGTCCAGGCAGAGCCTCGGATCAGGGATCAATTGCTATTTTCCGTCTTAGATGAAGACTAAACAACTTTTCTCCAGCAACTCTTTCTAGCACCTCTTTTAACTTCTCTTCTATTGGCGTAAAATATGTTTTACTGTGTTTTTTCTTCGTTTTTCTCTCATTTCGAAATCTCGTTTTCAAAAATCTTTTAATAGTAATCATAAAATAAACAAAAATATATCGCGACATTCTGTTATTGCAGCTGAAAGTTGCATCAATCAAACAAAGGCAGAGCAAATTTATTGAAAACAACTATTTCAGCACCGTTATCTTTATTGATATTGAAGATCTGGCAGGTTGATTTCTTTATCATTACAGAAGAGTCGAATTTATTTTATGTGATTGCTTCAGCAGCTCGTTAGCCGAGAAGAGTGTCATGGAGAGTTTATTTAGATTCCGCCTGAAAAACAACTTAAATCGAAAGCTTTGAAGTGATTACCCGCAGTTTTTGTCACGATAATGGTGAAAATCAAGAACGATCTTAGCATTCCAAAATAGTTGTTCATCACATATCTCTCGTTGAAATCATTCAGGCCAAGAAAAGTCTTGGCTGGTCCGATGCTTAAGACCATGATAAATTATGAAAAGCAGTCAAAATTATTTCATCAGATGTTTCTCTTCGAACTGGTCGGCTTTTGATTCTGGGCGAGATTTAGGGATTCTTTCTAGTTGGATTTTTATCATTTTTCTTCGACTTGACGGCTTTATCGAGAACGTTTTTCACCGAGTTTACTTGGTTCATCAGATTGTTTTTAAAGCTGGTATAGTTGTTTGTGGTCTTTCTTCTCGTTGAATTTTGAATTCACATTAGCGGAAAATGATGACGCTTCTTCTAATCTATTCAGCTTTTTGCCGCAATAAATTGATATTTGATAATGTCTCCGTGTCACGCTGCACGAATTCTACAGATCTCTCTGCGATTATGTGCAAAACATGCTTGGCGATGCGGATTATCTCATGTTCTATTGGGTTGATTATATTAGCGATTCTAAAAACAACCAGTTTTTAACCAGGAAAAACAAAAAAGATAAATATACTGATTACTTATCTTCTGTTCTATTCGTTTTTGCGCAAGCGTATCTTTCCAGCAAAGCTGGCACTTTTGTATCGTCATTGAAAACGTCGCCCCATCAAAGATTTTGGCTGAGGTCATTTTCCGTTCCCAGAGGTAGAACTTGCGTCTTTAACTTTGGTTTCAGCACGAGGTTTTTTCCAGTGGTTTTGGAGTAAGTCCTAACCGACCCATTATGTCAAGCACCAAGCTTATACTTTCATCGCTTCCGCAGAACTTGGAAATTGTCAAATCTCTGGAAAACATTAAGTCCGGGCAGCGGTCCAGCGCGCATCGAATCATAAACTTGTCCCGGATTAAGATACTGTCTGAATCTTCGCAGAAATTGAACACCTAAGAATCAATCAACTTCGGCGGTTGATACGGTGACGGAAAACAAAATTCACAAGGAGTTATTGAAGGCTGTGGTGTTTGATGATTGCTCATAGTTTGTCGACCATTATTCACTCACATAAAATTTTGGTCATCGACGAAGAAAAGATTCATGAAGAAGGTACGCATTCTGAGCTAATGAAGCTGCAAAACGATGTATCAACTGTCAGGTCTTTCCCGATCCTCTTCTTCTTTATCTCTACTTCTTGATTTTCCTCCAATTTGATTTTCCTTTCCCGTCTTTTTATAAATCGAGCGCGAAAATCATTTTTACAGCTCAAGTTCTGATCGATCAAGCTTTGATTTGAGAAGATTCAGCAAAATAAGCACAAATGGAAGCGAAAACGTCAAAAAATTTTTGATAAGAATAAAGCTTTGAGCTCAAATTTGTGGCAAATAAATATCCAAAATTTCTTCAAAAGATAAAAAAAAGATTTTTCTACCAGCAGCTTTCCAACAAATCTCTCGGTAAGTTCTTCCACCAAATAAGTTTTGGCGGGGCGTGGATCGAGCGAGCAGCACCGCGTCGATGCAAATTTGAAAACACCATAATTTTTTGCGTGAAAAGAACGCATGGAATTTTTATTTTTCTTCATTCTTTTGAAATAAAATTACTTTCCAAAGTATGTTAAAGTATCCAAAGTTATTCAACTTTACTTAGTTTATCATGTCAAAAAACGATACTACCGAAACCAAAAACTTAAAAATTTTCTTTCTCAATTCAAAAACAGAAGAATATTCTGAGTTTGGACCGCACGAGCGCTCAAATTCAAAGGGGCAAGACAGGAAATATCGACGAAAAGCTCGAATTTGCTTTCTCTTTCGCAAATCTTACGATTCAAGGCCAATTTCGAGAAGTGACAGTCTTTTCGGAAATTCTTGAATAGGTTAGGAAACAACCGTATTTTATGAATAATTCGATGCTCCATAAATGGTATAAATACCATCATTTTATTGTCCCATTTGCAAAATATTAAACACAACAACGGCTCCCTTTCATAATAAAAACCGTCTCGCCATAAAAAAGAACTGCTATTTATTCAGATAGTCGCAGTGATTTGTAGAAAAGTATCGAATTTTTTTCGGAACATGCATTTGCTTGAACATGATTTTACTGATGAGTATTTTGCGTTTATGACTGTTGAGCTTGTTTGGCTTTGTATTCGTCTGTTGTTTGATAGAATTTGGCCGACCAGTCAGCCCGAGTGTGAGATTGACGGAAAATGAAACTTAGATGATCACCATTGAGTAACGGCTCCAAATTTAGCCAGTGGCGGTGAGAGAAGCGGATTGATTCAGTGACAGTTTTTCAGGGTGTTATGAATAGTTCTTAATATAAAGCTTTAGCGCTAGCGCGGTAAACTGTGTAAAAACCTGTGTCAGGTTCTGAAAAATAATATTTTCTGGCAAAGATCTTTTAGACCCTGACTCAGGTTACCTTACCGAACCCAGATCCAAGTATCACCTGAAATAATCATCGATTCCGGCAAGGCTCCATTTCAACGTAGGCGCCCAGAAAAAGATTGTCTTTGGCCCAGCAGAATTATCTGAAAAATCGACATAAAATCAACAACGAATCAGGCATGCATGCACATGTATGTCTAGTTACTCAAATGATGAAGACGAGAAATTGTTGTTCAATGACTTTTCCAGTCTGACTAACCAAGCCATATTTTTTGAGAGACAGACAGAAACCTTCTCATGGCGAAATTTGCGAACCGATTCCACATTCTTTTCTGAAAGAGAAAATCCTAGCTTGAGAAATTTTGATTTCAAAATTTAAAAAATAACAACAAGATCAATTTAACTCAGGGGGAGGGTTTGATCGCTTTAGAAGAATCAGACACTTCTGAAAAAATTATTTCAGGGGGTTGATCAATAAGGGTTTTTTTGCATCCGAAAATGCTTTTTTGATGCTTATGCAGTTATTTTTCAGTCTATTTATTCAGTCTATTTTTGCAACAACGACATTTTTAAGCTAGAAATTAGCCGACTTTTCATTGAGCTATTCAAAAACGCCTCTGACAGATTAAAGATCTAAGATAGTTTAATTTTTAGAGGCCGTATGATACCCGCTATCCATGCCATGTTAAGGGTTATTCAAGGTTAAAGTTGGGGAAATCGAAGGTAGTACCCTTAAGGTCAATTTATTCAGCAAAATTATCTACATAAAAAATTTGGATCAGTTAAGGTGATCATAATGATTTCCATATTTGTAAAATTTTTTAACTTATCGTTGCGACACCCTTAAAAGCTTCCTATCCTTCAGGTGCCCCCTGGGCTGCAAAACAATCAAAATTATTTCAAAAATCTTTAGGGGATCAGCCCGATATCCGTGTTTTATAATCACATGACGGAGGGGTCCTTGATGGAAAATGTAATTTTCTATTCAAAACCCCCGAGAGATTTTTTCTGGCCATAAATAGGGTGCCGACCTTCCTTGGTTATCAAAATGCGAGAAATTCGAGTTATCATCGAGTCCTGTAAGAATTGTCGAAAAAGACAAAAATGCAAGACTTGCAACAATCCTTTACGATGCGTTACTTGTCAAAAAGTTAAGAAACCAAAGCGCGACATGTTTGAGGAGAAACTCTACAAAAATCAAAACGGAGCCGTTTTTATCGAAGCCATGCAAGAAAATATCAACTGTTTATTATGTAAAGAAGAAATTGTTTTTGGCTCAGTCAACGTTGCAAATATGATTGACTTTCACCCTGCTTGTTATGACATATTATACTCTCATTTCATGAATTAAACTTTATTCCAGATTCAAATCAATTGGTGGAGAAAAAACTTTTTCGGAAAATAAACGTTCAAGATCGTCAGTCAGCTTCCCTTCAAGTGCAATTTTTCTAAGAATTTTCGACCGGAGAGCACAATTTTTACTCGAGCATATTCTTGTCCCGCACCGATTAGTGTAAATTGTTTCCCACCAAAAACC
Source organism: Oikopleura dioica (assembly GCF_907165135.1). Taxonomy (NCBI): domain Eukaryota; kingdom Metazoa; phylum Chordata; class Appendicularia; order Copelata; family Oikopleuridae; genus Oikopleura; species Oikopleura dioica. The sequence continues at coordinate 2,352,280 of NC_137295.1, forward strand.
AACTTCACAAAAGCTTCTGTTATTGTATTTTGCGCGGCGTGCAGCATCCAAACTAAATTTTCGGTCGACTTTGATCATGACAACACCATCGTTTTTTCCTTTCAATCGAAATAGAGCTTTGAAATCCTCTCTTTTCTCAACGTCGAATGCATTCATATTATATTCCCATTTGATAAGGTTAAGCAAATATTTCTTTCTGAAGCAATTCGCATGAAATTTACATTCAGTGCGAAAAACATTGTAAGGAAAAATCATTTCTGCGATTTTCTCGGGCTCCACGCCCCTTTTATCCCTTTCTGTTTTCCCTGCAGCGATGAGTCAAAAGGAAAATGACTCATTCTTTCATATATAAAAGAGGTCAAGCTGCTTGCACTCTCAGATTATAAAATGAAACAAAAGATTTATTTGCTTTTGCGGTACTTTTTGCTTAATAATGAGTTTTGAAACCTGCTGAAATAAACTCTTGACGAAATTTGAGGTTTATATTTTATTTTTTTGAAGATCGTGCAAATATAAATAAGCGATAAAGACAGCGGTAAAAGGACAATGTGTGCGTAATTGAAAATAAACAATATCGATAAAGGCAGTGTAAAATAGGCGAGTTGCTGAAAATAATCTTGTATGTACAAATAAAAGGCAAAAAATAGAACGACGAAATAAAGAGTCGATGGAAGCGGTGGAAACTTAGATGAGGTCGAAATTGATGCGGTTATGGTAATCGTAGTATCTGAAGGCTCGCTCATCCTTGTCCATAAAAATTTGGCAACTGAAATCGTCAGTGTTCGGAGTGGCCCAAAGGACGATGCCGTTGATCACAACAACCCTTACGCCATTGACGCGGGTCAGAGCCGCCGAGACCTCACGGCCGTTGATTGTAGCTGGCAGCTGAACTGAAATTCCCTAAAAATAAAGGTTATCAATTGAAAAATTGCAGATTTGAAATTACCTCTGGCGGAAAGCGCATGGTCTCCACACGCACTGCCCCATTGTCAAAGGCACTACCGACGAGTTGAGCTTCGCCTGGCTCAAGCCTGACTCTGTGTGAGTAGTACACTCTTGACTCGGGGTCTTCGGCCTCGTAGCGCGCCTGATCGTGGAGTTCTGCAGCCCCGTTGACGACATGGAAGGGACCAGTAAGTGGCTCAATCATCGGCGCGTTGTTTTCTTCGGCGGGGTCTTCCATTGGAAAGGCGGCTTCTTGCTCCGGCTCCATTCGGGCGGCGGCTTCTTCTTCGTTTTCGGCTGGAGCGGGGTGGTCTTCTGCGGCGTTGTTTTCGGCGGGAGCAGCTCGGTCGTCTGCGGCGGCGGCATCGTTAGCTTGATCCTGGTCTTCCCTGAAAACATGATTATTTAAAGAAACTCAAAGGATGAACTTACATGACGAGCTCAGCAAGATGCTGGAGCTGCAAGTCTTCACGATTAAGAAGCGCCCTCCATTCAGGTGAAAGCATCTCGCCTTCAAACCATTCGAATTCCTCGCCTTGTCCGTCCCTAGAAAATTCTCGTCTATATTCTTTTAAAATAAACAAACCTTATCGCAAGCTCATCTCTTAGCCGTCTCTCTTGTAGCCTAGTCCATCGCTGTCGAATTTGAGTCTCAAAAAGTTGAGGATTCTGCAGGATTGCGTCGATGATATCTCGGTCAACGCTGCTGATATTCTCGAGGTCGATGAGTGTATTCATATTTCAAAAAAGATTTATTTCCGTTTTCTGAAAATCATGACCAGAGGGGTGATTTATATCGCGTCGCAAAGGGCGCCATCATTCGAGCGCGGCGCGGCATTTCAAACGCCGCGCGCAAACATGGATAGTGATAATCTCACCAACTTGCTCAACCAAGATGGATCGTGATAATCTTACTCACTAGGCCCGAAATCGATATCAAATTTATAGCAATTGAAGATAGAAATGCTAACGGCAGTAAACGGACTATATAAGCCAGCAAGACTTGCATTGATCATCAAAATGACAATTCTTCGACTCTTCTTAGCTACTTTCTACAAAAAAGCCGGAAAAATCACTGCAACCATAACTTGTTATGATGAAAACGGGGTCAGAACAAGATTAAGAGGAGACGTATCGCCATCCGAGTCAATTCAACTTCTCGAAAGCCTCGGTCAAAACATCACTGTTGAAATCCTTGGCGAAAGCCCGATGAACGAATATGAAAAGAAAAACGGCTACCAGAGCTTCTACGACTTTCGAATTCTACCACGAAAGAGATTATCTGATGAAATGAACGATGCCAAGAGAATTAAAATTGAATAAAGAGTCAAAATTGAGTTTAAAAGTTTTATTAAATCTTTGGCAAGAAAAGTTGAGCAATAGAAAATCGAGCAGAAATTCAAAACGTAGTTGTATTTACAGGCTGATTGTGTCGTAGAACGTGTCCTAGAAAAATGTAAGTCGGTTAAAACTTTAAACTTACTAACTTCGTTTGGGATCATTGGGAGGGGAATGTCAACGTCGATTTGGTCAAACGCTGCCTAAAATCATTCAGATGCAAATGGTGGCGAAACTTACTTATTTGTTTCCCTGATCGGAGGGTCAGGCCTTGATAGTGGTAGGGGTTTTTTGGCGTCTCCTCGACGGCTTCAGCACTTTCCTCTCCGCTTCCACTGTCGTCTCCAGACGAACCGCTTGAGTCGGGTTGAAAGTCCTCGTCGTTGACGTCGTCATCGTCCGGCTAATCACGTTTAGAAAAGCTTATTAGGAATAGCTTACGTCGTTGACTTTGTAAGCCCGGCCACCACAGAGAGCGGCTAATTGGAGAAGGCGACGGAAGGCAGCAGTGCCTGATAATAATAAATTTTCTGGAAAAGATAATCTTACTTGAGCAAAAACGGTAAAGGATGTAGCAGATAAACCCTCCTTGGGATATCAAGATTGTAATTATTGCAAAATGGGCTTCGCTGAGGGTGATTTTGACCGACGATGATCCATTTTCAATTAAAACTGAATATTTGACAAGATGAAGCAGTGATAATCTTACTTTCCGCTTTTGCCGGGCTTGTTGTTGTTGGCTTGGTTGTTGGTGGCTGAGTTGTTGGCGGCTTCGTTGTTGCAAGGTCGACAGGAACTACAAGATAGAAAAAAACAAAATTCGCGCAAGTACCTTTATCATCTTGGATAACACGAAATCTATCGTCATAGATGGGCTGTGAGACGCTCAGAATTCGGCTAGTGATGGAAAAAAAGAGAGTTAATCGCAAAATATTCATTTTTTCAAGTGGCTCAATTTGAGTGGGAAATTTCTCCTTATATACTCGCTTTTCCTTTTCAAAATTCCATGATAAAAGGGAAAAAGGGAAAGAACATCTGGAAGGGATTAGTTTGGAAGAGGTTATTTGAAAATTTCACTGTTTCAAAATAATGAATCATCAAAATTCCATTCTATTTTTAGGTTCCAAGGATTACTTGGGAAATAAGTTCAGAGGGCGTAAGCCGCGACTCGTGCCGCCGACCAAGAATTAGCGCGAGAGAAATTCCATCGAGAAGTTACGTTTTATTTTTAGAAAGAACAGGTGGAAAGGATTAGGTGGGAAATGAGGTTCAGAGAACGAAAGCCGCGACTCGTGCCGCCGAATGGGTATTAACACCCTTGCTTTATCAGCAAATTCCATTGAGAAGATTCATTCTATTTTTAGCAAGACGGGATTAGGTGAGAAATAATGTTCAGGACAAGCCGCGAATCGATGAATTTACGCATCAGCAAATCTTGAAATTTTACTTAGTTGACAGTGGTCTCGTGCCGATTGTTTGCTGTATTCAATAAAGCGGAAAAAAACTTGAGGCAAAACTTAAGATAAAAACAAGCGGCGAGTATCCGATCAGGTGCTTTTATTATTCGAAAGTATTGGTTAACTACCAGAAATGAACTTCCAAAACACAAGTATCGTGTGTCTTTTCAGGTGGTCAAAAACGTTTTTTTAACCTTGACCGGGCTCTTAAAAACGCGTGACATTGGGTATATAAGCGGGACTGACCGGTTAAGCTCGCACAGACATGGGCGACATATTTTTGAGCTACCTTGAATATGATCTTTTTGAGTTTGAAACTCTTGCAAAAAGGATCCAAAGGGCCAGCGCCTCTCATTTTGGTCGCATAAAAATTCTACTACGTACACATTACCAGGAGATGACACCGAGAGAAAGGCGTCGAGTTGCCCGCATGATCCGTAAGTTATTTCATGCTGGAAAATTATTAAAGCGGCATAGGGAGAAAAGTTGAGGAGATTGAACGAACACTGACGCTAAGCCTTGACAAGCTCGACAATTTGTCTACTGATTTTGAAGACGCTCTTGAATCTGATCTCATCTAATCATCTGAACCTTTTTTTTCTTTGATATGTTCAGAATGAGATTTCATGTCTATCTTGATGAAATTGATCCATTTTGGCTCATGTGCGCGGCTCGCTATCTTTTCATTACGCCCGAATGCGTTTTCGGCCCCGATTACCGGCGAAATATTGCCTGTGTCAATCTATTAAAAAATTTTTATACAGTCTACTGCGCGAACGGGTTTTTACCGTCAGACTGTGAAAAAATCTTTTCTATGACTTTTTCGAGAATTGAAATTGACAGGCGTACCCAAGAAATAATTCCAAAAGAAATTCTTGTCATGAGCTGCAGAACCATTTTTTATGAAAAAAATAATGGGCGAATCTATTACCATTCGACTGATTGCAAGTCTGTTCTGCATAAATTGAAGCAATATTCGCGTCTTTCTGGGCCAGAGCTTTACTGTTTTTGGGTGACTAGTCTTTCGGCGTATTTGAATAGACCAGCTTGCTCTGTAACTGAGGCCAACATCCATTCTGTCTCGAAATTCATAGACCGCGGCATCGAAGTCTATAGCTTTACAGACGGCACGCTCACCTTTGAGTTTGGTAGCTATCTTGAAAAAATCGAAACCCCGCTCCGCATCATCAAACCTGATATCAAGAGTATTGCTGAGCCTTGTCTCGTGATCTACAACGACCAGATTGTCGAAACAGCCATTAAAAAGGTGAACATAGTAAAAACGTCTTTGACTAAAAATAAGCCTGCTACAACTGATTCTGGTCTCGGCTTTCCGTTGGACGCAATGATGGAGCAGTTTTTCCTGGAAAATTAATCTTTACGTGCATTCTCTCTTACATGGTTTATTCCTGCATATTCATATTATTTTTTTTGAGTTTTTTATTCCATCCCTTTGATCGTCTTTTTTTTTGTTTATCTTCTTTCAAAAGCAGTTTAAATGGTGTACATGGTTTGAATAAAACATTTAGATAATGCGCTATATTTAGGGTTCGCGCCCAAAAATCAAGTGCCCGAAATACTTATTGTATCTGTCTAAATTTCAGATATATTATAGATAAGGGCATTCAAAGAATATATTCTTTCAAAATTTTTCTAAATATAAGAGGGTTGAAGAGAAAATGAGCCCCAAAATTGGCGAAAAATGGGTTGAGCATGTTAGTCAGCCCAAAATTAAAAATTTCAAAAACGGGGATGATCAGTAGAATCTTCTGATCTTTATTTGATAAAAAAATTTTGGGAAACATCTACGGTTTCGCTAGAAATTAGAAAAAACCGCCTTTTTTGGCAATATTTTTCTGTTACGTGATCATGCGCGCGCACGCGTAACAGCGCGTGATACGGGGTGGCAACGCAAAATTCCAATCAATTTTGCCAGAATATTTTCATCCTTCGGTTTTAACAAAATAAATGAAAAAAGAATTATTTCGTTGAAATAATCAAATCGTAAATAAACTCATGAGTAATATAAATTTATAATTTTAATAATAAAAAACTTCAAAAAGTCGTTTTAAAAACCATAATGATGAATAAAAACGGGTCAATAGATATAAATTAAGGAGAGGGAGTGGGTGGGGATGGGGACAGGACTGAGATTGAAACACAGCTGCCTCTCTCAAGCCCATTTAAAATTAAAAGCCAGGGACGGGGCTGAGACGGCCCGAAGGGCCGTCAAGCCCATTTAAAATTAAAAGCCAGGGACGGGGCTGAGACGGCCCGAAGGGCCGTCAAGCCCATTTAAAATTAAAAGCCAGGGACGGGGCTGAGACGGCCCGAAGGGCCGTCAAGCCCATTTAAAATTAAAAGCCAGGGACGGGGCTGAGACGGCCCGAAGGGCCGTCAAGCCCATTTAAAATTAAAAGCCAGGGACGGGGCTGAGACGGCCCGAAGGGCCGTCAAGCCCATTTAAAATTAAAAGCCAGGGACGGGGCTGAGACGGCCCGAAGGGCCGTCAAGCCCATTTAAAATTAAAAGCCAGGGACGGGGCTGAGACGGCCCGAAGGGCCGTCAAGCCCATTTAAAATTAAAAGCCAGGGACGGGGCTGAGACGGCCCGAAGGGCCGTCAAGCCCATTTAAAATTAAAAGCCAGGGACGGGGCTGAGACGGCCCGAAGGGCCGTCAAGCCCATTTAAAATTAAAAGCCAGGGACGGGGCTGAGACGGCCCGAAGGGCCGTCAAGCCCATTTAAAATTAAAAGCCAGGGACGGGGCTGAGACGGCCCGAAGGGCCGTCAAGCCCATTTAAAATTAAAAGCCAGGGACGGGGCTGAGACGGCCCGAAGGGCCGTCAAGCCCATTTAAAATTAAAAGCCAGGGACGGGGCTGAGACGGCCCGAAGGGCCGTCAAGCCCATTTAAAATTAAAAGCCAGGGACGGGGCTGAGACGGCCCGAAGGGCCGTCAAGCCCATTTAAAATTAAAAGCCAGGGACGGGGCTGAGACGGCCCGAAGGGCCGTCAAGCCCATTTAAAATTAAAAGCCAGGGACGGGGCTGAGACGGCCCGAAGGGCCGTCAAGCCCATTTAAAATTAAAAGCCAGGGACGGGGCTGAGACGGCCCGAAGGGCCGTCAAGCCCATTTAAAATTAAAAGCCAGGGACGGGGCTGAGACGGCCCGAAGGGCCGTCAAGCCCATTTAAAATTAAAAGCCAGGGACGGGGCTGAGACGGCCCGAAGGGCCGTCAAGCCCATTTAAAATTAAAAGCCAGGGACGGGGCTGAGACGGCCCGAAGGGCCGTCAAGCCCATTTAAAATTAAAAGCCAGGGACGGGGCTGAGACGGCCCGAAGGGCCGTCAAGCCCATTTAAAATTAAAAGCCAGGGACGGGGCTGAGACGGCCCGAAGGGCCGTCAAGCCCATTTAAAATTAAAAGCCAGGGACGGGGCTGAGACGGCCCGAAGGGCCGTCAAGCCCATTTAAAATTAAAAGCCAGGGACGGGGCTGAGACGGCCCGAAGGGCCGTCAAGCCCATTTAAAATTAAAAGCCAGGGACGGGGCTGAGACGGCCCGAAGGGCCGTCAAGCCCATTTAAAATTAAAAGCCAGGGACGGGGCTGAGACGGCCCGAAGGGCCGTCAAGCCCATTTAAAATTAAAAGCCAGGGACGGGGCTGAGACGGCCCGAAGGGCCGTCAAGCCCATTTAAAATTAAAAGCCAGGGACGGGGCTGAGACGGCCCGAAGGGCCGTCAAGCCCATTTAAAATTAAAAGCCAGGGACGGGGCTGAGACGGCCCGAAGGGCCGTCAAGCCCATTTAAAATTAAAAGCCAGGGACGGGGCTGAGACGGCCCGAAGGGCCGTCAAGCCCATTTAAAATTAAAAGCCAGGGACGGGGCTGAGACGGCCCGAAGGGCCGTCAAGCCCATTTAAAATTAAAAGCCAGGGACGGGGCTGAGACGGCCCGAAGGGCCGTCAAGCCCATTTAAAATTAAAAGCCAGGGACGGGGCTGAGACGGCCCGAAGGGCCGTCAAGCCCATTTAAAATTAAAAGCCAGGGACGGGGCTGAGACGGCCCGAAGGGCCGTCAAGCCCATTTAAAATTAAAAGCCAGGGACGGGGCTGAGACGGCCCGAAGGGCCGTCAAGCCCATTTAAAATTAAAAGCCAGGGACGGGGCTGAGACGGCCCGAAGGGCCGTCAAGCCCATTTAAAATTAAAAGCCAGGGACGGGGCTGAGACGGCCCGAAGGGCCGTCAAGCCCATTTAAAATTAAAAGCCAGGGACGGGGCTGAGACGGCCCGAAGGGCCGTCAAGCCCATTTAAAATTAAAAGCCAGGGACGGGGCTGAGACGGCCCGAAGGGCCGTCAAGCCCATTTAAAATTAAAAGCCAGGGACGGGGCTGAGACGGCCCGAAGGGCCGTCAAGCCCATTTAAAATTAAAAGCCAGGGACGGGGCTGAGACGGCCCGAAGGGCCGTCAAGCCCATTTAAAATTAAAAGCCAGGGACGGGGCTGAGACGGCCCGAAGGGCCGTCAAGCCCATTTAAAATTAAAAGCCAGGGACGGGGCTGAGACGGCCCGAAGGGCCGTCAAGCCCATTTAAAATTAAAAGCCAGGGACGGGGCTGAGACGGCCCGAAGGGCCGTCAAGCCCATTTAAAATTAAAAGCCAGGGACGGGGCTGAGTATTTTTCTATTTTTGTTTATAAGAAAATATTTAAAAAACCTTTAATAGAAAATAGAAAATGTTTTATTTGAAAAAAATATTTAATAATTTTTAGTTTTATATTTTTTAGATTTATATTTTTAATATTAATTGACTTTTTAAAAATCTTTCTTTGAAAAGAGAGAATTTCTTTGAAATGAAAGAAAATCGGATTTCGCGGCGTTCACCCTAGCCGCGTCAGAGAAATGCCTGAGGGCGAACGCCGCGCTGTGCGACGCGCGCCGCGCAAAGATGGTCAAAAATAGACCTTCAATTGTCAATTACAGGATGTTAGTCATCTGTTTCCCATAATTTTTGAATGGAATATTGTTCTTCTTTATTGAAATTTTATATAGATCTAAAAAAATTCTGGGAAACTTTTGACTAACATGGTTTTTTAACATTAATTTCCCTATATCTCTTCAACCCTTTAATTTTTTTTTCTCGAAAATATGTTTTTTAGATCATCAAACAGGTTTATTCTACCTGTAGAAATTTGAAAACAATTCCATTTGTCTATCAGAAGATAGTTTTTTTGGGCGCGAACCCTAGCTATATTCTAAATCGTGAAAGAGATGCAGGGTACAATCCTTTTCTTTTAATGGCGTATATAATCGGATTTGGTTTCGACCCGGAACCTTACTTTGGGAGAAGAAAAGATCGGCGAAAACTTCTTTATCTCACAGAATTCCACGATCAGCATGTTCATCTTACCATCAAAGAAATCGAACATTATTTCGTTGTCAATTTTTGCTCTATCGATTACGATATTTATAACCGGAAATATCAGCCAGACAACTTCTTCCTTATCAGTGAAAGAACCGTATTTTTCCAAATTGAAAATGGCAACATTTGGTTCCATTGGATCGACGGATTCACACTGCTCCAGGCACTCGAGAAAAAACGTTGCATAAATTGCCCAAGTGATTTGCGTAAGTTATAAAAAATGGACTAGGAATAAGCATTTTTTTAAGTTTCAAAATACGCTCAATCGAGGAGTTCTTTAAAGTACCAGACTTTATGACACTCCGTTATCGAGATCTCAAACGACTCAGTGTTGCGTTACAAAAAGACATCGAACTTTACGTCCTTCATGACTCACCCAACATAAGGCTCTTCCATGCCAAAAAGAAAAAATTCAAAAACGCGCCTCTTCGTCTCTTGGTTGATGACGGTGAGAAAAACATGGACACTGTCATATGGCCGATTCTGATAATCCACAATGAAAGAGCAATACCAAACGATCGTGTGTGCCCAAATCCAGGGTGTTACTATAGAACCCATCTTACATTCAATTTTGAGAGACACTTCAAAATCTGTAGTCAGGCAAAAACACCGATAACCTCAAAGCAAACTGCGTACGGGCAACGAACCGACATCATTTGGAAGCTTGTTGAAGAAGCATATCTTCCTAAAGAAGCACTGAATTTTCGCAAAACAAAATTTGGTAAAGATTGTTTTTGTTAAAAATAATAATTTTTAAGTCTGCTATGATATTGAAACCTTTGAAAAAGCAATGCGGGAATCAACAGATTGTACAGTTGTCCACGCATCTCACCAGCTGCTGAGTATTGGTATTGGATCAAATTTTGGATACGAGTCTGTGATTGTAAGGGAAGATGACACTCCGGGAGCAGCGAAAAAAATGGTCAATCTCTTTGTGCAAAAATTGAAGATGGCGGTGGAATCTGCAGATTGTTTTCCAGAATATTTCTATCGCGCGATTGTAACACTAGAAACTGAAAAGCTTCTAAAAGACGACAAGATTGAAAAATCCCGATTGTCTGCTCTTCTTCGAAAACTCAAACAATACATGAAGATTGACGTTTTTGGCTTCAATTCAGCGAAATTTGATTTACCTGTATTGGTGCCCTACCTGTTTCCCGCTCTTCAGGCAGAGTTTGGGAAGTTTAACGTCATCAAAAAGGGCGCAAGATATTTTCTCATCGAAACATCGTGCTGTAATTTCAAAGATGTGCTCAACTTTACGACTCCGATCAAACTGGCAAAGTATCTGAAGCAAAATGGTGTCGAAGAAGAAAAAGGAATTTGGCCATACAATCTGTACAACTCGATCGAAGAACTGAAAGCTGCAGACATGTTTCCAACTCACGATAAATTCTATTCCGATTTGAAGAAAGCCAACATCCCCCTTGAGCTTTATGAGGAGAATTTGAAGATGTTCACCGACTTTAAACGAGAAAATTCATCCTATAACATGCGCGATTGGCTCAAAAGATACAATACCCTGGATGTTACTCCTCTTGCAAAAGCAATCGACAATTCTTTCAAAAACTTTCAAAAAGTTTTTGGAATGGATCCGGCCGTCTCCTTGAGCTTACCCGGTTTTGCTCAAAATTGCCTTTTCTCCCTCTACTCTGAAGATGCTGCACTATCACGTAAGTAAAATGATCCTTTTCTGTGGTTTAATATCATTTAGACTCATTTCATCAGAAGAATGACGAAATAAGAACACTTTTTCGAAACAATATTGTTGGTGGACTGGTCAATGTTTTTTCTCGGTAAATCGCTTTTAGTTATCCAAACTTATCGTTTTTTAGCTATACTGAACTTGGTGATGAAGAAGCTCCTCACAATGCGAAATTCGCCCAGAATGGAGAGCGTTTCTCCAATATATCGTTTCTGGATTTTAACGCTCTCTATCTCTGGGCGGAAAATCAAAAGCTACCGACCACCCAGGGTATTCTTTGGGAGAAGAAATCAAACAATTTTGTCAAAAATATAATGACAAATGGAAACTCATTCGTTGCTCTTCAATGGCTTCTCTTTGCCGAAGAAAATGGTAAGAAATGGTATCATGAACATAACCTTATATCTTTTAAGACCCAAATCTGACTGACAAAAATGGTAACAGGATTCGCCTTCAGCATCAGTATTTCCGAGGGGAGCATTCAGAAGAGGGTCGCAAGGTCGACGGTTTTGCGATTGTCGATGGTGTCAAAGTATTTTGGGAGTTTCTTGGATGCAAATTTCACAAGGACTGCCCTCGGTGTCGCCCAAACGAGACAGATGAAGCTTGGGAAAGAAAAAAGGCATTCTTGGAGTCACGTGGTAAAGTCATCTTCATCCACGAATGTAAATGGAGAACAATTGCGCGCAGCGTCAAATGGAAATCAAAATACCTACCACTTATCGAAAAAAAAACAGGAACTGAAGAGCAAATTCTGGCAGGAATCAAGGATGGCTCGCTTTACGGCTTCATTGTCGCTGACGTTCGATGTCCCCTTCCAATCTTCGAAAAATTCAAAAATCTAAATTTTCCTCCGGTTATACAGCGACTTCAAATGACACCAGAAATGCTCTCCCCATACATGAAATCTCGAGTCGAGAGAGAGAAAACAACACTAAGAGAAACCGTCGTGCAAACGTTCAATGGTGATGGACTGTTGATGTTGACAGAGACCGCAAAGTTTTACATGGACATTGGTCTCGAAGTAGGCAACATAACAAAATTTATTCAATACCGTGGAGAAAAGATGCTATCTAAATTCGTCAGTAGAATTACAGAAGGTAGAATTAAGGCAATTCTGGATAAAGAAAATGAGCTCGGACTTGTTTACAAGACAGTTGGTAATAGTTCCTACGGCAAGCTTGGACAAAAGGTTAAATCTATTTGTTCGACAGTAAATAACTCTATTAAGGTTGGGCAGCCAACAAACGTTTATGGTGACACGAGATTTTTGACAGAACAGTCAAGAAAAAAAACTTTCAAGTATTTTACCCCGCTTGAGATGGAAGACGGTGACTGTGACTATTACGAAATCACTCGAAATTCAACCAAGGTCACGGACAATAAGCCTTTACCAATGTGCGTTGCAATCCTTCAGCACAGCAAACTTCTATTCTTACGATTCATCTATGATGTTGTGTTCGAGTTTTTTGAGCCCGGATCCTACAAACTCTGCTACTGCGACACTGACAGCATCGCAATAGGTAAGCACTCACTTCATATAAAAACTTATTTATTTTAAGCGACAACTCGCTCAGCAAAGTCTGGCCGGACAACGAGACTCGGAAAAAGCGAAGATACATTCTTCCCCATCGTAAAAGAGGGTCGATTAGAAGAGTTCAAAAAGGTTTGGACAAAGTGGTTCGTTCTTGACGATACCACTCGCACTGAAAAAACACCTGGGTTACTAAAGGTCGAGTGGGAGACTTCAGTGGGGTCGCTTGTGGCGCTGACATGCAAGACATATCAGTGTGAGGGGAAGGACAACAAGCCTGAAGAAGTGATCAAGCGATCGACAAAGGGGACACCACATTCTCATTCTATCGAGCAAACAACATTTAAACGCGCTTTGAAAGATGAGCTTGCTGAAAGAGACAATCAAGTTGATATAAGTCGCCTTGGCCTTAGAAATCATAAAATGCAGCGTCTAACTGTCACAAAAAAAATGCTCAGTTCAATTTTCTATAAAATGCAGCTTGAATCTGACGGTATCACTTCGCGACCTTTGCAAATAAACGGTGTTTATCTTTAATCATCATTTTCCTTTTTTTAGAATGCTTTTTGATTTTATGGAGCGCGATGAGCTTCTTTCGATCCTTGATAAGTTTGGCGGCAAGCTTGATTATCTGGACGCAACTGAGGAACAATTCTTAAGGGAGAAAAATCTTTTAAGATTTCAAAGAAATCACATTATATTTCCGAAAAACCGTTCTCGAAAGACACGAGCAGAAAATATCACAATTATTACAACTCTTGGTGGAGAATTTGACCTTCAAGTATTCATTCGCGAAATCTTGGATAGCCTTTCCTCGCCATTTCATATAATGATTGATTTTGGAGTGCTCCTGTTCCACCCGACTAGCCACGAATTCCGCTATATGTGGGCTGAGCGATATACAGCGCTTCCTTTACCACCAAGAATATCATCTGATGAAGAACGAGATAATTTTTTTAATTCTTTTATTTCAATGGACATAAGCTCAACAGTTTTAGAGGCGCATGCCAGTCAATCTCATTTTGACAAGAGTGGCTTCTGTTTTCGGAAATTTCTGACATGCACTGTTTTCCTCTCCAAAATTCCAGATTTCTAAAGCAGCTCCTTTGTCACGTTCCCGAATTCATCCAATGTCAACTTCGTCATCACACTCGTAAAAACAACTTAATTTTTGTTAATCATTTTTTATCTGCATGACACTTACCTAAACTAAGATTTTCTGTAACATCAGTTTCAAAATCAATAACAAAACTTATCCAACCATTTGAATCTTCTAATTCTCCCTGAAACTCGTGTGAAAATAAAAGCGCTTTCTTGAAATCAAAAATTGTGTCAATCGCAGGTGATGAAACATCATAGATATTGCAAAGTATGTCCTGATATTTAAGATAGGGTTCCAAAGGGAATTCAGACGAAATTGACTTAAAACATTTTAGATAGGATAAAAGAACTCGATATTTACCATAGGATATCCATGACAAGACTTCCCATTGAGCAAAATATCAAATGTTTTCACATTGTTTTGTAGGAAAGAGATAGTCTCGGAAGAGTTGCTTCCGAGCAGCAATGGCGTCTTTGTTATTCCTGCAAAAAGATAAAGTGGAGTGTTCCCTCCAACAAGATTTTCTAATCGGACGCGGCGATCATGTTGAGGAATAGATCTTATTTTGGTTGTGAGATCATCGTACTTGTAGGTGATTGTGTTTCTGTTTGAGATGTGATCACGCAAATCTTTACTCGAAACATATTCCACTTTTGCAAAGCAGTCTTTTAGCTCAAAGACACCCTCAATGTCTGGGTTCTCGTCCTTGATTTTGATTGTCGAAAACAATGCTTCCTGACGTGCAAAGGACAAAGCCATTTCCACATTAGGTGGAAGCGGCTTGTTATCCATGAGAAATCCGTCAGTAGGAATCATCATCAGCTGGTAGACATATTTACCATCCTTAAGGATAGTTCCTGATCTGCGGGTATTGACTAGATTTTGCTGATTTGTAGAAGTCAATTCACCATAATTGAAGTCATCAAAATATCCTTCTGTCCGAAAAAATGATTCCATATAGTTTTTCGTAAAATTTACTTTCTTGAAAAGCCAATCTTTCAAGTAGTAATCGATCTGAGTGTTTGGAGTTATTGGTTGACTTTGCAACTCAATTTTAAGTGCTTTAAACTGCTTTGGCGCAAAACCGTTTTCAACAACATACTTTGCATCGACTTCGATGTTGAAAAAAATTTGAATATTATTTTTAACAAGGCAAAGGTTCGGGTCAGCTTCAAAAACGAATTCGAGCTTATCGTTGTTGTTTACTCGAGGATAATGTTTTTTGATCAGTTTTTTATCTGGAACACTCATTTTTGAAAAATAAAATCATTCACTCCTTTTTATATTCATTGAGAATGCCCTAAAGGGCTCAAAATAATTTGCCGATATCAAACAATAAAAATCACTTCAAATACCTAAGAGCCATTTTATTCCCCATAATTTGGTGACATGATGAAAAAACTGTATGCAGTGAGAATGCAGGTTGATGAGGACGCAAAATTATCAGAAGAAGATAAATCGATAGAGTAGATGGTATAGTCTTTGTGAACGCTCTTGGCGTCGAGAATAAGATAATCACCAGTCTCAAGGTAAACGACTGCCGTGTACTCGTTCATGATTGAAAATTCACACTGAAAGCAGGGTATCGCAGGTGCGTAGGGCGAGTTCTCCTGCACGACAGGAAGTGTTTTCCATTCAAGTTTAGACGCATAACTTTGCTCGGGTGTATTTGTAGGCGCTCGAAAAATATGTGGATCCATAGTGCTATGGTTTTTGAACGAAAATTCGCTCGATGCTATTTCACTGAAAAAGCTCTGTGATTTTTCTGCTTTCTTATTTTTTGAAAACGCGTTTTTCACTTTCTTCATCATTTTGTGATTTGTAACAAAAAGGCTTGCTTATATGCGGGTAAAATAGCTCGGGGTGATTTTATTTCAAAAATAATAGAAAAATAAAGACAGTTATTGCAAGTCCCAAATCGATGTATCTCTTTGGCTTGAGAAAGGTTTTTTGAACATCGAGAAATTGCTTCATCCCTTTTTCTTTTACCAACATGAGATACTTGTTCATGAGCCGATCAACAAGGATAATTTTCATCTTTAATTGAAGTTTTTTCATTGATGATTCATCAATTACTTGAGAAGCTGTATTCATGACGAGAACAGTTGCGCATAGAACAGCTTGCAAATTTTTGAAAGACGCTTCTTCACACGCAAGTTTCTCAAGTATATCTAGACAAACATAAGTTCATCTTGCCCTATTTACCTACCTTCATACGTAAAAGAAAACCAAACTGCGGATTCAATTGTAGTAACACGTCTTCGATATGCATCAAGAAGTCTCTTCCTATTGACATCCATGACGGATAAGTTCTGGTTGGAAAGTTGGTGAGTTTGCTCAATTGTTTGATAGGCCTCTTGGCTAGTTTGGACTAAATTTTCCGAGAGAAGAAGATTCGCAACATCAACGAAAAAATTTGCTTCGCTGCACATTTTGACGATTTTTCGCAGGACGCTTGGCTTAAATGCAAAACAAAAAAAGCCCGAGGCAAAAGAGGACAGTTTCAATAAAAGACACATTACTCAGTATTTTTTTATTTATTGTCGCGAACACACCAATTTTTAGAAAGGAAATGGGTAAAGAGCACAGAAATCATTTATGTCGCTTCTTTTTGGATTTTTTGTGTTTTTTCTTGACAGTGTTCTTCGATATCGGTTGCTTATTCTTTGAATCTTTTTTTCCCCAGAATTTTTCTCGATTTCGAAGCGATCGCGAGATTGCGGCCATTTGTGTCGATTTTAAGGTTGATATAGGCAAAATCTGGCGGAATTGAAATTTCGCCACGGAGTTCGATGGCGAGTTTTGCTTTTGATAGGTCATCAACGTGAAGCTCATATTTATTTACAATTTGAGCCTGATAATTGTAACAAGTAACCCCCGAGGGGATTAAAAAATTCGAAAGAACATGTTTTTTAATCGAGTCTTCAATATAGAAAGCCACGTAAATTCCAGACGGGTTCGTACTCAAATAGAGGCCACTTTCAAAAAGGGATACTGTCATTGTTAGAAGATCACCAGGGCGAAATTTTGGAAGGGCGAATTCAAAATTTTTTGCTGTTGTAAGATTCAAAATCGTCGGCGATTTTACGAAGCTCATATAAGTAATGTGAGCCGGAGACTTCTTTGCCACCTAAGCTGACGAGTTTATACCAAACAACTCCCGCCTTTTGCTTATGGGACTTGATTTTGTAGACGTCCGTCGACCAGTTCTGCTTGTATCCCTTGTCAAAAAGACTCTTTTTTCTCAAAATTCGAACAATGTTTCCTTTCTTGAGTTTTGGCTCGACTACAAGATCAATGTCAGGATAGAGCTTTTTAAAGATTTTTTCGGTATCTTCGTAGGTTACACGCTCAGGGGCCATTCCAATTGAACGATGAGGCGTTGAATTATATCCAGCTGCGACGTCATCAATAATATCAAGCCATTTTATTGTTTTATTTGTCGTCATGTATTTTTCAATTTTTGTTTTTAAAGTCCGATTCACACGTTCAACCATTGAAGCTTTGATTTTCGTAAGAATACTGTAATGGTGGATATTAAATTGGTCGAGTATTTTACGCGTCGGAGCATTATAAAATTCTTTTCCTTCATCCGTTATTAAGGTGTTTGGCAGTTCATCAAGGCCTGACAGTATCTCCTCGACAGCTTTACTCACTTGAGCTCCACTTTTTTTCTTTAATGGCCTAACCCAGATAAATTTTGAGAAACAGTCAATCATGACTAGAATGTATACAAAATTCCTGTTTGCATATTTCATCTTTGGACTTCTTGTATACTCGATTAAATCAGCCATAAATATCTGACGCGGATGATTGACGATTATTCGCCGTCTCGGAAATTTCTTTTTGACGATTCTTCCATGTTTACTATTTGCTTCATCAGCTTGCAAAAAATCCTTAATTTTGCTCGAATACGCCGGTTTGCTTTTAACTCTCCGGTAAATTGACTCAATGTCATTGTCAATATCTGCTTGCGTGCCGACATTTATACCGGCAGGTTTTGCATATTTACGGAGGTTAACCATTTGATGAAATAAAAATTGATCTGCGACTTTTATGTTTCCATGATAAATAAACACCCGGGGTGATTTTGGATTCATTTATTTTCGCCAGTTTAATTTTCTAGATTTTCGTTTTTTTGAACGTTCGTCTTCGTCAGATGACGATGACGTGTATGATGACGTCTCTTGTTCTGATGAGCTTGATTCTGATGATGAGAACTTCCGTTTCCTCGGAACTGATTTGACATTTTCTTTTTTTGCCACTTTTTCTTCTTTTTTGAGAGATTTTTTGATTTCATTGTCGCTTTTTACTGTCGCTGTAAAGGTTGGTAATTTTGTTGTGTATTTCTCTTGGATTTCGAAAAATCTTCGGAAATCGTTCTCGCTGATAATGTAGGACTTCATGCCGGAAACTGACCAGCACACTGGATAAGTCGCCATTATATCCGTAAACATACGATAATTTGATCGATGCGCCTTCGGCGATAAGTTGATAAGAAAGTAGGGATACTTATCATATTTTGAATGCTCTTCTGCTTGTTTGTAAGCTTGGGCGAGCCCAAGAGAGCGACAGACTCGAAGGTTGATTGACGTGTCCAGACAATTCCGCAGAAGCACCTGCATGTTACAGCTGTTTCTTATGTCTCGAGCATAACGTCCCTGTGAATAACTATTTTGAGTCATTATCATAACACTCAAGTTTCGTTTACCACTGGTTACGCGAAATAAATGATCAATAGCCTCCGAATTAACGGCTTTATCGTAGAGATCGTCCAATACAATAAGCGAGTGACAGTCAAGATCGTCAATGTCGTCTTGATCAGGTAGACCTTGCGCAAAATGAATGGGAATGTTGATTCTATCGGATTGATCCCACGTTATCGGTTTTTCCTTGAGAAATCTCGGATAGTAGTAAACAATTTGTGAAGGGATTCTTTCGAAGAGATGGAAATTTTCACAAAGCAGACCGGCAATATAAGTTTTCCCAGATTGCGAGGATCCTGAGAAAATGCTTCGAAACGGATAAGGCAATCGGTAGTCCTCGGCAATGTCTCCCGAGATTGAAAAACTCATTGCGATAACGGCTTCTTTTGCTGTTGTAATTGAAGAAGCTTCGAAAAGAAATTAAGAACAAGAATGCCAAGAATGATGTAAAGAGAAGTGTTTTGCTTTGAAATATTTTTTTTAATGCAAGAAATGATATCTTCGTCGAGTTTCATTTGATTTTATTTTGAGATACAGGTGATTTTATAGAGAAAAAATTGTCCTGCGGCGTTTTGTAATTGAAACTATAAAATTTATCAGTTTTCATCATGAAACTTTAAACTTACTTTCTTCTCAGTATTCTTTTCGGAGACGAATCATTTTTGTGAAGTTTTTCAATTGATGAACTAAAAAAGATATTTTTTTTTACTTGTTTTGGCTTCATTACCGATAGCTCGGTCCGCACGATTTCTTGATGAGTGACGAACAATGCCATTGACGGAAGTCATTGGAAGTTTTTTCAACATGAACTTCGACAGGCATCTTACACATGATAGGAGCTCATCATCACAACCAAATACAAACTGACACTTCCAGCAATAAAAGTATTTCATATCTAAAAGGTAAGAAATAAGCCTCAGTATTGTGGTTAGATCTGTGTTGAGCGTTTTCTGGTTCCATTATCGCGACGGAGCCTTATTTATACAAATAGGATTCATGTAAAATTAAATACTATTAGGACGATGGAAAGATATTTCTGCGACACATTCCACATGTTTTGTTGCGATGATCGGTGACGTATCTCTCAAAGCAATTCTTGTGAAGTTCGTGACCACACTCTGGCCTGATTGCTTTTTGCCCGACTAAATTTGTTTATTTTACATATTTGAAATTATTGACGGCTTACTTTCAATATTTTCGATACATATGTAGCATTTGCTCGGTTCTCCTTCCCGTTTTCCGAATTCAACCGGGCCACTGAGCTCGAGAATCTGCATCTCATTCGTTTGATAAATTGCCTGATTTTCTCGTTGACTGGTAAGCTCGACAAAGCCTTCAATATTCCCAATATGTGTTCTGCTTAGACGACCTGCTATGAAACACATCGGACAGGAAATGGCATCGTTCGAGAGTTCCCAAAAAATTGAGCATTCCCAGCAGAAAAAAATAGACATGTCTTAATAATGATAAAAAAGAGATGATTTGATGGTTTAAAGTTTTCGAAAGACAGGATAGGTAAAATGGTTCACGGAAGAGGTTTTTCGTTCTTTTACTTAATTTCATTCAAACTTATTCAAAGAAATAAAAAGGTACCGTTTTCACCAAAACATATTTTCACGGCACATCCCACAAGAAGAGTGGTAATTGATGTATTTGTAGAAGCACGATGCGTGAACATGATGACCACATTCAGGTCGAACGGCTTTTTCTCCAACTTATTTTTTATTTTTATGAATCAATAATTTTTACATACACTCGATTTCTTCAATGCAAATATAGCATGTGTCGATTTCACCCTCTGTTTTCATGAATTCGATAGGTCCTTTCAGAGTGGGATTTTCCTCAAATTCGTAAATGATCTCTCTCTCAATTTCTTGTTGATTTTCAGCTGGAGCCTGATAATTGCCTTCAACAATTGCAGTTGCTTGATCAGCGTAAACGATTTCTGTCTCATTAACTTGTTGATTTTCATTTGGGGCTTGATAATTGCCTTCAATAATTGCAATTAGTGTGTCTGGAGAGGAATGATCAGCGTTACATTGCGGACAAATTGAGCTTTCTTGAAGCTCAATAAAAATTATACAATTCCAGCAGTAGAAAATCATTTCTAGAGATTTGGCCGAGGCTTACTTGCTTATATACGCGTGCTTAC
This sequence comes from Oikopleura dioica, assembly GCF_907165135.1. Classification (NCBI taxonomy): domain Eukaryota; kingdom Metazoa; phylum Chordata; class Appendicularia; order Copelata; family Oikopleuridae; genus Oikopleura; species Oikopleura dioica. Next base: position 2,372,641 of record NC_137295.1, read on the forward strand.
AAGCCGTGAAGTTTTCTCATTTTTCGAAGATTGTTATCAGATATTTATTCTTGCTTGAACACGTGATGAACGGAAACCAATTAGTGAACGGAAACGACACGTGCCTAGCCCTTGACCATCTGGTACCGTGAACTTGTCGGGCCAGGTGACCAGCTGGTCTCGGGCACTTAGGCCACTTAATATTTCGCTACTCGCGATATTACTACTATCTCTCTCTGTATATCTTCATATTGTCATAAAGAGTAGATCAAACTGTATAGTTTTGAAATTGTATTTTATTCCATTTTTGTGTTTTGTTTTTCAGGCTAACATAAAGTTACTAAAATCTAAGAGGGTGCATCGTTTATAAAGGGCACATTTTCACGGCAAGGTTTTTCCGCGCCCATCCCGATCCATCGAGCTGTAATTGTATGTATTCTAGTGTTGTAGCGTACCAGCTCTCGGATCAGGATGGACTTGGATTACAGGGCTAGGGTCGGACCCCTTACTAAGGTTTCCTTAGTTACTAAGGGTAAGGGTTTTGAAATTGATGAAAATCAAGAAAGGCCTAAGGAAGGACTAAGGGCCTTCCTTACTAAGGCCTTAGTAACCTTAGTAAGGATCTGATTAAGTGCGATTCGAAAAAATGTTCTTATTGATAAAAATTGCAATAATTTAAGTTTATTTGGTATTTTTTGCTGTCAGTAAGTTAACAAGAGACATTTTTATCAAATTCCTTCACAACTCGTCCTTAATTCCCTTCCTTACTAAGGCTTTTGTAAGGGTTTTTTTGATAAAAGCGTTCTCAAAATGCTTAGGCCGTCAAAAAAATCCTTTTTATAATCCTTAGTAAGGAAAGGGATTAAGGAAAAATCGCTAAGGATTGAAGATCCTTACTAAGGATCTCTGAAAAATCAGAAAGGAACTATGGTAAGGATTTTTTTCCGCCGAAATCCGAAAAAGGGTAAGGAAAATATCCATACCTTACTAAGGAAAGGACCCTTAGTAAGCAAAAAATTAAGGAAGGAAGTCCGACCCTAGTTACAGGGGCTATTTACAGTCAATTCATAGTTATGTACCATAACATTTGATCTCGAAAGAAGAGGTTATACCGATTGTGTAAGACGGCTCTGGCGGCAGTAAGGCTACCTTGGCTGCGATTCTTGACGGACAGGGTGGACAAAGAAACAACCTACAGATTTCCGAACGGCCGAGTCCATTCATTTAAATTTTCTCTCAGGTCTTCATTTCATAGTTCTCTGAATAATTGCATCTTTAACTTAACGTAAAATTGTAAATATACAGTAGTTCTCTCATTTCTCTCGTTCAGACAATCGGCGCGGCCGCTGACTGGCTGAGGATGCCCCCTCCTGACAAAATCAGCCAATCAGCGCGCCATTTTCAAATTTTTGAAAGTTACGTGCGAGTTTTCTCTCTGCAAAACAATCTGTATGCTTATAACGGTTGGCCATAAATAATTGAAATTTGTCGAACCACATAACCGCCGCAGTGGAATCCTCAATCTTTTTATATTCTGAAGTTCGTAAAATCCGATGGTCACTTCTTGTTTATTTATGTTTTTGTTTGTTTTTTTTTTGTTAACATATGTTTATTTATATTTATGTTTATTTATTTGTTTATAAATTGTTTACATTATCTTAAGCATTATACAAGATTACAATAGTTCCCGCTGAATTGGGACGGTCCTAATAGCGGCCCCCGTACCAATTTGGCGGGCACTCTCGCCAGCCGCCGCGAGCGCCTTTTTCACTTTTCTCGAGGACCCAAATAGCTTCGCGCTGGCTTGGCGCTTGTCTTGTTGAGGATTGTTGACGGATTTAAAATGGAAATTTGAAGAGCTCAATAAATATATTTTCAGTTAATTTTAGCTAAGTTGTAGGAAAAGTATAATACAGTTTTAGAAAGCTCACGAGGTCTTCTTTTCTTCTTCAATCATTCTGAATCCATTGAGTCTAGATTGAACTAGAATTTCGACGATCCCATCATCGTCAAGAAGCGCAACTGGTGGGTCCACAAGGTTAGCAGCAAGGAGGTGGCCTTCCAATGGAACTTCTTGATGAACATGGGCATCTTCAAGTTTTTTCTCGATCGCTCATTCTTCGGAAGCTCTGTTCTGCACCGCTCCAATTGTTCCAAATCCGACAGTATGAAAGATTGAAGTCTTCTTTGTAGCATTGAACCCAGCATTTCGAAAACGTCAACTGTTGTATAAATGTATCATCTTTAAAAATATCTCTTGATTGAACAATTTTTGCAAATTTTGTTATTAAAAGATTACTAATGATACATCTATGGGCTTCGGCAACAATCACGTCGGAAAGCTGCTGCCGGAAGTGCCTGTAGGTGTCTGTAATTTTCTTCTTTCTTGTCGTTCTCTTCGTTGTCTTTGTTTGGAGGGGTGTAGGGCGGCCACGGTACAAAGTTGTATCGCCGTTACAAATTTGTACCGCCGGTACAAAAATTTTTGTACCGCCGGTACAAGCCAAAAATATAATCCGAGAAAAAGTGTGCGCTTCGCGCTAGAATTGAAGGAAACTCCTTACTGGTATAGCTGAGGTAGAGTTCCGTCCAAAAATGAGCATTATTGTGGGTAAAAATCGGTTTTTATTGTCAAAAAAATTATTATTTTTTGTACCGGCGGTACAAAATTTGTACCCGCGGTACAAATTTCACTTTTGTACCGTGGCCGCCCGCCCCCCGTTTGGAGTAAGCTCTCTTGATCTTTTATAATTCTATGAATGGTGTTTTTAGATGTATTTATGCTTAATTTTTCAATAGCTTATAGCTAAATTGTACTTTATATTCTACTTATAATCATTCAAATTCTGGACGTCGCTTTAGCATACAGCCGACCTACTCGAGTCCTCGACATTCTGGATAAAATAGGTAGTGGCTTAAAACGTCGTCCAGTTGCTGCATGTGCGGCCTAAAACGTCTCTCTTATTCCTGCGTGTGTTGCTCAAAACGTCTTTCCTGTTGCTGCATGTATTGCCTAAAACGTCTTTTGAGCCCCTAGGCTTAATGAATGAGTGAGTCCAGAGATGCTTGGTAAAGCCACGTCGCCTAACAGCCCCATAATTTCAACAATAGCTAGCCTCGACGATGACTCGGCTTCTTATGTAACGATGAGACAGGAAAAACAGATATTAGCCTAGGGGCCCAAAAGACGTTTTAGGCAACACACGCAGCAACTGGAAAGACGTTTTAGGCCTACACATGCAGGGACAGGAGAGACGTTTTAGGCCGCACATGCAGCAACTGGACGACGTTTTAGGCCACCACCTATTTTAATAATCGGCGCGATAATTCTCAACGCGAGCAAGACATCATCCGCGATTCACTTTCCGTTTTCCACCCTGTAGATGTCATTCACATTTCCTGCTACCCAACAAAACAAAGAAGCGCATGAAATTTGCTTCGTGTTGGGCCGCTGTGCGACCTTCATAATTCATAAAACCATCGTGCTGTTTGTTTACTCTCGCGAATTCAATGGCATCCATGCCGCCAAATCGTCCTTCGCCTCTCCATTCCTCGAACTGCCAGAAATTGACAGGAATGGAAAGCCTTCCAGTCACATCCGGCATTCGGCCTTTATTATTTCCCCAAGCCAAGGGCAAATGTGCCACCTGACAAATAAAGCGATTGTCCTTATCGACTTTACAGATCTCCTTGGCTTACAAGCCAGTGATGTGATCTTTCTATGATTCACATTTTCGATGCTTGATCGGGCCATAATTATGCGCGAAAGTAAGTCTCAAGAATTTGTCGCCTTTATACACACACGTAAAAATGTACACGTGACCGACGGTGGTGTCAAATTGTACTCCAACACTGTCATTCATAACTCCACTGTATTCGAGCGGGCTCGAGGTTTGTTTAAACAGAAGCTCGAGTTCGGTCCGAATTCCGATCTCGGAATTTGGGATTCTTTACAGAATTCAGTCACCACGAAAACCTGCCTGCGAATCTGCCTAAACAACACCCTCGTGTATCTCTGTTCGTATTAGACTGGTTTATTACGACCACAGTTTAGTGCGACAGAAACATAATACAGACAAACTGCTCGCGAGAGACGAAGGGCTGGAAACTGTTTTCTTTAGATCGCGAAAGGAAGTGGCAGTCCAAAAAGACCATACAAACCTCGATTGTCGTGAATTTTGTCGAAGAAATTTTAGAAATGGAACACTGGCGTAAAATGGAAGATAAGGACAGCTTCTCATGCAAAAGTAGAGACTCAAGAATATTTTATTATTCTTGAGCTCCTCGGCAGTTTGCGCTCGAAAATCATCTTTGAGATTTTTCATTAAATGAAAAAGACACGATTTAGAATTCGCGAAAAGATTCTCTTCTGTGAGCTGTTTTTGAATTGCATTGAGTTTGTCCAAAAAGTCCCTTTTGAAAAGTTCTTATTATTATTTCCTTTGAAAAAATAGCGATATCTTTGTCAAGCCGTTAATTTGCTGTAAATACAGACCGATTGGTCCCTCAGAAACCGCAAAAGAGGTACCTGATCGGAAATCAAAAATTTCGCAAGCTTCTTACAAAGGGACTTGACCTGCCATGAATTATTTTTTAGCGGATGCCCTTGGCCTTGCATTAGGGTCCGGCATGATCGGAGGACCTTATTTTTCAAAAGCGAAAATCTTATAGTATTAAGAAAAAAATCTTATGGGATTTAAGGGATTCGAATACGGCGAAAAAAATGATAGTGCCAATATTCTAATTCACCGCCGGAATCGCCGATTTCTCTCGGTTTTTCATACTTAAAATGGCTGCACAAACTTCTCTTTTTCAAATTTTGATGCATTCAGCCCTAAAAATCACAAATCTGCATAAAAAAATCTAAAAAAATTCAAGGTTTTTATGTGCTGTCCATTTGAAAATTATCCATTATTTATCATTATGTGAAAATTGAGGAGGCGCGCTCTGATTGGCTAAAGAGGAAGACATTCTCAGGAGTTAATTTTGAAGGAAGATAATTCTGAGCTTCCGCGATTTTGTCATTGTTGATGAAAAAGCTCTTCGTCGATTAAAAAAATTTAGTCCCCTGTCATATAGAAAGCCAAAGTTGCTAAAAAATATCGCCAAGCTTATCGAAATAATAAGCTTTCTCCTTCGGGCCGTCTCAGCCCCGTTCCTTGATTTTTAACTTTATAAAAGGTTTCGGGACTGGCCAACGCTGCCTGCGTACAAAAAGACTACAAGTCTAACTCTAAGTGAGCCTTTATTGTGCGTGAGTTGCACTCTAGCGTGTGCATCTCACTGTTGGTGTTGAGAGTAAAATGTGCGTGTCTAGTTGAGAACAGTTCCAGTTTTATAGGGTGATAATTGTTAGGTGGCGCAGTGTAGAAAGTAATCAATCAACCGGTTTCACCTGTGAAACCGGTGGTACAAGGAATACAGCGTCGCATTCATGTGTATTCACCCATGACTACGTATGAGACATGAAACGTAAGGTTTCCCGAAACCTTATATTTAAGGGGCTTGACAAAGGCATTTAACTCTGAGGTGATCAATCTCAGTTTTGTCCCCAACCACACCCACACCCGTTTGCATAAAAATGAAAATAATTCCTATTTCTTAGTTTGTTATGGTTATCGTCTTAGAAATTTCTTTTTCTCATAACGAAAATTAAAATTTTTCAATAATTCTGAAAGAAATTATGAAAAATTATGAAAAAAAATTTTGATTTTAGGTGAATCGATCTCACCACCTCTTGCTTTTCAAGCGAGAGCGCTAACATTTGAGCCACCAAGGGAGGATCCTGGCAGTAATAAAAATCGCTAGGCGGAGCTGACCAATCAGAGCGCACTTGGCTCTGCATTCAAATTTTCATTAAAGCCCTGAAAAGGGTTGAATCGGAGGTTTTCTGGAGAACCAGTGACCGGAATTGAATTCCTTAGGGTCGAATTAGTGGAATCGTGAAGTTTCATTGAAATTAAATTTTTTGTCCTAATCATGCCGGACCCTACCTTGCATCGTCCGCGATTTTCGGATTTATGAGGATGAAGGCGTCCCTGAGAAATAGCTGATTAATTTATGCAATTTCTTGGCTTTGCACTCAGCTCAGATGTAAAAGTGCCAATGAAATCAAAAACTGCCAAGAGTCGCGAATGTCTGTTGTTGTGGTCCCGTCACAACAAGAATGAAAATGTTTTGGTAAGACTAGGAATCGAACCTAGGACTCTAGCTACGTAGCGCGGTGTGTTAACCACTACATCCTCTCACCGGTTGTTTGCTATTTTAATTGGGATCTATGTCACATTTAGTCGATGACTTCACTGTGAATTTCCGGAAGTGGAATTTACAGAAATTTTCGACAGAAAAAAACAGGCCTGGGACAAAGCCAAGCATTATGGCTTTGGGAAGTGAAGTGCCTTCCTTAATGTTGCGAGGCTGGATTGTTTATCATCTTGAAAGAATGAAGAGTATATTAAGTAAGAAATTTTGAAGGTCAAATACCTTCGTTTTCGTTTAAGTTTTGACGGCGGACGCACTTTCACGATGATTGATCCCTCCCGCATTTCACTGCGGAGACATGAAGGCTAAAATCTGGGTCCATCGAAGTCCCCAAATTTGCTCTTCATTTTGGCGCACGCGAGATAATCAGAAATATAGTGAAAACTCAAAATTTGCCTATTCTAAATTTGGCCGGTTTTGATCAAAATTGGCTGAATTTTGAATCTGAAAAAGACTCAAAAATTGGCCGCTTTTCAAAAATTAAAAAATTTGCATCAAAATAGACCCAAATTATGGTCTTTCTGACCATTTTAAGCTATTTTGAAGCGTTTAAATCATCTAAAATAACTTTATTTTGATAAAAATGACTTAGAACAAGCAAAAAAATTGAATAAAATTCATCAAAAACGTGAAAATCATGCCCAAATTCGAAAATTTCGAAACTTTGCTTTTTTGAAGAGGAAGCTTGGCTACCCGGCAAAAAACTCAAAATTTGGCCGCTTTTTTCGGAAATTTGGATCTGAAAACCGGCCAATTTTTGAGTTTTCACTGTATCAAAACTCGAGGAAACTGCCAAAATCAATCTTGACGGCCCTTGCGAAATCGGATTGAGCTCGAATATGAAACTTTCGAAATTTCTTTTGACTTTCGCCTAATATCACGTGGCGTCAATCGCTACGCGTTGTTGTTCCCCTAATTCTCCCGTTTTTCGGATTTTTAGCCAGAGATCTGGGTTACGTAGAGTACCAATTTTCACGCTTTCTTGAAGAAAATTGGCACCCTCGAAATTTCAAAAGTTTTGCCCTTTTGGCTTTTCCAAGGACGAAATATCGGCGTTTGAATTCCAAGTTTAGTAACACTATTTTGGTTTCGGCGCGATGCAAGAAAATTTTCCCAACTTCCGGCCTTGTTTTTTTTTAGAAATTTCAACCCTTTGAAGAGTTATCAGTCGCGTCACATGCGAATGATAAACACGAGAATAATCTTAATTTTCTTTCTTCATTTAACGTTAATATTTCAGTATAAATGAATTTAGATAATGAAGTTCTTCCGTAATTACCTGACCCAAAACCTAACCCAGGGGGCTACGCCCCCCGGGACCCCCCCTAACTAATGCCGGGGTCTAGTCTAGGGTCCTGCGGTAACCCTCGCAAACCCTAGAGAACCCTAGCCTATCCCCCTCGTGTAAGTTTGTTCTGTCATTTATCCCAGTTTCCCTAACCCTAATTTATAGGAAATATTCAGTCAAGCCATGAGACAATCAAAATTTTCGCGACTGGAGCAACTGCAAGCGCTCAAGAAACAAGTCGAGCTATCACAGAATCTTTATATTATGATTGAAGCAAATTCACAATGTTCCAACATTATTTCAGATACCCCCATACACAAGAAAAAAAGGATAAAACTTACCACAAAGGATGACATCTTGTGCAGGCCCGAGTTCCTTTATGATCTTGTCATCATAAATGATAAGAAATTTCGTTTCTTAATCTTGATGGAGAATTTTTCGTCCATTCACCAGCAAGTCTAAAGTATTTTTAAGATAAGGACTTTATATGATAGTCTATCATTGATAGATAATCAATCTTTAATTATTCTTGCGATCAATTTACCTTGTGGCTCAAAGACAAAATCCGTTGGGTCTTTTATGTCGCCGCGCTCAGCTTGAATTTTTTTTGTGGTATCGAAGGAGGTTCGTGAATTTATCCTTTGTAGAGAAGAATTGGCAGTAGGCCTCTTCAGAATTCGTCTGCAGGATAAGACGGGAGACAAAATGTCGGATTTCTTCATCACGACGAAGCAAAACGCTAAATATAAATTAAACTTGTTTCTTGTTACTTTTTTTAACCAGCACATTTTCTCTCTGATGATATTTTTCGTTTGAATGATCATCTTTGATTTTCCATAGGAATGTCGACGCAAGAATGTTGTCCACTATGTTGAGTAATCGTGTAATTGAAAACATCGAACATTTTATCCGTATCACTACGAACAGTGATTCTATTCTCCGTTGTTATTCTTGTGATTCAATTTCTGGTTCTTGTCCTCTCATGAGTCACTTGCTTGATGAACTGTTCATTTGGAACAACTGTGTATCTGGCAGGACATTCTCTTCCTTCGACATTCTTCCCCTGGCAATTGTACAGCTGACTGTTTACAAGAGCAGCTGATCTCTGGAGAAAGAATTCTCTTTTATTTTCGAGTACCACAATGTTAGGAAAATTTTTCCGATTGTTTACAGTTATGTCAATTTCAGATATATTTATTGGATGCTCTTTGGGATCATCCATTTTTAAAATGATGAAATTTGAAAGAATAAGAGGCTGACAAGTGGATCCACTACGCTTTTTTGGTTTTGGAATGGATAAGGGGATTATTCAATCCGATTGCGCGAGCGCGCGAGAAAGAAAAATGAGTGTCCACTGAGAATTTCGCTGGCCGAATTTTTCACCAGAATACTTTGTAAAATCTGACCAATTATTCGGTCAATTTGGCCGAATTTTTCATTCAGGATTATTGATAATTTTGACGAATAACTCGGCTATGGTTGGCCGAATTTTGAGATCATAATACGAAAATTTTAATATAAGAGCTCTATCAGTATTTAAAAAAAAAAAAGCTGCTTTGATTTGCGTTCGATCCCTAATCCAAGACTTCGGTTCTGATGATGGAATTTTTGCTGTTCAGAAAAGCCACTGCAAATAAAAAAAAGTCGTTTTTTTGTCAATTGATATATTTGACTCCTAATTTTATTGTCGAACTTTATCTCAAAAGAACTGTTTCTCGTCAAAATCTTTATTTTTGTTTAGATTAACGGCTTAAGATTCCTTCTCGAGTTTTAACTGTAACAGATTTTTCCTCCTTTTGTGGACATTTTCTTTATTTAAAGAGGTCCATTTAATAAGTTTTTTTTTCTTTAGGTTTCGCTCTCTTTCTGTCAATATTAGATGGTATAAAGATTCTTGTTGGTAGACGTAATTTTCTACATATAAAATCGATTATTTATCATGTAATATTTTTAATTCTTGCCCTTTGCATCCCGTATGCGGGTGAGGGCCGGATTAAAATTTTGTAAAGAAAGAGTCATTTTTGTAAAGACTCATTCACGCCGTCAACGCGTGGTTTGTTCTTGAAATTATCTCAACTTAAAAAAATACAGCCGGAACAGTAGAAATGTACATTGGTGTGGGTGATACGTATAGAGTCGCATAAAAAACTTCTTCTTGTCCTATTTTTCGTATTTTATGTTTATGTTATCGTGCCCTGCCTTATTGATTTATGATATTGACTGATTAACTTGACCTGTTTCGGTACTCAGTGATGCTGGAAGTGACGCACCCGCTGGACTGAGTTTCCGCCTGACCTATTTGCACCTGATCCCCAATAACGCGAGTCACATGTTTTACATTTTATAACTTATAAATTATAAGGTGCAATTTTCCTGTGAAAATCATTCAAAATAAACGAAATCACTCTCCGAGTTTTCGCCTAAGATTCTGTCAAGAGTGCAGCTTTATTTTGTATCATGGTGAACATCAATAAGCACCCAATCGATGTTCTTCAGAATTTCGAAGACAATTTCCTGATGAAGGAACCGACGATCAAGACAACAAAAAGAGAGATCCGAGATATAAAAGAAGATTTTGAAAGAGCCCTTATGAGAATGCGTCTTGCTTTCAATTTCTGCCTTACGAATTGCGGACTCGACGAAGACACACCAGCTTAGAAAGCCGAAAAAGAGCAGTATCACAGTCCTTTCAAAGAAACAAGAAAAGAACTCTGCATGTCTCTTCTAACCCCGGAGTTAAAGCGTAAGTACTACGCTGAACTTCGGTGAATTACAGGATCTAAGGAATTTTTCGGTTTAATCGACGAAGTTTTTGGAAAATTCTCTGATAAAGACTAAACCAGAGATACTGAGCGACAACTTCAAGAGATCTGCAGAAATTCAGAAGAAGAAGAGACGTTCACACGGTATTACAAAAACATCGAGCGACTGGCGAAGGAAGCCAGCGAAAACTGCGCCAATCTTCAAAAATATTTCACCTCAGAGGCCTTCAACAGATGCTTAAAACCAGAACTGAAGCGCTCTTTGTTGGATCAAGGGATGCACGACCAAGACTCGAACAGTACCGCTGAATACCTCGATAAGAAGCTAAAATACAAAAATAAAGCTGAAGTTCGTGTCATCTAAACACAAGATATTCTTCTTGAAGAAAAGCTGAACGCACTCAAGGACCGATTTGCGACCATACCACATATGATCCAAAGCTCAATGGAAAATTCCCTTACAACCCTCATAAAAAACAAAATTGATTGTCTGGAGCAAGAACTGGCTGAAATCAAAAGAATTGGTCGCCGAGACAATGAGAGATACAGTGATAACCTATTTTAAGGCCCACCATTTTTAGGCCATTTTTTTTGAAAAAATCCGAAAATTTGTCATCCTCAAAAAGTCCATTCTAAGGCCACTTTTGATGGTTATTTTTTCCAAATTCGAAAAAACAGTTTTACCGCTAATTTAAGCGAAGAAATGAGGTTTCTTCATCGCTATCAGGATAAGATTCAGCCCGAAATAATCAGAACTACAGTTGGTCCTCGATTGATTCGAGAATCTTGCGTTGCAACTGTACGCTTTAAATCTTTATAAGAACTTTAAAGTGCAGCCAATTTAAATAGAATTTCAAATTTAAGATTTCTGTTCTTCTGTGGAGAATCAGTTGGAATTTTCTTAACTTCGAATAGCAAAAATCATTCAATGATTTGTCTTTTGACCGAAGAGGTTCTCACGTATTAGAAATTTTATTTGTCTTACTACAACATCAACAGTCTTTCAATTTAAGGATCAAAGCTGATCTTTCGATTCGAAATCTTAATATACTCTTCTTTCTTCCTTGTGGCTGCTTCTGAACGAGTTAAGCAGGCCAAAGGCGAGAATTTTCAGTAAATCCTGTTTAATGCCGAACAAAAAAAAATAAAAAATCATTGAACTCTAGCTCAGCCCGAAAAATGTTCGTTTTAAGGCCACTTTTGAGATTCGCTGTCATCCAAAAATCGGCCATATAAATATATATATAATTTAAATAAAGAAAGTTCTTGGACACCGGAGCTTCAACTGCCGCGGAACCAAGCTGACTTGTAATATTTGCCACGAAGTAGGACACATCCAAGCTCCATCCTCGTCAATTCGTGCCTTCCAATTTCATGAAAACTCTCACGCCCGCGCCATTTCAATTGGAATTATACAACGAATCAACAATTTAAGTCTTTGGCTACCTCCAAGCGGATCTTCGCATTGGTTCAATCAACCTTAAAAACTGTATTTTTCAAATAGTGGTAAACTTCTGCTCACCAATTCTTGGAACACCCGAACTGTCTGAAAGTGGAATCATCATCGATGTCCAAATAGCTCTTCTTATCAAGAACGACAAATCTGAAATGATGACAGTCTCCGGACAAAAGTCGAAATTCGCCGGACTCAAGGTCGTCAAAAAGTCATCATACTTCCAAACCGCAGCACACTCACTCTCGTCTCAAGCCATCCCCGCGAAAACCTTAACAACAATCAACTTAAATCTTTCTGCATTTCCATCCAGTACCTTTTATGATGTCCCCGAAAATGTTTCCAGAAATAAAACTATGAAATTAACGATCAAGTCATAACTTGGGTTTTTCACGGGAGCGCACGGAGGCCCGAGCGCATCTCGGCCACCATTTTCATGCTGATAATATCCCCGTTATTTTGTATGAAATTAACAAAAGATATAAAATCGAGGTCGGAGATTAATATTTCAATATTGAATTTTAAATTTATGTTAAAGAACGGCGGAAAACGAGCGATTAAAGTGAAAATTCTTCTCTCTTGCATCGGCTGAACTCATCTACACACTCGATTTTCGGATATGTTAAATAATTATAACATCTCATCCATCTCTGACAATTCTGAATGCTAGGATCAACAAGTGACAACCCTAGTCAAAACAATTTATCGGAAATGAAGTCAGCAAGAATCCAAATCGCAAACAATTCAGATTCACCTTTAATCGTCGGAAAGGGTGAAATAAAACAAATGCTGTCATCAAAATCTGCAAAAAGCGGAAAACTCAGGCAGATATTGGAGGAGCTTTTAATAGGCGATCTTCCAATGGTTATCAAACAAAAACTGCATGCTATCATTGCAAATTTCGAAGACACGTTTGCTTTTGAAGATGAAAAACTAGGATCAACGGACGCATTGGAATACAATATTGACACTGTTACAGCAGCCCCGACAGCTTCCCAAAGATATAGAACCCCGTACTACTTGCGTTACGAAATGAAGAAGATCATTGAGTCCAACCTTAACACAGGCCTCCTTGTTCCATGCTCAAGTCCCTGCGCAGCACCTGTTTTGCTCGTGAAAAAGCCGAACAGAAAATGGCGTTAAGTTTGCGACGATAGAAAACTAAACTCGGTGACGATATCAATCAATTATCCACTCCAAAAAATAGACTTCTTGATCGATCAAATGTCAAATTCGCGTGTTTTCTTGACAGCGGATTTATTATCTGGTTTTCATCAAATTCCATGCTCTGAAGAAACGATGCAGAAAGTTGCGATTACCACTGACTTTGGCCAATATGCATGAACTAAAATGCCGATGGGCGGTAAGAATGCTCCTGCTGTGTTTCAACGAATGATTGACAAGATCTTAAATCATATCCGTCCTTCTGAGCTTGTCATCTACAAAGATTATCTCTGCTTTCACTAAAAGACGTTTGAAGGAAGCCTACGAACACTGAAAAAAGTATTCAAGACGCTAAGGAAAACAACCTGAAGATAAGAGCCGCGAAAACAGAATTAATGAAAACATCCGTCAAATTTCGCGGAGCAATCATTGAAAACGGTTTTCGACGGAAAAATACAGATAAAGTCAAGGCAGTTCTCGAACTACGACATCTTTCGAACAGAAAAGAAGCCCAGAGTATTTTTAGTCTTCTTAACTATCACAGAAAATTTATCCCACGTTTTGCAACCAAGTGAGCTCAAATCACATTGGCTACAAAGAACGGGTTCAAATGGACGTCTCGAGCCGCTCAAGCTCTAGAGTGATTTATATAAGAGATTCCAACGAAAATCGACAAATTGAAAATCCCGACACCAAATGATGGACAATTTGCTGTAGAAACCGATGCAAGCGACATTGGTCTTGGAGTAGTACTATCCTACCGGAAAGGCAAAGCGGAAGATTTCTTATCAGTTGCACATCTATCCCAGAAATTTAACGAGGGACAGAAGAATTACAACACTAACGAGAAAGAATTGCTGGCGGGGAAAAGAGCCTTCGCAAAATGGCCTCATTACCTCCTTGGACGCTCCTTCATTTGATTCACAGATAATTCGTGTGTGAACTGGGCTCACCGAATCAAAAAGAGAAACTCAAAAATAGCAAAATGGCTTGCTAAAATTTGGGATTTTGACTTCAAGACAATCCTAAAGCCATCAAAGAATATGGTGATTTCTGATCGCCTTTCTCGACAAATTTCAATGGTCAAAGCAATAGTCTCTACTATAAAAGCGTCGGAGATAAAGGCGCTCCAAGAAGTGGAACCTTTTTTTATGACATAAGAAGGTATCATCAGCTTTATAGATGGCCTCACGTTCGATAAATAAACTGAAGTTTTTCTACAAAGAAAAAGATTACCTCTTTTTTGGTCAAAACCATGTTATAGGAATGGTGAAGAACGGTTTTTAAGTTATTCCTGCAGAAGCACTTGTTCCCGACATGATCAAGGAATACAGTGAAAACTCAAAAATTGGCCGGTTTTCAGATCCAAATTTCCGAAAAAAGCGGCCAATTTTTGAGCCTTTTTCAGATTCAAAATTCAGCCAATTTCGATCAAAACCGGCCAAATTTAGAGTAGGCAAATTTTGAGTTTTCACTGTACCATGATAATAACGGACATCCAGGAATTGCGCAGACTTTGACGGAGATACAGGCCAATTTTAATAAGGAATCCAAATTCCAAATCCTAACCTCCCATGTTTTTATGCTCGTTGGAAAGAGCGAAAAAAGTTACGTCAGAAAACATTAGTTTGACTGGCTGAGTCATCATTAATGACATCATGGCGGTTGGTGAACAAACATTTTTTTTTATTTAAAAAACGAGTCAATTATTTTTGCAAAATTCTGCATAAAAATATGCGGTTCTACCGAAGAGAGAAGAATTTTTGGTCCCGGTTGTAGATCCGCGCTGATTGATCGGCGCTTTAAGAGAAATAAAAAATTTTTTAAAATTAAAAAAGAGATGACACACGAAATAATCGAACTCATCCCTGTCAGTAAATATTTATTTTCTTTTTAAAATTTTCATCTAAGTGAATCATCATTTACACATTCTTCATCATTGTTGTCGTCTCCATTGTAAGAGATTGATCTATCTCTTTTTCTGAACTTACTTGTGGTTAGCTGTCCGTAATCGCTGCTAAGTCTGTCGCGCTTCCGTTTATTTTCATTTCTGTTGCTTGGGGGGCGAGCTGAGGTTCCCTGTCGAGATGTTACCTGACTTGGTTTTTCCTGTCTTGTAGTTGGTCGTGAAGGGGTATTCTCTTTGTTATTAGGTGTTCCAGGGCCACCAGAAGTCATTTCAGGAGAAGCCATTTGATCTCGTTGGCGATCGAAATCGTTAACAGCTTATGCAATCGATTGAGTTTGCTGATTTTAAAGAACTCTTTCGCGAAGTGGCGAGCGGAAGTCAAGAGCGCGATTGACGTTATTTCGGCTTTGAGCTGGCACATTCTCTCGCTGAAATAATTGAGAGACAAATAAAAAAAATTAAACTACCCATCTAGAGGAAAATATTCCCTTTCGACCAAATAATGCTCTCGGGTAATGCACAGGATTGCACGTATCATCAAGTTCTCTTATCAGTCGAATATTTATATCAATAAACATAAGAAGAATAACCTGTCAAAAACACACCAGTCTCTTTCCATTTGAGACCAAACGAGATGATGCGTCGAGGAATACAAAAGAAAAGCCTTTACAGTATTGTAGATATGACGTCCTCTCTGAAAGGCAGTTTTATAAGCGATTCTACTCTCTAGTATCTGATCAACTTGTATTTTGGAATTGATTTTCGGCAAGTCCTAGAGTTTGAGGAGCAAACATTTATTCTCATCTGCGTTTTCAGCTTTCTGAAAGACACCCTGGACGGTGAGTAAAAATAAAGAAGGATTTGTTTCATTTTGTGGTTTGATAAATTGAGAATCGTATTTATAGGGAAGATTTATTTAATTATTGTCATAAGATAATCTAACTGATCATAGGATCGATTCTGAATCCCGAGGATGTCTTATCTACAGTGAAACCCCAACTTAAGGCCCAGCAACTTAAGGCCACTTTTTTGAAATACCCCCAAAATCTGTCATCCGAAAAAAGTTATTAAAAATTAATAAGGCTTTCATCAATCTCATGATGACGTCGCATTCTGTTGCCTTTAGAAAAAGCTCCGCGCTTACATTAAAGATTTCGTCGTTGAACATGATCACTTGAACATCAAAGAAGAAGATCTCGTGAATCAGGCGAACGAAATCTTCATGAACATGAACCCTGCAATCTTCAAGCGATCATAGCTCAACACAGGACTACTTTAAGAGGATGATTTTGAAGAAAAATCGAGCAGTTTGAAGATCTGGAGAAAAAGTTCTGGAGAAACAAGAGGAAAAATTGGTCGACACACAACACGTCCTTCAACTTGCACCGACGCTGATGAGCCATTGACTTCATAATGGCTGGAGACGCAGTCGAATAAAACTAGCTTTTTAAAGTGAAACTTTCGGATTTTGAATAACAATTAAAAAAAAGTGGCCTTAAAATGGATTTTTCTAGGATTACAGATTTTGGGGATTTTAAAAGTGCTTCACACTGTAACCGTCATTTATCGAAACCGTCATAGATTGACCGAATAATTTCACATAGACACAGAAGATATAAAGAAGAAGAATCTGTGGGGGGTCTCTCTAGTCCACTAGTACTCTATGAGTCCTAGTTGTTGGCGCTGCACTTGCTGTCGCTTCTTCGGGTACTGCTGGTTTCTGCTGGATAAAAGAGAGTCAGGTTGTTTTTTGTCGGTTTTATTCTACTGAATTATAATAATGAACTAACAGCAAGGTGCACGCTTTATATAGTACAGAAAAGGGAAAATAAGAACAGTCGAGAAGCTCCTTGATCGGGATAGATGAATCTTCAAGCTTCTTAGAACAGTGATGGAATATTCGAGTAGATTCTCCAAATGATGTTATCCTTCGTAATCGTGAGTCATAGTGAGTAAGGGTGTCCAGAATGTTCCAGGACCTTCATCGACTGAAGTCGATCCTCAGTCACTGATGAATCAGGATGAGATCTCAAGTTTTGTGCTCACCATAGGTGGCGCAACTGAGCCACCACTAGAGGTCACTAGAGAGCTATTCCTGAGTGTCCACTAGGTGGGGCGCGAGAGCTGACGCTAGATGGGGCGCGAGAGCATGCACCATGTGGCGCTGTTACAAGTGAGCATTAGCTCAGTTATGCTCTTGTAAGGTATATGAATGGATGTACACTTATAGCAATGATTTAGAGGTGAACCGGAAGTGAACCGGAAGTCACCTGACGTCACCGGAAGTGAACCGGAAGTTACCGAAAGTAACCAGAAATGATCACAGGCATTTGCTACGGGCAAGAGCAACTCTTGCCTAGCATTTTCACTCAATTAGCGCCCTCCGGCGACAAAACACCGGGAAAGTCTCTGTTACTGAGAACAGGATCATGGATCAACAAAGGACTACTTCAAAAGAATTATTTTCGAGAAGAAATCGAGCAGTTTGAAGATCTCGATACTGCAGAAAATATTCTGGACAAACAAGAATTAGTCGAGCATTTTCTGGCGCTTCAAATGGAAGAGCTACGACTCGGCGAGTCGTAGCTCCCCGCTTCAAATTGATGAAACACGTCCTTGGACTCCGATGGAGATGGAAGAAATGCTTCAAGTTCAAGTGACAAACAATGCTGACACTGAATTTTTAGCCATCGACT
Organism: Oikopleura dioica; assembly: GCF_907165135.1. Lineage (NCBI taxonomy): Eukaryota > Metazoa > Chordata > Appendicularia > Copelata > Oikopleuridae > Oikopleura > Oikopleura dioica. The sequence goes on from NC_137295.1 coordinate 2,390,153, forward strand.
TCAAGATGGCCGAAGACACGGTCGATGATAACTAGCTTTTACAAGCGAAACTGTTACTTTCAGATTAAAAAAAAGTGGATTTTTTAGGATGACAGATTTTGGAGATTTTCCGAAAAAGTGGCCTTAAAAGGGTGGGCCTTAAAATGGGTTTTCACTGTAACTTATACGTAGGGATTCTCACGAAAAAATTGCGCGCGGCGCGGCGCTCTGCACTCAAAATTGTCAAATGATATTCTGATATTTTCAGTACAATTTGAGCGCAAAACATTTCGAGCTTACTGCAATGATGACGTTTATTCATTATCTGCTTTCTAAAAATAGTTTTTTGGCCAAAATACCCTAGAAATAAGCAAAATTCACACAAAACACGATTTTTCTATGCGCAAACAAGCTTATAAATTTGTGATTTTTAGAGATGTAATAAAATAGACCCTATGCCAGTATCACTCAAATTTTGAAGAATATGGATTGACTAGAATTTTCCAAAACTACCTGTTGACTGACCAAGGTTGTCGCCGCGGGGTGAGCGCGGCCCGGAAATGAGTTTCTCTTACTTATCAACCCCCAAACAAACTTAAAAAACGCTGAATTTTGGCGCTCGAGAGCTGACACTAGGTGGGGCGCGAGAGCATGCACCAGGTGGCGCTGTTACAAGTGAGCATTAGCTCAGTTATGCTCTTGTAAGGTATATGAATGGATGTACACTTATAGCAATGATTTAGAGGTGAACCGGAAGTGAACCGGAAGTCACCTGACGTCACCGGAAGTGAACCGGAAGTAACCAGAAATGATCACAGGCATTTGCTACGGGCAAGAGCAACTCTTGCCTAGCATTTTCACTCAATTAGCGCCCTCCGGCGACCAAACACCGGGAAAGTCTCTGTTACTGAGAACAGGATACTGCTCTCTCCACTCAGACACTATTGTAAGGGATATTCTCCCTTACAGAAGACCCGAGACAATTACATGGGAACCTCGACATTGGTCCGGACGCCGACTGCTTAAATGTCGTCACTTATCACATTCAAAATGAATATCCTGACTTTCAGACAGAAGATAACTTAGACATTTGGAGAGGAAGCACGGAAGTAGTGCACTCATCAGACATGACAAGAACACGCGGGAAACGTTATTGATGAAGAACACGATGATGATAATCGAAAACATAGAAACAAAGAAGATACGATGATGAAGAAATTGTTGAAGAAGAAGCACGGAGAAGGAAAGCTTTCCCGTCTTTAGAGAGAAAAAGGACGACCAGCGACGGCACTCTCACACTGGAAGAGCCCTGAAAGACCTGTAGAGGGAAGGTTGTAAGAAGAGATGCATAGGATGCAAGGAATTCCGAGGCCAGGCACATGGTCGCTGAAGGGTATGGTACATACCGGTTGTGTGTTAAAATTATTTTCCCTTTGACGAAGAAAAATGTGTATATGCGTCAAAATTTCGTAAAGACAATAAACATCCTGATAACGAAAATATATTTTCGACGTTTTCCGTGACAACCGTGACCTTGGCGCAACTTAAACAGGAAATGGACAATCACTCGAGTGGTCCAGAGACAATTTTGAAAAAAGACGCATCCGAATCTTCTGCGATCAGCCTGCAGAGCGTGCAAGTAGAGAAAGAAACAGAAAAAGAAACAAACCGATACATCATCATTGGATTATACAATATAAATGGATTATTTCTACAACATGGACACGACCTTTACATGACACTTTATTCGAAGAGACGAAGAAATTGGATTGGACTACTCTACTCGATTTTTTTATATTCTTAGGACACGACACGATACAGTGAAAAACCCATTTTAGGCCCGAGTCTACCGCATGTTTCTATCGCCCGAACCAAGTATGATTCAAAATGTGTTCTTTAAATTGGACTCTTGATGATTCTTTCTTTCATTCTTTCAAAAATATTTTTCTGCCAACAAATCAGAGAAATGGATCAAAAATCCCCATCGAGATCTTCATGCACTTGAACCCAGCAATCTTCAAGCGATCATGGATCAACAAAGGACAACTTCAAAAGAATTATTTTCGAGAAGAAATCGAGCAGTTTGAAGATCTCGATACTGCAGAAAATATTCTGGACAAACAAGAATTAGTCGAGCATTTTCTGGCGCTTCAAATGGAAGAGCTACGACTCGGCGAGTCGTAGCTCCCCGCTTCAAATTGATGTTTTACCTTTTTTTTATTAAGTTAAGAACTTGTTACAGAATTTTCGATGACTATTTTACCTATATTTCATTGGGTTTAGAATTTTAAATGTAGAATTTGACTAGAAATTATCATTTTCAACCGCCAAATTATAGAGAGAGTATTTTGAAATAAAAATTTCTTTTGAGATAATATAGGACTAAGAGGTTAAAAAAGATAGAATATTTCATGCTTATTGATATTATTTACTTTAACGCGAATGGTGAGTGATAATTATGGAATTTTTGCTAGTAGAATGAATTTAAATCATAATTTTACATAGTTTAATCAAGTTGAATATTTTTGATTTTACGTAGCTTTTTAATTCATCCTTATCATCGCATATAAATTCAGTGACGAATAAACGAATTTTTTTGGACTCTAAAAAAGATTAAAATCTATTATTCGATAAAAGGGAGTCAAAATTTTGTAAATTTATTTTTTGACAAATTTCAATTTTATTCAAATCTATTCTGGTTTTAATATTTAAAAAGATTATATTTTAAATTTATAATTTCTCTTATTTTATAACAACAAGGGAGGAGAGGCGTAGTAATTCGATCAAGAATATTTTTTTCGTCTTTTACTCACGAAGTCACGCGAATAAGAGAAAATTTAAATCGAAAAATCATATTTATTGAATGTTTTGGAGCCTCTGAGATAATTTCTGAAATTTTAACCCGTTCGCGCACATCGACCGAAAAATTGCTAACATCGATTTTTGTCTATTTTTTATTATATTAAAGTATAGAAATAGATATATTTGTTGTTTTTACTTAATATATATTTAAAAGATGAGTAATCAAGTTAGAAAAATGAATTATGAGGTGACTAACCGGTGATCGACCTCACCCTCTTTCGGAACCCTTTCGGGACGTCAAATGACAGCAAGACCTCTCGGCGCCACAGTTAGTATTGTTGTAATATGCTTCCTGATTTATGATAACTATAGTAACTATAGTTAGTACATATGTACTAAGCTAAGTTCCTGCTAAGTAAGCATACTACTTTTGGATTGACGATAATTCGGTGTTTATTTGTGATTCTGGGGCAAGGCCAGAATGAGGGAAAATGGGCATGGTCAGGCACTTTTATAGGAGCGCTCGCTCACAAGTCTCACTTCAAGTTCGACTTTATTTCTGAGCTGCAGTTCCGAGTTGAGTGATGAGCTCGCGCTTCGCAGTTGGTGCTCGCGCTCGCCCCTCAGCTTCGGATTCTGTGAGCTTGGCTCGAGACTCGACTTTCGTTTTTGTTATCATAAGTTATGGACCATAACACTTTTCCCCCCTTGCTGGCAAAATAAAATTGAGTTCAGGTTACAGCTACAGTAAAGTTTAACGATGAGCTTAAGTAAAGATTAACGTTGAGCTACAGTAAGGTTTAACGTTGAGCTACAGAGAAGATTTACGTTGAGCTACAGTAAGGTTTAACGTTGAGCTACAGTAAGGTTTAGCGTTGAGCTGCAGAGAAGATTTACATTGAGCTACAGTAAGGTTTAACGTTGAGCTACAGTAAAATTAGACGTTGAGCTACAGTAAGGTTTAACTTCGAGCTACAGTAAGAGATAAAATGTTCTGAGTCGAAAAATTTGAAGGGCTGTTGCTGCTGTTTGAGGTCTTCTTCCCACCTATTCTTCCCCTCCTTCTGCCAGTGTCGTTGAGCTACGTTTGTGTCAGGATGTAAAAACACTAGTTTCTTACTTGAAGTTGTTATGCTGCAAAGCCATCGTAAGAAATGCCATCCTTGAGCATCCGCAAAGTATGCATTTTCGTGTAAGGCGAGCGAATTGTACGGCGCATTCAGGATGAAAGGAGTGAAGGCAGCGCAGTGTTACTGTGGGGTTACCCTTTCGACAAATCGGGCGTAAACGGCCGTTTGTATGATTCTCCATGTGTGTCGTAAAGAGACGAAGTCTCATCGAGTCCCAGCAAGCAGGACAATGATCATATTTTTGGCATCGCTCAAAGAAGCAGTTTATGTGAAGAAAGTGCCCACATTTTGCTTTGATACCCATCTTCATACTTGATTCACTGTCTCGCGTTGAACAAAAAACGCAGACTTCGTCAGGGTTTAGCGTTACTCTTCGGCATCCTTCGACGAAAACGAACATGAAAGTTGTTGTAACGAGCCAATTGATGGGTGTTTCTTCGGCTTTTCTATTGACAGAGCTAGTTCTTCCGGCTCTTTCAAGGCGACCACTCGAAAAATCGTTTCTGTTACTCATGATCTGAATCAGAGTTCTAATAGTTTCTGTCAGCTTACAATAATGGATGTCTTTAACAGCTGTAAATTTCATCGTTTTAGCTATGTTTTTTCAAAAGAAGAGCTTTTAGCAAAAACTGTATAAAAAAGAACTGTAACAGTAAAAATTAAGTTCACTTTTCGTAAAAAACTTGCGTTTTTCGGAATCCGTTTTTAGATGCTGGAATTGATGTTTAAACGGTATTTGAGAAAATCCCTTTTTTTTTTAAAGCTCATCGATCAATTTTTTTTATGAGCCCATTGAATTGAACTTACAGTTAATCAGTGTTTAGCTACAGAATGATAAGTGGAATCCTTAATGGTTCAGTTTTTCTGTAATCGGACTCAAGTTTTTTTTTATGAATCAGTCTTTCATGAGAGTCCATGATTCTTTTGTCCATATTTTCTGATTTCCATGAGATTTTCGATGAAGACAGACGTAAGCTAAATAATTGCAATTATGATCCGTTTACTTTCAAATGAAGAAAACGAGGTTTTTCTTTTCCAATAGGACTAGTTTTTTCAAAATGGAGGAATAAGGGGATGAATGAAAGTACTATTTAAATGAATATTTATCTTAAGGGTACGGTTATCGATTTTGAAAAGGGGTTTATTCTGATTGTTGAAAAAACTTTGTCGTTTCCTGAATTTAAGAAGCTTCCGTCAGTTTTTGGTGTAATGAGCCTCGTACGGACCAAAATTTTGGAAAAATCTGTATTAAGGCTAGTTTTTATTAAATTTTATGATCAAAAGGGTTAGAGTCCGTTTAAGATTCCTAATTTTGCGTTTTCCGAAAATCAGGTTCGCGCGGATGAATTTCTGTGGTGAAACCCTTAGTTGATTTTACTTGCTGTTTCGGAAAAAGCATCCCTTTAGCTTTTATCAATACTGTTAAGGGTGTCTTGATCATTCAATGAAGATTGGAAATTCAATTATTGAGCCTCTTCAGAGCACTGACCAGGTAAATTTTACTTGTTTCCTTACAAAAAGTGCTGAATTTGTATTTACAAAATCGATTTTCGACAATATTTGAGATTGCGCTCGAAAAATTTTGTTATAAAAATTTCTTCCGTCACCTGAGCTACGGTCGAAATTCGTAAAAAAACGGGGTGGGGTTCCTTAAGTCAGAAATTTTTAATGATTGAACATTATTTTCATCAATGGGTATTCTGATTGGTTCCGAGAAACAAAGATCAAGTTAAGCAAATCAATTTTATTGAAACCCGTGATCTGCGCTAGAATTGACCTTCTCAGAGTTATTCGAGCGTAACGGTGGTGTCCTCAATACTGTTCGCTCCTAATTATTTTATTGGCCGTAAAATTTCGAACTTCTCCTTCGCCGCCTTGACCTCTTTATTTTTATGGTTTCTGCCTGAGCGCTTCAACCGAGTTTCTGAATTTCAGAATTTCTCATTTTGAAAAATCGGTCAAAAAGGCCTAGAAAATGATTTTTTTCAAATCTAGAGGTTAAAAGAAGGAAAGCAAAGAAAGAAAAAGATGGAAGACGAATTTTTGAAAATATCTAAAGTAAGTCGGGAGCAATTTTTTTTCAGCGCATTTTCGGACTAAGTACAATTTAAGGGTATGCATTTCTTTTAAATTTTCGGATTCGCCGTTTTTCCGAAAATGAAATATTAAAGATTACAAAGGATCTTTATCCCAACTTCAGTTGCATTTAAACGAAAGTGGGCAACTCTAAAATGGTCAATAAGAAATTCATTTAATAATTTCGGGGCTCAAATTTCTTAACTCAGATCTTTCTAGAAACGCAAGAGTCCTATTTTAAAATCGACTGAACCCAAAGGGTTTTGCGCTCTGAATTCAAGTGAGCCTTTTTCTTTAAGAATATCATAAAACAATTTTCAATTGAACTAGTAATGTCAATTCGAGCCCTTATTTCAAAAATTCTTTATCTCAAATATGAACAGAGGACAAGCACAACTCAAAAGCATTGTTGCATCACAAATTCTCCGTATCACGTGACCTTCACGAATATCATTTTAGATAAGCAATTGCTTGAATATCCCTTAAAAATGAAATGAACAGAAATTCTTCCTTTTTCACTACTTTTGATTCATTTTTTCTAAATGCGAATTTTTCTTGGCTTGATTCGGGTGGGTCAAAAGTTATTTACCATTGTAAATTTGGCTACTTGAGAAAACTTTCATAGGTCACAAACACTGTTTGAAAGCTGCGTTTTCAAAAACTTTTTCCGGTCGTGTTCAGATTCCGGTCCCCGGAATACAAACATAGGTAAAATAGCTTTTTTTCTGGCTCAAGTCTTTCATTTGACTCGGAGTGTTAAATATTTCTTTGAGATCATTTTATTTTTCAAATTATGTAACGAAAGCCCTTTATCCTCAAATTTTCGTAATGGCTATATTTGCGTCTTATTTATCAAAGTTTAAAATTTGTGAAGTTGTCGTAAAAACTTATTATTTGAGCTGATTTGCTCTCGCTTTGTGGTTTATTAACTTACTTTTTTCTGACGCGAAACGAAATCGGTGGGCTTATTCTTTTCCACAGACGTTCAGAGATTTTTCAAAGTGAATCTCCATGGGCCCACTTTCGTGTAGTGAGATGGCCAAACGTCATTTACGGGGTGCCTTTGGCTCCCTGGCAGTATACTGAGACCAACTGCCCTCCAAATGGAATCCCTATTATGTTAAATACCTTTACTTAGCGAGAGACCACATGCATGATCCATGCGTATGGCGAAGTCAATATTGTCTTTGCCTATCCCTCTGCAAGGTGATAATAACATCTGTCACCGGTCTACAGTTTGCCTGCGAAACGTAAAAATAAGGTCTATAGTAGTATAATGTCTGGCTAGGGCTTAGCTGCAGGCCGCCCTTTCGCCGCGCCGAGTCCAAAATGAAAAAAGTGAAAAAAGGGTGGATTTTGCGCGCTCGACATATGGGGACCCCGGGGCAAATACTTGGAAAATATTCAGACTTTGACTAGGGTGGGCAGGCCGTACGGCAGGCCGTTTGGACTCGGTGCAGTTTTGGGCGATTTGCAGCCAGGCTCTAGCCAGACATTTTACTCAAGTGGTCGATCAAAATTAAGTGGTCAATAAAAACGAGTGGTCAATAAAAACGAGTGGTCAATAAAAGTGGCCGAAAGGCTCTAGAATCGGGGGGATAAAAATTTTAGCGACGAATTGGAAGCTGCCACCGGAAGTGCTTGGAATTGCTGCCACTGGAAGTCGACGGAGAAGCTGTCATCGAAAGTGGAACCTACTCCGCTGCTGAAACTACAAACGCCGCCCGTAAGCTGGAAAACTCTGCTCTACTCGACGACCGTTGTTCTCTGCAAAAGGTAAAATGAACACAGTTTCAGAAATCAAGAACCTTTATTAGCACAATGGGAGCATGGATAGCGATTGGAGCAGAAATGAAGGCGAGCCGTTGATTGGAGGAGGTCTTGTTGGTCGCTCGCAAATTCACACGCTCGCTGTCGCCGGGTAAAAGTATTTTTCCACGTGACTGGCTTGATGGTACTCAGCTGCTGACCCATTCTAAATGCTCTCATCTGATCACTGCACGCTAAAAGAATTTAATAAAGAATCAGTCGCAAATAAATGAAAATCAGGCTAACTTTTACTCGGACTCTTTGTCTTCCTTGTTGTCTTCGAGTTTCATTTCTTTGGCAAGTGCGTCGGCAGCAACTTTGCAAACTTCCTTGACGTCCTCATCGGTAAGGCTGGGCAGGCGAGGCTCATAATCATGCATAAAGTACTTCAAATCGTCGGGCATTATGCGAAAGTTGTTTTCGTACATGCAGATGTTGCTCTCGAGTTCTTGCAGGTACTCGCATTTCAGTTGACAAATTGGGTTGGTGCAAGCCGCCGCCAAAAGACACTGGTAAATGTCAAAGGAGAGCTGATCTTCAAAGACGTGGAATCGTGGAAAGGTGCCGTCCTTGACGAGCTTGGCGGCAATTTCCTTGAGTTTTGAAATGGTCCATTGGCGGTAAACGGTACCCTGGAAATCTCTTAGCAACAAGTACCCTAGAAGAATTATTAAAAAAGATTTTACCTCTGGCATATTTGCAGCGTCTAATAGCTTTCATTGACATGCTAATATAATCATGGGGATTAATAATTCAGCCTTCCCACACGCCCAACAGTTGTTCTAGAACACCCAAATTGTTGTTGTGGATAATGGTTGGGGTGTTGATGAAATTCCGTATTTTTGCGAAAAAGGGCTCACAATCTCTAGAATTGTTGTCAACCTGAGGCCGAAATTTCAAATTTCAATCAGTCGCCACTCGTTGCTCGACACAAAAGCTGCATTTTGCGCTTTCTACGTTTATCATGAAAACTAGGTCCAAGACCGCTTCCGAACGCCTGCGTGCGAATTCTACCGTGGAAGAAGCAACTGCTGAAGGTAAGTGCGCTACTTCTTTATTTGCAGGGAGAGGGGGGAAATTTACAGGGCCAAAAAAATCTTCACTTCTTTCGCTTCTGACTGACTGACTTCAAATATCTTCTTGTCCTCTTGGTTCTTGAATTTGAATGGTTGGCAGGTCCGATTTTCATTGTCGATCTGAAAAGGGTTAGAGTTTAGAGAGAGTTTTCAAAGAAGTCTATTCTTGTGACAGTTGCGAGATCGTTTAGATTCATTTCAAAAGTTTTCTTTGCAAAACTAAAACGTGTCAGGTTTTCATTTTAGAATGGGAGTCGCAAAGACAGTATACATAGCGTTTCATTTTAATGTCGGTGCGCATGGAATGAACGAGGAGATCATAGTTTCATTTTAACATACGTTGCCATGTGAATGAGGAAAATGGTTGCGATTCATTTTATCACTAAACTTGGGCTAGAATCATTTACGCAACGGGCTCATTTTATTCAAATTCGCTCGGGAATATAGTTGCCAAAGCGGAAATGGTTTCATTTTCTAATCATCTTGGTAACATTCGTGTTTATTGTTGGGATTCATTTCAAAACAAGTGCGGGAATATTGGCGGCCACGGTCTAGTTTCATTTTAAATTCGAAATGTGCATCAACACCAAAGAGAGTATAGTGTTTCATTTTAAGCGCAGGGGGAGAAGCTTTGGTACTTTCTCAAAATTTTAAAGTTTCATTTTGTTACGACTCGGACACCACTAAGGTGCGCTTTCAATTTAATTGGGCAGATTTGCTTTTCAATTTCCGGCCAAAGTATGCATTAGACCATAGACATATCATACCTTTTTAGAATCCTCTTGGCATGCTCTTTTGCTTTATCGAGCCAGAATTCAAAATATCCGGCTTTTATCGGATTTTTTGTCGGTTTTACCGTAAATTAATCGGTTTTTCTCAAATTTGAAATCAAAACTTCTGTATCCTCTACTCTGCTTTGTTTTCGAGCCGAAAAGCCCATGATGACTCATCGTTGATAAGGTTGAATCTGGCTTTTTATACCCAATAAGAGAAACAACAGCAGATACAAAGAAGAAAAAGAGAAAAAGAAGAACTTCAAAAAGAGAATCGAAGCTGGATAGTCTGGTGGTGGAGTAATGACGTCATTTTATCGGTTTCAATAGTTTTTTGAGGGTTTTTATTGCTTTTTTTCATGGTTTTTTCTCTTTCCATTGGATCATTTTGGAACTAAAAATTATTTAAATTGTATCTAACTCCAACATAGACAAAAAAGGAGTTTGAGGACCTTCGGCCACAAATGATCGAGAATGCGAGGAAGATTTTCGATTTGGTTTTTGATCAAGATTTGCGACGGTTACCTGATGAAAACTCGCGTATCGTTACACGCGCACTTCGAGGTACTAAAAACGACCTTTTTTGGTTTAACAATTATTACAGCAATATTTTGCGGGCTCAAAGAAGATCTTCCATCTTATTTTGAAGATGTTGATTTTCATAAAATCGATCTTGAAAAGATGCGCAACTACGATCATCAACTCTACAATAAACATCCGAAACGCAACTCTGGAAATCGAGTTGAGGGTCTGACACGGAAGAAAAGCAACAGATCAATGACAAAAAATGAAGAGATACGAGATGACATGATCCGATTTTTTGAAGAAAATTCCGTTCTTGACACAAGATGCAGAAACGAGGCGACGGTTGCTGGAGAAGTGAAGAGAAAACGGCTTCTTCAGAAGCCCTGTTGGGTTTTGCTCCAGAAATACGATGAAGAGAAGAAGAAAGAGGTCGCAGAAAGGCGCCAGCGGAATGAAAATGTGAAAGACCCCCCGAGTATAAGTACTTATCGTCGAATTTATGTTGAAAACTTCTCGAAATGGCTTCGACTCGCAGACAACAACGCAATATTGAACTGTTATTGCCCAGTACACCTACAAATGGAACTCTTCACATCCGCGATCAACAGATATGCGCTTGCAGCTCCCATAACAGATGCTGATCTTGTTGAGTTCTCGATTTGTGAAAATTCTGGCCATCGACTGAAGTGCATAGAAAACTTGTGCGAGTACTGTAACGATACAGAAATCGGATATGAACATTCAAAAGCAAGACTTGAAGACCATTTTCATGGTGTACCACCAGATGCCGAAATCACTTACGCCCAACTTGTTGAAGTCGAACGCACCGATGCCAACCAAAACGCATACAAGAGAGAACAGCTTGTGATGCAACTTGCTACTCGTGACGAGTTCATCGCTGTAGTAAGCGACTATCTTCAACGTGGTTGCCTTGCTACAGGAGCACAGAGGAAGACCATCAATCACTACGAACTTGTGAGAGAGTCAAAAGACTTCCGAAAAGTGAATCTTGGCAACTGTACATATGACAAGGACTCGATGCTTCTTGTCACTGACTATGGTAAGTTAAGAACTCTATCAAAGGATTCTTAAGGCTAGTAAGGGCTTTATCAGAGGATTCTGAGGGCTAGTCAGGACTTTATCAGATGATTCTGAAGGGTGGTAAGGACAATATCAGATGATTCTGAAGGCTAGTCAGGACTTTATCAGACGATTCTGAAGGCTAGTCAGGACTTTATCAGACGATTCTGAAGGCTAGTCAGGACTTTATCAGACGATTCTGAAGGGTAGTAAGGACAATATTAGATGATTCTGAGGGCTAGTCAGTACTTTACCAGATGATTCTGAAGGGTAGTTAGGACAATATCAGATGATTCTGAGGGCTAGTCAGGACTTTATCAGATGATTCTGAAGGGTAGTAAGGACTATATCTGTGGATTCTGAGGGCTAGTCAGGACTTGACCAGAGGATTCATCAGATAAAGTCCTTGATGGTCTCCAGAATCATCAGATAGAGTTCTTGAGAACCTTCGGAATCATCAGATATAGTCCTTGATAGCCTTCAGAATCATCAGAAAAAGTCCTTGATGGGCTTAAGAATCGTCTGGTAATGTTCTGACATCACTCAAGAATCTCAGCCAATCATAAGGCAGTATTTAAAATTTGAACCAATCAGAAACAAGGATTCTTTCCATGAGCCAATCAGAAACCAGTATTCTTTCCTTGAGCCAATCAGAAGCCAGTATTCATAAATTGAGCCAATCAAATCCATTGTTCTATAATTTTATTCTAGCGATGGGAGTCAGCTGCAGAGAATTATGCGAAACTTCCAATATGCATTTCAAGAGAGACAGTTACCCCTTGCTCTCGATCATAAGCTACGGAGTTGACCAGAACAACAATGCGAAGAAGATATACAACCATCTTCTAAGCGAGATCCGAGTTGTCAAAGATGTCGAGTTCAGCCTAGCCGGGATCAAATTCGCGCTTGAGAATGCTGTTGCTGCTGTTGGCCCGAAGAAAAATTTGTGGATTCAGTCAGACGGGGCTGGTATGTGAGTTTAGCATTTTCCGTCAATAACAGAATCTAGAATCTCAATTCTGGTCCAAAGAAATGTTCTCTACCCTCCCAAGATACTTCAACTTGCTCCAAGCCTATCAATTCCAATCGATTATTTGGTATAAAACAGTCTCTGGGCATGGGAAAGGTATGTCTCAAAGAAAAATCACACTTAAAATTTGTAAGGAGAGATCGACTCCTCCCACGGATGCGTAAAACAGGACATTGTCCGACAGTACAATCACCTTGGGGGCTCCGGATTCGGTGGCGAGCGTTTGGAAAATATTGGAGTGGTCGATTCTGCTTCTCAACTCGTAAATTTCCTCAATCAACAACGAAAGGATCATTTTGGAACTCTTGAGAAGAAAAAAGAAGACAGTAATGGCTACACTCTGGCTGGCCGATACATTTCCGAGTTCATTAATGATCCCAATTTCGTAAAAGAAGGAGAAAAAATCGCTGGATCTCGAGCATATCATCTTGTTCAACTGGTCAAAGATGAAAATAATCAATGGGATGAAAGAAAACTTTTGTTCAAAAAAAGACCGACAGATTCAGTGTGTCCCCGAATTCTACAGAAGAAAGAAGAAAAACATCCATGCCCAACATGTGGTCTTCAACCGTCACTTCATTGGATCCACCATGATCTTCAATAGTTATTTATCTTCAAATCTTTTTTATTTATTATTGAAATTTTTGCCTTTCATATCTTCGCAAAGTGAAGATTTTCTCGTTCGAAATCTACTGCCAATTAATTCTTTTATCAGAATATTCACCACTGAAAACTGCCAAATAAAAACGGAAACGAAGAAATTTTATATTATTTTTCCCTTATTTAGATGTAAATTTGAGCCCCAATAGTTTCGGGGATTCCCGTCATGGTTTTCCATAATGGTCAACCGGTGCGCAAGCGTGTTCCTACTGGAAAACGTTTATCACACCGCCCCGCGAAGGTAAGATTGATTTAAGTTTCAAAATGATCCAATCTGATCTAAAAACCGATAATTTTCAAATTTTACCGAGAAAAAAACCGATTATATAACGACGACAACGATAAGAATAATTCAAATCATTTAAATTTTGAATTGGCAAAGGAAAAGAGCCAAAACCGGAATTATTTTCTATTGAAACCGATAAAAATCCGATAAAAAGTCCGAAATCTGAAAATCCGGCTCGATAAAACAAAAGAGCTGGTCAAGAGGATTCCAAAAAGGTATGATACTCCCCGGGTTTAATGTAAAGTTTTTCCGGGAATCGAAAAGAAAATCTGCCCAATTAAATTGAAAGCCCACCTAAGTTCTATAAGTCTTGATTCATTTCAGAGTTGACAAAAGAGTACCTTGACTATCTACAAGATTCATTTTGGAACCGCAGTTTAATTAAATGGTGAAAGAATACTTGAATCATTTTATATCGTCTACTAAAGGACTCATTTTGGGCGTATCACACGTGATATGTCCAGTTAGTAGGAAATTATATGTTTTCAAATTTGCCATCATTTATTTTGTGGCGGTGGCGGCGGACTAAATAAAAGCGTTGAAAATCTTGGAGCATTTTATAGTCGTTGTTGTCTTCAGGGCTCGATTCGCTTTTCAGAGAGCTTGACAAGATATCTCTCGATTCATTTTACAATACGATTTCGACTGCCTAAAATTAGAAAAAGTTAGAGTTAGAGCTAAAATAATTTTAATCAGTCATTTCGGTACAGTAGAGTATGTTTATACTGATTGCATTTTATAAAGGGAACATTGCAGGAAAATTTTTGCTAGCATTTTATTATAGGTTATATTGGTCGCTTTGCGGAGGATTTTTTTGTCAGCATTTTATTGCCACGAGAAGTAGAGTAAAGATATTTGACACATTTAATGGATCGGGTTGAAAACGGATAGTACGTTCTTCAAAGGGTTTCATTTTAAACAAATGCCTATCGTAAGGATATCAAGACTCTGGGGTCATTTTATGTGTCTAATGCGTAGAGATTGTACCAAAATTGGCTTCATTTTAAGAGGGCGACTGAAAAAGAGCCTTATGAACAAAACGCTTCATTTTATGAAATGGGGGCTTCGAAGAGGCTTATTGAGGGAAGCGTTTCATTTTACGAATATGGGCGCGTGGAAAAGGCCTCATGAATAAAAAGCTTCATTTTAATATTAGAAAAATTTCCTTAAAAATGAACTTAACGCTGAACGAAACGTTTCATTTTATATTATCAAGAATCATTTTATTCGTTGTCGGGGATTTGCACTCAAGTTTCCTTGCGTTTCATTTTATAGTCTACAGAACTTAAAGTATACTGGTCTGTTAGATTTAGCTTCATTTTAAACCCTTTTTCTTTAATAAATGACATACTATTGGAATCATTTTAAATGCGCCAGTAGATTTCAGTGCAATAATTTTTGCAGGTTCATTTTAAAAACGTCGATTGAATCTCATTTTCGTGTAGAACATTTAGAATCATTTTAAAAACGGGCAGTATGGAACGATTAACAAACAATGTTTAGTATCATTTTACTGTTTTGATTTTTGATCAAATTAAAGTCCATTTTGAAACATTTTGACGCGTATTGTTGAGAATCATTTCAGTTCAACTAATGAAATTACTAAAAATTTGGAATCATTTAAGCAAAGTTGCAAAACCTAAGTCCCATAGCTGATACAGAATTTCATTTTATAAACATAGATCTTTCACTCTTTCTCACTTTCTAAAATCTCTCGGCGTCTCTCTTTTTGCAGATCTCTCATTCTAGTCTCTTTCTTTTGCTTTCGGATCTCTTTTCCTTCAAGTCATTTTGATGAAAAGTTGTCAAAGTGGCCCACATTTATGCTCCCCAATATTGCGCCCTCAGCGAAGAACCCTCCATTGATTTTTCTTTTTAGCCGTTGCCGACTCCCCACTACGACCAGCTGCTGGATCCGAGCAATCGCAAGGTAATCCCTATTCATTGTCGATTTTCCGGAAACAAGTCTTTAGACCTTGAAATCGCGGCCCAGCATGTTGCTTCCGCGGCTGCCGATACAAGCGACGCGCTCTCATCGGTTATCGAGGCTGGGCAATCAATTCTGCTCGACGAATCGATGGACAGCTTCCACAATCCACCACCTCGACGAAGCTCCTCTCTTCGCGATCCTGCTCCCTTCAACGCCTCTTCTGGCAACACCACTGGACCCAACAGCTCGTCCTCCTCCGCCGAAAAGACCGTCACCCTCCCACATGTGCGAAACCAATGGGTTAACGAAGGCTCCACTCTCGTCGAAGAACCCGTTGCTCGCCCAAACGACAACACTACCAGCGCCGTCCCCACCAGCGACTGCTCCTGCGAAGAAAAGTCGCCCAAGCTTCCCCAGAAGCGCAACTGGGAAATGGATGGATCGACTGATCCTGAGAATCGCCCCCGAAAGCGATTCCAAGACGGCCGCGCTCCTCCCACCAGCTCCAGCGACGACAGTGTCAACGACACCGATTATCTGCTCGTAATGGGCGCTCCAGGTGCTGCTGAAAAAGCCCAAGAAAAGGCCAAGAGACGTGCTACTGCTGCTGCTCACGCTCGAGCTTTGAAGATTGTCGAATCTTCCTACCGAGCGTTGGCTCCTTCCGACGGCGACTCCTCTCAACCCGACAGCGACGATTTCGATGGCGTGCTCAACAAGAGCGAGCCCCGTCGAGTTGTTGTCAACACGAGCGAGGAGAACGACACACCCAACAACTCTCCTGACAGCGACGGCAGCGAGGAGCCCATGCGCACCACCAACTTTGACCCCTTTGCAAACAGGGGCGAAAGAGGGCTGGACTTGCGATGGCTCAACAAGCACGATCGCGTTGTCGTCCGCCAGCCTCACCGAAGACCTTCCGAAGACGCTTCCGGCTCGGACAACGTGTCAATGGAGGTCCACACGTCCGAGTGGAGCGACTCTTCTGCTGCTGGAGCCTTCCTTGGACATCCCACCTCCTCCTCCTCCTCCTCCTCGCCCCCGTCTGACAGCAACAGCACGCCCAACGCCAGCACCGTTGCCAACGTTGGCACCGTTCTCGCCGATGTCATCGAGGAAATGGCCGAATCGATCATGGACATTTCGGATCTGTCAACCTTGACAGATCCCGAGACTCCCACCAACGCTCAGCCCCCACTCGGAAATGGGCTCTCACCCGCGATGATGGCTGGCGCTCTTACCGGCCTTTGCGACAACGGATTTATCCGTAATATGTCGCCAAAAAAATCGGCTCCGCTCGCTTCTCGATCAAAGGGCCCGCTTAGCCCTGTTGAAGTGGTCTTGGTTCGCCAGATGGATTCCTCGTCGTCTGGCTACAGCTCTGGCTCAAAGAGCGGCGAAGAAGAGCGAGAGCTGATGGACGTGGACCCGATTCTCGCGATCAAGGAGCGAGCTCTTCTTGGCGGCGAAAGCTCAAGCTCCTCCGACGAGCCCACCACCAGCAGTTACAACACCAGCTCCTCCTTCCCAACTGGCTCTTCTTTTGAGCCCAGCTCAATCAGCGGCAACTCCAACGGCAACTCTTCCTCCAACGGCAACTCCTCTTCCAGCGGCAACTCCTCCTCCAACGGCAACTCCTCCTCTTCCAACGGCAACACCTCCACCAGCGGCAACTCCTCCTCAAACGGCAACTCCTCCTCAAACGGCAACTACTCTCCCAACGGCACCGGCAACACCTTCAAAGGTTCCATCGTCACCGTCTTTGACGAAGTCGATGTTGGCGCCGACCTTGGCGAAACAACCATCGTCGCGCCAGCCACGCCTGCTAACCGATCTGTCGTCACCGTACCTGGCGGCAGCGTCGCTGCTCCCGACGAGAGCGTTTTTGTTGGCGGCGCCGACGTAAGCGGCATTTCTGGCGTCGAGCCCCTCAACGCCACCGGCACCGGCCCTTCTCCCAACGCCACCGTCCTCAACGGCAGCGGCAACGGCACCAACGGCAACTCCACCAACGGCAACTCCACCAACGGCAACGGCACCTACACCGAGCTCCGATCCGGCGAGAACGGTCAGATTGGCGAGCAGGGCAACATTGTCCTTCGGGCGTACCGACGGGATGGAACTTTGGGCCGGCCAACCGACTTCAACACCCCGCGAATCTTTCGCATTGAAAGCTTTGTCGAGCCGCCACACAAAGGTACTTTCCATCAAGATAATTTAAATCGAGAACTTTTAATCAAATCATTTTAATCAAAACTTTCTTAATCAAAATTTAGCTCCGGCCGACGCGACCCCCTTCCAAAAGCAGCTGGTCTCCCTCAAGAACAACCTCGCCGAGATCTACCTCAACCACGACAACTTCCGCGAGGAATTGGCGAATGGAGAAGTTGGGGCGTTGATCCTCGTCAAAGACGAAAATGGGCGTGTGACCGCGTTCAAGAATAACATTGTCTTGCAGCGACGAAATTAACGGTTTAAACTCCACGGGAGTCTGTTTTCAAAAATAAATTCAATTAATCTTTCATATAAAATGCAACTGATTCTTGATATTGATTGCATTTACGAGTGTCTGAGTCGAGCAGAGCAGGGCTAGAAAGCGGAGCGAAAAATTAGAGTAGAAATCGGAGCGAAAATTAAGAGTAGAAATCGGAGCGAAAAATTAGAGTAGAAATCGGAGCGAAAATTAAGAGTAGAAATCGGAGCAAAAATTAAGAGTAGAAAGCGGAGCGAAAAATAGAGCTAGAAAAGTAGAGCTTGAAAAATAGAGCTAGAAACTTGCGAGTAGAAAATGGAGCGAAACTTAGGAATTAAAAACTCACGAGTAGAAAATGGAGCGAAAAAAATTAGAGCCAGAAAAGCCGAGAGCCAATTTTAAAAAATCTCGAAATTCCAGAGAGCCGCCTCGAAATTCCATAGAGTCGCATCGAAAATCCAGAGAGCCGCCTCGGAAATCCAGAGAGCCGCCTCGAAATTCCATAGAGTCGCGTCGAAAATTCATATTTTTGGAAAAAGAGCCAGTTTCAAAAGTGCAAGCTTGCAAAAAGCACAATTCCAAGAGTCACCATGCATTTTTTGAAATTCAAATCTAGGTTGAGTTTTCCCTTTTCGCAAGATTTCGTCAGATTTGTACTTTCGAGAATTGCTCTGGGTTCGTTTCTTGATGGCGCCCGAATACAAAATTACGAAAAAGGCCACATTCCGATGCTTATCAAAGTCCGGATGTTCCCAAGGTCAAATTCTGCTGAGAGAAAACTGCTGATCGAGAGAAAGACTGTGCCGACTGTTATCAATTTTGTGGCGCCTTTGACTCTTTGCCCCCTCTTTCTTTGATAATTGCCGCGTCACTAACATGTTCACTTTCAGCGTGAACATTTCGAATTTGGAAAATTGGTGGTTGCGGCTCCGTCGCAACATCAAGAGAGCCTTCGTCTACCCGTATCCGTCCATGTCACTTGGATCGTAAGTACCAGAAAATTTTGAGACTAGAAATTGTGACTAGTAATTAGCAAAATTAAAATTAACTATTAACTAAATAAAACTAAAATTGCAAATTTAGCCACACATCCACTTCATCCCTGTCCATGCCAGACGAAGAGCGCGACTTGGACATGTCGAATTCGTCGATGGCTAACCAGCTCGCGGATACGCTTCAGGCGAATGCGGAGCAATTCCAGCGACAGCTTCCTGCCCGACACCCTGACCCACGCCGACTCTTCATCTCCCTACTCGATCATCAAGAGATCACGGTCGAGAAGTTTATCATCGTGGCCCACCTCAGCGGATTTCGAGTAAGTTTATTTTGAAACAAAAGAAAATTGGCATTTTATTTTAGCGAGTCAACAACCTCATGTTGTTTTCCTGGTTTTTCGTCGGCTGCATCTTCACGGTGGCGGTGATGATATTGGTTCTTATGCTGTTTCCGGCTCGACGCCGCTGCTTAAGCGGACGCTTCGCGCGCAGCGTGATTGGTTAGTTTATTTGGCGCAATTGCGCTTAAAAATCATTTAGCGCCACCCGCTGGCAACTTGTCAATTTCTGTCCCCCGATGGATTTTGGCCTCGACGACTTTGGCTTTGTCAACGACCTCGTCAACGGCCTCGTCAACGGCACCGCCACCAACCTCACCGCCATGAACCTCACCGCAAACTCCAGCGTCGCCAACTTTGCCACCTCCAACGACACCCTTTTCATCTACGACGATGAAGATTTCGGCTCCGGCGACTTTGGCTCCGGCGACTTCGGCTCCGGAATGGACGTCGTCTTCGAGTCCTTTGGCTTCGACGAATCCGACGGCGACTACAAGGGCGAGCTCTTTTTCGACATGGTTGTCGGTAAGTTTAAACTTGATTGAAACTAAAATTGAAACTAAAATTGAAATTTTAGGATCGCTCGAAGCCGCTTTTCGAGCCTTTTGGTAAAACGATCGCCTGAAACCCCTCCAAATTGTTCTTCCACGAATTGGCTTCTCCCTGTACATTGTCCCTGGTTAAAAACACCTCGTCTTCATCTATCATTCCATCACTCAAGCTTTTCCTGACCTCGACTTCTTGATCCCTTTCTTATCATTTAGCCTTTCTTCTCGTTTAGCTTTATCATCTTTAGCGTTTCTTCTCGTTTAGCTTTAGCCTGTATCATCATCTCTCTGTTTTAACCCTGTTCCAAATTTCTATCCCTTTAATTAGAGCTCTTGTGAAAAATTAAAAATTTCAGGATGTCGAAATCGGCCCAGAAAATGAATGCCAAGCCAGATCTCTCGACAGTGACCGAAGAGTCGACAATTGTCGGCTCTGATGATCCAGAGAAATTCTACGCCCGCATCGATCCGCCATCCAAGCCGCCACCGCCGCGCCCGCTCAAGACTCCAGCGGAATTCGCGCCGCCGCCGCCGCCGCCGCCGTCGTTCAAGAAGCCTCCGCCACCGCTCCAAAAGCCGCCCGATGCGCAGAAAAAGCCCGACGCCGAGACACGAGAGCCCGTACGGGAGCCCAAGCACAAAGTGTTCATTCGGGATCCTGTGCACATTTGTCGGAGCTCGGAATCTAAGCCTCTCATCGAAGCTCCGTCTCTGAGCGTCATCGGCCACTGCGGCGATCGACAGGTAGTGCCCCCTTTTAAGTGAGCAAAATCAAAGCTCAACTTCTAACGGAGCATTAAGGATCCGCGAGAGCTCAACGACTCTAGCGATGATGATGAGCAGCCAAATCGGTACCAGCATCAGTTCCGGAACTCGAGCCGCGCAAGACGACGAGGGCGATTTGGATCTTGCGGACGACCAGCTGCTGCTCTCAAACAGGTAAATTTTTTCAATTTTGCAAAAAACTTACTTTTGACAAGGACAACGACGACTTGGACGCCCTTGCCGACCAATTTGTTCGATTTGGCGTGGCACGATCATCTCCTAAACGTCCACAACCTCCACCTCGCCCGTCTGTTGACCGGCAACGACTGCTCGCCGAAAACGCCAAGGTTCTCACCGAAGCGGAAAGCGCTCGAGAAGCAATGGCGAGCGCTCAAATCAAACCTCCACCCCCGCCGCCGAGTGCCTACTTTGGCACCCCGGTAAGTTTAGACACGGGTGCTTTTGCTGACTTTTACTTTTAGGATGACGAGATCGATGCTTTCTTTGTCCGCGACAATCCCGAGCGCGCGTTTGTCAGCGGACTTGCCAAGACAAACCATCACCGGCTCCTGAATTTCAAGCCGTCGCTGAAGATTGCATGCGCCGACGATCCCACCGCGATCAGCAAGAACAAGTTCCAACTCCAGGTGGTCACCACGCATCGAATCAAGATCCTCGGAGGGCAAGGGCTGCTCGACATGACGCAGAAGTCGACAACAACTACGCCAATCAACTGGGACGGAAGTTTGCAGCACACCAGCAGCGTCCAGCGAATCAACAACTACTACAACTAGTTCCCCTGCACCTGCTCTTCCACTGCTTTTGCTAGTTTAGTCGACTGTGCGCAAAAAAGCTCGCCAACTTGGCTCGCCAACTTGGCTCGCCAACCTGGCTTGAGCTAAAATTTTAGCTAAAATTACAATTTTAGAAAAAATGGGTCGCAAAAAAGCGACCGAATACGTTTGCGAGGCCGTTGCTCGAATCGACCGCGATGCCCGGAAGATCAAGACCGTCGTAAAGACAACTACGAGCCGCGTCTTGCGTCGTAAGTTCAAGTTTCGAGGGGCCCCTTATTTACTTTAAGCCTTTCGATCCGAGGGAATCGTTTCCTCAGCAGCCCGGCTATCGCTCCGAGATCGTCCGTCGACTAGCGCACCATCGGGCTCAAGTGAAGGCTCGACAAGCTCATCTCCGCCTCGAACGCGACGCGCTTCAACTGGCGCAATTTCTCGCAAGAAAAGTGCCCTTGACGTCGTTTCGGATGTCGTTGACACTGCGTCCAGTAAGTCTAAATTTGTAAAAACCTGTTAACATGAATTTTTAGAATTTCTGTCAAATCAGAATTTGGTAACAGTTGGCGCCCGGATCAAAGATGTCGAACTTCACGCCAGCTATGCGACTCGTCCGACTTTTCCTGCACCTCTTCCGCCTTATTTCAGCCCCTACCAGTACCCGTACCCGTCTTCGCGTCCCACTTCGGCGCCTCCTTCTCCGCCTGACTCTCGTGCTCGTTCTCTGCAGAGTTCTCCCATTTACCCACCCGCTTACCACACCCTTTCTCATACGAGTTCTTTTTCGAGTTCCCGTACGGGTTCCCTTACGGGTTCCCATATGGGTTCTCCTTCGATTTCTCATGCGGGTTCCCGTGCGGGTTTTCCCGACTACTGTCCAATCTATCCCCCACTCCCGCCGTTTGATCAATTTCATCGATAGTCAATCCCCCCGCCCCACCTTACCGTAAAATTTATTCTAGAGCGATGGAGAGTCCGCTAGATGTCTCGCCTGTTAGAGTTCGGCGCTCTAAAAGAAACTGCCGTAAAAAGGAGCAGCCCCGCACCAAATCCGGAAAACTGTCTGCAGCGATGTCGGAGCCAATCCGAAAAACCGGCAAATACAACCGAAGAGGCAAATTTAACCAAATCTGGCATCAATAACGATTTTTTAGTGCTCTACTCGGCCGATCAGCCCATCTACGGATCTCGTGGCCGCCAAAACGGTAATTTATCGCCAAAAAGCTTTATCTCATCAAAAATTTAGTAGACCCGCCAATCGAAAGGCCAACTCGACGACGAAGTCAGGGCCACCCCCGAATTCCTCTCTACCAGCAGCGGCTGCGACGAAACGACTCGCCAGCACGCCGTGAGCAGCCTCGGCGCCAGCAGCCCCAGCGCCAGCAGCCTCTGCGCCAACAACCTCTGCGCCAACAACCCCAGCGTCAGCAACGCGAGCAGCCACAGCGACAGCAGCCCCAGCGCCAGCAGCCACAGCGCCAACAGCCCGAACGCCAGCAACGCCAACAGCCCCAACGCCAGCAGCCACAGCGCCAGCAACGCGAGCAACGCCAGCCTTCTCCAGCTCGACAAGCGTCTCCAGAGCCAGCTCGACAACCGTCTCGACAACCGTCTCGACAACCGTCTCGACAACCGTCTCCGCAGCCCGCTTCCCCGCTCCCTCGACAACCGTCTCCGAATACAGCGCCGACTACAGCTCCAGCGCCGACTCGAGCGCTCACTGGTGCCGAGCGGTATCCAAACGTGGCTCGCTGGCTCGACTCGCAAGAGGATCCCGAGCCCGACTTGGTCCCAATCAATTCCGTCAAGCGATGGAGCATCGCTTCTAACCTCAACTCGATTGTCGATGACAATCTGAGCGCAGAGGGCCTCACCGGATGTCTCAAGGGCACAAAGCTGGCCAAGTTGCTCAAGGGGCTCCCAATCACCGACAAGCCGGTCCACGT
This sequence comes from Oikopleura dioica, assembly GCF_907165135.1. NCBI lineage: Eukaryota > Metazoa > Chordata > Appendicularia > Copelata > Oikopleuridae > Oikopleura > Oikopleura dioica. The sequence goes on from NC_137295.1 coordinate 2,413,165, forward strand.
CTTCAACTGGCTTCAGCTCGGCGCCTTCTTCCCCAAATTCAAAGTCGTCGACGGATACTTGACGATTTCGTCGCTGCGAATCTGGGCAAGTCTTTTCGCTCTTGCAAAATTTTAAAGTGGCAATTTAGATTGATTTGCCGAGCGAAGGCTGGTCATTGCTCAACGTTGAAGACGCCATCAACTCGCAAACCGCCCCCAAAATCTACAAGCACGTGACGACTGCTCCGTTGGTGGCTCATCCCTGGCCCGACTGGCAAATCGACGATCTCGCCAACGTCAAGGCGGCCTATTTGCTCGTCGCCGGCTTCATTCCCTGCGCCACCATTCCCGAATACGACCCGGGAGCCATTCGATGGAATCAAATGGTAAGATTTTCAATTTGCGACAAGAAATTAACAAATTTCAGGAGTGCCGAATGTCTGGCACTATCAAGCCGATCCAAAAGAAGCTCCTCCGCTACAATTTGGAGCTCAAGCTCTATCAGAGCGCCATCAGCGAAAACGAAGAGCAAATCCGCTCTTCGAAAGAAAACAACGACCCTTCCGGTGAGCGAGAGCGCTTCAAAACGCTCTTTAAAGTTCTCCGCGGCCGCGACGCTCGCTCCGTCAACGAAGTGCGCCGAATCGACGAGCCCATCTTGTGGGCCATTGGCAGCACCGCCCGCTCTTTTGAACACCTCGTCGGCTGGCTCCCAAAGCGCGCAATGGCGCAAAATCTTCTCGCCGCAAATGCTGCTTCTCGACCCACCGAGTCCGACGCCTTTTGCACTTTGGTAAGTCGATCAAAAGAGCCAAATTCTAATCAAAGTTGTAGTTCAACTAGCTGCCGCCGTCGCCACTTTCGTCGCCGCCGCTGCTGCACTCGCCGCCGATAAAAGTGCCATCCCCACTACTAACCCAACCCGACGTACTAACATGCACCCATCACTCAAAACATTTTCCTGCCCGTTTTTCAATTGATACTTTTGTGCTTTTAAATTTTCGCTTTATTTGACTGTTTAAGATTTAGTTTCTGCTTCAAACTTTCCTTCAAATTTAGTTTTGCTTCGATTCCGTTTCCTTCAAATTTAGTTTTGCTCCTAGATTCCGCTTGTTTCAAATTCGTAAAACTAGCTTTAAATTGTTCAAACTTGTGCCACTCTTTCTCAAACACTCAATCTAGACCACTCAATTGTACTTGCGCTCTAATCAAAAATTTTAGAATTATGCTCGTTTGGTTGATCTTGGCGGCGAGCTTGAGCTCACAAGAGATGACAAGCGAAGAGCACCGACGATACTGCAGCCGCTTCGTTAATCACCAAGACCTGATTTGCCGGAAACACGCCCCAAAGCCCTCGTCAACTATTCCGCCAACGCTCGAGCCGCCGACGACCGAGCCTTCAACGCCCGAGCCGTCTCCACCACCACCACCAACGCTGGAGCCGTCTCCACCGCCAACTCCAGAGCCAAAGTCGTCCAAGGCCTCTTCTCCGTCCAAGCCGACTCCTCCAACTCCCGAGCCAACGTCAACGGTCAAGACAACATCCATGTCAACTTTGCCGGTCGAGACAACTTTTGCCGAGATCCCAACGAGCAGCAATCAAACGGACTCGCCAAGCCCTACGTCGCCGAGCTCTACGTCAACGAGCCCTGCGTCACCGAGCCCTACGTCGGGACGTACGTCATCTGTCGAAAAAGGAAAAATTAATTTTCTCACGTGAGTACGCTAGGTGCTTTTTCTCACCAGGTACCCTGAGCGCGCGGGGTACCCTGGCGCGCATATGGCGCATTTAATTTTATTTTTTCATTTATTTTATTTTCCTTTTTGCACCCCGTGTGCGCCAGGGTACCCCATGCGCTCAAGGTACCTGGCGTCGCTAACCACCCCGTAGGCTCTTGTTAATTATCGGCCTCGCTTTCTCCTTTTTGGTGGTATTGATCGTTCTTGGAATGCATTGCCGGCTGGTGCGCTCACGGTACGAAACAATTCCCATGGAAGAAGTCGATGCCGAAGGTGAGGACCCCTATGAGCTCAGAAGAGACTTTGAATATTTTGCAGCTCTTGATGCAGAGAGGACAAACAGAGCCACCAACCGTCGAGCGGAAGAAGAGGAAATTGCTGCAACACGTGCTGCTGCAGAAAATGCCGCTGCTGCTGCCGCTGCTTCAAACCAGCCAGGAACCTCCGCGGCGACCTCGTCAGAAAATCAGCCAACCACGTCAACGACCTCGCCAGGAATCTCCTCGGCGACCTCGTCAACGACCTTGTCAGGAAATCCGCCGACAAATTCTCCACAGCTGTCCGAAGAGTCCTTTTCAATCGAGACCGAAATTTCAAATTTCGAGAGCTCGCGAACGCCGCCCGAAAATCGAAGCTCTGCGCTCCAAGCGGTAAGTTTTTACGAAAATTACAATTATTGATTTTTAACTCTTATTTCAGAAAACGCCGCAACAAACAATGGAGCAATATCTCGCCAGCCTTCCGCCCGATGTTGTCGAGCACATTGACAAGTACGAGTCCCTCAAAGCCCGATTTGATGTCCAGTCGCCGATTACAAAGAAGCTGGCAAAGATTACGGTGCCGCTGAAAAAGCTGATGGATGCGCCGGCAAAATTTGGGATTTTGCGACGACAGCTCTTTGTGGAAACGCCGTTTTCAACGCCAGTCGCTTCGCCTGCTCCCTCGGCGACTCCGTCGGCGACTTCATCGCCAGAATTTGTCTCGGCACTTCAGTCGCCGATCGCATCGCCCGCTCGTCCAAATTTGTCGCTGCTCTCCGAGGAAGGAAACGACTACTGGAAGAACGAGTATTGGAGCAACTCGCCAGTCGCCAAGGTTTCACCGTTTAGCGTTGTCGAGCCAAAGCAGGAGCCGACGACGGAGCCAAAGCTGGAGACAAAGCTGGAGCCAAAGCTGGAGCCAGAGACGGAGCCAGAGACGGAGCCAACGACGGAGCCAAAGACGGAGCCAACGACGGAGCCAAAGACGGAGCCAACGACGGTGCCAAAGACGGAGCCAGCGCACACTTACGCCGCCACCGAATACGAATACGACTGGCGATTCGGCTGGCAATATGATGATGGGCAATTTGTGCCGAAAAAGAAGAACCCAAAGTCGAAGGCGGCGTCTTTTACCGCGAAATGGAAAAGCTTTTGGATGAATTCGACGGGCCCAACGATCAAGAATTCACCTTTATCGATGGGCTGGTTGCCTTTGGAAACTATATTTCGTAAGTTTTAGGCCTTTTGATTTTTACTCATTTTTGTCTAGAAAGCGAACTCAAGCTGCCACCACCGCCAACTCCTCCACCGCCTGATTGCTTCCAATTGTGCCTCTAAAACTTTAAATTTTTTCAAATTTTCAAGGTGCCATTTTTAGTTTATGACATATGGATCGGAATATTGCCTTGACGCCGGAATCAATTCAACGTGGCCGCGAGCGACTCGTCCAGCGCCGACAACGACGACGAGAGCGACATCAATCATGGGTTCAAGGCCACTCGGATGGTCTCAACGTCCCAATTACCCGGAGTCGGTCACGCCGTTCTTTGTTGCAAGCCGACCCAACTCCGCGTCCAGCAACACCAGCGCCCCCACGTATGCGGGAGTCGTCACCACTGGCTCGGCCCTTCCCACCTTTGTCCCTCTTGCCACCAGTCGAGTCAGATCAAGAAGCGTCGGCCCCGCCGCCGCCGCCGCCGCAAACAACAACGACAGCGCCAACAACGGCGCTGCCAACAACGCAGCCTCCAACAACGACGACGCCAACGGCCACTCCAACGGCCACGCCAACGCCAACTCCACCAGCCACGCCGCCGATACGGGACCTGGTCAATCAAACGTCCGCACTTCTGGATCCCCACCAAAGACCAGCTACTCCATCAACGACGGCGGTGACAAAGCGAATGAGCGAGCTGAACCCGTTCGGTCGCAAGAAGAGCCACTTCGAACGCCCATTGTCAACTCCACCGCCAGTCCTTCGCTTACGGAGCCTAGCCCGGTCTCCTACGAGAGCGACAACGATTTCACCATTCTCGAGCGAGCCATCAACAGCGTCCTCGACTCCTCCAGCAACTCTGAACAAACTGTCGTCGGAGCGGGCACTGACAACAGCCCGGGAACGAGCTCTCGAACGAGCTCTCGAACCAGCCCTGGAACCAGCCCTGGAACCAGCCCTGGAACCGACAGCACCGCCAACGGCCACACCAACGGCAACGCCAACGGCAACGCCAACGGCAACGCCAACCTTTTCGACAATGCCGCCCCAATTTGCTCCCGAGTCGAATTTGTCGATCCACCCGATTCAACTGGTGGCGGTATTTGTGGCGATTTTCGCACTTTATCAGATGCTCAAGGCGTTTTTCACGCGAAACCAGCAATAAGGTAAGCCATCGCAGTCAACAGATTTTTCAAGTGTATTCTAGTGCATCAGGGCTCATTCCAAAAGAGCTCTTTTACGCGAAAACTGTCCCCCGCAACACCTGGGTCGACTACTCGTCTTCGCTGGCGAGTCATGTGCGCGAAAACACGGGCATTTTTACTCGAATGCCGACTTCATTCAAGGGCGAATTTGGTTTCACCGTTCTCCCGCAAGTTTGGCCTCTTGTCGAAGCAGACGCACTCTTCAATCAACTGCTCGACGACATTCTCGTCTGCTGCCACCAGGAAAAGACGCTGACCTTGGACAATGTGCACCAGCGATCGTTGCTCTCCAGCCACTTGCTCGATTCGATTCCGCACTCGAGCCGCTTTGGCGCATCCATTGCGTAAGTTTTTGCCGCTTTGCGTATACTAATCAGTGAATAGACTCGCGGAATTTTACTTGGCGGCGTGCGATTGCAAGTTCATTCCGAGGTCTTATTGGACGGGGCGAGAAGAGAATGGTGATATGAGAGCCGTCAGCTACCTTGGGCGAAATATCTGCTCTTCAACAAACTCGCCACTCACCAACGACTCGACCGCAGCACCAGAGGACAGCGAATACTTGGTCGGTATGTTCTAATTCTAGCAAAGCAAAAACTCACAAAACGGTTTAGGTCTCGACGTTACAACCGAGCTGACATCGATTATGCAAAGCATTTGCATGGCGAGTTACTCGGAAGTCAAGTCGCGGCAAGCGTTTTCACCGACTGTGCATGAAATCGACTGGACGACTCTTCATCGCAGCGACGCATTCGCCCATCTGGTGACCGTTGCCAACATTGTCGACTACACGTACAAGGACCTGGCGCTTCCAATCCAAAATCGACTCGGCCGAAGATACCACGATTTGGAAACTCCGCGAGTCTTTGGAACATTTCTCCAGGTCGAACTGCCGAAGCTCGCCAAGGATCTTGCTCTGCTCAAGGGCTACTCCTTTCACCACAACTCGGAAAACGTCGCACTCTCGATGCTCGGAATTATTCGCCAATTTTTGGTGAAATTTGTCGAAAGCGAAGAGCAGCGACTCACCAAAGTGCTCTCCTTTACAGCGCTAGAAAAGGAGCTCGTCTTTCAGCCGTTGGAGAATCTGTCGCCCGAGCAGCAGCAATCCCGACGCGTTCTCCTCCGCACCCACAAGACCCTGCGCGGCACGTGCATCGCAAATCACAGGTGAGTGAAGTTAGAATTATGAGTGACTCATAAAGCTATCTTCATTCATTAGGCACACAATGTTGGTACTGCTGGATCGACTCGCCAACTTTTACGTCGTCTTTGCGCTGCAAGAAGATCCGATGCTCCGCCTTAAATCTGTCCTCAAGTACGACCACGTCATCAACCAAACGCTCATCACAAAGAGGCGATCGCAATTTCGATCCCTTTTGCAAACGCTGGGCATGGATGCAGCCGACTTTCCACTCTACTGCGAGACAAAAAAGCTCGACGGCACAGGTAAGCTTTTGCGCCCTTTGCGCTTTTTGCACTTTTGCACACTTTTTACCAAAAATTCTAGCGTTTGACATCAAGCCGCCAAGCCCGCTCAAGCGACGTTTTGATCCAAGCCGCCTCGTCGCTCCCAGCCGAAAACGAACCATCAGTTCCGTCTTTAGAAGCGTCGTCGGAGTTCCAACTCGTCGAGCCTCTGCACGTGCTTCATCCGTAGACACCGCCGGGGCGTACGCCGCCACCGCCGCCGTCAGTACTGGCGCCACAGCTGCAAGCAGCGCCACCGGGGCGTACGCCACCGCCGCCTCAAATAAAAACGACCCCTTTTCAGGTAAATCACCAAAAGCACAATAGACAAATAATCAGATTTGTTTTTCTAACGCCCTTCTCACGATGAAGTGTCTTCAACCAAGCCATAGCACCCAAGCAAGCCTGTCCTGCAGTTCAAGAATGCACGAACATTATATTAGAAAAGGATACACGTGTGAAACAAGTTCAATACGGCTAGGAATGTAAGGAATGTGAGAGATATATGCGCGGCCCCTTTTTGGTCTTTTTCTGTGGCACCATTTTTTACACCTTTAAACTGCTTTTACTGGAACATTTGTACATTTTCACCCTTTTTCGCCTTTTTATGCTTTTCTCGTTATTTATGCTTTTCTCGTCATTTATGCTTTTTCGCCATTTATGCCCTTTTTCGCCATTTATGCCCTTTTTCGCCATTTATGCTTTTCTTCGTTATTTATGCCCTGAATTCATTTAAAAGCAAAAATCCAAAAAATCTCAAAACCTCTTTTTAAACATGATTGAAACTGCCAATAAACATTGTAAATATTCATCTTAAACAATCGTTTTTATTTACAAAAGTTGAGCAGGTTTTGCGCACATTTAAAGCTAGTTTGGAAAAGCAGAGTTGCAGAAAAATGAAGGTTGAAGCAGGGTTAAAGAAGCAGAGTTGAAGCCAGGCAGGGTCGAGCTAGGAATGTATCCACGAGGGCGGAAACGTGTAAACGACAACTTGGTAAGCGAGCAGGCGATGAAGGCGCACATTCGAGTCTTGAAACACGTTGCGCCGCTGAAATGTGTTGATCAAGAGTTTGTTTTTGAAGGCGTCGGGTTCAAGTTCGTGCACAAGTTGATCAATGTCGGCGGGAGTTACAAGAAGTTCGGTGTCGTTTACTGAGCCCCAGGTGTTGGGGTATACAATCCTCACCTTGGGGCTCATTTCGTGCAAGTTTCCCTGTCGATCGCGCAATCTTCTAGAGCTTATGGTTGTGTAAAAGGCGTCGACTTGAACGCGCAGCAGCCCATTGAGATTGTGCGCAATTTTTCTCACCGTTTCTTGAATATCCCACGTGTTGAGCAAAGTGATGCTGTACCGATTGCACAGTTCGTAATGGCGTTTCCAGCGATCCCCAGCAAAGGACATTTTGTGATGGTCCCAATGATCTCCTAAAATTCTCTGTGAGCCATAATGTTGAAAATTTATACTAGCGTTTCAATTTTGCAAAGTTTAAAATTTGAATTTCTAGTTTTGGTGAAACCCATGTAAAACAGCTCGTCCGAACTTACGTATAAAGTAAATTGGCGCATATTGTAGCGGAGAATCTAGCGCATACAGGCACTCCTCTTCAATCGGCTCAAAATATTCTTCGGGGTCGGGATAAGCGCTTTCCATGTTGTTGTTGGGAATGAGCTCGTTGAGAAACTTGATGTCCGCCTTGGTTCCCTCGCCAAGATTGTCGCTTTCGCTTTGCCAGTTGATAATGTTTCTCGAGGCGGGATAATACCAATCGAGCTCTTCTGGCGACAACTCGTAATCATTTTTCTCGTCTGCATCTACTGGATTGCGTGGAGGCCTCAACGGAACAGAGCGCCGATACCGACTTCTTTGGCGCCGAATGTACTCGACCGTTTCACTTAGACGCTCGCGAAAACCTCTCATTCTGCAAATAGATTTTTATGGCTACTTGTATTTTAGTTTTTATTTACGGCTACACAGTTGAAAAACGAATTGAAAAGAGCTTGAAAAGACAGCTAAATTAGAGATCCATTTGCACGCCTGAGGGGTCGAGTAGTGACCTTGTCCGGCATAATCAGTCGTTTTGTCAGTATTGGGTTAATGACCTTGCGCGTTGTTGTCACCGTCTCCATTCTGTCGCGCTTTCGATTCCACAAAAACTGGGCCACATCTCGCGTCACTCGCTGGTAATAATCGATTCCAAATACAGCACACAGAAACTCGTAAAACCTATAAATTAGTCGGTCTGTTGTGTGCGCGGCTACTTACGAAAGCTGAATCTTTGTCTTGCATCCCTTGGTCGACTTTTTCGTAATTTTGGGCTCCCGTACGGGCTGCGCAAAAGTGTGCAAAATCTCCAGCGTTCGATGCTCATTTCTTGGGTCGACAATTTGCTTCTCCAACTCGCAGGGCTCTTTTGGGCACAATGCATAACACTTGGGCGAAAGTGTTAGAAACCAGCCCGATTGGATCGATGCCTCTTCTTTCAGCAGCCCCGGCTCCTTTTGACTTTCCACCGATTCTCCAGCAAACCATTGTGGCTCGACAGCTTCCTCCCACATTTTCACCAAGTGTGGCTTGACACATTCTTTTAGCGTCGCTCTTGTTCGAGCATAGGCCAGCGAGTCTGTGTCGCAATAGCAAAATTTTACAGTTCCAGGAATCATGAAATCCTTGATAATGTCCTTGAACTGCAATAAATGCAGCTTCGAGTTTTGATAAATGGCGACTTGGATATGAAGTGCCAAATTCTCAATAACGGTCGACTTGCGCATGACAACTTCATGAAGCGGGTCCATTGCCACATCCTCGACGCGAATCGGTTTATAAGCTTTGAACATTGAGCTTTCAAAGCACTCGCGGAGACGATCAGCACCGACAATTTTTGTATTTACAAAGCGATGATTTGCTTGCGCAAATTTTCCAACAAACGAGTTCAAAAAGAGCTTGTACATGTTTGAGCCGGCATCGTCGCCCTTTTCTCGCACTCGATTCGCTCCTTGACCATTTTGTTGACAAAGTTGGCAAAGGGCGCTCCTCGATAGTAGTTGACAAAGTACTTGATTTCATACTCGTAGCCTTGGTCAATCAAGTATGCCAGCATATCGCTTGTGCACAAGTAGTTTTCCTTGTTGTAGCAAAAGATGTTGTCTTCCTTGGGAAACATTCGCTTCTTGACATCTGGGGGAATGATGCGGTCAATGTGTCCTTGGCAGTCTCCAGCTTCGAGTTTTACTCGCGCAAAAATGGGCGGAATTTCGGGATGGCGATCATAAACTTCTTGCGTCGCCTTCAAATCAACCATAATAAAGCCAAAGAATTGCGTCTTGTTGCCCTCGATGCGACGAGCAAAGGTTTCCCTAACGTCATTTTCGCCAACGACTTCGTCAAACAAAAACGGATAATCGGCACTGTAGAGCATCTCGGGACGTTTTCTCAAAATGATCGACTTTTCCTTGACCCATTCACAGTGGTACTTGATGCGCAACACGTGGTGAAAATTTTGTGGGCCTTGGAGGCCTTGAACATGTTGCCCGTCTAGAGTAGGCTTTCCCCAGTCTTGCATCTTGTCTTGCTCGCGCAATGTGTCGACAATCGAATGGATGCGCTCAATTTCTAGTTGGACAATTTCGGGCGTCGAAAGAACCTTGTTGACAAATTTGCCATTGACAGAAACTCGACGTGTTCTAGCGGATTTATAGAGCACTTTTTTGCAGGAAAGAAGCGGACACGGATGAAAATGGCAGCCATTGTACTCGACAAGCAGCTTTTGAACAATGTGCTCGCCATCGCTGTTGGTGAAAATCTTTGAAAGTGTAGCAAAGCCGTCAATCGAATATCGCCCAATCTTTTTTTCGACAAAATTGTAGGCATGTTTGATGCGATCGCCCATAAAGTTTTTGTTCAAGTACTCGAGGTAGCGGATCGACTCGAGTGAGGGATTTTCCTTTTTGCGATAAAGTGGAGTCGCTCTAAAATTGTTGAAATTGCTCGTCTGTCGCTTGTACAGCATTCCGGCGCCAATTGGAAGCGGTTGACGAGCCATGTGTCCATACAAAGCATTGAAATCGTAAATTGTAAAGTCGCAAAAGGCTTCTCCATTTGTAGATTGCCACAGCTCTTTGGGAAGATCGTCACTGGGCCCATTGAGATTAACTGCTCGGTGAACAGACTGACAGATGCCGCCTGTAAGATTTTCGCGCAAATCATTGTAAAAGCTTTCTGCCTCTTTGGGCGGCGAAATAATTGGCGGCAATTGTTCATCATAGTGCATAAATGCTGCAGTTTGGGCAAGCTGTGCAATTGAGAGTCCTCCATGTGCGCCAAGTCCAAAAACTTCGAGACACTTTTTCGAGTAGGCATCAATCGCCGCGGTCAGCAATCGCACGTCGTTTAAATTGTAGTTGACAAGGAATTGCACCATGTGCATGTTTTTGACGCTTTTCGCAATCTCATCCCAGAGGCCAAGACTTTCATTGTAGGCTTTGGGCGAAATGTGAAACATTTTTTTTCACCGCTTCATTTTCAGCATCGCACTCGTAGCAGTCGCCCTTCCATTCAAAATGCGAATAAATGTACTGGATCATTGTGGGAGGACAATCTGGTGGCAAATCTTTGAGCGCAGGAGAATCGTACAGTCGCTCGAGACCAAGGTACTCGTCGAGTTTTTCGAAAAAGTTGAGCTGCGTCCACTCGCCCGATTCAAACTTGCTCTTGATAATTGAATTCATTTCAAGCGCGTGATCTTTGCACGGAATGTAGAGCGAAGACGAAAACGCTGGATAGGGCGGCAATTGAGTTGTCTGATACATGGTTTCCATGTCTGTAAACAAGTCGTAGGGGAAAATGCCTTTGGAAAAGGCGGCAGGATCCAAGTTGAACGATCGAGCAAATTTTTCAAGAGAAATCGGCCCCACGTGGTTCATAAAATCCCGAAAACTTATTCCCGCACACTCGAGCATCATGTAGCCCCCGTCACGTTTGATTATATTGAGCTGATTTGATTTCCTTCCAACAAAATCATACAGTACCGACGTGAGCAGCGGCATCAATATTCGCAAGTCGTAGCTTTCTCCATTCCAGGCGTAGCACTTGAGTTTGAAAAATTCTTTGAGGTAGTTGAGCTTTTTGCGAATGACGCCTTGCTCCTCGGGCGTAAATTGATCCTTGGCATCTTTGCTCAGCTGGTAAGAGTACATGTCGATCCCTTGCTGAAGACATGGAGGTAATTTTTCGGCCGCGCGCTGTCTCAGCTTGGACAAATACTTGACGAACTTGGCCGCCATAATTATGCCACTTTCGTAGTTGAGATCTTTTCTCAAAAACCATTCCTTTTCTCCGTCGCTAGTCATGCAAGCAATTGAGACTACATTGTGGAATTTGTGATTAGAGAGAAGCGGCTCCTTTTGGGGTTTTTGCCCTTTTGACTTTTTGGGCGTCGCAAATGCGGCGGCAGTGCTTGCATTGATCCATTGATTGAAACACAATTGTTGTCGACTTGCATTTCCTCGCCGCCGCCATTGTCCTCGCCGTCGTCATCGTCGCCATTGCCCTCGCTCTTGCCGTAGTCGTTGGTGTTTTCGTAGCCATAGATTGACGCAATTCGGCCAAGCGAGTCGCTCGACATGACCGATTCTATGTCGTAGGTTATGTAAAAGTTTGGACAAATTGCTCGTGTGGCAAATAACCATCTTTGACAATTTCTTTTATAAAGTCGGTCACGTGGCGGCCGCGCACCGTTTGCGTGATAATTCGCCTCTGCTCTAGAGTGCACTTTTTGATGTGATCTTTCATTCGAGCGGGGCGATCGTTTGTATACGGACAGTTTTGGGTGGGGCAGCGCGGCATATCTTTCACTTCGGAACTTTGAAGCACTCGCACGCGGGTATTTTCGTCAAATACATTGGGCACAAGTCCACCCAAATTTCGTATCGGCTCGTCGTCGTCGTTTTCAATATCGGTGGCATCGCTGTCGTACTCGGGAAAAAGGTCAACGTCGTCGTCACCGTCAGAGTCGCACCGCTCGTCGACGTCGGTAAGGTCGCCATAGTCGGCACAGTTGTAGTCGTCTTCGTCTTGCATGGCAGCGGCACCAGCGGCGGCACCGCCAGTTCCAGCAGTGGCGATATAAGTCCCAGCAAAACCAGCCAATTCTCTCAAACTGTCAGGATACTTTTCGAGTCGACTTTTTCGCCAGTTGGGGTGAGCAGCAAGGCCAGGGTTTCTCCAGGGCTCGGCTTTAAGGCGCTTGTAGCTCACGTTGGCAAATTTTTCAAATTGGTCCAAAAAGTGTCACTTGTGTGCCCAGCGACGAGCAGATGCAGCTGCTTGTGACTTTTGAGCGGCATGGCGCCATAATAACAACGACGATCGCGCACATTATCGTTGACAACATTGCCAGTATAAAGCATAATGTTGACTCCAAAGCGAGATCTTATCCGGCCAAGAACACCATCGGAAATTGAAAACCGCTCATTTTCCGCCAACGTCAGCTCCTTTTTCACGTGCTCGATTTTCAAGTCCTGCTCTTCCCGGCTCAACTTTGGCCATTTACAGTTGACAATGGCTCTCCAAACAGAAATCCAATTTTTGTCAAAATCTTCTGCCACGCGGCGAGTTGGAATAAAATGAAACGTGCCCAAGCGATGGAAAAATGGCCTACTACTCTGCAAAACAACAAGCGGCCGATCGCGGTCAAGTTTTTCTAGCTCGCCAAGCACGTTTCGAATGCAACTAGGTCCAGACGTTCTGTAGGGCCTATATGAAATTCCCAGGGGCGCATAACGTCCCCCATACAAAATGTAGAGATCAATTCCGAGTCGCTCTTCAATACGAGGAAAATCGCTGCGTTTTGGAGTGCCAAACTCGGCAACCAAATCATCAACATTGACATCCACAATTTTATCCCACAAGGCGCGCGAAATTGTTTTTGGCTGCTTACCTCCAGACAGACGGTGCCAATTTATTCCCAGCTTGACTGCGTGGTAAAAGTTGGTCTTGCAGCCTCCATCATCATCATCGGAATCAGAGGAATCATCGGATGTTCTTGAACGAAATCTCTCGCCTTGACGATTCGAATACAAAAAGCGATTACGGCGCTTGCGAGCACCTTCAGATTCATGCTTTTCACGATTTATTAAAAATCTTGAAACTTTCATTTTTCAATAATTGAATAAAAAGACTTTTTTTCAATAAAACAACATTTATTAGAATATACACATGCATAATTAACCCCTTCGTCTTCGTTTTGGAGCAGCCTTGGGAGGCGGTGGGATAGTTTCGGCCCTTCGCTTTGTGCCCCTTGCAGTAGTTTTCATGACCCGAGTACCGCCCACCACAGATGCCTCTGAATAATAATAATAATTAGTGAGTTCCCAAGTGAGTAAATACCTCGAGCTTTGGCGTCCAAAAACAGCTCTCGCACTGGCAGCCTCATAATCATTGCATCCCATTGTTGCACAAGCGTATCGGCAAATTTGATTTTTGCAGTAACGAGCGCAGTTTGACCTTCACCATCATTGTCGAAAATGAGCGGCACCAACCAATTTTGCCCTTTAAAGACAAAATAGTCGAGTCCGCTAGCTGTAGCTGCATTCTCCCATCGTCCATTGTGTTTCATAAAGTTGATGTAGTGCTGAGTTGCAGTTGACCAAGGAGATCGATATGCAGGCTGACCATCAATGTAAATGGTAAATTCTTGAATTTTGAAAAATGGATGTTCCATTGTAGTCTTTGAGATGCACTTTTCAAATGTCATTTGACTAGCTTGTGAATAGGGCATTCCTGTGAAAATTATCATTTTGGGAACAGGTCCTGCGCTCAACTCAATGTCGTACTCGCTCATTCCAGTTCCAAGTGTCTTTCGGGTGAATTTCGGATAGTAAAATGGAATAACACATTCACCATCCCGTCCAGTTGAAATTGGTCTTTCGGCATCAGTTTTTGGATCGCAAAAGACTGATTCCATCAAAAAATTTCGAGGCTTGAGTCGCTCCTTTGGATCCAGCTTGTTTTCCCTGAAAAAGTAGATCATCTTTTCGTCTTCGGCAAAGTTTTCTTGTCCTTCAATTTCTTCTGTCTTGACCATGTCTTCGATGATGTCGTGGGGGCGCCACCATTTTAGATCCGTTCCATTGGCAGCCGTGGTTTTGATGTCGGTTGCCTTGATGTTGACTTCGTCGTCGCTGTACGGGTCCAATTCAGAGTTGAACTTTTCAATTACCCGTTTAATTTTTTTAGCCTTTAATTTTTCAGCGCAATCGCATTGGCCCGCATTGTTGTGCTGCCCAATATTTTTTTCAAAAGTTTGAATTTCTTCGGGAAAGGGCATTCTGACTTGATCTAGCTGGGACATTTTGGCTCGGCACTTTTGAAAGTTGGAATGGCGCATTAAAGCATAACACTGCTCATTCATTGTAAGTTCAATTTGTACTCGGGTGCCGGCTGGGAGCACTCGACCCTGTCTGCACAGGCCGTGCATAATGGGAGCCCGAACTTCGTACTCGTGAAAGAGTCTCTCATACGGGATCCAGATCTCGTATGCCGTCTTCTTTGACAAATTTTTGCTTTATCTCAGCCGGCTCCCATAGCTCGGTGGCAAACTGTTGCCGATTCTCGACCAAATTTAGCTTTTCCCCTCGAAATTAGTGTGATGCACTTTGAAGCGCTCAAGTTCGGGCCCCTCTGCATCAAAAGTGTCAAACCTTCCCTGGGAGAAAAGCTCGACTTCTTGAGCCACTGTTGATTTGTTGAGTTTGGCCTCACAGTGGCTATAGTGGCCATACTCGGCTGGGTCAAAAGACGAAAAGAGCCGAGTATCTGCAATGATAAAGTCCATTTTTTAATGCCCTTGGACAAAATATCATTATCGGGCACATAATTTGAGGGCATTTTAAAATTGCAGCCAAACATGCACTGCGACAATTTAAGACTGTACTTGTCATCGGGCACTTCAAAACGGGTAATTTCCGGACAGTCATTTTTGCCGAGTCGCGGCACTACTTTGTAGCCCTTGTACGGATCCAGAGTTTCTTTGAGTTCGCGCTTTCTTCCGCGAAAGAACATGAGATTTCCATAATTTTCGTTTGCCATTCTAAACGCACTGCATTAGACAACTGAGTTACACAAGCTTTTTCAAATATTCCAATATACGAGCACAATCAATAAATCGGAAAACAACGAGGACAACATAGGTGACGAGAATTGCCACGAGCATAATCATCTTCGTCTTCGTCGCTTGGCGCTGGCTCGTTTCTTGGGCCGAGACACTATTCCTCGTTTCGAGAGAGACAGTACTTTGCCTCGGGTCGTCACAAGGAATGCAATCGGCGATTGCTTCTTCTTGCTCTTTCGTCGGCGCGCCATCGAGTGCGATTATTCCCCCAATCTTGACTGAATAAAATTTTAACCTTTACAAGTCACCAAGCGACCAAATTTACGACAGTTGTAACGACAGTTTTTACGACAATTGTAACGACAGTAATTAAATTTCAGTCTTGTCTTTAACAAAATTAATTTCGGGTTCGTAGTAACGGCGATGCAAAGTTTGGCCCTGGGGACCTCGCAAAGAGTAAGTTGGTTCAAAAGTTCCAAAGTGAATATCAAAAATTTCGTACAATTCTTTGGTCCACTTTGCGCGCGCCCCTTTCCTAAAGCGGGATGATTTAGCTGCAGGTAAAGTGTCGAGAGGGATTCGAACAAGATCTCCAATAAAATATTTGGAACTTTTGCCAGTGCGTTCTTCGTACTTGCGCTTGAGTTCCAAATAATCAAAGCTCGCGCGCATTTGCACGATTAACGCTACTGGGAGCACGATTAATTGCGCTATGCACAGAATTATTGTAGGCAACATTGACATCTTGAAGAATGTGTATCCAGCGGCGAATTCCGTTGTGCGATGCGAAATAGAGCTCCAAACGATCTTCCAGCGTGCGACTTAAGTTATCCGTTTGAATTTAACAAATTAAAATTGCATGCAAAAGCTATCAATTATTCAACGCACTTGAATCGCTCAGCAAGAGCAGCTTTTACGCCGGTTAGCTTTACGGGCGTCATGTTCCAGTCGTCGAGCAGAAGCGCAACTTCCCCTTGAATTCGTTTCCTTGATCCGTCATAAACATGGTGTGCCCAGGCAAATCTAGCGTGGAAAATATGTCGCCCAAAAGCTGAGCGCATTCGGCAGATGATTTGGTTTTCATGGGGCGCACAAAAGATTGCCGAGACAATCCGTCTACAACTACCAAAATGTATGGATAGCCAGAGTTGACGGTGGCATCGTTTTTGTACGCTTCGATTGTATCTGCATAAAGACACGTGTAGAGTCCAGTTGCAATGACGGGATTTCGCCTAAACTTTTTGACAAGCGGCTTGTGGCGAGAAAGCACTTCATTGCGCCGCTTCATTTTTGCCACATCGAGCCGCGAATATGCAGTTGGCTCGTTGAAATTGTAGAATAAATTTTGACTGTTGTTGGGTTGTTGTTGTTGTTGTTGTTGTTCTTGTTGTTGATTTGGTTGTTGCTGGCGTTGTTCCCGCTGGCGTTGTTCCCGCTGCTGCTGCTCATTTCCAAAAATTGGAAAGGTCCTTGATTGGGGCTCCTTCGGGCTCGGGGTCGCTTGATTCGCGCGATTCGACTGAGTCGGAGTCGACTTCTTCGTCGTCGTCGCCGATGGTGGCGGTGGTGTGACCAGGTTCAACTTTGACTGCGGTGACCTTAGGTTGAGCATCTTTGCTATTCTTTGGGATCTCTCCAAATTGCTTTCGGAATTGGGCAGACCGCTTTGCAAAACTGTCCTTGGCATCATGTCCGGCAAATCCAACGGGTTCCCGAATTGATCTACTGTCCGTTGGCTCGAGCTCGGGCTGCTGGTGGGGATTTCCATCGGCTCCGAAAAAGTAGTCTTTTGGGTACCACTGCTTGGTTGGAGCAAATCGGGGAAAGTCGTCTTGCCGCTCTTCTCGCCCCCCACGCATTGGGTCAAAAAAGAAAGGCCGCGGCTCTGGGTGAGCAAAGCCGGAGTAAGAATCGGTTTGACGACTGTAGGGCCAGTTGGATCTCCTAGCCCTGCTCTGTTGAGCTCCTCGGTCATCGTATCTTGCCATTTTGCCGCCGCCTGGACTGGGTTCAAATCGGACCCGCTTGGATCTGGGTTCAAATTTTTGTTCAAATTTTTGATCAAATTTTTGTTCGAATCTGGGGTCAAATCTGGGGTCAAATCTGGGGTCAAATCTTGGGTCGAATCGGGGGTCAAATCGGGGGTCGAATCTTGGGTCAAATAGGGGTTCATAATAGTCGGGTTCGTAATGGCGAGGTTCGTATTCGCGAGGCTCGTATCTTGGCTCGTATCTGGAATCGTGCCTTGGCTCGGGATGGGAACCATGCTTTGGTACATGCCGTGGCTCGTGCCTTGGTTCATGCCTTGGCTCGTGCCTTGGCTCATGCCTTGGCTCATGCCTTGGCTCATGCCTTGGCTCATATTCGCCTCTGGGCGGTCCAGCGGAAGTGGAGTTTTCCGCGGCCGGCCTCGGGGCCTCTTCGTTGTCTGCAAATCTTTTTGGTGAGTCTTCTGATTCGACTTCGTATTCTTGTTGCGTCGGCTCGATGTCAATGTTTCTAGGCCTGTAGGAGTACGATTTTCCCATTGGAATGGCTCGGTTTGAAAATCTTGCAACCATTTGGGCGGTTCGCGTCTCCTCTTCGGTGTAGTCCGGGTAGGGTTCGCCATTTGCGCGAGGGCCGCGGGCCCTTACCCTACCTGTGTCGGGATTGTACTCGATGTCGTCAAACAGATGTCCAAATTCAGTTGGAGTCAGACTAAAGTATACACTCGCTGTTTTCATTCACTCCCATGCGCCGCGCTCATTATGCCTCTCTCTAGTAATCAATCTAGGATTAATATTTAATTCTCCCTTAAATCAGTTTTTTCATAATTTTGAGTGCGCCACCTACAAAAATCGGACCCAATATAAACTGCGGTTTCATCTACAAAAGTACAAAAATGTCTTCAATCATGGAACAACTCCGCCGGGAGCAAGAGTCTCCCGAAAAAGAGAATTCACTTCCATCGCCCTCTGATAATCGGCCTGAGCCGTCAGATTTTCGCGTACCTGAGCCGCCTCAGAGAAAACGAAAAAGGAGCAGCTCCCCATCCCCAACTCGAATCAGCAAAAAGGCCCTCTTGGACTTTTTATTCGGCGCCGAAGATCAACCCTCAACTTCGAGAGCAATCGAGACCACTCCTGAAGACAACAACGACAAATCTCAACCCAAGTCGCCAAAGAAGCGCAAGCACATTCCTCCACGACCAGCATCTAGCTCCGACGACGAAGACGACGGTGACGACGAAGACGACTGCACCCCCGAGCCTTCCGTCAAGAAAGCCAAAGCCGCCCCCTACACGCCGACCTTTATAAAGATCCAAACCGCGTTTCCAATCTTGGAGAAGGAGGAGGAATCTCTCTCGGCGCCATTTTTGGCGCTCATCGACGGACACAAGCTCTCCAATCCTCCCAAGGGCACCTACTGGATCAACTTGCTCATTGAGCGAAGCGTTCGCAAAGACACGAGCCCCCGATTTGATTTTGAAAAGCTGTTGAAGCGAGGATCGCGCATTCAGTGCGTTATTAATCTCCACAGTTTTAATCCCAAGAAGCGAGACGACGTCGAGTTCAAAAAGTACTTGCCCACAGTTTTGGATCAAGGAGGAAAAGTCGTCGTCTTTCTGCGAGCACGAGTCGAGCCCAAAAAGCCCGAATATCAACGGGCCTTTGAGCCTAAAGGCTATTTCAAATCCAAGTTTCTCTTGCCACTCAAGTCGACAGAATGATCGGCTCAAGTTTTCTTGGTAAGTACTTTGGGGACACGCGGCTCAAACATCCATTTGCGGCGATTATTAGCGGAAGTACGGGCACAGGCAAGACCCACGTAGCTAAACAGCTCATTGAAAAAGAGGGCATAAGGGGAAGAATTTCGACCATTTATTACTTTATGCCCCGCCTGGAGCCTTTGAACATTAAACCCCCAGCCCATCAGCGATTATTTTTGATGGAAGGTCTCCCCACTAGAAAATGGGTTGATGACACGTTTAAAGAGACCCAGCGCGACACTCTGATTATTTTCGACGATCAGTGGGCAGAGTGCGTTGAAAACCGGGCAATCGAATATCTCTTTGTTTATGGGAGACGCCATCTGGGGATTAGTTTAATTGGCATCACCCAAAATTTTTATCAAAAGTCGAAAAGCTCCACCCTCTATCGGTTTGAATTTTCTAGAATTGCCTCAACTAATTGTTTATTTTAGCAATTGCATGACATGCTTTGTCTTGCTGCCGAATCATGTAGACTCGTCAATCAACGCCACCATCGCCACCAAGCTCGGCTACAGCGCCTGCTACAAAGCCGCCCGAAAGCTCTTCAAAGAACGTCGATGCCGGTACCAGTACGTTATAATTAGAAAAGACGTAGAAGATCCGACGACGCCGACCTTTTATACAAACGCCTTTTCTGACATTCCCGAGTTGGGGCCAAACCCCGTCTTCTTTGAAGAAAACGACGAGTAACTATACGATTCGGCATTCATTTGTAACACTCTTTTTCTACACTCAACCGCTTTATCTACTTTCAACCGCAAAACAACAAAAAAGAATAAATGTTTTTATACAAAATTAGAAATTGTATTTGGTTTTTTGCAGAAATACAGTAGCGAGTTTGGCAAAGTGACAATGACAGTAAACAATGCAGGCCAGCAAGCCAACAAAGTTTAAAATCGTATCAGCAGAGCAAAACTCGGCACACGGAGCGGGTCTAAAAATTGCGACCGCAAATATCAAGGACGCGGCCATTGGCCGATCGGATCAAAATTTTGACCCGCTCCGCGCGCAGATCGTTGACAAGGCGATGCTCTTGGGTCTCTTCGGCGTCGAGGATGTCGCACATTTCCTTGGCGAAGGCGGCGCGCTCGAGAACGGTGTTGGCCTGGGTGAGGCGGAGGAATCGAAGGTTGTCTAAATAAAAGTTAGTTGAGCATTTTTTCGAGCTACTCTTACCTTCGAAAATAGAAGCGCCGTCGATGCAGTAGCTCAGCTGGTCAGCGTCCACGTCGACAAAGTTGACGCCATTTGGCGCGCGAGTGGGATACTTGGGCGCGGGAGGAGCCAACGGAACTCGCTGAGGCTGGGCCTCTTGGTAGGTGCGCTGGTTTTCCTGCTGTCGCTGCTGCTGTCGCTGTGGCTGGGGCTGCTGCTCGCCCTTTTTCTTGCCGCCAAAGAAGGGCATCTTTCCTCGGCCAACTTCGGGAGCTTCAGCGGGCTGGGAGAGCGTTCTCGAGGCAGCTGCCAACTTGGCGCTTGCTCGTGCCAAAGATTTGGCGAGGTTGGTTCGCTTGGCCGCCGTTGTCTAAACAAATTTGTTCTAGAATTGTTTTTTTCAACACTGCAGCAAGCTACAGTCGAAGCAAGCTACTAGCCACAGTCGCAGCAAGCTTCACTTGCGAAAATTTCGACTCACCTGCTTGGTCATTTCAAAAAAGTAAAAATTGATCCTTGCTGTAGGGTTGCAAAAACCAAACTGAGCATTTTTTTGCATTTTTCACACTCGCCAGGGGCAGTTCTAGAGAAATTTATTCAATTTTTTTATTGAAAACAACAATAACAAACAGGGTGCAGAGTGGGTTCTAGAGATTTTTTTAATTTTCTTCTTGGACGACGACGGGGCGCAGAGTTTCTTCGACTTGGCGACCGTTGAGCAGTGGATCGGCGGCTTGTCCTTGCGGCGGCAAAATTGGAACTGGCATTCTATTTGCGCCAAGAATGAATCTCGGTCGTCCAAAAGATTGGACCTGAAAATTTTCAAAGGGCACATCGTTTGTGCGCGTACGAACCCGGTCAATAAAGATTCGATGGGGATTAATGTCGGCGCGGATGATTCGAGGAAAGACGGGATTGTAGAAGCTGTTGCGAAAATCTTGGACGAGCGAGGCGTTTCCATTGTTGCCAGTGACAAAGAGCACACCGTTCCAGGGAATTTTTTCGCGGCAACATTTGACGCGAAAAGGTGAAACCGCGTAGTCGAATTCAACATCTCCACCGCCACCAGTAGTTGCAACATAGAGCTCACGTCTGCGCCGGCGCTCGGCATCGAGGCGACCAATGTAATCCTCGAGGCGATCTGCGGTGAAAGCACAACAGCCGATTTTTTGCTGGCGAAGTTTCACTGTTTTTACGCTTTCGGTGAACCTTCGCAAATCGTAATCGGTCATTTTTTCTAGCTCGTACTGCTCAATCGGAAGAAATTGGCCAAGGATGCGGCGGACTTGATCGTTGGCGGTCTCTTGGTCAAAAGTTTTGTCCTTGTAAAAGCGGTCACGCAGCGTAGTTTCAGCAAACAACACCAGAGTCGAGTTGAAAAGCTTGTTCGAATAGCCGCTGAATCGCTTTCGCATGTCGTGAAAATAGGTTTCGTAGCGCGGGTACTGAACGCGATTGTAGGGCATTGAAAATTTTTGATTTTTCAGCGAGTCGGCGTCGCGAGAGTATTCAATTTCGTAGGAGCGGCAAGTGTACTCGTTGTTGCTATCAGTCGTGTGCATCATTGTGGGGCGATTCGAGTTGAGCAGCGGGCCACTTTTTCGAAGTCCTCCTTGAGCAATGTCGACAACGGGAATCAGACATCTTTGGCCCTTGGTCGAGTAGGTTTCCGGATCAACTAGAATTTATTAGAAGGTGAGAGAACATTTCAACATACCGGTGACACGATGAACTACAATTTTGAGCCCAATTTTTTCGACGCCATTTTCCCTGTATCTCTGAGGAATAAATTCAAAACTTTCGTCGCTGGGAACTCCGCAAACTCGAGTCGGGCGAACTTCGATTGATCGGAATTCGTCTTCATAGTTGACGCCGATCAACGGTACTTGGTTCAGGCCAATCTTTGAGGCAATTTCCACCTTTTTCATGGGCATTTTTAAATGTGACAATTGAGTCCAAAATTCCACCCAGTCCAGCTCCACCAGTGCTCCTCCACTCGATATCCATATGCCGAGATCAATTATTCAGTCCAACGGTATTCCGCTCAATCGAAATCTACTGATAAACGGTTCAAAGGATACAGCACGTCAGAGAGAGATCATTCATCGGCAAGAGAAGACATCATTCATCAGCCAGAGAACAAAATGCCAAAACGAAACTTTAAAAAGTCTTTTCTTGGAGTCGACGGCAGCGTCTACTGCTACGAGTGCTACTTGGAAAATCGACCTCACGCTCACCTCATGTTCAAGCCCTACATCTTTTGCTCCATTTGCAAAGCCGAGTTGACTTGGAGTTAAAGTCTCGCAGCCAGCGTGCCAGTTTGGCGCAGGTAGGAAAACCTAAATCAAGGTCTTAGTGGTCCCTCGAGTTCGATTCTCGCCAGTGACCAAGCTCTTTCGGGGGCGAAACGAGAATCAAAGCTTATTCCGGCGGCTATTACGGCGGCCGTACAGAGCACCAGGAAATAGCTGACACCTCAGCTCAAGCTACCCGCAAGGAGGAGGAGGAAACCGGAGTTGGAGGCGCGGTAGACAATCAAAAACCACCAAACTTTTTTTCATTTTTTATTGCACTAGAATAACAATTGCACTAGAATAAGAATTGCACTAGAATAAGAATTGCACATGAATTTAGAATTGCACTAGAATGGCACGTGGGAAATTGCACTATAGGACACGTGGGAAAAGAGTAGGCGGGAAATTAGTAGGCGGGGATTAGTCAGCAAGCACGTGGACGACAATCAAAAGAGAACAGAGATGGTGCTGCCAAAGGCGTTATTGATGGCAGCTTTGCTTCCGTAGCTGACCGTGTAGTCGACGATATTTTTTTCTTGCTGCTTGCAGATGATCTTGAGCTTCCTGCGCAGTCGCTGGCTCTTGGTTCGCAAAAACGGCACATTTTTCTTTTGGAGGGTTTTTCCAATCTTTTTCGTAAAGCCCTTGAGAGAAAACATTATTCAGTTGCTGTAGATATTGATTTTAAATGACAACTAGAAAATTGGAGCGCATTTATACCTACCTCGGTTTCTAGCGCCAATTTTTCACGCCTTGTGTTATTGGAATTTGATTTAATCAATTTAGATTGGACCGCAATCGAAGCATCATCTACATCCAGCATCTACATCTTCCGCCAGCTGTGCCACCATCGTCCTGCAATAAAGCCTTCTTCCGCGAAAATGGGTGCAACTTGTCGTTATTTATGCAGATAAGATCTTTTGAAATTTAAAATTTCACGCCCCAGGATTCTAGAGCCTAGCGGCCACTTTTATTGACCACTCGTTTTTATTGACCACTTTATTTTTTATCGAACGATTTATTTTATTGACCACTTAATTGACCACTCGAGTAAAATGTCTGGCTAGAGCCTGGCTGCAAATCGCCCAAAACTGCACCGAGTCCAAACGGCCTGCCGTACGGCCTGCCCACCCTAGTCAAAGTCTGAATATTTTCCAAGTATTTGCCCCGGGGTCCCCATATGTCGAGCGCGCAAAATCCACCCTTTTTTCACTTTTTTCATTTTGGACTCGGCGCGGCGAAAGGGCGGCCTGCAGCTAAGCCCTAGCCAGACATTATACTACTGTCTATGCCGAAAACATTTTACATCGCAAAACTTTCAGAGGTTAGTTCAGCTTAGATTTTAAGTCTTTTATGATTCTCAATCATAATTTGGTTTTTTTTTTCCTAAATTTAATTGCATCAGTTTGCGCTTGATAAAATCTTTTCATAATGTGATGATAACTACTATACTACTGTCATTGTTGTTTGTAAGAAACCCTTTACATACCTTTTGTGTTGTTTTTGTTGTAATTTCGAAGGACTCGTTTTCGCGTTGGGGCCCATCCTTCAATTTTCTTATTCATAGTCATTTTTTCGGCTATGTTATTTCGTTATGATGAAATCGTTTCGTAGCACATCGCAAGCCCAACTGTGTTGCGATTTTTCAGGCAGATTGCGCTCAATACGTTTCATCTTGGATCAATGTCGAATCCTTTCTGCTTTCTTATTCCTTTTTGTTTTCTGCCATTGAAGTGACTTCGAGCTTTTTATGTGGAAAATCCCGTCTCCAAGCTGAAGTAAAGGAATCGTTTTGGACACCATAACCTTTTTCTGTCGATTTACCTAGCTAATTCTGTCGTGTTTTCGTCAGTTGATCAGGGTTATTGTTTCCTCGGCTCCACATCGAGATCGACATTGCTTTTCGCCCGCACCAAAGGTTGTTGATTCCGAACATCCCGTGTTCCAGTGTCCACCGCTTTTCGAATCAAAGTGTTATTGTCATCACTCAGAATTAACAATAACCTACGCAGGTTTTTGCCCTTGCAATTTCCGGGATTCTGTGCATCAAACGTGTACGTTGTTGATGGACTGAAAATCGCCCTCGAAAAGCCCAAGCAGAGTTCATGTTGATAATTCCAGTCAGCTGTATCGTTTCGACAATTTCAATTATGTCTGAAAGTTCCATATGTTAACTCTACCGTGTAATTTGGTAAAATTTAAGTGTAAACGGATACGGATCTAAAGTTTCAGTACAATGAAGATGGTTTCATCGCGCCAGGATCGGGCGGCTTCTTCTTTCCTAAAGCAGGCGGGATTCGAGACCCTTAGGGTTGATCAGACCAGGTCAGGTTTCGCGCAGGTGGCTTAGTGCAGGGCTTCCAACTCACGCCCACAATTGCCAAAGTCGCTCGTGCCCGTCGACTTGAAAGTATCACTCATTGCAGAAGCGCAATTTTGGCTCACTTCTTTGAATAAAGATCATCCGCTTGATTCTATTATGATCCAATGTGCCGAAATTTTTGTTATTTTCCGTAAAAGCAGTCGCAAGCGACTGTTACCTTTTTTGTCCATGTGAAGGTTTTTCGAACTGCAGTTTTTAATTGACTGAAAGTGATATCATCATCGTCAATTCCAAGTAGGCGTGTCATCTCAGCGTATTCTTGTTGATTGCAGTTCTTCATTGTCATAACCTGAAGAATGCAAACCGCTTCGGTGGCCCTTGGGTCCTTTCCTGTTGTTGTTTTGTATTTCGAGCAGAGACGCAAGAAGAACCGCATAAGCGTTTCATTTTGGCCGCGAGTCATCCTCAGCACATCTGTTGCCGTCGCTGATCTGAAGGGAGCCAGAAGGGCTCCAACGGAATCCACAAATGATTCGAAGTCTTTGCGTTCGCCATCTTCTATGATTTCGTCGATGTAACGATCTCGAGGTCGAAGCGTCATGATGAGCAAGTTCATCATCTGTTTGTCAGACAGCCCAGACTCGCAAGCGTATTTGAAAGCACTCTTGTTTCGGTTGAAATGTTCCCAGAACGTCAGGTTCGGCTCAGTCCAGTTCCGAAGTCCATATTTTTCCGGGCTTGATATGATGACTTTGTCGGGATCACGCTTCGGCAATTCTGTTCCTTTGTGTCCTTGCTCACCGTCTGAGAGAAAGGTGTTCGTCTGAGTCCCTCTTTTGTTTTTTCCGCTGGTTTCAGGCTCAGGATCAGTGAGCGGGACATCGAGGTTAGTCTTGCTAGATTTTAATTCGTTGTTTCGAGAAGACATTTTTGGGTTTCGCAGTCTAAATAAGGAATAGTTTATATGTCTTTTCTTCCTTTTTGTTAATTTTTGCAAGCCTTGAATTTTGTGAAAACTTTCAGGAAGCTTTCCCGAGAGAGGGATTTTACGCGTATTTTCGCTTGTCGGGAAGGGGAGGTTTCTTTGTAGCTGGCCATTGATTGCGAACGCTCGTTGTGCCTGCCGTTGTTCTCGTTGCGTTTCGTATTCAGATGAGAATTGTCGGATTCGATGGTCAGTTGTACGACAAAGCTCACAGTTATCCAGGTTTGAATTGAGCAGCAGAGACCAGGTCCGTTCATTGTTGATTTTTCTAAAGAAAAACCTTGCCGTTTGCTTTTGGGCT
The DNA here is from genome assembly GCF_907165135.1 of Oikopleura dioica. NCBI lineage: Eukaryota > Metazoa > Chordata > Appendicularia > Copelata > Oikopleuridae > Oikopleura > Oikopleura dioica. The sequence goes on from NC_137295.1 coordinate 2,438,954, forward strand.
GCGTAAAGAGAAATGTAGTTCGTCCGGATGCGACGAAATTCAATTGTGATTTTGAAATGCCATTCTAGCAGCTCATCAAGCGTAGTTGGCGCAGGGCTGGTTTCGAGGATTCTTTCAAGATTTCTCAGAGCTGTTCTTGGTGAATAATTTGGCAGGGCTGAAGAGTTAGCCGTTCTTTGAATCATCACTACGATTGAGCCGATAATTCCGTCACTTTCCGATTGATGGCCAATCGGGTATCGTTTGCCGGCGAGTGCGTCGGGAATCACTTCGAGATACATTTGTTTAATTCTATTCGTGACGTTGCTGCCTTGTTTCACACTCATTATTTCTGGTCTTAATTGTGTTGCGATTGTATCTAAATATGATCAATTGTCGAGATTTTTCGAGAGCTCCGCTGACTCTTTAATCATCGAGCTCCGCCGAGGTTTTCACGGAGATAGTGCACTTTTGGCTGTAAATCAAAGGCTTAGCCGAATGCCAAGCTTAGACCTAAAGAACACATTTTTAACGAAGGTAATCGTATAAATAAAAGCGTATATGCGTTTTGAGCAAAGAATCAATGCTTTCTTGTAAACAATTCCTAAACCTCTCTTTTTTTTGGCAAAAATCGGGGGCTGTGCCTTTTATTACAGCAAAATTTTCTAAGAAGAAATTTTGGTTAATTTTGAGCAGAGTTTTGCCGCCGAGGGAGCGAAAATTCATATTTAAGTTGGCGCTTCTGGCAAAGATCGAGGGCTCCGCTGGAGGCCGCAGCCAGAATAACTTGAGATGGCCCAAATTTGGCAAAAAATCAAGGGCTCCGCCGGAGCCAGTTCAAAAATTTAGTTGTAATGAGCCTCTTCGGCGAAAATCCTATAGAGCTCCTTCGGGACCCAGCCGGAAAACGAGTTAAAATGGGCCGTCTTGGCAAAAATTCTGCATGGCTCCGCCGGGGCCTGCTCAAAATTAAGTTTTAATGGGCCTTCTTGGCGAAATTCTGCAGGGCTTCGCCGGGGCCCGGCCGAAAATCAGGGTTAAATGCGCCTCCTCGGCAAAAATTCTGCATGGCTCCGCCGGGGCTCGGCCGAAAATCAAGTTAAACTGGCCTTTTCGGCAAAAAATCTGCATGGCTCCGCCGGGGCCTGCTCAAAAAATAAGTTTTAATGGGCCTTCTTGGCAAAAATTCTGCAGGGCTCCGCCGGGGCCCAGCCGAAAATAAAGTTAAGGTGGGCCTTTTCGGCAAAAATTCTGCAGGGCTCCGCCGGGGCCCGGCCGAAAATCAAGTTTAATATGCCTCTCGGCTAAATTTGGGCAGAACTCCGTCGGGGTCCGGCCTTAAATTACTTTTAAAAGTGCCTTCTTGGCAAAATTTGCGCAGGGCTCCGCCGGGGCCGCAGCTAAAAATCATTTTCAATACGTCTCTTGGCAGAAAAATCATAGAAGCTCCGCCGGGGCCCGTGCAAAAGTCCATCTAGATCGCCTTATTGGTAAAAATTGGGCAGGACTCCGTCGGGGTCGGCCTTAATTTAAGTTTCAAATTTGCCTTTCTGGCAGGAATTTCACAGGGCTCCGCCGGGGCCTCGGCCAAAAATAACTTTTAAATACGCCTTTTGGCAATAATTGGGCAGGACTCCGTCGGGGTCCGCCTTTATTTTAGTTTTAATATGCCTTTCTGGCAAAATTTGCGCAGGGCTCCGCCGGGGCCTCGGCCAAAAAAGAACTTAAAACCTAGCAATTGCCCTTACCCAGACCCGAAGACCTCTCCTAAAGGCGTGTCCACCGGATAGCCCCTCTAAGAGCGAGCTCCCGATCCTTACACACAGCCCTGGAGGTAAGCCTTTCTCCAGCAAAAAGAGCTTGCGACCCGTTAACGAAGTTTACCTCACTCAGAGCGTAAAGAGCGTACATTCGGAAAGTGGTCCGCCCCAGCCGAAACATCCTTCAAACAGACCCTGCCGGGCCCTAGGGATGACATGGCCGTCTCGTCGTGGTGGTAAACCCGTATCCCCTTTAGTTTTTTTGGACTAACCTGGTTTTGGCGGCTTCTATTGTGGAGCTTGAAAATCGCGAAAATTCCTTTTTTTGCTGTGTCTTCTATCTCGGGATCGGCGAAAATGGCGCAGATTTCAGATTTCCAAATCGTAATTACCCATATTCGTTCGTCATTCAGCCATGACTGCAGATATTCGTAGAATCAGGTGCTATTTTTGTTGACAGCTATGATTGATCAGGAATCGTACCAACGGTCATCAATCATGATCGGAGCAGCAAGCGGGCAGGTTCGTCAATACTTCTGACACCAATGTTGTAATATGGTTCCTGATTTATGATTACTATAGTAACTATAGTTAGTACATATGTACTAAGCTAAGTTCCTGCTAAGTAAGCATACTACTTTTGGATTGACGATAATTCGGTGTTTATTTGTGATTCTGGGGCAAGGCCAGAATGAGGGAAAATGGGCATGGTCAGGCACTTTTATAGGAGCGCTCGCTCACAAGTCTCACTTCAAGTTCGACTTTATTTCTGAGCTGCAGTTCCGAGTTGAGTGATGAGCTCGCGCTTCGCAGTTGGTGCTCGCGCTCGCCCCTCAGCTTCGGATTCTGTGAGCTTGGCTCGAGACTCGACTTTCGTTTTTGTTATCATAAGTTATGGACCATAACAGTATGAAAGTGATAAAGATGATAAATTATGTTAGTTAAAATGATATGGATAAAATGTATAATTATGCGACTAACCGGTGATCGCGTTGGAAAATGATCGCATTCCCTTCGCTCTCGGCGCCGCAATGTTAGGATGATAGTGATAAGAATGTTAACTTGTATTAGTTTGATGATAGAAATAGTGATATGAGCATGAATATTGAAATAATGTTTATTTTCTTTTTAAATCATACATATAAGATTTAAATATTTACAATCGAACTTATATAATAGTTTGAAAATTCTGGCTGGTTGAATATGTCTTTTTCTTTACTTGAAATGGCCTTAAGTTAAGGCCCTTAACTTATTTGTTATAATTTATTTCTTATTCTCTGTACAAACTTATGAAAAACTAATTTATTGTGAAAAAGGAGAGTCGAAGAGTGCGCGCTGTCTTATCAGTTGGCCGCGCCGCGCAGTGACTGAATATTACTTTTACTGCTTTTTATAATTTCTTACTGTTCACTTTTTTTACATTCTATGAGTTTGCTTATCATTTTTCAAATTTGATGTTAAAATTAACTTCACTTTATTCAGTCATTTTTTAATAATTTATAATTTATCTTTCTTAAAAGAATCGGATATATTTTGTTCAAAAAGGTACATATAGGTTTTCAAATGCGTAAGATATTTACAATTAGATAAAATGGAGAAAAGCTAGCCTGGGCTAGGAATCGAAGTGATGACTTCAAGTGGTAAAAGTTTTAAAAAGGCAGACAGAACAAGTTGAACATAAACTGTAAATCTACAGAATATAAATGCGAGGTGAACTACTGGAAATTCCAGTTTCACTTGGCACAATTCTCCTTGTCATCATGGATTGATGGACAGTTTGTGATAGTAAGGACCGGTAATACAAGCAGCACAAACGGAAGCATTTTATACATCATACAGACCCAATTAATCGTGTTCTACTCATGCTAGAGAAAAACAAAGACCACCATGTGAAAGAGCACGTTTCAATTAGTATACGTACTAATTTTCAATAAGTTATCTCATCGGGAAGGCCATTTCGACAAAAAATGTCGACTTAGACTCGTGGGGTTACGCCCTCCAATTGGACTCGTGGGGTTAACAAACTTACAGTATATATGCACAATGACACGCCTTTCAAAACTGCACTAGCCGATTTTTTGAAACGGCTCATTTTTGTGCATTTCTTGGGCGATTTTTAATGAGAAAAAATGCATATAGATGAATCATTCCATTATTTAAGGGTGTTCCCACATACCAATCCTTATCATATTTGAATATGTTGTAGAGAAGGGCTTGCTGATTCTTTTGACTGCTGGACGAATTCTGCAGACCTCGATTACGGTACTTTCTAGAGCTTCAAAGTCGTTAAAGTCTGCCAGATATGAAATTTCAAAATTTTCAACTTTTGATCTACGCATGCTACAATGACGATTTATAGGCTATAAATTATAATTGTGCAGCTATATAACGCAGGTCCTCTCCTTTCGCGCCGCCTACGCCGCGCTCCATTTGAAAATTCTCGCGACCATGTTTACTTGTTTACCAGTCTCCAGATCATCTTCTTTTGATCCTTTTTCCTGCGAAGAGCGCTGTTTTGATTCAAATTCTAGAGAAAACTTTTGTTAAACTGCTTCTGCTTGTATTTTCCAACTAGATTCGTCTTTTTTCATTCTTTTCAGACGGAATCTAGTTGTTGTAGAGAAATTGCTTGGGATCTTGGCTCTGATGAAGAAGATCCTACAACTCAGGAATCGTTGGAGTCCGGTGAATTTGTCGAGAAGCAACCACGGCGAAGAACTCCCACTTTACGCGATCAGCTCGAGAAAAGTGGCGGTGGCGACCTTTTGGAAGTTACAGTAATATTGAAAGCTTCTTCAGCGAATTGATCAAGCTCTTTCATCCACTCTGATCTTGATCTTCCGTTCAATGAATATTCTAAGAGAATTCTCTTCGAAGTATGTTTCATTTATAAAAACTCTCACCTTGGAAATTGCAATAGGAAGTATTGCAGCATGTTACCCTACTAAACGAGCGAGGTCCTAAATTTTGGTGGAAGACTTCCGGAAGGCCAAACTGCTCCAAGTTAGTTTGATCTTTCGACATCTCGCAGAGAGTGGGGAATTTATCCTTCTTCACGTGATCAACCTCTACTGAATGGCCCATTCTAACTTAATTTGCCTGTGATTACATTTTTGGGAAGAGGGAATACTTTCTTCCTCGATGCTTTTTCTTGTTAAATTTGTCGCACAACCAGCGAGTTCGATCACTTTCGGTGCACATTGAGAGCTATACTGACTACAGACGCCATCTTGGAAGGACTTATTGAAGTATTCTATGTGGAAGCAACTTCCTCCTAGAACTTTGCACAAAACTTCATCTGGGTAATCTGGGACTACAATCTGAGGCAGGGGTTCTCTTCCATGATTTCAAGGCTTTTTCTGTATTGAAACCCTGGCTTGAAAGGATCTGTACTTGATTCGATCTTTTCGAATTCGGGAAAAGTGCAGATCTTGTCGGCTTTTTCGTCGATAAATACTTTATTTTCTTTCCTAGAATTTAAAATTGGGGTCGATCAAGCTTTTTACAGATGATTTCGTAATTTAGCACCCTCTCTAAATTCGTCGATAGGTTATTCTTGCATCTGCAAACTCTGTATTCTGCATCTTCAAAGTCTCTTGCCGTGGCTAGAAAGAAGGATAATATAAAAATTAAATCCATGTTTGAGGAAATGAAAAGTGCCCTAGCTTGGGAATAAAATGCAAATGCTTATTGAATTCAGAATAATGAATGAGAAAGAATTGACAGCACCTGTCAATCAAGATATTTTATTAAGCAAGGGTCAAGGAACTTAACTTTATGAAGTTATTGCTTATTCATAAGTTCATTTTGTTCCATCTTTATTTTGCTGATCCAGGCATCAAACTCTGTTGTTTGAACTCCTGAAGGCGGTAAAAAGCATGCGCTTTGAGATTCTTTCAAGTCTTGTTGAACGTACAGTTAATAATGGAATTTTTGGACATTTTTTGCCGCACAATTTTCTCAAAAATGTCCAAAAATTTGATACACGCTCCCGAAAAAAATGTCCCATCCAAATCGCTTAAAAATTTTTTTTGATGAAAATCTCGGTCGTTTCCTTTCTTTTCCTCGTTCAAAAGACAAGAAGCAATTCTAGGGGCACTAGATAAACTTTCAATTTTAATTTTCTTTAAAAAAAGTAAAATTTTTGATAAGAAAAACGTCATTATTGATAGAAAAACTGAAAATTAAAAATTTTGCCCCAGAAAATGTCCAAAAATTTGATACAAGAACTCTTAAAAAATGTCGCAAGAAAACCCCTTAAAATCGCAAAAATGTCCAAAAATTTGATGTCCAAAAATTCCATAAAAAACTGTACCGCGATTTCATTTTGACATTTTGCAAGCGGTTTGAGGGCGCACGAGCGCAACGCCGAGGGGGAATTTCGTTTTCGGACTTTCGAACTCTCGCTCCGGGCGGAAAGTGGCTCCAACCTAGGGCGCTAATCCCCTCAAAGAAACCCCGCGCTCTTTCTTCTTCGCTGAGTAAATATAACATAAAGAATTTTACAAATATTAAAAAGTTTCAGAGAAAAATTGGAATAATCTATCGATTCATACAATTTCGAGTAAAATGATACCAATATTAAATTTATAAATAAATTTACGATTATTTGGCTTTTGAATCGAGCAAACAACGTTTAAAGACAGTAATCTGTCTTCATATCCAGGAATTTGGACACACTCATTCATTAACTTCTGGATCTGATCAATTTTTCTTTTATATTTAACTTTGTCTTTGGAAAGAATGCCGCATTCTGAATGCGGGATCCTTCCGCCATTGGAAAAAAAGTGAAATCAAGCGTTTAAAAATTAAGCGAAATTATGAAAAGGCCATCCCTTCCTTGTTTTTTCTACTCACTGAGGATCTTCGTCGAGCAGCATCTTCTTTCAAATCTCTTTTTGAAACTCTCTTTTTCAGCGTTCAAAACTTCAAATTATTTTTAACCGATTTCACACTTTTTGACTTCCGGGAGAGAACTGTAAGTCAGCATGCGTATTTATTTGCGTACAAGGCAGTCAAGTTCAACCCAATTTTGTTTATCTTGATGAAAATGTGCCATTTCCGAGCTTTCGCCGCGGGAGATCGTAGCCAAGTTTTTGTCAAAAGATTACTATCAAGTAATTGGTATCGTTTCGAAGCTGCTTTTTCCCTGATTTCGATTATGATATTTCCATTTAGAAAAGACTGATTTCCGTAATAATGATTCTTCAGTAAAATAAAGTCCAGTGAGGGGGGATTAACGTCGCCGCCGGATAAAAAGACAAAAGTTGCGCGATGGCCGCGTGAGAACTCGCACGGCGCCGACACCGTCGATTTTCCTAGGTGCCGCGGAAAGTTAAAAAAGGTGCTAGAAAAAAGAGTTGACTTTCTCGGGTTAGAAAAAAGGCTTGATTTTTGTAACCCAAGAGAGAGTTGCAAACAGTCCAAATGAAATCGCGGTATCTACTGAGACCACCGAGACATCTCTCTCGCGATGTATTGACGAGTGCGACGAGTGCGACGACACAAGACGAGTGCGACGACAATCTACATGTGGATATGGATCCGTATGACGGTCTGCCGCAAATTACACAGGATGTACCCGTCTTGTTGGAGCCTGTTCTTCGTCGGTACGCTGCTGCACCTTACGTTGGGCCTCGTACTGATGCTGATCGAGCTCATGATGTCTTCTACTTGCAGTCTGGCGGGTAGATCTCTTCCAGTGGACCTCGTCGGCCGTTTAATCGACTGAGTCGGGTCGTTATCACTCTGCCAGCTACTCCTCCTTGATTTTCATGTTTTTAATAATCTATCTTTCAAGATTATCTGCGCGGTCGGCCCACTTTGCTGGATGACGATTGGAGTGTGGGTGTTTGGAATCTTCTGCTCGACGGTGGTTACTATGGGCGTTCTTTGGTCGACCGACAGGACTTCGGCTTGAGTCAGACGCTTTTGGGGCACCCAATGTTTCATGGTGATCAATCCCCTGGCTGCTCTTATCTTGTAAGTCTTTCACCACCGTTCTAAATATGAACTTGTTTTTCGATGCCTTCGCTGCTTTTGCTAGAACGTCCTTCAGTTCATCAGTTACTCTCGGCGGGGCTTTCGTCCACAGGTTTACGCTTCTGTGTGCTTGAGCTACGATCCTCGCCGACTGAGCCAGCGGAATGGCTTCACCTTGGTCGTCTCTCTTTTCGACAACCATGATCGGTATGATGTTTTTAACCGATATGCCATGGTCTTGTGGGAACACCACGATGTAGTCTCTGGCTAATTCGTACAGATGTTTAGCTACAATCTCCTTCTTCTCATCAGACATTTGCTCGTTTTTCTGTCTGGTGACTTGGTTTGATAGTTCCACTCTCATCATCGGCGCTGATATCTGGAATTCTTTCGGAAGGCATCCCGTGACTTTTGAGAATACCTTCTTGTATTTCTTGTCTCTGATCTTGGTCATGAGTCTCACCTCCAGCTTCGGATTTTCTTTGACTACTTCACCAAGTACGATATCATCCACTGTTGACGATTCTCGAGCTTCTTTCCTCATCTTTTCCAGTTTTTCCTTGTAGGTCTTCCTGGCATCTGGTTCGAAGTTTTCGTCTGACAGTTCGTGCTTTGTACTTATCTTCAGTACGTTCTGGTGATCATAGCTTGGGGCGACCTTGAACTTTTCGAAAATGATTCTTCTATTGACCATGTCGATTGATGTATTTCCATCCATGTCCGTAACGCCCATTAGTAGTCCGTCGATGCTTTACAAGACTATGGCGTCGCTGATCATCCATGGATTTCCGTTCACCATCAGCTCTATGTCACAAACTTTGTGCTTTGCCGCGAGCTTCCATCTTAAGAGTTGGCAGTAGACTCTTTGAATTCGCTCTAACGGCGTGCACTCGTTCTAGTCAAAGATCATCTTCGCTCAGCTTCAGCGCGCTGTAGACACTCGATGATTCTGTGACTTGTTTCAGCGATTCGCCCTTCCTCTCATCTCTTTTCTCCTGTCTTGCCTTACCATCGAAGTGTTTTCGTTCGCTTGTAATGTACTTGTTGCGGCATCTACATCCCTCCGTGTGAAATACCACCGTGTTGAAGTAGGGGCAGGGCGGTTTTTCCGGCTCGTTTTGGCTTCTTTCGTCCTCTCTTTTCTGGACGTTCTGACCTTCCCCTTTCTTCTTGTCATCCTTTTTCCCCTTCTTGCCTTGCTTCGATTTTATGAACTTCACCTCCTCCGTGACCTCACTCTTCGGTTCGCTTTCGACCTTCCTTACTCCAACGCTCTTTTTGCTCGTCTTCGCCGCCTCCAGCGTCGCGATTGAAAGGAACTTCGTTAGATCGAGCGGGAGATCCTCCGGTGATTTTGTTTTTCCCGATTGAGATCTGTACTCTCGCTCTATCTTCGTAAGCGTTCGATCATCGCAGTGAGTCAAGGCTAACGCTACTGCGGTTCTTGAGATGATGGGCGATTCCTCTTCCGCAAGACTTCTGTTCAGCTTCCTGCCGTCGACGTTCTGCGTTTTCACCTTCTTGTCTTCACCAGCAGCCAAATAGTCTTGCAATGCACCCGAATAGAATAGTGCCAGCTGCTTCAGGTTCGCTTGACCCAGATTGTGCGACAAGTTCCGTTTGAGTTCCCGCGCAAAATCCGTAATCGCTACGTTCTCGTTCGCTATGTCCTGGCAACCGTCCTGATCCTTGGAGATCGAAATAAATTCGTTCAAGTCTCGGTAGTGACCTCCTCGAAGTACTGACTTCTTTATTGATATGATCGTTAGGTCATCCGATCCTAGCGCTGTTTTCATAATCTTGCGTGCTTTCCGTGTCGCTTGTACTAGAAGTTCTGCATCGGATTACTTGTCGCTCTTCAATTTCTCGAAGAATGCTGAGCTTTCTCTCCCTGAGTCCTTGTTGATGTCAGACTCCGTCGCCGCTGGATCTCTGTACTGAAGCCATCTTCTCTTTTCGATGGTAACTTCAGTTCCAGCAATGTACTTCAAGTATTCCTCGTTTGAGGCTGTTATTTCGGCTCTTTCAAGTGCTTTACTCTGCACCATCTTCTCCAGATCCACAAACGTCGTCGGCACACCCAGCTTGTTGTCCTTCGGCGTCAAGTCCTGGCCATGAGCTGTCCATAACCATTTTGCGCGAAGTATCATGTCGCTCGAGATTTACTGGTCCGTTTGTGATTGTGCGAGTGCTTCAATCACTTTTCTTGTCTTCGCCTTGCTCTTGAGGCCCGCTGCTGAGAGCGTCCCTTTCCCAGGGTTGACAATTTAAGTAAGTGATGTACCGCTCATGACTCTTCGGGGAGTTCGAAAAAGTAGAATCAGTCGTGATAAAACTTTCACTTGCAGTTACCACGTGGAAGTGCGAGCCTGCTGCGCCTGCTGATCGAAGAATGCGTGCAAGAATGAGTCGATTTTGTTGTTGTTTCTGTACTTTTCCAATAAATACGGAAAGCACTAGTTTAGTCAAAGTTACTGAGAAGATAGAAGTTGTACTTACCACAAAGAGGTTCTCTAGGAATGACCCGTTGTGGCTCGCACTGCAAAGATTTGCACGAAGATGTAGATAACAGATTGAACCAAGATTGCAACAGCAGCATCGCCGTGGGGTGTTGATGTAGCTTTCCACGTTAATATCCTGAAGTATGATTTTGGCGGGGATAAAGATGATACTAATTGGAAAATACAAGCGAGAAAATCAAGAAAAATTTATTCCCGGGTCGATTTGGCATTTGAACTTCAAACTTCATCAAAAATTTAATGTCAGAATGCTGTCGCTAAGACGTTTTTTTGTATCAGTGCTTAGTTTGAGAAATAATTTAACAATTTCGACGGCGACTCTCTCGCTCACTTACAGTGGTATGTGGAGATGCTGCACCCTTAGCGAGTGCTCTGTTGCTGCACCCCTGACCCGCACTTTTTCTATCGTTTTCTTATAGAAGTAGCAAAAGTGAGTGCTGCGTTTCTGCACCTTTTACCCGCTGTCTAGGGGTGCAGCAACTCCACACACCACTGTACTTTTTTTTAAAATGAGAAAATCGCTTTTATTTTTTTCATCATTTGTTAATGGTGATTTTTAATCAACAAAAACCGAAAATCAATGTTTCAAATTGACTTTGAACGATTTAAAAAAGATCGATGAAATGTTAGATCTCAAAATGGTGATGGAAAGCAAAGAAACTTACAGATTATTATTCCGAAAATATGGACCTCTGTATAATGCAGTTGAAAGTTTCCTTAGGCCGCGTAGAGCCTATGCATAATTCTCGGCTATAATTTATAGCCCTTGGCTATAATTTTTGGAACTGGTTTGCGTTAGTACCGGACAGCCGCTTAAATGACTCGCTCTCTTACGCCCGTATCACCTCTCACTTCTTTTCTGGTTCATCATCATGGCGCTGTTGTTTCCCTGGCTGGTTTACCGAGTCTACTAGCGCTTGAACTGATAATCCGAACACTTTATTCTTCTAATTGAGCAATATTTTGTCCCAACGTCATTCTCCCCTTCGCCAACCTGCAATATCAACACACTCGTGACCAGAAACTGGCAGAACAAAACTGATTTATTCCGTACACCAATTTAACCAACTTCTCAGATAATGCGTAGGACCACGGTGACAACTTGGGCGATTCAAATCACTATAAACAGTTTTTTATGGAATTTTTTGACATCGAATTCTTGGACATTTTAGCAATTTTAAAGGGTTTTCTTGGGACACTTCTGAAAAGTGCCTGTATCAAATTTTCGACAGTACTGAATATGTAACGAATGTCACGAATGTCACGAATGTAACGATTGAACCTAACCTTTGAACTTCTTACCACTTAACCCGCGGAGCGGGCGTTTATCAATTAAAGATTCAATGAAAAATCTCAATTTTTTGTGTATGGCAATGGTAAAATTGAAGAATTTTAGTCAAAAACCTATCTATTTGGGCCTGAAGTTGCCGTCAATTTCAAAAACTTTCAAATATTTTTTGTTTTAGATTATGAAAAATGAGTTTTTCAAGTCTGCTTCTGATCCTTGATTTTGACAACATGTTCAGATGCAGTAACGACTTCGAACGGTCCAATCCAGTCGTATCCTTTGGACTTTGCTGCTTTGGCGACCGGGCGGAACAGAGTAACCTGGTCTCCAGAATTGAGGGGTCGAGCACGATGAGCCTTGTTCAACCTTCTTTCCAGCGCTTCATCCGCGGCCTTGTTGGCGACTTTTTCGAGTGAGTGGAGAAGTTGAAGACGTTCACGGATCATCTTGCCATAAGAAGATGGAGAAGGCGAGCTCAAATCGGGATCGTGGATGGTTTCTTGGACAGTGAGACGCGGTCGGCGACCAGTAACTAGAGAATGTGGCGACTGACCTGTACCAGAATTCTTGTGGCTGTTCATGTAGGCGCACGCGTATGGTACTGCATCGATCCAAGTCATGTTTCGCTCGTGTTGGAGCATGAAAACGAAGGACTTGAAGCTGCGGTGGGCTCGTTCCAGGTTTCCTGTGCTCTGTGGGCGATAGGCAGTGTGCTGTTTTGCGACGATGCCCAGCTGCTTAGTCATCTCATCCATTGTAGCGGAGACTAACGCAGTTCCGCGATCGCTTGAGACGATCTTCGGAATGATCTGATGCCGCAGAACAACTTCGTCGACTATTGTACGAGCAGCATCGATCACGCGCTCGCCGGGAACGACCTTGGCGATGAAATAGCGGGTGAAGCTGTCGAGAATTGTACAAACGAAGCGCTTGCCGTTACATTTGTCGAAGACGGTAAAGTCAATGTAGATGACTTCGAAGGGTCTCTCGCCGCGTTTACAGTGACCGATGTTTGGGGACGAGATGTGACCTTGGTTACCTTCCTTCTTGCCTCAAATGACACACGAGGCGACGTAGTTTTTGATGTCATCATCCATGCTGGGCAACCTATACGATTCTAGAGATTCAGCGACTCGACTGGCGCCTGGATGAGCTGAATCATCATGGGAAATGCGGAGAAGCCGGCGAACATGCTCTGGAGGGAGAACCTGGCGATACTTGCCGTCCTTAACATGGAGCAGAAGATCTGTGCGCTGGCAAATTTTGAAATGCGGCCAGTTGACGCGGATAATGTCGTAGTTGTGATCTTTCCTGTCAAGTTGGATCGACTTTGGCTCTCGCTGGAAGCTGGTAACTGCTTTGATGAGGCCATCGATGCTGAAGTCGGCGCGCTGATCGCTGGCGAGTTTGAAGTAGTCCTCGACGCGGGTGTTGAGGATGAAACTGCCGCTTCTAGTGATGAAAGCACTGGTAAGTCCTTCTGTAAGGAGCTTCTCAGATGTACCAAAAGGGCAACTAACTTGCTGTTTAGTACACCAACTTGGAACGTAGGCGCGCAGACCATTTCCGAAGTCTGCAAACTTCCCGGCTGGCACGTGAACATCCTTGTTGACTGGTTTCTTGAGCCCAAATGGCCGAGAGAAGAAGTCAGCCCAGACGTTTTGCTCACCTGGGATGTATTCCACAATAAACCTGTACGAAGATAGCTCATCCATCCATCGGCTAAGCTTCGCGTTTTTGTGGTCGACAGAATCAATGTACTGGAGGGCTGCATGGTCGCATTTGATGACAAACGGACGACCGCGAAGGAAGTAATCAAATCGGCGAATGCCGAATAAGATGCCGTAGGCCTCCCTTTCCGTCGTTGACCACCTGGTTTCTACAGCTGTGGACCAGCTGGGAGAAGCAGTTCGTGTCGATGCGCTCGTGAAGGCTCGTCTCGAGAAACTCCCGAATAAAGGTCAACCGACCAAGTAGACATCGAAGTTCTGTCCTTGTTGTTGGTGGTTTGAGCGAGTCAACCCCTTGTGCGTGATCAGGATCGATGCTTATACCTTCTGGACTAATTACACGGCCCAGAAATTTGACCGATTTCGCCAGAAAATGGCACTTGCCTGGGTGGAGCCGCAAGCCGAACTTCCTTGTAGCTTCAAACAGGCTGCGCAGCTTCTGTACATACGCGCTGAACGTTGGTGCACACAGCAGTACATCGTCGATGTAGATGTAAAGTCCTTCGCGGTCAGTGATGGACTCGAGTGCTTCGCCAACGCATCGACTGAAGATCTGGCCCGCACACGTCAGTCCAAACGGCATCTTCCCATACTGCCAGGTCTTCCCTCGCCAAGTGAATGCAGTTTTGTTGCGGTCTTGCTCGTCAATGAGGATCTGCCAATATCCGCTACGGTAGTCGACAGAGGCTAAGTACATGTTCCCCGGCCGGATTTCGTTGAAAATTTCGCGGAGCGAGAGCATGCTGTATGGATCAGGGTCCTTCAAGACGCGGTTAAGTGTATCCTTGAAGTTGGCTACTACGCGTGGACTTCCATCTTTCTTATCGACGACGTGGATAGGACTTTTGAAGCCTTTTGGATCTGGGCATGGTTCGATTACGCGGGTCGTGTCCATTTCGTCCATTTTACCGTCGACTGCAGCTTGGTTTCTAAACTGTATCTGGTGCTGCTTGCGCGACGCCAATTTTCCATTTGTAGGGATACGGACTGGATGAATGAACTCGCACAAAGGATCATTGTCGCTGCCAAAGATGTCATCAAACTCGACGCACAGCTTGCTAACCGTTCTGAGTTCTTGAGCATCTTCCCAGGAGGTGGACAGTTTCAGATTCTTCTTCGACTCGAGCCAGGCGCAGAGTTCAGCAGTACTTGCGCTTAGATCAGGTTTGTCTCGATGAGGCGGTTGTTCAGAAGTAACAGTGTCTTTTCTAGCAGTGGAACTCGATTCGACAGCCAGAGACGTATTTTCGCCTCCCTCGCCGTATAAATAAGTACCAGCGCTCAGTAAATAAGTTCCAGACGAAGGTGGTTCCTCAAGAACAAGTAGCTTGGCGTTCGAAGTTTCTCGCGTCGCGTTCCAGGGATCACTGTGGTAGCCGTTGATTCCGAACTTATGAGTCGTTATGTCGCTACCAGGACCAAGACAAAACTGACACAAGAAGGATGATCAATCACCGTGCGACCAATCAAACATGGTGTACAGTGAAAACTCAAAAATTGGCCGGTTTTCAGATCCAAATTTCCGAAAAAAGCGGCCAAAGTTTGAGTTTTTTGCCGGGTAGCCAAGCTTCCTCTTCAAAAAAGCAAAGTTTCAAAATTTTCGAATTTGGGCATGATTTTCACGTTTTTGATGTATTTAATTCAATTTTTTTGCTTGTTCTAAGTCATTTTTATCAAAATAAAGTTATTTTAGATGATTTAAACGCTTCAAAATAGCTTAAAATGGTCAGAAAGACCATAATTTGGGTCTATTTTGATGCAAATTTTTTTATTTTTGAATTTCTGTAAATTTCACTTCCGGAAATTCACAGTGTTGTCATCGACTAAATGTGACATAGATCCTCAGTGATGAATTCTCCGACAGCCTTGCTTTTGCCGTTTACACCGTTGATGACAATGTCCGAGTCGACCAGATCACGGATGAGCTCTGGAGGAACGAACCTGCTTTGCAGCAACAGATCGTCAGAACCGTTGTCGAAGATGCCATCGTTGACAGTGAAAGAACGCTCGCCGATGGTGAGTTTCAGATTGATGAACCACGGCTGAGTCGGAAGAATACAGTTGGAGCGTATGCGAAGAGAATTGCTCATCTTAGGTGCACACGAGTCTAAGATGAGGTTCGAAAATCCTTCGAAGAGCTTGGAAGTGTTGGCGGATCCGTTGGAGCATCGCCCGAAGTTCCGGCGGCTCGAGCTTGGGTTTGGTTTCCGCCATTGCCCTTTTTTTGTTATTTTTGGACTTGTTGTTGGACTGTGTCGCTGAAGTGCTTGCAGTTTTGCCTTCAATCGCATCGAGACGCGTGATAGAGGGCTTGAGCTGCGATTCGAGCGATGGCTTTTTGTTGTCGCCTTGACTGTTTGAGTTCTTTTTGTTCCAGGAGCCGTTCTTGGCGCCGAAAGCAGCAGAATCCTAATTGGTCATGTTAGCCGGGAGACGGTCAATCAGCAACTTAGCCTTGTTGTAGACTTGCTGTGGAGAACGACATGAATCAACAGAGTCGCAGAGTTTGAGCGCGACCGTCGGATACAGCTCGGCGATTTTCATGTAAGCCAGGCATGCGCTGTAGAGATCAGAAAGCTCATGCGCTTTAACAGGGCAAGAACACTTACTCGCAGTTTTAGGTACTACTCCGGCCTCGACTTTGACAAAAGCAGCGGACGAAGCAGTGATGTCAATGACCTCAGCCTTCTCGGCTTCGGCATTTTGGCGATACAGGCGCTCTACTTGACGATAAGCACGCTTCTGTGCTTCGCTGAGCTCGGAAATGAAGGCTTGGAGGCCCTTATTCTTCTGGAACTTGACGTCGTGCGGTCTTCGTAGCTCCTGGAAGATGCTCAGCTTGCTACTAAACATGGTTTCGATGGCTTCTAGCAGCTCGGCTACTGTGGTCGTCTTTAGATTTTGGCGATGAAAGGACTGGTTGACCGACGCATCGAAGTATTTCTTGGCTGTACGGACCAAGACCTTCTCTGCTTCTTCTTTTTTATCATCATCCAAGTGGTCGATGTAGTCGACTTTTGCCTGTCTGATCTTGGCGATCCAAACTTCTACTTTGTCGGCATCGCTCAAGTCAGTGGTCTTTTCAAGATCGAATACATGCCTGATCTCGACGAGATGTGCAGCTGACTCGCCAGATTTGGCTGGGGTAGATTTCATGGACTGCAACTGCGCGGAGATGATGGCGAGACGATCGGAAGCTTCTTTGACGTCGGCGGTCTTTTCCGTGTCAGTAAAGTTGGCGCCGATGAAATTGCCGAATTCACCAACCCATTTCTCAAGGTTGGCTCGACTCGCGTTTTTCAAGTCATCAATGGGCATGGAGAGTTGCCATAGAACTGTCATCGCTGCTGGTGAGAGGTGCGCGGCGCAGCGAGGTCAGTAAGTCCAAGATTCACTTGTTGAACCCTTTTCAGAGTCCGTTCGGAGGTGGCGGGAGTGCTCGTTGAGATCGTGCGATGAAGTTGATCGGAATCAGCAACGGCAGCGTAGACTTGTTGTTCAGGTGGTGGCTAAAGTTGGAGCGAGGACACTGCTAACCGACTTTTCTACCTGCGATTACCCCGGATTAGGGGTAATTGAGTTAGGGTTAGTTTGGAGAACTTAAAATCCTTGTCTAGGGGTAATTGATGAGCAAATGCAGCGAAGAGCGCCACGAAGAAGTTTCAAGTCGTCGAATTCTAGAGGTGGTCCAGAAGAATGTACGTGGTCGGCTTAACTTGCGGGCAGTATCAGCGAAAAAGGTTCGTGTACCTGCGTTGACCCCGTAAAATAAGCTGGTCAGGCTTTTATTTTACTTTTAGGGGCTTTGAAGAGCAAATGCAGGCGTTCGAGTTCACGATCTGCGGCAAAGAAAGAAGCACCAGTAGTTCAAGTGGTCCGAGAGCGTGGAGTTGAGCGGTTCTAGAATCTAGATGGCTGGAAGTCTGAATTCACGCCAGTACCAGACAGCGCTAGAACAGTACCTGCGGTGACCCCGTAAAATAAGCTGGTCGGGCTTTATTTTACTTTTAGGGGCTTTCAAGTGGCGTGCGCAGAACTGCTTACTGTAGCCAAATGGACCCAACGGACGTCAAAGCTCGAGAATCTCCCAGTCGATCGGCCTGGCCGAGTGGTAGGAAAGGCGATCTGAGGATGTGTTACCGGTCGGAACCAGTAATTCGATTTTTCCAGTGAAGAGTCGAGGTTTGCAAACTATTGTTCACCAGTTGATAGGTCAGGAATAGCTCCTGATTCCCACTACACTAAGTATCGTTGCTGCTCTAATAGATCCTGCGGCTCTCTAGAATAATCTTCGAGTATAACTGGAAATAGGTGTGTATTTCAAGTTGAGTTAGATAGAACTGAGTGCAGTGCAAAACAACGGCGGCGCCTCGATCCTTATCAGATCATAACGGCTTCTTGCTGACCTAACATTGCCCTTAATAGGACTTCCGTTTCTCTGCTTCGAGTTTGATACGCTCAGCGCGAATGACGCGTAAGCGCTGAGAAGAACTTCACATGAGGTCCGTGAAGGTGTACTCTCTCTCTGGGCAAATCAACAGGTCGCACCGACTCGCAACATATCTTTGCGCTATCATATTTTTCTAGGCGTCAGATGACTTAAAAAATCATGCTTTTCTCGTTATTATTTATATTATTGCATTTTCTCGCGTGTCTCTTATTCTTTTTAATCAATCAATAGATTTTAGAAATTTTATGAGCAGCTTACAAATGGTTCGTAAATAAGAACAGTAAAAAATGCTGTGAGTTGGGAAGCGCTGTAGTACTTATTTCTATCAATGACGTTTGCACCATTTACAGTTAACTCGCACAATTTGGCCCCGCACAATTCGGCCCTTTTTTCGAATTCCGCTAAAACGTTAGAAACTCGTACAATTTGGCCCCGCTGCCCTCTTCACCAAACTAAAAATAGGACAAAACTTTTATTTTATAGATATTTATTGTTTCAAAAAAGACAGAATTGAAGACTGCTTTGTTCTCTCCTGGGTTTTGATTAACTGACAGTTAATCAACCGGGGCTTAAGGGATCCCCCCTGATTTGGCCAACTTTGAGGTCGAACTACTTTTTTTGGGCTTAGCTATCTTAGAAGTGAGGGGATTTTTTTAAAGCTTATTTCTTCATGAGCAATCACTTGTATGGAAATCTAATTTGAAAAGGCGAATCATCTCTAAAAATAGCCGTTAAGGCATTGATAGTCGCGAAAACCCTAGTTTTTGGCCATTTTCGAAATCGATACTTTTTTCCCTCTGATATATTTCCCCGAGTTTGTTCTTAAAACCTTTCCTGTGCCCGAAACTACAATTTCTCGTACAGGCATCTGATTATGTCAAGGATTGAAGATTTTTCTTTACGAAAACTTTATCGACTTATTTTGGCCATTTTCTATGCTCTGTAGCGCCTCTTAGTGGCTAAATATTGCATCGAAACTATTTTTTCCTGATTCAACTTCGTCTAAGCTATCTATAGAGCCCTCATTCATATGAATCTGTCGACTTTGAAAAGTCAAAAATTTCGCGAATTTTTTCTAAGAAAATTTTTGGCAAAAATAAGCCATTTTCAAAGCTCTGTCACGGCTC
This sequence comes from Oikopleura dioica, assembly GCF_907165135.1. Taxonomy (NCBI): domain Eukaryota; kingdom Metazoa; phylum Chordata; class Appendicularia; order Copelata; family Oikopleuridae; genus Oikopleura; species Oikopleura dioica. Next base: position 2,457,789 of record NC_137295.1, read on the forward strand.
TTTACGTGGCGTAATCCCCTTGACATTATATATTAAAATGATCCTCAGACAATGGAGATTTTGATAGGTTAATAGATTAAAGAGTTTTCTCAGAAGTCGCACAATTCGGACCCGCACAATTCGGCCCTTTTTCGACATATAGCAGAAATAAAAAAGGGCCAAATTGTGCGAGTTAACTGTATTGTAGTAAGCGAGCTAGCCCCTGGCGCGCTCATTGCGCACGTGACATGGGAGCAGCATGCGAGCGCACGTGACGCAGCGCTCAGAAAACCAAAAAGTTCGTTTTAATTGAACTTGACGAAAAATAACCGCACTCGCGGAAATCCGCCGATTCTGCCGTTTACAACGAAATTCTTGGAAAATAACGAAATGCACGGAAACCTACGGAATTGGCGGATAAGTATATAAACTGTTCACTGTTCAAATTTTTCACTTACACTCACAGAGATAAATAGAGTGCCAATAAACAACAAAATACAAATTTTTGTTTCCCTTTTTCTTTTGTCACTTGCGTAATAGAAGCAAGCAGTACAAATTGGTGACTGATAAAAATGGCGAGAATTAAGAGCAACAACTCCTGTTAATAACGATTCCCGAATACGATTGAAGAGAGCTGTTGTTACGATCGAAGAGAGCTGTTGACACGATTTTTGCTGATAAATTTGAAGGACAGGTTATAAGGTCCTTAATTACCAATTATATCCAGGGTAAACCTAAGCAAGCGGAGTTTAACCATAACTTAAACCACCGACAGGTGAACCTTTAGGATCAGTTTTTGCACTTAAACGGACCAATTTTTTTGAAAACAATAGATTTCTCTGATTACTTCAAGAATGGCTGAAACTTATTTCAAGATTGTTCTCGATCTGAACAGAACGGAGCTTGTGAAAATCTACGATTTACTTGATGGGCGAGTCTTTCCAACTCCCATTCCTATGAGTGATAAAGCTTCCGTGGTTGCAAATATCCTTTATTTGGACGATTCTATCCTTGGTCGCGGAAAGAAATACTTTTTCAAAAAAGACAAAGACGGCTTTGTTGGATATCTACCCGAATTTGCCACCGATCATCCAAATGTGGCAGATTCGATTGAACAAAAATATGCGAAAAGACGCCACCGACTGGATCTCGATCGAATCAAGACATCTAAAGCAGCCAAAGATATCAACTCCTTGATCGCGAATTTACCAATCACTGATAGCGACATTGAGGACGAGCTCGATTTGTCCGACGATGATTCTGTTAATGAGGCGGAGGCGACGGTAATTCCAAATGCTCAAAACACAGGCAACCGCCCAAATATCAAGAAGGAAAAGAAAGAACCAAAGCCACGAGTGCAAAATCTGCAGTAAAACCAGCTCCAGCAATGTCGACGTCAATGCCAACATCATCAACATTGAAAGTCAAGCCGCCGAGATATGATGCAACTATCCCTATCGCTTCCTGGCTAAAAAACCTCGATATTTTCGCCCACTGCTCAAAATTGCAAGACAATGAAATATTAACAGTGGCGCTTAGTACATTACTCAATGAATCAGAAGGGACTCGCATAATCGAGAGCTTGGAAGATGAAGAGTTAAATGACTTGGCAATGTTCAAAAAACGACTTGTTACGATGCTTGGAAAAACAGCTGACTTCTACAAGAGTGAATTCAAGTCCTTCAATCGCGGCTCAGACAGCTTGGGAATGTGCCTCAGCAAATTGATAAGCCTCTACAAACAAGGCTATGGTCAGAAAATCTCGGCGAGAACGACAAATAACTGATCATTGAGCGATATGCTGAAGCCCAAGATCAAAAATCCGTGAATAACTTATGCGTGAGAAATCGGAACTGACGTTGGAAAATATCGCGATTCGATCAAGTGAAATCGATAACAGCATGCCTAAACGTGATCTCAATTTCAGCATCCAAGCTGAATCAAAAAAGATGAAATGCAGGAATACATCAATCAGATGAAAGAGCTGCTCAAGAAACACTGATCAACAGACGACAAAAGTCCAAAAAACAAGAGGAGAGGTAAACGAGCTCGCCTTGATTTCGAGAAACTAAGAGGCCACTGCTTCTCCTACTCAAAGAAAAGGACATGTCAATATGCTTCAAAAAACCAAAAAGTTCGTTTTAAACGAACTTGACGAAAAATAACCGCACTCGCGGAAATCCGCCGATTCTGCCGTTTACTACAAAATTCTTGGAAAATAACGAAATGCACGGAAATCTACGGAAATGGCGGATAAGTATATAAACTGTTCACTGTTCAAACTTTTCACTTACGCTCACAGAGATAAATAGAGTGCCAATAAACAACAAAATACAAATTTTTGTTTCCCTTTTTCTTTTGTCACTTGCGTAATAAAAGCAAGCAGTACAAATTGGTGACTGATAAAAACGGCGAGAATTAACAGCAACAACTCCTGTTAGATGAAAGAGCTGCTCAAGAAACACTGAACTACAGACGACAAAAGTCCAAAAAACAAGAGGAGAGGTAAACGAGCTCGCCTTGTTTTCGAGAAACTAAGAGGCCACTGCTTCTCCTACTCAAAGAACAGGACATGTCGATATGCTTCAAACTGTAAGTATGTCCGCTCTAATGGGACAAATTGTGAGTCTTGTAATTCCTAGATGAAGACTGGTTTATTCTTGGCGACGTGCGCTTTTAAATAACGTAAGAGTAAACAGTGACAGGAGCGGCAGAGAGTGACAGTTAAACAGTAAAAATGCATTCAAGCACATTTTCTCCCATAACTTTCCCCTTCATTGAGAATTAGATGATGGCCTTGAAGGCGCTGAGTGCTGCTTTTTCTAATTTCTTCCGATCTCTTGGTTTCAACTTCAGGTAGGCGATGATAGCCGGGGACCCATTCATCAATGTTGCAGACGGCCTTGGGTAAGCGTTTGATTCGAGTACTTGTTGCGGGTTGCATATGATTGAACAGAAGATGGTCGAACGAGTGTTTCCCAACATGTATCTCACATCGTAGTCGATATCCGAAAAGTGATGGTATAGATCAAGAAGGCGATAGTTGTTCATGGCGATGAGTAGATCGATTCTCTGATCGCTCGCGCTACAGTCCATTTGAATGATGGCACGCCAGGCTTCCTTGATTTTGCTCGCTGTTCCTGTGTTAAGAGCGTCCGTCAGGTTTTTCTGAAGTCGAGGAGGGGCAGGTCGAAGCGTGAATGAATTAAAGGGGCGCAAATTTTCATGCAAGCACTGCATGAATCGTCCATTTTCGCTCGTGCCTGTCAACTTTCTCCAGACCGTTTTGCATTTTTGTTCTCCCGCCTTTTTGATTGGTTCGCTGTTCTGGATCATCAGGTTGATTCTGTCGTAATGCTCCATTTCCAGCATTTGTTGCACGTTTGCGACTGGTTGGTTGGTTGTTGATGCTTGGTTGACAGTGGGTTCTGTAGCACCTAGTTTTCTTACCGACTGGGAGGTGCTCTCCCCTGCATCAAGAATCGCTTCGTCGTTCCCGACGGCAAGACCAACAAGGTCCGGATCGTAATACTTTACGATATCTCCGTTCTCGGAGTTTTGGCTTTGCCCGCCAGTAAGAACCTCTAGGATATCGAGGTTATCTTGGTCTGTTCCGACCATTTTTCGAACTTCGAAAATTCAAGCAAAAATTTTTCTCTTTTTCTTGCTTTTTTTTGAATTAAATGAATTTGGACGTTCTTTTTATGCCCTTGCATTTACATACTTTGCCGGTAGTACATAGACCGTCAGACACTCCGAAAACGCTGATTTTTGACTTTTACTGGCATCGTGACTATTAGCTAACGCTTGCCTAGGCACTATGTTTGTCGAGTGTCTAAAAGAAAAATCTGAATTCTAAAAACTTTTATCTCTTTTTTTTTTGAATAAATATACTGCAAAAAGGGTAAAATTTATCAGTAAACCTATAAAAACAAGTTACTTGAACAAAACAGATTTCACTGAATTTGAAGACTTTGGAACTTATCTTGAATATTTGCTGACCCCTGGCGGCCAGTTATGTTTGCCGAGTATTTTTAAGAAGACAGATTCTCTGAGATTTTCAGAAAATCTAGCTTCATTTTTCCTTTGAAAATGGAACGAGAATTTATGAATTTAACCTTGCGAGCTGAGGCCGCCAATGAAGCGGCTCGCGTTATCGATGATATCAAATCAGCCGTTGAAATAGATTACGGGAATCTATCTGCTGAGATTTATGCCGCTAAGGTTTTTCTCATTGATGAAGAGTGAGTACTATTTTATTATTTTGATATTTATAAATATTGTTAGTGTTGACTTTGATGGAATGCTGCGAATTGTTGATGATTATAATTCTATAATGCTTGGATACAAAAAGATTCAGAAGGAATTTATGGTTGGTTATTTTTCATTTTCAAAATAAGTCTATTTTAAGTTTGCTGTCCGGACTTTGCTAAGCAATCCTGTCTCTTCGATTCTTTTGCGTGAAAAAACGGGATTTTTTCGAGTACTTATGGAGATTCGTATGTTACGTAAGGATATTCAAGGTCTCAAAGATGAAGTAAAAAAGCGATTCGAACACTTTTTGACTGCAGATTCTCTGCCTAAGGTTGATGCAGACGATTGTTTGGAACAAATGACTGGTTCTGATTCTGAATAAAAAAAATGCCGCGAATGATTTTATGTTCGTTGTTTTCTTCTATTTTTTTTTGTTTCATGCCTGAAATGGCTGAAAATTTGTATTTTTGTATATTTTTTTTTTCATTTTTTATTTTAAGTAAGCTAGGCTGGGTTTGTACATGAATGAGCTAAGCGTAAGTAAGAGTAAAACTAGGTATTGAGATAAAACAAATTTGGTCGGATTTGGAGACAGCAACATGAAAAATTTATGATCCTGGTAAAGCGCGATTCCGTTTCTAATTCTTTCTTTTGCTTAAGTTTATACATGCAAAAAAGACTACTGTCAGAAAGTTCAACTAAGACTGACTGCAAATGATCACGATCTTCGGCTTTCTCAATTGATAGTAAAAGCTCTATAACGTGATTCCGAAAATCCGGAATGGTTGTTTCTTCGTGAAAGTTATTTGAGTTTTGGATTGGTTGCTCAATAACTGCATTGTTACCTGGTTCATAGGGAGATCGGGCGGAGAATGCGACAGGCATCAGTTGCTGCTGCACCGGCGATTGAAATGACTGTAGCGGGAGCATTGCGCTATTTACATATTCTTCTTCTTTTCGTTGAGTACGCATTGAATCAGGCGGTGGTGGTGGCGGAAGCGGTTTAACACATAAAAAGTTAGTAGCAGGTGTTTCTGAATAATCGGAAGACTCGAAAGAGTCATTTCTATTTCGGTTCATTTCTGTTAAAAGGGTTAATTTTGATAAAAACTTTTTCTCGAATTTTCATTACGTGAAAAACTCGACGTTGTAAATATGGGTTCATGTTCTTCGGAAATGTCTTCAAGCTCACGTGATTTTGTCATTGGACTATTTTCGGGCCGTCTTGGGGGGAGCCGTGTTGGGTGCATTCTATCATGGCTAAAACTCTGATTCGCGAAATTTCTCTTTACCGGGTTTTGCTGATTATTTTTGGGTTTCAAATATTTCCGACAAATACAACTAATCTTAGTGAGTCCCTTAAGACCGAAAAGGATTGATGAGCCCAAAAATTTGAATATTTTCCAAATACCAATTACAAGTGATTTACCTAAATTAAAGATCCATTGATATTTTGCGCAAATTCCGATAATTATACCTAAAATTATCACTCCAATTACTACAAAACTTATATAAAGAGTCTTGTTTGAAATTCCGAAAAAGTTAGCGATTTTAGTTAACGTATCTGTAGCTTTTTTTACTCTAACAAATGATTTGTCGATTTCCGTTTGATAGTCCTTTATAATGTCATCAACTACGCTCTTATTTAGGTAATTGTTGAGTTGGCTTGATGTTTTGAATGACCAAAAATTATCTTCAATTTCTTGATGAAGGCTAAATTCTAGTTCTTTCATGCTTATCGTCTTTTCAGCTTTGTTCAGGCTGGTCCCGCCGGCTTTAACAACGAATCTAGCGCGTTTACATATGACCATCTGATCAAATTTCTGCCGTTCTATTGTTGTTATATTACTTTCTGATTTAAAAGTTTCGAGCTTTTGGACTTCAGGAAGCTTGAAGTCTTCCTTATCAACAATTTCGTACGTGTTAAAGAAACTGACTAATACTTCTTTTAAGGATAATTTTGACGTAAACAGACAATCATTGTTACTAGAAAAAACTTCAGATGTGCAATAATTATGTATCTGTCGAGTAATTAGTGCAGTGGCGCAGTCCGAGTTAACCCTAACTGTATCAATGCTACAGAATCGATACCCTAAATAAGGTACAGTAGTACAAAGATCCAATGAATACGCTTTACCGTTAGCGCTAAGTAGCCCTATCATGTTTGGGACTTTATAGCTTAGATAATAATAAATAATTTCCTGATTTTCATTTTTAACCTCTTTTACCGGGATAGGGACTGATAAAACATGATATGATTTGTCGAATTTATTTAGAGAAGGTAAAATAAATTTAATACTGAATTCTATACCAACTAGGCTATTTTCTTTTAGTTCCTTGAGAGTTGTCGTAACTTTTGCAAGTTCGAAATTAGCTCTATGATAAAACCCTATGCATCCATTTTCAAGCCCAGGATTCGCTAATTGACATAATTTGATCAAATATTTTTGAGCTGCGGACCCGGGGTACTGAGTTCCGATCTCAATTTCCATTTTTTGAGCCTCTGATAAAAATAACAAAAACACTTCGAAGATATAATTGTCAAACCTAATTCTTTGAATTTCTAACTCCTGAGTACACTCACTACGCTGGAGGACCATTAATTTATTTGTATTATCATTGATTTTTTCGATGCTCTTTCCTTCTATCTTTGCTAAATTTATTTCTCTCAATTCGTCATTTCTCAACTGATCGTGAATATCATCGATTTCACCTTCTAAAACTGCGTTCTTGTGGTTGTTTATGATGTATTCGACGAGGGTCAGGCCGACGGCCCAGTCTCCTGCGTCTCTACGTTTTCTAGAATTTATAATTGATTTTTTCTCGGTTCTTATGACATAAATCTCCACTATCCGGAACGCTAAACAGATTTCTGAGAACAGATCGTCCTCGATGACGATATCATCGTAACCTTCGCCTTTTCTATGGCTGAAATAGAGTCTTAAGCTAAGATTAGTTTTTCCGGAAAACTTCATCATCCACTCCTTTGGAATTTGAAAACTAACAAAATCGTAATTTAAATTATCTTGATACAAGTAACGAAATGCGTGGTCTAGCTGGTTACCCCAGATCTTGAAATTAGTTCCAGGTGAGCTGAAACTTGACAATGGTGGAAAGGTGAGTAGCCATTTTGCAGCCCCATACAAGCTCTTGGACATCTGTATTATGACTGTATTTGGTTTTCCCGCTACTTCAAGGTCCCATTCAAACACTAGCTTTGGGTTAAAAACTTTTGAACAAGACTTACTTAATTGCGAGCCTGTATTCAAATTAGGATCAGAAAATTCTGTTGTGTAATCAATAAGAGATTCTTTTGTATTATACAAAGATTTGTGATGGTCGCTGTCGCCGATTGAAAATTTTTTAACTAAAAAATTCAAGTTTATGTCTCCTTCGTTGTAGATAATTAGATTATTAAGTAATTTGCGCGGGGTCCACTGATCAGTTTCGAAAATTTCTTTGTTTGGAAGGTCAAAATATTCGCCAAGAAGTTGGTTCAGTTTGGTTATCGAATCGTTAGTAAGATTATGATGGGTTAGGCCCTGGAAACATTCATTATTCTTAGGAACTTCAAAATCTAAGATATCCGGAAAAATTGACAGCTGGAAACTTCCAAGCTGAGAATCGCTGATGTAAAACGAGTCGGGGCCTTTTTCTAAAACTATTCCATTTTTTAGTAGATCAGTTCCTATTTCTTTACCGGTTTTCCCTAACTCGCGTTTTTCTTTAGTATTTACATTTTTAAGGGTGTCACTTTTTGTTTTCGGCGGCGCGCTCAGCGTTGAAGAAAGTGTACTATTTTCAGGCGGCGTTGCGGATTGGGCGAGCGCGGTGAGTGAAAATATGAGCAGAAAATTCATTTTCTCAGGTTATATCTTCTCCTTTGATGGGAACCATAAGTAACATTTGAACAATCAAGTGGTGAGTGTATGAGCTCTCTAGAGCCCCAAAGTTCGTGAACTAATTCCTTGTTTGCTTTGGACAATGTGTCTAACTTTGAGAGTTTTAGCAAAATATTTTTTAGTTTATCTTCTAATTCTAGTTTAATAAGAAATTTACTATTCCGAAGTATTATTTTAGTGGTAAGGACTTCTTTGAGCTCAAAAACTGACTTGTACTGTCTCTTGATTACAAGATAAGGGCCTCTACTCGGAGTTCCGTGCCCTAGAATCGGCTTCGGATCTTTTACTAGCACAAAATCTCCGACCTCAATTTTCGGTGCGAGAAAAGGCTTTGTAAGCGAGTAGGCATCAATTTTCTCTTGTGCTATAAATGTTGAAAATTGTTCTTTTATCTCGAGGTATTCCCTTAAGTCTGGGTCTATTGCCGGCGCTTTATCCAGGCGCAAATCCTCAAATTTAAGGCCTCTACTAATTCCGGCGAAAACTTGCATGGGACTATAGCCGTTTAGAGAAGATTTATTACTATGATTGTAATTTGTAGCGGCTAATTTCACAATGAATTCTATATTTTTTGTAGTTGGGTCGACCATTCTTATTTTAGCTCTCAGGTCGCGATGGCTTCGTTCCACCAAGTTGCTAGGTGAATTATAAGGACTTATTTTTAAGTGGTGTACATTTAGCTCTTTAAGGGCCTCTTCTAGACTCGTCCCACAAAATTCCCCCCCATTATCGGTGAGCAAACGGGGCACGTGAAGAGTCGCACTTTCAACTCCCAAAAAACTTAACATCAAAACAAGTGCCGGACCTAGATCTCGAGGCTGTTTCGAAATGATTCTTTCTATCTGCAGGAATCTGGAAAACTCGTCAATTAATGACAAGAAAATGAACGCTCTATTCTCAATTCTGAACTCAATACAGTCGGCATACAGAGTTTCTACTTTTCGAAGTGCTGGTTTTCTTGAGTAGTCACTCCTGTTAGTTGAGTATTTAGTAGGGCATGTTATGTAACAAGCAAGACATCCTTTGACTACTGAGTCCAGGATTGCCGTTTTTCCGGGAATATAAAGTGGCTCAGCCTTGATGATGGCATCAAGACTTTTGAGGCCGGCGTGCATGCTTGACACGTGAAAATGTTGGACAACTTCCCATGCAATATTTTTTGGGACCACTACAAGGGCTCTTCCAGAACTGTTCATCAAATACAGTAATTTATCATTTATTATATACTCTTTTTTGAAAAGCAAAAAGGGCCGATTTTCTTGGTTGTTTTTGAGGACATTTTTGCAAAAGTCGTCCTCTGATTGGGCTCTTTTTAAGTAATCTATTGAAATAAGGGGACTACTGCTAGAAATTTGGACTAGTTCTTTTTGAGTTAAATTAATTTCGTGCTTTTGCGACTCTTCTTTCGGAGAGAATCCCTTTTTGAAATTCCTTGGATGGAAGATCTCTTTTGACACGATTTCCGATGATAAGTCCGTCCTCGAAAGAGAGTCGACGACTGAAATTAATTTGTCGCACCCTGGCAAATACCGAATTTCAAGAAGTGGAAAATCGCAAATGTCAGCGTAAGCTGATCGTGTACGCGTGCTTCCAGAACCTTTCAAACCGCCTGAATGATGAACTCCCTCTAAACTCCGATGATCAATAAATGCTATAACCTTCAGGCCTGTTGGCAGAATGTCTGAAAAATGTCTTAGCCCGTACTGTAACCCGATAACTTCCCGGGCGCGACTCGACAACAAGCTTTCTTGTTCACTAAGTCTTTTCGAAAAATAAGCCGCTATCGAAATTCCAGAAATTTTGTTGTCTCTGATTGTGCAATTGCCAACAACAGAGCCTGTTTTATGCTGGGAAGTATCAGCACAGATAAAAATGTAGCGATCATTACTGCCATCAACGTATTCTAGATGATTAGTACTTATTCCCCCCTTAATTTTTTCTTTCACCGAATCTAGTGCGTCTTTTATTTCCTGAGTTAATTCAAAATTGCGACCTTTGCCGCACGATTTCGCAATTGGGTCTAGTAACGCGGAGATACCCTTAATATGGCGATTATAGTAATTGAAGGCTCCAATAATCCGCATCGCACCTTTAGCACTTGTCGGATATTCTAACTCTAAAAGTGCCTTGATCTTTTTCTCATTAACTTTAACCCCACTTTCGCTAATTTGATATCCTAAAAAGTCTGTTTCCTGCTTGAAAAAAGAGCACTTTTTTATTGCTACTACCAAGTTTTCGCCCGTGATCACTTTTAAAATGTTTTCAAGCGCCGCATTATGCCGCTTTACAGTAGTAACACAGATAATATCATCCATGTAACCTAACAGGAAAAATTCTTTTTTCGGGCTTTTAATTTGATCTATTACTTTACTAATAAAACATTGAAATGTTGCTGGAGCGTTACTGAGACCTTGACTCATGCGGGTATACCTTAATTGTTCTGATCCAAATAAAAAACTTGTGATATCTCGGGATTTTTCAGTGAGCCCCAAGCTGTAATATGCGTTGCGGACGTCGATAGAGATAAATACAATTTTTTCGCCTGGAAATTTGATTTTTAAATCTGAAATCGCGCCACTAATTTTTGTCATAATAACTCGAATTGGGAGAATGGGGAACCTGGGCAAACTCATATTACTATTAACTGAACCACGATTCATTTTTCCCCCATTTGTTCCACTGTAGTTGTTGACAATTCTAACTGTGTTATCCTTCTTTTTTACTGTCAAGAGCGGACTGTTCCATGCCGAAATACAGGGCTCTAATATTCCAGCTTTTTTCATTTCATCTAATTTCTTCTCCACTATTTCTACCACGTTACTGTCTGTTTTATATGGTCTTACGAAGATAGGTTCCATATCTTTATCTTTTAGACGAATCTCCGCCATAAATCTTGGCGTTAGTCCGCAGTCGCTGCTATGCCTGGAATAATACCAACTGAATTTGGCCAAAATTCTAAGTAATTGTTCCCGATAAGCGTTGGGTGCACCCTTAACTGCAATTTCAACGTCCTTCTGGACGCAAATTCTTTTTACTAATTCGTCTCTTTGTTGTCTCCACTGGACTAGCTCCTTCTCGAGTGTCACTTTTTCGAAATTTGAGACATCTTTTACACTGACTAGAAAATTCAAGATTTTGTCTTCCTCCCAATTTTCAGAAAACTTATTTTTATTTCCACTACTTGGACTCAGTACAGTTGATCCTTCTTCCAAAATGAAGGTTCTGTCTGAAACGTTGCTTATTTTAACCTGGTTGCCTGATGACTTTTCGGCATTCCAGTTTTTTCCCAAAATCAGCCCTTCTTTTTCTAATTCTTCAGTTAATTTCAGATTATTTAAATCTTTCATTTTAAATCTAGACGTTGGGAGGGCAAGTTCTGAATGTGGTTCAATCATAGTTAGAGCTCGCAGATAGACAGAGGATTCCCGAGTATCCACCGTTTTTCTTAAAAAATTTACCCCTAAATCATCCATTTTCCCGTCTTTTATTTTAGTTTTCTGAAATCCTTCTGACGAGTGTGAGATACAAATGTTTTTTGATTTGACGACTTGGTTACACAAAATATCCATGCCAATTATGGCAGGAATCCGAATATTTTCATCCTCTAAGATGCATATTTCGCAGTCCGCAATTTCGTGATTGTCTTCTATTTTAATATTAACATTTATGGCTCTGTTAATTCTAAGCATCGATTTCTGTTTAACATTGCCAACTTGGTATTGTACTATCTCTTCATTGAATTTTGAACCTATACTGCGTCTATGTACATAGCTACTGTTTGATCCAGTATCGATCATACAATCATTTAAATTTACAGAAACTATTTGACTACCGTTGTACTGGATCAGCTGTAATGAGCATGTTGGGATTTCGCCCATTTTTACTCATCCAAGTAGTTCCCACGAAAGCTGGCACTAGATTGGTCTTCCTTTTGGGAATCATTATTTTTGCTTTCGTTTTGCAGAAAGTTTACATAGCGCTTGAATTTGAAACAATCTTTCTTGAAATGTCCAACTTTGCCACAGAAAAAACATTTTTTATCTCCATCGTATTTCCCCTTAAAACTAGGATTTTTATCTTTCTGGAACTGACGAGTCTGATCAGAATTCGATTTACCTTCTTTACTATGGAATCTAGTGCCACCCTTATTTTCCCCTTTTCGGGCTCAAAAGAAGTTTTCTGAAATTTTTTGTCTTGGCCTGAACCCTTTTTGGAATTCTCAATATCTCTGATTCTTTTTCTACAATCTTTTTTCACGTGACCAAACTTTAAGCAATAAAAACACTGAATTTTTGATTTATCCAATGCGTTGATCACGACACTACTGTCTCTTTTCATGTCTGTGAGTTTCTGAAGCAGATTAAGAGTATCAATTACGCCCATACTCTCGTCCCTGAGCTTGAAAATACTCTCATCCGTAACTTTCGGTGGCATCTTTTTTATGAATTCGATCAGAGTCAGCTCCTCAATGGCACTTGCTGACCGACAAGGCCATGCCCTTTCTGCCATTCCGAGCATTTTGTAAAATTGCTCAATAAGTGGTCGAGATGCTGAAATTCCGAATTTCTCCAAAGAGCTTTTTGCATCTAATGGGGTGAAATTGGAGCATTCGTAAAAGGCGTTTAACAGAACTTCGCATGATAGAGTTCCACTTCGACTCATTTTTCGAATAAGTAAACTCTTCAAACTTGGTTCGACATTGGTTAGAATTTGGCTAATTTTGATTTGCTCGGACGTGATCCCCGCCAATTTACACTGAAAAAGTGCGTCTGCCATCCAATTAGATATATTTTTAAGTTTTTCGAATGTCATTTGCGACAAAGATATGCGGATTTTTGCCTGATCCTTAATTTCAATTCTAAACGCCGAAGAGAAGCTCTCGTCAAGGTTTGGTTGTCTTGGAGCTCGGCTCGGGGTAGCGTTTTCACTTTCCTCATAAAGTGATCTTTTAGGAAGTCGATCCGACATAAAATACGGAGTTGAAAATGGTAAAGGTGTGTCAGGGCTAATTTTCGGTTTTCGCTCAAAAGCTCCAGGCGTGGGCAACTCTTCCCTTTCTGGGGTTTCATCTCTAAAACCAACTTTTCTCGGGGTATAATCGGTTTTCACTACTGATTGGCTCAATTTTAATCTTGAAAATTCCGCAAGAAATGACTGGATAAACTGTCGTCCTCTTTCATTCGAAGTCCCAAATGTGCTAGGATCACCAAGGTTTTCTATGGTAAAAAAGGTTTTCCTTGCATCCCTACTTGCTAAATCTAACACAAGACTGTCTAATTCTCGAACATTATCTTGCCTTTCTTCATTTACCTTATAAGGGTCACTAACTGGGACGAGGCAGAGCATTGATTGCCCTGGAAAATGTATGGCACCAAAATCAATTGTGTCATTTTCCCCTAGACCTAGGTCTTGAAGTGCTTCTAGCTGTTTTGATTTTCTTTCATTTTTAAGTTCTTTAAATTTTTTGTCATCAACAACAGATAAAATATATTTAATTAATGGTTGGTTTAATGATTCGAGGTCAACTAAATATTTCGGAACCCCCGTAAGCGTACCTTCATTTTTATCTTCTTCACTCATAATTTAAAAATAATTATTCCCTTTCCTGGATTTTAAAAGATGATGAAGTGCATAAGTTAACCTGGATTTCTAGAACGCAAGAAGTTCTTAAAATTTTCTTACTTATTTTCCTATTCGAAGAAAAATAAAAATTCCTTTTTACTTGAGTCGAATTTTCGACCAACCTCTTCTTGAGGCGTTTCTACGCGTTTGTAGAATTTGAAGTTCTAAACTTCAGTCACCAATTTAATGGGACAAATTGTGAGTCTTGTAATTCCTAGATGAAGACTGGTTTATTCTTGGCGACGTGCGCTTTTAAATAACGTAAGAGTAAACAGTGACAGGAGCGGCAGAGAGTGACAGTTAAACAGTAAAAATGCATTCAAGCACATTTTCTCCCATACGCTCAGACACGGTGCCAAAGGATGTTTTGGAATACATAAATATAATTGAGTGACTAGATCGCCCTGAAAAAGCAAAACTTTTTATGTGTCCAAACTCAGAATCTGTACTCAACAGTCTGAAATTTATTCTTGTCACCGTCGAAAACCGTTGACGGCGGGTTCACGTCTTTATAAAGAATGGTTCTGTTTCGCGAAGACGTGAACCCGCTTATATCGGCTTTATGGGCGGGTTCACGTCTTTGTCCGATATTCAAGAAAAAGAAATATGATAATTGTTCTTTTTTTCATCAAACGCTACCTTCAATTTTTGACTTTTTATCCTCGTAAGTTTCCTAGAAAGCAAGCGCGAAGTGCACAGCTACTTCTGAATTATTTTCTTGCGTATGAGAATATTTTCTGAGCTTTCGGATTCCATTTATAGATCTTCCTTTTTGTGATAACGATTCTAGATAGAAAATTCCATCTGAACAAAGAAGAATTATTCTGTTTCGAGGGGCTTGAAAAAGAATGGTTCTTCGATAAATAGAACCATCTTTTGCGAAAAAGAATCATTCTTTATAAAGACGTGAACCCGCCGTCTACCATCGAAAACCTACAGTATCCGGCTATGCTAGACACCGGAGGCTGCCGTACCTGTATCAAAAGCGACCTTCCTTTCGTTCGAAAAACTCAAAATTCCGATGTTGAACTTATGTGTGCAAATAACGAGATCATAAAACCTAAACGATGTGCTCCAAAGAGGAACTTCAAATCAATTCACGTGACGGAAATTTTACATTGGATTGCTCCTTTTTGGTGGTTAACGATCTAAGTCTTCCGATCATACTTGGACTCGATTGCTTGAAAAATTTGTCCTTCAACGCCGGAGAAAATTACGTAGCACTCGAAAACCACAAGGTACATACAGTTTCTCCAGAGAACGCGTCAAGCCTTATCGAAATTTCGGCAATCATAGAAGTGGATCTTAAATCTGAGTCAGAAGCTGCTTCACTTGATAATTTCCGAAAATCACGCGAGTAAAAACAATTTTTCTCCGCAGATTGGAAATTTTGGCGCCGCAACTCAAATCCAAAAAGCGATTCTTACTGAACTTACAGAAAATCATCGTTTCTTATTTTCAATGTCGAGTGACGATCTCGGAAAACTTCTCGGATTTAGATTTGCTTTACTGACTCACGACGAATCAAAAGCGAGCAACCAACCACCACGACCAATTCCAGTGCACATCCGAGACCAAGTTGAAAGCGAAATAAACAGTTGGAAGTCTTTGGGAATTATTGAAGAGACACAATAAAATACAGTTTTTTATGGAATTTTTGGACATCAAATTTTTGGACATTTTCTGCGCCGTATTTTTAAATTTTCTGTTATTTTTGCCAGATATGAAGTTTTTTCATATTAAAATCTTACTTTTTCTTTGAGAAAGATAAGATTGAAGGTTGATCTCGTACCCCTAAAACATTTTTTGTCTTTAGAAGAAGGATTAAACAAAGAATGATGGAGATTTTTCTCAAAAAAATTTTTTTAAGCGATTTGGATGGGATATTTTTTTTGGCCGCGTGTATCAAATTTATGGACATTTTCGCGAAAATCTTGGGACAAAAAATGTCCAAAAATTCCATAATTAACTGTTATTTTGATAATAATTTTGATATTAATGATAATTTTGAAAAAGCCAGATTCAAGCATTAGAATAAGCCTTGATAAGAGAGGGTTAAATAAAATGCTTATCAAGGACAGATATCCTCTTCCCCATATGCTAACTGTATTCAACAGAATTGGAGAAAAACTCACTTCCTGCGATGCTTGCTACATCAGTTCTCTCGATAATCACCGAGGTTACCGGCAAATTCAGTGTACAGCAGAAGATTTCCATAAATTGGCTTCTTCTTTTGGTAACAAGCATTATCAAGCGAATCGAATGGCATACGGAACTGCAACTGCGCCTAGTGCTTTCTCGCGAATAATGTCAAAATTGATGGATCATCCAAGTATTATATACTTACAGTGAAACCCCAACTTAAGGCCACTTTTTGGATGACAGCTAATTTGAAAAATGGCCTAAAGTTGGATAATTCTCCCACTAAGTTGGATGACGCTTAAAATTTTCTATTTCTGGAGTAAGGGACTGAATCATGGGAATGGAAAGAATCATGGGAAGAAGAAGGTCCGATCATTTATTGATGACAATGTGGTGGAGCATGATGACCTGGATATCAATGAAGAAGAGCTCGTGAAGAAGTCCAACGAAATCTTCATGAATATGAACCCAGCAATCATCAAGCGCTCATGGATCAATACTGGCCTCATTGACGAGAAAAAATAAGGAGGAGGATATTATAGAAGTTGAAGATCTCGATGTTGCTAAAATGGTAT
Organism: Oikopleura dioica; assembly: GCF_907165135.1. Lineage (NCBI taxonomy): Eukaryota > Metazoa > Chordata > Appendicularia > Copelata > Oikopleuridae > Oikopleura > Oikopleura dioica. The sequence goes on from NC_137295.1 coordinate 2,474,263, forward strand.
AAGAGAAAGAAGAGGAAGAAAATCTGGTGGAGCATTTCTTGGCTTTTCAAATTGATGAAACACGAGCTGCAACTCCGATGGAGGTTGAAGAAGTACCACAAGTTCAAGTGAGAGAAGATGCCGACGCTGAAAAGCCATTGACTTCAAAATCGCCAAAGAAGCAGCCGAAGATAACGAGTTTTTTATTAAAAAATTAATCTGCGATTTACTCACTGTAAATAAAAATTGAAAAAAAGTGGCCTTAAGTTGGATTTTTTTTTGGATGACAGATTTCGGGGATTTTTCAAAAAAGTTGCCTTAAGCTGCTCGGCCTTAAGTTGGGGTTTCACTGTAGATGATTTAATTTGTATTGACAGCGATTTTGACAGTCACGTGAGAACCTTGGAATTAATTCTGAAAAAATGTGAAAAGCATGCGCTCTTATTGAGCGCGAAAAAGTCTAACCTGTATATGCGCAAAACAGAATTCCTTGGTCACAAAATCTCGAGAGCCGGAATTCAGCCGACAGATTAACAAATCGATGCAATCAACAAAATTACAGTACCAACGTCAAGAAAGGAATTAAAAAGATATCTAGGAATGGTCACTTTCAACGCAAAATACGTAAAGGACGCGTTAATAATTATAGGCTATAATTTATAGCGCCCTTATACGAGCTCACCAGCCAAAAGAGAGAATTCATCTGGACTGATCGACACCAGAACGCGTTTTCGAAAATGAACTCTGAGCTCACTAAAAAACCGACACTTGGCCACTTTAAACTTGGCTCGAAGCTCTTACTCGTAACAGACAGCTCTAGTAAAAGTGTCGGAGGGACATTGTACCAGTACCAAGATGACAAGCTCATCACCCTTGAATACTTCTCGAAAGCTCTAACTGGACCCGATTTAATAAGAATTATGCGTGTTAAAGAATTATTCGCACTTATTTGGGCCATAAATCACTTCGAATTTTACCTTCTGAACACGCATTTTGAAGCATACGTCGACCACAAATCATTACTGTTCCTATTCAAAGAGCAGCAACAATCAAAGCTAGATATCAAGTTTTGCAATATACAGTGCTACCTGACTCAGTTCGACTTCACTATAATCCACAAACCTGGTAATAATGATGTCATGGCAAGTGATGATTACTTCACCCGACTACCAACGTCAGAAAGCTCTTTACTGGACGACGACGCTGCTCGATTCGAAGACATTCCAGAGCGAGAATACATGTTCCATCTCAAATCGCAAGACGATGAAAACATTGTTTTCTCATATGGATCCGAGAAAATAAATAGTAAGAAAATGATACAACTGCAAGACAACTGTAACCTCACTAAAGACAAAATTGTCAAAGCAAAAAAGCACAAGAAAACAAGATTTTCTTTCAAAAATGACATTTTGTACGCACAAAATAGACTAGTGTTACCCGATCAGTTGGCTACCCAATTCATACAGTACCTTCACTGTATAACCGGACACGGTGGATCAAAAGCGCTGACTGACATGTGCTTAAAATTTTTCATCAGCAACATTCAAGATAAAGTCCGCGCCATAACCAGCTCATGTCCTGTTTGTATTCAAGTGAAACCTGTCAAGAAGCTCGAACCGTCAATGATAGAAAAAAGAAATTTCGAGTCTGTCCTCTTCGAAAAGACATTCATGGACCTGGTCGATTATGGTCGCAAAGATAGCAATATTATGCGCTACTTGTTAACCTGCCGCGACTCACTCACCGGATTTTTGGATGGAGTGCCACTTGCATCCAAAATCTGATAAGTTGGTTGCAAAAGCCATACTTACTCTTGTCCTTCGACATGGCATAACCGAAACCGCTGTCACCGACAATGGTCGTGAATTTGGTCCTTCAACCGGCAGATTTTTGAACGATTTTAACTAAGGCAAGAACCAACGACAGCGTATCGATCTTGCTCAAATGGCAAAGTCGAAAGACTCCACCGCAAAATCCACATACATTTGAAAAATATGAATGCAAACGATCGAAACTGGTCGCAAAAATGGGAACTATCAATGATAGTTCTAAAGAATTTAGAAAACGATAGATACTGCTAAAGAGCCTTTTATAAAAGCTCTCAACTATAACATCTCAAAACTACATCCTGCAATACAATAATTCCAAGTTGAACGATACCAAAAACAGCTCCGACTCGACAAAAACAACTGCCCTGTTTTAGAAAAAGGTTCAGTAGTGCTCGTCTGGAAGCCGAATATTTCTGATGGAAAGCTTGGGACCAATTGGACTGGACCTTATTTCATCCACAAAAGAATTTCTAAAGACTCCTACATTGTTAAATGTGACCTCACAAAACGTGAATATAGAAGACACATATCGCTTAAACGCCCCGTAAAAAATATGGTTGGCAATTTGACGAAATTTAGAACGATCGAAAACGAGCAAGAAATGAAATCACCACAAGATGATGTTAAAAAAAGGAATCGACTTTATGCAAGACAGAAAGTCAAACTTAGTTAATTTTTTAAGAATGGCCCATTCAAGTTTATTTGATATATCTGCGAAAATTTCAAAATAAGGGTCGAAATAAAAATTTTTGAAAAAAAGTTACAGTTTTTTTCCTCTTTTGTGGACCCCAAGTTTGTGGACATTTTTTCCATTTTAAGGCCTTTAAGTGGGACACTTTATAAAAGATGCTGTTCCAAGTTTGTGGACATTTTTTCGCGGAAAGAAATAAAAAAGACAATTTTTTTTGTGGTGAGATTAATTCTTGCTAATCAAGATCGAGTTGTTCATCGTTTACGAAAAAAAAACAAAATTAAAGGTTCAACTAGAGACAAAGGGGCCTTTGCCAGTCTTTCAGGAGCATAAATGCAAAGTCTAGAAAACCATTCGGCGTACTCAAATCTCGAAAAAAAATTTTAATCGATTTCGATGGGACATTTTTTCGGAAGACGTTGCCCAAGTTTGTGGACATTTTTCGAAAATTTTGGGACAAAAAATGTCCACAAGAGAGGAAAAGAACTGTACTTGAGCCAAGATCTGGGCGAGCGGCGGCAATTCAGCACACGAGCGCCACCCATCCATCGCGGCGCGCCGCGCACACCGGCGATTTTTCGCCATTTTCACGACTCTAGAACTCGGGTTCTAGTAAAGATTTTTAAATTCTGATTTCAGATTTGAAATCAGGGGAATGAATTTAGGGGGACACTAAAAATGGTTATTTGTTTTTAAAGCATTTTAAAATTTTAAAATTATTTGGGTGCGAACCCTAGTACCTCTGTTTGCGCACTACTTAACGTGTTCGGCCTCCCTACTCACTTCCTACATACCACTGATGACTTGGTTGTGGACCTAAGCTTAGCCGATCTGCGTTATGTACCTTTGATGCATCTGTATGCCTATTCCATTATGGCAGGACAGGAGAGTTATGTAAATCGATGCTATTCTCTTCCACAAGAGCCACATTACCCTGCGATGACGTTACCTCAACCTCTCCAGCCTACAGGTCGCGATGATTTCATGATGACTCGCACCATGTATCAAACGTGAGTTAATTTTCTATCTTGAGATGACCACTCATATCCCCTAACACTCTTCTTTTCAGTCATCTCCAGGCTCTGGTCCAGGCTCACAACCAGTTCCTTCAAGACAACGAGTATCAACAGCCTTCTCGTGCTCGAATGAATAGTCTTATTCAGCAGCTCGGTGGCCAGAATCCCCACCTCCTCAATAACACTACCTCTGATTGTCGACGCGCTCTGGACCGGCTCCATGTCCACCTTCATACATCGACCCATCCTTTAAACGCTTATTGAAACCAGATATTTCCACTTTCTCTCCAATAGCTGCCAGAGGGCCTGTGTTCATCTCCTCTTTGTGGTCAGCCTCAGTGTCCAGTCAACCTTGATCGATTGCACCAGTTGCTCGAAGTGTCGGCGGACTTTCAGCAGAACCACGAACCAAATCTCACCTTTCTCAAGTTCAAGAGCAAGCACTTTTTGCCAAACACCAACTCCTACATTCCAAAGGAGAGACTAGAGAAAGGTTACCAACCAGTTTATTCAGCTATAACTAATCCGTATGTTTTAAGCATTGAAATAACCGGTTCTTGAACCTGACCGCCCCGAAAACAGTATGGCTGAGGTGCCAGCCTTAACCGTTCATCTGACTGCGAACGGATTCTCTATCGAAACCGCAACCTTGCTGCTGTCTCACAACTCAGTACGAATATTTGGGGTATATAACACCTCCGGCTCTTCAAGCCGAACTGATTGGCGACTGAACACCACACTGCCCTCTGCCTTCTGTCCTCAAACTGATGTCTTTCGGGTAGTATGGAAAAATGTTTCGGTAAAACTCCCGAAATATGGTGAGCTTATTTTCTGATTAATATTTCGGTAACAGCCGAAACTTTTTTCACTTTTTTTCCACTTTTTGAGCAAAAATGTTTCGGCATGCTACCGAAATCTTTTTCACTTTCAAATTCGTTTCTAGCAATAAAATTTCGGCAAAAAAGGGGGCGAGATGACAGAAATCAAGGAATCTGAGTTCCTCTGACCACGGGGCTTCGCCCCTTAGGTCCTAAGATGCCGGGGTCTAGTCTAGGGTTACTTAGGGTTACCTTCAGTAACCCTAACTAACCCTAGCCTATCCCCCTCGGGTAATTTGTTCCGTCATTTTTGCAGGTGCCCCTAACCCTAACCTTTATTTTAGCAAATACTAAGATTATAATTTTTATTCGGTTTGTCCTCGCCTGGTCCAAATCCTTGCCTGGTCCAAATCCTTACCTGGTCCAAATTCCTTACCTGGTCCAAAATCGAAAATGGATCAGGCGAGGATTTGGACCAGGTAAGGATTTGGACCAGGCGAGGAATCTGAATTTTAAAAATTTTTGAAAACAAAAAATGAGTAACCAGACCAAAACAAATTTCTTCTTGACTCCCTCCGAGACAAAAAATTTGAAATTTTGAAAAATTTAAAATTAAATTTCCGTTTTTTATTAAATTATTATAAACATTTAAAATGTTCTTATAAGTTTCACTTGATAAATAAGAAAATAATGGGGAAATGTCGCGAATCGACAAAAATCCTTTTGAAGGAACTTCAAAATCTTTAGATTTTGTGAGATTTTTCTGGTCCCATCCTAGACAAGAAGCTCTACTCGTTTGTAGAAAACTTTTCTCTTGCATCACCATTCAGCTGACTTTTTATAATGGCCGAAAGTCCGGTTTTCTAAGTTGGGGGTTATATGATACAGTTTAAGAAAACCTAGAAGCAAATTTGCTTAGCTGAGCTGAGTGAGCTGAGCCAGCAGTTGCTCGACAAGGATTCTTGAAAATGATCTGATCTGCTCAGCTCAGACAATTATCACTTAGCTTAGCTGAATGATTATAAGTTATAATTTATAACACAATTTGACTACTAAAAGCACAGTTAAAAACGGCTCAGCTCAGCTCTAATTAGGGTACGCTCAGCTCAGCTCAATGACCTCTGAAAAGGCCAGCTCGTCGAGTTTTCCGGAATTTCCAGTTTTCAACCCAATTTTTAGCGCCCCAGATGGCCAAAAACGGCTTTGCACTAAGATTTCTGAAAGCTCAGAGCCTGATAAAGCCTAAAGGGTTCCCCCGTTTTGGCCATCTTTGACTCGAAATTCAGCCGATTTGGGCTTATGAATCGGGACGTTCAATAGCTCTTTTGAAAGCTGGTGTGCTATCTGTTATTCTCTAGTACAGAGATATATTTTGCTCAAGGCAAACCTACCTCTATGAGGTAGGGAAAACTCAAGAAATTCGAAAAACGCCATTTTAGGCAATTTTTGAATAGAAATTCAGCCGATTCGGGCTTAGAAAATTTCTTTTGAACAACTATTTTTATCCATTTTTGGCATTTTTGGTCTTTCATTGCTTTTTAGCGCCAATGGGCAAAAATTTCTAATGCGGTTATTATTTTCTTAATTGGCAGATTCGGTAAGCTTTCGAAAGACCCCTTATATGGCATATTTAGATGTCATTAAAAAACCGAAAAAATCCGATTTTCACGCTTAGTACATTTTATATTCATTTTTGCAACTTTTGAAGGCCAAGATCTCGGGGAAAGATGTTTGTAAGGGGGTCTTGTGACACATCAAAATGATCCTCAGAAAACGGAGAATCTAAAAATGTCAAACATGGACCCTTATCACAGAGTTGAAGAAACAGGGAGGATCCCTTAATATAAGCCTTGAAGGCTTAAAATTAGGTACAATAAAAACGCCTGGTCTGGGACGGTCAAAAATACGCCTGGTTTGGGACGGTCGGGCCGTTTAAAGATCAAAGGCACACGCCGTCCCAGACCAGGCGTTTTTACTGTTCCCGCTGAAGTCAGAATGGTTATTTTTGGTCATCAATTTTTGTTGTTCTTTCAGCCCAAATCTGATAAGGTACACCAGGGACTACTTTTAGTCCAAGAAAAATATTTTTTTGAAAAATTTCCCACGTGACCATTTTCTTAGGAATAAATCATCTTTTTGGCTCCAATTTAGCCTTAGAATTATTGTTATCTTTATAAATCTAAAAGAATTCAAATACTTCTCTCAAAAAAATTCTCGAAGGGGGAAACTTATAAGAACATTTTGAAAAAACGGAAATTTAATTCAAAATTTTTCAGAATTTTAAATTTTTTGTCTCGGATGGGGGTCAAGAAAAAATTTGTTTTGGTCTGGTTACTCATTTTTTGTTTTCAAAAATTTTTCAAATTAAAATTCCTCGCCTGGTCCAAATCCTTACCTGGTCCAATTTCCTTACCTGGTCCATTTTCAATTTTGGACCAGGCAAGGATTTGGACCAGGCAGGATTTGGACCAGGCGAGGATTTGGACCAGGCGAGGACAAACCTTTTTATTCATCGAGTTCCTCCATTTTCGTGAAATGAAGAATGAACCCCGACAAATGATCTTCGGAAAATGAGAACAGAAAATTACTCGAGATTTTTGAGGTGAAGAACTGATAAGGCAAACTCATTCAATGCACACACCAGCGCAAATCAGGATGAGAATGGAAAAACCAGCCGAAACTTTATTGCTCAAAAGACATCAATTTCTTATTTTTATTTCGGCTCGTACCGAAATATTTTTCCTAAAAATGAGTCTTATTTGTATAATTCTTTCGGCTGCCTGCCGAAATATTTATCACATTTGACCCCTTGAAAGTAATTAATATTTCGGTCGCTTTTACCGAAACATTTTTCCATACTACGGTCTTTCGGGGTCTGGTATCTTTAAAGATCAGCATGCCAACCCGACTCAGTGCTCGCTTCTTGTGCGCCGAGCCTCGTGCCGCTGGATTTTTGGATCAATACGGTGATTACCGCCGTGACGACCATCGGGGCCGCAACAATCGCGACTCTCAGCCCGCAGCTCAGAATTTGGAACCACCTGCTCCCGCGACATAAAAACCTATCTCATCACTCATTTGAACTGTATCGTTTTGTTAGTGAAGCCTCTTTCTTGATGTTATCTTTTTCACCAAAAACACCTCAACTGACTACTGTTGCTCACTTTATTCCCTCTGTTCTTTTCTATCTTAAAAAAACTCTTAAATACTCAGTAACTGAGTCAGTTCAATAAACCCATAGTACTTTCAAGTTTTTGACTGTTTTACGTTTTTGAGCATTTGAATTTAAGACTGATGTCAGAACCTAGAACTAAGTAGCAATGGTTTCGTCTCGCGATAACTGTCCTTGCTGCCATCAAGCCTTCCAGCCCCCTTATCGCGCTGAGGTCGTTTTTCTTCTTGTGGGCATCTGTGGTGCCTGAGTTGCCTTCTGGTTCATAGCCAGCTCGATCCGCATTCACAGGCTCCTCATATTCTATGCCCCAAGTGTGCTGTCTCCAGTATTTTCCAGCCTTACGGAGTTGTGTATGTTCTGTGTCGCGAGCCGGAAACTCAGGCTCCTACTGCTGGTCTTACTGACTCTGCCGCTCGAGAAGCTGCTGACACTCCCGCTAACCATGATCGTGTCGAGACCGCTGATGATCCTCCAACTTCTACTACCGAGACGGATCTTCAGATGTCATGTGACCCTCCATCTCCAGCTGCGCCTGCGGAGGTGTCTCTATCGCCCGCGAATCCATCTGCTTCTGACGCTGAGTTTGAACTCTTTCTGTCTGATCGGCCTGGCTTGTTTCCGGTTGAGACTACACGTGGTACCATCCGCAACGATAATCCTCGCAGCCTTGTTGTCGCTGGTGTAGCTCCATTTGTCCCGAACAACGCCGTAGACGTCGCCGCATCTCGCCCTGACGATACCGACGACGAGTCCTTGTTTGAGATACCGTCACGTCCGCCACGCACTCCCCGACGCACAGCTGTGCCCTCTCGTCTGCGCGGCCGTGGTCGCGGCATCGTTTCCTTCCCTTACCGTGAGCCTCGATCTTCCGAGGAGAGTGGCTTTTAGGTAAGTTACTCGATTATCTCGTTATAGCAACAATATGGCTTTGGACCATACTGACAATTCCTTTTAGTACCTCTAACTGGCGTTTCTTAGCCCTAATCCTTCTGAGTCTTGCTCTGGCGACCATTTGACCGTGCCCCTTCGTTATGGCCTCACTTCTTCTGGATTCTTTCATATTCTCACGTTCGCACGCTTTTACTTTCGCCATTCTTTCATTTTGCACTTTTTTCCAATTTTTCCCTCAATACCTCTATTGGTTTCACTACCTTTTCAGCAAATTTCTTCACATTTTGTTCAGTTCTGATATTTCCGATGTATAGTTTGTTTAATAACTGCCTAGTATTTTATTAGTAATGGCTAGTGTCACAGTAGGATCTCCTGCTTAACTTTTGTGTTTTAAGATATAACTATTCCGGTCCTTCAATGTCAGCTACCGGCTCTCGTTCCCTCCCCTTCCGATGTCCCAAGTGCAGTGATATGTACAACTCCGAACATTGCCAGGAGATAGTTCTCACCCGTTGCCGTCATACCGTGTGTCTTGGTTGTTTCGTCCATTCTGGCTTTTGGTGCCATGACACTAGAGCTACCAACTCCGATTACAACTATTTCGTCGACGGCGACCGAGGCGCAGCTGTGGTGCCATGCCCAGTTTGCCATTTGCCTTCTCCGTTCGCGCCCGGATCCGTAGTGTTCCCTTTGCGGGAGACTTTCCGGGAATTCCATAATGCGGGTGTTCCATCTACCGACTACTGCATTAGAAAAATCGTCATATTTTCTAGCCGTGCTGGGGTGTTTTTTTTCAGTGGACGTGAAAGAACAGTGTCTTATTAGTCTAAAACCACTTTTAAAAGAAATAAAAAATTTTTGGGGAGACGATTTTCGGGGGGTCAAAATCGTGAAAATGGTGCATTTTCTAGTTTTTGGCTCCGCATTTCTTCGGCTCACCCCCTTTTCATATTTCTGTCATGATAGTATGTAAGAGCAGACATTTTTAAACTTGAATTAAGCAAAAACCGATCATAAATAAGAAGAAAATTCCGAGCTATGCTTAAGAGAAAGGTCCAAACACGCCATTTTTTGGCCATTTTTCGCCATTTTTTTCATTATTTGAATAAATGAATAAATGACCTTCCTCGGCCAGTTAATGGCCACTTGAGGCCAACTTCGGTCAGTTTGTGCCGGAGGACCTCCCGGAGGACCCTTCTGCTGGAAGACAGGTTGCTGGAAGACAATATTTAAAAATTAAATAGAAATGAAAAATGAAGCCTTGAATAGAAAGTAATTGCCATATTTGGCCATTTATTGCCGGAGAACCTCCCGGAGGACCCTCTTACTGGAAGACCAACCAAACTGCTTGAAAACCAAAATAAAGAAAAAATCAATAAAGAGCCTTGAATTTCTACAAGTTCTTACGTTCGGCCACTCTGAGTCACTTAATGCCGGAGGAACTCGCGGAGGACCCCTCTGCTGGAAGACAGGTTGCTGGAAGACAGGGTGCTCGAAGACAAATATTTAAAAATTAAATGCAAATGAAATATGAAGCCTTGATTGAACAGATATTGCCACATTTGGCCGTTTATTGCCGGACAACCTCCCGGAGGACTCTCTAAGTGGAAGACCAACCAGACTGCTTGAAAACAAAAATATAGAAAAGATCAATAAAGAGCCTTGAATGTCCACAAGTTCCCACGTTCGGCCACTTTGAGTCACTTAATGCCGGAGGACCTCCTGGAGGAACCCTTGGGTAGAAGACTTACAGCTTAAAGACCAAAATTTTAAATCTTTTATTTAATTAGCCTTGTCTGGCCATGAGTTGCCAATATTCGCCAGTTCTCGTCTTTTTCTGCGGAAGAACCTCCAGAAGAACCCTCGGGTGGAAGACAAATTCCTTGGAATCTTAAAGCGAATAAATCATTCAGGGAAGCTATTCAAAAAATTGGATTCTGCCAGGGATGATCAGGAAACAACATCAACAAGGTTAATGAAAATTTTCCAGATCATCGCGTTTCTATAAACAAAAAGCCTTTATTGTTTTCGACGTGCTATTTTGTCATTAACGGTTCGATGATCTATCTCGCTTTCCCTCGAATTAAAGTGAAACATTCAAGAAAATCCGGTCGTCGCAAATGTTTTTTCCCCTTTTTTTTGACTAATTTTTGGCCTTAACGATTTCGAATTTTCTAATTTATCATTGAAATCAACCCGAAGAGAATTATTTGCTCAAACAGTAGAGAAACGGTTTTAAAAAAAATATTCAATATTTTATTATGATTTTTTATAACCTGTTTGAAGAGAGCGAAACAGTTTTTGAGCTTCTAAGAAAATGATGGAAAAATTTGCAATGGCGCATTTGAAATCAGTGTAAAAGCTGGCCTTCAAGTTAATTGGTTATACATAATAACATTTATTTGAATTAAAATAAAATAATTCATAAATAAATAATCAATTAAAAGACGAGAATTATCCAGGACAGAAAACAAGCGCGGAAATAAAGGAACGGGAACAAACATGATGTCGTCAAGAACTTTTAATTGTGACACGATGTTTTTGTTTAAATTTAATTCATCTTTCTTTTTATTCTGGAAATAATTTTTGTGAAATTCCTACTGAAGATTTATGAAAATCAATGCGCAGATTCACGCGAGAAACTTCGTGAATATGATATGAACATGAAAAAATTTTTTGGTTTCAATTGGATCATTGACACAAATTTGACGGATGGTTAAGATTAGAGTCCAACATTTTAGGATTAAATACTTTTTTCAGAGTGCACAGGTCATACGTGGTCAATCTTCGGGGTAGGGATCCCGAAGAATAGACGATTTTAAATACGCTCAATCTTCGGGGTAAAATCCCGAAGAGCTACCGATAAAAAATGCGGTCAATCTTCGGGGTCTCGAAAATCCGGAGACGAAGAATAACCGATCAACATTGTGGTGAATCTTCGGGGTCTAAAAAAGTTTGAAGATGAATACTTATAAACGATCAGCATATTTAATTATTATATAGTTATTCCTGCTATGAAAAACTATCAAACAAATAGAAATCCGATGTTATTAATTTCAGTAAATTGATGAATGAATAATAATGAATAATATTTTGGCCGATATTTCCGACCAAAATTGAGGGATTTTCGAATAAAAAATTCGTCCTAAAGATTGAAAGCCAATTAACAACTCTCTTATTGAAAGTTTTTAACAGTAAAGTATAGTAAACCTAACTAACCCTAGCCTATCCCTCTCGGGTAATTTGTTCCGTCATTTTTGAAGGTGCCCCCTAACCCTTACCTTATTTTAGCAAATACTATGATTTTAATTTTTTTATGGGAAAAAAGAACAAGAAATTTGAAGGATACTTTAAAGCTGAGAACATTCGTAGATAATCGACTTGGAAAGAGCGTTCTACTGGTGAAAGAGAATCTCTCTGTCGCCTTCAGTTATGATAATTGAAGGATAATCCATATTATTACGAACCATTTCCTTGATTTCAATAAAAATTTTTTTCTTCTTTTTTTTCGGTTTTTTGATTAAAAATCGTGCTGATAGCAACATTCATAAGGCGGGCGGATGATAGGAATTTCGATAACGCGGCAGCGAAATTAAGCACTCGACGATCTCGAAAACACTCATTTTACCCCGAAGAATCACCTCATTGTACATCGGTTATTCTTCGTCTCTAGATTTTCAAGACCCCGAAGATTGACCGCACTTTATATTGGTAGCTCTTCGGGATTTTACCCCGAAGATTGCGTCGCCGGTGAAAATAATTCGTTGCAACGAATTATTCGTTGCCCTAACGAATTTATTTTCCGTAAAAATAATTCGTTAAAAACGAATAATTCGTTAGGGTTACCGAATAATTCGTTAGGGTTACCGAATAATTCGTTAGGGTTAACGAATAATTCGTTAGGGTTACCGAATAATTCGTTTTGAAAAGCTGTCCTCCCGCTAAGTTGACAACTCGATTTTTCATAAAATAAACAGACAAAAGGCACGGCTGAAAAAAGACAGCATACTCCAAAAGGAGTTTATCTCTGAAATCAGGCGCGGAGCGCATATATACCCTGATTTAAGTAGTTGGGTAGTAGTTATGCTAGGTTAGGGTTAGGGTTAGGTTTATGGGTTAGGGTTAGGGCTAGGCTTGAAAACAAAAACAAACGAAATATTGAGCGTATTGAAAATCGTCTATTCTTCGGGATCCCTACCCCGAAGATTGACCGCATATGTCGAGTGCACAGTTTTCAAAACATTGAGCGAGAATCTTTACGAACTAATAAAGGCTCAAGATGGCATCGATTTAATCTATCAAATGATCATGTAACTAATTTTATAATTATTGTTTTGTCAAGCTTACAAGAATAATCTTAAAGATTAATGAATATTTTTCAGATTCAAAATTGCCCAAAGCGAACATGCGCCAGGATACATGCTTCAAACTTTTCAAAAATTAAATTCATTTAATCGTGGCGAACTTCGGAGATACTTTGACTACAAATTCGACATTTACAAAAGGTCTTGCCTTCTTAGACCATCGATCTCGACGAAGGCAGATAGAATTATCTTTTTGATTAGTGAAATGCCCTTATTCGGCATTTATGCCACTTTTTTACAATGTTATTCTCAACAATACTCCCGAAAGATTCGGGCTATCCCGAAAGGTTCGGAAAATCCCGAAAGATTCGGGAGTAATCCCGAAAGATTCGGGAAATCCCGAAACATTCGGGATCCTGAAAGTTTGGAAGTGACAACCCTAGATAAGGTCGTAGAACCTGCCGATAAATTCGATGATGAATTAAGAGAAATACAGTCTGAAGCACTTTTTCGGAAAATCCCCAAAATCTGTAATCCTAGAAAAATCCATTTTAAGGCCACTTTTCTCAATTGTTATTCAAAGTCCGAAAGTTTCACTTAAAAAAGCTAGTTATATTCGACTGCGTCTCCGGCCATTATGAAGTCAATGGCTTCTGAGCGTCGGCATTGTCTGTCCCTTGAACTTGAGGCATTTTTACACTCTCAATCAATGTTGAAGGACGTGTTGTGTGTCGACCATTTTTTCCTCTTGTTCCTCAAGAACTTTATCTCGAGATCTTCAAATTGCTCAATTTTTTTTTCAAAATCATCCTCTTGAAGTAGTCCTGTGTTGAGCCATGATCGCTTGAATATTGGGGTGTAGGGCGGCTACGTTACAAGTAGTTAAAATTGTAACGGCGTTACAAAAATTCAAAATCAAAATCATTGGATAAGTGTGCGCTTCGCGCTTGAATTGAAGGAAACTAGTTCTTGGTATATCTCATTGCTTATTCTGTCCAAAATTATAAGAATTACGGAATGGAAAATAATTTTTATTGCGAAAAAAATCTGATTTTTTGTAACGGCGTTACAAAATTGTAACGGCGTTACAAATTTGTAACGTAGCCGCCCGTCCCCCGAATATTGCAGGGTTCTTGTTTATGATTATAATTTTTAAAAACTTTTTGTCCAAAAAAGGGAAAAATTTCTTGTCATCCGACTCGGGACAAAGAATATCCATTTTAAGCCACTTTTGAAATTCGCTGTCATCCAAAAATCGGCCTTAAAAGTGCTTCACATTGTAACTTGGGTACAGTATGGAGAATCATTATGAAAGAACAAAGTTCTTATTTTCGACCCTCTTTTTCTCACTAGTGGTAGCTGGAACCAACTGTTACCATGTTCTTGGACTTGAAATTCATTCGTTTTGCATTTAAAACATAAAAGTTTTCATTAAATCTTTAAAGGCTTTTCAATGGGATGTTGGGTCTTTCAAATCAATTTCAAAATTTGACTGCTGATCAAGATTCTGTGTAGTAAATGGGCTGATGACTAGGTTCGTGGGACTAGGTTCGTGAGTTTTTAATGGTAAAAATTTTTGGTCATTAACGGAAATGGTTTGATGACTAGGTTTGTTGGACTAGGTTTGTGAGATTTTAAAAATTTAAATTTAACAAGAAAAGGGTTCGTGGGGCTAGGTTCAAGGGTTTTTGAACAAGCAAAATGTAGGATTTTATATCCCAAATGAGCCTAGTCTTCACGAACCAAGACCAACGAACCTAGTCTCACGAACCTAGACATCAACCCATTTCCTATACTGACCGAAAATGGAGAAGATACAAAAAAACAGACTCCTGAATAGTGCGATTCGAAATTTTTTCGGCTCACCCCGAAATTTCCGAAATTGTGCGTTCCGGAATTGTGCGTTAGGACTGTATTTCTGGCGAGATCGGGCTGATCGCAACCATTTCAATATTTTTTGATTATTTTTTTTTCTGATAAGCCGCGCCTTAGAATAAAGTCGAATGAAATTTTCCACATTTTTTTAGAGTTGATCGTCCGGGAAGAAAGATGAGCGTCGAATTCAACTGAAGAAATGAAAACTTCTTATGAATCAGCATCATTGAGGAGCGAAAATACAAGATCGGTTTGATCGAACATCTTGGCTACCGGGGACTCCCAGTACCAATTGGTACTGCCAGTACCAATTTGGTACTCCCAGTACCAATTTTCGCAAGGCAAAATTTTAGTCAGCCAGGAACGCCCGCTCCGCGGGTTCTGTGGTAAGAAACTTACTGATTAGGACAGGCTACACTTCTATTTACCCGCCTACTATTGTTCCGACTGAAATATCTTGTTAAAATATCACTCAAAAAGCCGAAATTGGTACTCCCAGTACCAAAATTGGTACTGGCAGTACCAAAAAGCTTTGGTACTGCGAGTCCCCGACGCCCAACATCTTATCTATATAAAGTGTCAATGAGATAACAATTTTTCATTACCGAAAAGATTGATTTGTAATTAAGTTTCAATAAAAAACTTTCAAATTTGAAACTTATTCCGGACTTATATGATTTGGTGGCCACTCTTTATGTGGCCGGTAAACCGGCAGAATTAAAGAGTGACGCGCGTACGCGATTTGATTCTCGTGCCAGCTTAGCGAATAGGCGTGACAGTGGTTGACGGTGCTGAGGTAGTCAAGGCCATCAAGGCCATCACGGCTATCAAGGCCATCAATTCCCAATTTCAGGTTTTGAGAAGTTTTGTAGATTTGGTTGCTGTTGTTTTTATAAGCGCGGTTCTAGAAACGTTTTTGTTCTCAGATTATAGTGCTTAGCTGAATTATGAACTCAAAATTTGAATGAAAAATTGCTTTCGCTGTTGTAAAGGACACAGCTTAGGAAGCAGATCAATTTTTGTACTTTTAAAGCACAAATCGACGATCACAAAGCAGAAAAAGCGGGTGTGCGCTCCGAGCCTGTCTTATAGGAAACCCAAGAAGCAAGTTTCTAGAATTGATGGCCTTGATGGCGTTGTTGACAAATTCAGGTTACGGGGACTTTTGTTAGGGTTAGGGCCGATGTATAGGATTACCCTTAAGGGTAGAACATGAAATCGGCGCGCGGCGCCTCGCTCGCCTAGCGCCCCGCCGTGCCCTACTTTTCAGAATGCCCTAAAATCGGAACGGATAAAGCTTTTTCAAAAGTTTCTTCGGATTTCAGATCATCAAAGCCTTTACTTTACACAGATCAAAAATGAGCAGAATCGTCAAAGAATAAGTCGGAGAAAATGACATGAGTTGGTTAAACTCTATCTTCTCTCGCAATTCTTATCCGATTTTTTTCAAATTTAGATAGGTCGAAAGTGCTCCGTTAGACATAAAATTTCGTAGTCTTAGAATTAATTTTGAGGCTTTATGGAATTTTATATGAGCTTTTGAAATGAGAGCTGCACCGTCGTGAGGCGCGCAGCGTGAGAGAAGAAGCGGCGCGGCGTGAAAGCACTTGTTTTGAGAAGCCGTGTGGAACTTTAAGAAACTTCAAAATTAATTCTGAGACTACGAAATTTTAGGTCTAACGGAGCACTTTCGACCTATTTAAATTTGAAAAAAATCGGATAAGAATTGCGAGAGAAGATAGAGTTTAACCAACTCATGTCATTTTCTCCGACTTATTCTTTGACGATTCTGCTCATTTTTGATCTGTGTAAAGTAAAGGCTTTGATGATCTGAAATCCGAAGAAACTTTTGAAAAAGCTTTATCCGTTCCGATTTTAGGGCATTCTGAAAAGTAGGGCACGGCGGGGCGCTGGGCGAGCGAGGCGCCGCGCGCCGATTTCATGTTCTACCCTTAAATGGTCTTGATGGCCTCGATGGCCGTGATGGCCTTGATGGCCTTGCTGACAATTTCAGGTTTTCCGTATATTTCGGTCGTGCTCCGTAAAGCGGGTGAGAACGAAGTGAGTAGAAAATGCAGCGCGCTCCGCATAAATACGTTGCGCGATAAATACAAGAAAACAAGATACGATCATGATCGGCTTCTTCGAGAACCAACGACAAAGTGCTTTTTTGGGACGCACTGACTATGTCGCCGAATGTCGCCATTTTGTTCAAAATAGCCTCAAATAAGAAAAAATGTTTTGTTATCAAAATAGAATCATTCTAGAAAATGACAGAGGCGCAAAAATTGATAGAGTCACTCTTTGAGTTCCCTACTATATAGGCGTGAAGCGCAGAAAAATTCCTGACGGGATGTTAAGTTTAGGTTTCTTATGTTGGCATCATAATCTTGTGGTGTGCTAACTACTATCTGAGTATTTGCAAAGTAGTGAACACAAGCCAACATAAGAATAGGAACTAGTACTAGTTTATTGGTATGTAAAAAGTGTACATTTTGTGGTTGTAGTTTTGTGTGTATGTGATCACATTGTGTGTGGATGTGTGTAGAACAGGAAGACAGTGGAACTATTATACGGGGCTCATACTAAGGTGTGAAATTAGGAGGGGCATGAGGACCCGACGAGTTCTAAGATGTAGAAGTAGAACAGCATACCGTGGTTTTCCATCTTAAGAGCGCCCAAGTTAAGAGCGTTTTTGCCAATATTTTCCGTATTTTGTCATCAGCAAAAATTCCAACTTTAGAGCGTTTTTGGGTATTTTTAATTAATTATCAGAATAACGTTTATTTTAACCTTAAAAATCATTAAAAATGATGTTTTCTACGCTTATTTTTAGGTGAAATCATTCATTCTGATTGAAAGATCGTAAATATTTTATCATAAATAGGTAAAAATGACCTCGGATACATTGTTAGAGTTCTGAAAAGAGCTCATTTTATGCATAATAAGCATCATTTTTACCCACTGTCATCCTAGTTTGATCGTAAATTTTCCAACTTAAGAGCGTTTTGGTCAACCCTTGTCATCCGAAAAACGCTCTAAAGATGGAAAACGACTGTACATTATAAGTAGTTGTTAGGACACTACAATCTTCCTGAGCTTCTTTATTGTCGATTTCTTCTTCAACGTCTTCTTATCCATCATCATCGTCTTCTTCTTCTTCAGCGCATTCTCCATCATTATCGTCATCTTCTTCAAATTTTTCAGTCTGAATGCATCTCTCGGTGGTCGTGCTTTCTTCCTCTCTTTCAATCTCTTCATAATTTTTGCTCTTTTCAAATTGCCTGACCTGTTGTATTTTTTCGAACTTTTTGGCATAATAAATGAAGTCATTCCTCCGAACCCAAGAAAAAATGAAAAAAATTGATTATCACAATCCTCAGAAGCATGATTATCACCATGAGTTTGAACTAAATCAGTCGGAAATTGAAATTACTCTGACTTAAATGCAGTAGTTGCTCAAAATTTAGCGCAAAAGATTTCGCGAACGCGCAGCGCAAGAAAAAAAATGAGCGCCGCGGTTCAGCACTCATTTCAAAAGATCATACAAAATTCTAAAGACCTTCAAAATTCAATGTGAGAAAACGAAATTTTAGGTTTAACAAAGCTCTACTGACCGAAAAACCTGAAAATGGCAACAAGGGCAACAAGGGCAACAAAGGCAACATAGGGCAACGAGGGCAACAAGGGCATCTGAAAAAACAGCTTCAAGTCTCCAAAACCTGAAAATGGCAACAAGGGCAACATTCCTTCGCTTAGGAAAACAACATCTTCAAGAGATGGAGGCGGGAAAGTAGAGAAAGTTGGCCTCCTGCCAAAATGAGTTCTCTACCAGAATTTGCGCGCAGGGGCCGCAGGCCCGCAGCGTGCTCAACAGCGTTGATAATTTCTTTTGGATTTTCTTGTTCTATATGTTGATATTTTTGCGATGAACGTACATGAATCAGACGAAATGGCTAATTATTTGATTAGAAATTTATAAATTTTGATCAATTATCTAGTTTCATTTTACAAACAGCGTTGTAAACTCGTATTTGCTGTTGGTCCCGTGCTTGCATTTTCCTGACTGAGCCAAAAAGAACGCAAGAAAATTAATTCAAAACAAATCTAGAGACGCGCTCCTAAAACAACAACAACAGACAATTCAAAATCGGCCCAAGTCCTCAAAACCTGAAAATGGCAACAAGGCCAACATGTTGTCAACCTTGTTGCCTTTGTTGCCCTTGTTGCCATTTTCAGGTTTTACCCTACTGACTCGTCTTTGTTTAAGAAAAATCTGATAAAAATTGTGAGAGTAGATAGGTTTTAACCAACTCATGTCAGTTTCTCCCACTTCTTAGTTGACGATTTCGCTTATTTTCAGTATGCAACGAAAGAAGGCAACAGTAATCTTTATTCAAAAAAAGTTTGGAAAAAAGTTTATCCGTTCAAAAGTTACGGCTTTTAGAAAAGTAGGTCACGGCGGGACGCTGATCCAGCGTGCCGTGCCGCTCCGATTTGATATTTTACCCTAAACGTAAATTTATATTAAAATTATATTTTCGATCAGAAAAATTTGTTAGAAGAAAACGATATTATGACCACGAATGTTAGTTTTCTAGAACATGGTTTATTGTTATTTTTGGCGACATTCGGCGACATTCGGCGACATTCGGCGAGAAAGTCAGTGTCAGCCGCATTTTTCGTTTTCTTTGCTCTTTTGAATATCTTGAATTGACGAGTTTTCAATTAGATAATTTTAGGCTGACACTGAGGTCGATAAAGTATCGACGATACTGAATACCGATGATTTCAATGCATTGCCCCGAAAATAAAAGATTGATCGCTCCGCCGATCAATCTTTTGGCCACGCTGCGGCGCTCTTGTGCTAGCCTA
Source organism: Oikopleura dioica (assembly GCF_907165135.1). NCBI lineage: Eukaryota > Metazoa > Chordata > Appendicularia > Copelata > Oikopleuridae > Oikopleura > Oikopleura dioica. The sequence continues at coordinate 2,493,716 of NC_137295.1, forward strand.
AAAAGTCCTCACCGCTTTCTTACTTTTGCTCCGGAGCAGAGTCAATTTTAAAAAATTGACAAATGGTGGTGTTTGGTCCTGGTGGTGGTGTTATAACGTAATAAAATAAAAGATGTCAGGAAAATTAAGCTTGAACATAAAATAAAAAATAATAATGAAGAATCACTTAAATCTTTCAATCTCTTTAATTTAATATTCTTCTTAATTCTAACGATGCGCAAATACAATATTAAGCTTGTCAAAAGTAGAAATTCTAAAATATACAAATATCATAATAAGATGCGAATTTTAGATAAAATTTCAAAATCGGTTGAGCCAGATAGGATAAAAAAAAGTGCCTTAGCGCGCCTCGACCTCACGCCGCCTGCTCCTAATCCCAGAGCAATACCGCTAAGCTAACACTTATTGAGGGCGGCACTTACTTCTAAATTTATATACAAAGGATTTCACTTAAGGGGGGTCGACGAGAATTTTTTCCTGGGTAATCGTAATTTCGCTAATAAGAATATCGTAATAGTCTAGAAATGAAATTTATATTTTTGGAATCTAAAGATTCTCCCGTCAATCATTTGATCATTTGATCATTTGATAAAAATTAGTTTTAGGGGGTAAAATTAAGAAAATTGTAAAAGATGACGATTTTTGGTGAATTGAAAACAGCTACATTCCTTGATTGGGGACCACAAATGAGAATTTAAAAATCAATCGTTTTCAATTTTCAAAGTTTTATTTATTTTCGCTGATTTTTGAGCTCAAACTAACCAGCTCGACTTCTCCGCAGAATTGCAAATTTGGCTTTATTTTTGCTGAGCTGAGCTGAGTTGCCCTGAGTGAGAAATTTCTCTGAGCTGATTCTATTTCGGAGCTCACTCAGCTGAGCTGAGCTGAGCTGGCCATTTTCAGAGGTCATTGAGCTGAGCTGAGCTGAGCAGACCTTTTTATTTTCTCAAAACACGGGCGCGCTACTATACGCTCAAAACACGGGGTCCAATTATTGGACCACAATTGTGGCATTTGCATTATTCAGCCCTGCGCGCCGCGCCAAAATCAGAGTGTGATAATCAGCGCGGAAGTCTTTTGGCTCTTTCTCTGGATTCCGTGAATCAAATAAGTTGATAAACATATTGTTGACACGACTGGACAAGCCGACAAAATAAAATCTTTTCAAGCCAGCCACCATGTGAATACTTTGTAAAATTTTAGTAATATTTTACATATTTGTTACTCATTCGCCACGGATATTAGTTATCTCGACTTTTGTAAAATTTTAGTAATTTTTTACAAATATCTTACTTCTGCGCCACTTAGACACTCATAGAGATATTTGTAAAATTTTAGTAATATTTTACATATTTGTTACTCACTCGCCACGGACATACGTAACTTCGACTTTTGTAAAATTTAAGTAATATTTTACATATTTATCCTTCACTCGCCACTGACATAAGTTATTTCGACTTCTGTAAAATTTTAGTAATTTTTTACATATTTCTTACTTATTTTGATCTGACTTGTACAGAACCCTTTATTCTGCCCTATTTTAATGTGCGCTGACCCGATTACAGTTATCGACGTGACGAATCGACGATTGCAATCATAAACAACTGATTTATTTCCCAACTCTGAAACACCTGACTGACTCTGACTCCCTTTATAAGCGATTTCCGCCCTGCCAAAAACATTCAAATTCAATAAAACCTCGATCGACTTTAAATTTTTGTTCCAGTCTTGTCTAGTCATATCATGGCGACCAGCGTTAGACACCCAATCGAACTTCTCGAAGCTTTCGAGGACAACACACTTCCTAAGACGAAGATCACGATGAAAACGACAAAGAGACAATTAAAAAGCCTAGAGACAGACCTTCGAGCAAAAATGGAACGAATGAAACTGATTTTCGACACGTCACTTAAACTTCACGACATTAAGGATAATACAAGCGAAAAAATAGCCCTGGAAGCAGAATTCAAGCGTACTCGACGAAATATCTGCCTAGCTCACCTCGAGTCAAATTTCCAGGAGCGCTACGAGGACGAATTCGACGACATCAAGGGCTCATCTGACTTCTTCGAGCTCCTACAACAAATCATTGGCAAAGAAAACACAGAGGAGGAAGCAAAAGAAGCCCGAAACAAATTGAACAAAGCCAGCCGTCGTGTTGATGAAGAAGAGACATTCTCACGGTTTCACACTCGACTTGAAAAACTTGCAACCACCGCAAGCAAAGGTAATGCGACCCTTCAGAAACATTTTTTGGAGGAAGCATTCAATGCGAATTTGACGCCAGAACTGCAACGATACCTTCTGGACCAAGGAAAATCGACATGCAGCACCAATGACACAGCAAAATATCTCGACCAAATGAAGAAACACAAACGCCGAGTCGAGATCAAAGCCGTCTCCGCAGACGACACAATGCTACGGGAACAAGTAACCGCTCTCACTCATCAATTTTCGACGCTGCCGACACGTGAATTTCTGATGGAATCCCTTCACTCTACCCTTTCGTCAATGATGGAGGAAAGAATGAGCTCATTCAGACGAGAGCTCACGGAAGTCAACAAAGTTCAGGCAAGTCTTCAGAAAAAACAGCCTGCGCCAGAGTCAAGAAACTCCTACGAACAACAACGAGCAATCAATACAGCTGCCCAATTCACTTCTAGAAGATACGACGACCCATTTCAGCCAAGACAACCGAGACAATTTGAACGACGCCAGGATGGAGCGCCCCTGATCTGTTTCGCATGCGGAGTGAAAGGTCATACGAAGAAGAATTGCCGTGGCACCGTCATCTGTCATATCTGCAATGAAAGAGGCCATATCAAGGATATCGGCCCGCAAAGATCGTCAAAAAACTAAGAAATGGATCTTATGACTCGTCACATAAGGTCCATGCCGCTGTCTCGTCTATCGTCAGCCGAGTCGGCCCAAAATTTCTATCACCAGCAACAATTTACGGTCAGCACACTCGTTTTCAGATAGATACCGGCGCTCAGGTATCCTGTCTACCCCGCTTTCTTATTCCGTCTCATCTTCAATCATCAATCGTCCCATCTCCGGTACAACTCCAGTCTTACAATGGAACCGAGATTCAAGTCTACGGGTGCATCTCAACCAGTTTCAAAATCGGAAATATATCAATGGAAAAATGCATCTTTTACGTCGTAGGGGACTGCAGCCCGATTCTTGGAACTCAAGAACTCACAGAAAATGGAATTCTCATTGATCTACACAAAAGCGTTCTTCGACAAGACCAGACTGAAGAAAAACTTCAAATTTGCAAAAGTCCCGCTACAGGAATCAAAACAATATCAAAAACAACGTTCTTCTCAACAACAGCGGTGTCTTCAGCCCCAATAACAATCATGCCAAAATCATCAACCTTCATCGACGTTGACCTCAAATCCTGTCCAACCAGCTATATTTGTTCTGTCCCAGAAAACGCCATCAATAAAAATATTGAAATCTACGATCAATGCGTCCAAATCGGAAGCCTTAAAAGCAAGACGAGAATACACATTGCAAACAAATCGGCAGTCCCAGTCTTCATAAACAAAAATGCTGCAATTTGTCAGATCAAAGAAGTGGAAATTAAAATACCAGACCCAGCAATCCAAGGAAAATTCAACGATATCATACGCGAACTAAGCATAGGAGACGTCTCACCAGAAATCCGACGGAAACTCGAAGAACTCATCATGAAGTACACGGACGTTTTCGCAGTCGAGGACGAGAAACTCGGAACCACCGATGCCATGTCGTACAAGATCGATACGGGGGACGCCGCTCCCGTGGCTTCTCAAAGATACAAAACTCCCTACTACCTAAGAAGAGAGCTCAGACGAATTATCGACGCATATCTTTCGTCCGGACTCCTTGAGCCCTGTTCAAGCCCGTGGGCAGCTCCTGTTCTTCTTGTCAAAAAACCAAACGGGAAATGGCGCCTTGTTTGTGATTATCGTAAGCTTAACGCTGTCACGATTGCGAATCAGTGCCCGCTGCCAGACATTGACGGACTTATCGATCAAATGGCTGACTCAACTGTCTTCTCAACTGCGGATCTCGTCACTGGTTTTCACCAGATTCCATGCGACGAAGAGACCAAGCAGAAGGTTGCAATAACGACCGATTTCGGGCAGTTTACATGGTCGGCGATGCCGATGGGCGGGAAAAACGCCCCAGCAGTGTTTCAAATGATGATGGATAAAATCTTCCAACACATACCAAGCAGCCAACTCGCCATCTACCTTGACGATCTTTGTCTGCATTCTCGGACGATGAAAGAAAATCTCGACGTTATTGAAAAGGTTCTCATGACTCTGAGAAAGAACAACTTGAAAATACGCGCGGCAAAGACGGAATTCCTCAAGAAGAGAATTAAATTTTGCGGGGCTATCATTGAAAATGGATTCCGGTCGCCTAACCCAGAAAAGACGCTAGCGGTGCGCGAGCTAACACGACCTACGAACAAGAAAGAAGCGTCAAGTGTCTTTGGACTTCTCAACTACCATCGAGCTTTCATTCCGCATTTTGCATCGAAAGCAGCACCAATCAACAAAGCCATGAGCAAAGGATTCAAATGGACAAAGGAAGCTGACGAAGCACTTACCTTGCTCAAAAACGAAATTGGGAACTACGTTGACTCCTTGAAAATACCAAACCCAAACTCGGGTCGTTTTGCGATTGAAACTGATGCCAGCGAGTCCGGGATTGGAGCAGTCTTGCTTTACCAAGAATCCGACAACGACAACGATTCTTTCCTGTAGCGTACCTCTCCCAAAAATTCGACGCTGCCCAGAAAAACTACAATATCTGCGAGAAAGAGCTACTTGCAGGGAAGAGAGCAATGGAGAAATGGTCGCATTACCTTCTTGGTAGATCATTTATTTGGTTTACCGATAATTCTATTGTTAATTGGGCACACAGAATAATGAGCAGAAAACTCAAAATTGCGAAATGGCTCGCGGAAATAAGCGACTTCGATTTCCAAACTGTGATGAAGCCGTCAAATGAAATGAAAGTATCCGACTGCCTGTCAAGGAATAACGAAACCGCCCAGAGTATCTCCATTAATGTGGTCAACCCAAGAGAACTGTTATTTCTCCAACAAGCTGATCCTATCCTCAGGGATATCTTTCATTTCCATCAGATTGACCGCTGGCCGAATCTCCCTACCGAAGAAGTTGCGAAGTTCCGACGATTCCGAGACAAGATTGTCATCAGAGAAGATGGCCTCCTCGGCGTCAACGACAATGGACACAAAGTGATTCCCCCAGCCAGCCTCATTTCAGATATCCTTCGCGAATATCACGAAAATGCTGGTCATCCAGGCATTGGCCAGACTCTCGACAGCATAGAAGCGAAGTATTTTCGACCGGAGATGAAGAAGGCAGTAACGGAACATATAAGATCATGTCTGGGCTGCCAATTAATCAAACCTGTGAATAATCCTCTTAATGCACCACTTGGTTATGTGAAGCCCCCAACAAGACCCTTTCAACGATATTCGATTGACCTGGTTGGACCACTTCCACTGACAGACAATTACAAGCGGTATATCTGCGTCAGCACTGACCTATTCAGCAAACGAACTAATGCGACGGCGCTCCGAACAAAGAACCCCGAAGAAGTATTGGAAGCTCTTCAACAAGAATGGCTAAGGAACCCAACTCTACCAGCAGAAATTCTCATGGATAACGGGGGCGAATTCAAAGCTGTTAAAGAATGGAGTGAAGAAAAAGGTCTCAAAGTCTCCCTTTCTCCTGCCTATCACCCTCAGACCAACGGGGAGTGTGAAAACCGAAATAGAACAATCAAGTCAAGGCTCAAACTCGCCTGCCAAATGGACAACTGGGACTTACATCTTCCTTATGTTATCCACCAGATGAGTTCTGCAAAACATTCTGTCACAAAAGCAACGCCGTTTGAAATAGAAACTGGATTCAGAGGAGAGAACGTTAACGACAATTTTCGACCGGAACCGGAGCGAAGAGAAGTCTGTTTCGAGAATATTCAGAAGAAGATATTAGAAAACCATGAAAAACGACGGTCATCGGATGAAACGATTCACAATTTCAAAGAAGGTGATCTTGTTCTTTGCAAAAACACAGACCCGCTCGAGAAAATCTTTAAATGGACGGGGCCAATGAAGATAACAAAGGTTAAGAAGCAAGGCCTCAGCTTCATCCTGGAAAATCAGACCTCGGGCAGGGAACTAAGCCGACATATATCACATCTTAAACCTTTTGTGGAAAGACCGCGATCTCGAGACAGTCAAGACCGACCTACCGAACCCCCGACAGTAACGAAAACGAAACGAGACACTCGTAAAAGGACGTCATACTGCATCCAAACTCGTAGCCAGACGAAACCGAGCCCACGTCAACAAGAACTCAGCACAGCAAGCTCAGCCAGCCCAAATTCCTCAAACCGAGATCCCATCGAAGTAGTAAATGAAGATTTATCGACTCAAGAAGGCTCTTCTGAAACCAATCAACAAGCCCCGACGACGCCAGATCCAGTCAATGAGACAATATTCTACGACGCCGAATCACCAGAGAACATGGATGGAAAAGAATCTATTCATAGCGGCTCGACAGAAGTAGCAGAATTAACCGAAAATGTCTCAACCTCTGAGCCGCCCCGTAAACTCGTCTCACCGGTCGTTCAAAGATTAGCGAACCTCCACGAAAGAGCATTGGAGAAATTTATCCGGGATTACAAATGCGGAATCAAAATTGGAACATGGGCATCACTTAAAAACTCAAAGGCGAAGAAATTGGAGAAGATTAATGAATGGATAAAGTCAAATCACCCAGACTGGGAGAAGGACAGCGAAGGGTTTTATCTTATAAAACACAACGCCTTGATGCTTGAAAAAAAAACGTACCTGAGTGCCTTCACGATTGTCGAGATGGGCGTCCTTGCGAAGCATATGGGCCTCAATATAGAGACCGAGGGCAAATCGAAAGCCGAACTTACAGAAGAAATCACAGCGAAAGCAAGAGAAAAGTACCCGTTCCTCAAAACAACGTCAAGTGGAAACCTCATAATCGACCCCGCTCACTTCGTTTGAATAAGTCAAGCCGCTCCGAATCTTCCATCTAAAGAACCCGCCGCCAAGTCACCGTTGACACGACTGGACAAGCCGACAAAATAAAATCTTTTCAAGCCAGCCACCATGTGAATACTTTGTAAAATTTTAGTAATATTTTACATATTTGTTACTCATTCGCCACGGATATTAGTTATCTCGACTTTTGTAAAATTTTAGTAATTTTTTACAAATATCTTACTTCTGCGCCACTTAGACACTCATAGAGATATTTGTAAAATTTTAGTAATATTTTACATATTTGTTACTCACTCGCCACGGACATACGTAACTTCGACTTTTGTAAAATTTAAGTAATATTTTACATATTTATCCTTCACTCGCCACTGACATAAGTTATTTCGACTTCTGTAAAATTTTAGTAATTTTTTACATATTTCTTACTTATTTTGATCTGACTTGTACAGAACCCTTTATTCTGCCCTATTTTAATGTGCGCTGACCCGATTACAGTTATCGACGTGACGAATCGACGATTGCAATCATAAACAACTGATTTATTTCCCAACTCTGAAACACCTGACTGACTCTGACTCCCTTTATAAGCGATTTCCGCCCTGCCAAAAACATTCAAATTCAATAAAACCTCGATCGACTTTAAATTTTTGTTCCAGTCTTGTCTAGTCATATCAATTGTTGGAAAGCTTGATCACTTTTTTTTTTGTGAACTCTCTCAAACTAATTTTAACAAGGCAAAAATAGTCAAATCATCGAACGTTTGCTGCTCAGCGCTGAATCTCATTTCTTGAACTATCCTTCTGCAGTTTTTTTATTGCAAAAAATGTCGTTCTTACCAATTTATCTTGATTTTTTTTATCACGAAAAAATTTCTTCGACCCATTTCTCAGCAGGGTATCAGGACCAAAGATGCGCTTCCTGCTAAGAATTTCATTGCGCCCTCTTTTGACCATTTTTCGAATAAAAGAGCTGGAACTTCCATTACTAGTGGCACAAATGGAAGCTCCAGCTGTCGAAAATGACGAATGCTCGCATGGTGTCGCAGCGACACTGTCGCTTATTCGGGCTTTAGTTTTCGGGGCAATCATCAAAAATCATCGGTATGTAACGAATGTAACGACTTTGCTGACAATGTAACGAAAACAGAGACATGTTGTTTTTAATCAGCTGATTCTAGAATTTTTTTCTAAAAAGCGATTTTTTGGAGCGTCATTTTTTACAAAAATTAAAGATGTCAAGAAGGGCAAAAATAGTACAGCAAAGCATAGAAATGGTACAGTTTTTTATGGAATTTTTGGACATCCAATTTTTGGACATTTTTGCTATTTTAAGGGGTTTTCTTGGGACACTTTTCAAAAATCTTTGTTTTTCATACCCGCTTTTAATGAGTAAAAATGATGATGAGATTAGAATAACAAAAAAAATCTCTAGAATTTTACTCACAATTGTTACATTTGCAACGAGAAAAAGACGTGTTTTTGAATTATTGTTACTTTCGTTACATTCGTAACATATTCAGTTATAAAGCAGAAGAATCTCTGGGGGGTCTCTCTAGTCCACTAGTACTCTATGAGTCCTAGTGGTTGGTGCTGCACTTGCTGTCGGTTTCTTCGGGTTCTGCTGGTGTCTGCTGGATAAAAGAGAGTCAAGTTGTTTATGTCGGTTTTATTCTACTGAATTATAAATTATAATTTATAATCAATGAACTAACAGCAAGGTGCACGCTTTATATAGTACAGAAAAGGGAAAATAAGAACAGTCGAGAAGCTCCTTGATCGGGATAGATGAATCTTCAAGCTTCTAAGAACAGTGATGGAATATTCGAGTAGATTCTCCAAATGATGTCATCCTTCGTAATCGTGAGTCATAGTGAGTAAGGGTGTCCAGAATGTTCCAGGACCTTCATCCAATGAAGTCGATCCTTAGTCACTGATGAATCAGGATGAGATCTCAAGCTTTGTGCTCACCATAGGTGGCGCAACTGAGCAACCACTAGAGGTCACTAGAGAGCTATTCCTGAGTGTCCACTAGGTGGGGCGCGAGAGCTGACGCTAGATGGGGCGCGAGAGCATGCACCATGTGGCGCTGTTTCAAGTGAGCATTAGCTCAGTTATGCTCTTGTAAGGTATATGAATGGATGTACACTTATAGCAATGATGTCACCTGACGTCACCGGAAGTGAACCGGAAGTTACCGGAAGTAACCAGAAATGATCACAGGCATTTGCTACGGGCAAGAGCAATTCTTGCCTAGCATTTTCACTCAATTAGCGCCCTCCGGCGACCAAACACCGGGAAAGTCTCTGTTACTGAGAACAGGATACTGCTCTCTCCACTCAGACACTATTGTAAGGGATATTCTCCCTTACATCTCCTCCCCCTCATCGGAAAAAGAAAAAATTCTTATCGTTGACCTTTACTTTTACGTTCAGATTTTTCTGTACTTTCGATCTCTCACTTGAACTTTGACTAGCCGCTTTTATGTCGGGTTTTTCAGTTAGATTGCATTTTCTTGTCGTAAGTTTTTACAATTTTAATTTGTAGCAGATCATGACTCTGACATATCATGTCGTTCTCAATTGCTCTATTTCAAAATCATTGACTTTGGGACTCAACAAATCGATTCCACTTAGGTTCCAAAATCTTAGACTCGCCTTAATACGGTATGAATCATCACGGTATGATAATCTCTTAGCGTAGTGGTATCGCTCTGGGACTAGTAGCAGACGGCGCGAGGTCGAAGCCTGCTCATCTTCTTTTTTATCCAATCAGGCTGAACCGATTGTGAAATTTTAACAAAACTTTAAATTTTGATCATTATTTCAGCATTCACCCCCTAGGTACCGTATACAGTCACTTAAAAGCGCTTGATATGCTCTTTTATTTGCTAGAAAATTACGAGGTAACCTTTTGGCACTTTTTTTCTACAGGCAAAAGTATGTTTTGTCTGCCCTTGTCACGTGATTTTTGGGGTGAAAATGTGCTTTTTGGGTTTTCTTGTAATGAAATTAAATGATCCTTAGATGAAAACCAATCTTTTTGTATGGTTACAATATAGATACATCTACTTTCAAATTTGCCGATTTTCCCACTGTGCACCCCCTACGTATACTGTATATTTCAGAATTTCTGCTTTTGACAAGCTTTAAATTCTACTTGCATTGTTAGTATTACGAATAAATTTTAATAATTAAATTGATTAATTATTTGGTATGGTTTTGTTTATTTCAGTAAAGCTTTCGGATGCTGAGATCCATCTTTAGTAATAGAATAAAGTGTAAAGAATACGAAAAGAAGTACAAATTTACCTTTGAGGGCTAGACTTTGAGAAAGAGTAGCGAACAGAAGTTCAAATGAAAGATTTCAAGGGAAATGAATTTGGTCTAGAGAATTTTTGAAAAAGTAAATGTTGAACTAGAGATTTTTTGAAAATGATTAATATATTCGGGCTTCGGATCATTTTCAAAAAGTGCCCGACTATATTATTGTTATTGATTGGTGTTGACGTTGTCTGTTTAACCCGTTAACAGGCGCGAGGCCCTCTCACGGCCTTTTCGCCTTTGAGCGCGATAAAAAGGCGTAGACTCAATTTTTTTATGAAAAATTTTTATATTTTTGAAAATTTCAATCGATTCTCTATCTGTGTGTTTGATTCCGGAAAAGAATCGGCCTGAAATTCGGACAATGGGAGGCGAAAGAAAAACTTCAATCCTCGAAAAAAAGGGAAAGCGTAATACAATTCGCTCCCTTTTCCCTTTTCTGAGTTTCAACGCCAAAAGTGACGTAACTTTGACCTCCGTTTTCAACCACTGAACGAATCAGAAAAACTTAAAAACAACATTTAGAAGAAAGAGCAGACGCTTGTGAATCATCTCGTCTTCTTAGAAATGAATTTCCTCAGCCGTGTTTCTCGGAAAACGCCAAAATGTGCGAGGCCGTCTCAGGGCCTCGCGGCCGTTAACGCCTAATATTGACTGCCCAGTTAACGGGTTAAGGATGGTTGGCAGAAATGGATATGATTCAATAAAAGTTCGTTTGAAATAATCGAAGACATTGCCTTTAAGAACAGTGAAATGAGATCGTAGGTACTGGAAACGTTGAGAAGGAGTTGGTATTGAACCAAAATTAGAAAGAAGATTATTTTTGTAATTATTGCAATTAAAAATATGGACTCCGAATTCCGATTTTCGACTTTTTTGTCCATGTTCTGAAATACGAGTGTTCAATTGCCGCTTGGTGTGGCCGATATAGTTTTGAGAGCAATCGCATACGAAAGAGTATATGCACGCCTTTCGGTTTTCCTGGTCATTTTTAGGTTTAGTAAGGGGAGTTAATATTGAACTCAATCTGATGCATCGCCAACTAATTGTTAATTTGAATCGCGGGAGATGAGTTTGGAAGATTTTAAGTATGTTTTTGTGTATTGTATTACATCTCTCAGAAGTAAAATCTAGCGATAAAAATAAGGAGGAATCAAAATCATTATCTTTTGTTTTATTGGAGTTGTTTTTAAATTTATCAATTTCATTTTTTTTAAATTGTTTTGGGAAATTATTTTTGATTAATTTTGATTTCAGTTTAGAAAGACCTTTGTTTTCATCATGTTGATTTGTGCATGCGTTTCTAATTCTATTGCATAATCCTTAAATTGTGTTATGTTTATGAGCTGTAGGGGCTATGGAAGTTTTGTAATTCATTGTAACGGAACTTTTAGACTTTTTCTCGAAATGTTCCATTTCTAATTGGTTAGTTTTACTTGAAAATATAATTGTAGTGTCCAGAAAATTAATAGATTTATTTGTTGAATGTTCAATTTTATATTTCAAATTTTTGTCGGCTGATTTACTTGCGCTCTTTTTGGCCTAGACGGGGGCTTGGTGTCCAATGCTCCTCACATTCCTGTTCATTTGGGAGCGATGCAACAAGCAGTTCAATTTCAACTTTCTGTTCAAAAATCTCTCGTCCCCGGAGACGTCATTCTTTCAAACCACTCCGAAGCAGGAGGAAGTCATTTGCCAGATTTAACGGTCATTACTCCAGTTTTTATCGATTCAGATAACAAGCCAAGCTTTTTCATTGCCAACAGAGGTCACCATGCTGATATTGGTGGGCTTACTCCAGGTTCTATGCCGCCAATGTCGACGAGTATTAATGAAGAAGGCGCGATTTTTAGGTACTCGGAAAGTAACTTGGTCAAGATTTTTTTCCTAAGAAAATTTATGGTTCAAACTAAGAACCATAAATCTCGAAAAAAAATTATCGTTATGAAATTTTTGGATTTATGGCTATGAGCAACAATTGTTGCATTTGCTGATCTTACTTTTAAGGTCCTTCAAAATCGTCTCAGCTGGCGACTTCCAAGAGTCTGCCCTGATCGCCCACCTCAACGAGCCCGCAAAACACCCAGGCTGCACCGGAACACAAAATCTATCCGACAACCTGGCCGACCTTCACGCTCAAATTGCCGCCAATGTCCGTGGCAGTCAACTTGTAAAGGAACTCATCGAAGAATACTCTTTCCCGAGAGTGTTGAAGTACATGAATTAGATTCAAGCAGCTGCAGAAGATTCTGTAAGAGATTTGCTGAAGAAAAGTGCTGAGAGGATAGGAGCGAGGGTTTTTGAAGCTGAGGATTTGATGGATGATGAAAATTGAAAGAGAAATGGACAGAAAACCTTGAGCGGGTGCACTGAATGCACCCGCGTCACGCATAGGGTTAAAGACGCGAAAAGTTTCAGTTTACTTGACTTTGTGCCAATAATTATTGAATCGTCGACGAGTCTGTTATAGAATAATATCATTATTTCTCAATAATTTAGTAATAATAGGGTTTTCAACTTTCGCTGCATAAATATTCGCTATGAGTCCACTTATTTGCCCTCCCATGCTTATACCTTGTATTTGTTGAAAGTCTCCCACAAGGGTCTTAAAACTTGTAAAATCTGTAAGGGTTGCTTTCAAAATAGATTGAAAAAATGATCTTGGTGGTATGTTTGAATCAGGGTTAGAATTAGGGTTATCATAATTATCATCTTTTTTATGAAAAAACTTATTAGGAAATGCATAAATTTTATCACAAATAAAATTAATTGCTTCGAAAACATTGATATTGTCGTACATTTTGACGATATCTAGGCTGTAAATACAGTGAATTTTTGGGTTCAATTTATTTCTTATATTAGTCAAATTAGTTTTAAGTTGTTTAATGTCTCGAATTTGAAATTTACAGAAGCCTTCTAACTTTTTAAGAATTGGTAAAAGATAGAATTGTTCTATATTTGATGAAATAGCATTTCTTCCGCTAACAATTAATCGAAGGGGTTTATTTTCTTTCAATTTTTTGCTTATGCGAAAGCCGATTCTGCTATTGAAATTTGGTTTTATTTGTTTTTCTAATTTATCACTTATGTATGGTTTCAGCATTTTAATAATATTATTTATTCGAAAATAATTAAGTTCTGTGTGATCATGTGTAATTTGTTTATAATTATTTGTTGTGAGAATGTCCAAAAATTTATTATTGTAATACTCTAATGAGCAAAATCGCAAATTTTCAAATTTATCTACATTTATGAATTAGTAATCGGGGTGTTTCGCAAGAAAATCCTTTAGGACTTAAGCGTCATTAGATGAAGAATAACTTTTTCGTAAAAAATGAAATTGAGTTTTAAGCTTTGTTTTAATTTCATCTATTTCTAGCGCGTCCAATTTTAAATCTTTGCAATACTTTAACACTGTACGTGTTTCTCACAGTACATAAGTTGGATAACTAATTGCGTTTATCGTATTCGCGAGCGGGAATACAAATAGTGAGCGACGAACGTTGTGTTAAAAAGAGCAAGTTTTATTGTGGTGTCTCTGAGTAAAAAGTAGTGTTGTGTGTGATGTGTGTGAACTGTGTCAGTGAGAAATAAGATCGTTTATATATGGTTTTCATAAACCGTGGTGAGCTGTTAGATCGTGGTGAGTGACTTTTTCGTGAGTCGTGAGTTGATCCTTGTTCGTGGTGAACTGTGCTTTCGCGGTTTGCGGCGGAGCGTTTGCGCGTGGTAAAAGGCGCGTCGCGAGTCGTGAATAGAGCTTCGCGGGTCGTAAACTGCGCGCGGCGCGGCGCGGTGAACTCAAGTGGCGGATGACTAATGAGAAACACTACATAATTCCTCCTCCATTTATTTTTAGATCGTTTGTCTTTCTGGTAGAGGAATGTCCTGTGTTTGATAGCCAATAATTTCATCGAGTGAATTTTGTCCATAAGCAGTGATTGTTTGGAAAGAATCGTTTTCCATTAGGTTGTCAGCATCAACGGGCGGCTATCGAGCAAGATCAACCGGAACGTAGTTGATTGTTGAGTTTTCTTTCGATGAACTGTATTTCTGAACGAGCGGAGGTGTTTGTTGGTGAGTCTCTTAACCCAAGGTGTTTCAGGTTTTCGTGTATTATGAAGGTGACCTAAGATTTCAGAATTCGTAGATCGGTTATTTCGATATTTTCAAGTCTTTTCCAAGCAGACCTTTGTTTCGCCCATTTCCTTGCATATTCGGAGACAATACAATTTCTTGTTTCAGGATTTCCTTCTTGAGCGGTGAGTAGGAGGCTTTTGCAGGAAAAGATGAGGAGACACTTCAGATTACTGTCGATCGTGCTGAGATTGAGCGATTTTTGAGTCAAGATTTGGAACCAATTTGTCTTTTTCTTGATAGATACTTCAATTTCTTCGAGAAGCTCTCTGATTACTAGAGTTTTCTCACAATTGATTTCTTCCACAATCGGTATTTTTATTCCCATGACAAAATTCAGCGCGAATTGTTGGTATCTTCGTTTTATGCAGCATCTCTGAAGGTGGAAAATATCTGTTTCAAGATTTGTCGGCATTCTTCAGCGTGTACGTCTTCTTCAAGGATCTAAGCACTTTTCATCTCAATAATTTCCGGACTTTCTCTTCTTGCAATTTGAAACACGGGATGATTATAAGAACTGTGACTCCCGTGGTTGATCTGAAAGCTTCGTATCTTCTTAGTTAGATCGTTTTCGGCTTTGGCTTGTTTCAGTCGGGGCACTTACATTTCGACGATGGGGAGATAGGGATGTGACGACGGGTCCCCTTTTGTCCTGGCGCGGGAAATTTACGAGCGTTGCAGCGCGTCGAGCTGTTTTTCCTGTTTGAACAGCAATTTTCATTGATTTGGATTCTCGATTGCGGAGCAGCGTGAAGTTTTCGAAAACCAAGTGAGCAATTGAGCATTTGTGAGCAAACGAGCAGTTTTCTCTTTCCTCTTCTTCTTTCCCCCCTTTTAGAATAAGGACATTCGCATCGTTCCATTTGAGCTGGGAGAATGCGTAGAGAGCATTTTTCGAATACGGTGATTTGGCAACTGCACACATTGCCAACATCTGCGGAATAACGGCGCAAGGTTAAAAGTAGCGGTGCAAGTAGAGGGCGCCAGTAACTTGAACATAATGAGCTTCAAAATCGTCGGTGAGCAGCTTCAAAAGAATAAACTTCGCTGATTGAGAGGACAATTCAATAAGCATCAAAATCGTCTATGAGCAACTTGATAAGAATCAGCTTATTTGATTAAGAGGACGACTTCATGAGCGTAAAAATCGTTTGTGAGCTTGATTGTTGCTTGATTGTTAGAGAAGACGATCCCATGAACGTCATAATCGTCTTTGATTATGAATTGAGCAGACGGTCCCATGAGCGAGCAGAAACGTCTTTGAACAACTTGATCTCGATCGTTTGAGCAGATGAATCTTCGAGCGAGCAGAATCATCCTTGAGTAACTTGATTATGAATTATCTGAATGTGACAAAGCAACTGCACGCATTGCTTCACATCTTTAGAGGAGTGGGCCAAGGTTCAGATAAGCGGTGTCCATCGTGTGCGCAATTGATAAACACATTAGCTGGGTCATGAGAACACAAGTCCAAAGAGGCCTGTATGAAACTTCTTCACAGCAAATGAGCGGAACTGGATTCCCTTTGATCATCAGCGGGGATTACTTCGAGCTCTGAAGTGAGCCATTCCAGTGTGCATAAACATTGCCGAAGTTTTTGATCCAATAAACGAGCTTCAGGTATACCTTAAGAACAGGACTTCGAAAAACAGATGTCGAGCGAACTTCGTAACCAAGTGTGAATAGGAGCAGGAGCAAGAGCTTAATGGTTTGATTTACATCGTCGTGAGCGTAGGCGATGTTTCTATTTCGGAGCTTGAACTTGAAGTGCATCATCTCTATCAACAGGCTCATGTTGATCTTTATGAGGGCTTCTGATACTTTGATCTTCTTTTCGTATCATTATGAGCAGGAGCTGGAGCAAGATCTTGATTGAGCTGATCTTCTTCCGCTTTTTGATCCTCATTTTCATTGAGAACAAATTTTGTTTATTTTCAGCCGTTTTAGTTAGAGCGGTCGGGTCAGGCTGGTATGCCACAGGTGTAAGCGGGCATTTGACAAGGTAACTTTCCAGAGAACAGATCTGGTTTCCAGCAGATAACAGATGTGTAGATCTCGAGCGTAGGGCAATTTTTCTTGTCTCTTTTTAGGAGCTTCTGATATTGTTGGTTTTGGAAGTTGAGCAGAGC
This sequence comes from Oikopleura dioica, assembly GCF_907165135.1. Taxonomy (NCBI): domain Eukaryota; kingdom Metazoa; phylum Chordata; class Appendicularia; order Copelata; family Oikopleuridae; genus Oikopleura; species Oikopleura dioica. The sequence goes on from NC_137295.1 coordinate 2,510,373, forward strand.
AGGATGAAGTGTCATCATGTATCGATTAGCTCTTTTGATGAACGGTTCCGAGGTGTCGACGGCAGCTTCTTTGAGCGGAAACGGAACATGAAATTGTCGTCCAAATACACATTGATTGCTTGGCAGTCCATCAAGGCTTCCATGAGCGATTCATTGCGAGTTGAGCTTTGAGCTTTTTGATAAATTTGACGGTAGATATTTTTCGCATTTTACATTTCATCTCGAGTAGTTAACAGTTGTTGCGATGTGTCGAATTTGGAAAATTGTCGGTCTTCGATGATCGATGGTCGAAGAATATTGAGCGGTTTGAGTCGAATACGAGTTCGAGATGAAATTGAGGGAATTGTTCAATCTTCGTTTTTGATCAATTGCTTTATGTGACTTGGAACATAGTCTGAGTGGATAAATTTGCATTTCGAGCCGTATTTGCATGATCTCCGTTTCACGAAGCTGATACAGAATCCATCGATCTTAGATGTGTCGATTCTGGTTTGTTTTCGATTTCTTTTATTTGGCTTCGAATGATCCTCAGTATGAACTTTTTTGACTTTGATCTTCTGGTTCCGGGGTCGGTCCTTGGTGTTTCCGTTCTTCTTCAGATGTGATCGTTGTTTTTGTCGAACGTAATCATTAATTTCGCACCAGTTCGGAGAATATGAGCCCAAGAGGGATTCTTCTAAGTTTTCACGTTATTTTTGATCTTCCAATTTCATTAAGGCCATGAGCTCTGCAAGTGTCGTTGCTCTAGCAGAGGCGAGGATCTTGGTAACATCGAGACGGTGATTCTTATAAGCGAATTTTTGATCCATACCAATAGCGTCATCATTCGGTAAGTAATTGATTATTTCACCATTATCGTGGAACACGATCTTGCGATTTTTGGCGTAAACCCCCTCATCCGATTTATGGATGTTCAGAACAATTGATTGCTTATCTGTAATTGGATGCTCTGGCGGAAACGATTGATTCAAATTTTCAAAGATCGTGAGCAGTTCTTGTCGGTTCAGATCAGCGGCAAGTTTGAAATATCGAGTCATGTTTCTTTACAGCAGCTCTCTTCGATCGTTAATCTCTACATGGGCGAAGCGTTTTCTTCAGTCACCAAAATATGTACGTGTTTCTCACAGTACATAAGTTGGATAACTAATTGCGTTTATCGTATTCGCGAGCGGGAATACAAATAGTGAGCGACGAACGTTGTGTTAAAAAGAGCAAGTTTTATTGCGGTGTCTCTGAGTAAAAAGTAGTGTTGTGTGTGATGTGTGTGAACTGTGTCAGTGAGAAATAAGATCGTTTATATATGGTTTTCATAAACCGTGGTGAGCTGTTAGATCGTGGTGAGTGACTTTTTCGTGAGTCGTGAGTTGATCCTTGTTCGTGGTGAACTGTGCTTTCGCGGTTTGCGGCGGAGCGTTTGCGCGTGGTAAAAGGCGCGTCGCGAGTCGTGAATAGAGCTTCGCGGGTCGTAAACTGCGCGCGGCGCGGCGCGGTGAACTCAAGTGGCGGATGACTAATGAGAAACACTACAACACATTGACAATGTGACATTGTTAAAAAGATACTCAAAACTCTCCGTAATTCTAACTGTTGTGGGTGAGCCACCGATTGAACGTTTACTTGAAAATTTAAGAATCTGGATAACCGAATTGGGTATTTCAATATTTGTGTCATTGAAAATATGAATGGATGCTTGATTAGATGATGGTGATAATAATTGTTCGAATTTTCGATTAAGAATTTTAGTATGAGATGATTCATGCTCATTAGCAAGTTTAAAATGGTATTCGATGGATGAGTCGGTAAATGGATCGGAGGAATTATGAAAATGTTTTAACTTAATATGATGAAGTTGAGAATTGAGATGAGAAATTTTAGCTTGGTTTTTAAAAATAGCATTTTTAGTGATCTTCGTTCGTTTTTGGTGGATAACATGCGGCGACCAGTTTACCTTCGATAGGAATTGGCAAGAAAAAGCGGTGAATTTAGGGTTGAGTCCAGCAGTTAAACATCTCTCGAGGAATTAATTGTTACTTCTTGTTCGTACGATTTTACGGGTACATTCGTATATTTCGTAGATACGGTGATGTCTGGTTTCCATTAAGATAATCTCTTGTTGTTTGACATCGATGAATTTGGTATGGTTTTGTTTATTTCAGTAAAGCTAACGGATGCTGAGATCCATCTTCAGTACTAGAATAAAGTGTAAAGAATACGAAAAGAAGTAAAAATTAACGTTTGAGGGCTAGACTTTGAGAGAGAGTAGCGCACTGAAGTTCAAATGAAAGATTTCAAGGGAAATGAATTTGGTCTAGAGAATTTTTGAAAAAGTAAATGTTGAACAAGAGATTTTTTGAAAATGATCCGAAGCCCGATTATATTAATAAAGGTTAATTTTTAAAGTGAAACCACACCTTAAGGCCACTTTTTGGATGACAGCGAATTTAAAAGGTGGCCTTAACCCGTTAACAGGCGCGAGGCCCTCTCAGGGCCTTTTGGCCTTTGAAGCGCAATAAGATGGTCTTGGCTCTATTTTTTACGAAAATTTTTTATATTTTTGAGAAATTCGATCGATTCTCTATCCGTGTGTTTGATTCCGGAAAGAATTGGCCTAAAATAAAAAAAATGAGAGGCGAAAGAAAAATTTCAATCGGCGAAAAAAAGGGAAAGCGTAATACAATGCGCTCGCCTTTTCCCTTTACAGTCGTTTTCCATCTTTAGAGCGTTTTTCGGATGACAAGGGTTGACCAAAACGCTCTTAAGTTGGAAAATTTACGATCAAACTAGGATGACAGTGGGTAAAAATGATGCTTATTATGCATAAAATGAGCTCTTTTCAGAACTCTAACAATGTATCCGAGGTCATTTTTACCTATTTATGATAAAATATTTACGATCTTTCAATCAGAATGAATGATTTCACCTAAAAATAAGCGTAGAAAACATCATTTTTAATGATTTTTAAGGTTAAAATAAACGTTATTCTGATAATTAATTAAAAATACCCAAAAACGCTCTAAAGTTGGAATTTTTGCTGATGACAAAATACGGAAAATATTGGCAAAAACGCTCTTAACTTGGGCGCTCTTAAGATGGAAAACCACGGTAATTGAATCTCAGCGCCGAAAATGACGTAACTTTGAGCTCAATTTTAACCCACTAATCGAGTAAGAAAAAGACTAAAACAAAATCTAGAGGAAAGATTAGACGCTTGTGAATCATCTGGTCGTCTTAGAAATGAATTTCTTAAGCTCAATTACTCAGAAAACGCCAAAATGTCCGAGGCCCTCTCACGGCCTCGCGGCCGTTAACCCCTAATATTCAGTGCCTAGTTAATGGGTTAAGTTGGGTGATTCTACAACTAAGTTGGATGAAGCTAAAATTTTTCTATTTTTGGAGTAAGGGACTGAATCATTGGAATCAAAAATGAAAGGCGGAGTTGATTAAGGCGGAGCACATCGTCAGTATGAATTCAGAAATTTACCCGAAGAAGAACGAATGTTTTCTATTTGTGTTTTTATATCGAATTTATATCGAAACATTAGTGAGTCATTAATAGTGAGTCATTAATAGTGACGAGGACGCGCTAATTCTCAACTTTCAAGTGTAACTAACATAAAAATCGAGTTTCTACCTCGCTTAATACTTCCATATTTTGGTTTTGTTCTAAAAAACGTGAAAATGTGTACCCAGTTTCGGAGGAATAGTTCTAAGAACCAAGTTGGACAGCAGTGTATCAAATATCGGGCCGTTTTTCGTAGATTTAGGGGACAAAATATCCGAACCTCAATAATTGAACTGTAATAAAAAATCGAAAAATTTAATGTTATCCAACTTACTCTGAAAACCAATCCCCTTTTATCATTTTTAAAATTTCTTGTCATCAAAAAAGGGGCCTTAAGTTAGGATTTCACTGTAGATCAATCTTTTTTTTCGGGGCAATGCATTGAAACCATCGTTAGATCCCAAATATCGCTCCCTTCGAAAAGTTTCTAGAATCAAATTCAAACAGAACAACATGTTTCGGCTTTCGTGACAAACTCAAGAATCGTGACATTCGTGACATATTTAGTGGCGACCTATTCTCTTGATATTGCCTTCTGAATTTTCTTTTAGATATTCGGTTTTTCTGCAGGAATGTATACTTCAACAGATTTGTAAAGGCATGGCATCTTAAATTTGTCAAGTTTTCTTTGATACCCGCTGAGAAAAATACATGGTCGATTTTCTTATAATATTGATCTTGATGTCGTTTGAGGGGTAAATCCTGAAAATATCAAGCTTGAGAGCCTGGAAGCGAAAATCGACGATTTTTATACCGACCTCACAGAAAAGGGATTATTATACCGCGATTGGCATTTCTGACTGACTGATTCTGATTTTCGAGGGAAATAGCTAATCAACCAATTAAAATTTGACTCTAGTGTCTCTTCTTTTAGAGTTCCGTCAAACCAGTGACGCCTACGCAATCTACGTTACAAATCTCCTATGTTTTTTGCATGGAGAATTGTAACGTCAATGTGCATCTTTCAAAAATCAGTCAGTCAGGACTGCCAATCGCGGTAGTTAGGCTTCTCGCTTAAAAATTCGGGTCGAACAAACCTGCGATATTGCCGGGTTTCACCTTTTATTCTTAAGGAGGACCGACATTTTAATCACTTTGACATTTTAATCACTTCTGCACTTTAATCACTTTTGCATTTTAATCACTTCTGTTGACAGTGATTAAAATCCAAAAGTGAATGAATTTTCACATTCGATGAAGTTATTTGAAACTTCAAGTGACAAGTATTTTAGGAGCTGATGCCTTTTAAAGTTGAGCATCTCGTTTTCTCTCTGCAGAATTCAAAAATAATTCAAACTGGAGATGAAAGAGGAGAAAAAAACTATATATGCCCTGAAAATTTCATTTAGTTTCGCAAAAAATAAGGAAGTGAAAGGATTTTTTGAAAAGTGGCGCGAGCTAGGTGCGCGTGGTCCCTTAAGAAAATTTTTTTTCACCTGATCAATCATGCTAAAGCTACTTGCAAATTCAGATAAGCGTCTATTCTTCTTAGTGTGCAAGTTTTAAGGGCAGAACAAAAGCCTACTGAAATTTTATTTCCGCTTGAAAACACCCCAAAAAGGCGTTTTCTGAAAATTCGAATTTTTCAAGAGCCTATGGTGGCACGTTTGGCATTTTGAAAAGAGCTAAAGCTACTTGCAAATTGCAATGAAGGCATAAACTTTTATATGCAATTGAAATTAGATAAATTCACAATGCAAAACAAAATTGATTTTAAGTCAAAGTTGGCGATTCCGCGGGAGGATCCCTTAAAAAGTTAATTACAGGAAACATTTTTATCAATTCCGACCTTATCGTAGCTCCTCCCCAAAAGGGTTGAAAATGCCCTCAAAGTGCCGAAAAATGGCCAATTTCAGGAATTAGGTGATTTGGACCTCTACGAGAATCATTTTTAAAAATTTTTTTATATAATTCGAATAAAATGGCCCATTTTAAATGGATCTCGTTTTTAAAAAATGATATCTCTACCCTTTTTTTCGAATAAAACATTCTGGAAAACAGTGTTTTTCACATTTTATAAATACAATTAATAAATTGCCACGTTAATCTACCCTGCTGTACAATCAAAACTCGGTAAGTTTGTCCGGGTTTCCCCGTTTATTTAGGCACAGTCTCCCAAAGGTGTACAGGATCGTTCCAACGGTCTTCGTAGCGGCTGGATTGGCTTCGGTGAGGAACTGAACCTAAAGGCTCAGTTATTGTCGGTTTGGGACGTCAGTGTATCTCTCAAGAAAAGCCTTTTCCAGCTCATCCGAGCTCTTACCTCGCGGGACCTCGGTTCGGGTCTGGCGTAGCCAAACAGAGTCGAGGTCAGCGAGATAATGGCCTTTCCTAAGGGCGAGTCTTCGACTCCCCTATTATCTCATCTTGAGCTCGCCGTCGTTACGGAGCTTCAAGATGGGGTATTCCCCTTAACGTCCCCCTTCTTTACCTGAAATGCCATTATCGGCGCTGGATACCCTTGTTGCCCCATCGTTTTTTGGCGCGGGGCTCGTCGCTTTGTCGATTGGGCGCCTGTCGTTTGAAGCCAGGAAAGTTCTCGTTCGTCGAGAAGCCACTTTGCCGGTACTCGATATTGGAGCGTCCTCCCGTCATTACGGACCAATCCTTCAAGAAGCTTGGGAGCCTGTTGCTTCGTCGCACCTCTCCGTTATCCATCGTGAAGGCGCGGAGACGACCATTGTCGCCGCCGGTCACCAAGTTCGTACGCTGGTTATTGTCGAACGTGGCGATCTGCGAGATGCGTTTCAAATCGGACTCGAGCGTGAGGAATTTGTAGAGACTGTCCAGCTTCCAGCGGTCGGCCGTTCGCAATGCCTCTCTGTAGTTGCGCATTTTCTCCGCGTTTGTGTTGATCGCGTCACGCGTCGCTTCCGCCCATTCGACCACTTCAGCCGTATCTCCCGATTCCGGAAAGTTGTCCACCTGAAAAGAGTTAATAGAGCATGTCGAGAATGGTTCGTTTACCTTGCCATTTAAAGACATCTCTGCGAGAAAGTTCTCTTAAGCGTTCACAGCAAACTCGGCGATTTGTGAACAGGTTACCTCCGAGCTTTCTTCTTTGATCAACTTCTCCACTGCGGCAAGCGACTCCCGTTCTTGGAAGACTACGCGTCTTCCTGTCTCGCTCGTAAATCCAACCGCGTAGAGAAATCGAACGTGAAGTACGAAACCCTGCATTTCCGGTGGTCCGTTCAGCGAGAGCGTGAACAACTTCTTCTGCGCCCAGTTCAGAAGAGCTGCAAATGGAGGCGAAACAGGCAAATGCACTCGCTATAATTGAAAGGTAAGATAATTGAATTCTCGAGGACTTACGTTCTCCGGGAGGCTGCAAATTCCTCTATCGACTTCCCTCTTGCGGTCCATCCATCGCTCGAGGTAGCCCATGAATTCCTTCACATCCGGTTTGTTCTTGACCTTGTTGACGAAACTGAGCTGCTCGAATTCTTTCATGAAGCTACCCGGGCGCACCCCGCTATTCAGCTTGGCCATGATTGCGTCATTCTTCGCGTCGGACCGTTGCTGCTCTAGAATCGCGATTTGGGACTTTGATGCCAGCTTATTCTTTTCGACTGACTCGTCGACTTCGAGAAAGCTTGGTAGAAAACCCCCGCTAGGGCCAGCCGAGCCATTGTTCGCTACCATGGATGACTCATCCATTTTGTCGTCACTTCTCCCCTCGGGCCGTTCCTCCTCAGCTTTTTCGGTCAGCTTTACGTCGTTTAGCTTCTTTTCGAGCGAGCCTTGATTTTTGTCGACCTTCACCATCAATACGAGTCTTAATATCAACCTTTTTAGAGAAGCCGACAACATGCCGCATGTCCGAGTCAACTCCGCCATGTTGGAATTTCAGAACAACGCTGTTGGCCGAGATTACGAGTACGACTTGTTCGAGTACAATTTACTGTCTCCTCATATTAGGCTTTCTCAGCGGGTCCCGGGTTATAAAGCTCGATTCGTGACTCTCGGATTACTCCGTCGCGCGTTCGATTCCCTCTTTCTGACAGAAGAAGAAATTGCTACTGGGACTATTACCGTTCATGCTTCTTTTAAAAAAAAACAGTTTCACGAAATTAGTAAAAATGTTAGTGAGATTATTTATTCATCGCCTATTTTCCAGATCGCGACAACCTAGAAGGCTTCCGGATCCCGAATCGAGGGAGTCCCGATACAGATCTCGGTCATCTGGATGTCGTCACACAACTCCGTCGATTTCCGAGATATGTTTGACGCCTTCTGTGAAGCAGTATACGATCTCAAGGCCGAAATGGACGATGATCCGAGTGTGCGGTTGAGAATTACCGACGATATACATACCTACGCTCTCAGCTATTCGTGTTTGTCACGCTATTTAGCATCTAGTATCTAGAGATTTGCTCTACCGTTCCCGAAAAAATTTGACGATGACCTCCGACGAGGCGTTAGAGTGTTTGGAGAGAACAGGTATCTATCGGGAATTCTGCAAGCGTCGAGTCTAAATTTAGGTTTTTATTTTTTCGAGACGACTATTCAAACTGGCTCGTTCTCTACATTTGGTTCCGACAAGCACGCCCTGCTTGTTGGCTCGGTTCGTGCGATTTGAGTAACTAAAATGATCGTTTTAGAACATGAATCCTGCTCGTTCTGGATTATCGAGAAAGTACATCCCTGCTCTCCTCGTTCCGGAGGAAGAGGGCGCGGATAACGAATCTTTTCTTACCCGGCTCCAAAATTGTGTCCGCATTTTCGGCGATACCGGTCAGCTCGTCAACTTGGTTACTGTCTCCGGAACTGATTGTAATTACGGTATCGTTTCCATTTCCTGAACGCGTTGATGAAATGATTTTTAGTTGCTATGCGCCTTCGGCCTGATATGAAATTCTGGACCGTGTACCAGCTTGACGCCCTGCGCTTTTTCGCTATGTATTTGTATTTGAATGTCGAGATTCACCAATTTCTTGGCAACGTAAGTACCTGAGTCGTATGCTGAGCACATTTTGTCCAGCATGGATGAGTTGCCGCTCGATGATGAGTAATTTAGGACGAGATCACCGCGAACCTTTGTCTCGCCATCAACTGGATCGCTAAGAACGCCGAATCGCGCCGCCTTCTCCTGAAATATGGGTTTTATAGGCTTCTTGTTCGATATGTGAGCGTAGCTTGTGCCATCCCGTTGCCGTTTCGCACTGTTGTACATCGCGGTGTCCGCTACACCGCCTTTCCGTACGATTGTTTTCAAATGAGGCGTTAGAACAATTCTCGCCGGTATAGATTCTAGTTTTTTATTTCAGGGATGTGCAAGCTCGTGCCGCTCGGTCTCGGCGAAGTGTGGGTCGGCAAACTGTTAGTTGAACAGTTTCCGGAGGGCTTACCGCGCAATGGCTGTCGCCCCGAGTTTCCGAATCAAGAGATGGATGGCCGGCAGCCTGAAGGGAACGCGTGCTTACCTGTCCATCCCGATACCCTTGACCTCACACGGTTATCATTCCGCTATTGACTCACCTACCCCGACTGGCGAGTCTCGTTTTCTTCGATCCGCTGCATTCTGCCTAACTCCCTCGCTAGCTGCACACATTCGAATGCTTTTTTTACCGTTTTATACCATATTCCGCATTACAAGAATAAACTCGCAATTTCAAAAACAAAACGGTTTCTTGACGATTTTCCCTTATCAAATCGTCCATAATTGCCGCTGCAACTGAAGCGTTTTCTCTCGACCCCGCTTTTCCGAGAATTGCCGCCAAGTGGTCCACCCCTTTGTTTACAAAGAAGCTTCTTTTCGATGAGAATCGGGCAGCGTAACCCCGGATTTGAGTCTGCTTTCACCGGTAGGCTTTAGCCTTTTTGGAGTCGAGAAGCAGAACGCTGAATCCATATCGTCAGATCGTTCCCGCTTCTTATAGGGTTTCATTTTATCTAAAAATGAATTCCGTTATTGCCTTTCTTACGTGCAGCTGCGTGGTGACGTGGCTGAAACCTACTTGCAGTAAAATCGGAAGGGGATATTCAAATTTTGTTCCCGAGCACAGATTTCTTTTCCGACTTTTTCGATTCCTAAAGAGACGTGATAAATACTCCTTATATCGAGTGAACTGTGTACCTAATCGTTCTTCGAAATGGGCCCCGTTTCCAGTTCCGGTTGTACCACTTTAACTTTATCTAGAGTCCGTTTCATCTCTGTTCGAAGATTGCGGCGTACTTGGTAGTTTTTCTGAATCGTGAAGAGCATGACGACAAGTCGTTGGCGATCTCTAGTCTCGTCGGATGCTGACTCCCCGACCATCTAAATTTCGATATGTTTAAATGTACTCCCCGCGCCTTTTCCGGCATTTTTGTCACTTATCAAGTCGTGAAAACCGAGTAACTCGTCACAAGTTGGGCATTTAATCACCCGATCGTCTAGCAGCGGTTGGACTTTGTCTCTCGAGCACGGGAGACACCAGCCAAAGCATTTATCATGCTTGTTCGTTCCTAGCAACTGAGGTCGGGTTTTATCATCGAAAGCTTCGTGGCAATTGCCGCAGAAATCGCTTTCGAGCAGAAGCGACTTCCAGGGCTCGACAACGATTCTTCGACCTGCCATTCTAAGTTTATAATAAGTTTATCAATAACTAGTTTTTGTTATTTCTCTAGGAAAAATCGTCTCTATTTATTCCTGGAACATTTATAATGAATAATGATGCAGATCAAATAACAAACTTTGTTTTAGAAAGATGCTTTTTCGCTTTCGATCCACGCAATAGCCGCCTCTGTCCATTCGAAGGTAAAATGCCGAGGTCGAAAGTCGGCTCGAGGGCCACAACGCGAGACTCTCCCATTCCGACGCGGAGCCGCCTCAAGCGCAAATGTTCAGCCGACACTAACGACAAAATAATGACTTCACATGCACCCGATCGCAAGCGTATTCGACAGGCCATCAGTAACTACGTTTCCATCCACCAGGTCTTTTACTCTAATCTAGACAAATAACGCCAATCGCTCGCTCTGAAAACTTGTAAACGGAAGATATACGAATTGGAATCAACAATCTCGCAATAGTCAGCTCTCAAACGAAAATCTTCCCGTAAACTACCCGCGAGCCCTAGTTACAGCCCAATCCCTTGTGCTGTCTCCGAAGGTGTTCCCGAAAGTGGGTTTATGGACCTGTCTGGATCGTCCGATTGCAGCGACCCTTTGCTCGGATATATAGACAAGGCGTACCACCATTTGTCGGACGTAAACATGCGTCGACGATCGCACACACAACCTTCTTTGCGCTTGCCGGCCTTTCAACGATCATCTACCGATGAGGCCTTGTTTGGAGATGTCACTCCCTTTGGGTAATAAATAACTCGCCATTATTACAACTTCAATCCATATTTTAGTCGCAAACTCTCGTCCGTACCCAATTTATTTCCAGAATTCGATAACGACATGCTTTCTTTATTCCGGCCCCATGACGATCTCTTTGTCCAGCATACGCTTGTCAACATGCGGGAGAAGTTTTGCGGGCATTTTTCATCCGAGCAAGTGGGCCAGGCACGCCTGGCACATCCGTACGTCGACTTCGAACCCTTATTTCGGTAGAATGTACATTTCTTTTCCCTAAGCGAAGTGTTCTAGTTACGTTGGACATTGTTTGCGGGCCATGCAGATCGGAATTTTCTTGGAGTTCGACCTAAAAGTTCCGCCCCGGGCTATTTATGTTCCCCGCGGTGAGTTGTCTGAGGAACAAATTATGTTTGGCCGGAAGTTAGCTTCTACCCTGTCTGTTTATTTGGACCACCTCCAGCGTTACTTTTTGATCGACCAGCTTATTCTGCCTTGCAATGATGACCCGGTACTGGCCAAACATCACGAGATCTCCGCAGCTGTCGCCCAACTCGCGACTTTGTTTTTCGACCTAAAATTTCAGGGCGAGCGCCCTCGTTAATTCAAATTCGATTGCCAAAAATGAAACCAGTTGAGGTTTTCACAATTACTTCAGAAGTAAAAATACTGTTTCGACAAAAACTCCACTGACGAAAGCTCCTGCTCTTCCTCCAACTACTCCGCTGTCCATCGCACAGGAGAAAGAGCAAGTTCAAGCTCAGCTCGACGCCCTCTCATCGGGTCAAGGCCCTTCTCTTCCTGGTATACCTACTATCGACCGTATCGTCCGTCGTCGCACCGAACGACGCCTTGTCAAACGGCTCGTGAAACTCCGCAAGCAGGCGAACGAATGGAAACCTCCTCCTCGTCCCAAATGCAACGCAAGCGCTGCAAAACCTGCTGCCTACGGCGCTTTGTTTGACATTCTTACGACTTTCTTCTGGATTGGTCTCGCTTTGGGCTTCATCTTTTTGGTTCTCAAGGTTACGGGACTTTGGTACTTGATCGTATGGATTTATCAAGCCTTTTGCTTTCTAGTTGACGGAGTGGTAAGTCTATAATCCGCTTAATCTTCATTTTACGTGAATCATAGCTTTGGTGCGTGTCCTGGCTGGGTGGAGACGACGGCGTCGGTGAACAACCCGAGGTCTCCGCATTCAATGCTACCGCTCTTGTCGACGACACCGTCGATTTCATCGCTAACTCTTCTGTCGCGCAGCGCGTCTCGTCCATCGATTTTTCCGGCTTGAAGAAGACCTTCCTCCCTGAATGGCTAACCTCTTTTTCGATCGTCTTTTCGGCACCGATCAGGACCTCTTGTTTTTCCCATCAGCTGAAGAAGTCTCCCACAGTTCTGGGATTCTTGCCAGATCTCGGCGATGGTCCGATGTCTTCGACGATGTCCCCATCGTGACTCGCGAGCAGATGCGTCAGCGCCAGCAATACCATGTGTGGAGATACCTGAGTGGAGATTTGGCGGTGCGAAACCGATTGTTTGGTAAATTTATTAGATTAGCTATATAGAATCTGTTATAATTGGTTAAATCAATCGCTAAACCCTGCATTAGGTTCTCCTGTATCTTCGGATTCATCTGTCTTCTCACGATCGGCATTTGTTGGCGCTTCGAAGCTTGTTGTGAGGCGATGGCCGGCTGCTTTTTTTCCGCTGAATCATCGTCCTGGGCTAAAGAGCGACGCAAACAAAGAAGGACTGCGAAGTCGAAGCACAAACTCGATGAAAAAGCCGCTGCCGCCGAAATCCGATTCAACGAACTCAAAACCAAACAAGACATCTACGACATGCAGGCCTCTTTTTTGATGTCGAACCTCAAGAATCGACAAACTGTGGCGGAGCAGCAAGTGCTTCAGACTGGTCAGGTATCCACCCGAACTGCTGAGCAAATCAGGCGAGCGTTTGCTGCTCTCCAGCGATTTCACGATAAAACTCCCGAGGAGATTTCTACTGAGGAGGAGACCGGCGGGGCTTCGAAATAATTCTGTTGACAGAATCATTCTGTAGAAAACAGAACTATTCTGCTTTAGTAAATTCAAAGAATGGATGTGCGCTTCGCGCCTGTTTTTCAGAAAACTCCAGAATTGAAAGTATCATGTTTTTTGACACTCTCTTTACATTTTTACCGCCGCACTTACTCATTTCGGGCAGCAATCATGCCTTATTTAAATTTTGTTAAAACAGAATAGTTCTGTCAAACAGAATGATTCTGTCAACAGAATTATTTCGAAGGCCGGCCGAGGAGACCACTGGTTTCCGCTCTCGACTCCGAAAGGCAAACCCGTTGAAGGTACCTAATCTTCTTTTCCTTTCGGTTTAAATTAATGTTTTCAGGTCGTTTCTTCTCGAAACTCCCGCAAGAAAGCTCAACAGAACCGAGTGTCTATTGTCATGCCCACTGCTGGACACTCAGCCGTATCGACTTCCCGCAACGACCATGTTGCTGAAACTACCGTCTCCGCTCAACCTAGTGCGTCAGGAGGACAACTTCCACCTGCCTGGTCTTCTTAGCTGATTTGACGCTTCTTATCTCCTGCTTGTTCCACTGTAAATGTAAATATGCTCTCCTGCGAAACCTGCGAAATGCGATGTTAACCTCGCCTCAAAAAAACTGTAAAATATCGAAAAATACAAAAATACTAACAAAATTTCTTATGCAACCGTATTTATTACCGAGAGATAATTTCGTGAGGGATTTACAAGAAAGGGTCCGGCATGTTTTGGCCGTATGGCCACTCCGCCTTATTCGTCACAATGCTTCTTGGTTTTAGGTGCTCGACCATTGACAGTTCTTCTACTTCGTTCAGGAAAATCAGCACAGCCTTGGTGTAGTCGTTCATGTCGTCGCTGTTTCGGTTTTCACCGTCGACTACCGCTTTTATACTTTTAAAACACCAGGTATAATACTTAGTGTTCTCAAGCCCCATCCTTTTGGTACCCAATTGTCCGCACAGCCAATCGATCCCGTTTGGAATCTCTTTCGTCTTGCATATTTGGAACCATGGGTGTCGTTTATTTTTGTCATAATTACCTTCGATGAGGACGAAGTCACCTATCTTTATCGGGCTCACAGTTTCGCCTCCGTACTTATCTTCTTCTTCGAAGGGCTTGAGAACTAAAGGATCACGAATTCTACCGGATGTCTTGAGTCTGAGCTCCGCGTTACGAGACCTTTCTCTCGCTTGGCTCACAAGATCTATTACTTTACTCAAATCTACATTTAGTGTCTTACCGTCCAGCGACTTCCTGTCGGTCCGAATTTCCATTAAAGAATAGCCGTGGGCTCCAATAGTACGGTTCATCTGGTCCGGTAGCTCCATTATTTTAGGATCTCGTTTGTTCCAGATCTCTGCCTGAAGGATCGGGCTCATCTTCGCTATCCTGCTATCCAGCGGCGCGAGGTAATTTTTAGATGTGCTTGGTTTTCCTGGCAGAATCACCTCTACATTCAGGTCCTTCCAGAACTCTCGTGTTTTGATACTCATATTGATCGAACAACCATCCATTAGTATCCTTACCTTTTTATTCAGACGCAAACCTCTGTCGAAGTCGCCGACCGCCCTTAGCAGTATCTCGGATCCCTTCGAACTGTTGTTCTCCGAATTCCGTATGTGATAAATTTTTGAATATCCTGAGGTGATGCATGAGACTACGTTATATTTAAGTGTCGACTCGTCATATCCCTTGTGGGAGTTACGAGTTATTACGTCTGCCAGCAATACCTCTCCGACGCTGCTTGCTTCGTGGTCATTTAATTCGACTTCCTTGGTCACAATCTTCTTTCGATTCCTATGGTAAGTGCACGAAAGGCAGCCGTTCACCACTTCCGCGGCTGTGGCCTCCAGCTTTGGGAACCACACTTCGCTTTTAATCATATTCTTCAGTCGCGTTATTGCGCCGCAGTTTCCGCGATGGAATGCTTTAGCGACTACAGCTCCCAACTCTTCAGGTATGACTATCGGATTGCAGATGCGAGTTCCTACCATTATCTTGCGTAAAACTACCGTAAAATTGCCGGTTGACCGTCATTGTCCAGCATCGTACTACCCCTCAATGACTCCGCTTTCCTATCTTTTGGACCTGGCATTTTTCCTCTTGGGCTTTTGGATTCGATCACTCGGCCCACTACTTTATCGTTTTCTTGCATCTCTCGAATTAGGGCTCTATCTTCAAGAAAGCTTGTCCCTTCTGCCTCCAGGATGCGTTTTTTAAAATTCATCCTACCGGATGGCTTTTTAGTGTTCTTCAACCGCTCAGCTCTTTTCTTGTTACTCCTCGTGACGATCGCGTCTATCTCAGTCAGGTTTTTTTTTTTTCCAACTCGTGACGACTCTTGTCTTCCTCCTTAAACTTTTCGAATCTAACTGCCGGTATAGATTCCACACTTCCAATGTCGAGTTCTGGCCCGAAAAGTGAGTCTATTATCTTCTCGTTTGAACACACCGCGCAATTGTCATCGCAAGGTTTTAGGAGATAATCCGTTCTCGAAATTAAGTCTGCCAGGTCAATCTGAGTCGACTCGCCTTTCTCGTAGACAATTTCGACATTAAAGGTAAGTAGTTTTACTATTTGATCATTTATTCTCTTATCTCAACTTAACTCTCTTCCCATTCGAGCGCGGTCGAAAAGTTTCTTCACGCTCAACCAGTCCGTAATTATCACCACCGGTTTGCTCACATAATCGATTTTCCAACAGAACGCGAGGGTCGCAGACAAAATACAATGGAGCTCGAGCTGACATGAACTCCACTGAGTTTTCAGCTGCACGTCGCCCCTCTTTCTAGACCACAATTTCACAATTTGCGTTGCTTCTCCTTTTTTCTGGTATAAATATCCCCCAGTTCCTAAGTTAGAGCTATCTACTACTAAGTACGTGTCCAAGCTTTTTTCAATCGGGAAAACTCGATCATTTGCGAGTTTATCGCCTTAGACAGCTTTAAGTAACATTCCTTAAGCTCCGGTGTCCAGTCTACCAGCTCGCTCAATTTCTTCTGGCCCGATGCCGCTTCATTAAGCTTCCACATCAAGTCCGTGCGTCTTGGAAGACCAATCGAGAGGTAATTTCATATGACTCATAGGCTATGAGTAGGGTTTGTATCGGGAAATCAGATTTGTGTCTTTCTCCTCAAAAATAAGGTCTTTAGATCAGTTTTTTACACTGATTCTGAAAATGCAAGAGAAAAAACCATCTGAGCTTAGCTTGGTGGTGGAGCGGCTCGGTGCGCGCGCCCGGTGCGCTTGGAGTAAATCATAAAATTCGATCTTTTTTTTCGAAAATTTTGGTAGACTTAGGTTTTCTAAGGTGCTGATTAAGAATAAATTATTTATTTTATTTAATTCAACAAATAAAAAATAAATTTTGCATGTCTTTGTTCCGTAGTGAGAAGTCTCTTTACTTTCGTTAATCTCTCTTTGACTTGCAATTCTATGCTCGACAAGATTTCAAAAAGTGTTAATTCGATTATTTACATGTTGCAACTGCAATGAGTACCGGAAATCCCTGGATTTTAGCATCGAACCACTTGGTTTTGTCACCTTATGCATAAAGGTTCGAACCTAACATGGGGCGCAATTTCAATAGAGTCCGAGCGCGTGGAAGGAAGGCTAGTTCAGCCGCCACGCTCGGCGCATCATCTCCCACCGCGTCGTCAGTTCCAGTCAGTTATCGAGAAATTTCAGACCTTCTAGGGCTTCCCCGGTTTTCAAACTTACATATGTTCTTAAAAAAGGTCCTTTTTTGATTATATATAAAAATCAGAATTTAAAAAAGTCGGTTAGGGCTTCAAAAATAAGAGAAACCAATTTTTTGGCTGCGTTCGCCGCGCAATGCACTATCGCGCCGCCACCAAGACTCCATCAACAGGACATTTGAAAGCCTTCTAGCTTCTTCCCGGTTTTCAAACTTTAACAGACTCTAGAAAAATGTCTGTTCTTTGACATATCTCAAAATCAGACATTCAGAAGGTCGGTTAGACACATAGAGAGCAGGTTTTCTGTAGATTTTCGAGGAAACTACGCTTTTTTGATGAAAATTTAGGTTTTTGAGGTCAATTTATGAACAAGCGTCATCTTTTTTCATATATTCAGAGGTTTTTCACTGAAATTCTTTCAAGTTACGCGAAATAGATTGCCATCATTTTGGGCAAGAAGCGCCTCGCCTAGCGCCGCCTTCCCGATACAAACCCTAGCTATGAGACTATCCATTCGAAATTTTTCACATCAAATTTTAACACAAGAAACAAAGTTTACTAGTGTTTAAAAGATTATCTTCTTAAAACTAGCAAAAAAACATTAACTTACATTTAATCGACCGGGGCTCAAAAAGAGTTTTTTCGAACTGTGTTCAGATTTTTCGTACGCCCTGTGGAAAATTTTTTAGAATTTTTTGAAAATCGCGATTTATGTGAATTAAAGTAGTAATTCTTTGACGTTTGTAAATATCAAAATTTTTGGCTACGCCAAATATAAAGCCTTGATTGACAAGTTATTTCCGATTTCGGCCGAGTTTGGCCTTTTATTGCCGGAGGACCTTCCGGAGGACCCCTGACTGGAAGACAAACTACAGGAGGACCAATATCAGAAAAAAACAGAAAATTGCCTTGCCTGGCCACATATTGCCACATTTTTCCAACTACAGTCAGTTTCTGCCGGAGGACCCCCAGGAGGACCCCCTTACTAGAAGACGGATTGGGCATGCTGTTTTCGATATCACTCGATCGGACTGCGATATTTTCAAGGGTTAGTGCCGATTTCTCTCGCATTAGCAGTTCGCGGATTTTCGGATCTGGAGCTTCAGCAAATCGCTCAATAATCAGCAATTTGTCGTTTTCGCCGAGATTTTTCTGACCATAGGCTTGTTTGAAGAGGCTTATCAATTTGCTTAGGCACATCCCGAAGCTGTCTGAGCCACGATTGTAGGACTTGAACTCACTCTTGTAGAAGTCCGCTGTTTTTCCTAGCATTGTGAAAAGTTCTTCTTTAAACTTTGCCCAGTCGTTCAGTTCTTCTTCTTCCTCCAAGCTCTCGATTATGTGACTTCTTTCTGACTCATTCAGTAAGGTAGTAAGCGCCACTATAATTATCTCGTTGTCTTGCAATTTTGAGCAGCGAGCGTATATTTCGAGGTTTTTCAGCCAGGAAGCGATAGGGTATGGCCCATACCGTATGGGGACTAAACTCTAGCGAGCAAATACTTTCAAAATAACTACTGTTCAATCTTTGAAAAGTGTAACTCTGCTGTGCCTTATCTCCAGAGCTCCAGAGCTTAATCGCTCGCCTTCTTCTCAATCTGAAATAAAACTACACACTCGCCTAAAAACTCTCGTCTGAAAATCACCCCCGAAAATACAACTAGAGATTTGAATAGAGAGTGACTGTCAAAGTCAGAGAGAGCAACCGTGATAGATTGTAGTCTTTAATCTTTAGCTCGAGCCAGTATAGTCCCACTATATTGGTGACTGATCGCTGAATCAAAACGGACGAGCGTGAGTGTCACAGCACAAAAAGAAACAAGCAAAGGTAAATTTGCGAAATAACAGGGAGATGGGGAAAGGAATAAATCTCATCGACCTCAAAATAAGTCTTTCGACAACAAAGGCTAAGCTCACCGATTAGGCAGATATTTAAGACAGGGAAATTCTTACTGGTTCCCCCTCTAAGGAGGACATACTTGCTAGATTTACGGAAAGGGGAAACGCTATTTCATTCGTTTTATGCTACAAGGGTAATAAAGTTTTTATTTCTCCCGCTTAAATAATAAAGCTAGATGCCAACCTCTATTTGAGCCTAACTTCAACCGACAACTTTTTCGCTAAAGTAAAAAAGAATCCTATGGACATGTTGATAAGCTATGGGATGCCCGAGTGTACGGAGACGTTCGTGAAAAGCGCATTTTTTCTGGGACTCCCGGAGTCAAAGGCCAAAAGCGGGATGAAAGCCATAGCAACAAATGAGGAAGCAGAGCCAATTTCGAAATTTTACATTTGCGATTTAGTTCAAACGACAGTAGCTCAAGGAATGCCAGGGTACACTTCACCAGGCCCAGCGATAACTAATCAGTCCTTCATACCTGGCAACCCAATTACCGTAACTTCAAGTTTACCTTCTGAGCCCCAAGTTTCTCACGCGTCATACCCACCAAGGTCAAGGCGAGTGAAATGTGAATTTGACACGCCAAGGCCGGATTATCAGCAGGGCCAACAAAGGTCTGAGCAATCATCAAACTTTTCGGAGATACCTGATCCAGAGAGAATATTCTCACCAAGACCAACTCCAACAGTAGAAATATACAATCTTTCGCGAAACGAAAAACCATTTTCGAAAATAAAATTACAGTCATTTCTCACGTTTGTTAACAGGCAAAAAGCGCCCCCTGTTAAGAAACATGAGTTTTCCAAAAATAGATAGGCGCTCGCTAAGCCCGCGCGACCAGCTCGGAGGAAAATCACTTTTCATTGACTTAGCCTGCTTTTGAAAGGATAAATTAAGGATAATTTTCACTAATAATTTTAATTTATTTACAAAACTAGTACTCAACATGAAAATTATAAAAACAGGGGCTGCCAACTTAGCAAGCTGTTTGAGTGAAAGCTTAGGATTCTCTCTTTTTAAAGCAAGAAGTTCTTGTTTTTTTTTAAATGGGAAGCTTCTTTCTCTTTGGTGCAAGTTGTCGGTAAAGTGAATCTGGTATTTTCCCTGCAAGTTGGGTGAGGATTTTTGGCCTTCTTCCGACCATTTTTTGTAAAATGACAAGAGAAACTTCCATTCCTTCCATTTTATGAAGAAAAATTAAGCTTGCTAATACCTTGACCTAATAATTTCGTTCAAACCTTCCGCGTCCCGGTATAGAAAGCGGAGCTTCGCGCCCCTGTTAAGAAACTTGAGTTTTCCAAAAATAGATAGAGCGCGCCGTGTTAAGAAACATGAGTGAGAATGGGTGTTAACAAACTTGAGTAATGACTGTACACCCATATGATGAATCACAAGACCTCAGTCGGTGGCTAGACAGTAGCATGACCTTGCTTAAATACCTAGGAGTGTTCAATCTAGATCGAGTCATCGGTTGTCTTTTGGGTGAACTCAACCCTCAGCTTCAAGCGAAGGCCATAGAGGAACTGGCTAACCATCCGAAAGTTAAAACTTTTGCTGAATTTAAAAATATCTTATTGGGCACTTTTGCGATTTCCGAAAGCGAGAAGGAAAGACAAATTGAGCGTTTAAATTACAGCCCTGATCAAGCTGTCAGAACGTTTTTCTTTTCGCTTCGAGGGCTAGTTGAAAACCTTCTAGGAGCTGATACTGAAGCAAAGGTACTAGATAAAATAACACTTTCCTACCTTAAAAAGAAATTGCCCGCATGTGTGCACAAAAAAGAAGAAGCTGAAAAAGCTAGAAACGGAACGCAACACAAGGAATCCACAAAGCAGCGTAAAGAGCAGACATTGTGTAAGCGCTCCCTCCAAAGAGGCCACACAAGTCCCGAGTGCCGAACAAAACTGTAAGAACTTCTATTTTCAATTTACTAACAAATGTTGCCGATAATAACTATAAATCTAATACACTATGATTTGCACAATGATCAAATGGTTTCGATGACACTTAATAACTGTTTATTAGACAGCGGAGCTAGCTGTAATTTTGTAAATAAGTCTGTTTAAAACGAGCATTTTCAACCACAACTGAAACAAAAAGCTTACGTTGTTAACAATGCAATTCAATCTAACCTCACTAATGTCACTGAAGAATTAATTTGTAATCTAAAAATTGAAAATAAGGAATATATTATTTGTACATTTTACGTGATCCAGGAAATGACTTATGATTGTATATTAGGCTTCAAATTTTTGAAGGATCATAAAATCAATTTTGATGAGGAACCTAGATTTCTTAATGTTTTACCGGCCGGGAATGATCCACTCGAAGTGGAGGCGGACGCTGGTCCTGAAAATTGCAAGGGTTTCGCACTTTTGCTGAAAGAAGCTACGTTTATCGAGCCGTTGAGTTCGATGTGGGTACCCTGTGAGGCGAAAAATGTTGCATCGGAAATGGTGGAAAGCAAGGTTAAGATTGTGGCACCACCGGAGTTAAGGCAATACGGCCTTGACATAGAGGAGGAGTTTAAAGTGAAATGGCGCCGAATTCGCTTGACAAACAAATCCTCTGAAAACATTTTTCTGAACGAAGGTGTGACTTTAGGGGTTGAAAGTGAAAAAAGTCCAGCGAATGAAAAAATCGAATTTCTCAACTCCCTCATAAAAAATCAACTTTCACAGATGGAACAAGACGTTGTTCTATCCGAGTTGAAAGCTTGGAGGAAACTGAGAAATAATCTGGTCAACCAAGTGCCAATTGACGATCAGATAAAAAACGCGATAAAAAAAGTTGCCGACTATCTACAGGCGGATGTTTTGCTTGTTTTGAATAAGCACAGTTGGATCTTTGCGCGGTCAGCAAATGACGCAGGGCTCAACAGCTTTTTCACAGTCGTGCTAGATTTAAAGGACAATGCTCAACCCTCCTACTCAAACCAGTACAAAATAGATCAATCAATGATCACTAGAAGTACCGAACTCATGCGGAACTTAAAACAGAATTTTATTGTAGAGCCATGTATCAGCGCCTGGAATTCTCCGGCAATTTTTCCTCGTTAATAATTATAGCAGTAAAGGAGAAAGGTCGGTTAATAATACAGGATATTTTCTTCATTTTATAGGGTTTTTGTGGGACATATTTGCAAGGATAATGTTCCACTTTTGTTGACATTTGTCCAGCCAAGAAAATTTGTGAGGAATAAACAGGGTGTTTTTTCAAAAATAAGGATGTTTTTTATGAAAAATTAATGGCCTAAACCGTGTTATTGACTAAAAATATAAAAAAGGCAGAAAAAAATCGTTTTGATGATAAAATTTTCCATTTTTGGAAGAAAAATTTATCGAAGAAAAAATTTTAAGGCTCAACGGCGGGACATTTTCTTGAAGACTCTTGCCCACTTTTGTGGACATTTTTATGAAAAGTTGGGACAAAAAATGTCCACAAAAGAGGAAAATAACTGTAGCTTACTTCCGGTCGAATTCCCTTTAGCTACAATTAGAACGATAATGTCTCAAATCAGTTACGCAATTTCACGTTTTCGAGAAGAATTTCCTGATGAAAGCATTCGATTCTCAACAATTGATTTGAAAAATGCTTATTTTTGCTTGCGGGTACACTCAAAAGATCGAGATGTTACAGCCTTTAGTTTTAACGCAGAGCAAGTAAGATACAAACGGCTCAGCATGGGGTTGGCAGTAAGTCCAGGAATTTTCTGTTTCTTTATTAGTTCTCTAGTAAAGAATTTACCAAATAATAATAAAATATACGAGATAGTTCCGTATATGGACGAGCTTTAAGTAACATTCCTTAAGCTCCGGTGTCCAGTCTACCAGCTCGCTCAATTTCTTCTGGCCCGATGCCGCTTCATTAAGCTTCCACATCAAGTCCGTGCGTCTTGGAAGACCAATCGAGAGGTAATTTCATATGACTCATAGGCTATGAGTAGGGTTTGTATCGGGAAATCAGATTTGTGTCTTTCTCCTCAAAAATAAGGTCATTAGATCAGTTTTTTACACTGATTCTGAAAATGCAAGAGAAAAAACCATCTGAGCTTAGCTTGGTGGTGGAGCGGCTCGGTGCGCGCGCCCGGTGCGCTTGGAGTAAATCATAAAATTCGATCTTTTTTTTCGAAAATTTTGGTAGACTTAGGTTTTCTAAGGTGCTGATTAAGAATAAATTATTTATTTTATTTAATTCAACAAATAAAAAATAAATTTTGCATGTCTTTGTTCCGTAGTGAGAAGTCTCTTTACTTTCGTTAATCTCTCTTTGACTTGCAATTCTATGCTCGACAAGATTTCAAAAAGTGTTAATTCGATTATTTACATGTTGCAACTGCAATGAGTACCGGAAATCCCTGGATTTTAGCATCGAACCACTTGGTTTTGTCACCTTATGCATAAAGGTTCGAACCTAACATGGGGCGCAATTTCAATAGAGTCCGAGCGCGTGGAAGGAAGGCTAGTTCAGCCGCCACGCTCGGCGCATCATCTCCCACCGCGTCGTCAGTTCCAGTCAGTTATCGAGAAATTTCAGACCTTCTAGGGCTTCCCCGGTTTTCAAACTTACATATGTTCTTAAAAAAAGGTCCTTTTTTGATTATATATAAAAATCAGAATTTAAAAAGGTCGGTTAGGGCTTCAAAAATAAGAGAAACCAATTTTTTGGCTGCGTTCGCCGCGCAATGCACTATCGCGCCGCCACCAAGACTCCATCAACAGGACATTTGAAAGCCTTCTAGCTTCTTCCCGGTTTTCAAACTTTAACAGACTCTAGAAAAATGTCTGTTCTTTGACATATCTCAAAATCAGACATTCAGAAGGTCGGTTAGACACATAGAGAGCAGGTTTTCTGTAGATTTTCGAGGAAACTACGCTTTTTTGATGAAAATTTAGGTTTTTGAGGTCAATTTATGAACAAGCGTCATCTTTTTTCATATATTCAGAGGTTTTTCACTGAAATTCTTTCAAGTTACGCGAAATAGATTGCCATCATTTTGGGCAAGAAGCGCCTCGCCTAGCGCCGCCTTCCCGATACAAACCCTAGCTATGAGACTATCCATTCGAAATTTTTCACATCAAATTTTAACACAAGAAACAAAGTTTACTAGTGTTTAAAAGATCGTTTTCTTGCATCTCTCGAATTAGGGCTCTATCTTCAAGAAAGCTTGTCCCTTCTGCCTCCAGGATGCGTTTTTTAAAATTCATCCTACCGGATGGCTTTTTAGTGTTCTTCAACCGCTCAGCTCTTTTCTTGTTACTCCTCGTGACGATCGCGTCTATCTCAGTCAGGTTTTTTTTTCCAACTCGTGACGACTCTTGTCTTCCTCCTTAAACTTTTCGAATCTAACTGCCGGTATAGATTCCACACTTCCAATGTCGAGTTCTGGCCCGAAAAGTGAGTCTATTATCTTCTCGTTTGAACACACCGCGCAATTGTCATCGCAAGGTTTTAGGAGATAATCCGTTCTCGAAATTAAGTCTGCCAGGTCAATCTGAGTCGACTCGCCTTTCTCGTAGACAATTTCGACATTAAAGGTAAGTAGTTTTACTATTTGATCATTTATTCTCTTATCTCAACTTAACTCTCTTCCCATTCGAGCGCGGTCGAAAAGTTTCTTCACGCTCAACCAGTCCGTAATTATCACCACCGGTTTGCTCACATAATCGATTTTCCAACAGAACGCGAGGGTCGCAGACAAAATACAATGGAGCTCGAGCTGACATGAACTCCACTGAGTTTTCAGCTGCACGTCGCCCCTCTTTCTAGACCACAATTTCACAATTTGCGTTGCTTCTCCTTTTTCTGGTATAAATATCCCCCAGTTCCTAAGTTAGAGCTATCTACTACTAAGTACGTGTCCAAGCTTTTTCAATCGGGAAAACTCGATCATTTGCGAGTTTATCGCCTTAGACAGCTTTAAGTAACATTCCTTAAGCTCCGGTGTCCAGTCTACCAGCTCGCTCAATTTCTTCTGGCCCGATGCCGCTTCATTAAGCTTCCACATCAAGTCCGTGCGTCTTGGAAGACCAATCGAGAGGTAATTTCATATGACTCATAGGCTATGAGTAGGGTTTGTATCGGGAAATCAGATTTGTGTCTTTCTCCTCAAAAATAAGGTCATTAGATCAGTTTTTTTACACTGATTCTGAAAATGCAAGAGAAAAAACCATCTGAGCTTAGCTTGGTGGTGGAGCGGCTCGGTGCGCGCGCCCGGTGCGCTTGGAGTAAATCATAAAATTCGATCTTTTTTTTTTCGAAAATTTTGGTAGACTTAGGTTTTCTAAGGTGCTGATTAAGAATAAATTATTTATTTTATTTAATTCAACAAATAAAAAATAAATTTTGCATGTCTTTGTTCCGTAGTGAGAAGTCTCTTTACTTTCGTTAATCTCTCTTTGACTTGCAATTCTATGCTCGACAAGATTTCAAAAAGTGTTAATTCGATTATTTACATGTTGCAACTGCAATGAGTACCGGAAATCCCTGGATTTTAGCATCGAACCACTTGGTTTTGTCACCTTATGCATAAAGGTTCGAACCTAACATGGGGCGCAATTTCAATAGAGTCCGAGCGCGTGGAAGGAAGGCTAGTTCAGCCGCCACGCTCGGCGCATCATCTCCCACCGCGTCGTCAGTTCCAGTCAGTTATCGAGAAATTTCAGACCTTCTAGGGCTTCCCCGGTTTTCAAACTTACATATGTTCTTAAAAAAGGTCCTTTTTTGATTATATATAAAAATCAGAATTTAAAAAAGTCGGTTAGGGCTTCAAAAATAAGAGAAACCAATTTTTTGGCTGCGTTCGCCGCGCAATGCACTATCGCGCCGCCACCAAGACTCCATCAACAGGACATTTGAAAGCCTTCTAGCTTCTTCCCGGTTTTCAAACTTTAACAGACTCTAGAAAAATGTCTGTTCTTTGACATATCTCAAAATCAGACATTCAGAAGGTCGGTTAGACACATAGAGAGCAGGTTTTCTGTAGATTTTCGAGGAAACTACGCTTTTTTGATGAAAATTTAGGTTTTTGAGGTCAATTTATGAACAAGCGTCATCTTTTTTCATATATTCAGAGGTTTTTCACTGAAATTCTTTCAAGTTACGCGAAATAGATTGCCATCATTTTGGGCAAGAAGCGCCTCGCCTAGCGCCGCCTTCCCGATACAAACCCTAGCTATGAGACTATCCATTCGAAATTTTTCACATCAAATTTTAACACAAGAAACAAAGTTTACTAGTGTTTAAAAGATTATCTTCTTAAAACTAGCAAAAAAAACATTAACTTACATTTAATCGACCGGGGCTCAAAAAGAGTTTTTTTCGAACTGTGTTCAGATTTTTCGTACGCCCTGTGGAAAATTTTTTAGAATTTTTTGAAAATCGCGATTTATGTGAATTAAAGTAGTAATTCTTTGACGTTTGTAAATATCAAAATTTTTGGCTACGCCAAATATAAAGCCTTGATTGACAAGTTATTTCCGATTTCGGCCGAGTTTGGCCTTTTATTGCCGGAGGACCTTCCGGAGGACCCCTGACTGGAAGACAAACTACAGGAGGACCAATATCAGAAAAAAACAGAAAATTGCCTTGCCTGGCCACATATTGCCACATTTTTCCAACTACAGTCAGTTTCTGCCGGAGGACCCCCAGGAGGACCCCCTTACTAGAAGACGGATTGGGCATGCTGTTTTCGATATCACTCGATCGGACTGCGATATTTTCAAGGGTTAGTGCCGATTTCTCTCGCATTAGCAGTTCGCGGATTTTCGGATCTGGAGCTTCAGCAAATCGCTCAATAATCAGCAATTTGTCGTTTTCGCCGAGATTTTTCTGACCATAGGCTTGTTTGAAGAGGCTTATCAATTTGCTTAGGCACATCCCGAAGCTGTCTGAGCCACGATTGTAGGACTTGAACTCACTCTTGTAGAAGTCCGCTGTTTTTCCTAGCATTGTGAAAAGTTCTTCTTTAAACTTTGCCCAGTCGTTCAGTTCTTCTTCTTCCTCCAAGCTCTCGATTATGTGACTTCTTTCTGACTCATTCAGTAAGGTAGTAAGCGCCACTATAATTATCTCGTTGTCTTGCAATTTTGAGCAGCGAGCGTATATTTCGAGGTTTTTCAGCCAGGAAGCGATAGGGTATGGCCCATACCGTATGGGGACTAAACTCTAGCGAGCAAATACTTTCAAAATAACTACTGTTCAATCTTTGAAAAGTGTAACTCTGCTGTGCCTTATCTCCAGAGCTCCAGAGCTTAATCGCTCGCCTTCTTCTCAATCTGAAATAAAACTACACACTCGCCTAAAAACTCTCGTCTGAAAATCACCCCCGAAAATACAACTAGAGATTTGAATAGAGAGTGACTGTCAAAGTCAGAGAGAGCAACCGTGATAGATTGTAGTCTTTAATCTTTAGCTCGAGCCAGTATAGTCCCACTATATTGGTGACTGATCGCTGAATCAAAACGGACGAGCGTGAGTGTCACAGCACAAAAAGAAACAAGCAAAGGTAAATTTGCGAAATAACAGGGAGATGGGGAAAGGAATAAATCTCATCGACCTCAAAATAAGTCTTTCGACAACAAAGGCTAAGCTCACCGATTGGGCAGATATTTAAGACAGGGAAATTCTTACTGGTTCCCCCTCTAAGGAGGACATACTTGCTAGATTTACGGAAAGGGGAAACGCTATTTCATTCGTTTTATGCTACAAGGGTAATAAAGTTTTTATTTCTCCCGCTTAAATAATAAAGCTAGATGCCAACCTCTATTTGAGCCTAACTTCAACCGACAACTTTTTCGCTAAAGTAAAAAAGAATCCTATGGACATGTTGATAAGCTATGGGATGCCCGAGTGTACGGAGACGTTCGTGAAAAGCGCATTTTTTCTGGGACTCCCGGAGTCAAAGGCCAAAAGCGGGATGAAAGCCATAGCAACAAATGAGGAAGCAGAGCCAATTTCGAAATTTTACATTTGCGATTTAGTTCAAACGACAGTAGCTCAAGGAATGCCAGGGTACACTTCACCAGGCCCAGCGATAACTAATCAGTCCTTCATACCTGGCAACCCAATTACCGTAACTTCAAGTTTACCTTCTGAGCCCCAAGTTTCTCACGCGTCATACCCACCAAGGTCAAGGCGAGTGAAATGTGAATTTGACACGCCAAGGCCGGATTATCAGCAGGGCCAACAAAGGTCTGAGCAATCATCAAACTTTTCGGAGATACCTGATCCAGAGAGAATATTCTCACCAAGACCAACTCCAACAGTAGAAATATACAATCTTTCGCGAAACGAAAAACCATTTTCGAAAATAAAATTACAGTCATTTCTCACGTTTGTTAACAGGCAAAAGCGCCCCCTGTTAAGAAACATGAGTTTTCCAAAATAGATAGGCGCTCGCTAAGCCCGCGCGACCAGCTCGGAGGAAAATCACTTTTCATTGACTTAGCCTGCTTTTGAAAGGATAAATTAAGGATAATTTTCACTAATAATTTTAATTTATTTACAAAACTAGTACTCAACATGAAAATTATAAAAACAGGGGCTGCCAACTTAGCAAGCTGTTTGAGTGAAAGCTTAGGATTCTCTCTTTTAAAGCAAGAAGTTCTTGTTTTTTAAATGGGAAGCTTCTTTCTCTTTGGTGCAAGTTGTCGGTAAAGTGAATCTGGTATTTTCCCTGCAAGTTGGGTGAGGATTTTTGGCCTTCTTCCGACCATTTTTTGTAAAATGACAAGAGAAACTTCCATTCCTTCCATTTTATGAAGAAAAATTAAGCTTGCTAATACCTTGACCTAATAATTTCGTTCAAACCTTCCGCGTCCCGGTATAGAAAGCGGAGCTTCGCGCCCCTGTTAAGAAACTTGAGTTTTCCAAAAATAGATAGAGCGCGCCGTGTTAAGAAACATGAGTGAGAATGGGTGTTAACAAACTTGAGTAATGACTGTACACCCATATGATGAATCACAAGACCTCAGTCGGTGGCTAGACAGTAGCATGACCTTGCTTAAATACCTAGGAGTGTTCAATCTAGATCGAGTCATCGGTTGTCTTTTGGGTGAACTCAACCCTCAGCTTCAAGCGAAGGCCATAGAGGAACTGGCTAACCATCCGAAAGTTAAAACTTTTGCTGAATTTAAAAATATCTTATTGGGCACTTTTGCGATTTCCGAAAGCGAGAAGGAAAGACAAATTGAGCGTTTAAATTACAGCCCTGATCAAGCTGTCAGAACGTTTTTCTTTTCGCTTCGAGGGCTAGTTGAAAACCTTCTAGGAGCTGATACTGAAGCAAAGGTACTAGATAAAATAACACTTTCCTACCTTAAAAAGAAATTGCCCGCATGTGTGCACAAAAAGAAGAAGCTGAAAAAGCTAGAAACGGAACGCAACACAAGGAATCCACAAAGCAGCGTAAAGAGCAGACATTGTGTAAGCGCTCCCTCCAAAGAGGCCACACAAGTCCCGAGTGCCGAACAAAACTGTAAGAACTTCTATTTTCAATTTACTAACGAATGTTGCCGATAATAACTATAAATCTAATACACTATGATTTGCACAATGATCAAATGGTTTCGATGACACTTAATAACTGTTTATTAGACAGCGGAGCTAGCTGTAATTTTGTAAATAAGTCTGTTTAAAACGAGCATTTTCAACCACAACTGAAACAAAAAGCTTACGTTGTTAACAATGCAATTCAATCTAACCTCACTAATGTCACTGAAGAATTAATTTGTAATCTAAAAATTGAAAATAAGGAATATATTATTTGTACATTTTACGTGATCCAGGAAATGACTTATGATTGTATATTAGGCTTCAAATTTTTGAAGGATCATAAAATCAATTTTGATGAGGAACCTAGATTTCTTAATGTTTTACCGGCCGGGAATGATCCACTCGAAGTGGAGGCGGACGCTGGTCCTGAAAATTGCAAGGGTTTCGCACTTTTGCTGAAAGAAGCTACGTTTATCGAGCCGTTGAGTTCGATGTGGGTACCCTGTGAGGCGAAAAATGTTGCATCGGAAATGGTGGAAAGCAAGGTTAAGATTGTGGCACCACCGGAGTTAAGGCAATACGGCCTTGACATAGAGGAGGAGTTTAAAGTGAAATGGCGCCGAATTCGCTTGACAAACAAATCCTCTGAAAACATTTTTCTGAACGAAGGTGTGACTTTAGGGGTTGAAAGTGAAAAAAGTCCAGCGAATGAAAAAATCGAATTTCTCAACTCCCTCATAAAAAATCAACTTTCACAGATGGAACAAGACGTTGTTCTATCCGAGTTGAAAGCTTGGAGGAAACTGAGAAATAATCTGGTCAACCAAGTGCCAATTGACGATCAGATAAAAAACGCGATAAAAAAAGTTGCCGACTATCTACAGGCGGATGTTTTGCTTGTTTTGAATAAGCACAGTTGGATCTTTGCGCGGTCAGCAAATGACGCAGGGCTCAACAGCTTTTTCACAGTCGTGCTAGATTTAAAGGACAATGCTCAACCCTCCTACTCAAACCAGTACAAAATAGATCAATCAATGATCACTAGAAGTACCGAACTCATGCGGAACTTAAAACAGAATTTTATTGTAGAGCCATGTATCAGCGCCTGGAATTCTCCGGCAATTTTTCCTCGTTAATAATTATAGCAGTAAAGGAGAAAGGTCGGTTAATAATACAGGATATTTTCTTCATTTTATAGGGTTTTTGTGGGACATATTTGCAAGGATAATGTTCCACTTTTGTTGACATTTGTCCAGCCAAGAAAATTTGTGAGGAATAAACAGGGTGTTTTTTCAAAAATAAGGATGTTTTTTATGAAAAATTAATGGCCTAAACCGTGTTATTGACTAAAAATATAAAAAAGGCAGAAAAAAATCGTTTTGATGATAAAATTTTCCATTTTTGGAAGAAAAATTTATCGAAGAAAAAATTTTAAGGCTCAACGGCGGGACATTTTCTTGAAGACTCTTGCCCACTTTTGTGGACATTTTTATGAAAAGTTGGGACAAAAAATGTCCACAAAAGAGGAAAATAACTGTAGCTTACTTCCGGTCGAATTCCCTTTAGCTACAATTAGAACGATAATGTCTCAAATCAGTTACGCAATTTCACGTTTTCGAGAAGAATTTCCTGATGAAAGCATTCGATTCTCAACAATTGATTTGAAAAATGCTTATTTTTGCTTGCGGGTACACTCAAAAGATCGAGATGTTACAGCCTTTAGTTTTAACGCAGAGCAAGTAAGATACAAACGGCTCAGCATGGGGTTGGCAGTAAGTCCAGGAATTTTCTGTTTCTTTATTAGTTCTCTAGTAAAGAATTTACCAAATAATAATAAAATATACGAGATAGTTCCGTATATGGACGATTTTCTGCTTATTTACCCGGAAAAATTCTTACCAAAAAAACTGGAAGTCTTAGAGAGGTTGGAGGAAAATGGTGTTGTTGTCGGTTTGAATAAGTGCGCTCTAAACGAAAAATCTGTCCGCTTTCTTGGCTACGTCGTGGATGAAAAAGCAGTACCACCGGATCCAAACAAGCTCAAAGCCCTTGTGGAAAATTTTCAATATCCAGAGACACTTAAATCTGCGCAAAAGGTGTTAGGAAGATTGAATATTTATTCACGCTCGATAAGAGACCTGTAAGTAAACCTTGGTCCTTTGAAAGCAGAAATAAGCAAGGGCAAAAATATGCTCTGAACGACGAGATAAAAAGGGGCTTAGATAGAATTAAAGCTCAACTCGAGAATGGCCATCTCAAACTGAGTCACTTAAAATTCTTCGATGGATCTGATCACCGGTTCATTTTCGTAGCCGCGGACACGTCAGGAGTTGCCACGGGCGGGATCATCGGAAATTGCCATTACAAAGATAATGTTAATTCAAATGTCACTATTGCGGCATACACGAGTAGGCCCCTCGACAAAGTTGATAAATTGTTTTAAGCCGATGCCGTGAACTTATCGGATTGACTTCGGCAATCAAGGCATTTTCCGATCTCATTACGAAAGACCGACCAATCTGCCTTTTTGTCGACCATAAAAGCCTGGCAACGATGTCTGAAATGCCTGAAGCGGACAAATATCGGCATACACGAACAAAACTCGCATTCTCAATTTTGATGGAATTTCCAAATGCGAAAATATTTTACTTGTCCAATCAGCACGAGATAATCCAAGTGGTGGACGCATTAAGTCGTCCTGAAGCTCTTGAGGTAGAAATTTTACCCAAAAAGTTCTACAACCCTAAAGAGTTCTACAACCCGAGAGCGCATTTCTGACCACTGTGTCCCATCAAGCATCTCCAATGTACGTAAACATTTCGAATCCTGCCCCCAGTTTCTTAATGTTTATCAGTCCCAGATAGCTGAGCCAAACAGCTCTAACCCACGGATTTTTACTCAATTCGCTAGATCCCGCTTCAAAATCGTCTCCTCAAACTTGAAGCATTATCGACAGAGAACCCTCGTGGAATCTTTTATGATAAAGCTTAACTAACCTAAACTCAATGATCAAGTCAAGTTTGCCAAGACGATTTTCCTTTAGAATTCCGA
Organism: Oikopleura dioica; assembly: GCF_907165135.1. Classification (NCBI taxonomy): domain Eukaryota; kingdom Metazoa; phylum Chordata; class Appendicularia; order Copelata; family Oikopleuridae; genus Oikopleura; species Oikopleura dioica. The sequence goes on from NC_137295.1 coordinate 2,542,412, forward strand.
GCATTTAATAGTTGAGTTTTGGCGCTCGGAATTCTTTCTCCAAAACTCAACTATTCTCTAGATTACTTATTTCGCCGGTCTTTTTCTCTTTTCTCTCTTTAGAAACTTCGCTTTCTCCTGAGAGTAAGTCTGACTTTTTCAAACTTTGATTAACTGTCTAATAGTGCCTGACTGATGAAGAAGCTTGAACTCCGAAAGATCTATCAATAAAAACATCCAGAAAACTTATCAAAACCGTCAATCCCACAGATAAGTGAGGAATTGATAAATTCTTATCATGTTGTTACTGGACATTCGGGGCGAAAAGTTCTTGAGGACCGAATGAAACGGGAACCTTTATGGATTAACAACAGAAGCGGATTAATAACGCAATCAGTGCGGAGTTGCCTTCTCTGCCTAATACGATGTCCTGAAAAATTCGTTAGCCCCCAACCCAGTGGGTATAAACGCATCATTCCGAGTCTAGCTCCATAAAGACATGTCGGAATTGACTGCGTTGATGTAAGAGTCGATGATCGAACGGCGTTTTTCCTTACAGCAACCAACCATTTCAGCCTGAAATTACACGTGGAACGCATCAAAAGTAAGGCTCAGGGCTGGATATTTTGAAATCAGCAAAAATTTCAAATCAATATTTGTTTGAAATCTCATTACTATCTCGAAATTTTGCACCATCTCAACAAATCTCAAATCTCAAATTATTGCAACAGCCTCGTCATAATTTTTTCTATTCTTGAGATTGCTGAAATTTCAAGATCTCAAATCTCAAAATTTTGCAAACCGCGCACGGGCCGCGGATAAACTCTGCGCGCTTAGAGCAAGACATGTGATTGGTTCAGATGGATCTGAAATGCTTGAAATCTCAGAATCTCAAATCTCATTTCATTGCAACGCATGTATCCAACTCGCGCCATTTTGTGAGATAATTGAGATCTCAGCATTTCAAATGTCATTTTGTTGCAAAATTGAAAATTGAGATCTCAGACAGAAAATTAACTGAGATCTCATTTTTGAAATGGTTGAGATGATGATTCATGTTTTTTTCGGGGTTTGAGATTTTTGTTGATTTCAAAATATCCAGCCCTGGTAAGGCTGTTGAGCACATGGTCCCAGCGTTGCTTTTTTTCTGCACGGAACATAGCATTTGCTCGTGGGGTCAACTCACGAGCGATAACGGTGATGCGTCTGTAGAAAAGCAAAGAGAAAATTGAATATTTCGATTGGTTTTATTGTGAAATTGAATAATTTTGTCTTGGCAGAGTCGCTTATAAAGGGTCAGAAATGTGTCAAGCGTAAAATCAGCTGGGTAAAGTGGGTCAGTTGGTCAATGATTCAAATCAGCGGGTCGTCACTCCCACGAGTAGAATCAGGTCAGCGCGTAGATAAAAGAATAAGAAAGGTGTGCTGCAAAAGGCGTAAAATTCATGTATAAAATATTTACAAAATAAAAAGTTTTTCTACAGTCGTGTCAGCCATCAGTCATCGGCGGGTTTTGAAATCGTTTGAAATGCATTAAAGAAAAAATTTTTTTTCTAGAATGCCGATGAAGTGAGTCATTGTCAAGAGGCTGTTCATGGCGAATCGTGTCAGGCCCTTCAAGTTCTGTCGTTGGCGGCCTTGGCGAAGTCGATCGGTCGAGTAGTCTTACTTTTATGGGGATTGTTATTTTCTTTCTTCGTTTTCGAGTGAGAAGCGGATGAATTTTCGAAAATTATGTCCGGACAATTTTTTCGAAATCGGAAAATCTTCTAGAACAATGATAAATCATCGCAACAGATTGGTTAATAGCTCAAACTGTTCCTCGTGACGACGTCTCGCGTGTCCCATTTGCAGAAATTGGTACCTATTGTTGGTTATCGTTTTATCGTCGGTAGAAGTTTGAGATTTTCGCCGAATTATGAAAGTTGAATTTCGGAATATTCGCCAGTTTCTAGAACATGAGTGAGTCATCGAGGTATTCCGGCAGACTGTTTGAATGAAGAAGCATTTTTCGAGGATTCATTTGAGCATTTCAGATTGTCCAGACGACCTCTGGGGACGATTTTCTGCGGTTTGCAAAATAGTGTATATCAATATACACTTATTCTGAGGGCGTTGTGATCACAAGAAGATTTTTTCTCCATTTTTGTTCTAGAATCACCGGGTATGACGCAATCATGCTCCAAAAAAGCTCAAAATGATGGCCGCTGCGAGATCTATCTTTTGATGGCTTGAAGAAGTCGATCGGTGAAATGGTTTTCGTTTTATGGTGAAGTATTGTTTTTCATACTAGAGGTTATTCTTGAAAAGGTCGGGTTAGGCTATGTAAAATGAGCTGGATCGATGACTAAGTTTCCGCTTGCTGTCGTTTTCATAAACGGATATTTCTTTTTGGCTTTTTTCGTAATCTCCTCGGTTATTGCTGTCTTTGTCTTCCCGGTGATGTCAATTGCCAGACCCATATGTTTCGCGAGGACTTTCATCTCAACAATTGTAAAATTGCTCAGGTAGCACTTTTTCTCAAGCATAAGTGCATTGTGTCTGACCAAGTAGAATCCCTCGGCGTCTTTTTCCCAGCCAGGATGGTGAGCTTGTATCCATTCGTTTATTTTTTCAATCTTCTTTGCTTTCGAATTTTTCAATGTCGCCCATGTCCCAAGTTTTACTCCACAATTGTATTCCTTAATAAATTTGTCGAGGGCTCTTTCGTGAAGGTCGGCCATTCGTTGTACGACAGGGGAAACAAGCTTTCGTGGTTCTGCTTTTGGCTCCTGATTGTTCGTTAATTCGGCAACTTCTGCTGACTGGCTGTCGATTGAACTGCTATCTTCCTGTTGGGCACTTGATGTGTCCAGATCGTAGAAAACAGTCTCGTCTGCAGGCTCCGTTTCGTCTGAAATTATTGGTTCTACTTGCTGTTCTCCCGGCGCTTGCTCTTTTTCTTTCTCCAGAGCGTTTTCAGGTCTCGCGTCATTTCTTTCCATTTGATCCAAGGCAGACTGGCTTCTCGTCTGGATAAAGTAGGAAGTTCTCCTGTTGAATTTCCTCGGCTTGGGTTTAGCGTCGTTCGCCTGTTGCTGTTGTTCTTCTTGTTTTTCATCCTCAGGTTGGTCATCTTCAGGCCTGCTGATGAAAGGCTTTAGATGGCTGATGTGCCTTGTCATGTCGCGTCCTGTTTGCGGATTGACTAGGTCGAAACTGAGTCCCTGGTTCTTGATAGCAGTTATCTTCAAAGGTCCGGACCATTTGAAGATTTTTTCAAGTGGGTCAATGTTCTTGCAGAGGACAAGGTCGTTAATCTGAAACTCATAAATTTTTTCGTCTGAAGATCGTCGTTTATCATGATTAGCTTGAATCTTCTCTCGAATTGACTCAAAATTGACGGTGTTTTTGTCTGCTTCTGGCGGTACTTGTCATTCAAATTTTCTCTCTTGAAACCAGTTTCGATTTCGAACGGAGAGGCCATCGTTACGAAGTGCTGTGCTGAATTCATCTGATGAATGACCGTTGGTAACCAGGCGTCCCAGTTCTCCGTGCCACAGGCAAGTTTTAGTCGAGATTTGATTGTACGGTTCCTATTTTCAACTTCACCGTTTGTTTGCGGGTGGTACGCCGGCGAAAGTCGAACTCGGAGTCCTTTTTCTTCTGCAAATTCTCTGACTGCTTTGAACTCTCCTCCATTATCCATGAGGATCTCTCTCGGTAAGTGAGGATTACGGAGCCATTCTGATCGGAGCCTATCGAGGACTTCTTCTGGTTTCTTTGACCGAAATGCAGAGGCATTCGTTTTTTCGCTAAAGAGGTCGGTGGATACACATATTAATCTTTTGTAGTTGTCGATTATCTGTAGGGGTCCAATTAGGTCTATCGAATATTTCTCAAATGGCTGGAATGGTGCGGTCACATGTCCAAGTGGAGCATTGAGTGGATTTGTTGTCGGCTTCATCAGCTGGCATTTTCGACACGATCGAATGTAGTTGGTCACAGTTGCTTTCAAGTTTGGATAGAAATACTTCTCCTCGATACTCTTGAGTGTTTGAGTGATCCCAGGGTGGCCCGATCTGTCGTGATACTCCTCCATTATTTCTCAGTGGATTGAAACGGGTGGAATTGCTTTGAATCCGTTTTTATCTATGCCGAGCTCTCCACTATCTCCGAAGCAAAGAAGGCTCCGGTGTCGCTTAAGTTCTTTGGTGTCTGAGTCCGTGTCCCTTGGCCAGCGATCTGTCTTCTGAAACTTGATCACATCTCGAAGAATTTCGTCTGATTCTTGAAGGAAGAGAAAGTCGCGGGGTTTCACCATATTGATCGTTGGTTTCTGAAGCTCATTGATTTGGCGAGAAAGACAATCGGAGATTTTCATTTCCTTTGACGGTTTCATTATCGTTTCGAAGTCAAATTCGCTTATTTCAGCAAGCCATTTGGCAATTTTTAGCTTTCGGCTCATTATTTTGTGCGCCCAATTAACGCACGAATTATCAGTGAACCAGATAAACTTTCGACCGAGAAGATAGTGACTCCACTTTTCCATTGCTCGCTTGCCGGCCAAGAGCTCTTTCTCGCTGATCGTATAGTTCCGCTGTGCGTCATCGAATTTTCGCGATAGGTAGGCAACTGGGCAGAATCTGTCGTTTTTCGTTTTTGTAGAGGAGAACTGCTCCTATACCCGTTTCGCTGGCGTCTTTCTCGATTGCGAATTCGCCAACATTTGGGTTAGGGATTTTAAGAGCGTCGACAATGTTGCAAATTTCGCTTTTGATTTCTTCCAGTGCTTTTCCCGCTTCTTCGGTCCATTTGAATCCCTTGCTCATGGCCTTATTGATTGGCGCAGCCTTTGACGCAAAGTGAGGAATGAAGTTTCGATGGTAGTTGAGCAGTCCAAAGATGCTCGCGGCTTCTGTTTTCGTAGATGGCTGACGTAGTTCACGAACGGCTTTTGTTTTTGCTGGGTTCGGGAATCTGAATCCATTTTCGATAATTGCACCACAGAACTTGATTCGTCGTTTCAGGAACTCCGTCTTAGCGGCTCTTATCTTAAGGTTGTTCTGACGGAGGATTGACAAGTTCTTTTCGAAGGATTGCGAATGAAGACATAAATCATCCAAAAAGATTGCAAGTTCGCTGCTTGGGATGTCGGTGAATATCTTGTCCATCATTCTTTGAAATACCGCTGGCGCATTTTTTCCACCCATTGGCATGGCCGTCCAGGTAAACTGACCAAAATCTTTTGTTATGGCCACTTTTTGCTTCGTATCGGCAGTACAAGGAATCTGGTGAAAGCCAGTGAAGAGGTCTGCCGTTGAAAATACCGTTGATTTGGACATTTGGTCGATGAGTCCGTCGATTTCGGGTAATGGATACTACCATGAAGTTTAACTCTTAGTGGAGCGACTCTCAGGGCCAGGGTCGCTTAGATTCTCCTATCTCCACTTAGAGCTCAACTCCAATGTAGTTTGCTATAGTCACCTGGTTTAGTTTTCTGTAGTCACAAACTAAGCGCCATTTTCCGTTTGGTTTTTGACGAGCAGCACAGGAGCAGCCCAAGGGCTAGAAAACGGCTCCAATAGTCCAGATGACAGATTCGCTTCGATTATGCGCCTCATTTCCTTCCGAAGAAAGTACGGAGTTCGGTAGCGTTGGGAAGCAACGGGAGCGGCGCTACCTGTGTCGATACTGTAGGACATCGCATCTGTGGTGCCGAGTTTTTCATCTTCTACGGCAAACCTATCTGTGTAGTTGAAGATAATTCCATCAAGTTTCCTTCTTATTCTTGGTGGGGCTTCGCCAATTGAGAGCTCTTTCATAATTTGTTCGAATTATCCTTCCTTTGGCGCATCAGGTAATCTTACTTCAACCTCATTAATTCTGCAGACGACTTCATTCTTGTTTATGTCGATCGGAAGAGCTGTATTGTTGGCAACATGAATTTTTGCTTGGTTTTGGAGGCTGCTTAATTGAATACACTGGTCGTAATTTTCGAAGGTTTTATTTTTGTTGACTAGTTCGGGAAGGGCACAGATAAAGCTTGTTGATGATTCGGAAAGGTAGACGTTGATGAAAGTTGATGATCGTGGTTGAATTGTGATTTGAGAGGTTGATTTCGCGGTGGATGAAAAGAACTGGGATTTTGATATCGCTTTGATGCCAGCTGCTGGACTCTTGCAGATAATGATTGGCTCTGTCGTGCAGCCTTGGCGAAGACAACTGGATCGTAGGTCTATAAGGAGATTGTTTTCGGAGAGTTCTGGAGTTCCAAGAATCGGCGAGCAGTGGTCTCCTACAACTTGAAATATACAATTTTTAAGCATAAGCTGTCCGATTTCTATTGTGGCGGAAAGGCAGCCGTATACTTGAATTTCGTTTCCATTATACGACTGGAGCTGTAAAGACGAGGGGATGATCGATTTGTACATTGATGGCGGGATTAGAGAACGAGGGATACAGGACACCTGAGCGCCGGTATCTAACTAAAAAAGTGTTTGCTGACCGTAGATTCTTGCTATTGTAAGTAATTTTGGTCCGACTCGATCCATGATTGCCGAGACGGAAGCACGGACTCTATCTGACGAATGATAAAGCCCGGAATTTAGTTTTTTGGCTGTCGAGATGGGCAGATGTCCTTGATAGACCTCGTTGGTTACATATGTGGCAGATCACTGTTCCTCTGCTTGTTAACTTCTGCAAGTTCCATTTTGAGAGAGTCCATTTTGGCGTCCATCTTCGAGAGAAGCTGAGAGAAGGAAGCAGATTCGAGTCGTAATGCGGCGACTTCTTCCTTTAAGAGAGTGTTTTCCACGCTGACAGCACTTATTTCGACGCGACGTTTGAATTTTTTCATCTTGTCCAAGTATTCTGTGATTTCTTTTGGTGTTTTTGCTGATTGTCCTTGGTCCAGGATGTATCGCTTTAGGTCAGGTGTCAGATTTGCGTTGAAAGATTTCTCTAGAAAATGTTCTTTCAGCACATCCTTACCTGCTAAACTGGCAAGTTTTTCAATTCTTGTGTAGAATCTAGTGAAGGTCTCTTCCTCGTCGGTTCGTCTTGTGATTGAAGAGAGCTTCTCTCGTGCTTCTTTTGCAAGCTCCTCAGGTTTTTCTTCTCCAATGATCTGGTGAAGCAAGGCGTAGAAATCGGTTGAGCCTTTAACATCCTCGAACTCGTCCTCGTATCGCTCTCGAAATTGCCGATCAAGATGCGAAAGGCAGATTCGTCGGCGTGCGCTCTTAAACTGTGCTTCTAGTGCAGTCTTTGTCTCGTCGCTGATCTTATGTTCTGTCATTGATGCTCTAAAGATCAAGCCCATTCGTTCCAATTTCTCTATAAGTTCTGTCTCGATTCTCTTGAGTTGTGTCTTGGTCGTCTTTGTCGAAATTTTAGTCTCTGGCGTCGTGTTACAGTTTTTTATGGAATTTGTGGACATCAAATTTGTGGACATTTTTCAGATTATAAGGGGTTTTCTTGGGACATATTCAAAAAAAGAGGGTATCAACTTTGTGGACATTTTTTCTCAATTGATATCTTTTACTTCTAAATTTATGGTCTTACTTTCGTAATTGAAGCCAATTTTACCTGCAAAGAACTGTTTTTCGTCAAAAATCTTAATTTTTGTTTAGATTTACGTCTTTAGATTCAATCTTGTATTCTTTTTCTCATTATTTTTTGAGAAAAATCATCAAATTTTCTTTCTAGGAAAAAATTTAAACAAGTTCGTTGGGACATTTTTTTCGAGGCTCTTTATCAAATTTGTGGACATTTTTCAGAAAACTAGGGGACAAAAAATGTCCACAAATTCCATAAATAACTGTATTTAAAAAGTCCTCAAGAAGTTCGAAGGGGTGTCGAATCGCAACGTTGGTCACCATGATGCGTCTGTAGAAAAGCAAAGAAAAAATTGAACCTTTCGATTGGTTTTATTGTGAAATTGAATAATTTTGTCTTGGCAGAGTCGCTTATAAAGGGTCAGAAATGTGTCAAGCGTAAAATCAGCTGGGTAAAGTGGGTCAGTTGGTCAATGATTCAAATCAGCGGGTCGTCACTCCCACGAGTAGAATCAGGTCAGCGCGTAGATAAAAGAATAAGAAAGGTGTGCTGCAAAAGGCGTAAAATTCATGTATAAAATATTTACAAAATATAAAATTTTTCTACGGTCGTGTCAAACGGGTCCGAATTCGTCAGTCGTTGCATAAAGAAAGTCTATAAAAAATTAAATGTGGCACATTCGACAACTTCATGCTACAATTCAGCCGCTTACAGGGCTTAACGAAGTCACAGAGACTTAAGGGGACTTCTCCGTACGCAGAAATTTTCATTTGAGGAGGTTAATTTGGCTGTCAGGATGGCTGTTGGGCTTCTCAATAATCGCCCGAGAAAAGCGCTAGACGGATTAACCCCAAATGAATGCCTGCTTGGAATTCCGCCACCAACACTGTTCGATCATTTAGCGCTTTAGCCGCGAGAAAAAATTGATGGTCGAATAGATCGTCATATGGAGCTCATGAACGAGATTCACCTGAGTCTCGGATTCAAAAAAGTTCTGGATTTCCCTATTTTGACCGAGCCGACAGGAGTAGACCTCAAAGAGGGTGATCTGTGTGTTGCAAAGAGCACCTCTGCAAACTTGGGTCATCGCTAGGGGGTGAACGGTGAAAAAATGAGCAAAATTGAAAGTTTAAAAAACCAGTTTTAATCGATTTATATACAGTCAGGTCTTGCAATTGCGCGAACTGCAATTGCGCGGTTTTTGGCGAAAATCTCGAAATTTTTTGCATTTTCGTAAAGTGCTTCTTTTGATGGTAAAATGCCAAATGAGAACAGTAATTGAATATGAAAACAATTTTTTACTTTTCTACAGACAAAGAAATAATAATAGCGTAAGATTTCAGCATGCGTCTATATATAACGCAGAAAAGAGGCGAAAAAGGTCAATAAAATTGTCCCATTTTCAAAAAAATTGACGGCTTGCAATTACGTGGTTTCAGGCGAAAATCCCGAAAAATAAAACCGCGCAATTGCAGGACCTGACTGTATATAAAACACATCATAAGGAACATTTTATTCCATAATTTTATATCTATCCAACGTAGTTTTCCATCACTTATGCCAATTTCCTCTTCAAGATTATAGTTTTTCTCGATAACTTCTGATCTCAACCTTCCTCAAGTCTAAATCAAAGATATTCTTAATCTACAGAAAAAATGCTTTCAGAAACTTACTAAATCACTTTGTGCACTTGTGTGCAAAAAATTCTCGAGCTAATTATTTGTGCAAACCCCGCAGAAAAAACTAAGGCCCTTTTTAGGTGGTTCGAGTCGGCCTCTTTGGCGGTATCGAGCTTAAGCATATGCTTACAGGTCTTAGAATCACTAGAAATAAGAGGCATCTTATCAAAATCCAGTAGTCCCCAAAAGATGAAAAATTACTAAAAAGCGAAACTCTTTTTCTTGAAAATGATTACTTGTTTAACCCTTTATTTCAGCCAAAAGAAATAGCGAAGTCGCCGCTGGAGTTGGCTGGCGAGGCGCTGACTGAAGAAGAGAATCATGGCTACAACTTACGGAGCAAAGTTCGCAAGTAGAATTGTTCTTTTTACTTTATTTACTTACACGCGTGCATTTGAAAATGTGTATACGACTAACCATACAAAACAGGCTTACTATATTACTGAGGAAGAAAATCGAGAAATAGCCATAAGCATTTCTCCTGCACCAATCACTGAAAAATTTGACTTTCCAAATTGCTACAATATCACGCAAAATATCACAGAGCATGAAACAGACCAGCTTAATTCGGTGGTAGCGGATTGGCATCACATCCAATATCAGAGAACCTCGGATTATCAAATAAAAAATGGAAAATTTTTTTTCCAGCCTGATATTGAGCTGATTCGCCCGACAAAGGTGTATGTTACCGCAGGGTCGCCAAATAAAGATAAAAACAGAAAAGTAGCGAATGTAATTTATCAAGGAAAAATTATCGATGAATATTACGAACTGACCCCTTCCCAGCGGTTTTGCCAAGTTAGAGCCGGCTGGAATCAATTATCATACACTCTTGAGCTTAATTCGATTCCAAACCAGATATTTGTACTTGGAAATGCGTATCTAAAAACTGAGTTTATTTGGGCCCGAGCATTTTTCGACGGTAAAAAAATCCCCATTCATGAGGTCGACATTATAAGCTCAAAACTCAGGGCGATGAGTGCAAAAATTGAAGGTTCACTCACAGACATAACAGAAAATAAAAAAACACTTTGTAAATGTTCAGCTAGCATTCAAAGGTATAGCAGAATCTAAGGTGGTCATAGACGGTAAAGTCACCAAGCTCAACGATGACTGCACAAAACTCAAGATCGTACAAATTGCTCCAGTGTACAATCACGAGCGGAAAAGACGCCAAGCGATGCTCCTCGGCGTAACAGCGCTTCTCAGTGGTATTATCGGCGCAGAGACCCATCAGATATTCCATTCATCAGAATCAGTCGCTAGATTTGACGCGGAAGCCGCGAAACTGCATGAGTCGGAATTTCTTGAAGCTAAAACCTACCAAGACATTTTAAAAAAGTTCCAGAAAATCGATGTAGTTCTGACAAACATAACAAAAGACTTGAATAGATTGAACAACAACAACTGTGCCACCAATTTAGCCCATCTTGAAGATCATCTTGAACAAGAAATAAAAACGTCGTTCCTTGAATATCAAATCCAAGTAAGGTCAATCATTGCTTGATCTTTCAGCGTTTTTCCCACGGGTAAAGAAAGTGCGTTACTCATTAAACACTGTTCTATGACAAACAAAAACATGGAACAAGCGTGCGTGGACTTCTACCGAGGAAATAGGGAATATCGCGGAGTGTCAGCCATATTAAGACCAGGCGAGTTTCCAATAATTCGCATCCATTTCGAGTATAAAGCACCAGTTTTTATGAAGTTTGACAAAACGCTAAGAGTCATGTCGGGACCAATTCCGATTTCACAGAACAAAGATACAGAAACCTACTATTATTTGACCAGAAAGGTTCCGCACGAAATAAGTGTGATAAACAATACTGTCCTTGACTTGCAAGAATGCGAGCAGATATCAAAGTTCTCGAAATCTATATTTTGCTCGAATACAATGCTTCTGCCTTCAAGTTTGTGTGCGTCTGGCGTGTTGACTGGGAAAATGTCGGCATGTCATACTGAGGCATTCGTGTCCAACCAACCTTGCCTGTTTAATACATACGAGAATAACATTGTTATCTCACATTTCGAGAAAGTCCGCCAAGTGATGAACAACAAGATTAGAATACCAATGTGCTTGAACATAATCCATCCAATAACCGAAATGTAACTATACTTAGGCGTTCACAAGAAAGCATGAAACTAATCTGTGGCTCGACATCGCCCTATTCACCAGGAATCGCCGCACCACGAAACGTCGCACAAGAAGAAATAGTCACAGTGCCTAAAATCAAATTTCAACTCACAAGTCACGTGATTGATAAAAATGCACTTCTGAGCAACGTGGACTTTGAAGAGTTCAAGAATTTAAATCTTACTGACCTAGCGGATGATAGTAGAGCCATGAACAAGCTTGCAACGACGGAGATAATTATAGGTAAGCATTTACCAATCAGTTTCAGTTCCATTGCGCTTCTCTTGGTAATTGCTGCAACAATTTTTCTCTACAGACGAAATCGCCGGAAACAAAATCGACAGCAAGATGAGGTGCGCATTGTCCGAGCGGGCTCCTCAAGAGCCGTATCGATGCACCACATGCCGCGATTGGACGCCGCGCTGTGAAAAACTTCACACCTTTGAAACCTATGTTTAACTGCGCTTCAGTTAAAACTTTCCCTTTAAAAGCTTACAGTAGCTTGCGAAAAACCAAAAAGAAAAAAAAAGTGTTTGAAGTGCCCTAACCTTCTCCTTTAAATACTAAAAAGTTTTATTTTGGAATTTAGGCAACGAGTCCAAGTCAGCGTTCAAAATAAAAGAGTCAAAACCGGCGCTTCCGGTGAAAATGAAATGAAATGACCATCAAAAGAGAGAGTTTCTCCAACATGCTTGATTAAGCTTCTGAACTTGTGACCTAATCTAATTTTCCAAAAATCCAGGGAGGGGAGAAATATGGGGACTAAACTCTAGCGAGTAAATTCTTTCAAAATAACTACTGTTCAATCTTTGAAAAGTGTAACTCTGCTGTGCCTTTTCTCCAGAGCTCCAGAGCTTAACCGCTCGCCTTCTTCTCAATCTGAAATAAAACTACACACTCGCCTAAAAACTCTCGTCTGAAAATCACCCCCGAAAATACAACTAGAGATTTGAACAGAGACTGACTATCAAAGTCAGAGAGAGAAACCGAGATAGATTGTAGTCTTTAATCTTTAGCTCGAGCCAGTATAGTCCCACTATATAGGGATAGTTCCATCATATTTTGGCGGCTTGACTTTCAATGTTGATGATGTTCGCATCGGCGTCGTCATTGGTGGAGCTGATTTCGCTGCAGATTTTGGTTTCTGCACTTTTGGCTTTGATTCTGCCTTTTCTTTCTTGATATTCGGGCGAGTATCTGAGTTTTGTGCATTCGGAATAACCGTTGCATCCGCCTCATTGACAGAATCATCGTCGGAGAGATCGAGCTCGTCCTCGATGTCGCTGTCAGTGATGGGTAGGTTCGCCATCAAGGAGTTGATATCCTTTGCCGCTTTTGATGTCTTGATTCGATCAAGGTCAAGTCGGTGATGTTTTTTCGCATATTTCTGTTCAACCGAATCTGCTTTATTTGGATGATCAGTGGCAAAGGTGGGTAGATATTCAATAAAGCCTTCTTTATCCTTTTTGAAGAAGTATTTCTTTCCGCGAGCAAGGATAGAGTCGTCCAAATGAAGAATATTCGCAACCACGGAAGCTTTATCACTTATTGGAATGGGGGTTGGAAAAACTCGCCCATCAAGTGAATCGTAAATTTTCACGAGCTCCGTTCTGCTCAAATCGACAACAGTTTTAAAATAAGTTTCAGCCACTGTTGAAGCGTTCAGAAAAATGAGGTCTTTTTGAAAAAAATAGGTCCGTTTTTAAGTGCAAAAACTGATCCTAAAGGTTCACCTGTCGGTGGTTCAACTTATGGTAAAACTCCGCTTGCTTAGGTTTACCCTGGATAAATTGATAATAAAGGACCTTATAACCCGTCCTTAGAATATATCAGCAAAAATCGTATCAGCAGCTCTCTTCGATCGTGACAGCAGCTCTGTTCAATCGTATTCAGGGAATCGTAATTTACAGTAGTTTTCGCTGTAAATTCTCGCCGTTTGTATCATTCACCAAATTTGTACTGCTTGCTATTATTTTGAAAGGGACAAAGGAAAAAGTAAACAAAAAGTTTTGATCAGTTGTCGATGACAATGGAATGAAAATGACACTTGTCAACTTTGAATACGGAAATATGAAGCCAAACACGTGGTATCTGTGTCCAGCTGCATATACTCTCAAACTTACTTAAATTTGAGTCTTCTGATGCGTTTCTTTGAATATTTTCTTAGCTTTTGTTACGTCAAAATAAACATTTTTGGCAAAAATAACTCGTTAAAATCCTTGAAAATGTATACAAAGTGTCGAATAGATTTTTTCGGAAAACCCGAACGTCATTGAATCACGATTTATTTCGAAAACATCTGAAAGCGTTAAATTATGAGAGATATGCAAGAATAAGCTAAGAAAAATAAACTGATATCTGTATTTTTTATTTAATCTTTTATTTTCTTTTCAGCATTTTTACCAGGAGAAAAAAAACGAATGCACTTTGGGATTTTTTAAGTGTAAAAAACGATGGGATTTCGAATTTCAAAGGAAAAATTTTTTACAGTTGCATTCTTTTTAACCGGTACAGTAGCGGCTCAGTAGACACTTGTTCGTGGAAACCGCCAAATTACTGATGGCCCAAAATTAGTGATGGGCCATTTTCTCAATTCATTTTCTTACAATATCTTCTTTGATGAAAAATAACGGTTTCAAGAATCAGAAAATCAGATAATAAATCAAGAGCACTTGTATTCAAACGCAAAAAACGATGTCTGCAACGCGAACACCTGGCATTACAATATCTTCGAGCATAATTGAATTGCGTGGCTTTTTTCAATTTTTTGGAGTCGCGTTCCCCTTCATTTTCCATATGTTCTTATATACATTGTATAATTGAGCTTTATTTAAGCTTAGTAGGGTAGGAGTTTAACACTCCTATCCGAATGTTCATCTTATAACATCGCGTTTTATTCAAATTTATCTTTCAATATCGGCGAATTTTCGCTTTTTGCGAATTTTCGCTTTCGGCGATTCTTCGCTTTTGGCGAATTTTCACTTCTGGCGAATTTTTCGCTGAGCTCAATAAACTAAAGAAAATGGATAGCCCAGCTGATCTCAACTAATTTACCTTTGAAACAGATCAGCTCAACTCAGCTCTGCTCAATGACTCATTGACAATGAGTCGTTGACAATGACTTCTGAAAAAGGCCCGCTCAGCTCAGCAGAAATTTAGGAAAATTTGCAACTCTGATTGTAAGAATATTTTCCAATGCTAGAGTTGAATCTCGGATCGAAAAGTTATGACTTCAACTCTCCTGTTTATTATGGACGAAATAAATCGAAATTTACGTGCTTGATAAAAAATTTTTCAAATAGAGTTAATTTTGCTTTAATCGGATTCAGCGTGTTCGAAAACCTAGGAAAAAATTTTACTTTTTGACTTCTGGCGTGAAATAGCGATAAGCGCGGCACTTCAAAAGTGAAAAGTAAGCCACTTTTGGAAACAGATTTCTAGCGATGCGTCATTGATATGAAAATTCTAATCGAACAAACTTATAGATAATTGTCTAATCTAGTTGGCACTTTTTTAAAATCTTTAAAAGTTAATGTTTACCCAACTTTTCGGGCGATGATGCCTAACGCCCGGCCTCATTTTGCGTCTGCTGTGGAGTCCCGTTGGGGACCAGGCGGGCCTAGATTTTCACTTGATTTCAGATGGGTCATCTTTGAGCGCCCGATAAGTAGGGTTAACATTATTTTTAAAGATTTTTAAAAGTGCCAACTAGATTAGACAATTATCTAAAAGTCTGTTTGATTTGAATTTTAATATCGATGACGCATCGCTAGAAATCTGTTTCCAAAAGTGGCATACTTTTCACTTTTAAAGTGCCACGCTTATCACTATTTCACGCCAGAAGTCAAAAGTACAATTTTTCCCTAGGTTTTCGGACACGCTGAATCCGATAAAAGCAAAATTAACTCTATTTGAAAAATTTTTATCCAGCACGAGCCGTATAAAGCCGTTTATAATGATGCTATTTTTATAATGAAGCCTTCTTTATAATGATGCCATACCGTGCTTGAATCCCGACGATGACACTTTTTTCATTCCGTTTTTTGATCGTTATAACACCTAACTTTAATCAGGTGACTGAGCCTTAATCATAATACCGTATATGAGAAAACCTTAGCCTTGTATAAAATAATTCAATCCAATACATCATTCAATCGCCTTGAAGCTTTTATCTTGTATTGTCAGAATGTTTAAATATCAAAACTTAAGAAACTCCTTATTAACTTTCTGTCAAAATGACATTTTGTATATAAAGACAATAAAAAAAGATCCCTCGTAGTACTGGTTCCCTCGTCGATTGATGAGAGCAAATGAGGGTAAAAGTATCCTCATGACTCATGAGCACCTACAACCTCAAAATTTATGCCATTCAAAAAGGATTCATACATTTAATTATAAAATATTTGGGTGAAGTTGAATAAAAGCGAAATCTGTTTCATTACAAATTTCCAGGGATTTCCAGGGATTACAAATTTCTAGGGATTACAATATCCAGGGATTCGGAGGGTCAAATTCGAAATGTTCTCGAAATGTGTTGAAGCTGTTAACCCGTTAACAGGCGCGTGGCTGTCTCACGGCCACGCAGCCTTTGGAGAGCGATAAGATAGGCGAAATTCTATTTTTATCTTAAATTTTTGTATTTCTGGAAAATTCAATCAATTCTCTGTCAGTTGGAATAAATTTGAAAAAAATCGGCCTGAAATTCTGCTCAGGAGAAGCCAAAGAAAAATTTCAGTCAGCGACAAAAAGGGAAAGCGTAATACAAATCGCCCGCCTTTTCCCGGGTACCCTCCTTGTGCCGGGAAAAACTCTGAAATCCCGGCACACGGAGGGTCGAATCCGAAATGTTCTAGAAATTCCCTGTTTCCGGCTTTTGAAGGGTTTTGTAAAGGGTTTTTCTATTATATTTGGTCATTATAGAGAACGATATTGTTTTGGCGATGCATTTCTATATACGAGTGCAAAGGATAAATCAATCTTTTATTCTGATAAGAGTGTGGTGAATTTTAATTCATGAAATTAGTTCAAAGATCTGTATTTAACTCTAATGACGTTCAAACAGGTTATAAATCTTTTACGACTATATTCTTCTTTTATTTGGGTTAGGGTTAGGTAGAAAAATGACTTAAACTGTCTTGATTTTTATTTTGCAATTAGTTTTCCTTCAAAAACACTCGATATGAAGAGTTTTTTGGTCAAAATCAACGGCTTTTTGGGATTTCTAGAACGGCACCCTCCGTGTGCCGGGATTTTGGCCGAGAGGTTTTCCCGGCACACGGAGGGTATCCCCCTTTTCCCTTCTTTCCCTTTTTTTTAAATCTCAGCGCCGAAAATAACGCAACTTTGACCTCAATTTTCAACCCCTTAACGAATCATAAAAAGAATAAAACTACATCTAGAAGAAAAAGAAGACGCTTTTGAATCATCTTGTCTTCTTAGAATTCTATTTTGTCATCCCTTATTCTCAAAAAACACCAAAAGGTGCGTGGACTTTAGACAGCCACGCGCCCGTTAACGCATAAGATCGGATGCCCAGTTAACGGGTTAAACATCAGTTTCATTTATAAGTTTTTGTAATGATTTGTTAGGGTTAAAAGTAAAACGACTTTAGCCTATAATATCAGAGTTCGAAATCTGAAAGAAAATGGCGACTGCCGCTGCCAAGCGACTGCCAGCTTTTTTTAAATGGCGACTGCCACTGCCAAGTGACTGCCAGCCTTTTCTAAATTGCAACTGCCACTGCCAAGTAACTGCCAAAATCGGGAGGTGCCAATGGCAGCTGCCAGTTGACTGCCAAAAACTGCCAATTTCGGTACTATTTTTAAAAATTTTTAAAATCAAACTAAGTTCAAAACAGTCTTTTTGTTATGTAAAACATAAAAAAAGAGACGATATCTGAGATATAAATGTCTCTTCTGATTAAAAAGATTGAATAATATAGGTCTCGGGAGCGAATTTGGATCATAAGGGTTGTTTTTTGTGGTTCTAGAAAGAAAACTTAGAAAGAAATTAATATCTTTCGAAGTGGCAGTAGATTGGCAGCTGCCAGTTACTGCCAGCCCTTGAAAAATGTAACTGCCACTGCCAAGTGACTGCCGAAATTGGCAGCTGCCAGTGGCAGTCGTGGCAGTACTGCCAACAAATTTCGCACTCTGTATAATATAATATGGCAAATGTTAGATTTCCTGGTGAACCGTAAGTAACCAGAAAATAAGAAAAAAAGAGGGTTTCTTCAGCAGCGCCATTGTTAAAGTCTAGAGAAAATTAATTCGGCGCCGGAGAACAAAAGAAAAGAAGGGCCCCGAGCGATGGTACTGAATACACGTGTTACGAATGTGAAGAAAACTGAAAAAAATGTCTTTTTCTAATTGCATCGTCGGTAAAATTCTAGAGATCTTTTGTTTTTCTTATTATACCCCGTTGAGTTTCCTTGAATTTCTATTGAGATTTTACGTTCCCTTGAGAAATTAAAGAGAAGTAAACCAAACTTGTTTAAGATCTCTTTAAACGTTTGCCTTCCACCGGTTTTCAGAAATAAAAGAAACGAGTTTTCTTTTATCCATTTTTGAGAATATAGTCTAGAGAATTCTCATCTAAAGGGGTTGATCAAAGCCCACAAGTTTCCGCCCCACTGTGGGTAAGGGTTAGGGTTGTTTCCCTGAGAAACAATCAAACGCGTACAAATAGGAAACATTTGACGGGTTCAATGTTATTAGAAGTCCAGAAGCTTAATCTTCGACGTCAGCGGTAGTCTTGCCAAGTGTTTTTCCGTCCAGTTCGTAGAACACAGCATTTCTTTTTATCAGCTCGTTCATTGAGTGAGCCAATAATTTTTCGATTTTCGAAGATGATTCTTCCATCAATTTTTTCATTTTGTCATATGATGGGATCAAGGGGCCGATCTGTTTTTTGTCACCGCCTCCAAGCTCGGATACGCATTCCAATAGACTCCGCATTTCAGAGCTAATATATATTTATTGCTTTTAATAAAGAGGATGTTTCAAACCTTTCAACCATTGAAAAAGAAACAAATTTCGAAGCGCAAATATTGACGCATAATTGGGCGACCTCAATTTTTTTTTTCTTCTGAAATGAATTTTTTCTTCGTCAAAAAATTTTCAATGGATGGCTGGGGGACTTTTGCTGTCTTGGGAAAGTGGTTTCGATTGATATGTTTTTCAACAAGTTGCTAAGAGTTACTCTCATAAATTTTTATTTCAAATATATTATTACTTTTGCCCAGCAATCATTATTTCCCTTACGCGCGTAGAAAAAATTATTTTTGGATGCGCATCCCCCTTGGCATTTCATGTATCCATTCCATCGGCCATTCTCTTTGACAAGTAGAAATCCATCGATTCTAGCTCCCTCGCGTCTTTTATCTCCTATTATTCCATCGATTCTCTCGCCTGTAAGTTGCTCCTCTGTTTTATTATTGTCAGTTGTTTTCATCTTTTTTTGATTCGCCTGCGACTCTTGATCAGAATCATTCTCTGACTGGCGTCTTTTTGAATTTTCAGACATTTTTATTTGTTGAAAATGAAAATCACTGCAGTAAATAATTGTCAATTCTAGAGACGAAAATAACCATTTGAATCGAATTTTCTCGAAGAAAGTTGTTTACCTCGCACAAAAAAGGCTTTTTTGTAAATATATTTAAATTCTAGAGCGGTGTTTTCATTCATCACGGGCGTTCCCAGAAAACTATCATCAATAAGGAAACAGGGAAACAGTTTCCCTATTTCCCTTTCTCGAAAAATTCCTGTTTCCCTGTTTCCTTGTTTCCCACTCTCAGCAGAAATGCGTGTTTCCCTGTTTCCCGGTTCCCTGTCAAACAGGGAAACAGGGAAACTGTTTCCCATTTTAGGGAAACAGGGAAACACAAATTTGGAACACTGGCCCCACAAGCAGTATTTTGGGGTATTTGGAAACGTATTTTTATCACAAGAAACAAACAAGTGAATTCATAATAGTTTTCCCCCGAATAAATAGGAAAACTAATTAAGCAGTAGATTAACGCAAAAAATCTCTGCTCTTGTAAAATATTCGGTCAAAATGGGAGTTGGGCTTTTTCATACATATTATCTTGCCGAAGAATTTTTAAGAATGAATGCAAAACGAGCGATTTTTGAAATAGAAAATCAAGTTTTGCTAGCTTCTGAAAGTTATTGGCTCATTTCGAAGTTTCGAAAGCAAGACATTGCGTCCAGCGTGACCAGTTCAGACATGGTAAAAATATACTAAGTCCTTCGAGGACTTTGATGGGAAAACAATCAAAAATTCTCCATTTTTCACGCGTCTATACAAAATGTCTTTTTGGACCGTGTATTCATGTCCATTGACCTTTGTTATTGAACCGGGTGTGACCTTCTTGCGAATTTCTGAGGAGGAAGTGTCATAGGCACACACTTCGGGAGGCACCATCATTTTCGCGGCTGAAAGCGCCACTATGAATTTTAAGGATGCTATCTATAGATTCGAAGAAGCTCCACTCACCTTCACCGGTTCGTTTCTATCGTAGAATTCTATCGTAGAATTCCATTCGAAGATGAGCCAAGAACTACCTATCACGTGCCATGGTCCCGATCCAGTCATCCTTGACTTGCCATCATTTCCCAAAATAAACTGCACTATAAATATTGAAATCAAAGAAACGATTGATTTCGATTTTGACTTCAAAGAGGTCAACATCGAAGAGATTGAGAAAAACTTAACCATTTCTCAAATCTCGTCCGAAATTGATTCGATTGAATTGAACCTAAGCCAAATTGACAGCAAACTTATGCGCCAAATTATTTCATATTCTTGTCTTTCTGGAGCACTTGTCATCGCCTTTGCTCTAATCATCTTTTTAGGGTGCAAAAAGATGCAAACAACAGTCATTAAAATTCGCGGCGAATTAAACAATGTGAGACCCTTATTATGACTTGTTAGTCCAAACAAGTTCAATCTTTGCTTAAAAATGAAATCTCGACAATTTTTTTCCCATTCTCACTTGGGATATTTTTTTTCTCACATTTGTGGGCTACAAAGGAATTGATATCATTCCTTTTCCTTGTGATCGCTGTCAAATATTTTTGTTTTCCTGATTTCGGAATAAACATATAAATTATTTTCGCACCGAAGGTTCAAATGAGTTCAGTGACAGGGATTCGACTTTCTTACTCATTTTTTTTTCAAGTGAATTACAAGCAAAGAACAGGTGCTAAGTAAACCAATAAACATGGAAAACTTAAATACAGTTAATTATGGAATTTTTGGACATTTTTTGTCCCAAGATTTTCGCGAAAATGTCCATAAATTTGGTACACGCGGCCAAAAAAAATATCCCATCCAAATCGCTTAAAAAATTTTTTTTGAGAAAAATCTCCATCATTCTTTGTTTAATCCTTCTTCTAAAGACAAAAAATGTTTTAGGGGTACGAGATCAACCTTCAATCTTATCTTTCTCAAAGAAAAAGTAAGATTTTAATATGAAAAAACTTCATATCTGGCAAAAATAACAGAAAATTTAAAAATACGGCGCAGAAAATGTCCAAAAATTTGATACGGGCACTTTTGAAAAGTGTCCCAAGAAAACCCCATAAAATAGCAAAAATGTCCAAAAATTTGATGTCCAAAAATTCCATAAAAAACTGTACGTATGTTCCCTTAGTTCTGAGTCATTTTTGGGACTCGTGTTTCTTTTGCTATTGAAATTTGACAACGAAAGACAAGTAATTTGAAGCCAAATATATTATTAGAAATTTAGAGCCGAAATAGACAGTTTTAGGACAGAATTATTTTTTCAAACGAAATTTTGGTAGGAGCGGGGATTGATGGTCAATATCGCCCTTGACTCCCTTAAGTGATCGGTGACCAATCGCCGCCTTTCTTGCCATTTCTTTGAGCCGCCGTTTCTCGCGCTCCTTGCAGTTGACCTTGTCGACATTCGCGCAAAAGTTCGGGAAGTTTCGGCAGAGATAGTCCAGTGTGAAGTATTTCTCATCAATGTTGAAATTCTCCATGCGCATCAACAAACTCAGTGACATTCCAGCTGTTCGAGCAAGTCCACCGTGACGCTCTCGAATCGCTATATTCATCGCCTTCTTTTCTTCTGGCTTGACAAGCAAAGCCAGTTTAGCTTCCTTTGAAAGCTTAGCAGAATTTGACATTTCCGGTTTAAAATGGGAAATTTACTGATTTGAATTTTTCGATAATGAATGTGACTTTCCGCCGCTTATTAACCCTCTCGTGTTCACTCACTGTAAATAAAACCAATTTTATGACCTACTCCGCGTAGTTCGATTCTTATCTGCCAAAACATCAGTGCGCATCACTGTAAACATTCGCTTTTTGACATACTTTCTTGTTCTCATTTGATCTTTATCCTTATTCTGATTTTATGATACTTACAATCTTACTGTATATAAAATTATCTTTTCCCTCAAAAAATTTATCTGTAGGAGGGGTGAAGTGGTGCCAACTAGGCCGATTTCCTCGTTTGTCACAATTCTAGTGACAGTTACGGCCCGCGCCCCACTGCACACCTTACGCGGCGACCACTCTGACCAGTTCCACCTCGCTTGCCAGATTGGCAGTCCCATCCATCACACTTTTACGCCTTCTGCACAACCCTGGTGCCACCATTTTTCACTCTCTCTCTATCGCCAAGCCACCTAGAATCCCAACCCTTGATAACTTTCTGTACAGCCATTTTTCGGCATTCACTTTTCCCAATATACTTGGTCCTCAGTGACCCCAATAATTGTCGAGTCCTTTTTGCGGCCCAGTTGAAACCTTTCAGGGTGCAAGACAGATATTCACGTCTTTGACTGACCGTCCGTAATAATTGAACATACCCATGACTTTTTGAGCTTCCTTTACCGTTGTAGGATATTTGACTTTGGTCAAAATTTCAACTTTACTAGGATCTGCGGTAACACCGTCTTCGCTTATGTAATATCCCAAAAATTTAGATTTTTCTGAAAAGAATGATGATTTACCAAGGGAAATAACTAAATTATGCTCACATAGCCACCAAGTACCACGTCCACTGCCTCACCACTTTGGATCGGCACCACTTTGTACATTATTTCTTTGCCCTGTACTGTTGGTTGTGGCCGAATTGTTGGGCTTTGAATGTGATTGGAATAGGACCGTTTGTGGTAGAGAGTGGCTGTGACGAAGAGACTAGGATTGGGCTGACATGATCTCCACTTGAGCTTGGCGATTTTGATGAGCAGCAGAAAGATTCTTATCCCAAGGGTGATCTTAGTTGGACATGCACTCGTTCGGATTCACAAATCGATTCTTAAGCTCAGAGTGGTGGCAATTTTAGCCCCAAAACTGGTTAAGTTTGAATTAAAAGAAAGAAAAAATAAACAGAAAAAATCATTTGTGACAAAAATTTGCTCAAGCAAAAGTTGAACTTTATAACAAAATAAATCTTCGATTTTTCTTGCTCTGCGGATTTTCTCATGCATCGAATCAGTAAAATCATTTTTCGGAAAAGAAACGAATCTTCATTTTGATTCATGATCGAACGACGAATCAGATACATTAAAATCACTTCTTCGGACCAAAATCCTGACCCCAATGTTTTTCGTTCTTATCTTGTAGTTCAGGTTCTGGGGAGTCGAATGGTATAATTTTTATAGGTCGGTTATACTATATTATATAGGGTTCTAGAGCTATAAGTACGTGAAAATAACAAGTACTGAAGCCTCAGAACTCTGAAACTTTCTTTATAAAGTATAGTGATTTTGGGCTCTTTCGAAAGCGCAGCTCAAACTGTGGTTGGGCAGACTATGCACGACGTAAAATTTTTTGAAAAAAATTTTGAGTGGAAAGTTTTTTGGCTTAAAAAATTTTTCTGTTGAGAATTATCGGCTGCCCACCAACTGCCCAACCACAGTTTGAGTCGGGCTTTCCAATGATACCTATATGTCCATACTTTCTTTGAAAATTTTCGGAGATATAGGGCTTCACTAGAATTTTTCAATAGGGGCGCCTATGACGTCATTAATGATGACTCAGGCCCTCAAAGGTATATGAATCGACTCCTCAGGAGCTGCCCTTTCGAATGAGCATAAGAAAGATGGAGGATAGAATTTTCTTCCGAAGAAGTGATTTTCATGTATCATCCGAGCGCGGCGCGCATTTTTTGAGAAGGACGATGATGAATGAAAATGACATTTTCGGGACCATATCCGAAGGCTTATGTTTATAAATTCTAATTGAAAAAAGCAATTTATTAGTATTTATAAAAATAGTTCAAAAATAATTTATTTTAAAATTTTTTTTTTCAAAAAATTTGCTCGAGGGGGGGGTGAGGTGAAAAGTTTTTCTGGTTGACCTGTTTATTTTTGTGTTTGAAAACATTTTTTCCTTTCATTTTCCCTACCTGGACCAAAATCCTTACCTGGACCATTTTGGATTTTGGTCCAGGTAAGGAAATTGTCCAGGTAAGGATTTGGTCCAAGTAAGGATTTGGTCCAGGTAAGGATCAACCGTAAGAGATTATTTCGCCTTTTTCTCGTGTTTGGGAGGGATGTAAGAGATCGGAATTTTTGCCGAGCTCGCTTCCTCTCCGTCCCCTCATCTCTTATCATTAGACCAGGCGCTCGGAGGAAATTTAGCGAAAAATCCTGCCCATATAAAAGGTGGTATTTTTCAGACCCTGGAGGGCTATACGGGCAGTAAATTTAGCGAATTTACTGCCCATATATTCAAAGGTATTTCTCAGATCCTGAAGGGTTATGCGGGCAGGATTTTTCGCTAAATATACTGCCCGCCGTATGATCCTGATAAAAAAAGAGAGAGAAAATCAAATTTTGTTTTAAAGTGATATATTGATATATATAATATACTGGGGGTGCACAGTGGGAAAATGGGTAAAATAAAAATGATTTTTATAATATATAAAGCCCTGCAATCGACATCTTTAGTATCCGAGCTTGATTTTTGTTCATTATGAGAACACTAAAAAACGTCATCTTCATCCCTAAAATCACGTGAGAAGATTGCTCAAGGCACATTTTTTACTGTAGAAAAAAAGTTCCAAAAGGTTCCCTCGTGATTTTTAGTTATTTAATAGAGCAAAAATTTCCTTTCTAATGGTGTGCGAATGATCTCGGGCACTTTCCGGCAAAAATTCTAGAGCAGAATCTTTGTCAAAATTCTTTACTTTTCAGCCAAGTGGGGTGTTCGAATCCCGACGATGACAATTTTTTCAGATCAGTTTTCCCCGTTAATTGATGAACACTGATCATGTGATCTTCGGGCCGTCTCAGCCCCGTCCCTGGCTTTTAATTTTAAATGGGCTTGACGGCCCTTCGGGCCGTCTCAGCCCCGTCCCTGGCTTTTAATTATAAATGGGCTTGACAAAGGCCTTTGATCCCAAATTCTTGACTTAGCTGATTATTTTTATAGGGCTGTCCCCAACCCCACCCGCTCCCTTTCTTATTAAATGTTTATTGCTCAAAATTTTAATAGTTTTATGGTTATAAACAAGATTTTTTATTCAAGAATATTATCAAGCAAATTTTTATAGTGAAATTAAATTTTTCTCATTTTTTCAATTTTTGCTCTGATGGCTCAGGATGGGTCCGGATGAGTGTTATATGATAATTCTTATGATCAGTGATCATCAGCGATCAAAATTATAAGCTATTATATACATTGTATTCATTGAATTTTAAATTTTTGTCTTCTATATCTTCAACTTTGGAGCTCATCCACGGCCGAGCTTGATCTGATTTTGCAGCTCAATGTGCCCCGGTTTATGTTTACTCAGGCTCAACTTGAGCCGCTCAAGTCAGCTCACGCCGAGAATTACTGCTAGGAGCTGCTTCGGCAGGAGTTCGCAGCAGGATGCGCTTGTCGGTGGGCCCCTTGCATCCTATTTGCACAGCTTGACACCTTGCCCGTATCTCTACCTGCAAAATTTCAGGCGCCAATACAAAGTGGAGAACCCCCAAAGTTCGAGAAAATGAGTTTTTTCAAGAACAATAAACGTGTCTTAAAACATTCAAAAAATATGTTTTCGACCCCCAAAAATTCAAATCCGAGTACTAAATTTCGAAAAAAGTTCACCTTAGGGTCACCAGAGGTTATAAAAATTCGAAAAAATGTGTTTTTTCAAGAACAATATATGTGTCTTAAAACATTCTAAAACTATTATAAATAATATAAATATAATATAACTTTTCATCGTCGACCAATCAAATCAAATGCTCATTCGCTTGGACACTCTTTCGCTTGTGTCCGTGCAAAAGAGCGTCCCGAGCATTTGAGCGCCCGCGCAAATGAGCGCGACGAGCATTTGAGTGTGCTCCGATTAAATCTCCACGGGCCTGTTAACGGGTTAAACCCGCGGAGCGGGCGTTTATTGCTTGAAAATTAAATGAAAAATTGATCATTTATGTTTAATTACTATTATTTCTATTTTTTATCAATGAGAATGGCAGAATTGAGGAGTTTCACTCAAAGAAAGTATCTTTGCATTTGCGGTCAATTTAAATAAGTTTCTAATATTTTTTGTCTGAGATCATGATAAATGAACTTTTCAAGTTGTTAAATAACTATCCAAGTCTCATTCATTACAGTGAAAACCAACTTTAAGGGGCGCACTGGTTATGTCGCTGAATGTCGCCGAATGTCGCTGAATGTCGCCGAAGGTCGCCGAGTGTCGCCACTTATTTTCGAAAAAATAGGAATTATGAAAGAAAAATTGTTTTTTGGCTCAAATATTCAAAACAAACTTGTTCTAGAACCGAAAAAGGCGGAAATAGTAGGAGGGGCGGCAATAGAAGTCGGATAACAACAAATTTTCACATATTTTTGGGACAAAAATGACTTATAAGTAGGGTCCGTACACAAAAATTAGGTACCCGAAATAATGGCTCAATCTTTTGATTTTCTAATATGTTTAAGAAATAGCTAATCTAAGTGATTTTGCTTTTTACCTTTTCCTAAACTAAAGGGTTGAACAGATATCATAAGTCAAAAATGGGCATTTTCGGGTTCAATATGTTCTCCATCGACTTCAAAAAATTTGAGGGTACCAATATGACCGGAAGACCGAGCTTAACTCAAATTCGTTTTAAAAAATCTGAAACACCCACTCCCTCGCCCGTAATTAACAAAAAACTGTAAATTTCGCCGATGTTTTGAACGCGGCGCGCAGCGCTCGATCACGCACGGGAGCGCGTGATAGAGGGTGGCCGCGCAAATTTGCGAAAATTTGAGAGCTAGATATAAAAGCTCTCTTAGTTTTTTTTTCAAAAATAATAGTAATTTGATATTGATAAATAATTTAAAAGACTAATTAAGGGAGAGGGTGAGGTTTAAAAAAATTAAATGAAAACCATAAGAAAAAATAAAACCGAGTGTATAAAAATAAATTGGGAAAAGGGAGTGGGAGGGGTTGGGGACTGGACCGGCCTCTGTCAAGCCCCTTAATTAAAATTTGCCAGGGATGGGGCTGAGACGGCCCGAAGGGCCGTCAAGCCCCTTAATTAAAATTTGCCAGGGATGGGGCTGAGACGGCCCGAAGGGCCGTCAAGCCCCTTAATTAAAATTTGCCAGGGATGGGGCTGAGACGGCCCGAAATTATAAATTATAATTCATAATTTAATCATAATATAATTTATCAAAAATAAAGATATAAATTTTATTCAAATTAAAACTTCTTTTTTATTTTAAATTAATTTCATTATTTAAAGACTCAATTTATATGAGTATTTATTGAATTAATATTATTAAAAACTTTTTTTATTTCAAATTGTCCCTAGCGCGGTATTTTTCCTTTTACGCCGCGCTCACCCTACAATTTCCAAATAAGGAAAGTGAGGCGCTGTACGCGCGGCGCGCCGCAAAAAGGCTCATTCTTGAGCTTTTTCTCTAATTTGAGCATGTTCTCCTCGTGTTTCAAACTTTTTATTAAAGATTAAAACAAAAATCCCCCTTTTACATAACTTGAAATTATAAATTTTTTTGAAATCGATGGAGAAGGCTATTTTTTAGCCTATTTTGGCGATTTACTCCTCAACCCTTTTTCAAAATTTATGAAAAAATGTTTTTATATTTGTTAAGGGCATTCAATTAACCCCTTAAAATTTTAAATCATTTACTTTGTGGATAAAAAGTTAGAATTTTTGTGTACGGACCCTACTCATAAGGGTTAATTGGGAAAGGCCCGAGTCAACCGCATGTTTCTTTCGCCCGAATCAAGTAGGATTCCAAATAGGTTCTTTAAATTGGACTCTTAATGATTCTTTTTTCAAAAATATTTTTCTGTCAACATATCAGAGAAATGGATCGAAAATCTCCATGGAAATCTTCATGCACTTGAACCCATCAATCTTCAAGCGATCATGCATCAACACAGGACTACTTCAAGAGGATTTTTCGACGTGAAATCAAGCAGTTTGAAGATCTCGATGTTGCAGAAAATGTTCTGGACAAACAAGAAGAAGAATTTGTCGAGCATTTTCTGGCGCTTCAAATTGTTGAAACACTTCCTTGAACTCGGATGAAGATTGAAGAACTGCCTCAAGTTCAAGTGACAGACAATGCCGACACTGAAAAGCCATTGACTTTAAAATGGCCGTAGACACAGTCGCTGATAACTGGCTTTTACAAGCGAAATTGCTCCTTTCGGATTTTGAAAAATTAAAAAAATGGCCTTAAAGTGGATTTTTAGGATGACAGATTTTGGAGATTTTCCGAAAAAGTGGCCTTAAAAGGGTGAGCCTTAAAATGGGTTTTCACTGTATATTCCTCAAGGTTAATTCGCAAATAAATGTGTCTCTGTTTTCATGCCATTTTCAGTGAATTCGTGCCATTCGCGCCATTTTCAGTATTGACCGCGATTTTGGCATTTTTGGCATTTTAAATGGCGATTATCATCACGTGACAATCAAAATTCAAATATATTTTCAAGATTCTTTTTGGTTAGCAATAAAATATCTCTTCCCAAAAATCGGTTGTCACTTCCAACCTTTCGGGATCCCGAATGTTTCGGGATTTCCCGAATCTTTCGGGATTACTCCCGAATCTTTCGGGATTTCCCGAACCTTTCGGGATCGCCCGAATCTTTCGGGAGTTTTGTTGAGGATTACGTTAAAAAAGTGGCATAAATGCCGAATTATGGTATTTTACTAATCAAAGAGATAACTCTATCTGCCTTCGTCGAATTCGAAGAAGCCGAGACCTTTTATAAATGTTGAATTTGTAGTCAAAGAGAATGTGTGCGCTCCGCGCCTGTTTTATAGAGAACTTCATGAGCTATAGATCCATTTTTTCGAGTTTATAATTTTTTCCTTAGCGCCTCCATTTTCTTCAATAAAGATGTATTTTGACGTGACTGTTTGACTTAAAATATTTTCTGGGATAGAAACTATTGAAAATCATCCCCGAAAGGTTCGGGATCCCGAAAGGTTGGAAGATTCAACCCCAAAAATCTTTAATTTTTTCCTAGGACGAAAAAGTCCATTTTTGTATCCCAACTCTGATTTTCAAATTATGAAGTGATTATTAAAGTATGTTACTCTTGAATGGCAGGCTTGTTGTCGTTGTTTTCGTGGTAACAGTCAGTTCCATTTTTGCATCATTCAGGAAACTGCATTTTTGTTTCTTACTGTTCCAACTATTTTTCACATAGCACTGATGAAGGCGAAATCGCCGGAAAGCTTCTGCTGTAAATAAAACTATACATACTGTATTTGTGGTATTTCAAAAATCACGATGTTTTTAAGAAGGAATAAATGGTATGAAAATGGTAACACAGTCCACAAAAGAGGAAAGCAACTGTTGAATTTCGGAGGAAATACATAAAATGAATCTTCTTAGTTAAACAATCACTCTTTCCCCGGCAGTTTTTTTATTTTGTCACTATCTTTTCGTTTGCCTTATCTTTTTAAGTTTTATGGCTGTTATACTAGAAAATTACTATAAAAAATAGGAAAGCGTGAATTATTTATGATCCATGGAGTATTTTGCTTTTTGCATCGCACTCAGACCTTTTATTTTTTTACAGCGATGCTCAGAGCATTACCCGAAAAGTTTCTAGAAAGTCGTTTCGCTCAAAAACAACCCAAAATTCTGTACACCAAAAATATTGCACATTTATCATGGATGAGGCGCGCCTTGAAGGCAAGAATCCGAAGTATTCATGATATTTGACTCTAACGTCATTTTCGTACAGGAGGAGATAAATTAGGTGGTATGCTGTCACCTGGGAACCAGGTTCCCAGATTAGAATTTTTTACCAATCTGTAGGCTTACCGGACTACATTTCTAGATCTAGAACATTCAACAGTCGGTCAGAAAGCTCAAACTCTGAGCTTTCTATTGTAAGGAATCTGCTAAACTGCCTTTTCCCACTGGAAGAATGCCTGCTAATCTCTAAGGACAACAAGGAAGAGTCGGTAGTAGAGTAATCGTTGCTGTATATTTTGTAGAGAAAAGTTGGAAATAAATAACGAGTTGCTCGGAGGAGGTAAAAGTTACGAATGCCACTTCTGATCGGGCTCGACCGGAGTTGCGCTCGATCAGATAATGATAACGTGGGCGAGAGTCTAGCAAACCCTATACTCCCCTGAGACTTGAGCATATGATAAGAATAGTGGCAGGAATAGACTTTGACGCATCTAATGAACAGGATCTTGAGAAAGTGCTACATTCTGGGTTCGATTCTGCGTTAAAAAACCACGTGGGAGAAAAAGCATGAATCTAGACCAGAATATGTAGAGTAGCTCTTCTAGCGATGGCGAGCGGGCGAATCGGCTGGATCAGGGATTGTGCTCAATAAATGGTCGGCGACGGTACTGTAGTGATAAAGTCTAACCTTTTCAGGCCCCGGTCGATGATACAGAGCGAGCTCTGTTGGACCTGAAGGGGCAGCATTTTACGCATAGTTGTAGCTCTTGCTGCTGGAGCTACTGATGTTCATCGGTTGAACTTGGGTTTTCACTCGAGATGATGTCCGCGGCGCTTTCGAATCCAGTTCGACAACTGTACTGTTCGGAGAAGCTTCGGGTCGAGTTCGCTTTTGACGTCGTTTTTGCACTGGATTGGGTCTCTTTTGTGATGCGACATTTTCTGACGTATGATTTAAATCTGCCGCATCACGCGACTTGACATCTAAGTTCTGGGTAGATAGAGCTTGAGAATGGGCTGATTCGGAGATGGTGTTTTCCAAGGTGGTTCCACCAGTAGTATCATCCGCGGCATATTTCACAGGCGAGATATCTGGGTTGATAGTCTGAACCTGAGACCTTTTGACGGGCGTATAACTCCTCTCCCCCTGAGACGATGAATCCGATTGAGTTGATTTCTTTGGAGGTGGAATTCGCGGTTGAGCTATTTGATGAGCCTTCGACTTGATGGTCGAGGTGAGGTGAGGGAAAATACAGTCCATTTCGAAATCGTCGATGAATTTCAAATTGTCGAGTCGTCGAGAAGCGTGACCACTGTGCTGGATGATGCTGGACAAAGCTAAATCCGGCATTTTACCGTTTTGTAGTTGTAGAAAGAGCAAGTTGCAATGATCGGAATGTAGGTAGAAGTGGTGTCCATTTAGCATCATCTCCGGACACTCGCATCCCCATTCAATCGCAAGGTGTTCTTTGTGAGTGTTGGAATCCGCGGCTGACCAATATGCCCATTTTGGAGGGCGAGCCAATCGCATTTGTAGCTCCTTTAGCGCGAAATTCGCATTTTGTGACCCTTTGAAAACGGCTGTGTCAGTCGCCGAGTTTCTGACTGAGTAAAGTGGCACAATGCGATGAGAAAAGCTGTCTGTTGCGATCTTTTCTCCCACTGTCGTTTCAAGAAATGGTCGAACCCAAAGAGGCTCAATTACCGACGTGAGTTCCTTTAAGTTCCCTGGGGGTTCCATCATCCGCGGTTTCAACAGATTTTCTGGGCCTGGCCTAGCCTCAGACTGCGTGATGTCTCGGCCAAGGAGTCTCGCCGGTGGGGGATTTTTTGTTTCCGCCCCGAACGGAAAATTTCCCGGTTGACCATTCCGAAGGAGCGAAGCCTCATCTACCTGTTGTGACTTGTCGCTATTGTCCGGAAATGTGTTGTTAAGCACCTCTTTTACTCGCTTCGCTGGGCATCCTTGGTCACGGGAGTTTGGTGATGCAGCTAACGTAAACTTTTTGTTGTCCGCGGTAACGTTCGTAGCTTTAGATCGCTCATTGTGGGTGATTCGGAAACATTTGACTCGGCTATGAGCCACACCCTTGAGTTTTATCGTTTGGGACTTTGTCTTCGTAAAAGAGTTGTCGAAATATAACGTAAGGGTTCTTAACTTGTTGTCGACGGCGAGTCCGTCAATCGCCGCGTTGTCGAGAACGTCTCTGCCCAGTAGATTCGGAAAACCGGCGGGCGTAACCACCAGCTCGACCTTGATTTGTGGTCCATCGTTGAAGGAGAACCGACAATTCAGTAAACCAAGAGGCCTTTGCGGCGGTGACTTGGGGTCGAATCCGGAAATGTCGAACGGGCAGGGTTGGAGTTGTTTGAGAATTTGGTCGGGTACGCAATCGACTGAAACTGTAGAAGAAGCAGCTCCGCTGTCTACCTCCATCATGGTGTCAAAACTTTTAGAGTCCACCGTGATGGTTGTAGCTGCGAAGTTAGTCTTGATTGAATTCTTCGACTTCAGTTGATAGTATTGGAATGGTTCCAGTTGTTCTTCAATTGTCGTCTTCATCACTTTCTTTTCGGATTTGTCGTCGCAGTCGGTATCTTCGCTATTCGAGTTTCCGTCTTTCGGGCCTTTCTTTCGCCTGTTCCATCTACCGCCTTTCTTCTTTAGGAAGTTGACGGAGACAGAGGTGTCAACTCTGTTTTGGATGGTTTGTTGTGCCAGACGAGCAAGTTCCTTTATTGAGAAGACGTTGCTCAGGGAAGGAGAAATCTGATTGAAAACTTCAGGCTCATTGGATCGTAACTGGAGATAGAGCAGCATGGCTTCTATGACTTCGAAGACATCATCGGCTTCTAGATCTCGGTTTTTTTGAGATTTGAACGCGGCTTTAATCGCTCCTTTCGCCTCTCTCATCTTTTTCTGGACTTCCGCGGCGTAGTGCGCGGTTGGCTTCGTGGAGTCAAATTCGATGTCCCATACTTCTGATAAGGAGAGAAAAAAGTGGCTCTTATCGCCGAAATTCTTTTCTAGAATTGTCTTTGCGTCTTCCCAGGTTGAGCACTGGAGGATTTCTTCACCGATCTGTCGCTCGATAGAGATATCGAGGTGTGAGTAAACGCAGTTCAAGAATGCTTTTAGTCTGCTTGCGTGACCTTCGACGTGTGCTTTGTAAAATATCGAAAGTCGGCCCAAGAAGTTCGTAAATTCTGCGTGTGAACTTCCATCGAGTTTGGAGGTGTCTGTCATGTATCGTGTAAATGTGGCTGTGATGTGAGCTTCTTCTCGATAATTCGCGGTTGTTTGGTGACCTTGGGCAAAAGACTGGGAGCGGTTCAGTTCGTGTTTGCAGAGGCTTCCCATCATCGCGTTTATTCTGTCTCTCTCGAGTATGTTCTTGTTGATGAGAGGGCGAAGAATCGCTTCTTTCGTTGCGTCAGTTTGGATTTGACTCTCCAGGTCGCGATTCATGTCCAGAAGTAATGAGATTCGGACGCCCGCTTCGTATATTGATCCCGGATCGTTGTCGGTCATAGCTCAAAATGTGCGAAGTCACGAGATCTTGATCAAAAGTTTTACCTTTTGGGCCCTCAGAAATAGCCAGCAACTTTTTACAGTTACTGACAGAGACGCTGAGGTGCCGATGTGCGCGTTTGTGGATCTCGGAGTTCTAGTCTTCTGGCAATTTTTCTCTTGCTGGAAGTGTTCTTCGTAAAATCTCTGTCTTCTGTGTTTTTGTTTTGTTTTTCGCGGCTTTGTATTTTCTGATTTATTTTCAGAGTGAGTGGTGTTTCGTTTTCGCGTGTGTAGGTGGGCGTTGCGTCACTAGTCCGCGGCGGGGCCTAGGCGGCGGCGTGGTGGCGCGCGCGAGGTGTTGGAGGAGTGTGTGTGGTGAGCGAAGGAGTGGTGCGGGCGTGTTCCGTTGCTCGGTGCGTGGGTTTGTCGTTTTATTCTCGCGGCGATTTCGGTTGGCGGTGATCAGGGCCAACGGAATTTTTGTGCGCGGCGGGAATTTCTGTTTTCGTAATTCTCGTAATTTTCTCTTGAAACGGCGTTTCTAGCGGTTCCAAGGAAAAAAAGGAGTTGATTCGTAATCCGCGGTCTCTGATTGGTCGAAACGGCGAAAATTACTCGTCGGAGAAGTCGTCACTTTTCCAGAATCTGGGTCTTCTTGACACCACTGTAAGAAATCTGCAAAACTGCCTTTTCCCACTGGAAGAATGCCTGCTAATCTCTAAGGACAACAAGGAAGAGTCGGTAGTAGAGTAATCGTTGCTGTATATTTTGTAGAGAAAAGTTGGAAATAAATAACGAGTTGCTCGGAGGAGGTAAAAGTTACGAATGCCACTTCTGATCGGGCTCGACCGGAGTTGCGCTCGATCAGATAATGATAACGTGGGCGAGAGTCTAGCAAACCCTATACTATAGAGCCCAAAAAATCTAGCTGCCGGTCGGTCTGTGGCCTCCAGCGAGCGCTAGACGTCCAATTTTGGTGCCAAAATTTCGCTAAAATAAGAGACTATTCCACAAAAAAGTGCCAAAAATGGGGGGAAATAGACATTAAAATTGATTGTCATACACCCGTTGGCAGCTAGATTTCTTGGGCTCTATAGAAAGCTCAGAGTTTGAGCTTTCTAACAAACCGACTGTTGAATGTTCTAGATCGCCTAAATGCATCGAAAAATTTGATGCAAGAGTTCTAGTGCCTATTTTTGTACTTCCGGCCTCAAAATTGCCTTGCGGGCATGACCTAACCCCCTCGATATGGGTACCAAATGAAAGCCCAGGTCTTGGGCTTTCCAAAAATAGGCCATATTACTGCTATACTAAGCTAGAAAAAATGGCTGAAATTTTGTCCGGTAAGCCTACCAATCTGGGAAACTGGTTCCAAAATTCGATTTTATTTCTAATCTGGGAACTTAAGGTCCAAGATTGGAAAAATTTTCGAATCTGGGACCCAAGTTCCCAGGTGACAACGACGGCCAGTGAAGTGAATCTTGGAAACTTTTCTTTGCAAAAAATGATATTTTTTCCGTTTTGACAATGTCAAACCTGAGATTTACTGTAAAACAGGCGCGGAGCGCACTCCCGCTCATTGACTGTAAAGTTAGTAACGTTAATATTGGTCTCAAGTTTCATTTATTGGGAGATTTGTTTTATTTGAAATGAGTGTTTTACACTAATAAGGGGCACTCGACAAAAATACAAAACAGTTGAACGCAAGAGGCGAGTCTTTCAAGGTAAAAGTAACAGGGTGTAGGGGTTTTACTCTCTCTATCTCTGAGTATTCGAACAAATAATGACACGGTATTTATCTCGAGGAAAAGAGTAAACTTTATTAGAGCTTTTGTTTGACCACAGGGTAAAATAGAGTGGTGGTGAATGCCTTGCGGCGCGCAGTTTTATAGGGTGAGACGTGGGCTCTTTGGCGCCCAACGATCTGTCTCAGAACGGAAGTGGGGTGGGTCGTACCAGAAGTCTCTGTGAGCAGAAATTTCGGAAGAGTAAAGACCTTACATAATCCTTCCCCCTTTTATTAGAGCATTAGTTCTGGGTTGGATTATCCTGTTGACCAAGCTCGTCGAAGAGTTGTGAGAGTCCGCCTTGACGTGGATCATCTCCAACGCCTAGAAGCCAATCCATG
The DNA here is from genome assembly GCF_907165135.1 of Oikopleura dioica. Classification (NCBI taxonomy): domain Eukaryota; kingdom Metazoa; phylum Chordata; class Appendicularia; order Copelata; family Oikopleuridae; genus Oikopleura; species Oikopleura dioica. The sequence continues at coordinate 2,577,529 of NC_137295.1, forward strand.
AATTCTTGATTTGGTTTTAGAGAAAGGTCAGCATCAGAAATCGGGAGTAGCGACATGGCGTCATCGTCGTTGGGTAAGTCGTTATTTATGAAGTTTTCAGATGGTGGTAGTTGAGGATTTGGAATCGGTGCGTCTTGGAGTGGAGTTTCTTGAGTAGCCGAGTCAATTCCAATATTATTCATCTCAATATTTCCATCCATCGTCCCTTGTGATGTTTGACTTCCAATCTGTGAGTTTTGCGCGAGAGTATTTTCATTATTCGAGGCAACCATAGATGTATTTTGCATTGTCGCAGCAATCGGTGAGCTTGTAGTTAAGGAGTCTTCGAGAGTATTTTCATGATTCGAGGCAACCATAGATGAATTCTCCATAGTCGCATCAAACGAAGAGCTTGTAGTTGATGAGTCTTCCAATCCAGAGTCTTGTACTGGCGAGTCTTACACTGGTGTAAGATCATAGTTGAGTTTTGGAGTGAGGGAGTATTCGAGAGCTTCTTTCCAGGTTTCTTCAAACTTATTAAGTTCATCTTTGCAGTGTTGTTTGATCATTCCTACGGATAACTTTTCCAGCGTTTTCCAGAAGACACGTTTGCATTTGAAGAATTTTTCGAAGTTGTCTAGTATTTTCGACTCGTGACCTTCACGAAAGCATGAGATGATAGTCGAGTGAATAATCCACTTATACAAGTCTGATTCTTTCTGATTATAGTTGTAGACTTCATAATCAGTGTCTCGCGAGTATTCTTCGATTTTCTTGTGAGTCTCTCGAATCAGCCGTAGGAGTTCTTCGATTTTTTCTTTGTCTTCTTTTTCCAGATACTGTCGATCAACCTCTATTCCGAAGATCATTGGGAGGCAGTATCTCTGAAACTTGATTTTGATCGTTGATTTTTGGAAGTAGAAACAGTGATCATGCACAAAAGACATCTTTCAATCCAGTGAGTGAGCATCATATAGCGTGAATGTTTCCCAATGAGTAGTGTGTTAATATTTAGCTTGTGCGTATCTTCCTTCATCGAAGACGTGATTGGTCCACTTTTATCGCTGTCGCCATGAAGTCGGGGCAGTTCTCGAAACAGCGTTAAGTACCAGCGAAATGTCACGGCGCTGGGTAACCTTGAAGCGTTAGCCAGGAAACATTTGTCGCTGCGTGATTATTTGTTCATCACTTGAGATCTTCGAACAAATTTTGTTTGATACGTGTTGTTGTGAGAGAGTTGCCAAGTCTCAAATTTCTTCTTAAGAATATAATATTTCGATTTTTGACCATCAGTAAGGCCTGTTTGATGAGCAAAATACGATGTCGAATATTCAGAAAGTTGAAATTGCCTGAGTGATTGAACCTCTTAACGTGTGAACTTGACGTTGTGAGCTGACATTTGAGCGTGGCGATTCCGGTTCTTGATTATTTGAAAATCATCAATCTCTGGGTTCTTGCGAGCATCCTTCATGATGATTGATTTGAACTTTACCATTGTTTACGTAAACTTGAGTGAACATCAGGTCTTGAGTATTATAGAGATGTTTTAACACGTGAGAGTCTGAGCAAGCCAAGAGAGGCGTACCTTCCCCCTTTTTATTTTTGAGCAGTCACTTTCTTGGTCTGAGACGTTTTGACCAGGTATCTTCTTCATTGAAAAGACTTTCCAGATCCAGTGAGTCTTGAGATTTGCTTGTTCCAGGAAGATTTTGTTAAGGAGCATCGTCATCTGTGATGTCAGCATTTCCCATTATTTCCTCGTTCGTCGTGATGTTCGCCTTGATCTCTTTTTCATCAAAGAGTTTTAATGGACGAATATTGTGAAGATGACGGCGATATGTGCGTTTTGTCTTTGGACACATGAGAATATATGAGTCTTTCGAGATTCGATTTTTGACGTAGAATGGACCATCCCAATTGATGCCAAGTTTTCCACTTGTGTGATCAGGCTTGTACGTCAACACCTTTGTTCCAATTTTGAGGACAGGAGCGCTGTTTTTGTCCTTCATTACGAGCTTGTTATATCGATCCATGTGAAGTCGCATTAATGATGGGTGAAGTTCACGTAAATACTCATTCAGAGCCTTCACGAAGGGCTCTCTTTTTCCATCAATTGAGTCAATCTTGTAAGGAACGTGAAATGACCGACCAAAGACGCATTCGTTTGGTGTGAGAGAATCCAATGTTTCTCTTGGGAGATTGTTCATGTGATAACACGCTTCAGGCCACTTAAGCGACCAATTTCTACTGTTTCCGCCAAGAGTTTTGATGAACTTTGCAATGTCGCGATGTGATCGTTCAACTTTTCCATTTGACATACTTCGGTAAGCAGTAGTTATGACGTGAGTGATTTCGAACCTTTTCAATATTTCTTTACAGAGGGGCCCGAATTCTTTGCCGTTGTCAGACACAATGACACCATTGATACCATGACGCAGGATGAGCTTGAGAAGTCCTCTAGAGACCAGAGCATCGCTTTTGCTGTGAAGTGGTTCGCCATCCAGGTATGAGGTGAGCTCATCGATACATGTGAGTAGATACCTCTTATTATTTGTATCTTGTCTGTAGAAGTCAACCAAGTCGATGTGAACTTTTCTGAATGGAGTGGACTCGTAAAATCTATTCGGAATCATGCTTGGTTTGAGTTTCTTCTGAGGTTTGATCCGGAGACAGGTTGCGCAGCTTGAGGTTATTGAGCGAGCACGATCTTGAACCTTGTGGATGTAGAATCGTTTGACCAGATTAATGAGGGCTTTGCATCCACATTGAGCTGTGAGAACGTGGAGATAATTCAAGAATTCATTCGAAACCGATTCCGGGAGAACAATTCGATTGTCAGCAAACAAAACACCGTTGGTTTGTTTGAACTTCTTGGAAGGATTTTTCTTCGATTTCTCAATGAGATTTTGAGTATTAGGACACTCAAACTGAAGTTTTGCCATTTCTTCGTATGTAAAAGAACGGTTTTCAAATTCAAAAATCTTCTTTGAATCCTCTGGTTTGATGAGCGCGAAGATTGTGTCAGATGATTCTTCGAAACCTTTTGCTTCTTTTTCTAGTTGTGATGAATGTAAATTTGGGATTCTGCTGAGAGCGTCTGCGGTTGCCATAACCGGATTGTGGCCAGGTCGATGCAGAATTTTGAAAGAGAAATTCTGAAGATAGTGCTGAATTGTCGCAAGTCGGATGTCGAGAGCTTTCTTCGAGTGCTCTTTGTTAAGGTATAAGAGACTTTTGTGATCTGTTATTGCTGTGAATTCCACTCCGATGAGATAGTATTCGAAGTATTTGATATTTTCCATTAGAGCGATCAATTCTTTTTCTCTCATAGATCTCCGGCTGTCTGTTTTGTTGAATGGTCTTGAGAAGTATCTAAGTGTTGTGAAGGTTTGATCATCCTGACATTGATAAAGACAACCACCCATGGCATGTCCACTCGCATCGGAGACAACAGTGAGGGGTGCATCAGTTTTGAAGTGACCAAGAGAGGGTCTTTCGAGGAGTTTGTTGCGAATGATTTCAAAGGCGGTTTGATGTTCTTCTTTCCAATCGAATGTGACCTTTGAGCTTGTTAGTTGATACAGAGGACGTAAGATCAGTGAAGCATCTTTGACGTATTTGATGTTGTAGTTGATCATTCCAAGGACTCGTTTGAGCGATTGTCTATCCGTTGGAGGCTGAAGATCTTTGATGCATTTGATATGTTTGTTCGTGAGCGTGATTCCATCTTTCGATATCCGATGTCCAAGAAACTCGGTGGATGATTTGCAGAGAATCATTTTCTTGGTATTTAGAAGAAGTCCATTATCGATACACTTTTGGAATACAAACCTCAGTGTTTGTAAATGCTCCGTGAAATTACTATTGAGAATGATAATGTCATCCAAATAGATGAGGATATTTGGGTGATTGAAGAGTCTGTCCATGACCCTCGAAAACGCTGCTGGTGCAGTACTTGTTCCGTAGAGCATTCTATTTGAGCAATAGTGTTTCGAGTTGTATGAGAATGCGAGTTTCTTCGTATCGTTATCAGCGACTCTGATTTGCCAATAACCTCTCGAGAAATCGACTTGTGAGAAGTAACATTCTTTTCCACTTGTGAGTTTTTCTCCAATTCTTGTGAATATTGTGCTGAGATGTGGTATCGGGAACCGATCGGATACCAGAAGTTTGTTGAGTTCGCGAGCGTCAAGACTTATTCTGATACTTGAGTCGGGTTTTTGAAGAATGAGCAGAGGTATGTTGAATGCACTTTGAGCCATTGAGATTATTCTTAGATCGAGCCATTCGTTGAGATTTTGTTGAACTTTTGGCTGTAAGTGTATCGGCACACGTCGAGGGACGCTGTGAGCACTAAGCGTCTCGTCGTGGAGAGGAAGGGAGAACCGAAGGTAAGCAAGCTGACCAATATCCCAATCTCCCATACTGCAAGCAAGCCTTAGCTCGACTAGTAGATCGTACAGTTGTTTCTTTTGATCGGGGTTTGTATCTCCGAATGACGCAATTTCTGGGATAAAATTTATTTTTGTTGCTTTTTCTTCTCTCTCAGATTGAAATTTATGAAGTTCTTGTTTGTCTGCATCGATGTCGTCGACTTCAATGATTGCATTGACTGCATGAGATTTGCGAAATGGTACTCTTTGAACTTCTTTTTTGTTTATTTGGATCGTTTTTGATGCGTTGCCAGCGGTGAGCGATAATTGTTGCAACACATCCATACCAAGGATGCAGGGAACAGAGAGATTTTCGATAATGAGCGGTTTGACTTTGATTTTGAGCGGTGAAGAATTGGTTTCAATCGAGATATTGATACTTTCGCTGAGAGTGTTTGTGTGAATAACAGTGTTGGCTATCGTAACTGGAGTTTTCGAAGGGGAGAGATTTCTTGAAAGGCCGGGTAGATGAGATCGGAGTGCTGTCTGAGTAGCACCAGTATCTACGAGAGCTGGCCATTCATAACCATTGATTTCGACATTGACAAATACGAGCTTGTTTGAGATGCAGGATGCGAGAATAGTCTGGTCTTCTAGTCATTTCGCGTTATTGGCTGCGTCAATGACCGATTTCGGGGGATCATTACTGTGAATGTATTTGCAATTTCCTTCGTATTTGCATTTCTTGTGTTTTGTGTATGTGATGCAGTGTCCTTCCATTTTTCGAACGTCAACTCGTTTTTGTCTTGGGTTCTTTTCATCCTTCTTGTCTGTTGATCTGCTATCTTTCTCCATTTTCTGTTTCATTTCCGATCTGAGCATGTTTATTTGAGACTCGATGTATGACTTGTGATGTGATTCGATCGCAAACAAGTTTTGGTCCTGTGTTGGTGAGCCAATCGATCTTTCCAATTCTGCACTTCTTGCAGATATATTGTCATACGTGAGAGACGATTTTTCTCGGTTCAGAAGTCGTTTGAGATCGTTCTGCTGAGCGTTGATGAAAAGTTCGACCAGCATGTCTGAGTCTGATTCACTGAGCTCTTCTCTTCCGTAGCTTTGTATGAACAAGTCCGTCAGTTTAGCCAAGCAGATTCCGGTCGACTCGTCTCCTCTCTGGTATGTTCTCAATTTGTGACGATAGTGATCTTTTGATCGTCCCAAGATTTGGGTTAATTTCTTCGAAAACGCAGACCAGGAAACAAGCTCATCTGCTTTTAACGCGCGTCTGATACTGATTCCACATTCGTCATTCATCAAGGCACTGAGGCTGATTGCGATAAGATCCTGCTCGTTGATACCGTTACACATTTGGAACAGTTCCATCTGCTGAAGAAATGAGTCGATTGGAAGGTCACTCGAATATTTTGCCGGTTTTATCATTGAGTTCTTTGATTTCGGAATCCGCGGAGATTTGGCTTTAAATTCTCTTTTTCGACGTCGAGCATTTTGACCTTTTTGCTTCGAGTGATTGTTTCCCGGCTCTTTCTTGACCTTTTCCTTTTTGCGATCGTTGTTGATAACCGTTTCGTCTGGATCTTCGAGAGAATCCTCAGATAGACTTCCATCACTTGATTCGGCTTCACTTATGTCGCTTTCAACTTTCATTGATGAGATCAGCGCTTGAAGAGAATCAGCGGTGGAGGATGCTTGGATCTGTGCGATGTTGAGTTTGTGATGCGGCTTTGCCAATTTTTGAAGCTCGACATTGGACCCGTCGTTGTCCTTCTGAAACTCGACCACTCCTGGTTGCGATTTGAAGACGAATTTTCTTCCCGGTGCGAAGTAGTCCGGTGCGAGATCAAGAATATTCAAAACGATACTTGATTTATCGCTTATTGGGATTTTGCATGGGTAGGTTTTGTCAGGAAGAGAGTCGTAGATACGGCATAGTTCCTGGCGTGAGAGGTCACTTGCTTCTTTCCAGTAGACCGTGGACATGGCTGCTGTCTTGTTTACTTCGTCCGAAGCAAGTGAATTAGATCAGGCAGGATTGTGCTGATCTCTCTTGAAGGCGTTACCAGTTTTCGGCAGTCACCAAATTATGTAGGGGTTTTACTCTCTCTATCTCTGAGTATTCGAACAAATAATGACACGGTATTTATCTCGAGGAAAAGAGTAAACTTTATTAGAGCTTTTGTTTGACCACAGGGTAAAATAGAGTGGTGGTGAATGCCTTGCGGCGCGCAGTTTTATAGGGTGAGACGTGGGCTCTTTGGCGCCCAACGATCTGTCTCAGAACGGAAGTGGGGTGGGTCGTACCAGAAGTCTCTGTGAGCAGTAATTTCGGAAGAGTAAAGACCTTACAAGGGTTCTTTATTGAATTATGGTCAGAATAAGCCAATGATGTGAAAAATTCATAACAAATAATAACATTAATAGAGATTGTGCATCTAGAATCAGCACAATCAGTGAAATAATGAGGTTCCAAGATTCGCAACCGACTTTAGGGCAGGCCGTCGTTGTCACCTGGGAACTTGGGTCCCAGATTCGAAAATTTTTCCGATCTTGGAACCTTTGTTCCCAGATTAAAAATAAAATCGAATCTTGGAACCGGGTTCCCAAATTGGCAAAATTTTCTAATCTTGGAACCTGGTTCCCAGGTGACAGCTTACGACCGATAAATTATGATAAACAAAATCTAATTTTGCGCGATTTGGTTTCTGATATCTTTTTTTAACCCGTTGCCGAGCGCGTAGCATTCAGGATGCTACAAGCGCCTTTCAAGCCAAATATCTCTTGATCAAATATGCCCATTTCAAAAAATTTTTTGATTTTAGGAAATTTCAGCCTTTTCTGAATAGGTCTGCTGCTTCCAATTTTTAAAATAATATTTATTTGTCCCTAGAAAATGAGAAAGAAAAAAGGAAGTCAGCCCTCGCGGCGCTTCTTTTCTATTGTTCTGCGGCGCGCAATTGTCTTTTTCTCTTGACTCGAACAATGGCGCCGCTGAAGAAACCCTCTTTTTTTCCCTATTTTCGGTTTTCTAGCTCCAGTAAGCTTCTGTGAAATAATAGAATGTAATAGATGAGGCTTTGATAAATAACGTCGAGAAAAAAATATCCATAAAAAATAAGTAGAAGTGGGAGAAAATAGCGCTCAAAGTCGTAGCATTGAGGATGCTACGCGAGCGGCAAGCCAATCTAGCGGAGCGCTCGGCAACGGGTTAAAAGGCATGAATGGTGGTATGCGGTCACCTTAGTTTACCAGTCCCAGGTTGTCGGATTCTGTAACCTGGGTTTAGAAAATCCCCGTTTCGCAAAGGGTGGTGCTCCTTGGCGAGAAGCTTTTGCCGCGGCGCGTTTCGAGTTTTCACTGCGATCGAGCCCGCGCTCTCACCAATAGAAAATTGAAAAAAATTAGTGCGGTTAGATATAAGGTTTTTGGAAACCTTACGTTTCATGTCTCATACGTAGTCATGGGTGAATACACATGAATGCGACGCGGTATTCCTTGTACCACCGGTTTCACAGGTGAAACCGGTTGATTGATTACTTTTTACACTGCGCCACCTAACAATTATCACCCTATAAAACGGGAACTGTTCTCAACTAAACACGCACATTTCACGCAGACTCAATAAACGGTCACTTAGACTTGGACATGTAGTCCTTTTTGTACGCAGGCAGCGTTGGCCAGTCCCGAAACCTTTTATAGATTCGAACGCACGCCACCGGGAAGAATAAGTCCTATCGAATACCAACTGGGCCACTAACTCATGTTCGGTGTCCATTTTGAATGAGTATAAATTAAGGCTACTTTGGTCAAGTCCCAAAAGGTCTAGATAATGTCAGAGTAAGTGACAGCACCTAATTTAAAAGATAAGATCAGAGGATAACAGAAAATGTTTTGAGACAGGTCTTGATTGAGGAATATAAGCAGGATTTTTTTTTCGATGAAAGAATGATAAGAAATATTCACATTTTAAGAGTATTTGCTTTTCTTGCGCGAATGTTTTCTTGACAATAGATTCTTGAATTAAAGACTTCTCCGTCAGCTTTAATTCGAAAAAATGAATTTCGAAATTTTAACATTTTGACCCCGGAAATCGATTCTATATGGCTAGGGCTGCTACTTTAAAAATCGGCCATAAGAAGCCTCATAGATAAGGACCCTATCATAAGGTTATTCAAAATAACTTATTCCAAGGGGGTGCACAGTGGAAAAATTATTGAAATAAAAATTATTGTTATAATATATAAAGCCCTGCCATTAACATCTTAAGGGTAAAACATGAAATCGGCGCGGCGCGGCTGCCCCTTCAGGGCCCCGCCGTGACCTATTTTTCAGAGACCTGTCAAATCTGAACGAAGAAAGTATTTTCATAATTCTATTTGCGTTATGATCATCCAGGCCTGCACTTTCATAAGGACAATTTTGAAAAAACTTGTGAGCGTAGAAGTATGAAAAAATGGGATGACTTGCTCAAAGTCCTCCCACAATTTTCGTCCGATTTTTCCCAAATTAGAACCATTTTGTAGAGCTCCGTCTACTCTACGAATTCGTAGACTTACTTTTTAAATTTTTATTTTATAGATCTTTAGACGGAGCTTGGAAATGAGCGATCCCTCGAAAAAAGACATTAGCAGAAGCGCAGCGTGTGAAAAAGGCGGCCGCGGAGTGATAGCGTGTAGTGTTTCTCATTAGTCATCCGCCACTTGTGTTCACCGCGCCGCGCCGCGCGCAGTTCACGACCCGCGAAGCGCTTTTCACGACTCGCGAAGCGCATTTCACTACGCGCAAACGCTCCGCCGCAAACCGCGAAAGCACAGCTCACCACGGACTAGGATCAACTCACGACTCACGAAAAAGTCACTCACCACGATCTAACAGCTCACCACGGTTTATGAAAACCATATATAAACGATCTTATTTCTCACTGACACACAGTTCACACAACACACTCAACACTACTTTTTACTCAGAGACATCACAATAAAACTTGCTCTTTTTAACACAACGTTCGTCGCTCACTATTTGTATTCCCGCTCGCGAATACGATAAACGCAATTAGTTATCCAACTTATGTACTGTGAGAAACACGTACATATTTTGGTGACTGAAGAAAACGCTTCGCCCATGTAGAGATTAACGATCGAAGAGAGCTGCTCATGAAACATGACTCGATATTTCAAACTTGCCGCTGATCTGAACCGACAAGAACTGCTCACGATCTTTGAAAATTTGAATCAGTCGTTTCCGCCACAGCATTTAATTACAGATAAGCAATCAATTGTTCTGAACATCCATAAATTAGATGAGGGGGTTTTCGCCAAAAATCGCAAGTTCGTGTTCCACGATAATGGTGAAATCATCAATAACTTACCGAATGATGACGCTTTTGGTATTGATCAAAAGTTCGCTTATAAGAATCACCGTCTGGATGTTACCAAGATCCTCGCCTCTGCTAGAGCAACGACACTTGCAGAGCTTATGGCCTTGATGAAATTGGAAGATCAAAAAGAACGTGAAAACTTAGAAGAATCCCTCTTGGACTCATATTCTCCGGACTGGTGCGAAATTGATAATTATCGACAAAAACAACGATCACATCTGAAGAAGAATAAAAAACACCAAGGACCGAACGCGGAACCAGAAGATCAAAGTCCTAAAAGTTCATATTGAGGATCATTCGAAGCCAAATGAAAGAAATCGAAAACAAACCAGAATCGACACATCAAAGATCAATAGATTCTGTATAAGCTTCGTGAAATGGAGATCATGCATATACGGCTCGAAATGCAAATTTTTCCACTCAGACTATGCTCCAAGTCACATAAAGCAATTGATCAAAAACGAAGATTAAACAATTCGCTCAATTTCAAGTTCATCTCGAACCCGTATTCGACTTAAACTGCTCAATATTCTTCGACCTTCGTTCATCGAAGACGGACAATTTTCCAAATTCGTCACATCACAACAACTGTTAACTACTCGAGATGAAATGGAAAATGCAATAAATATCTACCGTCAATTTTATTAAAAGCTCAAAGCTCAACTCGCAGCGAATCGCTCATGGAAGCCTTGATAGACTGCCAAGCAATCAATGTGTATTTGGACGACAATCATATGTTCCGTTTCCGCTCAAAGAAGCTGCCGTCGACACCTCGGAATCGTTCATCAAAAGAATAAATCGATACATGATGACAATTCATCCTGCTCCGCTCAACTTCCAAAATCAACAATACCAGAAGCTCCTAAAAGGGACAAGAAAAATTGCCCAACGCTCGAGATCTGCACATCTGTTCTCTGCTGAAAACCAGATCTGTTCCCTGGAAAGTTACCTTTTCAAATGCCCGCTTACACCTAAGACATATCAGCCTGACCCGACCGCTCCAACTGAAACGGCTGAAGATCAAACAAAATTTGTTCTCAATGAAAATGAGGATCAAGAAGCGGAAGAAGATCAGCTCGATCAAAATCTTGCTCCAGCTCCTGCTCATAATGATACGAAAGGAAGATCAAAGTATCAGAAGCCCTCATATAGATCAACATGAGCCTGTTGATAGAGATGATGGACTTTAAGTTCTAGCTCCGAAATGGAAACATCGCCTTCGTTCACGACGATGTTAATCAAGCCATTAAGCTCCTGCTCCTACTCCTAATCACACTTGATTACGAAGTTCGCTCAACATCTGTTTTTCGAAGTCCTGTTCTTAAGGTATACTTGAAGCTCGTTTATTGGATCAAAAACTTCGGCAATGTTTATGCACACTGGAATGGCTCACTTCAGAGCTCGAAGTAATCCCCGCTGATGATCAAAGGGAATCCAGTTCCGCTCATTTGCTGTGAAGAAGTTTAATACAGGCCTCTTTGGACTTGTGTTCTCATGACCCAGCTAATGTGTTTATCAATTGCGCACACGATGGACACCGCTTATCTGAACCTTGGCCCACTCCTCTAAAGATGTGAAGCAATGCGTGCAGTTGCTTTGTCACATTCAGATAATTCATAATCAAGTTACTCAAGGATGATTCTGCTCGCTCGAAGATTCATCTGCTCAAACGATCGAGATCAAGTTGTTCAAAGACGTTTCTGCTCGCTCATGGGACCGTCTGCTCAATTCATAATCAAAGACGATTATGACGTTCATGGGATCGTCTTCTCTAACAATCAAGCAACAATTAAGCTCACAAACGATTTTTACGCTCATGAAGTCGTCCTCTTAATGAAATAAGAGTTTTCAATTATCAAGTTGCTCATAGACGATTTTGATGCTTATTGAATTGTCCTCTCAATCAGCGAAGTTTATTCTTTTAAAGCTGCTCACCGACGATCTTGAAGCTCATTATGTTCAAGTTACTGGCGCCCTCTACTTGCACCGCTATTCCTAACCTTGCGCCGCACTTCCGCAGATGTTGGCGATTGTGTGCAGTTGCCAATCACCTTATTCGAAAATATGTTCTTGCCGCATTCTCCCAGCTCAAATGGAACGATGCGAATCTCCTTGTTCTAAAAGGGGGAAGAAAAGAAATGAAAACTGCTCGTTTGCTCGCAAATGTTCAATTGCTCACTTGGTTTTTCAAAAAGCTCCTGCTCGAGCTCGCAGTCGAAAATCCAAATCGATGAAAATGGCTGTTCAAACAGAAAAACATCTCTGCGCGCTGCAACGCTCGTTAATCTCCCGCGCCAGGACAAAAGGGACCCGTCGTTTCATCCCTAACGTCAAATGGAAATGCACCGACTAAAACAAGCCAAATCGAAAAATGACTTTACAAAAAGAGACAAGAAGCTCAACGGATCAACCACGCTAGTCACAGTTCCTACGATCACACTTATCCGTGTTTCAAGTGGCAAAAAGAGAAGTCCGGAAGTAATTAAAAGAAAAATTGTTTCTATCATGTTAATTGCTAAGCAGAAGAGAAATGCCGACTTACCTTGAAACAGTTATTTTCACCTTCAGAGATGCTGCATAAAACGAAGATACCAACGATTCGCGCTGAATTTCGTCATGGGGATTAAAATACCCATTGTGGAAGAATTTAATTGTGAGAAAACCTTTGTTATCAGAGAGCTCCTCGAAGAAATCGAAGTATCTATCAAAGAAAAGCCTGATTGGTTCCAAATATTGACTCAAAAATCACTCAATCTCAGCACGATCGACAGCAATCTGAAGTGTCTTCTTATCTTCTCTTGCAAAGGCCTCATACTCACCGCTCAAGGATCAAATCCTGAAACAGGAAATTTGATTGTCTCCGAATATGCAAGGAAATGGGCAAAACAAAGGTCCGTTTGGAGAAGATTGGAAAACATCGAAATAACCGATTTACGAATTCTCAAATCAGAAGTCTGCTTTATAATTCACGAACATCTAAAGCACCTAGGGTTAAAAGACTCATCGACAAACACCATGGCTCGTTCAGAAATACAGTTCATCGAAGAAGTAAATGATGTTCCGGTCGGCCAAGCTCAACAGCCGCCCGTTGACTCTCCTGTCAACCAAAACGATTCTTTCCAAACAATCACTGCTTATGGACAAAATGCACTCGATGAAATTATTGGCTTTAAAACACAGGACATTCCTCTACCAGAAAGACAAACGATCAAAAAATAAATGGAGGAGGAATTATGTAGTGTTTCTCATTAGTCATCCGCCACTTGTGTTCACCGCGCCGCGCCGCGCGCAGTTCACGACCCGCGAAGCGCATTTCACCACGCGCAAACGCTCCGCCGCAAACCGCGAAAGCACAGCTCACCACGGACTAGGATCAACTCACGACTCACGAAAAAGTCACTCACCACGATCTAACAGCTCACCACGGTTTATGAAAACCATATATAAACGATCATATTTCTCACTGACACACAGTTCACACAACACACTCAACACTACTTTTTACTCAGAGACATCACAATAAAACTTGCTCTTTTTAACACAACGTTCGTCGCTCACTATTTGTATTCCCGCTCGCGAATACGATAAACGCAATTAGTTATCCAACTTATGTACTGTGAGAAACACGTACAAGCGCTCATTTCAAAGCTCCGTCTAAAATCTTTAAAATTAAAATTTAAAAAGTTAGTCTATGAATTTGAAGAGTAGTTGGAGCTCTACAAAATGATTCAAATTTGGGAAAAGTCGGACGAAAATTGTGGGAGGAGATAGACTTTGAGCAAGTCATCCCATTTTTTATACTTCTACGCTCACGATTCTTTTTGTAGTGTTTATATACTGTATTGCGCTATGTATAAATTTGTCCTTTCCTACCAATCAATCCTGACAGCTCAGCGCTAGCTGTTCTAGTGCTCATTATTTTCATTTTCGTGAACACCAAATTCTCGTGCTCGTGAACTCCAAATTTTCGTGTTCGTGAACTCGTAAAATCCGAGTTCACGGAATGAGTCCATGTGCACGAAACCTACTATAAAAAAGACTGCTCCTCTTTTTACAATTCATTCTACTTTTCTTTTTTCTGGAATAAACATCTCAGATAAAAATCACTTTGTAGTGTATAATCACTACAAATTGGTGACTGAGTTATTCCTTATCCCTACCCCCGATAGAGATCATGATGAAAATCATTACAAAAGAGATTGCAGAGAGATTAATTAATGAGAATTGGACACCTCTCTTATTTGATGCAACACAACTCGATGCAAATCTAAAAAATGGGCTTACCTACTTGGCTAGAAAAGACCCAACTTTAGTAAAGAAAATCGATAAAAATCCGCTTCGACGTCTTGGTACTGAAAAAGCTGTTTTTCTTTTCAAAACTCCATTGGATGAAATTCCGTCAGTCAATGAAGATCAACAAAAGGAATTGTGCGATCAAGCCAAGCAAATCTTTGCTGAAGAACGTGAAAGCCAAATTTTTCAAATCGAAAAAGCCCCTCCGCAACCAAAGAAGAAAAACGTGGAAACTAATCCAGGAATGGATGAGCTTACAAATCTTGTTCAATCGGGAGAAATGACCGACATTGATGTCCAAATGCTTTTGACTGCGTTTAAAGAAACACACAAGTCCGAGAAAACTCCTGAAGAAAATCCTACTCCTGCACTGCAAACTCCCCGAATCACCCAAAAACGTGCTTTAACGAATGTGAAAGTTAAGAATCCAAAATACGATTCCTCACTTCCCATCAGCGCGTGGATCACGAACATGGAAATCTATGGCAAGGTTTCCGCACTTGAAGACGAAGAGCTAATCACTGTAGCTCTGAGTAGCTTGCTAGCAGAAAATGAAGGAAGTCACATCATGGCATCACTCTCAGCTAACGAGTTGAAAGACTGGAATTCCTTCAAGAATAAAATGCTCGAAAGTCTCGGAAAAACACGGGACTACTACAAGCTCGAATTCGAGAACTATCAACGTGGTTCTGACAGTTTTGGCGTCGCAATGGCAAAACTCTGCTTCTACTATAAGCAAGGTTACGATGTTGACGACTTACGAAGAAGCGATGAAGAACTGCTTATCGAAAGATTTTGCCATTCTCAAGATAGTCGAATGAAAGAACTTCTCCTCCGAGAAAAGGCTCATTTGAATATCAACACGATCGTCAAAAGAGCAAATGAGCTAGAGAGATCCATTCCAAAGAGAGAAGTGAATTTTGCGATTCCACAAGTTGCAGCTCATGAAAATCTCGAGAAAAAGATCGAAGGTCTTATCGAAATCGTCAAGCAGATGAAATCTGAAAAATATCAGAAGAAAAAGACCACACTTAAAAAGAGAGCTCCGATCAATCAAGAGAAAACGCAAGGATTTTGCCTCAAATTCATCCGCGACGGCAAATGCTCATATGGATCATCATGCAAGTATATCCACGACAAATCTGGTATTGCACCTGAAGAAGTTGTGAAATATGCTAAATCTATTTAGGATGTTCAACAAATGAATTTTCTTGTCCGAATTATTTTTCGGTACCAAAATCTCTCAAATTCATCTCAGTTAACATCAAAAATCTTGTCTTTCCTGCTCTGATCGACAGCGCCTGCTCTCGAACTTGTATAAATGCCTCTCTTCCATTCATCGGGAAAACAAAACCTACGAATATGAAAGTCTACTGCGCAAACAATCAAGTCATCACACCAAACATCCTATCATCACCATTGATGATGGAAGTTAAATCGCAAGATGGTCCACTTCATCTCAAAACCACTCCACTTGTAATCGACGGACTTTGCTGTCCAATTATTCTAGGACTTGATCTTCTCACCGATTTGCAAATGAGCGCATCTGATGACTTCATTACCATACAGCAAAAACGAATAAAAACAGTACATCCCGATCTTTCTCAAAAATTCAACATAAAAGCGATCGTCACTCTTGATGAAGATGATGGAAGCGAAAAAAAAAAATCATTAAAAACTTTCCAAAAACTTCGAAGTCAAAAAAGCAGAAAAGATAAATTTCATACCTGAAATTGCATCTTTTGGCGACACAAACGAAGAACAAAAACAAATCCTTCTTCTCCTCACTTGTAAATATAAACTCGCCTTTTCGATGGATGAATCTGACCTTGGAAAACTCCATGGATTCAGATTCTCAATGCCTTTTCATGATGAGAAAGCAACCACTCATCAGCCGCCTCGTCCTATTCCGATTCATCTCCAAGCACAAGTTGAATCCGAAATCAGAAAGTGGGAATCACTCGAAATCATCGAGGAAACACAATCTCCAAACAATATTCCACTTCTGATTCTCAAGAAACCAGACGGAAGCATCCGTATATCCCTTGATGCGAGAAACCTCAATGCGTTGTTAATCAAGGATCGATTTCCTTTACCTGTTATGACGCAGGTTTTTCACGAAATAGGAAAGCGCCTTCCTGATAGGGATTCCTGTTTCATTTCGAATTTCGACCTCCATCGAGGATATTGGCAGTTACAAACGCTCGAGGATGACTGCCCGAAAATGGCCTTCAGCTTCAATAACAAGCACTACGCAGCGCGTCGAATGCTTTACGGAGTTGCAACTGGCCCTTCTGCATTTTCAAGAGTTATGGCTAAACTTCTTGACCACAAATCGATTCTCTTGTATCTCGACGATGTTATTGCTGTCGACTCAAGCTTTGATGAACATGTCAAAACGATCGAATTTATTCTCAAAACATGCTATGATCACGGTCTACTTCTGTCTCCAAAGAAATGCTTCCTTTGCAAGGGAGAAATAGACTTTCTTGGACATTCGATTTCGAAAAACGGAATTCGTTCAACAGAAAAGCATCTAAAAGTCATCAAAGAGCTTAAACCACCCAAAAATCGCAATGAAGTAAAACGAATGTTAGGATGTATTAACTTCAACCTCAAATTTGTCCAGGACGGCTCATCAATCCTTCAACCGCTCTACGAACTAACATCGAAAAAGAAAGACTTTGTCTGGGAAGAAAAACACCAATCCGCCTTTGATGAAATCAAGAAACGGCTCCTTGAAAGACCCTGCTTAGCTCACTTTAAAGAAGGATGTGAGCTTGTTCTCGTTACTGACAGCAGTGGATCTAAGATTGGTGGTTGCCTGTACCAGAAAGATGGTGATGAACTTGTTGCTCTTGGATATTTTTCAAAGGCACTTGTTGGACCTGACCTTCGAAGATCGATGAGAGCAAAAGAACTGTTTGCCCTCGCACTCGGGATTCAATTCTTTGAATTTTATCTTCTCAATACGACCTTCACCGCTGTCGTCGATCACAAGAGTCTTCTGTACTTGTTTAAAGAGCAATCTGAATACCGAAAGAATGACATCAAGCTTCAAAATCTGCTTAATTACCTTCTACGATTCGACTTTCGAATCCTCCACAAAAGTGGGGACTCACCAATCATGGCAACAGCAGACTTCTTGAGCCGACTTCCTGAGTACAAAAGCTCTGAGCTTGAAAAAGACTCCGAAACCTTTGAAGACATACCAGAAACAGTATTGATTCTTCACACTTCCTCTGAAAAGAACAACCAAATTATCTTCAAATTCGGCGATCAAGAATTTGATGAAAGTACTGTTACAAGACTTCAAATGGAATGCAATATTACCCGAAACAAATTTGAGAAAGCTAAACGGAATCCAAAGTCATCATTCAAAATCAAAAATGATGTTCTTTACAAGGACAATCGCCTTGTCCTTCCAGAAAACTTGTCCGATGAATTCCTATCATACCTTCACTGCGTAACCGGACATGCAGGAGCAAAACAAATGGTCACTCTCTGCCAGAAGTTCTTCATTCATCAAGTACAAATGAAGATCCGCCAACTAACTTCTACTTGCCCAACTTGCCTTCAAATCAAACCAATGGCAAAACTACGACCGTCGATGATCGAGAAACGAATGTTTGAATCGACTCCCTTTACGAAAACGCACTTTGACCTTGTAGATTACGCAAGACCCGACAGCGCCGGAAAACGCTATCTACTAACCTGCTGCGACTCCCTCACAGGATTCCTCGATGGAATACCACTAAGCCGAAAAACCGATGAGATTGTCGCAAAACATCTCCTGAACCTCATTCTTACTCATGGATGCACTGGAGACGCTATCACCGACAATGGTGCCGAGCTAAATGGCCCACTTGTCACTGAGATCTTCAAACGTTTTGAAATCCGCCATACCACAACAACGGCTTATCGTAGCCAGAGCAATGGTCAACTCGAAAGATTGCACCGAGAAATAAACCTTAAGCTCAAAACACTCAATGCAAACAACAGAAACTGGTCTGCAGCGTGGCCACTCTGTAAGTATTTTGTTAACAACCTTCCGAAAGAAAGCCTTGACGGACTAAGCGCCAACGAAGCTTACTATGGTCGCTCATTCAATCCGCCATTTCAAACCAATTTCGATGCCAAATCTTCCGGAAAACCATGGATCAAGAGCCTTGAAAGCTACTTCAAGGAACTCCATCCCGCGATCCTCGCCTACCAAATCGAAAAGCACCGCAAACTTGTCAAATCTGACAAAAACAGCTGCCCCGTCCTTAAAATTGGTCAAAAATGTCTTGTCTGGAAGCCAGCACTTGGCAAGCTCAGCAGAGTTTGGCACGGCCCCTACACAATTCACAAGCGAATCAGCAAAGATTCGTACATCGTGAAAGATATAAACATCGGCCGTGAATACAGAAGACACATTAATCTGATCCGACCATGCAAAATGCAGCAGCAGGACTGTGAAACAGAAAGTCTTTCAGCGAAAGACCAAACCGAAGTTCCGAATAAATGTCTTGATGAAATGATGTCACCCGAGACAATCATCAACTCCGACGACGAAAACGAAAACGCCTGGTCAAAGCGACTGCGTCCGCGAAAGCGATAAAATCAAAATAAAGGGGAGGAAGGGCCTCCACAACCCTGAATTTGAAATCCACATTCAGCGTGTGTGGTTGCCAATATTAAAAAGTCCATAGAGTACTCGACTTCAAAGCAATATTCAATGGTAGCTCACGGAGAAGGGACCTCCACAAAAACTGTCGTCATAAACCCCATTGAATTCCCGCCGCAATCAAAAGTCAAAGATGGCCAGCCTTTGAGATGTTCCGCTATCGTTCCTTACGTCCGCTGTTCACGTGGCCACAATCGAACAGGAGACCTTAAGTTCCGATATGTTCATTTTGAGCACGGCTGTGGAAACAACAAAATGCTACCCTTCCAAATTGGCAAAATGTCTTATCGAAGACTCACGAAATAACGATTAATCATTCTCAGCGAGAAAAGCGGCATATCGAAAACTGAAATCATCAGCTTAATGAAATTTCCGATAATTCGAATGATCTTCAGCGAAGAATCAAAATAACGCCTTCTTATGCCCAAGAAGAACTCCAGCACAAAATTCGCCTCGCGCTGGAACATAATTGGGGCGCGTCACGGCTGAGCGCCCCCAGCAATTACCTCGGTCGCGCCTGAGTCCCGACTGGTACCTGGCTAGCAGCGCTAGAATCGTAAAAACGAGAAAAAGCCAAAAAATGAAAAATCTCGAAAATGATTTCTTTATTTTTGCTCCCGCTCACCAAAAGAATCGTGCAACGTTTTTTACTACCAGCGATCTTCAATATCATCATTCCAGTTGACTTCTTACCCATCGCTTACATAGAGAATTTGAAGAGAACACGCGAAATGATCGAAAACGAGCAAGCAGAAGCAGAATTAATCAAGGCGAAATACGAGTTAGACTACGACGAGATCTTCCAACTTCTTGAACAACCTCTTCAAAAAGAAGAAACGATTCTTTTCTGGTTCGGTAAAATGAGCTTCCTCTTCACGACCCTTTACGAATATTTCGACAATGAAAATCTAATCAAAACAATTTTGAAAGATTACGAGGAAAAATTTCATACTTTTCGTAATATTTTGAAGATTTTTGAAGTTGATATTGAGTTCTTTAACAAGAAACTTAAAATTGCAAGTCATTTAAATAATAAATTCCGGACTTCGATTCTCTCTGAATATCCTCCAAGAATTACCAATTTTGAAAGCCCTCCGAACTCAGTTATTGTTGGAGCCGAAAATCGCCAACCAGTACCTGTGGAAAACTCGCCGATTAACTACGATCAACCATCTTTCCCTGAAAATCTTAGTGAAATTTTTAATTGATATATCTGTTAGAAATTTCTATTTTCCCTACGCTTCGCTTCAAATAATGAGGGAGGAATATGTAGTGTTTATATACTGTATTGCGCTATGTATAAATTTGTCCTTTCCTATCAATCAATCCTGACAGCTCAGCGCTAGCTGTTCTAGTGCTCATTATTTTCATTTTCGTGAACACCAAATTCTCGTGCTCGTGAACTCCAAATTTTCGTGTTCGTGAACTCGTAAAATCCGAGTTCACGGAATGAGTCCATGTGCACGAAACCTACTATAAAAAGACTGCACCTCTTTTTACAATTCATTCTACTTTTCTTTTTCTGGAATAAACATCTCAGATAAAAATCACTTTGTAGTGTATAATCACTACATTTTCAAAATTGTCCTTATGAAAGTGCAGGCCTTGATGATCATAACGCAAAAAGAATTATGAAAAAGTTCCAAAAGGTTCCCTCGTGATTTTTAGTAATATAATAGAGCAAAAAATTTCCTTTCTTATGGTATGCAAATGATCTCGGGCACTTTCCGGCAAAAATTCTAGAGCCAATTCTTTGTCAAAATTCTTCACTTTGCGACCAAGTGGGGTGTTCAAGTCCGGACGATGACAATTTTTTCAGACTAGTTTTTCCCCATCAGTTGATGAAGATAATAGGGAACAAATAACGTACCCTTGTATCGGTCTCCTGACGCTAGTCAAATTCCTGCTCGGGTTTTTATACTTGGGTCTATGCCGCATAGACTGTGCGTGTACAACTAAATAGACAATACACTGCGACTACAAGATTCAATACTCAAAACAGCTCTACTAAGGCGAAGACCTGAGTTCGCAAGTACCCGTGAGAGTACTTGTTACCACTGATTGCTCAGCGGTCATTGTGGTTGCTGCTGATGGTGTTGTTGCTGCTGGTGTTGTTGCTTTTGCTGTTGTTTGCTGGTTTCTTCTGCTGGATAAATAGACAAGTGTTTTTTGTTTGGTTCGTTAGAATGATTTATTGATGCGAAAGTCGCCTTTATTTACTCAGAAAGGAATAATAAGAATTTTCGAGAACCTTCGTGGAAAAGTATTAGAATGATCATGAAACTTCTTAGAACAGTAATAGATAGGGTAAATCACTTAAATTTGAGCTCATATTTGGACGTTGTAGAAGAGGCATATACGGTGGTTTTCCATCTTAAGAGCGCCCGACTAAGAGCTCGCCGTTCTTCTTAGAAATAAGATTTTTTGAAATTTCTTTTTGTAAATTATATCTCGAAATCTTCTGCTTTCTCTTCAAATTCTTAGTTTTTCTCTATCATTCTTGGTTGACGAGCTAGCGAGAAAAAGAGAAGCCTAACTTCAAAAGGCATCAAGTCTTGCAAACTTAATATTTTCTTCATAAAACTAGCACCATAGAAAAGAGCGTTAAATTCTGAACAGATCCCACCCAATCAGCTAGATTAACTAATTACTAACTGGAGATAGAGGCCAGATAAACAAAATAACTTAGCGCCCGCCCAGCGGGTATCATGTCCAGGAAGCCCAAAATAGCTAAATCGGAGCGTCCAGCCGTGCCGCGACCAGCTGCGCGCGCTAAGTAATTCTCTTTATCTGGCCTTACACGCCGATAGGTACCGATTTAGTTTAGCTAATTGGGTGGAATCTGTTCAGAATTTAACGTTGTTTTCAGTGGTGCTAGTTTCATGAAGAAAAAATTAAGTTTGCAAGACTTGATGCCTTTTGAAGTTGGGCTTCTCTTTTTCTCGCTAGCTCGTCAACCAAGAATGATAGAGAAAAACTAAGAATTGGAAGAGAAAGCTGAAGATTTGGAGATACAATTTACAAAAAGAAATTTCAAAAAATCTTATGTCTAAGAAGAACGGCGAGCGAGTGAAGTTTGGCTCAGCGCTGCTCGCCCAGGTCCCTTAAAATGAAGAAAATGTCCACAAAGTTGGGGTCCACAAAAGAGGAAAAAAACTGTATAAAACATGGACTTTCTCCAAATGTGTCCTTTGAATTGAACTCAAGGTGATTCTTTTTTTTCATTATTTCAAATATAATATTCGAAGAACATGTCTGAAAAAAGATAAACATGACAAATGCTAAGAAAAAAGATATGAAGAGATTCTAGTGAAGACCTCAAAGAACAGTGACGTGGAGAAGACAATTACTGAGCTTTTTCGATAGAAAAATGGTCTGTAAATTCGTCTGCGTGTTTATACACGCCTATTTAATGATAGATTGGAACTCTTGGACACAAATCTAAGTGAAAATTTGAAGAGAAAAAATCATCAAAGAGTACCGAAAAAGAGAAATAAAAAGTATCATTTTTTACACTGCAACTTTCAGATATTGAATAGAAATTGAAAGAAAGTGGCCTTAAAGTGGATTTGTTGAGGATGACAGATTTGAGGATTTTCCGAAAAAGTGGCCTTAAAAAAATCACTGTACTACTTGTATCCACGTTCAAAAACTATAGCCAACGAGGGTACTGGTACTCACATTCATCATCTGGAGCGAGTGTGAGTGATACGTGACCGCATACCACCTGCAGAATAGTGTTCGAAAAAGATCTTCATTTACAGACGAAATCTCATCAGTCGATTGAAATTTAAATAATACACACTTCTTAAAGGCTCTTATGTCAAAAAAAATGAAAAAGGAAAGATATCATTGGCTAGCTTGGCTAAGGTGATCCGTTTGCTTCGATTTTGGTTGAACCCTTTTTTGAGAATGAACCAGATCAGATTCGTCAGACCAAGCGGTCGGTTAGAAAATGTCCTTAATCTGCTACGAAATTTAACATTTGCTTTAAGGGATCCCCCCTGTTTTTTCAACTCTTTGTTAAGGGTCTATGTTCGTTATTTTTAGATTCCTCGTTTTCTGAGGATCATTTTGATGTGTCACAAGACCCCCTTACGAACATCTAACTCCGAGATTTTGGCCTTCAAAAGTTGCATAATGCATATAAAATGTACTTAGCGTGAAAATCGGATTTTTCCGGTTTTTTAATGTCATCTAAATAAGCCATATAAGGATTCTTTCGAAAGCTTAGAGTCCGCCGATTAAGAATATAATAAACGCATTAGAAATTTTTGCCCATTTGTTGGCGCTAGGAAGCAATGAAAGACCAAAAAACGCCAAAAATGGCTAAAGATGGTTGTTCTGAAGAAATTTTTTTTATTACTTGACCTAATGGGCTCTCTGTACTAAAAATTGAAGATTAGGCTCTATTCTACCGCGATTGGCATTTCTGACTGACTGATTCTGATTTTCGAGTGAAATAGCTAATCAACCAATTAAAATTTGACTTAAGTGTCTCTTCTTTGAGAGTTCCGTCAAACCAATGACGCCTTCGCAATCTACGTTACAAATCTCCTATGTTTTTAGCATGGAGAATTGTAACGTCAATGTGCATCTTTCAAAAATCAGTCAGTCAGGACTGCCAATCTTGTCTCAGATCGAGTCTATCTAAACCCGAATCGAAATTCTCGAAGAGAAGATTAAAATAAACTTCAGTTATTTTCCTCTTTTGTGGACATTTTTTGTCCCCATTTTTCGAAAAAATGTCAACAAAAGTGGACAAAAGCTTCAGAAAAAAGTCCCGCCATAGTCACTTAAAATTTTTTTACATACGTTTTTATGGACAAATGGCAAAATTGATCGTCGAAGCGCTTTTTTATTGATTATATAATATAATTTATATTTCGCCTTATGATAAGAATGCCTCTTAAAACCACCTTTTTCTTAGAAAAAACATTAGGTTTTGTAAAGAATATGCAACTTTTGCGTCATAAATTTTTTCAGCAGGAAAAATGTCCACAAAAGTGGAACATCACTATGGATCTCTTAATATAATATGCACCTGCAGTACCTGCAAGGAAAGAGGCCTTTATTGAATACGCATGTGACGCTTTATTCAGACTGGTGAAGGCAGCGAGTGAACTTGCTTATATAGCAAAAGGTCCGGAAAGGACAAGTCCGGCTTAACTTCCACGCCACTTCCATTACCTGATAATCATCGTTGAAAGTGGTGCTGGAAGTACGCCGGACAAATCTTATCCGGTGTAGGCCAGAGTCAGAGTTAAGCTCAGAACTCCGGCCTCACACTCACCCCCGTTTTTAAAGAAAGACTATTACACACAAGTAAAGATAGAGAACAGAAGAAGCACAGATAGTGAATACAGAGTTTAGTATCTAGAGACTTGGTTTTTTAATAGAGTTTTCGGGGGAGTGTAAGTAGTTCGTTTTCGCTTATCAGAGCGTTCTCGAAGAAGACTTTCTGGACTTCCTTCGAAAAGCTTACTGTAAGTGAAATTAATTGCAGTGAGCAGAACCTTTCTCATAGTCTCAGGCCTAGTGCGGATTCGTGAGTATAACTGCTGAGCAACGAATCCGGGTCTAATCTGTCTACGGGGAGGAGGTAAATTCAACATCAAGAGCAATTTGTAAGGATCACAGACCTCAAGTGGAACTGTAGATCTTTCAATTAGTCTAGGACTAAAAACCGCTATAGAGACAAATAAAATGACCTCGTCCGAAAAAGATACCGCGGTTTCGATATTAATCAAGTTTTCAAGACAACGCTCTGGCAGTCTTTCTTGATTCATCCCTAGGTTATTCAGAGCTTCAATAGCGAGCGGGGCGTGAATTTTACCGATCGTGCTGTTTTCTAGAAACGAGTACAGTCGTTTCGCGCTCTCCTTTTTTTGCTCGTCTTTTGAATTCAAATTCTGAGAAAGAACCTTACCAACGAATTCTCTTAAGGAGAAATACCTATCCGAAAGTATTTTCGATTTCAGCCTAAGAACGCTCAAAGCGGATCCTGAAGAAGAAAGAAGCAACAGATGCCCTATATGCCGGACTGATTTCGAATACCGGAATCTTCGCCAAATCATCCGAGCTGAACGACACTTGTAATCATCGTCATTTTTGTCTCCTTAGTTTTTTTGTTCTTTTTTCATCCAATTTCTCGTGCAAATTTCGACAAATAAACTCATTATATCTAGGGTCCACACGCAAAAATCGGCTTTTTTTTTGGGCTTAGTAAGGGGATTTTCATTCGATGGATCCTTTAAATTAGTGTTCAAGGAACATTTTAAAGTTTAGAAGAAAAAAATTTTTTTTGAAAAATTTGTCATGACGGGTACCCAAAGTACCCGTTTTGGGTACTTATTCCTATATATTCTTTCTACAAAGGTTTATAAGTATTATTTTTCTTAAAATCTTCGAACCGCGATCCAACCTGGCGGTTAACCAGGTGGTTACTCGCGGTTCAACAATAAAAACGGCCAAAATCCTGCCAATATGGGTATCAATCGAATTGTTATCGAACAGAGAATCTTTTGCGAACAAACCGCGGTCCAACCAGGCGGTTAACCAGGTGGTTATGCGCGGTTCATCAATTAACCAGGCTGAAAACCTACCAATATGGGTATCAATCGGATCATTATCAAACAGAGAATCTTTTGCGATCAAACCGCGGTCCAACCAGGCGGTTAACCAGGTGGTTATGCGCGGTTCATCAATTAACCAGGCTGAAAACCTACCAATATGGGTATCAATCGAATCGTCTTTTAACAGAGAAGTAAATTAGACAAACCGCGGTCCGAACCGGCTGGTTATCCGCGGTTGGTCAATGAAACCAGCCAAAATCCCTCGAATATTTGAAGCAGTCGAGTAATTAGCGCCTTCTATTATTTATATGGCTGCATTTTAATCAGATCTTTTGGAAAACGTGTGTGTTAATCTTTTATGAAGGGTTTCAGAATGTTTCGGGTGATTCTAAATCTCGATGAAAATTTAATTTACTTCTTTTAAAACAGAGTTTCTTAAGAAAAAGGGTCATTTCAAAAAAGAGAATGATTGCTAAATACATATTTCTACTCTCGCTCAATTTCCATCAGAGAGAAGCTACTGATCCACCTGATCTGAACATGGCTCTTAATCTTAGGTAAAAATCTCGCAACTAACCGGAAACAAGAATTAAAATTCAAGGGATTTGGCTCGAATTACAAAAGATGACCCAAAACTGTTTTATTTGTATAGAAATTTATACAATACCGATAACAAGCCGGACGACGATGTACGTAAGCGATTGACAGACTATAGAAGCAAAAAATCCACGGAAAATCAATTTGCAGGAAAAGATAAAGAGTTCCGATTAAATATCCGTTATTTTTTATCACAAGTTTTATCATTCGTCAGATTTTATTGCTCGAAATCGTGATACTACAGTCATCTGGCCCGATGACGTTGTGCGATCATATAATCTAGATATGAGAAGTCTTCATCGTAATGTTCAAAATCTTCTCAAAAAGGATGATTTAAACGAGTACATTATTTTTGGAACGTTTGACTATTTCGGAATAGTCTATTTCAAAAGATTAAAAAAACGCAGAATCTGCGCAACTACCTCGGAAATTATTGACCAAGAAACGGATTGATATTATAATCATTTTCATAATCTTAATATTAAATACTTTCTCAATGTTAATCGAAGAAAAAACTTTTTTTTTACTCAATCTGTAAAAGACGAATTTCATACAACATTTTGGACCCTAAGCCAGCGTGTAATTGATGAGAAATACACAGCAGAAGTAACCGAACCTGGTGTTCCTGGCTCCTCAAAATCAAGCTCGGGAACATGCGAAAATTTGCATGGGTTTCTAAGTGAGCCCACTTGTATACGAACACGAGCAGTTGTCAAAGCTCAGAGAGAGCTTTTTGGAGCTTTGGAACACGATAAGACTGATGATCATGAAGACGCGCCGCT
This sequence comes from Oikopleura dioica, assembly GCF_907165135.1. Classification (NCBI taxonomy): domain Eukaryota; kingdom Metazoa; phylum Chordata; class Appendicularia; order Copelata; family Oikopleuridae; genus Oikopleura; species Oikopleura dioica. The sequence goes on from NC_137295.1 coordinate 2,604,192, forward strand.
TATTAATTCCTGCTCAGATAAGAGTTCAATATTTTTGAATAACGTTAGATAAGGGGACCAAGCCGACCCGAAGGGGAGGCCAGGCCATTTGAATAAAGTAAGATAAGGGGGCCAAGCCGACCCGAAGGGGAGGCCAGGCCATTTGAAAAGCGTTAGATAAGGGGGCCAAGCCGACCCGAAGGGGAGGCCAGGCCATTTGAAAAGCGTTAGATTAGGGGGCCAAGCCGACCCGAAGGGGAGGCCAGGCCATTTGAAAAGCGTTAGATTAGGGGGCCAAGCCGACCCGAAGGGGAGGCCAGGCCATTTGAAAAGCGTTAGATTAGGGGCCAAGCCGACCCGAAGGGGAGGCCAGGCCATTTGAAAAGCGTTAGATTAGGGGCCAAGCCGACCCGAAGGGGAGGCCAGGCCATTTGAAAAGCGTTAGATTAGGGGCCAAGCCGACCCGAAGGGGAGGCCAGGCCATTTGAAAAGCGTTAGATTAGGGGCAAAGCTGACCCGAAGGGAAAGCGAGGCCATTTTGAATAAATTTCGATCAGGGGGCAAGCCGACCGGAAGGGGAGGCCAGGCCATTTCGGACTAAATTAGATCTGAGCTTAGGAGGATGAACTCTGTATAGATCTTTTTCGCAAAGTTGCGCCGGATAAATCGACAGTTCGACTTTTTTGTTCGCCAAGAGGGCAATGTTCGCCGACTTTCCCAGATAAAAGGTCGAAATTTTCTATTTTTTATCGCTTTAAATTTTTTCATGTTTTCCGTTGTCTTATAAATATATTACGATCATAACTTAGAGGATACAATCAGATTTACACTTTTGAGTCTTCTCAGATGAGTGCTGCCCTCTGTTCTTCATCAAACATTTCAAACAATCAAGGAAATATTTCCGTGCCTTCGAGGACCGACAGAACCAGAAATGCCTAGCGTGAGCTGGATAAGAAGTTTATATGGCGTCTTTGAAACGGTGATTGACCCGCATGAGACGGAGTATCTGAATTGGGTCAATGAATTAATAATAGTCGAGTTATTATGAGTATTAAAACTTGAGCTGTCAGAACAATATTCTTCGTTCACGAGAACTTTGAGTTGTTTTATACTTGGAAAATCAAGTTAATTAAATAGAAAAAACCATTGTAAAACATCCTCGATGGCAAAACAAGGAGTGTTTCGTAAATCTGTTTATAAAGGCTGAGCAAATCTAATAATAATTTATTTGAAAAAAAATTTGCTATGCCAAGCTGTCGAACTGTCGAGCTGTATTGTTAGAACTTTCGATGTTCGCAAAAAATAAGGGTCAAGAATATTGTTCTGACAGCTCAAGTTTTTATACTCATAATAACTCGACTATTAATAATTCATTGACCCAATTCAGATACTCCGTCTCATGCGCGTCAATCACCGTTTCAAAGACGCCATATAAACTTCTTATCCAGCTCACGCTAGGCATTTCTGGTTCTGTCGGTCCTCGAAGGCACGGAAATATTTCCTTGATTGTTTGAAATGTTTGATGAAGAACAGAGGACAGCACTCCTCTGAGAAGACTCAAAAGTGTAAATCTGATTGTATCCTCTAAGTGATGATCGAAATATATTTAAAAGACAACGGAAAACATGAAAAATTTAAAGCGATAAAAAAATAGAAAATTTCGACCTTTTATCTGGGAAAGTCGGCGAACAATGAATATATCTAAACTTAATCTTGTGTTTCTTTATCTCAGTTTCAAAATTTTATCTCTCAAGCATAAGGCCCTTTTGAGTCGTAGTATTCAATTAAAATATTCGCAATTTTAAAAATTATACTGAGGTTATTGATATTCTTGAACTCGCAAAGACCTTCTCTGGAAATTCAAAAGACTTTTTGTGAAAATTGAAAATGACCAGAGGTCCGAGAGCAACAAAACCTCTGCTGAAAACTCAAAAACTGGCCTAAGCTCAGTAATACCTCCGGGAACTGGTCTGATCCCATTACAACCTCTGGAAACTGGTCTGAGCCTAGTTATACCTCCAAAACTGACCTTAGCTCAGTTATAACTCTGGAAACTCGCCCGTTCCCAGAAATACCTCCGAAAACTGACCTGAGTCCAGTTAAACCTCTGAAAACTGGTCTAAGTTCAGTAATACCGCCGGAAACTGGCCTGAGTCCAGTCAATTCCTGAAGACTGCTCTAAATCGAACAACACCCTTTATTTGCTTATGTCAATCCGTAAACTATAATATATATTTTTCCTCTCATATTATTTGCAATAAAGATGAAAACCTTTTATCTTCTCAGGAATCGCCCCGATCCCAAAAATACCTTCAAGAATCGGCCTGATCCCAAAAATACCTTTGGAATCGGCCTGAGCCGAGTAATACTTTCAAAAGCTGGTCTTAGCCCAACAATACTCCGTTTCAGCTTGAGCTCAGTCCCCATGCTGGATAAAATCTCTTATTCCAATAACACTCTGTAGCTGCAAGGAACTCGATAGTGTTGCTCATATTTTTAGCTTGACTTCTGCAATCCAGATAAATTTTCTTTTGTACTTCATATTAACACTTTTCTTGAATAAAACAACGTTTTTTTATATTTAAGATAATTTATTAAGGATATCAGATGACGATAACGATAAATAAATATCAAGCTTCATTTTACAGAAATAGAAATATTGAGAGTAGCTTACAAAGGAATAAGTGCTTTAGAGTTTCATTTTACTTTCTCTTAGAAGTATAAGTACTGTTCATGCTATTCATCTTCTTGTTTCATTTTATGTCGAGTGTCAAGAATCTCGCCGCTCGAGCGAACTTGATTCGAAAATAAACCAAAAGAGGGAGTCACATTCTTTGAGATAACCCACTGAGTCCGTCTATTTGTTTTACCTCTTTGAAACGGAAATCGATTAGTTATTTGATCCTTTGAAAGATGAAATTTCGATCCTGATGATTAGTTCTCATAAAAGTGAATTTCTTTCTATGTTTGGATGGCTCATGTTATATGTAATTGTCATATAACAATTATTTAATATATCTTGAAATCAGAAATTTTGAAGCTGGGTGCGGCACGATTTAACGCTTTTTGGTGGTACAATTAATTTTGATGAGCAAATTATGAAGAAATTTCATCATTTTAGTATCCAGAAAGTATTTTTCATTGAAACTTTATCTGAAAGAACGAAATAGATTTCCGTCATTTTGGGCGAAAAGCGCCATGCCGCGCGCCGCTTTTGCGATACAAACCCTACTCATGTATATATTTGAAAAGTCTCATCTCGGGGTCAGTTTTGGGTCTTCGCCTGGCCCCGAACAGGCGGGTGACAAAATGATCGGACCAAGCGGGTGACAAGCTTGGGTGACCAAGCGGGTGACAAGCATTTTTGAGCAAAAATGCTCATGGCCCTCCGAAAAGTGAACCTTGTGCAGATCAGCTGGACCGTCGCAACAACCCTCTGATCATGATTTTCCTCGGTGGATTAGCGATTGCCCACTGAGACTCGCTGTTTTTGTTAAAACCAACATAAAAGTTTCTAGAAGGTTATTTTAATAAGTTCAAGTTATTTGAATAAGAAGTTATTTTAATAACAATTTATTTGAATAACAAGTTATTTTAATAACAAGTTATTTGAATAACAAGTCGTTTAAATAACAAGTTATTTGAATAACTTGAACTTATTAAAATAACCTTCTAGAAACTTTTTTGTTTTTTTTGTTTTCCTTCCTTTGTTTGGATGACTCATGTTTATATTTTATATTGAGTTTAATAATATTTATCAATTGTTTACATTTAATATAAATATTTTAACTTGTTTATATATTTCATAAATATTTATAATTATTTACCTTCCTTTGTTTACATTATCTCCATTATTGAAAAAAGCTTATGTACATACTACTATTATCATTATCAGAAGACAAACCTGTCTGTTCACACGATAGCGATATGATTGGCCGCGTCATATGTGAATTTTCCATCGCATCATTATTAATCACGATTATCAATCACGACAAATTTGTTTGACAAGAATTTTCTGTTCCTGAATTCTTACTCTTTATTTTGTTTGACTATTCTAAATACTGATTACACAAATTATTAACTGAAGAAAATTTTCAATAAAGCTCTTCTAAATTCATGAGGGGGTGAGTGTGGGGAAGTGCCGCAGCGTCGGATAGACCCCCGGCGCTGTTGAGTACGGCCCTGCACCTCATCCCGTTCTCGAAGGGTTAGCGCCGGCGATTTACGAGCCAATAAATAATTTTCTTGCTGACTCGTGATTGACAGCTCAGCATTCGGCTCTGGCGATCAATGAGCTTCCGATTAGCCGAAAATCGGAACGATTAGAGCTGCTTGCCGTGTAGCAGTAAATACTCATGCTTATTTTAGAAGTAAATAGGACCTTTGATGGTGAAAATTTACCCGTGTCCGGCAGCGCCTCTGATTTTTCAGAGCACCATTTTGCCGTGAAATTTGCTGTCAATCATGTCATGGCACTTTAATTCGTCCTCAAGTGTTGTAAAAAAACCCAGGGTAATAAGAGCGAAATTAACGAGCGAATTGTACGGCGCATTCAGGATGAAAGGAGTGAAGACAGCGCAGTGTTACTATGGGGTTCCCCTTTCGACAAATCGGGCATAAACGGCCGTTTGTATGATTCTCCATGTGTGTGGTAAAGAGACGAAGTCCCATCAAGTCCCAGCAAGCAGGACAATGATCATATTTTTGGCATCGCTCAAAGAAGCAGTTTATGTGAAGAAAGTGCCCACATTTTGCTTTGATACCCATCTTCATACTTGATTCACTGTCTCGCGTTGAACAAAAAACGCAGACTTCCTCAGGGTTTGGCGTTACTATTCGGCATCCTTCGACGGAAACGAACATGAAAGTTGTTGTAACGAGCCAATTGATGGGTGTTTCTTCGGCTTTTCTATTGACAGAGCTCGTTCTACCGGCTCTTTCAAGGCGAACACTCGAAAAATCGTTTCTGTTACTCATGATCTGAATCAGAGTTCTAATAGTTTCTGTCAGCAAACAATAATGGATGTCTTTAACAGCTGAAAATTTCATCGTTTTAGCTATGTTTCTTCAAAAGAAGAGCTTTTAGCAAAAACTGTAAAAAAAGAACTGTAACAGTATAAATAAAGTTCACTTTCCGTAAAAAAACTTGCGTTTTTCGCAATCCGTTTTTAGATGCTGGAATTGATGTTAAAGGGACCTGGGCGAGCAGCGCGGAGCCGAACTTCACGGGCTCGCAGCTTATCTTAGAAGTGAGATTTTTAAGAATATCTTTTTGCAAATCATATCTGCAAGCATTCAGCTTTCTAAACCTACTTTCAGAATTTCTCTATCATTATCGGTTGATCTCTATCTCTATCGGTTGATGAACTAGAGAGAAAAAGAGAAGAGAAACTTCAAAAGGCATCAAGTCCTGCTATTCAAATTTTATCTTCCTGAAACAAGGACCATTGAAAAGCCCGTTTAATTCTGCACAGATTCCACCTAATGCGCAAAGCTCAATACGTACTTATCGCCAAGTAACGCCAAAAAAACAAAGTTACTTAGCGCGCTCAGCTGGTCGCGGCGCAGTAGAACGCTCTGATGAAGCTATTTTGGCCTTCCGGGACATGATTCCCGCTGAGCGCGCGCTCAGTTATCTTGTTTATCAAGCCTCTATCGCCAATAGGTTCTGTCCCGTATTTGCGCATTAGGTGTAATCTGTGCAGAATTTAACAGGCTTTTCAATGGTCCTAGACTAGGACTCCTAGTTTTAGGAAGATAAAATTAAGTTCGCAAGACTTGATGCCTTTTGAAGTTGCTCTTCTCTTTTTCTCTCTAGTTCATCAACCGGTAATGATAGAGAAATTCTGAAAGTAGGTCCAGGTTCCCTTGAACCTGGATTTAGAAGAAATATTCTGCACTAGTTTTGATCCTTGTTTTCATTAATGCGAATTTTTTTGGCTTGATTTGGTGGGGTTACGAGTTATTTTCCATTGTAAGTTTGGACAATTGTTAGGCACGCTCCATTAGCTCTCAATCTTGAGAGAACTTATATTGGACATTAACTCTGGTTAAAAGCTGCGCTTTTCAAAAAACATTTCCCGGTCGTTTTAGATTCCGGTCCCCGGACCACGACCAAAAGTAAATTAGTGTTAGAGCTGTTAGAGCTGAATTAGGTGCTCTTGAACTCACCTGCAACCGAGCTTTACTATGCCAGCGATGGCGCTAATGATTAGCATTACTTAAACAATAGTAGAGCTCGGAGGCGGGCATTCTTATCCTTATCTATCTTGAAAATAAACGTAGAAGCTAAAGCTTCTGAGTTGCCTCCTTATTGCATTCAAGGCTCAGAGCAGAGCAGCCTTGCAGCATTTACATTTGGTGACTTCGGGTGCTTGGAAGGACCAACGCCCATCAAGAGAAGAGAGAGGAGAGATGAGAATTCTATACAGTATCCTAGATGAGGATACCACCTTACTAAAGGTGATCGGTTCACTTGAACGTGAATGGCAAGACTTAACCCCGAAGGAAGTATTGGAGAAGCTAAAACAAAAACATGACAAAAAAGGGATCACAGCTGTCCCCATCAGATTTTCCAAATTTGATATGGCGGAGATAATCGAGGAATATGGCCTCGACCCACATCGCTTCAAAAGAGTTGGTAACATGGACAAACGAGTGAAGAAGGATTTCTTCAAGCTACCTCGACCTCGAGAAATGGTTGATACATCGCGGATTGTAGAACTCATCTCAAAAATCGACCCTACGGTACTAGACAGAATTGAAACAATCACGGTTAATGAAAATCAAATGACTGAAGTAGCAAGACTAAGCCACTTGGTGGAAGAAGTCGAAAAAATGTTTGAAAATTCTCAAAACATGCAACATACAATGACCATGAAAATGAATCAGTATAATGCATTGATAAACGAGATGGAAGAAAGGCGAAGTAGCGATGAAGAAAGATATCAGAACACGAGAAAATCTATGGAAGCCGAAAACAAAAAACGCACGCAAGAACTTGAACGACAACTAAAGGAATTCAAGGAACGGGGAAAACAGCTTCAGGGACAGTTAGATCACTTTATACATGAAGAGAAACCAAGACTACAAGCGCAAGTACTGGATCTCAGCAGTCAAGTCGATAGACTCAAAGAAAAGCAATCGGAACAGGACAACCTGATCCGGGAGCAAGAATGCGCGTACACAGATCTAACGGATGAACTTGATATGGCAAGAAAGAACTTGGTGGAGAAAACACGCGAGTGTGAGAAAATAAGCAAGAAAAATGTAAACCTCGTCCAAAAATCTGTTGAACTGGAAAAAAAGAATATCGAACTTACGATTAAGGTGAAAACAGAAAGGGACAGGTCGAGATTGGCAAACACGTCGATAAAGCAAAATTCCTCTGCTATTGCCGGCACGGAGACGCCAATGCCAACCATGGGAAATGGCAACGATGATGACGATGACAGGTTGCCGGGTAGAGAGAAGGGCACCAACCATCATGGCGCCGCTTCACCGTACCTGGGAAATCAACCTGACAGTGTTGCCGACAAGGATTACGATGGCGCCGACAATAGGTCGTCGGCTTCCAGTGGCAGCCGACCTTTAGACCAAGAACTTGCTAGGTTACGAGCTGACTCTCAGACCACGACTCAGCAGAGAAGGGTACCACCACAACCGAGATCTCGCTCGACTCCGAGACACTCTGAGAGAGAAAAACAGGACCAGAGACACGCGTTCGGGCGAACAATGACAACTAACCTGAAGACGAATGTCTAGGTCCCAAAGTGGAGATCAGCAGAGGGAGCAGATGCTGTTGGAGCACTGCATGACTACGTCGATGCGTTGAAAGTATTCAGAGATATGCGGATAATAGAGGATGAACCTCTTATCTATGCGTCCCTGAACGAATCAAATAAATTGGACGTCTTGAGAGAGCTAGATGATCTGCAGCGCAAAAATGTGGATTCCTTTATATCTTACATCAGGAAAGCTCATGGAGGAAGCGAGGAAAACAAGAGAGCAGCATTAGAGGCATGTCTTCAGAAGCCGGGTGAATCTTGCCTGAGTTTCTTTCGGCGTCTTACTAGAGAGTATTACCTCTCAAAAAACCAACAAGTGCCGCGATCGCCGGAGGACGTCAAAGAACCTGATCGTCAACATGATATTGCCTATCATTTCGTGAGAAACCTCCGTGATGCCAATGTGGCCCAGCAGCTGAGACTGCAGCGACACTTAGTGCCCTTTGCTAACTTGGGTACAGTGGCACATAGCATTGCATCCAACTTGGGCCAGAGCACCACGACAATTGCATCGGTCGGACAAGTTGCAGCAACGCCGTGGGGAAACCAGCAACAAGATACAGAGCGACTGGTGGAGACAATCGTTGCAGCAATATCAAAACTAAACGGCTACAACTACAACGAACGGTGCAGTACCTGTGGAAATCGCGGTCACACGTCAAAGGATTGTGCGGCAAATGCAAGAATAAGAGGCCAGTACCGGCGGTCTCAAGAAAGACGTGAGCAGCGGTACTCGAGAGGTAACAGCCGAGACCGGGACGGTTACTACCGAAGGAAAGATAGAAGCTCAAGCCGAGGGCGAGACGAACGGAACGACCAGTACCGTCAACGAAGCTATAGCCGAGGAAGAGAGAAAGAACGGCGATACTCCAAGAATTACAGCAACAACCGGCATAGTTCGAAGGAGAGAGAGCGAAGAAGTGGCACTCCACACCCAAGGCGAGAAAGTCGCTCTCCTTCCAAGGACCGATCCGTCAGTAGAGAGGACGGGCAACGAGATCACTCGGTGCCACGCAGAGACTTTGCGTAATGGTTGGAGTACCAATTGTTGAACTTGCTGTACATATTGAATCAAAATGGAATCAAGAACCTGTTATCACCAAAGTAAAGTGCCTGCTAGATTCAGGCGCAGCTCCAGCTTTGCTAGACGCGAATCATCCACTTGCAGAACATGCGACATGTCATCAAGGGCTACAATCATTCAAAAGCTACGATGGCATCTGCAAGTCCGAGCCAAAGCGCACTTTGGCTGCGACTTTAAAAACACCGATAGACAACAGAAAAATTGGAGAAGTCGATCTTATGATTACGGAGATCAAGAACAAATTTGACATGATCTTGAACTTCGAATTTCTTACAAATTTCTTCACCGGATACAGCGAATCTCATGCGATCTTAATCAGAAAAGACAATACAGCTGAAACCTATCACCTCAAGCTCCTTGGCAATATTATCAAAACGCCAAAAATCCGCCTGCAGCCATTCGAGACCAGAACGATTGCGACCACTAACCAATCTCTGGACAGTGGTTTCTGTGATAAAGACGGGGATGAAGCATGGATGCCTAGAAGTAACTTGAGTCCACAAGGGGATACAGCTACAAGTGTACCAGCTCGAGAGCATTGGGCATTTGATACATCCAGAAATGTATCAGCACACAACATCTCTTTCGTCCAAACCAGAAATATGGCTAATGACATCCCGGTCATCTCAAGGGGGAATCAGATCGACATAGTCAACAACAGCCCAAGCTTTCTTGACTTGGCGGAAGATGCAGTCCCGATACAATCTGTGTTGCCGATCAAAGTCGATGAAAATTCGCAACCAGAATTTACTAACCCACCCCATATGAGAAAATACCAGAACCTACCAAAGCTACCGGATTCAGCGTTTAACATCAACCAAGCCTTGAGGCCACAAGACAAAGCTAAACTGCTAAGTCTTCTCCATGAATATGGACACGTCTTTAGCAGGAACAGAAATGATCTGGGGCCGGGAGCAAGAACACCGTTTAGCTACAAGATTGACTACACGGTGGAACAGCCACAGCTAAGAAAAATCATCCCTATACCGGAGCGTTACAAGGACGACTTACGAAAGCACATCAAAGTGCTCGAAGAGCAAGGAGTGGTGGCAAGGGCAGACATGGAAATGGTAGTTACCACTTCATGGGTGGCAGTACCAAAGAAGAACAACACGATACGATGGTGCCTGGATTGTCGACCTCAAAACTCGGTCACTCTCCAGACCAATTTCCCGTTGCCCCCGCTGACTCAAATCCTGGCGAAGATGTCAAACAACAAATTCTTCTCCAGTTATGATTTGACGAGCGCTTTCCACCAATTTTGCTTGAATCCGTCCAACTTCCGATACTACACGTTTTGGACCCGGACAACAATGTTTTCTACTATCGGCGAGCTCCCTTTGGAGGCAGAACGACTACTGTATTTATACAGAGTCTGTTCTCCAACGTCATCTTGCCGAAAGTCCGGAATTGCACCAACTATGTCGATGACCTGACATCTGCTAGTAAGAACTTCGAGGAGCATCTTGAGGATGTCAGACAATTGCTCCACAGACTTAGCGAATGCAACATCGTACTTAACGTGGAGAAGTGTACCTTTGCAACCAGAACAATCAATCTGTTCGGGTACACGTTATCGGAGAAAGGATACACGCCAGAAAAAGGAAGGATCAGCAAAATCAGGGAACTCGCGACGCCGAAAACCAAGAAGGAGCTTAAGTCCAGTGTGGCGGCACTTGCCTATTACCGGGCATCAGTAGAACGCTTCGCAGAGTTTGCGGCACCTCTCTTTGATTTGCTCAAAGAATCGGCAAAGTTCGACGAATCAGAAGTAGAAAGACCGTGGCGCAGGCTCTTAAGGGCGGTCGAGGAAGCACACACACTCACATGTCCCGATCTCAACCTAAAATTCATCCTGAGAACAGACTCGTCCAAGCGATCTTATGGTTCGATTCTGAGTCAAATAAGGGGAGATAAGGAAGAGATCATCAGGATTACGTCGAATCAGTGGACTTCCACACAGCTGTGTTGGGCAATAAGTTGCAAGGAACTCATCTCAACCGCGGCTGGAGTCCGAGCGAATGAGGAACTGCTCAGAGGGAAGTTCTTCCACATAGAGACAGACAATCAAGCGAACTTGCATACTCTGCAGAGTCGCAAAAGAATCTACCTCGACAGAACTGGACCTGTAGCGCGTGCTATCCTCTACCTGGCTCTTTTTGACTTTTCGGTGGAATGGCTCAAAGGAACAGAAGAGAGGTTCTTGCTGACTGATTTGCTGAGCAGAAAAGTGATCACAAAGGACTCAGAGATCAGAATAGCCCAGAAAACGAAGGAGCCATTACTCAGTGTGCGGACCTTAACCGACAAGTGGATCCCTCTTGATTCTCAGCAAGCTGAGGAAATCGACTTCCAGTACGGAAGCTCGCCGCTAGCAGCTTCAATTACGCAAGCGGTATGGTCAAAACTAGGAAACACCAAAAAGGTCGGAATAGATGCCAAGCCAGCAACAATCTATTATGATCAAGAGGAACCTGTAACGACAATCAGGAGGCGAATCCACCAGATCTGTGCGGTGAAAACAGCACCAGCGGTTACCAGGCCAAATTTTGCCACAATCATATCGGAAGTGAAACACCGGCAGAAAGACGACCCAGCAATCCGATCGAAAGTAAGGAGTGTTCTGGCCGGCCGTCAGAAAAAGAGTGGCTACGAAGCTAAATTAGAACCACCCTCTACAACGTATGTTCTACGACGGCATGGGAAACTCTGTGTTCCGGAAGAAATGGTTCCGGAAATAATGCAAAAATTGCACTCACACAGAAGTAACCGGCTGGAACTGCAAATTCTTCAGTCGATGGACTTGTACTGGGAAGGCATGGCTACAAGTGTATCCGATTGGGCGCTGGCCTGTGAGGTCTGTTCTCGAACAAGACCAAACACGCGTCCAGTTAAACACAAAGCGCTCGGCCGCGTAAATGCAACGGGATTGACCGTGGAATCCCAGAAGAATGGGCGTGCGTCTTCTTCATATGGGCGACTACAGCTTTTCTGGCCTCACTCAGGAAGTCGCAATCACAGCACCTGTACCAAACGGCTTCTTCAGTTTTGTCGAAAAAGAACATCTTTATAATCTCTTGAAAAGTAGGAATTTTCGAAAGAAAAATGTGCCAAAAATCCTTCGATCGTAAAATATTCGTTTCTTGAAAGGCCAACTGCGTCAAAACCAGCGCCGAAGATATCATCAGAAAGGTCGAACGAGAGAAGAACGCGACTAAAACTCAATATTTTTCAAAATGAAAACTGAGGGGAAAGAAACCCGTGAAGAAAAACTGCGGAAGCTCAACAATCAGCTGCGAATGCATCGACGCAAAGTAAGAGAGTACAAGCGCTGGAGGGCGGAACTTAGACGAGAGACTACGGAAGGGACCCAACAAAGTGAAATCATGGAGGACAAAACAAGAGAGATGCGGTCCACCGGGACTCAAACTACTCCTTAAAAGTGAAAACTTCAACCAACAAATCTAACAATAGTAAACACTAAAATGAAAACGTACAATTCACTCTTCATTTCAAAGTAAACCATTCTTTTATAATTATTATGAAATTTGATAAGTAAAATGAAACTCAAAAGTAATCTAACATGTTCTTAACAGATTCGTTAATCCACCTTTTTTAAAATGAAACTGAAAAGAAGTCAGACATTTTCCAAGGGAAGTGAGCCATCAAAAATATCTTAAATAATTTCCTGTTAAAATGAACTCAGAAGTAAAGTCGATCCAGTTATCCATGAAACATCTTTAAACAACTTGTCTGTGATCTCTGATTCTCAAATATAACGTGTCTTTGCATACTGTCAATGTAAAACTCAATTTCCGTGTCAAATGATTCAAAACATTCGAAACATCTTTTTAGAACTCCCATCCTCAACTAACAACCCTAACTCAATTTTACTGTCAGTTCATCAGCACCTAAAAATTAGGAGCCCCAGGAGGGGAAATATATGTTAGAGCTGTTAGAGCTGAATTAGGTGCTCTTGAACTCACCTGCAACCGAGCTTTACTATGCCAGCGATGGCGCTAATGATTAGCATTACTTAAACAATAGTAGAGCTCGGAGGCGGGCATTCTTATCCTTATCTATCTTGAAAATAAACGTAGAAGCTAAAGCTTCTGAGTTGCCTCCTTATTGCATTCAAGGCTCAGAGCAGAGCAGCCTTGCAGCATTAACATTAGCTTCTTCACCGACTCAGGTCTTTCATGTGACTCGAAGTCGATAATTTTTCTTTGAGATCATTAACTTATTCAAAAGTTGTTACGAAAGCCATTTTTCCTCAAATTTTCCTAATGGCTGACAAATTACTAATTACTTTTAAATTAAAATATTAACTATCAGTTTTTCACCTTGAATACTTTTATTCTTAAAGATATTTGTTTTTATCAAGTGCTGGCTATTATTCGCGACCTATCTCAATTAAATTCAAAAATGATTAAAGTTCCGTTTGAACTTATAATTTGAGCTGATTTGCTCACGCTTTGTGGTTTATTTACTTACTGATTTCTAACGCAAAAAGAAATCGGTAGGCTTATTCGTTCCAACAGACGTTTTTTCAAAGTGAATCTCCATGGGCCCACTTTCGTGTAGTGAAATGGCCAAACATCATTTACGGGGTGCCTGAGGCTCCCTGGCAGTATACGGAGACCAAATGCCCTCCATATGGAATCCCTATTATGTTAAATGCCTTTACTAAGCGTGAGACCACATGCATGATCCATGCGTATGGCTAAGTTATCTTTTTCTTTGCCAATCCCTCTGCAAGGTGATTAGTACATCTGTCACCGGTCTACAGTTAACCAACGAAAACGTAAAAATATGGCTTATGCCGAGAACATTTTTACATCCCAAAACTTTTAGAGGTTAGTTCAGCTTTGATTGTGAGTTTTTCATGATTCTTGATCATTATTCGTTTTTTTTTTCCAAATTTAATTGCATCAGTTTGCGCTTGATAAAATCTTTCCATAATGTCACGATAATTTCTATACTACTGTCTTTGTTGTTTGTAAGTAACCCTTTACATACCTTTTATGTTGTTTTCGTTCGAGTTTTTGAAGGAGTCGTTTTCGCGTTGGGGCCTTCCTTCATTTTTTCCATCTTTTTTCGTCGTTGTTATGTCGTTATGATGAGATCGTTTCGTAGCACGTCGCAAGCTCAACTGTGTTGCGATTTCTCAGGCAGTTTGCGCTCAAAACGTTTCATCTTAGATCAATGTCGAATCTTTTCTGCTTGCTCATTCCTTTTTTCTTTCTGCCATTGAAATTACTTCAAGCTTTTTCTTTGGAAAATCCCGTCTCCGAGCTGAAGTATAGGAATTGTTTTGGACACCGTAACCTTTTTCTGTCGATTAACGTTGCTAATTCTGTCGTGTTTACGTCAGTTGATTTGGGTTAATTTTCCTCGGCTTTCCCATCGAGATCGACATTGCTTTTTTCTTCCGCACCCAAGGTTGTTGATTCCGAACATCCAGTGTTCCAGTGTCCACCGCTTTTCGAATCAAAGTGTCATTTTCATCACTCAGAATTAGCAATTACCTGCGCAGGTTTTTGCCCTTGCGATTTCCGGGATTCTGTGCATCAAGCATTTACGTTGTTGATGGACTGTAAATCGCCCTTGAAAAGCCCAAGCAGAGTTGATGTTGATAATTACAGTCGACTGTATCGTTTCGACTTTTTCCATTATGTCTAAAAGTTCCATTCGTTAACTTTACCGTTTAATTTGGTAAAATTTTAGTGTCAAAGGATAAAGATCCTCAGTATAGTACAAAAAAGGATGACTTCTTGGCGCAAGGCCCGGGCGACTTCTTTCTTCCTTAAGCATGCAGGACTCAGTTGATCAGACCAGGTCACGTTGAGCATGTGGCGGCTACTTAGGCTTCCAACTCACAAAAGTAGTCGTCAAGGCCGCTCGTGCCCGTTGCTTTGAAGGTTCACTCATTGCAGAAGCGTGATTTTAATCGCTTCTTGAAGAAGATTTGTCTCCTGATTCGAGATGATCCAAAGTGCCGAAATTTTTGATATTTTCCGTCAAAGCAGTCGCAAGCTACTGTTACCTATGCCGTCCAAATAAGGGTTTTTTTGACCGCTAATCTGAGAGTTTCAAAGTCGAGTTGTTCAGCGGCTTCGACCACCCTTGTCATTTCCATTTTTTCCAAGGGCATGCAGTTGTCGAGAAGAATCGAGTTGTTATGGTCCATAACTTATGATTACAAAAACGAAAGTCGAGTCTCGAGCCAAGCTCACAGAATCCGAAGCTGAGGGGCGAGCGCGAGCACCAACTGCGAAGCGCGAGCTCATCACTCAACTCGGAACTGCAGCTCAGAAATAAAGTCGAACTTGAAGTGAGACTTGTGAGCGAGCGCTCCTATAAAAATGCCTGACTATGCCCATTTTCCCTCATTCTGGCCTTGCCCCAGAATCACAAATAAACACCGAATTACCGTCAATACAATAGTAGTATGCTTACTTAGCAGGAAGTAAGCTTAGTATGTAAATTTCGTTAACGGGTCGCAAGCTCTTTTTGCTGGAGAAAGGCCTACCTCCAGGGCTGTGTGTAAGGATCGGGAGCTCGCTCTTAGAGGGGCTATCCGGTAGACACGCCTTTAGGAGAGGTCTTTGGGTCGGGATAAGGGCGATTGCTAGGTTTTAAAGCTATTTCTTTGCCGAGGCCCCGGCGGAGCCCTGCGCAAATTTGGCCGAAAAGGCATAGTTAAAACTTAAATTAAGGCGGGACCCGACGGAGTCCTGCCCAATTATTGCCAAAAGGCGTATTTAAACTTGATTTTTGGCCGAGGCCCCGGCGGAGCCCTGCGCGAATTCTGCCAGAAAGGCAAATTTGAAACTTAAGGGTATGGTACGCGCACAGGGTCAAGTCTCAGAATCGGGTTTTGACCACTTTTTCTGAATCTCCATGAAATTCTGACCAAAAAACTCCTGATGAGTATTATCTCTATCTCAACCCATTTTCCCACAAATTGCAATTGAAAGTGGCAAAAATTAGTGCATTTTGGCTAAAAGGCTGAAATTATAAAATTTTTACAATTTTTGATCGTTATGATAGGGTGTCATATAATACCTTTTTGGAAAGCTCACGTTCAGGACATTTATTTGCGATAAAAACGGGCGCTTTTGGGCTATGCCCCCAAGGCAATTCACGAAGCTAAAAGAACGAAAAATAGGTACCTTCGTACTTTAAAATTTTTTACATAAAAATTTTTGACCAATTGAAAAAAGCTCGTGTAAAAATCAAGATTAGGGTCTAAACTTTACTATAAAAAAGGATTGGGTGGGTTTCCTTTGGTAACTTCAGCGGAGATCTCTGAATATAGGCTTATTTCGCGATTTTTGACCGAGACGACAACTTTGAGCCATCCGAGCATGACTTTTTGTTTGAATTTCGAGAAAAGCTTGTGTAAATCAGAAGATCTAAGTAATAAAGAAGATCTTTATTTTGAGCTATTGTACGCCTTCCCAGTATTGATAGGGCCGGAGGAGATCGTCTCTGCTTTGGGCCTCTGCGCGTACCATACCCTTAAATTAAGGCGGACCCTGACGGAGTCCTGCCCGATTTTTAGCCAAGAGGCGTATTGAAAATGATTTTTGGCTGCGGCCCCGGCGGAGCCCTGCCAATTTTTGCCAATAAGGCCCATTTAAACTTGACTTTCGGCCGGGCCCCGGCGGAGCCCTGCAGAATTTTGCCGAGAAGGCCCAATATATATAGAATTTCGGCCAGGCCCCGGCGGAGCCCTGCCAATTTTTTGCAAATAAGTAGGGGGTGCACAGTGGGAAAATGTCAAAAAACTAACTATCTTTTTTTGATATTTTAAAGTCTTGAATGACTTTATAATAACCCAACAATCAATCCTTTTCATTATCATCTTTTCAAAAATGCTCATTTTCACCCGTAAAATCACGTGACAAGGGTCAGAAAAGGGGTTTTTAGCGAATTTCTCCCGAGATATTAAAGGTTATAAAATAATTTTGATTGCATCTAAGAGTGTAAAAAAAGAGCTTTAATTTGACCCCAAAATTGTATCCGGCACTTTCCGGCAAAAAATTCTAGAGCCGATTCTTTGTCAAAAACCTTCATTTTTCGGCCGAGTCGGGTGTTCGAATCCCGACAATAACATTTTTTTTTCGCACCCGTTTTTACCCATTAAATGATTGAACCTGATGATGTGATCAAGCATGACTCATAATTTTTGTCCTCCGGAGGACTTTTTACTGGAAAACTGATGGTGGAAGACCAAAAAATTTTTTCCCAATTTTTTATTCGCTATATATACCCTTACTTCAATCATGTGATCTGCGATTGGTGAGAACTTGTGATAAGGCCCATTTAAACTTGATTTTCGGCTGGGCCCCGGCGGAGCCCTGCAGAATTTTTGCCAAGAAGGCCCAATGGAATTTGATTCCTGGCTTGGCCCCGGCGGAGCCATGTAGAATTTTTGCCAAAGAGGGACATCATAACTTGATTTTCGGCCAGGCCCCGGCGGAGCCCTGCAGAATTTTGCAAAGGAGGCCAACCAAAACTTTATTTTTGAGAAGGCCCCGGCGGAGCCATGCAGAATTTTAGCCAAGACGGCCCATTTGAACTCGTTTTCCGGCTGGGCCCCGAAGGAGCTCTGTAGGATTTTCGCCGAAGAGGCTCATTTAATCTTAATTTTTGAACTGGCTCTGGCGGAACCCTTGATTTTTTGCCAAATTTGGGCCATCTCAAGTTATTCTGGCTGCGGCCTCCAGCGGAGCCCTCGATCTTTGCCAAAAGGGCCAACTAAAATATGTACAGTTTTTTATGGAATTTTTGGACATCAAATTTTTGGACATTTTTGCAATTTTAAGGGGTTTCTTGGGACACCTTTCAAAAGTGCCTGTATCAAGTTTTTGGACATTTTCTGCGCCAAAATTTTATATTTCTCCTTTTTTGCCAGATGTGGCGTTTTTTCTTATCGAAAATCTTACATTTTCTTTGAAAATAATGAGATTTAACCTTAGCCCGCCAAAAGTGGATTTTCTGGGGTACCCGCCAAGAACACCATATACAGTTTTTTATGGAATTTTTGGACATCAAATTTTTGGACATTTTTGCTATTTTATGGGGTTTTCTTGGGACACTTTTCAAAAGTGCCCGTATCAAATTTTTGGACATTTTCTGCGCCGTATTTTTAAATTTTCTGTTATTTTTGCCAGATATGAAGTTTTTTCATATTAAAATCTTACTTTTTCTTTGAGAAAGATAAGATTGAAGGTTGATCTCGTACCCCTAAAACATTTTTTGTCTTTAGAAGAAGGATTAAACAAAGAATGATGGAGATTTTCTCAAAAAATTTTTTAAGCGATTTGGATGGGAGATTTTTTGGCCGCGTGTACCAAATTTATGGACATTTTCGCGAAAATCTTGGGACAAAAAATGTCCAAAAATTCCATAATTAACTGTATGGTGCATCCTCTATGAAAGCTCTGCACCATATTTGGTTTATCATGATTTTATTTAAAATCTTTGCTGAAAAATACTTTTTTGTTCAATAATAGTGTTCCAATCATGATACCAAAGTTCATTTAATCAAAAATTCTCTCAGAGAAGATCATTCTTTGAGGATCAGAGAAGCTGACTAGGGTAAACTTTCGGTAAAATCGCTGGGAAAAAGCTGGGGTACCCGCCAAAAACACCATATATGGTGCAGCAACAATTGTAGCTCGACACCATATATGGTGTAGGGACTTTGCAAAAATAAGGGTCTACCGACGCTAAGGTCTATCAGAAAAAGGCCGAAAAGCCCATCATCGATAGATAATCGATAAAGCCGTCTCAACGTTTCCTCAATTTTCAAAGAAACTTTCAACGTCAAGCCCAGTGAGCAAATAAGTGATCGGTTCTCGAATTGTGGTGTACCTTGGCGGGCTAAGGTTAAGGTTGATCTCGTACCCCTAGAACATTTTTTGTCTTTAAAAGAAGGATGAGACAGAGGATGATGGAGATTTTCCTCAAAAAAAAATTTTTAAGCGATTTGGATGGGACATTTTTTTTGACAGCATGCATCAAATTTTTGTACATTTTTGCGAAAATCTTGGGACAAAAAATGTCCAAAAATTTCATAATTAACTGTATTATCGCTCCCTCGGCGGCAAAACTCTGCTCAAAATTAACCAAAATTTCTTCTTAGAAAAATTTTGCCGTAATTAAAGGCACAGCCCTCGATTTTTGCCAAAAATAAAGATAGGTATAGAAATTGTTTACAAGAAAGCATCGATTCTTTGCTCAAAACGCATATAAGCTATTATTTTTCCGCCAGAATTTCTCGATTTCCTTCGTTAAAAATGTATTCTTTAGGTCTTAGCTTGGCATTCGGCTAAGCCTTTGATTCCCAGCCAAAAGTGCAATTCCTCCGTGAAAACCTCGGTGGAGCTCGATGATTAAAGAGTCCGCGGAGCTCTCGAAAAATCTCGACAATTGATCATATTTAGATACGATTGCAACACAATAAAGACCAGAAATAATGAGTGTGGAACAAGGCAGCAACGTCACAAATAGAATTAAACAAATGTATCTCGAATTGATTCCCGACGCACTCACCGGCACACGATACCCGATCGGCCATCAATCGGAAAGTGACGGAATGATCGGCTCAATCGTAGTGATGATTCAAAGAACGACTAACTCTTCAGCCCTGCCAAATTATTCACCAAGAACAGCTCTGAGAAATCTTGAAAAGATCCTCGAAACCAGCCCTGCGCCAACTACGCTTGATGAGCTGCTAGAATGGCATTTCAAAATCGCTATTGAATTCCGCCGCATCCGGACGAACAACATTTCTCTTTACGTAGCCCAGAAGCAAACGACAAGGTTTATCATTAGAAAAATCAACAATGAACGGACCTGGTCTCTGCTGCTCAATTCAAACCTGGATAACTGTGAGCTTTGCCGTACAACTGACCATCGAATCCGCCAATTCGCATCTGAATACGAAGCGCAGCGAGAACAACGGCGGGTACAACGAGCGTTCGCAATCAATGGCCAGCCACAAAGAAACCTCCCCTTCCCGACAAGATCAAATACGCGTAAAATTCCCCTTTTGGCAAAGATTCCTGAAAAACTGAGTCGCTGACGGGGATAGCTAAATTGATGCAATGTAAATTAACATTATATATTAAGCCTAACTACCTCATTAAGCTAAAAAGGCTTCAAAAGCACCAGACAAATCAACGAAGATCTTTGTCTTCCAAAGAATGCAGCCATTGACCGCCACTGCTTTTACATAAATTCCAGGCTTGCAAAGATTATCAAAAAGGAAGAACAAAAGGCAATTTTAACTTTGAATCTATTAATTTAGACTGCGATACCCGAAAATTGATTCTCGTAACAACGAATCAAAATCTACCCAGACTGAACCCGATGTCGTGTTTACCCGCCCTTAGCCGGAAACCAACGGATCCAATTCAAAATGGACTCAAACTGACGCCCCTCCGTCTGAACAGCCATCTCCGAAAAAGGCGGAAACCAACGATGAAGCACGCGGCCCTGAACAAAACTTTCTCGTTAGTCAAGCAAAATTTGGAGCAATCATCTGGCAAGATGCCGAGAAAATCGACTTTTGGGAACACTATTGTCGGAATCACCTTTGCTTCAAAAATGCGCGCGAATCTGGTTTTACAACAAAGCAGCTCATCAGCCTACTCCTCCTTACACTAAGACGGCAGGATGTTTTTGTCGACGAGTTGATTGGACAAGACGAGCGCAAGGACTTTGATACGTATTTGGAATCAATTGGGAGATTCCTGAATAACGCAAGAACAACTGCATTTGGGGAGATACTGAAAATGAAACGAAAACCCCAGGAAACCTTGATACAATTATTCATACGAATATGTGAAATATGCCGTTACAAGGTTGGAAAAGACCCAAAATCACTGGCAACTTTGATATACAGTTTTTTATGGAATTTTTGGACATCAAATTTTTGGACATTTTTGCTATTTTATGGGGTTTTCTTGGGACACTTTTCAAAAGTGCCCGTATCAAATTTTTGGACATTTTCTGCGCCGTATTTTTAAATTTTCTGTTATTTTTGCCAGATATGAAGTTTTTTCATATTAAAATCTTACTTTTTCTTTGAGAAAGATAAGATTGAAGGTTGATCTCGTACCCCTTAAACATTTTTTGTCTTTAGAAGAAGGATTAAACAAAGAATGATGGAGATTTTTCTCAAAATTTCTTAAGCGATTTGGATGGGAGATTTTTTTTGGCCGCGTGTACCAAATTTATGTACATTTTCGCGAAAATCTTGGGACAAAAAATGTCCAAAAATTCCATAATTAACTGTACTCGATTCTTCTCGACAACTGCATGCCGTTGGAAAAAATGGAAATGACACGGGTGATCGAAGCCGCTGAACAACTCGACTTTGAAACTCTCAGATGAGCGGTCAAAAAAACCCTTATTTGGACGGCATAGGTAACAGTAGCTTGCGACTGCTTTGACGGAAAATAACAAAAATTTCGGCACTTTGGATCATCTCGAATCAGGAGACAAATCTTCTTCAAGAAGCGATTAAAATCACGCTTCTGCAATGAGTGAACCTTCAAAGCAACGGGCACGAGCGGCCTTGACGACTACTTTTGTGAGTTGGAAGCCTAAGTAGCCGCAACATGCTCAACGTGACCTGGTCTGATCAACTGAGTCCTGCATGCTTAAGGAAGAAAGAAGTCGCCCGGGCCTTGCGCCAAGAAGTCATCCTTTTTTGTACTGAACTGAAGATCTTTATCCTTTGACACTAAAATTTTACCAAATTACACGGTTAAGTTAACGAATGAAACTTTTAGACATAATGGAAAAAGTCGAAACGATACAGCCGACTGGAATTATCAACATAAACTCTGCTTGGGCTTTTCGAGGGCGATTTACAGTCCATCAACAACGTAAATGCTTGATGCACAGAATCCCGGAAATCGCAAGGGCAAAAACCTGCGCAGGTAATTGCTAATTCTGAGTGATGAAAATAACACTTTGATTCGAAAAGCGGTGGACACTGGAACACGGGATGTTCGGAATCAACAACCTTGGGTGCGGAAGAAAAAGCAATGTCGATCTCGATGGGAAAGCCGAGGAAAATTAACCCAAATCAACTGACGTAAACACGACAGAATTAGCAACGTTAATCGACAGAAAAAGGTTACGGTGTCCAAAACAATTCCTATACTTCAGCTCGGAGACGGGATTTTCCAAAGAAAAAGCTTGAAGTAATTTCAATGGCAGAAAGAAAAAAGGAATGAGCAAGCAGAAAAGATTCGACATTGATCTAAGATGAAACGTTTTGAGCGCAAACTGCCTGAGAAATCGCAACACAGTTGAGCTTGCGACGTGCTACGAAACGATCTCATCATAACGACATAACAACGACGAAAAAAGATGGAAAAAATGAAGGAAGGCCCCAACGCGAAAACGACTCCTTCAAAAACTCGAACGAAAACAACATAAAAGGTATGTAAAGGGTTACTTACAAACAACAAAGACAGTAGTATAGAAATTATCGTGACATTATGGAAAGATTTTATCAAGCGCAAACTGATGCAATTAAATTTGGGATAAAAACGAATAATGATCAAGAATCATGAAAAACTCAAAATCTAAGCTGAACTAACCTCTGAAAGTTTTGCGATGGAAAAATATTCTCGGCATTAGCCTTATTTTTATGTTTTCGCTGGTAAACTGTAGACCGGTGACAGATGTACTAATCACCTTGCAGAGGGATTGGCAAAGAAAAAGATAACTTAGCCATACGCATGGATCATGCATGTGGTCTCACGCTTAGTAAAGGCATTTAACATAATAGGGATTCCATACGGAGGGCAGTTGGTCTCCGTATACTGCCAGGGAGCCTGAGGCACCCCGTAAATGACGTTTGGCCATTTCACTACACGAAAGTGGGCCCATGGAGATTCACTTTGAAAAATCTCTGAACGTCTGTGGGAAGGAATAACCCCACCGATTTCTTTTCGCGTTAGAAATCAGTAAGTTAATAAACCACAAAGCGTGAGCAAATCAGCTCAAATTATAAGTTCAAACGGAAACTTAACTATTTTTAATTGAAATTTGATAGAACGAAAATCAAAGTCGGCGCTTGATAAAAACAAATATTTTGAAGAATCAAAGTATTCTGGGTGAAAAACTGACAGTTAAAAGTAAATGATCTCAAGGAAATATTTTCGACTTCAAGTCACATGAAAGACTTGACTTGGTTAAGAAGCTATTTTTCTTTTGGTCGTTTTCCGGGGACCGGAATCTGAACACGACCGGAATATGTTATTTTTGAAAAGCGCAGCTTTTAACCAGCGCTTATGTCCTCTTACAGTTCTCTCGAGACTAAAAGCTAATAGATCGTGCCTTATAATTGTCCAAATTAGCAATGGTAAATAACTTTTGACCCACCCAAATCAAGCCAAGAAAAAGTTCGCATTAATGGTAACATAAATCTTAACTAGTGCCAAGTATTTCTGCTCATTCCAGGTTTTAGGGATTATCAAGCGATTCTATTTATTTAAAATGATACTCGTGAAGCTCACATGACCCGGAGAATTTTGATGCAACCATGCTTTTGAGTGCTTATCCCCTGCTGATATTCTAGAACCGAATCTTTGAAATGAGGATTCGAATTGAGATTCGTAGTTCAATGGAAAATTGTTGGGGGTATCCTTAAAGATAGAGGCTTACTTTTACTATGAGCGCAAAACCCTTTGGAACCTCAAAAATTTTGAACCTCAAAATTATGGAGTAAAGTTGGCCATTTTAGAGTCGTCCCTTTTAGTTTGAATAAAACTAAAGGTTAGAGTTAGATCATTTGTAATCTTTAATTCGTGAAAATTAAATTTTTCGGAAAATGCCAAATCCGGAAAATCTAAATGGAATGTAAACCCTTAAGTTTTACTAAGTCCAAAAATGCGCTTAAATAGAATTGCTCCCGACTTACTTTTAATGTTTTCAAAAATTCGTTTTCCATCTTATTCTTTCTTTGCTTTTCTTCTTTAAACCTCTTGTTTTGAAAAAATCATTTTCCCGGCCTTTCTTTTTGACCGATTTTTCAAAATGAGAAATTCTGAAATTCAGAAACTCGGTTGAAGCGCTCAAGCAGAAACCATAAAAATAAAGAGGTCAAGGCGGAAAAGGAGAAGTTCAAAATATTACGGCCAATTAAATAATTTGGAGCGAACAGTAGTGAAGAACACCACCGTAACGCTCGAATATTGATGAAAGTCATGTTCAATAATTAAAATTTTTGCGTTAAGGATCCCCGACCCGCTTTTGATTCAAACGACTCCCACAGATCATTTGATTTAATAAAAAAATAGCCTTTATACAGATTTCTCCAAAATTTTGGTCCGTACGAGACTACGTCACCCAAAAACTCAAGAAAGCCCCTCGAATTTAGGAAATAACAAAGTATTTTCAACAATCAGAATAAGCCCCTTTCAAAATCGATAGCCGTACCCATAAGATAAATATTCATTTAAATAGTTCTTTTAGTCATTCCCTTTTTCTTCCTCTTTGAAAAAAACTATCCCCATTGGAGAGCCAAAACCTCCATTTCTCCAATTGAAACGATTCAAAGTAGAAAATATTAAGCTGACGTCTGTCTTTATCAAAAATCTCATGGAAATCAGCAAGTATGGACAAAAGAATCATGGACTCTCATGAAAGA
The DNA here is from genome assembly GCF_907165135.1 of Oikopleura dioica. NCBI lineage: Eukaryota > Metazoa > Chordata > Appendicularia > Copelata > Oikopleuridae > Oikopleura > Oikopleura dioica. The sequence continues at coordinate 2,628,727 of NC_137295.1, forward strand.
CTGATTCATAAAAAACATGAGTCCGATTACAGAAAAACTGAGCCATTAAGGATTCCACTTATCATTCTGTAGTTTAACACTGATTAACTGTTAATACAATTCAATGGGCTCAAAAAAGCGATATCATGATCGATGAGCTTTTAAAAAAAGGGATATTCTCAAATACCGTTTCAACATCAATTCCAGCATCTAAAAACGGATTCCGAAAAACGCAAGTTCTTTACGGAAAGTGAACTTCATTTTTACTGTTACAGTTCTTTTTAATACAGTTCTTGCTAAAAGCTCTTCTTTTGAAGAAACATAGCTAAAACGATGAAATTTTTAGCTGTTCAAGACATTCATTATTGTTAGCTGACAGAAACAATTCGAACTCTGATTCAGATCATGAGTCACAGAAACGATTTTTCGAGTGGTCGCCTTGAAAGAGCCGGTAGAACGAGCTCTGTCAATAGAAAAGCCGAAGAAACACCCATCAATTGGCTCGTTACAACAACTAACATGTTCGTTTTCGTCGAAGGATGCCGAGTAGTAACGCCAAACCCTGACGAAGTCTGCGTTATTTGTTCAACGCGAGACAGTGAATTAAGTATGAAGATGGGTATCAAAGCAAAATGTGGGCACTTTCTACACATAAACTGCTTCTTTGAGCGATGCCAAAAATATGATCATTGTCCTGCTTGCTGGGACTCGATGAGACTTCGTCTCTTTACCGCACACATGGAGAATCATACAAACGGCCGTTTATGCCCGATTTGTCGAAAGGGTAACCCCACAGTAACACTGCGCTGTCTTCTCTCCTTTCATCCTGAGTGCGCCGTACAATTCGCTCGCCTTACACGAAAATGCATACTTTGCCGATGCTCAAGGATGGCATTTCTTACGATGGCTTTGCAGCATAACAACTTCAAGTAAGAAACTAGTGTTTTTACATCCTGACACAAACGTAGCTCAACGACACTGGCTGAAGGAGGGGAAGAATAGGTGGGAAGAAGACCTCACACAGCAGCAACAGCCCTTCAAATTTTTCGACTAAGAACTTTATCTCTTCTCTGTAGCTCAACGAAAAACTTCACTGTAGCTCAACGTCTAATTTTACTGTAGCTCAACGTTAAACCTTACTGTAGCTCAACGTAAATCTTCTCTGTAGCTCAACGTTAAACCTTACTGTAGCTCAACGTTAATCTTTACTGAAGCTCATCGTTAAACTTTACTGTAGCTGTAACCTGAACTCAATTTTATTTTGCCAGCAAGGGGGGAAAAGTGTTATGGTCCATAACTTATGATTACAAAAACGAAAGTCGAGTCTCGAGCCAAGCTCACAGAATCCGAAGCTGAGGGGTGAGCGCGAGCACCAACTGCGAAGCGCGAGCTCATCACTCAACTCGGAACTGCAGCTCAGAAATAAAGTCGAACTTGAAGTGAGACTTGTGAGCGAGCGCTCCTATAAAAATGCCTGACCATGCCCATTTTCCCTCATTCTGGCCTTGCCCCAGAATCACAAATAAACACCGAATTACCGTCAATACAATAGTAGTATGCTTACTTAGCAGGAAGTTAGCTTAGTATATAGTAGTCATAAATGAGGAAGCATATTACAACAGAGTATATCAAAGTTGCCAGTGATTTTGGGTCTTTTCCATTCTTGTAACGGCATATTTCACATGTAATCGTATGTATAATTGTATGAATGTTTCCTGGGGTTTTCGTTTTATTTTAAGTATCTCCTCAAATGCAGTTGTTCTACCTTATAGGAAGATTCTGAAGGGTAGTCAGAACTATTCTAGAAGATCTTGAGGCTCTAGAATATCTTATAGGAAGATTCTGAAGGGTAGTCATAACTATTCTAGAAGATCTTGAGGCTCTAGAATATCTTACAGGAAGTTCTGTAGGGTAGTCAGAACTATTCTTGAAGATCTTGAGGCTCTAGAATCTTCCTATAAGACATAAAGATCTTCTAGAATAGTTCTGACTACCATTAAGAATCTTCCTATAAGATATTCAAGAGCCTCAAGATCTTCTAGAATAGTTATGACTACCCTTCAGAATCTTCCTATAAGATATTCTAGAGCGTCAAGATCTTCTAGAATAGTTCTGACTACCCTTCAGAATCTTCCTGTAAGATATTCTAGTGCCTCTAGATCTTCTAGAATAGTTCTGACTACCCTTCAGAATCTTCCTATAAGATATTCTAGAGCGTCAAGATCTTCTAGAATAGTTCTGACTACCCTTCAGAATCTTCCTTTAAGGTATTCTAGAGCGTCAAGATCTTCTAGAATAGTTCTGACTACCCTTCAGAATCTTCCTATAAGATATTCTAGAGCCTCAAGATCTTCTAGAATAGTTCTGACCACCCTTCAGAATCTTCCTGTAAGATATTCTAGAGCCTCTAGATCTTCTGGAATAGTTCTGACTACCCTTCAGAATCTTCCTGTAAGATATTCTAGGACCTCAAGATCTTTTGAATTAGTTCTGACAACGCTTAAGAATTTATCTGATGTTTCCTTAGCCATGGGAGTCTCCTGTCGAGAGATGGTTGAAACGTCCAATATGCATTTCAAGAAAGATGCATGTCCCTTGTTGTCGGTTATCAGCTACGGCGTCGATGTCAACAACAATCCCAAGAAGGTCTACAACCATCTTCTCAGCGAAATACGCGTGGCCAAAGATATCCAGTTCAGCCTTGCTGGAATAAAAGTCGCACTTGAAAATGCCGTCGCTGCTGTCGGCCCCTAAAAATGTCTGTGGATACAATCAGACGGATCCGGTTTAATCAAACGTAATTACGCTTCTTCATTAATTTCTATAATCTCAATTCTGGTCAAAAGAAATGTTCTACTGCCTGCCACGATTCATGAATAGCCTCCCTGCCTATGATTTTGATTCCGTTGTATGGTTCAAGACAGTATCTGGGCACGGAAAAGGTTGAAAAATGTATTAATAGACTCTTAAAATCTAATAGGCGAAATCGATTCCTCCCACGGGTGTGTAAAACAAGATATTGTCCGACAATACAATCATCTTGGCGGCTGTGGGTTCGATGGCGAGCAATTGGAGAACATCGGAGTTGTGGATTCTGCATCACAATGTAGAGGTTTTGCTACTGCAAGTTCCCGGTTGGTTGCTGGTAAATGCTGGTTGGTTGCTGCTAGTTGCTGGTTGGTTGCTGCTAGTTGCTGGTTGTTGCTGGTTGTTGTTGCTGGATAAAAAGAGAAGTTTTTGTTGTTTTGTTGGTTCTGGTTAGAATGATTTTATTGTGGCAGAAGTCGCCTTTATATACAGTGAAAAGGGAAAATAAGAATGTTCGAGAAGCTTCTTAGAACAGTAATAGAATATTCAAGTAGCTTCTTAGACAGTAGAAGAACAATCGTGTATATTCTCCAAGGTGCTGTAATTGGTGAGTCAATGTGACTCATGCTGGATGGAATGTTCTAGCGGCTTATGCCAGGTGATGTAATGATGACTCATATCCAGGGTTGTCTCCCGCACGAGAGTCACCCGTAAAGTTGTCTCCCACACATCAAGGTAACCATTTATGACTCAATGCGTTGGAATGCAAGGTTTAGTGCTCACCATAGATGGCGCTGTTGTGTGGCCACTAGAGGGCAGTAGAGAGCTATACCTGAGTGTCCACTAGGTGGCACTAGAGAGCTGACACCAGGTGGGGCGCGAGAGCCAACACTAGATGGGGCGCGAGAGCCCTCGCTAGGTGGCGCTGTATTAAGTGAGCACTTACTCCGTAACGCTCTTGAGAGGTCTTGCGGTTGATCAGACCTTATAGAAGTGATCTGGAGGTGAACCGGAAGTGAACCGGAAGTGACCGGAAGTGAACCGGAAGTAATCGGAACATTACCGGAAGTGACCGGAAGTTATCGGAAGTCACCGGAAGTGATCTGTATTGGTTCCCTGAGGTGCTAGGATGATTATGTAATGCGAAAAATAGGCTCCTGAGATTGTAAATAGCGTATTTGGGAGCATACAGTAGGAAAACCACTACATATTCTTCCCCCTTTTAAAAAAGGAAGTTTTCTTTAGATTAAATGTCGAACTATGTTCGTAAGAAACCAAAGAGAAATGGTCTCTAAGAAGTTTGACCAAGATCCATTTGAAAAAGTATCTCTTCAGTGTAAGGAGGTAATCACCGATGGGTAATAATTTCTATGGTCTTAAAAGTGGCTTGTCAAATCAAAGTAAACTGAGTACAATGAAGCGACAAACCTTCTTTGACTTATTGCTATGTTGCTACGATGTTAACAAGCAGGGCCGTTGTTGGGTCTATGTTGGATGACTCTGAACAGACTACGGAGGGAGCCATGCTATCCGTGTTAACAAATCTTGACAATTTGCCCATTCCATGATGGGAGGGTCTGCTCACATTTAAGTCGTTACATCGTTAAGGTTATTTTTTCGCAAAAGTCGTATGCGCAATTGACTTAAGCGTCAAAATTGTTATAACTCAATAACTTATTAAAAGGCCTGCGGGGTGATTGACGATGGCCAATCGAGTTGCTCAATTTCCAGCCAAAGGGACCGGAATACCCGGGTCTTAGCAGGACTTTGAACTCCAACATCTCGCTTTGTCGGGGAGCTGCCGCTTGAAGCAAGGGTTTATGGAAGCCCACTCCATAGATGAGTATAGGATGTCCTATATTAACTGATCCGATGTCCTATCAGTATTTTCTACTGATGTCCTATCATTTATATGGATCGTATGTCCATCCTTGTTAAAATAAGTCAAAGAAAATAAAAGTTCAGATAAAGATGTCCTATATTAACTGATCCGATGTCCTATCAGTATTTTCTACTGATGTCCTATCTTTTCTATGGATCGTGTGTCCTATCCTATCTGAAAATTCGTCAAAGGAAATAAAAGTTCGGATAAAGATGTCCTATATTAACTGATCCGATGTCCTATCAGTATTTTCTACTGATGTCCTATCATTTCCGTGGATCTTATGTCCTATCTTTTCCGAGAAATTTGTCCAAGATAATGAGGGTGGGATGATGGCCCCCTTCCCCCAAAGTAAATGTCGAGGTACGATGGCACCTAGTTAAAAGGACTTAGTTGGGATGCGATGGCATCTCTGAAAATTGAATATATTTGTCGAGAAGAATAAACTAGTACGATGGCACTAGTTTGTTTTGTTATAAGCGTCGTGGTCGAAGTCGATTTTTCCAGCCCCCTTGAGGATCAGTAGTATCAATCTTATTCTCTATGAAGTCACGCATCGGTTTTTGAGCCGGCTTTGAAACTTCATCTTTATTTCCTGACTGGGAGTTTTCTTCTTGTTCTTTGAGAACTTCTCGACTTCTCAGTCTCAATGGTCGTATGAGGCTGACATGACGACGATATTCTCGGAGTGTTGTTTCACACTTCACAATATAAGAATCTTTTGATATTCTTTTATGCACTACGAAAGGTCCTGATCAGTTGCAACCTAATTTTCCAGATAAGATATCTGGTTTCCAAACAAGAACTCTTGTGCCTAACTCGAATATTGGACAATTATTTTTGTCCTTTTCCAAAAGCGTTTGATATCCTGATTGTTGGAACGCTAGCAATTTAGGGTGTAGTTCTTGTAGATATTGGTTAAGGCCGTTGATGAAAGGCTCTTTAGGTCGGTCGTTAATATCCGCCTTAGCAAAGGGGATGTGAAATTGCCTTCCGAATAATGCTTCATTTGCTGATAATCCGTCGAGTGTAGCCTTTGGAAGATTGTTGATGTAATAGCATGCTTCCGGCCATTTTCTCGACCAATTTCGGTCATTTGCATTTAACGTTTTGAGTTGGACATGAATTTCTCTATGAAGTCGTTCTACTTTACCATTAGAACAGTTTCTATAGGCAGTTGTTGTTACATGTCGGATTTCGAATTTTTCGAAAATCTCTTTGCAAAGAGGTCCAAACTCTTTTCTGTTGTCAGAAACGACTACTCCAGATATACCATGACGTAAGATGATAGTGAGAAGGCTTTTTGGCACAAGTTTGTCTGATTTTGCTGACAATGGCTCACCATCGAGGTAACCTGTCAAGCTATCGCAAAACGTTAAGAGATATCGTTTGCCATTTGCGTCCAGTCGTCCATAGTCGACAAGGTCGATGAAAGATTTTTCGAATGGAAAAGATTCAAAATAACGAGTCGCTATAAGCGATGGTTTGAGCTTTTTGCATGGTTTTATGCGAATGCATGTTGTGCAAGCTTGGGTGATAGATTTTACACGATCTTGCACTTTAGGAATATAAAACTCTCTAAGCATTCGCAGGAGTTGTTTTGATCCTGCATGACCAGTGATAATATGGAGGTAATTGATAAATTCGTCAGCAAGTTTTGATGGCAGGACAAGTCTTGAACCATCATAAAGAACGTTATCCACCATGTGGAATTTGGATACTTTATGCAATTTTGTCTTTTCGACAAGATTTTTGCATATGTTGCAATCGTTTTGAAGCGCGGATAGTTCAGCAGACGTGAAATTGCGATGTTCAAACGTAAAAATTGACTTTTGTGAACTATCTTTAGTATGGAACATAAAAACTGTTTCTGAAATGTCTGTGAACTTTGATGCTTCTTCGTCGAGTGAGCTGCTAAGGGTGTAAGGTAGGGTCGGCAAAAAAAAATTTGACCAATTGTTTTATCGACGATTTATACCTCGTTAGAAAGAGCTCGACGAGCTTATTCTCATGGTATGCTTAGTTTTTCTCTCCGATGTGGGAAACTTTTTTATTGTTATTTGAAAATCAGCTAAAGCTTTTCCAAATGGGGGGCTAAAAACGTGGTTTCTAAAGACCATCACCAGGCTCTACGCGGCTTAAATCAAAATCTACATCCTTGAGTCATTTTTCACCAAATTCTTAGATCCTATAGACAATAATAAGCAATGAAAAATATCACTAAAAATTTGCCGTAATAATTTTGTCTTCGCCCTTTTTTTCGTCGATTTTTGATGAGAAAAAATGCACTTATGTCAGTCAAGTCGACTTTTAGTAGCATTCCTACATATCGATTTTGCTCAAACTTCATTATATGATAGTTGAGTGTCAATTCTTTTCACAACTGAAAAAAATTTATGATCCGGGGATTCTCTGAGATTTTCTGGCGCCTCAAAGTTGACTGAAACTACCAGATACGAAAATTCCAGAATTTCTACTTTTGAACTAGGCGTGCTATGATTACGATCTATAGCTTTTCTTGAAGCTTATGAATCACTGAATTAATCGAGGAGCTATTTTATGAACCAGCTGGTCACTCTGGCGGTTTGTCGCGGTGCAAGCCTTTAGAAGGGCCGAGATCCGGCAATATGTATATCAAAATGCATATTTTTCCATAAATAATTGTTCAAACATATTTTCGAACCAAACCGCTTGGTTGACCGCGCGGTTCACAGCAGTTAAAGGCGGTTCACGCTCTTTATATCTACAAAATGTTGAAATATGTACATCAAAATGCTTCTCTACTCATAAATAATCATTTCAACGGGTTTTCAAACCGAACCGCTTGGTTAACCGCCCGGTTCGAAGCGGTTCAGGGCGGTCTATGCTCTAAATATTAACGAAATGCTGAAATATGTATATCAAAACGCTTCTGTACTCATAAGAAATCATTTCAACAGGTTTTCGAACGAAACCGTTTGGTAAACCGTCCGGTTCACAGCGGTTAAGGGCGGTTCACGCTCTAAATATTATTATTATTATTTAAAATGCTGAAATATGTACATCAAAATGCTTCTCTACTCATAAGGAATCATTTCAACGTTTAAACAATCCGACAACACGTTATACAACGTTTTAACAAGCCGACCCGAAGGGGAGGCCAGGCCCGTTTATACAAATCAATCTGAGACGGGGCCCAGCTGACCCGAAGGGGAGGCCAGGCCCGTTTATACAATTCAGTCTGCGACGGGACCAAGCCGACCCGAAGGGGAGGCCAGGCCCTTTTGCACAATTCAGTCTGAGACGGGGCCAAGCCGACCCGAAGGGGAGGCCAGGCCCCTTTGTATAATTCAGTCTCAGACGGGGCCAAGCCGACCCGAAGGGCAGACCAGGCCCGTTCATGCAATTAAGTCTGAGACGGGGCCAACCCGACCCGAAGAGCAGACCAGGCCCTTTTGCACAATTCAGTCTGCGACGGGGCCAAGCCGACCAGAAGGGGAGGCCAGGCCCGTTTGTACAATTTAGTCTGAGACGGGGCAAAGCCGACCCGAAGGGGAGGCCAGGCCCGTTTATACAATTCAGTCTGCGACGGGACAAAGCCGACCCGAAGGGGAGGCCCAGGCCCGTTTGTATAATTCAGTCTGAGACGGGGCCAAGCCGGCCCGAAGTTTATGTTTTTCCTAACACCGATATTGATGACGAAAATTGTCTCCTTCAAATCAGTAAAAACCTTATATAATCTTTTGTTTTCCCCATATAATCAACCATTTGACAAAATCTTAGACAGAAACAGGAAAAGGGTCGGCTTGGCCCCGTCGCAGACTGAATTATACAAACGGGCCTGGGCCTCCCCTTCGGGTCGGCTTTGTCCCGTCGCAGACTGAATTGTATAAACGGGCCTGGCCTCCCCTTCGGGTCGGCTTGGCCCCGTCGCAGACTGACTTATTTTCGAGCCGAACCATTTGGCAACCCGCCCGGTTCACAGCGGTCCAGAGTGGTTCACGCTCGAAGTATCAATAAATTGCTGAAATATGTATATCAAAATGCTTCTCTACTCATGAGCAGTCTTTTTTCAAAATTTTTCGAACCGAATTATTTGGCTTTTCAACCGGTTCACACCAGTTCAGAGCGGTAAACGCTCTTAATATCCGCAAAATGCTGAAATATGCGTATTTTAATGCCTTAATAGTGGTAAGGAGTCTTTTCAATAGATTTTTGAATCAAACTACTAGGCTCACTGACTGGTTCGTCATATTTCAGCATTTTGTGTAAACTTCGAGCGTGAACCACTCTGAACCGCTGTGAAACGGGCGGTTTGCTTAGTGGTTCGGTTCGAAATTGTGTTTTAAAGAGTCTTATTGAGTTGAGAGGCATTTTGATATACCTATTGTTGCTCTTTCGATTTTTGTAAGATTGAACCGTCCTTAACCGACATTTACCGCGAGATTTACCGCGTGGTCAATCTGATCATCTGATTTTCTTCTTCATTTTTTGAACGGAATCAGTTTGATATACATATTACTGCTCTTTGGACTATTTTTGAGCTTTAAACGTCATGAACCGTAATGAACCACCATGAACCGCGAGGTTAACAGAGCAGTTGGGTGTTATGATGTGTTTTTAGACCTTGTTATCAAATAACAATTCATTTGATATACATATTACCCCACATTCACGACTTTCTGGGAATGAACCGCGACGAACCGCACTAGAATAACCGGTTTGTTCAAAAAAAAATCATGTCATAAAATTCTCTGATTCATAGGCGTTAATAATAGCTATTGATCGTCATTATAGGATGCAAATATCTCCATTATTTCTATCTTAATATATTTAAACAGCAATTAAAAAAGATTCCCAAGGTCAATCAAAATTCTGGAAGTGCAAAAATCTTGTCAAGTGTCTGTGTTAACTACACATAGCGACATTTGGAATAAAACAACAAGTTTGAAGGAGATATTTTGAACCGAAGGCAACATCTAAGTACAATCTAATGAGCATGTGACAAGATAAGCCTACGGAATGGACGGTTAATTCTGATCAAATATATTTTCCTTTTTCTGATATATATTTTTGACCCTGTTCTTTCATATTTTGATATCAGATTGAAAATAGAAGACTGTTTTATAGTGAATTTGAATTTTTGAAGTGTCTTCCCCCTGAAGAAGTCCCAACTTTTGAAAATTTCGACCTCACTGGCGACGATGATGTCGGATATGAGTGATTTTTGGCTAAGAGAGGTTTTTGATCATCGCAAATCAGATGGTGATACTTTCAGAGCGATTCGAGGGAAAAAAATTTTTTTTGCCGACCCTAGTGTAAGGGAGTCTGGAGAAAAAATCTGCAGACGTCATAATTGGGTCATTTTCAGGCTTATGGAGGATTCTAAACTCGAATTGCATCAAATAATTATGGACATTTGTCAACTTTATATCAAGTCTTGACTGTTGTTGTTCTCTGAACAAATAGATCAATGACTTGTGGTCAACATATGCATCGAATTCTGTACCAATAAGGTAGAATTCGAAGTGCTTGATTGGCAATCAATGATTGCCCATGTTAATGCGAAAAGTTCTTTTATTCTCATCGGTCTTTTGAGATCGGGTCCTTGAAGGGCCTTCGAAAAATAACCAATGATTTTTAATTCTTCATTTTGATACTGATATAGAGTTGCGCCAGCAGTCTTCCCTGAGCTTTCAGTCGTTAGTAGGAGTTTTGATCCCAATTGGAAATGCGCTAAGGTTGGTTCCTTAAGCAGTTCTTCGTTCATCTTTTGAAATGCCTCTTGGTGTTTGTCTGTCCAAACGTAGTCAACTTTGTGACTCGTCAAATTGTATAGAGGTGCTAGGATTGCAGAGCCAGATTTGACGAATTTTATGTTGAAATTCACCATACCAAGATATCTTTTTAGTTCATTTCTGTTTCTTGGTGGCTCAAGCTTTTTTATAACCTCTAAGTGTTTGTTTGTCGGCGAAATTCCGTTGGCTGATATTTTATGGCCTAGAAAGTCGGTTTCGCTCATACAGAGATTGCATTTCTTCGCAGACAAAAGAAGACCATAGTCGAAACAGGTTTTTAAAATAAACTCGAGTGTCTTAAGGTGGTCTTCAAAGGAAGAATCAATGCAAATCAAATCATCTAAATAAATTATAATTGATGGATGAGTCATTATTTTGGCCATGACTCTCGAAAAGGCACTAGGGGCAGTCGCTGTACCGTAAAGCATTCTATTTGCCTGATAGTGTCTATTGTTGTGTGAGAACGCTAGCTTGTGGGCGTCCTCCTCGAGAATCCTAACTTGCCAATATCCTCTGTGAAAATCAACAGAGGAAATAAAACATGAAGATCCGGATGTCAGTTTGCTTCCGATGCGATTGAACACAGTCGTCATGTGTGGAAGGGGAAACCGGTCTTTCACAAGAAGTTTATTAAGTCCTCTCGCATCAAGTGAAATTCTTATTGATTTGTCAGGTTTCTTAAGAATGATAAGCGGAATGTTATTAGAACTTTGAGTCTCACTTATAATTTTAAGTTCCTTCCAATTAGTAATTTCATTTTGAACTTGTTCCCTAGAGCGAATAGGGATTGGGCGAGGAGGCTGATGAGTTGTCTCTGTCTCATCATGAAAAGGCAAACTAAATCTGAAACCAAATAGTTGCCCAAGATCTTTATCACCCATTGAAAAAGACAATCTGTATGTGAATACAAGACTTTTTAAGAGTTGTTGTTGATGAGTACTTGCATCGCCAAAGGATCCAATAATTGGATGAAAATTAATTTTGAGAGCAGTTTGTTGTCGAGATGACTGAAATAACCTTAATGATTTTTGTTCATTATCAATTTCGACAATTGCTGAAATTTTGAATAACGAGCAAGAGAAGTCTGGTGTGGTTGTTTGGATTGTCTGATTATTAATGATTACATATGGCGATGATTCATCTATTGATATGTTTTTGAGCACATCAAGACCAAGAATAATGGGAACAGATAGGTTTTCAGTAACGAGTGGTCTTATTGTTAGTTTCAATTGTCCAGTATTAGATTTTGCGATCATAACAATCTCTTTCCACAAAACTCGTGTGCAAATGGATTCATTATTTGCGCAAGTAAGTTTTATATTAGATTCAGCTGTTTTTGTTATAAATGGTAAGTCGGATCTTATACATGTTCTGGAACAGCCAGTGTCTAGCATGGCAGGGTAAACAAGATCATTAATGCTTACATTTATAAATCTGAGAGAAATAGGAGCTGAGGAAAAATTTGGACAAGAGAAAATTTGGTGGCTATCCTTCCCTAGAAGTCAAAGGGATTTAACGTAGTCAACAACTCGTTTTGGAGGTGAGTCGGAGTGAAGGTATTTGCAAGGTTGGCCTCTTGGGCATTTCTGTCTCCTGACATAGGAAATGCAATGACCTTCCATTTTGGATTTGTCAAGAATTTGTCTCGGTCGCAAGTTGCGCTTTTCCGAGTCTCGTTTTTCTTGCTTTCTTTTCATATGTTCTTTCATAAGAGCACAAAGCTCGTCAATTTTATCGTTGCTTTCTGTCTTAACTTCAGCCATGAATAGTTTTTCTGACTTCGGCAAAGATCGTTCGAGCTCATGAGCTCGATCTGCAATCTTTTCGATTGACAGCATCGATTTTTCACGTAAGAGGAGCTCTTTCAGTCTTGGGTTCTGGCAATCGATGAATCTTTCAAGAATGATTTCCTCATCGGAAGGAGTGATGGTGGTTTTGTTGTAACCTTTCTTGAAGTATGCTTTTAAATTTGCCATACAGACTCCGAATGAATCTGCACCTCTTTGATACTTAGTAAACTCATGCTTGTAGAACTCTTTAGTTCGTCCCATTATGCTTATGAGTTTGCATTTGAATAAGCTCCAGTCATTCAGTTCTTTGTCATCAAGGCTCTCAATGATATTTGCACCTGCATCGCCACTCAGTAAATGAGAAATAGCGGTCGTGATGAGCTTCGTTTTTGAGACATTTGAACAGGCTGAAAAAATTTCCATATTGCGCAGCCAAGTCTCAATAGGAACTGATGATTGGTATTTTGGTGCTTTGATTTTGTAATCAGAGCTTAAAGAGTCCTTTTTGTATTTCGGTTCAGCAAAGCGGACTTTCTTGTCTTCTCTTGGCTTGCTTTCCAGTTTGGGAGTCTCTTCTTTTGGTTTATTCTCAGTTTCTGTTTTAGGACTTTGTGGAGGTCTAATTGTCTCATCAAGGTTATCATCTTCATTGTCACTTTCACTCGGGAAAAAATGAGTTGCAAGAAGCTCGTTCATGCTCTTTGCTGAGACAAGTGCATAGATCTCATGCGGTTTTATTTTGAAACGATCCTGCGCAACTTTTTGTTCGCAGATTTCCGCATAGTCCTTATGATATTTTATATCCCCGATGTCACTTTTCTTGAAACAGTATAGTTTTTCGCTGATTTTCAGAAAATCTTTGTCAAGTGACAGGATATTTAAGATAAGTGATGCCTTGTCCGTTGTCGGATGCTCAGTTGGGTAAGTACGACCAGGAAGTGAGTCGTAAATACACAAAAGCTCCTTTTTGGAGAGATCTAATGTCGATTTTGAATAAAAAGTCGACATATTCTAGGGCCTAGCTAAAAAAGAAAAGTGTTAGTAAACTGCTTATGCTGTTGCTTATGCTAACTGCTAATGCGTCAACAAAACCTTCTCCAGGTATTACAGGGGAATGTGAACGTTGTCACAGGGAATCGCCTATACGCTAGGCTGCGTTCGGGTAGTTTTTCGTCTATACGCCGTAGACAGATCTTTTTATTCCCCGCTAGGTCGAAAAAAACCCTTACGCCGAGAATCGAATCAAAAAAGATTCTTAAAGAGTCCGATATAGATCAGGGCAGACCTTGACAGAGTCACTCCAGGGTGAGGACAACGCAAGTTTTGTGTTAGCTACCGTGTCCAATCTATTATCGTGGAACCGATAACTTCACTCACCGAATAGACTGTACTAAGTACAATGATTCAGTCTCGTGAAGAAAGTCAAATTCCTGCTCTGGTTTTTTATACTTGGGTCCAGGGCTGGATATTTTGAAATCAACAAAAATCTCAAACCCCGAAAATAACATGAATCATCATCTCATCCATTTCAAAAATGCAATCTCAGAAAATTTTCTGTCTGAGATCTCAATTTTCGATTTTGCAAAAAAATGATATTTGAAATGCTGAGATCTCAATTATCTCAGAAAACTGCACGAGTTGTATACGCGCGTTGCAATGAAATGAAATTTGAAATTCTGAGATCTCAAGCATTTCAGGTCCATCTGAACCAATCACAAGTCTTGCTCTAAGCCCGCGACGTTTGTCCGCGGCCCTTGCGCGGTTTGCAAAATTTTGAGATTTGAGATCTTGAGATCTCAGCCATCTCAAGAACGGAAAAAATTATCACGAGGGTGTTGCAATAATTTGAGATTTGAAATTTGTTGAGATGGTGCAAAATTTTGAGATAGAAATGAGATTTCACACTAAAATTGATTTGAAATTTTTGCTGATTTCAAAATATCCAGCCCTGCTTGGGTCTATGCGTGTACGACTAAATAGACAATACACTGCGACTACAAGATTCAAGATTCAAAACAGCTCTACTAAAGCGCAGAACTGAGTTCGTAAGTACCCCCGAGAGAGTACTTGTTACCACTGATTTCTCAGCAGCCAATAAGGTTTGGAAGAACCGCGCCTTATTATGGGAGCTAAAAGTAGAAAAATATACCGTTTGGTTCAGTCACCAATTTGTAGAGGTTTTGCTACTGCAAGTTCCCGGTTGGTTGCTGGTAAATGCTGGTTGGTTGCTGCTAGTTGCTGGTTGGTTGCTGCTAGTTGCTGGTTGTTGCTGGTTGTTGTTGCTGGATAAAAAGAGAAGTTTTTGTTGTTTTGTTGGTTCTGGTTAGAATGATTTTATTGTGGCAGAAGTCGCCTTTATATACAGTGAAAAGGGAAAATAAGAATGTTCGAGAAGCTTCTTAGAACAGTAATAGAATATTCAAGTAGCTTCTTAGACAGTAGAAGAACAATCGTGTATATTCTCCAAGGTGCTGTAATTGGTGAGTCAATGTGACTCATGCTGGATGGAATGTTCTAGCGGCTTATGCCAGGTGATGTAATGATGACTCATATCCAGGGTTGTCTCCCGCACGAGAGTCACCCGTAAAGTTGTCTCCCACACATCAAGGTAACCATTTATGACTCAATGCGTTGGAATGCAAGGTTTAGTGCTCACCATAGATGGCGCTGTTGTGTGGCCACTAGAGGGCAGTAGAGAGCTATACCTGAGTGTCCACTAGGTGGCACTAGAGAGCTGACACCAGGTGGGGCGCGAGAGCCAACACTAGATGGGGCGCGAGAGCCCTCGCTAGGTGGCGCTGTATTAAGTGAGCACTTACTCCGTAACGCTCTTGAGAGGTCTTGCGGTTGATCAGACCTTATAGAAGTGATCTGGAGGTGAACCGGAAGTGAACCGGAAGTGACCGGAAGTGAACCGGAAGTAATCGGAACATTACCGGAAGTGACCGGAAGTTATCGGAAGTCACCGGAAGTGATCTGTATTGGTTCCCTGAGGTGCTAGGATGATTATGTAATGCGAAAAATAGGCTCCTGAGATTGTAAATAGCGTATTTGGGAGCATACAGTAGGAAAACCACTACAACAACTCGTTAATTTTCTTCAATTTCAACGAAAAGATCATTTTGGAACCCTAGAAAACAGAAAAGAAGACAGCGCTGGATACACACTTGCCGGTCGATACATTTCAGAATATGTCACAGACCCAGAGTTTGTCAAAGACTCTGAAAAAGTCACTGGCTCCAGAGCTTACCATCTTGTGAAGCTTCTCAAAGACGAAAACAATCAATGGGATGAACGCAAGCTTCTTTTCAAAAAAAAGACCGACTGTCGATGTTTGTTCCAGGATATTAAAAAAGAAAGAAGAGAAGAACCCATGTCCAACATGTAAACTCAACGCGTCCCTTCATTAGATACACCACGACCTTCAATAATTTATATTTTGTTCAAGTTTTATTTTCACTGAAAAAACACTACCTCTTTTATCTTCGCAAATCGAAGAATAACTCGTTATTTAGTAAAATTGACAGTTCAATACATCCCTTTCTGCCAAATTAAGATAAAAATCGCATCAGTTATTTAAATATTTTGATTTTAAGGGTAGGGTCCCCGTACAGGCCCAAAGCAGCGAGACTCTCCTCCAAACCTATCAATGCTAGGAAGGCGTGTAATGGCTCAAATGAAAGTTCAATCTTAGATCTTCTGATTGACACGAGCTTTTTTCGGAAATCCAAGAGAAAAGTCACGTGCGGTTCGCTCAAAGTTGTCGTCTAAGCGAAAAATCGCGAAAATACCCAATATTCAGTGCGACTCTCCTCCAAAGTGAGCAAATTGCTTATGAAAATTGCATTATGAAAACCCCCTCGATTCTTCTGTAGGGTAAAGTTTGGACCCTAATCTTAAAAATGACACGAGCTTTTTTCAATTGGTCAAAATTTTCTATGTTAAAAATTTTAAAGTACGAAGGTACCCATTTTCCGTCCCTTAGGCTCCGTGAATTGCCTTGCGGGCATAGCCCAAAAGGCGCCGTTCTTATCGCAAATAGATGTCCTGAACGTGGGCTTTCCAAAAAGGTATCAGATGACACCCTAACATAACGACCGAAAATTGTAAAAATTTTAAAATTTCCGCTTTTTAGTCAAAATGCACTAATTTTCGCCATTTTCAATTGCAATTTGTGCGAAAATGGGTTGAGATAGAGAATATACTCATATGGAGTTTTCTGCTCAGAATTTAATGGAGATTCAGAAAAAGTGGTCAAAAACCGATTCTGAGACTTGACCCTGTACGGGGACCCTACCCTTAAGATGTAGGTCTTCAAAGAAGGGCCTAAAAATGGGTTGGCCAAATGGGCCACCGACTAAAAAGCGTCTTTCCGCTGGAAAGCGCTTGTCACAGCGTCCAAAGAAGGTAGGATTTTTTATTCTTCAAAAATGATTCAATTTGCCCTCAAAACCGATAATTTTGTTCTTAACCGGTTTTTAAACCGGCAACTACCGGACAAAGTACGTTGGATTGAACTTGAATTGATTTCAATTCAATTTTGGGAGAATAATTTTCTTATAAAACCGATAAAAAACCGATAAAAGTCCGAAATTCGAAAATCGGGCTCGATAAAAGAAAAGATCAGCTCAAGACGATTCTAAAAAGGTATGATACATCACAGGTCTAATGGAAACTTTTCCCGGAAAACGAAAAGCAAATCTGGCACATTAAATTGAAACTCCACCTAAGTTCCTGCTAAGTAAGCATACTACTTTTGGTTTTGACGTAAAAAAGTGTTTATTTGTGATTCTGGGGCAAGGCCAGAATGAGGGAAAATGGGCATGGTCAGGCACTTTTATAGGAGCGCTCGCTCACAAGTCTCACTTCGAGTTCGACTTTATTTCTAAGCTGCAGTTCCGAGTTGAGTGATGAGCTCGCGCTTCGCAGTTGGTGCTCGCGCTCACCCCTCAGCTTCGGATTCTGTGAGCTTGGCTCGACTCGAGCCGCTCGAGACTGGACTTTCGTTTTAGTAATCATAAGTTATGGACCATAACACAAGTTCGATTTTCTTCATTTCTGGCGAAGTTTCCCGAGAAAATCTTGAGAGGGGAGGGGGGTGAAGATTTTTGTTTATTCAAGTTGACTATCAACATTTGCTTTTCAAAATTTTTTTATTGGCAAAAAAGACATTTAAACCCATTTCGGCATTTAAACTCATCAAGAAATTTAAACCACTTTTGAATCAAAAATTTTTGACATTTAAACCCGTTGACCATTTAAACCCAAACTTATTAATTGCGTTTAAATGTCTTATGGGTTTAAATGTCTAATGGGTATAAATGTCCCCCACTCCTCTTCGCGCGCCAGGTGCAAGCTAGGGAGGGGTAGTCCGCATTGCCAAGGATCCAATATGGTCCATATTCACGGCAGGTGAAGGCGCCAAGCCGAGGCAGGGAGATGCAACGTGACCACCGCCATGTGCTAACTCCCGCAGAGGCAGCACCTCGGCCCAACTCGACGGGTGTGAGGCCACTCAGCATGTGATGGCTGAGCTGATGTGCAAACATAATGAGCGAGTTGAGCTCATTAATCAGATCAAGCTCAACCCCCGGATGAGCTGCAAATTTGGAGATATGGAGGAAAAAAAAATTGAATTTTCTGAAAGTTTCCCCAGTAGGGTTTTTTGATGCGAGGAATCCGAATCTGAAGTCAAAAAAGACTTTTAATGTCTAGTTTTCACAGGGCAGTAATGTTCGCGAAATTTCCTGCCCAAAGTAAAAAAGCCCTCCAGGATCCAGAAAATACCTTCACGGGCAGGAAATTTCGCTAAAATTCCTGCCCGATGGAAGAATGCCCATCAAAATCCAATTAATACCTTCACGGGCAGTAATTCTCGCGAAATTTCCTGCCCTTATAAAGGTATTTCCTAGATCCTGAGTGGCTTTTCTCTTTTGGGCAGGAAATCTCGCTAAGATTACTGCCCTTTGATAGATTGATACTTTGATCTCTTATCTTAATAACTTTCTATTGATGATTACAGACAGTCGCTTCAAATTACTTCCGCTAAAAGACAGATGGTTCAGCTGTCTGCCTCTTATAAAATCTATTCTTCTTTTTGATTTCTTCAAAAATTTTCAAAAATGTCTCAATATCAACGACTTATGGATTTACTTCCTGACGACCTGCCGTGAATATGGACCATATTGGATCCTTGGCAATGCGGACCCAGCCGCTAGGGACCGAACGCAAATCGGGGGTCAAAATTTTAAAATTGCTTGAAATGAAAATTCACAATAGTAAATTGACTACGATTTTTTATCATTTTCCCCAAAAAATCGAAAGATAAAAAAATACTATTTCTAAAAATGAAAAATTTGTATAGGTTTGCAGGGGTCCCTGGGTGCGCAAGCCTTTTAAAGGTTTCAAGAGCGAAAATGACTCATCATCATGGCGCGAGAAAAAATAACGAGACGGCGAGTATCGATCCCGGAGCGCCAGCATGCCGGTTCATGACGCTACCAATGCGCCATAGATATCGTTAGGGTCCGGCATGATTAGGACCAAAAATTTAATTTCAATGAAACTTCAGGATTCCACTAATTCGACCCTAAGGAATTCAATTCCGTTCACTGATTCTCCCAAAAAACCCCCATTCAGCCCTTTTCAGGGCTTTAATGAAATTTTAAACGGAGAGCCAAGTGCGCTCTGATTGGTCAGCTCCGCCGAGCGATTTTAATTACTGCCCGAATGATTCCCTTGGTGGCTCAAATGTTAGCGCTCTCGCTTGACAAGCAAGAGGTGGTGAGATCGAGTCACCTAAAATCAAATTTTTTTTCAGCGAATTTTCCTTCAATGAGAAGACCATTAAATGCACAGACACATTTGTTTGAGCAGAAATACAAGTTATTGAATAAATTTCGTTATTTGAAAAAAAACTTAATTGAAAGTTTTGTACTTACTGGACTTCAGTCACGTGTCATCTTCGGAAATTTCATCCTTTTCCGGGCGAATACAGTACCCTCACCTAAGTTTAAGTGAGCGTGCTCCAGTTTTCTTTCGAGAGCAAGCTTGGAAAGCGTCCTCCGTGTCAGCCAATCAGAGCGCCCCGCTCTTTTCCCAGGAAAATCAAAATAAAGAGTAGGACTTTAAAATCAATTCACAAAAAAAGTCCAGTGAGTTAGAAGAAGCTAAAAAAGCAAAAATTATTATTTTTTTATAGTCTTTCTAAAATGACTAGGCCTGGATTTGTGAGCGACCTAGAACTCCAAAAAACCGAGAGAAATCGGCGATTTAGAAGATCTACCGGGCTTTAAGCGCCGGCATATTTTTCGCCGTATTCGAAAACCTAGGTAATCTTATGATATTATTGGGTTTTGTTGTTTATTTTGCCCTTTGAAAAATTGAGTCCTCCGATCGTGCCGGACCCTAGATATCGTTCTGGGGCCTGAGAAACCTTATTGATAAACTAATATGGGAGTCTCTTTGTTACTCGATAAATCCCTGGTACTTCCGAGTCAGTAACTCGATGGTACGATTTGATCGGTAAAATGACGGCACCCCTGTAAACCTAAGCCGGCAAGGGTGCATCCAGGGATGTGGATCCGCAGCGCAAAATCCGCAAAACAGCGCAAAATGCGGGATTTTTCATTCTGCAGCGCAAAACAGCGCAAAATTAGTCCCAAAAATTTCCGCAATTTTTCCGCAAAATTGCGCGCAAAAGCGCATTTTGCGCGAAAATTCCACAAAATCTCAATACATTTGCAGTCCGCAAAATGCAATTTTGCGGGATTTAGCGGAGAATTTCTACATTTTTTTGATGTTAATTGTGAAGATTTCCGAATCCTCATTCATCATCGCATTCACAACTTCGGCGATAATTTGCGGAAAAAGTCAATTTATTTGGTCAGTGGCTAATTTGGAAAAATAGCTGCTCGTGGACTAGTGACAGCCGGTTATATAGTGAGCTCAAGTGCTCTTGAAAAGCGCCGCGCCCAGCTCGGGCGACTTCCTTCAAGTGCCAACTTGATTCATCGGGAAAATAAAGACAGTAAATCCCTATACTATTGTTGTGGTTCACGAAAAAGCCGATCCTGATTCTATCTTGTTTTTATATTTTTCTCGCGCAACGTATTTATGCGGAGCGCGCTGCATTTTGACTCACTTCGTTCTCGCCCGCTCTACGGAGCACTACAAAATATACCAGTTTTTACCTACGCTAGAACCTTGTTCAGTTTTTGCAGCTTATTCGAGAGCCAACATAAATGGTACCAGGACTACTAGAACCCTCCCCCTTCATCTAAAAAACTTCGATTTTTTATTGTTGGAATCTCGTCTACTCTTCGCTGGTAGAGAACGAACGTCACCTGGCCACCTCTGGACATCCCCGCCGTTGTTTCCTTGCGCTCAACGTTGGCTACGACAGCAACCTCTCTCTAGCTGGTTTACTGTTAGCTGGCGCATAAATCAAACCGCGTACGCGCGTCACTCTTTACTCGTGTCGAGTTTTCGGCACATAAAGAGTGCCCTAAAAGGTAGTTCAACCGTCTGAGCCACTTACCTCGATTTTCTCGTGCTCAACGCCGTCAACGTCAGTTTCAACGCGTTCGACCTCCCTCAACTCCTTTCTCCGTTGACACATGGCAATCTCCCGCTAAAACCTCACATCTCCAACGGCACTCTGCATCAAAATCGCCAACGTCGATCTCACGAGCGATCTTCTCTCCATCTTCGAGTCTTGATCACACCGCCGCTAAAGTTCAACTCTAATCTCGCGAGAGATCTTCCCGCCATCTTCAACTTAACAATTTGACCTCTGCTCACTCCACCGACATGATTTTGATCGCCAAAACTCCAAAACAACTTCAATCTTTTCACCTCTTCCCCAATTCATATCAACGCTCTCAACTTCATATACTACTCATCTCTTCTCAACTCAACTCTCTGCTCGTCATCAGCTCGGGGGTACGATGCATCCTTCGCTCGCTTCTCCTGTCTCTCATCTCTACCCTGCGCTCGACTCAAGACGCACGAAACTCAGCTGATCGACTTCGCAGACTCTCAACTACAACTCCGACAATTACTACGTCAACTACTTTGACAACTACAATCTCAACTTCTAAGCCCAGTTTTCGTCCTGGCACACCTCTCCTTCAAGCCCAGCACTCGCCCTGGCAACCAACTCAACCTCAACCAACTCTCACAAAGCCCAGCTCAAGCCCTGGCACTACTCAAACCTACCAAGACCAGCCCTAGTCCTGGCAACCCTCACTACTCTTCAAACCCAGCTCTAGCCCTGGTACTACTCGCTACTCTCCCTCCTACATTTACAAGCCCAGCTACCGTCCTGGCAGTCCACACTTCTCTCAATCTCGCCGCTACCTGGCTTCTCTCTTCAACTCCAAATCCAGCTCTCGCCCTGGTAAATCTACACTTTCAACTCATCTTTAGTTCTTTTCTTCTACAATTTCACCCTGATCGCCTGCTTCTTCTCTTCCGAATCTCCGTGCTCGCGCTCAAAACCTGCGAAGCGCGTCCAGTCAACTCTACTCATCACCCTAGAATCATCATCGTCTGGGGGCTGTTGTGGTTCACGAAAAAGCCGATCCTGATTCTATCTTGTTTTCATGTTTTTCTCGCGCAACGTATTTATGCGGAGCGCGCTGCCACTTTTACTCACTTCGTTCTCGCCCGCTCTACGGAGCACTACAAAATATACCAGTTCTTTTTCCTACGCAAGACCGTGTTCAGTTTTTGCAGCTTATTCGAGAGCCAACACTATCTCCCTCCTTCGTCAGAAAATAGCAGATTTGGGAGGAAGTGTTGTAGGATAAGGCCAGAGCGGCTTTGAACAGGCGAAAATCGAAACAGAAACGAAGGTATTAGGAGCTGGTTGAAGCCGAGCAATTGGCTCTTGACGCCAGGTCAATCAAAGTCAGGCCGAATTCGAGATAGAGCAACGCAGTAAGTGTCCAGTTGGGTTGGATTTGGTCGCATCGAGGCGATTTCCGCTCGATTGATTTCAAAATTTTCTTGGTTCTGGTGAAATGTTCTTGGTGGCATGTTATCCTTGCTTGCCAAAGCAATGTCGGATTATTTTCAACCCTTTATTTCCCTCTCCTCTGGGGTTTTCTATTTTACGTCGTATGAATTCACGACTTCTCCTTCGATCAAAGTTAGTCTCGTGGCGGTCCGAGCTGATTATGTATTACGAGGTTTCGCCGTTGATCTAAACGCATTTTTGTTCTTTTATTCGAGTTCTTTTCGCTCGTGAATTTTTTTTTTCAAAAACATATTATGGTCAACTCAGCCTTTCGTTGCCGACAATTTTCGTCATAAAATCAAATATAAATTTCGTGGAATCTGTCAATCAATTTAACATTACTCCTTGTTATAACGATGGAGCCTTGTTAAGTTCGACCATGGTAGAGTTGGTGTTTCAAACGCAGCTCAACCAAAGTTCGCATTTCATTTACCGGTTATGCTCATTTTTCTGTGGAAGTCGTCAACTGCCAGTTGATGAGTGTCGGAAGCATTGAATGTTCCGCACCTGAATGCTCCAGTCTTTTCCGTGTCGACTGTATTTTTTTTTTCTTAATTTCGGGTTCAATTGTGCCAGGACCCTAAGGAGTGAAGCAAACCGTTGTATTTGCTCGGTGACTTGCAGGTTATTCTAGGGTCATTATCGATCTTTATCGCTTGCCAGGTGAGCCTATTGTTTCTCGGCGGGAGCCTGTTGGTAGGCAATATTTGAACTTGGCTGGCCCCTGGAGGCGCAGATTTCGGGTTTTCACTGTATATAAGGGTGGTGTCATGGGATGTGAAGGAAACTTGATTTACTCGCGGTTTTGGCAAGCAATTCGAAAAGGCGATATTTCTGAAAAGTTTTTAGACGAGCTAAAATTTTGAGCCGGCAGGGGCGGCCTCGAGCAACTTGTTGTTGAGTTTTGGAATAACTTGACAAGTCGGAAATTGAAATTCAGAAAGGGAGCTGCTCTCGTTTCGGAGACACGATTTTATTTCAAAAATTTATCAAGGGGCTTTTTAAAATTGAATTGATTTTCGCAAATCAGATATCTTGTACTTATTTTAGTACCCTGAAGTGGTCGTGAATTTTTTTTTAAGAGAATGAGGCTCTGCCAAGATTTTGCCCGTATTTTCATCGCCGGGTCTCCTTTTGCTGAGCCGGAAGAACTTTAAGCTGCACTTCTTGCTTTTGACGGCAGCAGTAGCAAATCATATGCGCAAATTTCTGAGCGATTGCTGCGTAACAGTCCGAGGCTCAAGCCGAGGATAAGGATTCCGAGAAGGAATATTACAAAGAGCCATTTCATCATGGCGAATTGGCCCATCAGGGATTGCTGGTGGTTCAACACCAGCCGTTCCAAAATATCTTTAGGTCCGAATCTCATCTTGAAATAATTTTGTTTTCGAGGAACGGAACGGTTTTGCTTATCTACTTAAGGGGCGATATTTCAATAGTTTCAGTGTGTATTTTTTTCAGTTGTTCTCTTTCAGGGCGTTTATTCCCTAAATAGATGTCAATACGTTTTCCAATGCGAATACCGTCGGTGCGCTCTTTCCCCAAAGAGATGCATTGGATCTTACCTATAGACTATAGGCTATAGTTGATGCGTTTTCTCTCACGAAGGCTTGACCGCCGGTTCTGGCGTGGTTTCTCTGCCTGTCGTGCCGGTAATTTTACGTTTCATTCCGTTTAAGTGAATTTAACGTACCTCGGATGCGCATCCTTCCTTTTCTTCGACGATTTGGGGAGTTGCGACAGGCCGAATGTTGCTCCTGTGCGCAATAAATTGTCGTCTTGGGTAGAGATCAGACGCAAGAAGGTAAGTGTAAACGTCTAAACGCTTCGAGACTGTGAGCCGCCCTTTCCAGTTTCGAAAGAGCTTTGACTCCCCGGGGTCCCTTTGGCGTTTCATCAGCACAGTTGTCCGAGGACGGAGAACAGTTTTGTCTTCGGGTCGTACGTCCCGCGTCTCCTCCGCTGTCTGGGCTGTCTGAAGTGACAGCGCGCGGATCATCGCCCGACCTGCCTTGGCTATGAAAACAGCGTTGTTTTCAGGTACATCTTTCGTATCCTTGAGTACGCTTCTGACTTCGAAAATTCCAGTGGACAACCTGGCCGGGATAGTCCTAGGAACTTTTTCCAAGGCAAGTGGGAGAGGCATGGTAAATCGGTTGCAGCTTTCAACTCACTGCGGTTGTTTAGCCATACAAAGACGTCCAGGGGACCGGAAGCTGTGGGGACAGTAAAGGTAAGCTGCTCCCGTAACGCTCGGTCCTCCGTCTTGTCGACTGGTGCCTGGACTTCTAATATTGTCCCGTCCATTACTCGTTCAGCTTTCTTTACTTCGAATAGTCTGGTTAATTTCTTACGGAGGAGCATAATGCTTTCTCCGTCGATTTGTATCTTTCTCTGCGAGATTTTGATCGTTCTGTTCGTTAATGCCGGCAGCCCGATGAGAAAAGGTGTTTTGCATTGGTACTACTGTTTCCGTTGGTAGCGCGATTATAGTTTGTGGGTATCTTTGGCAAAGACGAGACTTCTGCGTCAGTGCGGACTTCTTTTCCTGCGCAATAGAGACGGACCCCTGAGGGTAAGGCAACTTCCTCTTTTTTCAGGTTTTCGAGAGCGAGTTTGCCAATTATTTTTGCCCGTAGTGTAACTGCTGTTTCCTCTGGACCCGTGTGTTTATTGACGACTTTTTCGTTGGGTAGCTTAACTCGGAGCGAATCGCTTCTCTCTTTTCTTTTTTAAGATTTGACGTCTTCTGTTTCCATTTTTAGTTAAAAATCCTTGATATTTGTTATTTGTTCAACTTTGATATTCTTATTTCAGTCGTTCAATATTTTCCAGTTCTTTTCACGGACTAACACATGTTCGCATTTCGCTTCATTTTGGGCGGAGATTTTCTTTTTAACGCATCTGTGGTTCATTGTTGTTTGTATGGTTTGAGTGTCAGTTTCAAAGACTTAACTCTCGCACTAATATCGGCATAATAGTGCGCTTGCTCAGCATTTGGCTGGTCGTTGGGTGATCACGACAATGCGGACTAGTTGGTTTCCGTGCCAGTCTTGCTTATGCTGGTCTTTTCTTTCGATTTTGTTTTTAATCGGGCACCTATGTGCTCACCTGTCTGCGTCGTTTGTGCGCAGCAGTTTATAGAGTCGCTATTGTTGTTTCAACGGTTTGAGTGTCAGTTTCAAAGACTTAACTCTCGCACCGATATCGGCATAATAATGCGCTTGCTCAGCATTTGGCTGGTCGTTGGGTGATCGCGACAATGCGGACTAGTTGGTTTCCGTGCCAATCTTGTTTATGCTGGTCATTTCTTTCGATTTTGTTATTAATCGGGCACCTATTGTGCTCACCTGTCTGCGTCGGTTTGTGCGCAGCAGTGTATAGAGTCGCTGTTGTTGTTTCTACGGTTTCAGTGTCAGTTGCAAAGACTTAACTCTCGCACCGATATCGGCATATTAATGCGCTTGCTCAGCATTTGGCTGGTCGTTAGGTGATCACGACAATGCGGACTAGTTGGTTTCCGTGCCAGTCTTGCTTGTGCTGGTCGTTTCTTTCGATTTTTAATCGGGCACCTATTGTGCTTACCTGTCTGCGTCGTTTATGCGCAGCAGTTTTTAGAGTCGCTGTTCTTAAACACTTCTGACACCATTGTAGAGGTTTACTCTCTATATAATAAACTATCAAACTTTCATAGTATTGTAATTTATTTGGTCAGTGGCTAATTTGGAAAAATAGCTGCTCGTGGACTAGTGACAGCCGGTTATATAGTGAGCTCAAGTGCTCTTGAAAAGCGCCGCGCCAAGCTCGGGCGACTTCCTTCAAGTGCCAACTTGATTCATCGGGAAAATAAAGACAGTAAATCCCTATAAACGATCAAGTGTTTCACGCCGTGAAAACAGGTTTCTGATGTTGGCGGAAATTCACCTTCGGCAATCTTCAAACGACGGCGCTAAAATAGCAATTAACCTTTGTTTGCATATTGATCTTACATAAGTTTCACACCATTTGGAAGATTTGAAAATTTCCGGCACATCAATCATCTGGCGTAGAACGAATTTGGTCAACTTGTCGTTTCTCTAACCATTGTTTGATTAAACCTCTTTGATATCTCACCTCAGATTCAAGTTTTATCATTCGGCGATCGTGTCTCTCAATGGCGAGTCTCTGAAAATATTTTTTAAGTTTTATTTAACTTATTTGACTCACCAGTTGTTTTGCGCAAAATCCGAGTGGAAAATCGTCCCAGCAAAGTGGATTCACTATGATGCAAATATCGTCCACCAGACAAGAAGAGTTGTCATCGTCAACACTCTCGCATAATTTCAAAATCGGCATTTTTGAGTACTACATCCACAAAGTAAAATCCTCTTCACAACTAGAACAGTTGGAGTTTCCACACAAACATAGTGTGAACTCAATTTTTCAATCTAAAAATTCCAAATTATTTTTTTAATAATTGATCGAATAATTCGAATAATTATTTTTTCGAATTATTCAATTAAATTATTTAAAATTCAGAGGCAAAGCAGGTAGTAGCAGTACTTCGGATAATTATTTGAATTATTTGACTGAATAATTCAAAATATTCTGTGGCGAAGCGGAGCAGTAGCAAATTTTTTCTAATTGATCTCTTCTTATCTAAATATAATCAATCCTTTTTTCTTGGATGTTATCATACCTTCTTTTAAAATTGAATGATTATTTTGCGCCAATCATCATTTTCTTCCCCATCACTTTCTTTAGCACTTTTTTGACCGCTTTCTTGACCACTTCCATCCGATCCACTTTCTTGACCGCTTCCATCGCTCTCCTGATCGCTTGCATCGCTCTCCTGGCCGCTTCCATCGCTCTCCTGCACTCCATCTTGCACATATGGATTCTCGAACTCATCTTTATCTTGTTAAATTGGCTTTCTAACGCATCATACCTTGCTCGAAAGAATCAGTCGAAGAGGAGGAGGAAGACATGAAACTCGAATAGTCGTAATCTTCTTCATCCCATTCTTATAAAAATCAACAAGGAGTAATTTTCCAAAACTTACCGTATCGAAGAGATCGAGCATGACGAGCGAGATCAGGTTCAGTGTGGGGTGGTTGAAATGTATCACGGAGACAGTTCTGGAACATTGAATAAATCACAATTCCAGCGGCACCGAGCACGATTCCAATGAGAAGAGTGATCGAGTAGGTGCAGATGTTTGCACACTTTAATATTTTTATTTTTTCTCTTATTGCTTTCTTACCTTGGGACCCTCACTTCGAACCTGGCAACGAATCTTGCCCTCCAAATTCTCACTGAGAAAGTTCGCCATCGCCTCAAGATCCTGATCGCTCAAATTTTCGGCCTCGTCCATGCTACGAATTATCTATCAAATTTGAAAAATTTTCTTACTTTTGAGACTTTTTGAATTTGGCCTTAAAAATTGGCGAGTTTTGAATACGGTCACTAACGGTCTGCCGCCCTCCTTCAAGCATATCTGAATCAAATTCTCTTAGTTTGAAAAACCGACTGTAATCAAAAATTATCAGGATTAACGCGAAGCAGTGGCGCCGGGAAGGAATTCTCTGCTTTCCCACAACCTGCTGACCTTCCTCAACCAATCCGAAACCTTGAACTTCTTTTACCAGTCGAACATACTTTCCAGAATTGAAATGAGTCATTCCAAATTTCGAAATTTGTTTTTATTTTGATTTATTCGAATTTTTCAATTTATTCAAATTTATTTGAATTATTCAAATTTTTTCGAATTATTCGATTTATTGAACAGTTAAAATGAAAAATAATCTTCAATTTCTTCGTCGGTCTTGACGAGTTTTCCACCGCAAATGGCAACGCTGACGCCACTTTCTCCAAAGATGCCAACACAGAACCTTCCGTCTTTCAAAGCCTGTGTTGAAGCCCTCATGTTATCCTCAACAAGTTCAACCCAGCCACGACCATGAGCCATGGCGAGATTGTATGTCGATTCGTTTCGATCGGCTGAATAAAATTAATTTCAATTTGAAAACCATGGACATACCGTGCAGTTGCAAACGCCACAAGTTGGCAATCTTGCTGCCAAACGGAAGCTTCTTGGATGCAAGAAGTCTTCCTCCCTTACTCACATACTGTAAATAAGTATGTTCGACAAACAATTGGCGACGAACGCAAGGCGAGAAGGGTGGTGGAGACTCGCCTTGAACAACGTCTTCGTAGTGATAGACGCATTCAGGCGAAAATTGAGGAGGGGAAGTTCGTTGACCTCTGAGCGGTCGTGGCGAGTAAGCTGGTGGTGGCTCGTTTCCAACAGGATGAGCGGAGGCAACAACCGAGTGTAGAATGTAGGAGAAAATGCACTAAAGCCTAAACCAACTGGTACGACTTGTGGAAGTGCCCTTTTGGATTCTATTAAAGTATCCAGTACTTAAGTTTCTCTGATTTTTGTTTCCTGCAAATAAAAAGCGTAACAGAGTAATTTGGGTTAGTTGTTTCTAGTTGTCGCTAGAATTGTCTCTAAAGAGTCTCGTTTATTCTGAAAGATTCACAGTTTATATTATATACTAAAGATATTTATGAAATGCACAATGATAGTTTTTTTAAAGGGGCCCGGAGAATTTTTTGAAAAAAAATTTCTTCCCATGATCGTGGAGGGATGAATGAGGGCTTGACTGAAAGAGCAGCCCGAGTTCTATTTAAAAAAAATTCAGCGAAGATTTTGAAAAAGTAGTTTCGCTGTAAATGCCTGTTGAAAATGCACTAAATAACAATAGATTTGGAAAAGCGGCGCGCTGATTGGCTGAGGCGCTGCTATTGTTGGAAAATGGGCGCCGTGGCGGCGTGCAAGGACCGACTCGCCGACAGAAAGCCGGCTGATATAGCACTCCTGCTGATCCAATATTTTCGTCGAATTTTTTTTAAACAGTTCGATAAATGGGCTTTCAGATGAGCCTTTATTCATCCCCGTACGATGTCGGGGAAAACCTTTTTTTTTTTAAAGTCCTCCGGGCCCCCTTAAAAATAACTGTCAATGCAAATTTTGAATTTTCGGAGCCAATTTTTGTAAAAATTTTCTATGGGAGCAAAATAATTTTCTGAGTAATAGTTCTTCGCTGTGATCTAATCTACCCAAAAAGGCTGAAAAATTATGAAAATTTTGACTCTTTTTATCTTGTTGAAAATCAATCAATCATTTAACGTGTAAGAAGTCGATATTGAGGTCGAATAACCCGAAATTGACATTGCAGAAGTCATGGTTGAAATCGGTGAAGCCAGGATTAAACTAAATTTATACCAATGCAAAAATGGAGTCAAGTTCAAGAACCATGGTAGAAGTCTCCAATTGTGGCAGGTCGAAAAAAATTTTTTTTTTTCTGATTGGCTCATCTGAAAGAGCTTCTCAAACTGTATAAAAAACGTTTTTAGAGTCTGCTCAAATCTTCGAAATTTTCGACATTTGGACTTGATAAAGGTTGAAATTCCGAAATTTTAACTGCTCATAGAGCAAAATTTTTCCATAACAAAATTTTTTTTTTATTTTTTTTTGGAATCTCTATAGTCGAATCTATGTGCTTGCGAAAATTGAAGCAAATCGGGCAACATTTGGGCTGTAAAAATTTTTTTTTGAGGATTAGTTTTGCACTAATTTCGCAAATACAAAGCATATACTTTTATTAAATTACAAACTACAAAAAAGTAATCAAATAGTGCTCTGAGGTCACTTGAGGTCATTTGAGGTCATCTGAGGTCATCTGAGGTCATTTGAGAACAATTTTTTTTGCCGTTAAATTACATTTTTTTATTTTTTTTAATTTTGAAAATAATAATTTTGAGCAAAAATATTGCTCATTTGATTTTGAAAATTTTTTGTTTCAATATCGATCGACGGTGAAGTGTACACATGCGCTCGCGATTCCGGAACTACCTCGCTCATTAATGATTATTTAATGGATGCATCAATCAAAATCACAGTATGAAAAAAAAATTTCCAAACTAATTTCTGGCTGGCAGTTCACTTCGAGAAAGTTAATTCTGTGAAACACACAAAATTGAAAGAGAAGAAGAGAAAGCTAAGAGAAAGATTGTTAATAATTTTCGATACCAGTGACAGGTATACTAAATATATATATTTATTCTTAAAATTATATAAGACGCTTGTTAATTGCAGAAAAATCAAAAACAGAAGAAATCCTGCCAACGACTGACTCCAAAGAAAGTAGAATTCAAACGAAGACAGAAGGTATGCTTTAAAGACTTCCCCACGGTTTTGGCCTAGATGGGCCTCGCGCAGAAAAAAATTCTGAAAAAACAGTATGTTCGGTGGTCCTTCTTATACTTATTTATTATTATTATCGTTTGACTTATTTTTTAAACAGATATATCTATTACAAGTCTAAAATTATAAAAGGGAATTTAGGCCATTATAATTCCCTCATTTTACATTTTTCCGTAAATCGGAATAGCGCGGACCAGAGTTACAAATTTTGTGAGCTAGCTGAGGTGAGCTATATGAGCTAGATGAGCTACAGCTCAGCTCAGCTCAGCTCAGCGATTTCGAGGTGAGGGTCAGCTCAGCTCAGCTCAGCTTAATTTTTCTGAAGAAAGCAAGCTCAACTCAGCTCAATGGTTCTTCGAGAAAAGTCAGCTCAGCTCAGCTAGCTCAATTTTAACCTCGACTTAGCTAGCCCAGCTCAGCTCAGCTTGAAAAATTGTCAGCTCAGCTCAGCAAGCTCAGATTGAAAAATCATCAGCTCAGCTCAGCTCAAGAACTAACAGATAAACCCCAGCTTAGCTCAGCTCAATTTTTCGACAAAATCCAGCTCAGCTCAGCTCAGCTCAGTTGTTTTCAAAGGGGTCAGCTCAGCTCAGTTCAGCTTAAAAAATTGTCAGCTCAGCTCAGCTCAAAAATTTTCAGATAAGCCCAAGCTCAGCTCAGCTCAGATGCTTTACAAGGGGGCCAGCTCAGCTCAGCTCAGCTCAATGGTTCTTCGAGAAAAGTCAGATCAGCTCAGCTAGCTCAATTTTAACCTCAACTCAGCTAGCTCAGCTCAGCTCAGCTTGAAAAAATTGTAAGCTCAGCTCAGCTAGCTCAGTTTGAAAAATCATCAGCTCAGCTCAAAAACTAACAGATAAACCTCAGCTCAGCTCAGCTCAAATTTTTCGAAATAATCCAGCTCAGCTCAGCTCAGCTCAGTTGTTTTCAAAGGGGTCAGCTCAGCTCAGTTCAGCTTAAAAAAATTGTCAGCTCAGCTCAGCTCAAAAATTTTCAAATTAGCCCAAGCTCAGCTCAGCTCAGCTCATTTTTTTCGAAAAAATCCAGCTCAGCTCAGTTGCTTTTCAAGGGGCCAGCTCAGCTCAGCTCAGCTTAAAAAAATTGTCAGCTCAGCTCAGCTCAAAAATTTTCAAATTAGCCCAAGCTCAGCTCAGCTCAGCTCATTTTTTTCGAAAAATTCAGCTCAGCTCAGTTGCTTTTCAAGGGGCCAGCTCAGCTCAGTTCAGCTTAAAAAAATTGTCAGCTCAGCTTAGCTCAAAAATTTTCAAATTAGCCCAAGCTCAGCTCAGCTCAGTTCATTTTTTCGAAAAATCCAGCTCAGCTCAGTTGCTTTTCAAGGGGCCAGCTCAGCTCAATTTCGACCACAGCTCAGCTAGCTCAGCTCACAAAAATTTTCAAAAATCTGCAACTCTGGCTCGGACCGAGAATTAAGATCACTTACGTTCGTTACACCTTTAATAGGGATGAACCTGAAATTGTCAACAAGGCAATCAAGGCCATCACGGCCAGCATGGCCATCAAGGCCATCGACCCGACCAAAAACTCGACCTAGTCGGAAATGGTGGGGTTTATATTGGCACCGAACGATCCTACCATGGATTTTTTTGATTTGATCGGTGGTGGGGTTTGGTCGGTGGGTGGTCGGCTTAAGTCGGTTTCTTTGTGTTTTTCGTTTTGACCGATTTTTTTCATTTCTCTCTGGCGATAAAAGAAAAAGAGATTGTCGACAAGGCCATCAAGGACATCATGGCCATCGAGGCTATAAAGACCATTTTAGAAATCAGCAAAAGTCCCTATAACCTGAATTCAACAACGCCCTCAAGGCCATCAATTCTAGAAAGTTGCGGGTTTCCTTTAAGACAGGCGCGGAGCGCACACCCGCTTTTTCTGCTTTCTGATCGTTGATTATTGCTTCAAAAGTATAAAAATTGATCTGCTTAGTTAAAACCATGGATGCTCGAAAACAATACCTTGGAAAAATCCCACGATTCCTTAATTCCTTCGAAGTGTCAAATGATGGCTCGGGGACCATGGCGAATCTTACCTTTATGATGTCTCGTGTCGTGCAAAGCCAACTCCCTGAGTTTGCTCCAAAGCAAATGTACAGGGCATTAGAAGATATATTGGAAAGAACCGAAGCCACTATGACTGTCGAGTCGTTTTTCGTTTTCCATTTTCAGGGCGGGCCTGTCATAAATTGCTCTTTTGAATGTGCGGTACCGCTTATCATATGAATTTTCGATTATAATCGGGATCATGGCTGTCGAATTCGCGTCCTATGATCTGTCAAAAAATTTTAGTGTGCGAATTAATATTTACGCGTCGTTTTTCTATCTTTCGCGTTCGTCTCGTTCAATCATCTTCAGAAAGCTTTAGAAAAAGATAATAGAAGTAAGCGCTTTAAAAGTCTCCAAAATTTCTCTAAAAATTAATTCTTTTTCTTTTCGAGTGACGACAGTTATCAAATAACCAGCTCTGATCTAGACGATCGAGAAATTGCAAAATTTATGGTTAAGAGGCCTCTTGAGCTTGCTGTTATATTTAAGACGATCTCTTCGAAAGAATGGCTCAGATTAAAAGCTGAACGATTGGTTAAAAGTTTTTCTTCCAAAAACTTGACAAGCCTTCAAATTGGAATCAAATATCTAAAGAAACAATAGATGTTTTGGAAATGACGAGGTGTTTAGACTACAGAATATATCAACTTCATCGTGCATATGATGAGCTACGTCTCCAACAAAGAATAAGACGATCTTACAATCAAGGTGGACGACATCAGGGTTATTACGAATTACTGTGTGGAAAATTTGTCTCTCTCACATCGTTGTTTCCAAAAAACTTGTGGTAAAATCGAATTATATGATGTGGAGTTCATTTTACCTTTTTAAGTCGTCGTCGTGGATGAGAAGTTCTGTTATGATGTCAATGTTCTACGATGTTTATCCTTTTCTTTCACTCTTTCCTTATTTTTTACGTGATTGTTACCCTTAAGCAATTTGTTCGATAAAATCTTGGATAAGGATTAATTGTTAAAGTATTTAGACGATGTCCGAGTTTGGCGTCTCTATGATGCCTGTTGAACCACCACCAGATGATTTATGCGCACTTGGTCCAGCGCCAAGCGTCATGAATATCGATTCTATTGATGCTGTGTCTAACTATGACTTTGACCCCAATGAAGCTCCTGTTAATCTTCTTCAAGTACCAAGGTTTTTATTCGTTCAAGATTGATTGAATTAAAGTTAATTTTGCATTTCAGTGTTCTTGATCTCGAGAGACTTGATAATCTAAATGAACCGCTTGGCACAGCTCCGTCAATTCTTAATATTGACACCATTTCTGTTTATTCCCACGATGAGGTTCAGGCGAATAACTCTGAACTGACTGATTTAACGGAGGTTTTTATGGTCGAGTTCCAAGTGTGATGAATCTTGACCAGGGTTTCGAAAAATTGGCAGCCATGCGGCGGCGAGGATTTATTCATACTCCGCGCGCCCTTCGCTTACGGCCTCCATTCATTTTTCGAATCCACGCTCTGGCGGCAAAGCCAGCCGCTGGCCGCTGGATTCCACTGGAGACCGAATTTCAGCCTCGGATAATGTAAAATTCGGACTGGGTCGCGTTAACGCAAGATGAATCACCAAGTGGCCGCTGAACCCTGGCGGCCAGCGGAGGTGGGTCTCTAAGAGGTGGAAACCAAAAGAGTATGAGTGGGTTGTGGCTGCCGCCTGGCCTCGTATTTTTCGAGACCCTGATCTTGACCATATAAACACAATGAACGAATGCGTTCCAAGTGTACCGTCTTCATCAGATTTCGACATAATGAACGGATGCGTTCCAAGTGTACCATCTTCATCAGATTTCGACATAATGAACGAACGAGCGCCTTCTGTGCCAGATATAAGTTCTCTTACGATTGATGAGGATTCAGAAATTCAATTATCGACGTCTTCAGTGAATGAATTAGGAGCGGAAGCAGATTGCTCTTCGCACCTGCAAAGTTATGGTCATGAAAATGTGAGTGAGGATATACAAGATTCCGACTACACTTACAATCATGTCAACGGGACAGAAATTCAAAATTCGATGGACACACCGGAGAATCAATATCTGCAAGATCACGAAGAAACGATGGAAATGATAAAACAATCGCAAAATGGTCACCTTGAGGCGCTTACGAAAACTGAAAATGTCACACGATCACGCTTCCAAAAAATCGCACGCAAACCAAGCACTCATAGACCAAGTCTTCTTGAGTGCAGTCGGACGAAGAATTTTCCATTAACCAGAACAAATTCTTCAACTCGTTCCCTAAGAAACGCGTTCAAGAAAGAATCAAAAGCAAAAACAACAGGCTTAAGGCAAGCTCTGGCAAGAAGTAGGCTCCGCGAGATCGCCGCATCGGTCGAAATCACCGATCAACGGTCTGCAGACTCTCTAAGAGAGCTTAGTTTTCTATCAATGACTGATAAACTTGCCACGAAAATAATCAATGATGTGACAAAGATAATATCGTCAAAGAAAAAGTCAAAATTAGGTGATATTCTCTCAAAGGTATAATCGTTTTTTAAGAATTTTCTAACATTCTTAAGCTGAAATCTTCTCCCGCTTTTACGGCGAAAGAAGCAGAAAAACTTTTTGCAAAGTTTTTAGTTAAAGAGCTTAATACAAAAAGGGTGGTAGGCGGCCTTTTGAACAGACCTTCAAAGAATGAAAAATATTTTACCTAAAAATTTTTCTATCTTTACTTGTCTGCCCAAACGACCGCTTACAACCCAATAGATACAATGGACCGACGTCTCGTCCATCGATTAAATTGTCCAATTATAAAGGTGATGGGTCCTAGCAGCGCTCAGGCCCGACCGTTCAGAGTATCATTTCAAAATCTCGATAGAGATCTCGGCGAGTTGATCCAGTGGTAGCACACCCCGGCCGGACGCGGGAAACCGTTGTTCAATCCCAGGACTTGTCTAGCTTTTTAGCTTGAGCGCTGTTAAAATCCATCAAAGGATACTCTTGTTGTCGTAAATGTGGAAATAATTTTCCAACATCTTCTACTGCCTCAGCATTTCATGATCATGTTAAAATATGCTCTGGTCGAGTCTGCACAGGAAAGATAATAATTATCAGGATTGTCTAAGTATGCTGTGTTCTTATCAAAAATAAGATTGCAAAAAGCACTTTTCTTCTTTGGATTTATACAATAATCACCTTGGTAACTGTACGGCTTCCGTCACAAGCAAAGACTATGATGTGAAGCTATTGAAGAGAAAAGATGCCTACAAATGCTGTGGAAGTCGTCCAACAAAACAGAATGGCCGGGTAAAACGACAGCATGAGATCAGACAATGCGTTTTGCCAACCTGCTTTATATGCTGCCAGAGGATCCCATTAGAGCATATTGAAGACCACGTGAGTAATCACAAAGATGACTTCGGCTCCGGTCTAGTTCAAGCTGTTAGAGAAGAACCTGTCAGGGTGCAAAAATCATCTGAAGAGCCTTATCTTCTTGAAAATCAAGAGGCACCGCATTCATCAAAAAATTTGCCTACAGTGTTAACGAAAAATGTCGAGGCAAGTGAGCAGATGCTTTTTATGCCTCAAGAAGTCGGGATTCTATCAAAATCAACGATAGAGCATTTGGATGCTGACGTTCGTCTCGAAAAAATATCACGCGCCTCTAGAGAAGAGGAAGGAAGTGTTGAACAGAACCAAGAGCAGGAACTAAACATTCAGCCTCGCTCTATTCTTAAAAAGAATAAAACGACGAATTCTGAGGAAGATGACTCTGATCCTGATTGGATAGATGAAAATCCCGCTGAGCGGCTTGAACTTGAAAAAGAAAACTTGATAGGTGCACTTGAAGAAATTGCCAGTACATCTTCCGTTCCAAGTATTTTGGAAGCTCTGTCAACTTTGAAAACAACCGAGGAAATTAAAAGTGAAATGCAAAACCTGAGTGAGCAGAATCAAAATACTCTCATCAAAATGCAGCTTTTACCAAGGTTTGTGAAGAGAAAATTTTATAAAAGAATAGAACAATTTATAAAAGATTATAATTCTAGTGAAATAATGAAAAATATGCTTGACAAATCAACTTGGAAAAATGAGAACGTGATTTTAAAAGCGGTATTAAAAGAAAATAATTCGCAAGAAAGAATTCATGTTCTTTCCTCGACATTTGGAATTAAGGACCGGTCAAAAAGTCCAAAACAATATTGATAGAGTAAATGGAAAAACACCCTATTATAAATATCGGAAAGTTGAGCGACCTCGCTTTAGAAAAAGAAACTGAAGAAGCTTGCAGATGAAAAAGAATCTGGGGAAAATTATGCCAATTTCAATCAGATCAAATCCGCGAATATTTCATTAGATTGGATTATAAAATTAATGAATTTTACGATCTCCATCATGTCTATAATCCTATATTTGTTTCGGCAATAGACGCATTTCTTGACGAGAGAGCTTTCATTGATCCGAGTCAAAAGAAAGCAACTCTAAGGGAATCCTTAATTCTTGACCGCACTGTCTTGAAATATCTTCGTGAAAAATGTGATACGCGAACCCATAAAATTGACTTGCTACGACCAACGACTCAGTCTCTGACCACTTCGAGAAGAATACTGAAAAAAACTCTTGAAGAACTTCACGCTGAATTTATTAGTGAATATCCACAGCTTACACACCTAACTTTGAAGGAGTTCAAAAGTATGACTCCATTTTACTACATTCCGCCCTCACGTACAACGCAAGTTGTATGCGCCTGCGAGATAGGGTCTTAAATCGTGAATTATTATAAATTTATTGTCACTGTAATGGAAATCACACCATGATATGATTAAGACCATTTATTAGTCCTGCCTTAACAAGGGAACTTATGAGAAGGCTGCGCAGAGCCTTGGAAAGAAATTAGGACAGGAGACTCTTTTCTTAGATATCACAGTTCATCGCAGAATCCGTTAACAGGTCCTAACAAGATCTTGAGGATAAAAAAGCCCCCCTCCATAAGACGTTCCCGCATTGGCAGGCTTCAATTTCAAAGAAATCTTGGAAAGGAGCACCTGTGCAACAACGGACAAACAATATTGTGTCACTGATCGTAAAAAGAAGACAAGTTGCTTTGTTCACCCAAAAAAATTCAACATCCTGCAGCGACTGCACTCACAAGAGTTGCGTTGGTCCGGATGAATTTATGGAAGACTTTGATCGAGAAATATTCGAAAAAGTCGTACAAATGCATCCTGACGAGACCGTTGCCTTTGACAGATTCGAACTCCTCAAAGCTGGAGTTAAAGCTGAGACAGCTTTTGTTTCTGGTAGCGAAACTCGCGGTAAAATGCCAATACGGCAATTCTTCGATCAGCTTAAAAGTATGACGAGAGAAACACTTGCCCATAGCATCGACAAGAGCAGAAATAAAGAAGATCTTAAAGTATATGAACATGGAGATGTTAAGCCAGGGAGTCTTCATCTTGAGCCGAGGGTCTTAAATTGTATCGAATGAATACGTCAAGTGTGTCTATAAGCAAGAACTTTCTGAGACCCGTGGAAAGCTTGACTACGCCTCGACGTTTGTTCTTCAAAATAATACTGCGTCACAGTTCGGGATCAGAAAATTCATTAATTTCGCTTGGCTTGTTTACATGAACCCTAAAAATAGCATGAATATCTTCAAGCCGGGCGCCTTGGATTGAATTGTAACGTTTTAACGGCGGTCGCTCGATGGAATGAAAACGAAATACAAAAAATGCAATACTTTCATTTTCTTATGGAGAAGAAATTTGCCGGAGCGCCGATTGAGGCGGAAAAAATGATTGTTGAAAATTTTAAAAATCGAAACATAAATTTCACAGTCATTAACAGGATTTCTGAAAGGGTTCGAAAGGGTTAAAATTTGCATTTTAATGTTGACGATAATTCCATTATGGCTCGTCGGTAGGTAATGGTCTATTTCGATCTTGCGGATTTATAAGATCTTTGAATTTCCCGAACCCTGTTTTACATAATGCGAGCTCTGAATTCAAATCGAGGGAACATTTTCACCATGCCATTTCAAATAACGATGGCCTGCGGAGAACTTATATTTTCAAAACCAGCCGCCATGGAAAAGGTATTTTTTCCGCGAAACTAATTCTAGAATTCTGAGGCCTCGTCGATGGCGCCCATAGTCACTGCGCTACCACGATAAAAAATGCGAAACTTGTAAATCGCTGTGGTACTCTTGATGAATGCCTCGGATTCTTGAAGGAAAATGAGCAGAAGCTGCGGACAGAAGAAAAAGAAAAACGCGCAAAACAAAATTTTGCTGGGCGAGAATATGCCATTCTCAAGAATAAAAATGAAGAGACCACGAAATCTTCCGTAAATCTCAACATACCGTCAATTAAATCGATTCGTATGATAAACTTCGACGCAGCAAGAGGAGCTCTTTATGCAAAAGACATAGTCTGCAGCTGCGATCTCTGTTCCAGTGGAAAAATTAGTCTCTGTGTTCGAAATTCTGGAAACACATTTTCCAGAAAAATCGGACAGAAAGACGGAACAATAATTATTGATAATAAAAATCAGCCTCAAAGAAGACCCGTCAATCTTCGAGAATTATCAAACAAACAAACAATCAGCGATTACGTCTACTCTGCAACAGATATTCAAGCTCAGTTAAGGGTTTTAACGACCGAACGTCATTAACTAAAACAGGGCTATATGCTCTAGAGAACCCTGATTAAGATTGCGCTCTTAAGATTAGAAAATACAAATAAAACAGTCAGTATCCTCTACCCTGTGGCCCGCCAAAGGTGTGACTCTAGAGCTTTAAAACCTAATTTTCTGTTTTTCTTAAGCGAAATATCAAAATCTTCTCTGAAAGCGGAAATTTCCAAAGTCCGGGGTCAAAATCGTTATCTTGTCCGAATTTAAAATTCGAGAAACAGATTTTTGCTCATATCCTACATCTTCCGTCGGAAACATGACTCAAGGCACTTATAATGACCCAAGCCTTAAGAAACGAAAAAAAATTTGTGCACCATTATTGCTGTCATCAAAAGATGAAAACCACGCGGCACTCTTGATCGTTAATGTCAAATCTCGCTCAGTTACTGTCTATGATACAAATGGGGCTATTGGAAATTATCAAAACGCCATTGATAGTTCGAAAAAAAAACTTCTTGATACTATTGGAAAAATTCTGAATGATCAGGGCCCTTGGAAGAAAAAACGCGAAAATGTTCCGCAAACGAATCGTGATTGCGCGGTCTATGTGCTCAACAGGTTAAAAAAAATCTTTAAAATTATTTGTTGCTTAAAATTATTTATAAAAATTATTAAAGAATTGAGCAAGAATTCAAAGCTGGAACACCAGAAATAACATCGTCGAATATTCTTGAGATCAAGGAAAATCAACTCAAAAAAATTAAGTATGGCAATATTAATAAATACAGTTCATAAATTTAAGTCATTGGGTGTGCAATAAAACAACTCCATCAAAAAGAGTCGCACAGCATTCAAGTGAAGTCAATGCTGAATCGAAAAGAGTCCGTTTTTCCTGATCTGGAAATATCACGATTACATTTTTTTTCCTCGTTGTTAAATACAAATATTCCTAATTGTTAATTCTTGTTTTTGAAATTCTCTTTTCTGTGAGTAAAAGAAAGGCAAAAGAAAGAAGAAATCAAATCATTGAATTCAGAATGCTTATAATTTTTTTTATTGCCCGTGTGACTATAAAATAAAACAGCCATTCTTCAATCAAATCCTGAAACACAGAAGATATTTAATATTTATCATCGATTCAAACTGTCTGTATGTTCTCATAACGGAACATGGGTGATGCCTCGACACAGGTCAGAAAAATGAGCGCAATATCTATGTTAGAAAAATGGAAAACTAGTTAATTGAAAAATTGTTTTCTCCATCTTAAGCGTAAAATATAAGATCGGCTGCCCGTTTAGCGCCCCGTCGTTATCTATTTTTCAGAGACCCGTCTAATCTGAACGATGAATTATATTCTTCGATTTTGTAGAGCTCCGACTTCTTCACTTTTAGTCTTCTATTTCACTTCTACTTTCCTTTTATTTCTAGTCTGAGTTTCAAAATAAATCTTTAGATTTTTATAGAGGGCTTTGAAAGAGTCGCTCTCATTCCGAGACTTTGACCAAGTTATCCCATTTTGATATTTTCAAATTGTTTGTATAAAAGAATAGGCTTTGATGATCATAAAGCAAAAATAATAAAGATAAAATCATTTACCGTTCAGATTTGACGGGTCTCTGAAAAAACGGTCATGGCGGGGCGCTAAACGGGCAGCCGCGCTCAGCCGATGTTCTATCCATAATATCCATGTTCTATCCTTAATATCATACATTAGTTATGGAGTCTTTATGGTTCAAAGGGCATGAACGAGAGTGCTGGCGCCGACCATGTTTCTTCGGATACGAAAAAACAAATTTCCTTCTCGGAGATTCACAGGACTGTTTGAATATAAAAAGATGATAGAACAGTTAGGTCTACGCGGAAAAAATACTTTAATGGGGGCGTCCTTATGGAGAGATAATTTTGAACACATTTTCTTAAAGCTCTTGATATGCCTGTTCAGAATCGCGAATAAACATCATATCGGGGGTATTGGGAATTCGAGAAAAATTCGATTTTATGGTTTGTGGGCCTCTTTTCGGCGGCCATCATATCTATATCCCGATGCCCCCGATACAATTTTTAATCGCGATTCTGAATGAGCATCTTGAGATCTTTAAGTAGACGCGTAAAAATTTTCAAAATATGAGGGTGCGACCTGCTTTTGGTTTTCCGCGGAGTCCCCTTATATATGTGTTTCATTAGCTAAAGTAAGAAATTATTCAAACACCACTTTAGATAAAATATTTCGGAAAACACAAATTAAAGAAAAAAAACTGGATTATTACGTCATATTCTGGTGCCTGTTTAACTGAATTAGCAGTCCTGATGAAAGTAGGACAAATCTGCGATGAGGAAAGAAGACCAATTCTTCAAATCAAGAGCCGGAATGCCTGGAACTATGGTGAAAATCTACCGGAGAGATTTTTATGCGAAAATTGCCATACAAATTGTCATTCGCGCGTCTCCGGAACAGTTCTAGTCTATGCTGGACACAACAATATTCTGAAGGCATCAACACTGGCATTCCAAGATGTTGACCTAGATAAAGCAATTCAGGATAGTTCTTTCTCTATCTAAATCGTCGCAAGAACATTTTTTTTATCTATGTCCGATTATAAAGATAATTAACAAAATAAAAATAAAAGAACTTTTCAAAGGTTTTACATAGAACCCTTACATCGCTGTTTACGAATGCAAGAAAAATCCTCTTTGTTCAACCTTTTCCACTTGCTAAGCCGCTTAGAACAATTGAAGAATCAACACAAAAATGGCTCAAGAAGATATTAAGTGCAAAAGTACCTAGCTTAGCTAACTATTATCGAGTAAAACAGGAAGAGGTTTTCATTTAATTGGAAATAGAACTAAAAAATTGAATGTTTTTGAGTACCGATTCTTCAGAAGCCTCAAACAGCATTTTTTTTCGCCAGATAAAGTTCATCTGAAAGACAATTATGCTCGTCAATTAATCGTCTCAATTATTCAGGTAAAATTGAGGATACTCATAGAAGCTTAGATTTAAGGACCCTGCCCCCGGCATCATTCTTTTCGAAAAATGGATATTAAGCAAACAAGTCCTTAAATAAAGAATATTTTACAGTAACTTCAAATATCTTACTATCTGAAATCTTTGCCTTTTAAATTATTTTTAATAGAGCGTCGAAAAACAAATTTTAACAGCGAATGACAGTTATCCAGAACCACGGAGTCTTCCTAAACGAAAGAAAGGTATTTATAAACATGAAAAATATGGTCGAAATCCTCAGTGTTAAAGTTTCAGATCGTCAAACAATCTTCTTTGACTGCTCTAAACTCTCTCTTATGCCGTCGAGAAAAAAAAGTAATTGCTTGTATCTTTATTTTTTAAATTTTAAAAATATTAAGGAAATTTTCATCGCAGAATGCCTGGATTTTCTGACTGAGAAGATTTTTAAAAGAAGAACAAAACGAGAAGGAACAAACACAACATGCCTCATTCTTTTTAGTTTAAAGTGCTTTTTTATTTGCATCTTACACATATGCACGGTATAAAAATTATTTTTTGTTTTTAAAATTGATAAAATAATCGTTTTCATGTTTCAAATAAATAAAAATATGTAATTTACCGGCAAAAAAAAGTTGACCTCAAATGACCTCAGATGACCTCAAATGACCTCAAGTGACTTTAGAGCATTATTTGATTAATTTTTTGTAGTTTGTAATTAAATAAAAGTATATGCTTTATATTTGCAAAATTAATGCAAAACTAATCCTCAAAAAAAAATTTTTGCAGCCCAAATGTTGCCCGATCTGCTTCAATTTTCGCGAGCACATAGATTCGACTATAGAGTTTCCGAAAAAAAATAGAAAAAAAAATTTGTTATGGAAAAATTTTGCTCTACGAGCAGTTAAAATTTCGGAATTTCCACCTCTGACAAGTCCAAATCTCGAAAATTTCAAAGATTTGGGCAGACTGTAAAAACGTTTTTTATACAGTTTGAGAAGCTCTTTCAGATGAGCCATTCAGAAAAAAAAATTTTTTTTTCACCCTGCCACAATTGGAGACTTCTACCCATGTCCTAGTTAGTATCGGATAGGGTCGGGTAACATTGCCAATACATTGGTAGAGTGGGATCGAATCCTGCCTGGACACTGTTATTTTTATTTTCTATTGGTGGAACCGCGGGCTCGCTCGCAGTGAAAACTCGAAACGCGTCGCGGCAAAAGCTTCTCGCCCCGGAGCGTCACCATCAGAGTACGACTGCGCGCTTGAAAGTGGTTCGTTCCTGAAATTTTAATTCTTCCGAAGGTCATTATCTCGGAAACGGAAGGGATTGGAAAAAAATTAAGAACACAATTACAATACCCCTTTTTTCATTCATAACTCTCAGAACTAAATTTTGGTCCGATTTGCGTTCGGTCCCTAGGGCAAGCTCGATTTAAGAATGAGGCTGCAAAAGTCATACAATAGAATAAAGCACTACATCTCTCCACTCCGATCTTTAGAATTTTCATATCGTGCCTACGAGCTGAATTATTAACACTCGAGAATTCCATTTGAACCATTCGAAGAATCCCGATATGGTTCGGGCATATCTCGAATGGTTCGGGAAAATTCCGCCGCCGTGCAAAAAGAAATTTGAAAATGACTCAAGTGTAGAATAAAAAACGCGCGCGTAAAGTAGCACCAC
The DNA here is from genome assembly GCF_907165135.1 of Oikopleura dioica. Classification (NCBI taxonomy): domain Eukaryota; kingdom Metazoa; phylum Chordata; class Appendicularia; order Copelata; family Oikopleuridae; genus Oikopleura; species Oikopleura dioica. The sequence goes on from NC_137295.1 coordinate 2,672,530, forward strand.
CGAACCGGGCGGCAAAGGGCGGCGCAAGGCTGTGCTATTCAATAGCCCCCATTTCAAGTGTACATAAGTAATACTCGGATTGGCACTATGAAAACAAGTCCACTAAAAAGGTCAAGGTCTCTACGACATACAGTTTTTGATGGAATTTTTGGACATCAACTTTTGGACATTTTTCTAATTTGAACTAGTTTCCTCGGGACTTTTTTTAAGTGATTCTATGAAATTTATGGACAATTTTGTTCACCAAAATTCTCTTTTTTTTCTGTCAGTTAGTTTTAGTTTCTGATCAAAAATATAAATTTTCTATAAAAAGATAAAATTAAAGGTTGATTCCGTGCCCTAGAAATTTTATTTGTCTTTCGAAGGAAGATTAAAAGGTTACGATCGAGTTCTTCCTCAAAAAAAATTTTTATAGGCGATTTTGGTGGGACATTTCTAGGGAGCGTGTATCAATTTTTTGGAGAAAACCTAGCAACGAAAAATGATTTCTTTTTTTGAAAAGACCACGGGCTTATCAATGAACTAGGGCTGAAACTGTCAATCCGAATATTTAAGGTACTTATGTATACTTGAATTCTAGCTTATGTTTTTCGATCAAAACTTAGAAAGAAAATAAAAACTTTGGTTCGTATGCCAAATTTTATCTAATTTGAATAAGAAATTCAGGCCTCCTACAAAAGTGACAAAATAGCGCGTGGCGCTCACTCGGCCTTGTCCCTTAAATCGAGTAAGTCATTGATATCGGTTTATTAAAAAAAATATCAATAAAGAAAATGCGATCATTATTCTCTGAAATTAAAACAAAATAGTTCAATTTAAAAATAACTTGATCAAATACAGTGAGTTTTTCCTCTTTGTAAAAATGAGTTTTCGCGGGGCACGTTTTTTCATGTAAATAAGCATATACTGTATATATAATATACAAAGTTGATAAATGAAGTAAAGGAGTTTATTTGCAGATCGATTTCGGTCAAAGGACCATCTTCAGTGCAGAGAACTAAACTATCTGAAAAAGTAACCCAAACATAACTACCTACCGTCTCGGAGTTGAGGACGAACTAGTATTCGTTGAGCAAAAAATAACTGATGCTCTCCAGTGTTCTAGAGATAAACAATAATTTGGAATTTTTAGTGATTTTCAGAGGCACCAAAATGGTTTCGGTACTTTAATTTAATTACTTAAGGCTGTTTTACAAAAATATACCGCATTTCGATGTTGCGATAAAGAATACAGACAGCTACAGGGTCTTTCGATGGGCGACTTAGTGTCTCCGAAACTTGCCGATCTGTTTTTAGACTATTTAGAACGTAAATCAGTTGATCAGTTCATTCAGTGCGGAATCATTCATTCATACAAAAGGTATCTTGATGATACGTTTTTAGTGTATAAAAAAGGACATTTAGATGAAATTTTAAACGTCTTTCAAAATTTAAATGAAAAAATAAAAGTGACAGTCGAATATCCGATCGAAACAAAATTAAAATTTTTGGATTTTGAACTCTTATTTTTGCTCTAAGCCTTTACTGATAGAACAGAAGGATAGCTTTTCGAGACTTCTCATTTTGCTCTAAGCCTTTACTGATAGAACAGAAGGATAGCTTTTCGAGACTACTCATTTTGCTCTAAGCCTTTACTGATAGAACAGAAGGATAGCTTTTCGAGACTACTCATTTTTGCTCTAAGCCTTTACTGATAGAACAGAAGGATAGCTTTTCGAGACTACTCATTTTGCAACCGTTAAGCCTGCAATAAAAACGAACTCAAAAATAAAATTGTCATGAAAAGGCTACTCTGAATAGCAAAAAAGGCGAGCACAATTTCAATAAGATGAGCAAAAACTTTTTTTGGAACGCCCTTGTTATGTTTCCGAATGTCCCAAATGACTGTAAGGATGCTCCTGCGGTGAACCTTTTCAATTTCTTACGACGCATCCGATAGTTCTGTCGGCTAATTTTCTAAGTTTCCCTCTTCGTTTTTATCAGGCTTTTTTCTTATATATTCTGGCCGAAGTTATTGAGTCCGAACGAGTGTGCCGCTAGTACTCGTGTAAAAAAAGAGGAGCGTAAAGGAACAGATGACAAAACGTAAGAGTCAGCGGGAGTGCAGAGAAAGTGGGGCGTGATGGGGCTTTGATCAAGCTATTAAAAGGCTTTGATTGACAAGCTTAAACTAGGGCTAAAGCTAGAATACTACACCCTACCCCCACTTAGGGAAAGAGGACATGTTCCTAAGTTCTATACGATTAAATCTAGACTGTAAATAATGATTTAGAGAGTAGCGCACAAAAACGGAGAAGGTGAGTTTTGTTGAAATTAAAACAGAAGATGAGTTAAAAGATAGCAAAAAAGAGATGAAGATGTACAGTCGTAGAGAAATCGGATTTGTTGAGCAAATGGGAGCGGCGTATCAAGGGCGGCGATTGTATCGGCGACGAAGATAGTCCGCAGGAGTTAGTAGTCTGACTGCACAGGGTGCACAGGTGCACTATCACTCTGCGAAAAATATAAGAAATTGATTTTGAGGAACATACCGATCTGTGCTAATAAGTTCAGTCAAATTCCTGTTTAAGCGGACTTTTGATGTCGCGGTAGGGATTAACGGACTACAAAATAAAAATTCCGCCAAATTTATCAGAGAGTTTAGGGTCTTAGCTATTATTTCTATTAAAAAAATATGAAATCAAATATCAGGAAGGTACCTAAACTGTGGTAATAAAATTGGCAAAATCGTTGTTGACACCCTTAAGATGGGATGGTTGAAGTCGGAATCCAAGCTGTTGTCGGGTAATTGTCTGGAGTTGAAGTTGCTGAGGAAGGTGGTCGGTATATTGAAAAGGGGAAATCGGCGAAAGAGGAGAGGTTAGTAGTTGTTTGAAGCGGGATTGGCGAAGGCGGTAGCGGCGATACAGATAACGTTGATGAGGTTGTTGACGGAAAGTACGGCGGGTTTCGGTGTTAAAATGGCAAGGATGAGATACAGGACAGCGGCGGCGTTATGAGCGGCTAAGTTGACATTGTTGAAGTAGGTGGCGAGGTCGTGGTCGGTAGAATGTTGCTGATTGTGGTCATCGAGATTGTTGTCGGTGAGGTTGCTGTCGTCGAGGTTGTTGTTGGTGAGGATGTGATTGCTGTTGATGTTGTCGTGTGTTTGTTGGAGTTGTTGTCGTCGGAGTTGTTGTTGGTGGATTTTGTGTCTGTGGTGCAATCCACGGCGGTGCTGGTCAACTTTGAGCTACTTTTTCAAAGGCTAAGGGTTAAGTTCTAGGGTGAGGTCTTTCTTAGTAAACTAACGATGTCGTCAAATGATTCCTGCGGTTTGGCCTCAGAGAATTTCGTAACCAATTTCGAAAAATCGATCGGACTTGACGTATGATTAGGGTTTTTCACGGGAGCGCGCGGGGCTCGGAACGCCTTCTGACCGCGATTGCCGTTATCACTTTTTCTGATGGGTTTTATATGAAAATTAAGGACAATACTAAATCGAGGATGAGGATAAATAATATGCTATCAAATTTTTAGTTTTCTTTGAAAAAAAGGCTAAAAAATGGCAATTTTAGTGAAAAATCCTCACTTTAACACTGAACACACTCAGACACAGTCTCGATTTTTGAATATGATCAATCTCAAGCATAAAAAATTCACCTCTAAAATTTTTGGATAGCCGAAAATAGCCGGTCACCCAGAAATCCGCATTTAACTAGAACTTTTTGGCATTGCGCGCGCTGGAGTCGCGCACGGGGTCAGCGCCTGGCCTGAAAACGCGTATATTTACTCACTCCCCCGGAGAGCAGTCCGAACCTTTCTGTAGAAGGTGACGAAATAAAGTGGTTCGATGCAATTATTGGGGGATTTCCGATTTAAACATGATAATTTCATTGTAAATAATGCGGCTTACCCTCGAAAATGCCGAAAAATGCTAATTGTCAATTAGTTTCTGAACATGGGTTTGCAGAAATGTTAAAGATTCACAAAAAAAACATATTCCTTCGGCAGAAGGAGTCCGAACTTTTCCAGAGATTTAAAAAAGAAGTCAAAGCAGACTATTCTTACTTTTTTTCTAGAGAAATCAGAGCCGAAGTACCTTGTATCCCATGAAATAGTTAATGGATATAATGTTAGATACTGCTGTATAATAATAATTGTTATTTAACAAAAATAACCATTAGTTTCACCATGTTCAAAATCCCATAGAAAACTATTTTGGGAAATTTTCACTGAAAAATCTCCCTTGCACCAAGTGCGCCAAGACAGCGCGCGCTGCACCACCAAAACGTCGACCGGCGCCTCTGATTTTTGTATTTTTAGAATCAGCGGGTCAAATTAAGCTAACGATGAAATTTTCAGAAAAAAGTGATAAATACCATTTTCCCGTGAGAAACCCTACGTATGATTATTCGTAAGAAGTAATCGACAGTCACAAGCTGTTACGGAATGCATCATTTGGTATGGTTAGGGGGTTCACAGTGGGAAAATCGGCAAATTTAAAAGTACATGTATCTATATTGTAACCTTACAAAAAGATTGGTTTTCATCTAATGATCATTTAATTTCATTAAAAGAAAACCCAAAAAGCACATTTTCACCCCAAAAATCGCGTGACAAGGGTAGACAAAACATATTTTTGCCTGTAGAAAACAAGTGCCAAAAGGTTACCTCGTAATTTTCCAGCATATAAAAGAGCAGATCAAGCGCTTTCAAGTGATAGTCATATGATCTTGTGGTCTCGTGAGGAAAAAATTCTAGAGCCGATTTTCTGTCAAAATCCTTCACTTTTGGCCAAGAGGGGTGTTCGAATCCCGACGATGACATTTTTTTTTCAAACCATTTTTTCCAAATAAAATGATCAACACTGATCATGTGATCTAGCGTGAGTCCTTTTTTGTCCTTCGGAGGGCTTTTCTGGTGGAAGAGTGCTCCTGGAAGAAGAAAATTTTCGACAAATTTTTAATTTTAAGGGGCTTGACGGCTTTTAGAAATGCTAAAAATTTATATCAAAATGCTTCTCTACTCATAAGGGTGGTATGCGGTTATCTGTGTACCATACCCGTGAATCTCCTATTTTAGTTTCATGGGTACCGGTACCAGTGAATTCTAAATTTCAGTTTCGTGGGTATCAGGTACTTGCGAACGCTCTCTTTAAGTTTCGTGTGTACCAGGTCCCCGCGAATGCTATTTTCAAAGCTCGTGGGTACCGAAGTCTTACGAACGCTTTTCAACTTTCATGAGACTCAGAAGATAGAAGACAATGGAAAAGCGCTCATCTTAAAATTAATGATAAGCTCCAACTTATGATTGCCTTGACTCAAGGTAACTCAAGGTTGACTGAAGGTAACCCTAAGTAACCCTAGACTAGACCCCGGCATCTTAGGCCCGAAGGGGCGGAGCCCCGAGGTAAGGGGCTTAGATTAAGATAGAAAGGTCGACCTTAATAGGTTGATATTGACTGAGTCAAAACAAGGTCTAGAAAAATTTCTACCAACCGCAGCTGCTTGGTACCCAGGAAACTTAATAACAATGTTCGCGGGTCATGGGTACCCATGAAAGTCAAAACTAATGTTCGTGGGGACCTGGTACACGCGAACGTTGAGAAAAGCCTTCACGGGTACCTGGTACACATGAAACCAAAGTTGAGCATTCACGGGTCCGTGGTACCCACGAAACAAAAAAGAGCATTCACGGGTACAGGTACACAGATAACCGCGTACAACCCTCATAAGGTGTCCTTTTTATAGATATTTGAACTGAACTACTTGGCTAACCGACCGGTCTACAGCCGACCCGAACAAAAGTTGTTTTTGAATCCAATTAGGGAAGGAGCCAAGCCATCCAAAAGGGGAGGCCAGGTCTGTTTTTGAGTCCAGCCAGGGAAGGGGCCAAGCCGACCCAAAGGGGAGACTAGCCTCGTTTGTTGAATCTAGTTTAGGATGTAGCAAAGCCGACCCTAAGGGAAAGCCAGACCCGTTCGTTAAAGAAGTTTGGGAAGGGGCCAAGCCGACCCAAAGGGAAAACCAGCCGCGTTTTTTGAATCTTGTTTAAGAAGAGGCCAAGCTGACCCGAAAGTAAGGCCAGCCCCGTTTCTCGAATCAAGTTAGGGTTACGCCACGCCGACTCTAGGGTTAGGGTTAGGGTAAGGCTGACCCGAAGATGAGACAAGCCCTGTTTTTTGAATCCAGTCAAGGAAGGGGCAAAGCCGAACCCCTAGACTGGATTCGAAAAACAAGGCTGGCATCGTCTTTGTGTCGGCTTGGCCCTCTCCAAACTGGATTCAAGAAACGGGGCTCAAACAATAAGTCAGTTTTGAAAGTTTTTCAGTTTTGAAAAATTCTCAGTTTTGACAAATTTCGGTTTTGAAAACTCAAAATTTGCCTACTCTTAATTTGGCCGGTTTTGATCGAAATTGGCTGAATTTTGAATCTGAAAAAAACTCAAAAATTGGCCGCTTGTTAAAAAATATAAAAATTTGCATCAAAATAGACCCAAATTATGGTCTTTCTGACCATTTTGAAGCGTTTAAATTATCTAAAATAACTTTATTTTGATAAAAATGACTTAGAACAAGCAAAAAAATTGAATAAAATTCATCAAAAACGTGAAAATCATGCCCGAATTCGAAAATTTCGAAACTTTGGTTTTTTGAAGAGGAAGCTTGGCTACCCGGCAAAAAAAATCAAAATTTGGCCGCTTTTTTCGGAAATTTGGATCTGAAAACCGGCCAATTTTTGAGTTTTCACTGTATAATGTATAATAATATGTATATAATATCGTCGATATGCTGCATCGAAAAAGAAGTCGATTGATATGTATATTGGTATGTATACTGTGCCTGAGGAAATAAACCGCGGAGAACCACGCGGTTTACCGGGCGCTTGACCATGCGGTTATGTAGTTTAATGCTCAAAAATGAATCCAGCATCGTAAAAGAAGTCGATTGATATGTATATTGGTATGTATACTATGCCTAAGGAAATGAACCGCGGTGAGCCACGCGGTTAACCGGGCGGTTTGCCGCGGTTGAGGGGTCTACCAAAAGCTTAAGTCCTGAGAATTCTAATGACGTCAAAAAATAATAAAATATACAGTAAAACCCCAACTTAAGGCCACTTTTTGGATGACAGCTAATTTGAAAAGTGGCCTTAAGTTGGGTGAATACAAATTCAGCAATTGTCAAGAGTCCATTGAGATTGTTGAGACGTGGATTCTCCATAAGAAGTGAATTGATATCAAAGAGGTAATGAGCAAGTTGGAATCGCTCCATTTGATGAAAAGACTTGGACCAAGGCACAACTTGCATAGGGGATCGTATTCCAACAAGTTTGACATCTTCCAATTCTTGAAGCATTTTCTTCTTTGTCTTGACATCAAGTGAAGAGATTCGATTTGCTGATTTGAAATTGACTGGAATAACGTAAAAGAGACCAACACCCTTTCATTCGATAAATCAATTGAGAAATGATTTTATCCCTTCGTTCATCCATTTCACCAATTAGCCGCACCCGCCTAAACATAAATAAAAAGCTTACAAATTGATGTACCTTGCGCCTTGGTGAGAGTTTCGGCTAGCCAGTTGATCACTGTTTGATTGTCGCACGTCTCGAGTAGTCGCAGTGCTGCTTGCAATTTCAGATTGTTGCTGAATGCCATTGCTGACGTGCAGATGACCATCACCATCAGTGCCAAAATCAACAGAGTGGTGACATGTTTCTTGAGGAATCTGTCCAACCGGCTCCTCATCACATCCTCGTATCTCGGTTGGTGTCGGCGAAATCGGGGTCGAGGGGATGGAGTCGGTGGTGGTGTCAGGGAACATGAGTCCGAGTCCGTTATTGATGGCAGCGGCGAGACCATCGGTAACTGCAGAGTCGGACGCGGAACACCACCAGTCGGGCTTCGATTCATTCATGCAAACTGAAAAAAATCAACCTCTAATAATTTAAAAGTTAATTGGACAGCATAAGTTTTTCTTGCTGTCGATTCTCCAAAGCGTTCTTGACATAGGCAGCTGAAGTTGGGCTCAAGTTGGTGAGTGAATTGAACTAAAATCCTTGTCAATATTTCAAATAATTCTAATTATTTCGAATTATTCAAATTATTCATCGAATAATTCAAATTATTTGAATTATTCATCAAATAAATCAAATAATTCCAATTATTCGAATAATTTGAATAAGTCAATTTGGCGAACGGGTCGGTACGACCCAAGGAGCCAAATCGGTCCAAGACTTTGGACCGGGCCCGAAGGGTCGGAGGATCGCAGTGCGCGCGGGACTGTTAAAACTCTCGCTTAAGATTTCTACGAAATCTACGCTTGAGTTTGAGTACGCTTACGTGTGCGCGCGAGTTTGCAGATGAAAACTTACGACTGTGAGGTTGTTAACGTTCTGTTGTTGTTGAAGTGATTGAGTGTTCCAATAATTGGGCAAAAGTGGAGCTCGCTCATCTGTTCGCACTGGTTTTGGCACAGGTGGAATCGCAAGTGGATGTTCAACTTCCATATTGGATGTGTTGATCAAAGGATCAGTTTCTGCTTGCTGTTCTTCTTGTTGAGTTTGTTGTGGCGCTTGCTGCTGCTGCTGTGGCTCTTCTTGCTGCGGTGGCTCTTCTTGCTGCTGTCCGCCTAAAAATGTTTATTTGAAATGGATTTGTTCATACCTTGTTCTTCAAGTGGTATTTCTCGGTCATCCTCAATCTCGCACTTGCAGCATTTACAGCACTCGTTGAATGCATTGAGCGCGCCCCTCTTGTAACATTTGTAGCAGCACGAGAGCACAAACAGGCAAAGAAGAACAACAAACAGCTTCCCAAGAGTGATTAGAAATCTTTCAATTAGTTGACTATCTGCACGACTTACCTATTATTTATAATCATAAGCATTGGCTCAGCCGTCGAATTCGTCCCATTTGATGCCTCGATTGTCTGATTTGTCACGATTGTCTCGATTGTCTGATTTGTCACGATTGTCTCGATTGGTTCGATTGTCTCGATTGCTTCGACTGTAGTTGGCTCCTCAGTTGTAGTAGTAGTATTGTTGGGCTGAGTCGACTCTACCACAGGTGATACGCGTCTGGTACTCGGCTCAACCGGCTCGACAACAGGAGGTTGAACTGGTTCTGGCGGAAAATATTTTTGACAAATCCAGTCACCTGGATTTCGTCTACATTTCTTCTTCAATCGCTCGTAGGTGAACTGACATGCAACGATTCGAATCAAAAAAAGTCCGACTTTCATTCTAAACTCGAATCATCAATAATCGGTTCAGTCGGATTCATTTTCAGTCAGATCGCTGGCTTCGCTTGTGTCGTCATTCTTTGCGTCATCGTCGGTGTCGTCGTTGGCGTCGTCATCGTTGTCCTCGTCGTCGTGATTGTCTGCCATGTGCAAGGCGTTATGATCGTAGATTTTATAAGCTTCGTCGCCGTCCAAAAACTCTAAAAATAGCGTATTTTACGCTATGGTCTAAAAAATGCGCTACCTAAAAAAATGTGTGCTACTAAAAAATGCGTACACTAAAAAAATGTGCTACCTAAAAAAATGTGCTGGTTTTTTTTTCAGCGGCCAGAAGATAAATTCAAAAAAAGTCGCATTTTTTTAAGGTACGCACATTTTTAACGTCCACATTTTTTTAGTGTACGCATTTTTTAGTAGCACACATTTTTTTAGGTAGCGCATTTTTTAGACCATAGCGTAAAAAACAAAATTTTTACCTCGGTGGAATCGGACGTAAGCCTTCTTCAACGCTTCGATTTGAGTTTGACCATCTTGCTGAGCTTTTTCAATAGCTTCTTCCGTTTCCTTCGCAGTGATTTTTTTCTTCTTTTCAATCGTCTGGCGAATGAGCTCCTTTGCGTATCGGCCTTGAGGAGTCTTCAATCGCTTAAGGTCTTCCCAAGGATAAGAAAACCAGCACTGCCATCGGCAATTGTCGGCATCTATTCTATTGCTTCCAAACTAAATAATTGTTAGTTTTTTTCCCTTTTAAATTTATTACCATGTACGCGACCGCAATTTTTTCCGTGAAAGGAACGAGCGCGTTTCCTTCAAGAAACAACAAAATCGCTTCCTGAGATGAGAAGTGGTTGGAATTCTTCTTGAAGACGGATGGAAGTGACGCCTCGATGGTTTTAAGAGCGTATGACAAATCTGCATTGTTGTGAACCTCTTCAGTGTCGATTTTCGTATCATATGGGCTAGGATGGCTGAAGATACCGAGCACGTTCTCGTGGCCCATTTCTTCGTAAAGACTAGCCGGCAAATAATAATTGGCCATTCGTAAGACATTTTCGACGCGTTCTTCTTCTGTTTTTGGGCAAAAACCGAACATCATCGCAGTTGCAATACGACGATACTCGGTTTGTAGTCGGGGATAGTTTTTCTGTGAGTTTTTCTGTACAATTCGATTGGCAGCTCGGTCGACAGCGGTTCGATACAGGCAGTTTTCAATGTATGACCCAACCATGTGAACTTGGTGAAGTGAAGGTGGTCGCAGTTGACGCTCGTGACCAAGTGATTGTTTAACCTTAATTTGTTTATGAGAGCTCGAGTTTTTCTTTTACCTCTTTGCTTTCGAGAATTTCAGCAATTTTTGCATAAGGAGGTGTTACTGATGAAAGTTTGAATCCGATAGCAAGGAGGAGAGCGCATTTATGTTCGGCGAAATCGTCACGTCCAATTTTCGGCCAAGGCCAAATCGTAGCAGCTTGTTCGTTCAAAGTCGCCAGCAAAAATCCGGGATTGCCAAGTTGTGGATCTTGCATGCTGACCAGTTTCAACGATTCTGGTTCGAAGTAAACCAAATTTCATTAAATGATGTAAAATAATTAAATTTACCCAGATTCTTAAATCTTGAATAACAAAATTATCCACAAGATCTTGGGACCAAATGACGGACATGCAGCCAAGTTTGATCCACGGTTTAGTTGGTCCGCCAAATTCCTCAACGGTGTGGAAGCATATGAAGTTGTGAACAGGTGTGTCGATAAACGTCTCCAGGAAAATCATGTAAGACGGTGGTGGATAATCGTTTTTGTATTTTAATTCATAAAAAGCCTGGCTGACTCTCTGCATCCAGGCGCCAATGCGTGAATTCCCAAGGCAAGGAGTGATCCCGACAACACATTGAGCGCTTTGAGCAAGCAAGTTTCGAAGAGCGTATCGATTCAAATGAATTGTAGCGTCTTCGTTGATGAACCTCTCTTGCAAATCCCGATTCAATTCATCGTCGTCGTTGTCCTCGTCGTCGCTCAAATCCGGCAACTTGTTCTCACAGACTTTGATCATTTTGCGCATTGTTTCCGAGTCCAACTAAATTATTATTTCGAATAATTTGAATTATTCGAAATTATTTGAATTATTCGAAATTATTTGAATTTTTCGAATAAATCGAATAATTATTCGAATAATTTGAATTATTCGAAATTATTTGAATTTTTTGAATAATTCGAAACACTTTTAATAAAACGAATAAGTCGAATGAATCCTCACCTTATCAATCTCTTTTTGAGTTTCAGGATCGATAACTCCTTGGAGGTCCACAACGCGCTCCATTTGGGGAAGATCGTCCAAAGTGTCGAATTAAATGGAAGGACCGGTGCGAACGTTTAGGATCGGAGCTTTTCCAGAAGCAGCAATTCGACGAAATTGGAGTGTGTCGTCTGATAAAAAAAGTTTGACTGATTTCTTCGCTTTTGGTCTTTCCTCCGCAGCTCTCGCAGCTTTTTCCTTCGCAGCTTTTTCCTTCGCAGCTCTTTCTGCAGCTCTTTCTGCAGCTCTTTCTAGAGCTTTTTCCTCAGCTTTTTCCTCAACAGCTTTTTTCAAAGCTGCTTTTCTTTCCTCGGCCTTTTTCTTTCGATTCGCACTGTTATAGTTTTTCGGAGCGTTTGGATCTTTGGGCGGACGTCCTCTTCCTCTCTTTTTCGGTTGAGCTGGTTCATCCGGGCTTCGATCTCTTTTGTCAGGCCTCTTTATCAGTGGAGGAGGTGGTGGAAGTGACGCTGCTGGAACTGGAGTCGTAACTGGAGTCAAGACTTGACAACCGGGTGTGTTGCCGATTGTTTGTGGCGACGAGCTGGCTTGTGGTTGAGCTGGCGATTAAACAGCTGGTGATGGACTCGCTGGCGAGCTGACTACCGCTGGCGATTGATCAGTTTGAGGTTGAACGGTTGGTGAGCTGGCTCTTGGTTGAGCCGCTGGCGATTGAACAGTCGGTGAAGATGGACTTTGCCGGGGGTGAAACCACTGATGTTTGAGGCGAAAGAGTTGAAGATGAGCTTGATGGAGAAAGAGTCCAGCTCGGCGCTGGACTTTTGCCTGGTTCAACTTGTACGACAACATCGTTTGAAATATCGGGTTGGAAAAGAAACACAAAGTAGTCAGACGTCAGTGGTAAAATTCGAGACCTTTTTTCCATGTTCATCATTTCATCGAGGAAGAGCTGCTCATCCCATGGAACTCCCCTTATCGTAAAATCATCGCCGACTTGCATGGCAAAGTTTGTTGCCGCTTGACACCGCTCTTCAGATTCGCAAACCTTTTTTCCACAATTTTGCGGAAAATTGTATTGATTGAATTGACGAGTTCTTTTGAGTGCTTGATAGATTGCCGAATTTCTACGAAGATGATAATGGAGCACGTCGACTAGGTTTTGATCGTCGATTTTGTTGTGAAAATCCACTATCGATCTTCGCTCGTTCTCAATCAATGGGCTGAATTTGTCGTTCTGCAAAACAACCGAAGGCGAAAGAATCACTCTGCAAATCTCCTTGTTTTTCGACAACGATTCGATGGATGGAAGTGGATCTACAAACATTGATTAACGCCTCAATTTATGTCTACCTTTAACAAGCTCGAGAAAATGCGGTCTCACGGCAACACTTGCAACCTTGTCGTTGTCCATCAAAACGGTTGGACCTGGATGATGGTTTTCATTCCTTCCTTCATACGTCGACTCAACGAGACAAGCTATCCGATTCAGCGCTTAATATAAAAAAATGGTTTAATTCTCAAGGGTTAGTAAAAAACGTAAAGGTGCACAACGGAAAAAAAATGAACTAGAAAGTAAAAGCTCTTGGCTTCTCGTTTTCTTTGTTTTCGTCGTTGGTGATGTTGAATTGACGTCCTATTATTTAATAAATATGCGAATAATTCAATAATTCCTACCCGATTTAAATTTGATCACAACTTGCATGTCGTTGTCGGCTTCAATGACAATTGTTTTCTTCTCGATCTCCTCATCACTGCTCTTGTAGTCTTTTTTGAGTTTCGACAATCCGCCCAAACCTCCCAAACCTGTTGAGGCTGGTGGAGGTCCAAAAAGAGTCTTAGTCGCAGAAGGTGGAGGTATATAACGTTTTCCTTTTTCATCGCCGTGTGGGACTCGACAGACTGTACTTATTCGATCACCACTTTATTATGTAACTTCCGTGCCTTCACCATTTCCATATTTGGAAATCAATCTTTCTTCTCTCACACCTGCCGCTAAACGTCAGCTCCTCGAGTAAGAGAGCCGGCATTCTCAACTTACCGACTTAACAATAAAGTCCCAGCTCAGTTCGCTGATCCCACATATTGGTACCAGTTCGTTTCCGATACGAATCCACGTCTGTGTTCCGATTGGCCGAGAGATTCGTTATCCTGAAAACCACGTAACAAAATCCCGCGAGGGTCACCCTTTCAGAGAAATTAATAAAGGGTGCGAGAGAAAGGTACGAGAATCCGTTGTCATTGCCAGAACTAAAATTGATTTCTACTTCGCACCGCTAACATGGGGAGAGCTCAAGAACAAGCCAAAGAAATTGAAATCTACGAAAAACTCCTCGATTGTGACGAGGTGAAGTCCGACGCAACAAAAAAAGAAGACATCGAGAAAAAAATAAAATCGCTGCGAGGGAAGTTAATCGAATCAGCAAAAGACCTCGACGGCGGAGACTTCTCCAGGAAGGACCAGTGCGATTTAAGCTCTATCAGGACGCAGCTGGGCGACGTCCCAATTTTCGAAGGTGGCTCCTTTGAGAGCACTAATACATTTATCGCGCGCTGCCAGAAGGTATTAGACTTGAGCGTAAAACCCAACATGAAACTCGAAAAAGAATTCATTGTTGACGTCAAATCGCGATGCTCTTTACATGTGACTCATCGAATGGGAAACGGGCACAAATCTTGGGAGGAGCTCAAGAAGGAAATATTCGCGAATTTCAGTGGAGGAATTACGGCGATACAAAGTCTACAGCGGGCACTCAATACGCCTTACGACAAACGTAAAGGTTTCAAGAAACTGGCGACGCAGATCAGCCTTAATCTTGAAGCGGCGAAGACGACAATCGAAAAAAGCCTTAAGAAACAGGCATTGAAGCAGGAAGCTGGAAACGAGCCTGCTGTTGGGATCGAGATTGTCGAGCCGCTAACTGTGGACCGCCTCATGGACCACGTTGGAGCGTCGATTATGGCCACTATCATCCAGGTACATCACAATGATTTGTACAACTCGATGGCCCCAGTCTGGAAGAAGATATCTAATGCCGGGAACCTCGCAGAGCAAGCCGAGTACTACCAGACCCAGAGAGGCGGAGGTGAAATTTCAACTTATTACGGGCGAAGTATGAGAGGTGGCCGGTATCAAAAAAGAGCCAAAACGACAGCCAAAAAATGACCGAAAAAGCGCATCCAACGCGGACAACAAGAAGTATGGTAGCTCGGGCGGAGGCTCAACTAATTCTAGAGGAAATCGCTTTAATAAAAAAGGCGGCTTCAAGAAACAAGCGTATGTAAACAACGAAGAGGAAGAGCACCAGCTGGATGCAAGCGACAAGGAGATTTCCGAGGACGAGGCGAGAAAGGAGACAATGTTCATCTCAAACCGACGAACGGATTTTTGCTAAGGGCTGACGCCGCGTGCTACGCGTCAGACCCTGTTATTACCAACGAAAGCACAAATCAAGCATACACCGGGGCATTTCAACCTCGGGTCAATTTAAAAATAAGCGCGGCGACCGGTAAATCCTTCTCTTTCAATGCGCTCGTGGACACTGGCAGCTCAATAACAATGATATTAAAACGGGATGTTCCACCGCAGCTGGCAAATAATATAGAGCCATACGAGGGCAAAGTCGCTGGAATCGGTGCTGGACGTTTGGTTGGCCTCCTCAACTCTCATCTCGATATCGGCGGCCACCGGTTCTCGGACGTCAAAATCTTTATCATCGAAAACGAGATTCCCATGCTGCTAGGAAGAGATATAATTTTCGATCACAAGGACGTAAAATGCCTACCTGATATTGACGGGCTTAAAATTTTCAGCAAGTCGTCGAACAAACTTATGTCGACGGTTAATTATGCCTTAAGTTCGGCTTTCACCGCCAAGATTGAGCCGAGTGCGCTTTTCCGGAAATTAAAGGAAACTAAAAAACTGGATATCGAGGCGATAGAACATCTCACCAGCGAAGAAAAAGTTACTTGTGCTCTACTTGTCGACGAATGCGGGAAGGTTTTCTGCGTCGAGGGCGACCCAGTCGGGATGTTCAAAGAATATGCGCGAAAACCTACGATTCCTGGCAGAACAGCAGCTCGCCGGCAACACCCGATCGCACAGCAGTTTCAAGCTTGCGTAGATGACGAGCTCTCGGGCATGCTTAAAGACACGATCATCCAAAGATGCTACGACAGCCGAGGATTTAACAGCCCGATTCTGGCTGTCCCAAAGAAGACGGGGCAAGCAAGAGTCTGTTGCAATTTCAAGGACACACTCAATAAAATAATAACGGAAGTGGACAGAGAGGTGTGGACCCTACCGCGGCTGGAGCAAATATTCGCTACTGTTGGGCCACAGACTAAGTACTTCTCTACAATCGATGTCAGTAAGGGATATTGGCACTGTCTCATTCATCCAGATGATCGGCACAAAACCGCGTTCAAATGGCGCGGGAAATGCTACATGTTCCGACGGCTTCCATTTGGACTTCTCCATGCGGGAGATATCTTCTGCAAATTCCTGCAAAACGCCCTGGACCAGGTCGAGAGATCGAGCCAGATAGTGTCATATGTTGATGATGTGCTGGTCTTCGACGACTCATTCGAAAAACACATGATGACGCTGCGCCAGGTATTTCAGGCGCTGCTGCGCTCAGGAGTACGCCTCGGTGCAGCAAAATGTAAGTTTTTCTCGAAATCGACGGTATTTATGGGGAGAAAAATAATACCAGAGGGAATATCGCCAGACCCGAAGAACGTTGCCGATATACTGAAGATCGAGCCGCCAACAAATAGAAAGGAGCTACTGTCTTGCCTGGGCATGCTTGGATGGGTCTCAACTTGGATATCGGCAAATTTGTCCGAGAACATCGCGGAGTACTGCTTTTCAAACATCACGAGAGAAATGACTAAATTGACAAAAAAGGTAACTTCGAAATCATTTACTTGGCCTCCAGAAGCACAAAAGCCTTCGAGGAAGCCAAAAGAAGACTGACTGAGCCGACGGTCATTGCATATCCAGACTTCAGCAAGCCGTTTATCCTGGCTACTGATGCAAGCGAATTTTGCATCGGCGCAACTCTGCTGCAGAAACAAAAAGGCGTTATCAGAATGATTGGCGCAGCATCTCTCACTCTCTCAGATACACAGTCCCGGTGGGCGACTCTAGAACAAGAAGGCTTCGCAATTCTCTGGGGAATGGAGCGCTTCAGATACTATTTAGAAGGGTCGAAGCCGTTCATCGTCCTTACAGATCATAAACCTTTCGTCAACATCGACCGGAAGGCGACAAAAAATCGAAAAATTCAAAGGTGGAGAGAGCGCATGAGTCTGTTTAATTTTGCAGTGCAATATCTGCCGGGTAAAAACACGATCGCGGACTTCCTCTCACGGCCTTACGGTAAAACCGCTTCGTCGCAGACAGTAGATGACAGCGCAGCGGGTGAGTTCTACACCCAGGAAGGGGCAGGGCTCTAAATTTACGTTCCTTCATGGTCATGTGGCGGCGTTTTTCCAAAAGAAATGCTCCTTACAAAAAGCGAAGAAGCTCAAGATTGCTCTGCCTTCACCAGTTTTGTTTGCAACTCATCGAACCTGAATCTCCACGAAATGATCGTCATAACACGAGCCCAGGAAGAGGATATATCTTTGAGCACGGTTCGTGAGTACATCAAAAGGAAGTAAAGCCGGAGAAGTGGATACTTAACTCCTGCGGCGAGCGAGATGCATTTTTGCGTCACCGGAAGCGATACAAATTTCACGAAGGCTCGAACGTACTTCTGGTGAATTTGGAAGGGAGAGACCGCATCGTTATTCCGAGCTCATTAAAAACCCGGTTCCTGAAAAATGTCATGAAGTCGCTCATTTTGGAGTGAAGAAAACAATGGAGCTTCTCGATTGGGCGTGATGGCCAGGAATGCATGAGGACGTCGTGGACTATTGTGCATCATGCACCGTATGTTTGAAGGTAAAAGGATCCGACACACAGCCAAATAAGCCCGGCTTACTGACAATTCCGCGTGGAAGCCGTCCGTTCGAAATTATTATGTTGGACTATATCGAGTTCGAGCGCAGTCAATCAGGCAAGAAATATGTGATGACTCTACAATGCCAATTAACGCGATTCGTACAAGTTTATCCGTGGGCGACACTTCGCGGCGGAACTCGTTACAAATCTTTGCAAACTGCTCAATGTCAAGCAGATCCTTCACGTCCCTTATCGCCCAGAAGCTTCAGGTACGATCGAGTGGCTCCACCGTACTCTAAAATCAGCCATTTGGGCAGTCGCCTACGATCAAGGAGCCGACTGGGAAGACGTTATCGCCCCAGTCGTGTTCGCAATAAATAGTGTAAAAAATAGGGCGACAAATATGAGCGCTTTCGAAGCCGTATTTGGCAGAAAATCATCCCCGGTGGGAATTACTGTACCAAGCTCAACGCCGACTGCAGAAACGCCGCACGACTACGCCCGACAATGTGCTGAGACTCTGGTCCGTTCTACCAAAATGATTAAACTCGCGCAGGAGCAAGTAGACGAGCGCCAATAACGCGCCGAACCGGCCTTTCGAATCCCAGAGGAAATTGAAAAAGGGGAGAAAATTTACCTGAAACGCCCAGTCAGCGCACTTGCGAAAAGGGAGCACACCGAGATGATTGGTCCCTTCAAGGTAATCGCCTCAGATGGGCACGTGCTGTGTATCGAGCAGGACGGAGTCAACCGATGGGTCCACCGACACCATGTCGTCCTCGCTAAACGGAGACGCCCTGACCTCACTGATGAAATGGACGACTACGACAGCTCCGACGACGAGCCCTAACAGCCGACGATAACAAAGAAAAGCCCAAACCGCAAATTAAACTTCGAAGAGGCACGCGAGAAAGACGTCAGGTCATGCCCAATCAAGCTGGCTCTTCACTTTAAACGCCGAGGTAGTCCTTAGCATTTCAAATTTTCATCCTTTCTTTTCGCATCTTTCTTCACCAATTCTATTCTACTCGTCTGCCACCGAAGCCTGGAAATAACATCATGCGCAGATCCTTAATCGCCGAGGTAGCATTCTCACTTTCAAAAACTCATTTTTTTTCTCTTCGCGAACACGAAGCGCCAGCCTGTGCGATTTTCGTCCCTAACCTATGCGAATTACGTCCCTGGCCTATGCGAATTTCGTCCCTGGCCTATGCGAATTACGTCCCTAGCCTATGCGAATTTCGTCCCGAGCCCTTGGACTGGTCGAGAAACCGCCTAAAGCTTTAATCGACGAGTAACGAACCGATCGCCATTTCGCCAAGAATAAAGTTCCGACCGAAAAATTGGGGGAACATGTGGGACTGGACAGACTGTACTTATTCGATCACCACTTTATTATGTAACTTCCGTGCCGCTAAACGTCAGCTCCTCGAGTAAGAGAGCCGGCATTCTCAACTTACCGACTTAACAATAAAGTCCCAGCTCAAAGTAACAAGAGTGTTATTTATTGTACGCAGTTCGCTGATCCCACAGCCGTGAACAGATATGGCCATGTCTATGAAAATGTCAACTATTGACAACAACTGAAAACTACCTGAGATTGAATCAATCCTAGGCAAATAACCATCGCTAAAACGAGGTACCGGGGGTTTTTCCGCGGAGGCTTTCTCCTTGACGATGTACTTGCACATGTCTAAAAACAGGGATGTAAATCACCCCACCCCAGCCACCCCACCCTAACACCACCCCGACATTTCGACTTCGCCGTGAGAACCACCCCACCCCACCCTGTAAAATTCTAAGATGGCTTCGAACCACCCCACCCCACCTCACCCTCAGGGTGCATAAAAATGAAACTATTTTAATTTTATGAACTTGGTCGAAAAAACCCTGTGTTTTGGCCTGAGTCAGGCACCTAAACCTGACTCAGAGTTGTTAATGTCGTACATTGCTACCACGGTTTCGAAAAACTGATACTACCTACTACCATAACTAAAAAATGTAGTATGCGGTAAACAGTTTACTAACATTTAACACCAGGAAAATAACTAACAATTTAATTTTTTGAAGTCAAACTAGATCCGTTGTATTCCAATTAGCATCTTTAAATATAGAAAAGAGACATAAATAATGCATAAAAAGTTAAAACGTCTCTTCTTGAGAAAAATTTGTGAAAAATTGCATATTTCCAATGTAGTATTACTACACACTTCTGAGAATGCTACTACATACTAACATTACTACCGTCCAATGCAGAGATATAAGTTAAATATCATATAACTCACCCCACCCCAGCCACCCCACCCTAACACCACCCCGACATTTTGACTTCGCCGTAAGAGCCACCCCACCCCACCCTGAAAAATTCCGAGGTGGCTTCGAATCACCCCACCCCACCCTGAGAAAATTGAGGTGCTTCCGTGACCACCCCACTCCACCTCAAAAATATCATGGTGCTATGCAACCACCCCACCCTCGAGGTGGGGTGGTCAGGGTGATTTACAACCCTGTCTTAAAAAGTAAACATAAGCCTTTATTCAATTTGTTTTGTATCCGTAAAGAGCATGGAACTCGTTGAGCAGATTCGCATATTTGATGGCAGTTTCAACTATAAAAAATTGTTATTGATTGATTTGGGCAAAGTTCAACCTTGACCCCGAGTGCGAATGAAAGCATTGAGTGGACGAGGTGGAACAAAAGATCGTCGAACAAAAGCGGAGAGAGGTCGGCCGTAATTGGAGCGCGACGGGTAGGGAGTTGGTGAACGCGGCGCTGCTGGAGTTGTTGGCGCTGTTGAAACTGGCGCCTCTGGAACTGGCGCCTTTAACGCTGGCGTATCAGGCGATGGAGCGCCTCGGGACGGAGATGGAAGCTCTTGGAAATAAGGATCCTGCGTATCTTCCAATTTCAACATTTTTGGTGGCGAAACTAATCAAATCTATTCAAATTTCGTGTTTGTGTGTACCTGTAATTCCATCGTCTCGGACAGTATAGCCTAATTACCATTAATTGGGAAAAAATGTGAAATCAACCTTTTGTCGGAGTTGTTAACTCAATTGCAGGGGCAAGGCTGTTGTCGGTTCGTTGAGCAACGCTCAAAGTTGCTTTGAGGTGCCCGTATTTGACACTGAGTTGAACGCCGTCAAAATCTTTGACGGCTAAAAACTTAAATCGGCAAATTCCGTTTGACTAACCTTTGTAAATCTTTTTAGCGCTTTTTGTAACGCTCTTTTGCATAGTCTTCCGAAAAAACTTTTTGGGAGACTTTTTCGGACAAAATCTTCGACGTTTGGCAACAACTCCCCCGGCAGAAGATCGTCGCCGTTTACCCGCTATTCATAATAAAATTTGATTTTTAATCGATCAAACCTTTGAAACTGGGCAGGGGTTGAACTAAATTAATATTTGAACCAAATGTATCACTTATTTTACCTTGAGAGTCGAGCTCCTTGAAAGTCTTGCCGATGCTCTTGAAAATCTTGAAATCGTCTGCCCGTGTCGTCGAGCCTTGACTAGTTTTCGACTAAAACCTAATTAACTATGATCTTTTCAACAAAATACCCATTGAGAAAAGCGCGTTTCCCAGTATCATTGCCCCCCACTCGATCGCTTGCATCAACATCGCAATTGTTGACATTAATCGCGCCAATGTCAGTATGCAAGCTTCGAGAAAGGCTGGACTCATCTCGGCAAACATCGTTCTCTGGTCTCTGTGATTCCGAGGTAAATCCTCCTCCTCCATGGGTCATTTCGAGTTATTCTAAATTTTTTAGTTAAAATACCCTAATCTTGGTGTCGTGAGCTAACAGTAATTAACTGTGAATAAAGTATCAAATGTCCATCAGTGAGTAAATAAAAATTTCAGTTCAAGATCAGGCGCAGCATGTAGTCCGATTAGGGAACGATCAAGTGTTTCACGCCGTGAAAACAGGTTTCTGATGTGGGCGGAAATTCACCTTCGGCAATCTTCAAACGACGGCGCTAAAATAGCAATTAACCTTTGTTTGCATATTGATCTTACATAAGTTTCACACCATTTGGAAGATTTGAAAATTTCCGGCACATCAATCATCTGGCGTAGAACGAATTTGGTCAACTTGTCGTTTCTCTAACCATTGTTTGATTAAACCTCTTTGATATCTCACCTCAGATTCAAGTTTTATCATTCGGCGATCGTGTCTCTCAATGGCGAGTCTCTGAAAATATTTTTTAAGTTTTATTTAACTTATTTGACTCACCAGTTGGTTTGCGCAAAATCCGAGTGGAAAATCGTCCCAGCAAAGTGGATTCACTATGATGCAAATATCGTCCACCAGACAAGAAGAGTTGTCATCGTCAACACTCTCGCATAATTTCAAAATCGGCATTTTTGAGTACTCCATCCACAAAGTAAAATCCTCTTCACAACTAGAACAGTTGGAGTTTCCACACAAACATAGTGTGAACTCAATTTTTCAATCTAAAAATTCCAAATTATTTTTTTAATAATTGATCGAATAATTCGAATAATTATTTTTTCGAATTATTCAATTGAATTATTTAAAATTCAGAGGCAAAGCAGGTAGTAGCAGTACTTCGGATAATTATTTGAATTATTTGATTGAATAATTCAAATATTCTGTGGCGAAGCGGAGCAGTAGCAAATTTTTTTCAATTGATCTCTTCTTATCTAAATATAATCAATCCTTTTTTCTTGGATGTAATCATACCTTCTTTTGAAATTGAATGATTATTTTGCGCCAATCATCATTTTCTTCCCCATCACTTTCTTTAGCACTTTCTTGACCGCTTTCTTGACCACTTCCATCCGATCCACTTTCTTGACCGCTTCCATCGCTCTCCTGACCGCTTCCATCACTCTCCTGGCCGCTTCCACCGCTCCCCTGATCGCTTGCATCGCTCTCCTGGCCGCTTCCATCGCTCTCCTGCACTCCATCTTGCACATATTGATTCTCGAACTCATCTTAATCTTGTTAAATTGGCTTTCTAACGCATCATACCTTGCTCGAAAGAATCAGTCGAAGAGGAGGAGGAAGACATGAAACTCGAATAGTCGTAATCTTCTTCATCCCATTCTTATAAAAATCAACAAGGAGTAATTTTCCAAAACTTACCGTATCGAAGAGATCGAGCATGACGAGCGAGATCAGGTTCAGTGCGGGGTGGTTGAAATGTATCACGGAGACAGTTCTGGAACATTGAATAAATCACAATTCCAGCGGCACCGAGCACGATTCCAATGAGAAGAGTGATCGAGTAGGTGCAGATGTTTGCACACTTTAATATTTTTATTTTTTCTCTTATTGCTTTCTTACCTTGGGACCCTCACTTCGAACCTGGCAACGAATCTTGCCCTCCAAATTCTCACTGAGAAAGTTCGCCATCGCCTCAAGATCCTGATCGCTCAAATTTTCGGCCTCGTCCATGCTACGAATTATCTATCAAATTTGAAAAATTTTCTTACTTTTGAGACTTTTTGAATTTGGCCTTAAAAATTGGCGAGTTTTGAATACGGTCACTAACGGTCTGCCGCCCTCCTTCAAGCATATCTGAATCAAATTCTCTTAGTTTGAAAAACCGACTGTAATCAAAAATTATCAGGATTAACGCGAAACAGTGGCGCCGGGAAGGAATTCTCTGCTTTCCCACAACCTGCTGACCTTCCTCAACCAATCCGAAACCTTGAACTTCTTTTACCAGTCGAACATACTTTCCAGAATTGAAATGAGTCATTCCAAATTTCGAAATTTGTTTTTATTTTGATTTATTCGAATTTTTCAATTTATTCAAATTTATTTGAATTATTCAAATTTTTTCGAATTATTCGATTTATTGAACAGTTAAAATGAAAAATAATCTTCAATTTCTTCGTCGGTCTTGACGAGTTTTCCACCGCAAATGGCAACGCTGACGCCACTTTCTCCAAAGATGCCAACACAGAACCTTCCGTCTTTCAAAGCCTGTGTTGAAGCCCTCATGTTATCCTCAACAAGTTCAACCCAGCCACGACCATGAGCCATGGCGAGATTGTATGTCGATTCGTTTCGATCGGCTGAATAAAATTAATTTCAATTTGAAAACCATGGACATACCGTGCAGTTGCAAACGCCACAAGTTGGCAATCTTGCTGCCAAACGGAAGCTTCTTGGATGCAAGAAGTCTTCCTCCCTTACTCACATACTGTAAATAAGTATGTTCGACAAACAATTGGCGACGAACGCAAGGCGAGAAGGGTGGTGGAGACTCGCCTTGAACAACGTCTTCGTAGTGATAGACGCATTCAGGCGAAAATTGAGGAGGGGAAGTTCGTTGACCTCTGAGCGGTCGTGGCGAGTAAGCTGGTGGTGGCTCGTTTCCAACAGGATGAGCGGTGGCAACAAGCGTTCCGTTCTCCAATCGATCAGCGCCTTCCACGTCTACGGCTTCCTGGAAGACGACATCGGTATCCAACAACTCTATCTGCTGCTTCGGGATAACGATGTCGAGAGGATCCTGCTCCCAGATTTCTTCTTCTTCTTGCGCAGAAGGAGTTGAGTACGACACCTCGTCGGAGAAATCGTCTTTGTCGTTCTCACCTTATTTTATTAGAATTTTTAGATTTGTTGAACACAAACCTTCGTGATTGTCCGGGAACAGTGAGTCGTTGGCGACGGCACCTTATTCAAATAAGTTTTATTTTTATTAAACTGACTTACCAGGCATATTGTTGTCCAAAAACAACGAGTCGTTGCTTTGAGCAGCAAAAGCACCTTGGACAAATCGGCTGTCGTCCGAAAACAGGGAATCCGTGTCCATTCGCGAGCACTCGGGCTGCACAATTATAAAAGATAGAAAAATTAATCATACCTTCTTGACCATTACGAAACAATTGGATGTTGCGCTTACAGCGGCAAATCTCCTTCTGCTTGCTTATGCTCATTTGCATGCTTAAAAATACACGTTCTAGAAATTGTTTTGAAAATTTTAATTCTTTGAATTATTCAAATTATTCGAATTATTCAATCGAATATTATTGATTATTTATCCCTGCTCTCAGCATGAAATTTTTTAATCAATCAATCAATTGATTTGCTATATAAGACCAAAAAATGTTAAATCGACACAAACAATGCCAGGTTAAAGAAGAGAATTGATAATTCGAACGCCTGCTGAATTTTTGCGGTTGGCACCTTTTATACACGAGAACTATGACAGAATAATCTTTCTCAATCAAAAAGATCAGATGTCGTTCGACCTCGTCCAATGCATCAGCAGTCGATCATGCGAAAATCCGATATGTCAAATACAACAAAAAGCTATGGAAGATGCTCATTTCAACGCTACTATCATCAAGACCTGGGGAGAACGCAGTCCAAGAAGCACCAACTTTTTCGTCGATGTCTTTGATTTTCTGCAATAATTTTACTCGTTTATTACTGTCAAAGATTGAAGAAAGTCATCATTGTAGCTGGCGCTGCAGAGTCGGATTGGGAATGTATGATCTGTACTGAAATCTTATTGTCATTCTATAACTAATTCTTTTTTACTTTCGTGTTCTATTTTACCAACCTTTTTAACACTGTTTAACCAATTTTTCAAATTGAATCGAATATTATGGTCTTTCTGAAAAACCATAATAAATTTTTCTTTATGCCTTTTTATACCGTCGTTTTCCATCTTAAGAGCGTTTTTCAGATGACAAGGGTAGACCAAAACGCTCTTAAGTTGGAAAATTTACGATCAAACTAGGATGACAGTGGGAAAAAATGATGAATGAAAATGCATAAAAAGAATTTTTCCAAAACTCTAAAAATGCATCTGAGGTCATTTTTACCTATTTATGATAAAAAATTACGATCTTTGAATCAGAGGCTGTGATTTCACCTGAGAAAAAGCGTAGAAAACAATTTTTTCAATGATTTTTCAGGTTGAAATAAACGTTATTCTAATTATTAATTAAAAATTCCTAAAAACGCTCGAAAGTTGGGCGCTCTTAAGATGGAAAACCACGGTATTTCTGTGACCAATAAATGTCGAAAAATGAACACAAAGCTGTTGAAATCAGAAAGGAACTGGATGAATATTCAGCAGATAAATATATATATATAATTGAATAATATAATTGAATTATTTGAATAATTTATCAATCAGATGTCAAATATTTATGGGATTGCGTAGGTTATATATGCGTAGGCGCATGTCCAAAATTGACCAATGAGAACCCTGGATTTGGGCGCCAAATTCAAATGGACCAATGAGAAAGCTTCACTTTGGATGTGCACCCGTACATACATTCACTACTAAATTATAGGGGTGCAGTGGTTTTTATAGTCGCCATCGCCAACGCTGGAAAAGAGAGGGGCGAGCTGTCTAGGTATGATGGAACGAAAGCCTTGGCGTTGGGCGCGTCACGGCTCACTGAGCATAATAACGTTGACCACGCGCGCTAGAATCCCATATTTCGAAGCGAAAACAGTAGGAAAACCACTACATAAATACCATTTTTGCAAAATGTAATAAAGAAATTTTAATGATGTGAATCCCCTTAAATTATTAACCCGTTAATAGGCGCGTGGCTTTCTCACGGCCACGCAGCCTTTGGAGAGCGATAAGATAATCGAAACTATATTTTTTATCCAAAATTTTTGTATTTTTTAAAAATTTCATCAATTCTCTGCCTACTAGTATCAATTTGAAAAAAATCGGCCTGAAATTCTGCTCAGGAGAAGCGAAAGAAAAATTTAAGTCAGCGACAAAAAGGGAAAGCGTAATACAAATCGCCCGCCTTTTCCCTTCTTTCCTTTTTTTTTTCAATCTCAGCGCCGAAAATGACGTAACTTTCGCCTACGCTTTAACCTGTTTGTGATTGAGTGAAATCATGGATCCGGCCATGCGATTGGCTACTCGTTTCCTCGCGTGGCCGTGAGACGGCCACGCGCCTGTTAACGGGTTAACGGGTTAATCCCTATGAGCTCACCCATTGCTATGAGCATAGATCAAGGGTGTAGCTTTGTTAAATGAATAAAATAAAGAAAACCCTTTATCCTGGTTTCACTGAAATCTGGTCCGCGCTTGGCCTAATTGAGCAAAATCCGTGACAAAAGCATTGAATCTGACTGTATAAAAAATAAATCGGTTATTGACGTCTACCCCCTTAAAAATTTTGGTCATTTTGAACAATATTGCTTGCTGAATGCTTATTTTCGGCTCTTGCGCGCCGTTCAGCGGCTGTTCTTTTCATTGAGTTCAAAATCCAATCTGCCAAATTTTTGGAAATAAAATTTGTTTTCAAAAAGTAAAATACGGTCGGGACCGTGATTATAGCGGTCAGTATAAAAATATTGTTGATGAAATCCAGTAACTTGTATGAGCATTGTTCGAAATAGGCTCATTCTTATCATTTATCAAATTGTATTCGGTTGAAATATTCGTATTAATGTACGAAACTAAAGTATCTATTCCTGGCTCTATCAGTTTTGTAGTGGCGAGCCTTTCAGACTTGCCGAGAAAATTCAATTGGTAATTATCACAAACGATATGTAAATTATAAAATGATCTATGTATTTTCGTGATGCCGATATCTGTGATAGCTACGGCTTCAATTTGTTCTGGAAAATTGTTTGCCTCAAGTACAGTCATTACTGGCTTGTTAAAATGTGAAATAAACAGATTATCTTTGTTTGAAATATCAAATAGACAGGGTGATGGAAGGAATATTTTTTCGAAGCAAACCGGGTTGATCTGAGTCAAATCCGATGGAATTATAACAATTCATATAACATAATTCAAATTTTAATCGTTGTACATACAAAAATATGTTCCAGAATTTTTTAAACAATTATCCAAGTCAAAAGAGTAGTTTTCAATTTTCCTATGATGGTCGGAACCTGAGCCTTACTGTAAATATATGTGTAATTAGATTTAATAAATGGGGTAGCTACTGTTGTTATTTTCTGTAAAGTTATAATTTTAGTGAGAAGAGGCATAAAAAAATTAATCCAAAAAGAAATTGTTATCGTATTATTTTTCTTGACTGCACTTATATAAATAAGTTTATGATTTTGTTCGTGTAAATATAGTTTGCATGCATTTAAATCCTTATTTTCCTTCATGCACAACTTAACTAAAAGTCTCTACGCAATATTTCCTGGCGTTTTTTTAATTGAAAATATGATATCGGGAAATGTGTTCTCGAAAATAAGTGAATGTTTTGAAAATGATATTTTTGAACATATCCTCATTTATTTTCTTAGAAAGGGTGAACTCCTCCCTAATGAATTCGGATAATGTTACAGTGTTTCGACACAGTTTATCGCTAATTTCTGTGTGGTCATTTGAAATATCCGTGATCTTATTTTCAAGAGTAGAAATTTTTCCCGATAGACTTTGGTACGCGAAAAATCGCTCGACAAAGCCGATATCGCTAAGATGTTACTTATTATTCCACGTGGTTTTCTGGGCAAGTCCTCGATGATCCTGACCAATTCGATATCATAAATTTTGTAACCAAGACACGTGCGATAAAAGTAAGCGGGGCCCTTGCTGTTATCATCATCTCTTAGTTCAAAATTGAGGGAAATTTCTTTTCCTCTATATGGTTGTCCGAGGTTAGGTACCCGCTGAAGTCAAAGTGGTCATTTTTGGCTACCTTTATTTCTCATTTTTTCACCCTCAATATGATTGATAACATCAAAGGCAACATTTTGACCGAGAAATAAGAGATTTTTTTAATATTTTATAAACTTTATATAGCCTATTTTGGCCGAGATGCCAAGTTTAAGGGGTTGTCACGTGGTAAAAATGGTTGAATTTCAAAAAACCTCTTGTCAATAGTAAGATCTAAGATAGATCTTTAATTCTAGCCATTTAGGCAATTTTTACTTCTTACAGGTGCTGAGGAGTATGAGCTCAAAGTAGGCCTAAGCGATTACTATACCCTTAAATTGACGGAGCGCATGCAAATGTCAACTAGTCTGAGAAGCGTGTTAAACACTAGTATAAGGATCTCGTCTATGATCGCCGGCATCTAAATTTAGGTGTTAATAAAAATACATGAAGAATTGTAAATAAAATTATTGTAAACGACGCGAGAAAGAAAATTTAAAGCAGACATGATATTAAATAAACGCAAAGTAGTTACACATATCTATGAATTATTGAAATTCGTAATGACTTGTGTTTCCGTTTTTAGCTCGCAAAAATGAAATAAGCTCCTCTTTAATAGTAGGTTGAGGCGCAGCGCGTTTCTTTTTGATCGAAAGGGCCGCAAACTCTTTTGGTTTGTCTTCCTGTCGAAGGGGAATCGGTTTTGGTGGTTTACTATTGTTAATTACTGTAACTACCGAAGTTGTCCCTGAACCAAAAGAATGACAAGACGTTGCATCAATTGGCGAAGCGTCGCTAGCGATTGATCGAAGTGAAATGTAGGGTTTGGGAACCCTTAGCAAATTCTCAAGCTCATGATTTTTCCTTTTCCACAAGTTAAAAACCGGACATGAATCTCTTGAGTACCAGTGGATGATTGGGACAGAATCATTGTCGCTTTCGAGAGACTGACAGAAAAAATTGTAGATAGCACGAAAAATAGTTGGACTCATTTCAGAAGACGCATCATTAACAAGAAGATTTTTTGCAAGAAGAAGACGCAAGATGAAATCTTCTTCGTTCATGGATTTAAGGGTTTGAATAATCAAGTCATTTTTGACTTTGTTTGGGTTGTCCATTGAAATAATTATACTGCGTCTTCTGCAATCACACTTTTAAACGAAGGAAAACGCAAATTGCGATTGAATCTGTTTTGGGGAATTTCTGGTGGTTGTCGTCTAGAGCTTCTTGGTTGAGAGATAATGACTTGCTGTGCCCTTCGGTTGTAATCTTCAATTTCATCACCTGATTGCAGGTAACGACGAAATCGGAATAAAGAAGGGCAGCAGCACTTGAAGCATTTCTTTGACAAAGTTGCGGAATATTTAAGTAATCCTCCGATTATAACGAGTAAAATAATTCCGACGATTACCCAAACAGCCATATTACTGAAAGGGCGAACGCTCGAAAGAGCGTTATCCACGGGACCATATCCCGTTTTTGCCTCAAATTGAAATTCTTTCGAAATCGATTCAAGATCTGTCTTGTTGACCATTTTTGTTACATCAAGCGATCGAAGCGTGTTTTCGAAATGATGTGCATTGACTACGAATGTCTTCGGATCGAAAGCCGAAAAATTTTGGTCGACGATTTCATTGATTTCGCGACTCTTCCCCCTGATAGAAAATTGGGCATTATTACATGAGACGGTCAACAAATGATCAATTCTGTTAAAGACCGTAATGTTTGATTTATTATCTATCGTTTGTGAACCCATTGAGGTCGTGGGGATAATGGAAGTTGATTTTGAAGATCGAGCAATTGGAGTATGAAAATAGCTAACAATCACAAAATTCTCATTATTGGCGAAAATGCAATCAAGATTTGAATGGATAATTTCATGTTCACACGCTTTCGCCTTTTCTTGGGACAAGAGCGATGCAGCACATGCGTCCATAACTCTGTTAAAAAGAGATCATCTTCACTGCAGAATGTGGACTTAATGAGCGTGTTAGTGCGACAATTATCAATGCTGAAAGCTTTGTTAACCCTGTTAGAAAAAGCAATTTGTTTTGGAGTGAGTAGTTTCATATAATAGTACTCTCCGTTTCTTGTCCCGATTGGAACTGGAAGACCAGTTATATCCAATGTTTGGGCAATCTCTTCCATTTTAGGGTTGTCAAACTTTAGTTCCAACAATATTGATAGTCGATGCTCATGGTCCAACTGTGGGCGGTATCTTACGGCTCTAACGGGAGTAATCTCCATGAAGTCCCGGCAAGCTGACTCGTATTCTGGATTTAGCAGCCTTTAAGCGCCTATGACCGTTTCAATCGCTTTGTTGTTGGAAAATGAGGCTCTTGTCTTCAAATTCGCTATTTCCTGCATGATCGAATCCTTGAAATCTTGGGACTCCCTGACTATGTCGTGAATGTCGTGAATGTCGCGAATGTCGTGAATGTCGCGAATGTCGTGAATGTCGTGGCGAAAAATGACCAAGTTGAAAACAACTTTGTTCTAGAAATTGAGTATCGTCGTTATCGTGCAGAACAGTAGGAGGCGCGAAAATAGATGTGTTACCACTCCAATCAAGGAGTTTTCTACCAGAAACTGCGCGGAGCGCTTCTTTATCCCATATTTATAAATCTTCTCTGTTAATAATTAGTTCAGAAAGGTTAATCGGTGGAAAAATTTTTTCCATAATCCGATGAAATTGTTGTTTTTTTCTAGAACATATTTTTTGCTTTTTTGCCACGACATTCACGACATTCGCGACATTCACGACATTCACGACATAGTCAGGGCGTGCCGAAATCTTTGAACTCATCGAAGATTTGTTCTTTAAGTATTTGATCGGAGATAGCGCTGCTGGTTTTGCATTCCTTTGCGAGAGCCGCATTCACATCTGCATGTTCACGTTTGATTTGAACCTGGATTTTTGTAGCTCAGCGTTTTTGCGATCGCTCAACTTGGCCATAAGAAGCTCGTCATGAGCGATTTTGTTCTCAGTCTGCTTCCTATGGTGCAGCATTTCGACTTCGCTGGTTATACCGCCAATAACAGCTGTTGCTAGGCCAATTGCAAGAGCAACTGCTTGGCGTCTTTTTCGACAGTGTTTTCCTTGACAAGTTGTCGAGTCATCTGTCGAGTATTCCGTATAATCGCTTGACGTGTAGCTCTCGTCGGAGTAGTCTGATGACTCATCCGAGTAAGTGCTATAGTATTCATATTTGTCAGGAAATGGAGTTACTTCCAAATTATCACCGAGAGCTGTGGTTGCTTCCAGATTGTCTCCAAGAGCAGAAGTCGCTTCCAGATTGTCTCCAAGAGCAGTAGTCGCTTCCAGATTATCGCCAAGAGCAGTAACGTAAGTTGTGGTTTCCACCTCGATTCTTGGGGCTCGAGTGGAATCAATTACTTTACTAATCTTTTCCTGATGTCGAATTTTATCGGAGTGCTGTAACCGATGGAGACCGTTTACGCGAAAATTTGACCGAAAGGCTTTCCGGCGAGAGTTCGTGGAAGGGAATCCACCTGAATCATCCGTCGAGAAAAGACTTTCACGAAGTTCGATTTCTGCTTCTTCGATGGTTATGTTTTTGAACGCAACCACCTGGAACAGTTTAAAGTTGAGGCACTCCGACGCAACATTTCGGGCCTGCTGGCCGAATTGCCATCTTTCATTTGTAATATCGTCGAAGTGAAGATCAATGATGAAATTTTGCAGAGGTTTTGCATCATTTGGAACTTTAAATGAGCTGTTGGTTTGGAGCTGTTTTTCAACTGTTTCTTGAAGTGCTCCTTTGATATTGAATAAAGTGTACGAATGACGCGAATCTGGGATGTCAAGAGCTGTGAAGTTTTGTGAATAAATTTCTGATTCGCTTTCTTTCGCGGCAGTCGCGTCAAACATGATATAGAAGTTGACATGACTGACCGAGTCTTTCGAAAATTGAAAGATGACTTCATCTACGTCTTGGTCCGCGAAAATGGAAAATTTGAAGGTACTCCATTTGGTGTCAAGCGCACAATTGTCTCCAAAGGACTCGAAGGTCTGCGAATTACCGTCGAGATTATTATCTAATTGCCCGACTTCCGATTTTGTCGGTCCGCCATTGTATGTGCCATAAACACTTGATAATGTCACTGGTTTATGAATAAGTGGTAGATTGAGTTTTCTGTGAATCTCGCTAAATTCGCCTGGATGTAACAGGGAGACATTCGTTTTGAGATTTATCCAGTCGGCTATCAAAATATTGAGATAGTTTTCGGCTTGCAAATTCATGTCTTTTGCATCCTCATAACAAACGAATGTCGCTCTGCTTACATTTGGCAAGTGGGGTGAAATTTCTATGTTGAGGGTTGTCTGCTGATCCGAATCAACATAGAACGTACTTTTAGTAGAGTTGAATAAAAATATTCCTAGTTTTTGAAGATCTGCAGTGCTTGTGTCAGTGTTTCGTATAAAGAGCAGGAGAAATTGTAGTAGTAGTGATGTTCTAATGACGTTTGCGCAGGTCATATCGAGGAGATTCGTCTTGACTTAGTGGGGAATAATCTATTTCGAAAGGTGTTATTGCTTTAGCGTCGATGGGAAATTCCGTGTTGTAGATTTCTTTTGTATCTTCGTCAATAAAAATGTCTTCTTTTTTCAATAAATATTGTCGATCTTTTTCAGTTAAGTCAAGTTTTATCAAAAACTTGCCCGATCGATTTAGCTTGTTTTTATCGAAAATGTGTGAAATACCAAAGGTTATTCGTTTCCCAATCGTCTGGATCTCGAATGGTCCTCTGTTAAAGCATCCATGGCCAATCGCTGGCGTTGGATCTCGAATCATAACAAAATCACCCTTTTTCAGGGTCCCTTCCGTAGCATTTGATTCAAGGAAGAATCTTGATAGACTCTTTTCCGCTTGATCGGTATGCAAAGATTTTATATCTTGCATATGAGTCTCGTAGACTTCTAGATTATTCTCATCGTTATTCTCTTTTGGCATTTCCACACTTAAATTCAAGAAGTTACTCGGAGGCGCTTTGTTGTACAAAACCTCAAGGGGAGTTCTGCCAAAGAGTCCACTGCTTGGGCGCATGTTGTAGACGTATGTCGCAAGCATAAATTTGTGGACGATGTTTGATTGTTTTGGGTCATATGATTCAAGAATTGTGCGAATCTCAGGATGTGAGCGTTCCACCCTGTTCGCTTGACGTTTTCGGGAAGAAATTCTGCTATGACTGACTGCTAATGATGTAAGAAGAGTCATGACTTCTTCTTGGAATTCAGGGCCACTGTCTAGAATCATTTGGCAATTCCCAATCGCGCCTGCTTCATAGATGAGTTCAGTGAGAGCGGGGCAGATATGGGGTGCTTTGAGTGACCTGACATGTCTTGCTGTTAGCCGACGGCTAAATCCGTCTAGGAATGTTAAAAAGTAAAATTTCTTTCCTTCGCAGACAAAGTGCATCGTGTCAGCATAAACAGCCGAGTATGGACGTAATGTCGGCTCGAGCTTCTGCTTGACGTCCGCAGTCTTGTAGCGACGGTGAATATGATTGCATCTGAGGCAACTTTTAACACATGCTTTGACATGTTTTCCTTTTGCTTAAAAAGAAAATGTTCATTCTTATTAAGGTGCTGGAGCAGGGGTTTTTCTCCGATGTGAAACAGAGCTTGATGAAAATAATTGAGTTATATTATATTATAATCGAGTTCTCTTTGGTCCTCTTTGGACAAAGGATTGAGGGATGGAAAACAGTTTTGTGGTCAATTTCAAAGATTGGATGTCGTGACAGATTATCACAAAACTTAATGATATCACTCGTGTTAGGTAGGTAGATAACTCTAGCACGAGAAAATTCCATGACAGAGCTGTAAGCTCGTCGGGCTCTTGTCCCGCTGCTCGGTTTAAGACTTGGTTTGCAGTGGAGATCTTCAAGTGATTTATGGTCAACTATGAAGATGAGCCTAGCATCCTTTGAAAGAAGGTCTTTGAATGAGTTGATACCATGCATAAGGCCCACAAGTTCCCTTGCCCTTGCGGACAAGAATGTCTCGGGCTCTTCAAGAGCTTTTGACGAATATCCACAAACGCGAACGTTGCTGATTTTGTCATTTTCCAGCGTGAGGTTGCCAATAATTGCACCTGTCTGGAATTGACTTGTGTCCGAGGCGACGAAAATGTGTTCATTTTCCTGCTCATCTGAAGGATAAACGAGATGACACACACCAATTCCGTTCTTGATGTGTGATTTAAGAATTTCGATATTGTCCTTCATGACTTCGGTCAGTTTGAATTGTCGCCCTTGAGAGATTGCCTTTGTAATTGGGGAGAGAAGTGCGGATAGTTTTAGGATGAGTCAACAATAATAATTAAGACATCCATTAAAACTCATCGCTTGTTTGGCTGTTTCTGGATTTTTCAAATTCAGAAGCGCCTCGACTTTGGCTTCTGGAGCTTTTATCCCTGACTCATCGATAACAAACCCGAGAAATTTCACGGATTTCTTAAAAAATTCGCATTTCGCCAGGGAAACTACGACGTTGAAGTCCTTTATTCTCCTGAATATAGTTTCCAAAGTGCGAAGATGATTTCTTTCTGTCGAAACTACCAAAAAATCATCCTGATAATTAAAACAGAAGAAACTTTCCTCGTTACCTTCAATCTCGTACAAAATTTTATTTGCAAAAGCTTAAAGGTGGAGGTGTATGATTAGGGTTTCTCACGGGAAAATGGTATTTATCACTTTTTTCTGAAAATTTCATCGTTAGCTTAATTTGACCCGCTGATTCTAAAAATACAAAAATCAGAGGCGCCGGTCGACGTTTTGGTGGTGCAGCGCGCGCTGTCTTGGCGCACTTGGTGCAAGGGAGATTTTTCAGTGAAAATTTCCCAAAATAGTTTTCTATGGGATTTTGAACATGGTGAAACTAATGGTTATTTTTGTTAAATAACAATTATTATTATACAGCAGTATCTAACATTATATCCATTAACTATTTCATGGGATACAAGGTACTTCGGCTCTGATTTCTCTAGAAAAAAAGTAAGAATAGTCTGCTTTGACTTCTTTTTTAAATCTCTGGAAAAGTTCGGACTCCTTCTGCCGAAGGAATATGTTTTTTTTGTGAATCTTTAACATTTCTGCAAACCCATGTTCAGAAACTAATTGACAATTAGCATTTTTCGGCATTTTCGAGGGTAAGCCGCATTATTTACAATGAAATTATCATGTTTAAATCGGAAATCCCCCAATAATTGCATCGAACCACTTTATTTCGTCACCTTCTACAGAAAGGTTCGGACTGCTCTCCGGGGGAGTGAGTAAATATACGCGTTTTCAGGCCAGGCGCTGACCCCGTGCGCGACTCCAGCGCGCGCAATGCCAAAAAGTTCTAGTTAAATGCGGATTTCTGGGTGACCGGCTATTTTCGGCTATCCAAAAATTTTAGAGGTGAATTTTTTATGCTTGAGATTGATCATATTCAAAAATCGAGACTGTGTCTGAGTGTGTTCAGTGTTAAAGTGAGGATTTTTCACTAAAATTGCCATTTTTTAGCCTTTTTTTTCAAAGAAAACTAAAAATTTGATAGCATATTATTTATCCTCATCCTCGATTTAGTATTGTCCTTAATTTTCATATAAAACCCATCAGAAAAAGTGATAACGGCAATCGCGGTCAGAAGGCGTTCCGAGCCCCGCGCGCTCCCGTGAAAAACCCTATGTATGATCATTACGATTGCTGACCGACAATTGATCATGATTGCCGATTAAAGTCTATGTCTGTAGCGCCAAATTTCTTTCAATGAGCCCTTCGGACCCGATAAGATTTAACTCTAACGGCGCTTTATGTGTTTCGGTTCTAACTACTCGAATAAATTTGGTTTCATTTGGCCCAATAAAGCTAGTTTTTCTGGCCACTAGCGCAGACTTTTCCGTTCGTTTAACGACCTCTTCAACCTCCTCATTAATGCACTCAATTTTCCTTCGATTCAGAAGGAGGGGACTGTTTGTCGGTCCGTTGAGGTTCAATTTAAAACGTTTCAAGACGTTGTATCCGAGAACAGCGTTAAAATCGATTCGATTCTGTTTCGGAATGACCAACATCTCAACATCCGGAATAATTTTATTGTCAATTTTGATAGAACATGACAATTTCTCCGTTATACTACACATGCTGCTTCCGAGAGCGTTTGTGAGTGCAACCGAAGCCTTTGAAGTTTTAAAATTGGTTGGGACCATGTTCTTACGTATGAAGCTCGAACTGGCCCCAGTGTCCAATAACACATTTTTGACCTCATAAGTGAGAATGTGGTCGTTGTCGTACTGGACGATTACAATTTCAGAAACAGGCAGATCATGTCCCATGGTTTTTTATGGGAATTCAAAATAACAAAACGTGAAAAATATTTACAGGAAAAATATTGGCAGAAGAAAAAATTTAAAAAAAAACGAAAGAAAGAAAAGGAACGCGAAAAGATCATGAATGATGATCATTTTACGGCTAAAAAACACTAGGGCACTCGTTGGCATAGTGGTGGTATGCGGTCATGTGGGTATTATATCCGCGTTCACTGTTCCCCCCGAACGTGGGTATTTATACCCACGTTCACTCTTTCTTCCGAACATGGGTATTCGATACTCACGTTCACACTTACTGGCGAACGTGGGTATTTTCCAGGCGTTTTGAGAACAGTTCTGTTCTAGAGCCTCATCTGTTTCGATGAAGGCGGGAAACACACCAATTACCGGACGTACAAAAAGGTTCATTTTACAGCTCTAACTTGAAAAATTTTGGAGAATCCTTCAAGACAGGCGCGGAGCGCATACTGTCTCCGACTTGAGAACCAGCTTCGGCCGCTGACCGGGCTGTCCTGCACTCTTAACACTGGACTTGTCTTTTTGAGGTTAAACGTTAAGTTTCTAGAGCAAGTTATTTTATATACCACCGTTCAAACAAAATTTCATTTATTGAACGTGGGTATTTATACCCGCATTCGGACATTTGAGCGAACGTGGGTATTAATACCCTCGTTCGAGAAATCACTGAACGCTGGTATAAATACCCTCATGACCGCTTACAACCGGCATAGTAGGCCTTACCCCCACATTTCTTACAAACAACGTGAGCCTTAGATTTTTTGTTACCCTTATCGCCGTCTTTCTTTTTATTTCCGCCTTTTTCATCTTTTCCTTGATTTTTGTTTTTGTCCCCGTTGTTTTTGGTATCACTTTTTTATTATACCATTTTTTTCCCTTATTCCCTTTATTATTTCCTCCACTACCCTTTTTCTTGCCCGAATTATGACTTTGATTTTTACCGTAGGCATTCAGCGATTCCTTCTCGGAGTCTGCTGATTTGCCATTACCTTTTTTATGGGAAATCTGGTTCAGATCTGCTGGCGCTATAGCCTATAGCCGTAGCATACAAATCGTCGAGGAGAGAGATCTGCTCATCTCTGGATCGATTGGCAGCCGTTCTAAACATAGCTTCCTTTGTCAGGTAATTCGGCAATTTGCCTTTAAAAGCTTCCCATGCCAAGGCTTCGATGACCTCATTAGGCTTTTCTGAATGAGCTTCTTCAGTTAAGCTTCTGACCTGTTGAAAGAAAGACCTCATATCGGTCGGCTTTCCGAATTTAAGGTCATTAAGGTTTTTCAGGGCGACCGCTTTGTTTTTCCTATACCTCTTTTTCAGAAGGTCAAGGAATTTCTCGAAATTCCTCTGGTCTTTTTCGGGCAAATTAGCAAAATCAGTATTGAGAGAAATTTGGTCGGCAGCAGGTAACGCCTTTATTAAACTTTCGATCTCCAGATTAAGATCGGTCACCCCTTGCCGTTCCAATTGATTAGTGGCAAGTTTTATCCAATTGAGGATGGGGAGTGATCTGTTATATTGGCAAATTGTCACCTTGGTTGGTTTTGACAATGAGAAAAAGTTCATATCATATAAGGTCGCTTTTTGGAGCGATTCTTCCTTATTTTTGCGCTCCTTCGCAAGAAGATCCTCTTCGATCTTAATATCATCGAAATTAAA
Source organism: Oikopleura dioica (assembly GCF_907165135.1). NCBI lineage: Eukaryota > Metazoa > Chordata > Appendicularia > Copelata > Oikopleuridae > Oikopleura > Oikopleura dioica. Next base: position 2,710,550 of record NC_137295.1, read on the forward strand.
TGCTTCCGAATTTTCCTCCATGTCTAGAAGGGCTTTAAAGCTCGGAGTTTTCTCGGCGAGTTTATGCGCGGTATCGAGAGTTTTGAAAGATTCCAATAAGGGTGAGTTGACGCTAACGATGGTTTGAAGGCCTTCTTCAGATAAACTATTGAAGCTGTAAATAAGGCGATTATAACCAACGACTTGCTTCGAACAACTCTCCCAGAATTGCAAGGGATAAAGATAATATCCTCCGTTCTCGCTTAGAATTTGGACGTGAACGTAATTAATGGGCTTTTGAGTATTTGATTAAGAAGCGTTGTTTTGTCAGAATTATTATCCTGTTTAAAAAGCAAAATAGTCCACGCTCGGAGGCAATTAATTTTAATGCTCGAATTTACTCTAATAAAGTGACTTTTTGTTAAATCCAAATTATTAATTCCCATTCCTAAATGTCCATTGTAATCGTGCAGGTGATCGATGAAATTTCAAAGAATCAACTGAATCCTTAGTTACCAAAAGAGGAAACCACTCAGACAACGATAGAGAAAAATAAATTTCTGACGCTTCAGCAAAATTCAAAACCGCTCCGACAAGCTACGAAATTGCTCGTTAGGCGGCGCTTATTCGCAAAAGGGGCGCTGGATTTTGGGTAAATCGAAATCTCGCTAGACTGGTTTTCGCTCTCAAGCGGACCAATCAGCGCGCTCCAACGCGCTCGCTGCCACTTTTCTCTCGCGCCGCTTGGCGGCGCGCTTCTCTAAAACCGGTTCTCAATATTAGAGCTACCGTTCGAATAACTCGTTACAAAGAAAATAAACTCACTTTAAGGGATCCCCCGATTTTTCAAGTCTTTATGACGGGTGTCTATGCGGCATTTTAAGAATCCCCGTGTTCTGAGGATCATTTTGATATATTATATGTCCCCCTTACGATCATCTTTACCCAAAATTTTGACCCTCGAAAATCGTAAAAATGCATGTTATTTGTACTTAGCGTGAAAATCGCAATTATTTTTGACTTTTCGATGTCATCGAAAATAAACGTGTAAGGGGTCTTTCGAACGCTTACAGCGCACTGACTAAGAATCTGATAACCGCATTCGGATTTACGGCCATATATCGGCGCTAGAGAGCAATTTTGAGCCAGAAAAGGGCCAAAATGGCATCAAAAAGTTTTTCTTAAGAAAAAATTTTTCTTACTTGACCAAACGATTTCTCTGTACTAGAGATTGTAGATAAAGGATCAAGAAAGATAATAAAAATTGATTTAGGGCTCTATATAAGAGCAAAAAAAAACTAGTTCGACTTTGAAAAAGGCCCAAAACGGGGTTTTCGCGAGTATCTATGTATTCAGCCCGCTTTTTCGAGGTGTTTCCCCTTATGAAAATTTTTTCCTGTACTAGAGTTTGTTCACTGAGAAACGGGCTTCAAAATGAGCTATCAACCATTTAAAAAGCTAAGCCCAGAAAAAGTAGTTCGACGTCAAAATTGGCGAAATCGGGGGATCCCTTAAGCCTACCGGGGTACTGACTATTTTATTCTACCCTTCGGCTAACCAGAGCTTTGAGACCCGCGAAGGAGTTCTCCGTTTTTGGCTTGATTTTTAAACTTCGCTTCCAAAAACTTTTGGAAACGGATTTCGCGCTGGCCGTCCGCTGTTTGGGGAAATGGAATAGGTTCTAATTAGCTATTTAAAATCACTCCGTGAATTTAATAGCTCTCCAATTAAGGGGGACACCTTTTATTTCTGAAAAAGCTCCTTGACAAAGGCAAGGAAAATAATAGTTTTTCAGAAAATTTTTCGCCTTTTTTACGTTAATTTGATTGAAAAACTTACGGAGTCCATAGCAGGTGGCGGCGGCGGCTTGTTCTTCTTCTTCTTCGGGGGAGTTCTGTCTTCTTCACCAGTATAAAACTGGAAGATGCTCTGCCGAATTGCCTGCTTCTCTTGCTAATAAATACAAGTCCTCTTTTCAATAGAGACTTTATTATGAGACTGAGCAACTGCAGCCGAGCTGCTTCTATTTATAGTGCACGGAGCTATTCTGCGGTTAAGCCGTAAAGAGCGCGGGCTTACCGCGTAACAAGGGCCTCGCGGTCCCTAATTACTCAGAACTTCGCCGTCACAATATAGTCTATATCCTGTCTGTTTTTCGAATTCACTCGCTCTATGGACAGAAATAATGAAAAATCACCTAAAAATGTAAGATAGTGCAATGTATTTCCAGTCACAGTAAGTTCAACGAGGTCGATAAAATCTTTACTGAAGCAAGATAGTGATAGCTTGAGGGCCGCTATATCCTTAGGCATAACTAGGTATAACTAACCTTAGGTATAACTAGGGACTATCACGGGAGCGCGAGGGCCCAATTTTCGCTTTCCCAACTACCCGAAATAGCCATTCATTTTTCTTGATTTTTCCGACAATACCGATCAGATCTGGCAAATGCGGCGGTGAGGATGACGTGTCCTTGGATTTAACCAATGAGAGCCAGTCCTCGCTCGCTCGATCTGAGAGGGCTTCAGATCCAGATTTGCGGCCGCCGCAGCTACCAAATCTGATCGGTATATGTTTTCTTACCTGCTGATTTCAAATATGATTGAAAAATTGGCAAAAAAATATTGAATATTATGAATAATATCGAATTTATCTTTCAAAGATCGAAAAAGTATAGAGCTCGTCTTGCCTCGTCATTCTTATTTCGATATGTTCTCTATGAGACCCTTCTCTTTAATCTCTCAAAAAATAAATTTACTTGGTTCTACCAGTCGGCCACAATCATCAGATAAGTAAGCAAAAGTGACGGCGCGCTAGTGCTTTACACGCTGCGCGGGGAGCCCGAAAAGCATTAGCGCGCGCCATAATCTCAGTGGGTGCTTGTTTTGACCCAGTACACGGAATCAGATGCAAACAATACCGGGTGATTAACACAAAAAAGTTCCCGGAAGTCCTAAGCTTCATGTTTGCAAAGAAATTTTCGAAAAATAATAAGCAAGTGACCCAGAAAACTCGGGTGAAAAATCGGTCAGCTTTAAGAGTAGTCTTAAGTTTGTCTTCCGCAGCATTTTCCGATCAAAAAGATTTTGGTATCATCAGAATCAGCTGAAAAATCCATACTTATAAGGAAATTTTTATGAAAATCGAAGGGCAGTCGTTTTCCCGTGAAAGTCCCTAGGCATAACGCACAAAAAATCGACTTTTTATCTAAAAGTCGTAGGAAGCTGATTTTCACGTATCATATAGATTTTTGTGCTCTGATAACATTTTAAATAAAAAAATTTCAAAATTTTCAAATTAAGTACTTTTGAAGTACCCCAAAGTTGCCAAAAAATTGATTTTTCGAGCAATCCAAGCTACGGGGTTCTAAGTATGCTCATTCGAAAGAGCGGAAAAAACTGAGTCAGAATCATCAATAAAAAGGGGTTCCTGGGTGGGTTCTCTGGATTCTAGGGATGAAAAACCCAAAAAATGATGACTCATCATTGATTCCGAAAACCGGTATTTCTGAAATATACATTGATTCACGCTAGACATATATACTTTTTACCAACTCTGGGCTCGACGTAAAAAATGTCGAGGATTTCGATCACGTGTTTCAAATTTTGTAGTAAATTCATCTTCGGGTCATTTGAGGTTATCAAAGTTCCAAACTAAAAATTTTAAACAGATTACCTAAAACCATAAAAAAGCTAAAAATCTGGATAATATAAATTTTAACATCAGATGGAGGTGGGTTGGGTTGTAGACGTGACTGAGAATGATCAACTCAGATTTTTCAGCCTTTGTCAAGCCCCTTAAATTCAAAAATCAAGGGGCGGAGCTGAGACGGATGGGTACTTCCGGTCTAGAATTCTTGAATTTCCGGCGAAAATCAATATTCAAGAAGAAAAATCTGGGTCAAAACTTGAAATATTTTTTTCTCTGAAAATGAATTCTGACTAATTCGAGTATGCAGAATCCATTTTTGACAGTCAAATTTCGTCTATATAAGCCAAAAGAAGACCCAATTTTTTGCAAGGAAACCCTAGGTATGCCGGCGAAAGTCGAACTCGGAGTCCTTTTTCTTCTGCGAATTCTCTGACTGCTTTGAAGTTCAAGTTCAAAGTTTGAACTCTCCTCCATTATCCATGAGGATCTCTCTCGGTAAGTTGTAAGGCCGAAAAGTCCTTACTAGTAGTGTAGCAAAACGGTGGTGACCATTTCTGACCATTTCCGACCACTTCCGGTCACTTCCGGTTCACTTCCGGTTCACTTACAAGTGTTTCCAATCACTTCCGGTCACTTCCGGTTCATTTCCGGTTCACTTCCGGTCACTTCCGGTCACTTCCGGTTCACTTCCGGTTGACCTCCAGTTGACCTCCAGCTCACTACTGAAAGGATAGATCCATTATAAAACACCACAAGAGTAAGCCAAAGTGAGTGCTCACTGAGAACAGCGCCACCTGGCGTGGGCTCTCGCGCCCCACCTAGTGTCGGCTCTCGAGTGCCACCTAGTGGTGGCTCTTTGGCGCCACCTATGGTGAGCACAAAAGCCTTGGTTACTCTATATTTGGCCATAGTTACACCTTATGAGTCAATGACTCACTCCTGACGCATGGATTACATCATCTGAAGATACTCCTCGAAGCTTCTAGCGACAATGAATCACAATGACGAACTATGACATCATCTTGGAGAATCTACACGAATATTCCATTGCTGTTCTAAGAAGCCTCAAGATTATTCTATCCCTGTTCTAAGAAGCTTCTTGAACATTCTTATTTTCCCTTTCTGACTATATAAGCGCTGTGTCTTTCTGAATAAAATCACTTCTTAACTGAAACCCAAAAAACAACTTTACTCTCTTTTATCCAGCAACAACAACAGCAACAACAACAGCAACAACAACAGCAGCAGCAACAACACCAGCAGCAGCAACGACAACGGCCGCTGAGCAATCAGTGGTAACAAGTACTCTCACGGGTACTTGCGAACTCAGGTCTACGCTTTAGTAGAGCTGTTTAGAGTCTTGAATCTTGTAGTCGTAGTGTATTGTCTATTTAGTCGTACACGCATAGACCCAAGTATAAAAAACCAGAGAAGGAATTTGACTAGCGTCAGGAGACCAGTAAAAGGGTACTTTGTGCCCCGTCATTGGTGACTGAAGTTATCGATTCCACGAGAATAGATCAGACACGGTAGCTAACACAATACTCGCGTAGTCGCCATTCTGGAGTGGCTACGTCAAGGTCTGCGCTGATCTATATCGGACTCCGTAAGAATCTTTTTTGATTCGGTTCTCGGCGTAAGGGTTTTTTACCTAGCGGGGAATAAAAAGATCCGTCTACGGCATATAGACGAAAAACTACCCGAACGCAGCCTAGCGTATAGGCGATTTCCCGTGGCAACGTCCACATTCCCCAGTAATACCCGGATAGGGTTTAGATAACGCATTAGCATTTGCATTAGCAGTAGCATTAACAAGTAGTCGTTCATTTTTGAGGAAGAAACAACCAAATCTTCATACTTAAAAAGGTAAGCATGACACTTGATAGTACTTTAACCAAGGAATCCGGCTTTGATGATTTCTTTTCTCAAATCGGAGACTTCGATTCAAATGATTTCTCAATTATATATCTTCACGCAAAGAAACCGATAAGAGCTTCGGTAGTAAAGGAAGTAACTTTAGACAGTAATCTCCTTTACAGAAGGTCGGCTAAAGAGGAAGAGGCCTTAGCAGCCATAAACAGAATAGGTGAAGTTTTTCCAGCAGTGATTCTTGAAGTTGCCAATAGTAAAGAGAAAACCATTAAATACCATGTTGTCCCAGTTGGTAGCATTTTACCAAAAGGTAGTAAAACCAATATTTACTACTGGACTCCATTGTGCAACAAGATCACTAAGAATCGAGATAGTTTACGAGAGGTTATTAATACAGTAAGAGCGGATGAAAGAATTCAATGTCGGAACTTTCCAAGCTCCGTTAATAAAAGGATTAATGATGTGATACAATCGAAAACAAATATGTTCCTTGTCGAAGATAGGAAAATTCGAAAAGAACTTCCCAAAGCAGTAAATGATGAGGATACTTTTTCGATTGCAGAGACAGTTGATTCTGATTGCTCTCAGTCGCAGATGAATGAACATGAGGAAGCTTCGAACATAAAACTTGAGCAAGAGTATCACGACGATCAATTTTCCGATGTTAGCTCGGTTAAGGATCAGCATTTTCAGCAAGAGTCTGGTTTTAATCAGGACCATCAGAGTCAAGATAATACACCGAATGATTCGAAAGAACATTCCCAGGAAGAGAAAACATCTGATCCAAAACAACCTCGAGTTGAAGTTCACCACATAAATACGCTCTCTTCAAACCATAAAATAAAACTCTCAATGTTCAAGGAAACTGATAATTGCGAAGCATGGGTAAGAAAATGTGAATTTATCATCAACTTGGGAGGGGTAAAAAATGCATTCAAGAAGATAAGTCACATGTGTAGCCACCTCCCAGAGCCCATTCAAGAAACAGTTATCCTTGAGCTTGCTGAACTTGAGGAAAACCAGATCACCATCCAAGAATTCATCAAAACTCTGAACAAAGCTTGCAGAAAGAATGAATTCCAGTATGAAACCCTCTTTACCAAACTCAAATACAATGAGGAAGAGCATTTGAATTTGAGAAACTTCTACTACCGAGTAAAACAGCTGGTAAAGCAGACCATCGGTGAAGGATGTGATAAAATGGTTGAGAAAGTGGCTTTTAAAGAATTTTTGAACAAATTGCCGCAGAAAATCCAAAAATCGGAATTCCTCCTTGAATACCGAAAGGAAAAAACAAATCTCATGGACATTGTTGATAAATGCGAAGAACTGTATGAAAAATTTCGAAAAGGTGACTATACTGAAGTCAATGGTATGTCACACCACAAAAGGGGCTCGAAAAAGCCAAGTCAAAAGTTTTCGAGAGGTTTCAAAAACCATCGAAACCTTCCCTGAATAATTTCGAAAAGAAACTCACCTGCTACTTTTGTGGCAAACAAGGTCATCGAAAATCTGAGTGCCGAGCACTCAAGGCAGAGAAAAGGAAATACAGTCCTACCCAGACATAGAAAAAGACAGTAGAGTGTCATAACTGCGGTAAAATCGGTCATTACGCTTCGGAATGCCGATCCAAGCGTACTTTTAACCCAAAATACAAAAAACCAGGATTTAAGAAACCTGAATACTCAAAAACCAACAAAAGCATGGAGTGCTACAATTGTGGCAAGAAAGGTCACAGAGCATCTCAATGCTGGGCGAAAAAACGAGACAGTAGAGGGTCTTCTAAACCCACTAGAAAATTATGAATCCAGTGATAACCATCAAACTCAAACAGTATGACCCTAACGGGCACATACGAATCCTTACCCTTCCATTTTGCCTTCTTGATTCGGGTGCATCTTCTTCATATATAACGAGAGATATACTGCCTCCTGAAATGAATATCAAAAAGCTTGAAAATCCACAATATGTGAGCAATGCATTTGGAAAGAGAATTTCATCTATTGAAGAAATTCTTATAGCTAACCTTGCAATCGAAGAAGACGATATTGAAATTTCAAAAGTCAAGTTTCATCTTGTAACAAAAAAGATGAAATACAAAGCTATTATCGGAATGAACATCATTTCCCACTTTAAAGTTGACTTCCGAAATGATGAAATAAAATTGCTCAATAATCTCTTGAGTAACGGAAGCAAAAACGAGGTATCAACTATCTTGTTTGAATCAGAAGAAAACTCGGTTGAGTATGATGTGTTATCCAACGAATATATAAGTGTTTCACCTCACAGTAATAGAACACTGTATGTTCGACTTTTTGGCAAAAAATGGCCATCTGACAAAATGACATTTTTTCCCGATGAAAGATTCACCGAAAATGATATTTTTGTCCATGAATACAAAATTTTTTCAAACTTCCGAATAGTTGAGATACAAAACAGATCTCACTCTAGAATAATTAATTACATTAATTTAAGAGTGAGAATAATATTCTCACTCTTAGAATAAATTTACTTGGTTCTACCAGTCGGCCACAATCATCAGATAAGTAAGCAAAAGTGACGGCGCGCTAGTGCTTTACACGCTGCGCGGGGAGCCCGAAAAGCATTAGCGCGCGCCATAATCTCAGTGGGTGCTTGTTTTGACCCAGTACACGGAATCAGATGCAAACAATACCGGGTGATTAACACAAAAAAGTTCCCGGAAGTCCTAAGCTTCATGTTTGCAAAGAAATTTTCGAAAAATAATAAGCAAGTGACCCAGAAAACTCGGGTGAAAAATCGGTCAGCTTTAAGAGTAGTCTTAAGTTTGTCTTCCGCAGCATTTTCCGATCAAAAAGATTTTGGTATCATCAGAATCAGCTGAAAAATCCATACTTATAAGGAAATTTTTATGAAAATCGAAGGGCAGTCGTTTTCCCGTGAAAGTCCCTAGGCATAACGCACAAAAAATCGACTTTTTATCTAAAAGTCGTAGGAAGCTGATTTTCACGTATCATATAGATTTTTGTGCTCTGATAACATTTTAAATAAAAAAATTTCAAAATTTTCAAATTAAGTACTTTTGAAGTACCCCAAAGTTGCCAAAAAATTGATTTTTCGAGCAATCCAAGCTACGGGGTTCTAAGTATGCTCATTCGAAAGAGCGGAAAAAACTGAGTCAGAATCATCAATAAAAAGGGGTTCCTGGGTGGGTTCTCTGGATTCTAGGGATGAAAAACCCAAAAAATGATGACTCATCATTGATTCCGAAAACCGGTATTTCTGAAATATACATTGATTCACGCTAGACATATATACTTTTTACCAACTCTGGGCTCGACGTAAAAAATGTCGAGGATTTCGATCACGTGTTTCAAATTTTGTAGTAAATTCATCTTCGGGTCATTTGAGGTTATCAAAGTTCCAAACTAAAAATTTTAAACAGATTACCTAAAACCATAAAAAAGCTAAAAATCTGGATAATATAAATTTTAACATCAGATGGAGGTGGGTTGGGTTGTAGACGTGACTGAGAATGATCAACTCAGATTTTTCAGCCTTTGTCAAGCCCCTTAAATTCAAAAATCAAGGGGCGGAGCTGAGACGGATGGGTACTTCCGGTCTAGAATTCTTGAATTTCCGGCGAAAATCAATATTCAAGAAGAAAAATCTGGGTCAAAACTTGAAATATTTTTTTCTCTGAAAATGAATTCTGACTAATTCGAGTATGCAGAATCCATTTTTGACAGTCAAATTTCGTCTATATAAGCCAAAAGAAGACCCAATTTTTTGCAAGGAAACCCTAGGTATGCCGGCGAAAGTCGAACTCGGAGTCCTTTTTCTTCTGCGAATTCTCTGACTGCTTTGAAGTTCAAGTTCAAAGTTTGAACTCTCCTCCATTATCCATGAGGATCTCTCTCGGTAAGTTGTAAGGCCGAAAAGTCCTTACTAGTAGTGTAGCAAAACGGTGGTGACCATTTCTGACCATTTCCGACCACTTCCGGTCACTTCCGGTTCACTTCCGGTTCACTTACAAGTGTTTCCAATCACTTCCGGTCACTTCCGGTTCATTTCCGGTTCACTTCCGGTCACTTCCGGTCACTTCCGGTTCACTTCCGGTTGACCTCCAGTTGACCTCCAGCTCACTACTGAAAGGATAGATCCATTATAAAACACCACAAGAGTAAGCCAAAGTGAGTGCTAGGGTTCCGCACGATCGGAGGACTCAAATTTCAAAAACCAAATTAAACTATAACAAATTTTTAAGTTTTGAATGGGATAGAGGTTTTCGACTATGGCGAAGAAAATGACGATACTTATATTCTGATAACTCTATAAATTCGCCGATTTATCTCGGTTTTTCCGGTATATTTCTGTCGCCCATGTTCAGTCGCCCTCCCATTGAAAAGAACACCAAAAAATAGTAGTTTTTGTTTTTAAATGAAATTATAACTCAGCGAACTTTTTGTGGGCTGATCAATTAAAGTTTTCATAAGCATTAACATTTTCATTTCCCGCGCGCTGATTGGTCGAATTTCTGACTGTGTTGTTCAGATGGAAGAATCTTCAGTCTAGAAAAAGTGCCTTGCGCAGCTGACCAATCAGAGCGCATATGCTAATTAAACTTTGTGTTTTTAAATAGCTTTAAAATGAAAGAAGAAATGGCTTTTAGGAGAAACTAGGATCAGAAATGGATTCTACTAGTCACTTTTAGTAGAATTTAAAAATTTTGGTAAATTTAAAGTCTCTGTCCCAATCGTGCGGAACCCTAGTGAGTGCTCACTGAGAACAGCGCCACCTGGCGTGGGCTCTCGCGCCCCACCTAGTGTCGGCTCTCGAGTGCCACCTAGTGGTGGCTCTTTGGCGCCACCTATGGTGAGCACAAAAGCCTTGGTTACTCTATATTTGGCCATAGTTACACCTTATGAGTCAATGACTCACTCCTGACGCATGGATTACATCATCTGAAGATACTCCTCGAAGCTTCTAGCGACAATGAATCACAATGACGAACTATGACATCATCTTGGAGAATCTACACGAATATTCCATTGCTGTTCTAAGAAGCCTCAAGATTATTCTATCCCTGTTCTAAGAAGCTTCTTGAACATTCTTATTTTCCCTTTCTGACTATATAAGCGCTGTGTCTTTCTGAATAAAATCACTTCTTAACTGAAACCCAAAAAACAACTTTACTCTCTTTTATCCAGCAACAACAACAGCAACAACAACAGCAACAACAACAGCAGCAGCAACAACACCAGCAGCAGCAACGACAACGGCCGCTGAGCAATCAGTGGTAACAAGTACTCTCACGGGTACTTGCGAACTCAGGTCTACGCTTTAGTAGAGCTGTTTAGAGTCTTGAATCTTGTAGTCGTAGTGTATTGTCTATTTAGTCGTACACGCATAGACCCAAGTATAAAAAACCAGAGAAGGAATTTGACTAGCGTCAGGAGACCAGTAAAAGGGTACTTTGTGCCCCGTCATTGGTGACTGAAGTTATCGATTCCACGAGAATAGATCAGACACGGTAGCTAACACAATACTCGCGTAGTCGCCATTCTGGAGTGGCTACGTCAAGGTCTGCGCTGATCTATATCGGACTCCGTAAGAATCTTTTTTGATTCGGTTCTCGGCGTAAGGGTTTTTTACCTAGCGGGGAATAAAAAGATCCGTCTACGGCATATAGACGAAAAACTACCCGAACGCAGCCTAGCGTATAGGCGATTTCCCGTGGCAACGTCCACATTCCCCAGTAATACCCGGATAGGGTTTAGATAACGCATTAGCATTTGCATTAGCAGTAGCATTAACAAGTAGTCGTTCATTTTTGAGGAAGAAACAACCAAATCTTCATACTTAAAAAGGTAAGCATGACACTTGATAGTACTTTAACCAAGGAATCCGGCTTTGATGATTTCTTTTCTCAAATCGGAGACTTCGATTCAAATGATTTCTCAATTATATATCTTCACGCAAAGAAACCGATAAGAGCTTCGGTAGTAAAGGAAGTAACTTTAGACAGTAATCTCCTTTACAGAAGGTCGGCTAAAGAGGAAGAGGCCTTAGCAGCCATAAACAGAATAGGTGAAGTTTTTCCAGCAGTGATTCTTGAAGTTGCCAATAGTAAAGAGAAAACCATTAAATACCATGTTGTCCCAGTTGGTAGCATTTTACCAAAAGGTAGTAAAACCAATATTTACTACTGGACTCCATTGTGCAACAAGATCACTAAGAATCGAGATAGTTTACGAGAGGTTATTAATACAGTAAGAGCGGATGAAAGAATTCAATGTCGGAACTTTCCAAGCTCCGTTAATAAAAGGATTAATGATGTGATACAATCGAAAACAAATATGTTCCTTGTCGAAGATAGGAAAATTCGAAAAGAACTTCCCAAAGCAGTAAATGATGAGGATACTTTTTCGATTGCAGAGACAGTTGATTCTGATTGCTCTCAGTCGCAGATGAATGAACATGAGGAAGCTTCGAACATAAAACTTGAGCAAGAGTATCACGACGATCAATTTTCCGATGTTAGCTCGGTTAAGGATCAGCATTTTCAGCAAGAGTCTGGTTTTAATCAGGACCATCAGAGTCAAGATAATACACCGAATGATTCGAAAGAACATTCCCAGGAAGAGAAAACATCTGATCCAAAACAACCTCGAGTTGAAGTTCACCACATAAATACGCTCTCTTCAAACCATAAAATAAAACTCTCAATGTTCAAGGAAACTGATAATTGCGAAGCATGGGTAAGAAAATGTGAATTTATCATCAACTTGGGAGGGGTAAAAAATGCATTCAAGAAGATAAGTCACATGTGTAGCCACCTCCCAGAGCCCATTCAAGAAACAGTTATCCTTGAGCTTGCTGAACTTGAGGAAAACCAGATCACCATCCAAGAATTCATCAAAACTCTGAACAAAGCTTGCAGAAAGAATGAATTCCAGTATGAAACCCTCTTTACCAAACTCAAATACAATGAGGAAGAGCATTTGAATTTGAGAAACTTCTACTACCGAGTAAAACAGCTGGTAAAGCAGACCATCGGTGAAGGATGTGATAAAATGGTTGAGAAAGTGGCTTTTAAAGAATTTTTGAACAAATTGCCGCAGAAAATCCAAAAATCGGAATTCCTCCTTGAATACCGAAAGGAAAAAACAAATCTCATGGACATTGTTGATAAATGCGAAGAACTGTATGAAAAATTTCGAAAAGGTGACTATACTGAAGTCAATGGTATGTCACACCACAAAAGGGGCTCGAAAAAGCCAAGTCAAAAGTTTTCGAGAGGTTTCAAAAAACCATCGAAACCTTCCCTGAATAATTTCGAAAAGAAACTCACCTGCTACTTTTGTGGCAAACAAGGTCATCGAAAATCTGAGTGCCGAGCACTCAAGGCAGAGAAAAGGAAATACAGTCCTACCCAGACATAGAAAAAGACAGTAGAGTGTCATAACTGCGGTAAAATCGGTCATTACGCTTCGGAATGCCGATCCAAGCGTACTTTTAACCCAAAATACAAAAAACCAGGATTTAAGAAACCTGAATACTCAAAAACCAACAAAAGCATGGAGTGCTACAATTGTGGCAAGAAAGGTCACAGAGCATCTCAATGCTGGGCGAAAAAACGAGACAGTAGAGGGTCTTCTAAACCCACTAGAAAATTATGAATCCAGTGATAACCATCAAACTCAAACAGTATGACCCTAACGGGCACATACGAATCCTTACCCTTCCATTTTGCCTTCTTGATTCGGGTGCATCTTCTTCATATATAACGAGAGATATACTGCCTCCTGAAATGAATATCAAAAAGCTTGAAAATCCACAATATGTGAGCAATGCATTTGGAAAGAGAATTTCATCTATTGAAGAAATTCTTATAGCTAACCTTGCAATCGAAGAAGACGATATTGAAATTTCAAAAGTCAAGTTTCATCTTGTTACAAAAAAGATGAAATACAAAGCTATTATCGGAATGAACATCATTTCCCACTTTAAAGTTGACTTCCGAAATGATGAAATAAAATTGCTCAATAATCTCTTGAGTAACGGAAGCAAAAACGAGGTATCAACTATCTTGTTTGAATCAGAAGAAAACTCGGTTGAGTATGATGTGTTATCCAACGAATATATAAGTGTTTCACCTCACAGTAATAGAAAACTGTATGTTCGACTTTTTGGCAAAAAATGGCCATCTGACAAAATGACATTTTTTCCCGATGAAAGATTCACCGAAAATGATATTTTTGTCCATGAATACAAAATTTTTTCAAACTTCCGAATAGTTGAGATACAAAACAGATCTCACTCTGTTGTTGTTATCGACAAGAATGTTAAAGTCGGTTGCATTCGGGAAAAATTCTTCCATCACAATCTTAATTTCCTCCTCACCGAAAAAGAGCTTGAACCTTATGAAAAGGTGACTCATCAAAAGGAGTTGAGGCTCTGGCGGGAGCGGAGGAATCTCTTGGTTAAACATTACCCTCTGGATAAAGAAATTGAGGCACTCGCCGCACAGGCACCAAAGCAATATCAAAAAGAGCTTAGATTTATTCTTTTTAAGCACGAATGGACATTTTCAAGGGGAGTCAGTGATGCTGGCTTATCCCAAAATTACTTGACTGAATTGAAATTAAAAGACTCAGATGCTCCAGTTTATACAAGACCGTATAAATTGGATATAAGCATGCAAGAAAAAGTCGAGAAAAAGCTTGACGAGCTTAAGACTTCTGGAATTATTGAACCATGCTGTTCTGCATGGAACAGCCCTGTCATATTCGTCAAAAAGAAAGATGACAGCATAAGAGTTGTGAATAACTACTCAGCCTGTGGCGACAAGAGTGTCAATAGCAGACTGATCATTCCGAAATACCCTTCTCTTCCAATTCGATCAGTTCTTGCGAAAGTCAGCTCAGCGATCACGACATTGAAGGAAAGATTTCCTCACGACAAGATCTACTTTATCGGTCTCGACGTTCGAAATGCTTTTTATAGCATTGCAATTAGAGAAAAGTCGAGGGATATCACTAGCTTCCTCTTTGGAGGAGAGCAATTCCGATATCAGAGAATGAGCCAGGGACTCTCATCGTCCCCCGCAACCTTCCAGTATTTCATCAATAAAGTCATGGCTGGAACGGAAGGAATGAGCAAGGACTACTTTCTCATCAATTATCTCGACGATTTCTTTGTTATCGTTCCTGAGCGCTTTCACAACAAATGTGTCGACAATTTACTACAACGAATGTCTGACCAAAACCTCGTAGTAGCGCTTCAAAAAAGCGAATTTTACAAAACCGAGTGTAAATTCCTCGGATTTCTAATAACTGAGTCAGGAATCAAGGCTGACCAGATGAAGGTTCAAGCGCTTCTTGAATTGGACTTTCCCAAAAATTTAAAGGAAGCACAGAGATTTCAAGGGGCACTCAACTACTACAGTAGGTTGATTCCAAACATGTCAGCATGTCTAGCGCCGCTTGCCTCTGAAATTGGCAAAGGAAAAGCATACACGCTGAACGATGAAATAATAAACGGAATCAAACAGCTGAGAGATGAGATCCGGAAAGGTGTATCCATTGATCACTTGAAATATCCAACAGGCGAAGACGGCTCGTACCTGTTTATCGCTGCCGATACATCTTTGACGAGAACAGGATCAATCATCGGTAATCTTCGAAAAAACGAAGATACTATTTCGAATATAACAATCGCTGGATATGCAAGCAAAGCTCTTGACAAACAAGAAGTCCTATTGTCATCAAGAGCTAGAGAATTAATAGGCCTTGGACACGCACTCAAGGCATTCGAAGAACTCATTCCTAAAGATAGGAAATTTCTACTTCTCTGCGACCACAAAAATCTCGAAGGAGCTAAGCATTCCACTAAGTTAAAAACAAGTGGTAATAGCAGAGTAAGACTTGCATTTTCGAGATTGCTCGAATATCCTTTAGCGACTGTCCACTACCTTCCTGGAGAGCATCCCGTTATTGGAGTTGCTGATGCTCTCTCAAGATTGCCAGTGTTGGAAATTGGAAAGATAAACAGTAAAATATTTGAGCCTTCAAATATTACAAATGAAAAAATGACACTGAATACGACACAAATATTTAGTCAACAAAAACCAATCGTCGACATTAAAATGATCATCGAGCATCAAAAACGATCAGACAAATTTTCGAAAATTCGGAAAAAATTGGTCGACAAACAGTGCGTCAAAATTGAGAATATTACTTACCAGTTACATAACGATATACTGTATCGAACAGTAAAAAATGGTAAGCTCCTCGCAATTGTTCCAAAAACGCTTTCAAAGGAGCTAATTGGCTTTTACCATGTAGCCACAGCTCATTCCGGAAAAGCACCTATTGAGGAAAAACTCAAAGATGAGCCTTTATGGCTAGAGAACAAAACGGAAGCAATCAGTCAAGCCATTGATGGTTGTATTTTCTGTTGCCTTATTCAACCGTCAAGGTTCAAGTCAAAGTCAGATATTGTGGCTCTTAAGCCAAGTCAAGCCTGTTACCAAAAAATATTTGTTGATTTAATCGAAATCTCAGTTTCAGGAAAACTTCTGCATTATCTATCATTTTTGGACGACTTTTCGTTAATGTTATCAGTAGAACGAGTAAATTCAAAGGCAAAGCAGGATGTCGTTCCAAAAATAATTTTACTTTTAACAGAATTCGGTTGTCAAGGAAAAGCACTTATGGTTTCGGATAATGGCGGAGAATTCGTTAGCGATTGTCTCGCAGAAGCTGTTGAGTATTTACAAGTTGATCGATCATTTATTGCACCATACAACTCAAGAGCAAATAGAGTTGAGCGGGCTCATAGAGACCTCAGATCATTTATAAGAACAGCAAATCTTAAATTTAAAGATGCTGATTTTATCGTTAAGATGAGTGCGAACTTATACAATCACCGCCAAAAAGAAGGTCTGAAGGGACTGACCCCAGCTCAAGTGGCAAGAAATATTGACCCACCAGTCCATTATGGGTCATTGAAACTCTTTGAAAATACAGGAAATTTCAAAGATATTCATGAGTACATGAAGCTTTTAGAAGAATTTCATGTTGAACTTGCCAGACACAAGCGAGAAAAATATCTAGTTAAAGAAAGACGAATCAATGAACTCAAGAAAAATGATATTTGTGTTATCCGAAATCCAAACGACAAATTAGTTGGTCATCGGAAGGACAATCTTGGCCCATACAGAGTTCTAGAAAAACGAGGCGACTCTGCTTACTATCTTGAACACATTCTCCTCGGGTCGAGAATCCTAAGAAATAGACGGCTTATCATAAAGTTAAACTTGAATGAAAAAGAAGTTGAAATGCTTGAATCGAAGAAAAATCTTATGTTCAACAGTAACAATGAGATTTTGACCCAAAAAGAGAATGGAAAAATCGCCCGGTCACCTCTTGACCTCGAAAAATTTAAACAGAAACTTAAGTCAGAACGAGAAGAAGACATCACCGAAAAAGAAAAACCAAAATACTTCTTGAGAAGCCGCAATAAACAGAAAAAATGAAGATATACGCAGTTATCATTTTAACCGCCATAAGTACGATATTCGACGGCGAAATATTGAGCAAACACCGATTTTCCATTAAAAATGGAAAGAAAAACTTGATCAAGATGATAAGCTACCCTCAGAAACTTGAGTGGGAAAAGTCAAATTGCTCAGATGAATTTCAACGACAGATCATGGATTACGAGAAAAATACGGAAGATAACATGATGAGTTGGTTGTATAACAACTCCATTCCGGTGCACTACACTGGAGAACTCAGCCGCGAGAAAAAATCACAAAATATTATTGTTGAAATGAATGATAAAATCTGTCATCAAAATTGTTCGAGTCTTTTCAATAAAAATGTTTGCAAACAAAAATATTCGTACAGTGTTGAATTCAATGGAAAGGCTCAGGGAATATTTATAAATATTCAAAAAGCAAAGGATACTGAAATTAAACTTACTGTTTTTACTGACGTCAAACGCAAAGCTTCGCTTGTAGCTGAATACGAGTTCGATCTTCAATACCATCTGTATCTTGGTTTTAAACGAATAAAAAAGTTTGATATTGAGTTTGAAACGAAGAGAATAGATGTCATGAGCGAAGGCCAAGCTCAGGACATTCCTGTTTGCTTCAAAATATTGAGCATTACACCGCTCTACAATTCTGTCAGCGCTAACTTAGCGCAAGCAGAACTAAAAAACTCAATTAAAGCTTTCACGGATTATAACTCAGCTTCAAGAAATAAGACTGTAGAAATGTTGAGCTCAACGTGCGCACATAATTCGGGCTCCATGGACACATTCTTGCAGAAGCAACATAGTATCTTTTTGCATCAATTTATAGAGAATCACAGTAATCTCAGTCTCGCGTCAAAATCATTTAAAGATGTTATCATAAAAAAGCTCAACACATTGTGTTCGGATAATAAAGACGAAAAAATCGCATGCGAAAAATTTAATAAAAAAATGAATTTCGAGATCAAAGATTTAAGGGTATACAAGACGATAAATGACATCAGATCCGAATATTATATACAGTATTCAGAACCGAAAATTGAGAGAATAGACACAATTATGAAATTATACCCTAAAATTATACCTTTTCGTCATCATCAAGGACTATTCTTATTTCAGAAAGTTAGGCTCCCCAGTATAATCGCAAATAAAGATGAGAATATTATTGAGTTCGAAAAATGTGAAAAATTGGAAAATAGGCACACCATGGTAAACATGGCACCACAGAAATAAAATGTTTAACCTGGTTGATAAAAAATGCAGAAGAAACGAGAAATGACTGTTATACAACTGTCATTAAAAATCAGCCATGTATTGAGTACGATAGAATCGGAGCACTCTCAAAAATATGTTTTCAAGGATTTGAAAATGATAAAAAATTGATCGAGAAAAATATGAGCTCATCTTCAGTAGAAAATAAAATTACCACAAAATATTTACTGATAAGAATACTCTGTATATTTGCAACACTCTTTGGTATTTTTATTATTGTCAAAATGAGAATTCGATTCAAAAAGGTCTTCACAAGAATATTTTACGTGAAAAAACGTAGCGAAATCAACAAAAAATCATCTAAAAAGGATCTTTGGGAGACTATCTCAATCAAAATATAATTTTCCGATGACTTATTTATAACATAGATACTGAATTTCACAATCCGATGAATCAACAATTAGAATATGAACTACCGTTTAATCTTAATTTAAATTGCAATTCAAAAGCGAACTCCTTTAACGATGATCACGCGGACAAAAGTCAAAACTTTAGAGCGTTTATAAAAATCGTTAGCAATCCAGCATATCTGACAGCCTTTTTGGCTGCCGCGTTTTTGTTAGGCAGTATTTTTACATACTGTATTTTCCGAAATAAAATTCGACGAGTAAAAAAGAACTACAAGAAAGAAATCAATTTCATTCATGAAAACAACAGGCAAGAGCGTGTAAATGCGAACAACACATATCATCCCTCTCCAATAATTATGCCAATCGCATTTCCAGCATCGCCAGAAAATGATCGTCGATTTTTGCCTACAGTGCCTTATTCCGACACTATTTCGGAAATATAACCTAGTAATTTTTTTTTAAAAAGGCAGAGACATTGACACGTGACAAGAAAGATTTTGAGTAGAGCAATCTTCAAAATCTCACGTGAAAATTTGAACCTTGAATAGATCTTTCATTTTAGCTATCGCGACTTATTCTAACAATTCCAGGGAAAAAGTTATTCAAGTGAGAAAATCGACCTTTTCTGACTAGATACCCTTAATTAATTTTTCCTGTAGACATTGACGGGCAATTTCTCTACGAATAACTTTGCGAAATGTTAAAATTTTTACTTTTCTGAAAAATTAGGACACTTCTTTACCTAGCGCCTATTTTGGAAAATAGATTTGCTAGGAATACTGGCTCTAAAATCGGCAAAAGAAAGCGCAACTCCTCACAAATAGCGTTATTTTTCACGTTTAACGTTCAAGCGTGTAGTGTTAGAAAGCGCGCGGCGCCTTTAATCTATGTGGATCATATAAATCTCTCATTCACAAAAAGGATCATTTAATTTCAGAGCGCGATTTTTCGCCGCACGAAAACCAAAAACCCAATGAATTCTCTAATGCAACTTTTGGCCGGTTCGCTTATCAGCACCACTTTGACCAGTAGTCATCAAAAGGGAAAATATTTGCTCAAGACGCGTTTGAATAATTTGTGCATATGTTTTGGAGAATAACGTCGCAAATGAAGAACACAGGGCGTTTGCGGTTATATCTTAAATGAAACCGATCGCTGAACGGCCTGTTATTTAAAAATCAACGAAGAGAACTTAAAATTACACGTTTTATTCTTTTTGTTAAAACCAATCTGCTTCGCGACTTTCCAGCACAAGAATCTTCCCACTTTCATTCAAATGCAAAAACAGACTTGTTTTTTTTTCGTTTTTGTAAAGGTCCATCTTCACTTTTTCTTATCACTGTCATTTTACAGTAAAAGATCAACATTTTTTCTGGAAGAAGGGGAGAAGATATTTTCTCGCTTAAAAATAGCGAAAATTAAAATTCTTGAACGAATTTACTGAGTTTTCGCTGAAAATTTTTCAAACAAACAGCAAGAAGATTTAATTTTGAATTTGAAGCGGAACTTGCAACTGTTCTTTTTACGCTTCAGTGATTTTACGTAACGCCTTCTCACCAATAAAGAGATCATTACTGTCATTTAACTGGCTCTTTGGCAAAAGGATTCAGTCAATCCGATTTCAACTATTACCGTTGCGATTTCACTCGCGAGGCGGTGCGCTAAAAATTCAGGCGCACTTGCGCTTGGGCCTGCGGTGTGGTTATTACCCGGAATGACGTAACATTCTCGAAGCAGGGGAAAAATTGACCAGAGGCTCGGCCTTGTGGGGGCGCTAAGGAGCAGCGCGCTCTAAGAAGAGCAAAAACCTTCCTTTGCTAATTAGAAACTCTTCTTTAATATAATTATAAAAGTAATTAAGACATTTTCTTTTGCAGTTTTTTCTGCATATTCTTGCTGGCTCAACTGATATGTCTTTTAACATCTTATTATAAACAAAATAATCGAGTGGTCTCCGTTTGCCAATTTGGTCGCTGTTTCCCCAAGTTGGGTAAAAGGCGATGTGAATTGATTAAGATTCTCCACAGTCAGTCCCGGCTTCATCAACTTTAATCCCAGCTTCAACAACTTTGATCCTAGCTTTTCAGACGTCAATCCTGGTGACTCGAACGTCCATTGTGGCATCTCCAGCGTCGATTTCGGCTTCTTTATGCCGATCCTAGCGTCACAAACTAAAATCCTAATTCTAATAATTAAACATTTTGGGAAACGGTCGGACTCATTACCAATTGGTAACCCATAACCAATTTCTCAGACCTCAGTCTCGGCTTCTCAGTTGCAAATCATGCTTCTTGAATGTCAATCATGGTTGAAAAAGCCCAGATAGAAATCGATGATCCCAGGAATAAGATCAGGGTTCGAAATTTTCAAAAATCTCAGCTCCAAGCTCCCACCAGAGTTCAGCCGTCTCAGCCCCGATTCTTGATTTTTAATTTAAGGGGCTTGACGGCCCTTCGGGCCGTCTCAGCCCCGATTCTTGATTTTTAATTTAAGGGGCTTGACGGCCCTTCGGGCCGTCTCAGCCCCGATTCTTGATTTTTATTTAAGGGGCTTGACGGCCCTTCGGGCCGTCTCAGCCCCGATTCTTGATTTTTTAATTTAAGGGGCTTGACGGCCCTTCGGGCCGTCTCAGCCCCGATTCTTGATTTTTTAATTTAAGGGGCTTGACGGCCCTTCGGGCCGTCTCAGCCCCGATTCTTGATTTTTTAATTTAAGGGGCTTGACAATGGCTGGGAACTCTGTGGTGATCAATCTCTGTTAAGTCCCCAACCCCACCCACACCCATCGTTTATAAAATTCGAATTATCCCAGTTTTAAAAAGACTTATGGTCTTTTTTTATTTTTATTTTTAAGAGCTTCCTACGGTTTTGGCCAAAATGGGTCTCGCACGGACACTGTTGAACCTAAAATTATTTTATTAAAATGAGATTTTGGGTTGGAATAATTAGAATTGTAAAAAAATGCCCATTTTTGGTGCATTTCCATGAAAACGGTCCTTTATAAACGCGATTTTGACTGCAGTTTTCTCGCCAAATCTTTTTTTTGTGCTTCTCGTCGCTGGAATTTTCAACCCTTTTCTTTTTTCTGCTCCCGCATTTCCCAAAATCCCGCATTTCTCGAATCCTGGATCTGTTAAAATCCTGAGTTTCTCAAATAGCCAATTCAGGATTCTGCCGATTCTGGATTTTCCAATGTCGATCCCGGGTTCTTTGACGTCAACCCCGACTTTTCAGCGTCAATCCCAGCTTCATCAGTTTCAATCTCGGCTTTTCCAACGTCAATTTTATTGATTATTATTCAAGAAGCAATAAAAGAAAATTTTAAAGCCGGGACTGGCATCTGAGAAGCTAGGATTGAAGAAAGTGACGCCCGGATCGGATCTTAAGAAGCCGGGATTGACGCTTGAGCGACCAGGATTGACGTCTGTAAAGCTAGGATCGAAGTTGTTGAAGCAAAGATTAAAGTGGGTGAAGCCGGGATTGAGTGTGGAAAAGCCAATAAAATTAAGTTTAATAATCGATTAATTTATTTAAACTACATTATATGTACCTATATTATTATTATGATACTATATTATTAAAAGATTATTATAAAATAACCGCCTTTTAAAGAAAAAATAAGTTTTCAATTCATTAATCCTGTCAAAAACCGTTTATTTTAATTAACCTTCATTCTTGATTTTATTTCCGAGTGAGGGCGCTTATTTCACGCCGCGCTCTGATTGGTGCGCGCTCGTGAAAGCTCTGATCTGCGGGGAGTGTGGTAGGTGTTGTACGTCTCAAAAATACACGCCTCGCGCTAAATCTCGATCTGATGGGGCTTCAGATCGAGATTTTTCACCGCCGCAAAAGTGAGAGCGCAACGGTACTAATTGAAAACTATACCCAATAAACTAAGAGCTTTGCGATTTTTTCTTCATTAATCAATACAAAATTGAGAGTTTGCGACTGTATTAGAAATATACAGTAAGAAAGATGGTCCTAAAAGTCAAGTTTTTCTAACAACTTGAAAAAGAAAAGAAAGAGAAGAAAACGATCGGCAAAAGTCGAAGCGCGGCGAAAAAGAACTGTCTTTTATGATTTCAAAATACTTTCAAAGAGTTTCAAACTAGTTATTTTGAAATTTTCCTGAGAGCACCAAACTTGCCGAAGATATCGTAGAGTTCTTCAGAGTTCTGGCTAAAAATATTGATTAGTTTTATGGAAAATTTATTAGAATTTTAAGTAAAATTACCAGCTCAAAGGGGCAAATGTTCGAAGTCCTGAGGAGGAAGACAGACAGCTCGGCAGTAGGGACATTCGAAAAATGCGGATGCTCATTGAGCCACAAGAGGCAGCAATGGCGGCTTTTTCAGATTTTTTAAAAAAAGAAAGAAAGAAATTTTTAATAATTTTGAAAATTTTTAAAATCTGTGCCAGATGAAGTGGCCGTTCTGGCACTCCACACTGCAGGCGGGACAGACGCCCCGCTCAGCGCCTTGCGGCAACACATTCGCACAGATGTCGCACTGAATTTTTAAAAGAAATAACACTGTAACAAGCAATTACAGTTAATATCATATGTGGTCATTCTTCGGGGTAAAGAAAACTGTTTCTCCCTAAACCTACTCTTAACCCGACTTACATCGAATGCTACATCTTGTCGCTATTCGAGCTGCTGCAGCGGCTGGAGCTCCACCGGATCAGCAGGATCATCTGGGTTGAGATCGGCGACTTCTTGATCGACGGCTTCAATCACGGGCGCAGGGAAGTCGAAGATAGGCTCAGCCTTTGACGAGTTATTTTTTGAAAGTGAGAAAAATTATAAAATTTTCTTGTTATTTTTAAACTCGTTCCTGGAGTTCATCCGCTTGGACTATCTCCAGAGGCGGTGGCAGATCCTGAAACACAGGCGCACCATGAACTGGCGCACCTTGAGCCTGAATCGGAGCTGGAGCTTGAGCTGGAGCTAGAGCTTGAGCTGGAGCGGGAGCATGAAGAATTGCAGGTGGAGGACCCGGCATCGCAGGGACGCCTTGAGCTTGTTGCGGAGGTGAGCGTCGAGCGCGCTGAGCAGCTGGCCCTTGGTGCTCATCGGCCACGGAAGCCTCGCGTCGGCGTCGTCTTCCTCGTCGACTTGGTCCTGGCGCATTTCGGTCCTCGTCGGAAGAACTCGCAAGCTCCTCGCGTCGAATAACTCTTCGACGGGCCCTGATCGGCGGCAATATGCGGAATTGCCACTGAAATTTAATTTTTGATAACCTGTTTTGCAGGATAATTTATGCCATTTTAAATGGATTGAATAAAATAAGCAAAATATAACAATTTTTAATAATAAACTACTCGCTAAAAGTTGAAAATGTCAAAATGAAATAGCGGTAATTATTTTATGCTTAAACCTTGCGACAAGATAGACGATTCGAAAAAGGACTAGTGAGTTTTATTGAGCTAGTTTTATGAAAATCTTTGAAAATATTCTTCTGAAAATATTCAAGAACTTACTTCGTACCGCCACCCGCAGTGCCGGCAGTGATGAAGGTAGGAGTAAGGACTGAGAGATGTACGTGGCCCTTGGCCGTCTTCTCTACCCGGACAGTCAAGATTCCGGCACCGCGGGCGGCGGAAGTCAGCGACGTTGAACATTTGAAAAATCGTAATTTTGGCAAAAGCGTGTTTTCTGACGATTTTTGAAAGGCTGAGTGAGAGCTTGAGAGTCGAAAATCGAGAATTTCGTTCAAAACGATAACGAATTTGGCCATTTCTATTGTCCGCCAAGAATGATTCGACGATATCTACTGATACAGGCTCAAAAACAACCCGTGCAAAATTGTTACATCAGAATTATCAATCATATTTGCCAGATTGGCGAGCATTTCATGAAATCAAGGAAGAAAACCAACCAGTACTCCGGTACTTTGCAAAAGAATCCATTGCCAGTTCATCCCTTTTCTCCATGATTCCAAAAATCAGAAAATTTTCTGACTAAAATAAGCGAAAAACTAACATTTTGCAGATTTATTTTAATCAAAAATACAGTTACAGTAACTACAGTTTTGAGGCGACAGAAAAGCCTTGATGAAAATCAACAATTTCGAGAATTTTAATCTCGAGAAAAAGTACTATTGTTTATTCTTTTTGAATTTTTATTGTTGAAAATCTAAGTCAGGAAGGATTGGTGATAAGACTTTCGATGTGATAAAAAATCACTCCAAAGTAAGCTTCGAATTTTATCAGGAAAGCCTAATTTCCTACTTGTCAAGCTTGGTCGTTTTTCAAAGAAAATCGAGAGTTCTAAAAAACTAGGCTTCTAAGCGTCGATTAAGACCTTCATCTCTTCACGCACCGAAAATAACCCGAGAATCACTAATTCGAATTCTTTTCGTAATTCTCGAGATTATTTTTTGCTTAGATGCAAGTCAATTTTTACATTTTTCTTTGAAGCTTCGCTTTTCGATTTTTTGATAGTAAGAATCTGTAACTTGCTCTTCAATTTCTCTCAATAATTTTATGAGAGGAATTCCAGTAATGCGTTCGATATTTTGAAGACCAGAAAAGTCGAAGTTGTCGGAATCTCTCTTTAGTAAAAGAGTGTACTGTCTATGACTGTGTATTCCTTGCGCTTAGCGATCGTAGTTTGGATGATTTTTTGAACTGTTAAATTATCAATTTCAGTTCAATTTCTGCTGAAAAATCATTAGTAAGAAGTTTTTCTGTTAAAAAATTGACTGTACAAATTTTTGCAATTTCGAGCAGCCAAATTTCAAACATGCTCAAGATCAAATCAGAATGTCATAAAACACAATCGGCGAACGTTAAGAAATCCCATTTGTGAAAGCAAGGGTAATGTAAAATACAGAAAGCACTGTATCAAGAGCGGATACAACCTGCGGTTTACCTTTATCACGTTTCCCTAAAATCATTTCAATTTGGTTCGCTCATGAATTTTAGTGAGGGTCTGAAAACGCTATTTTTAAGCAAACTCTTCTCCTTAATTTAAGATAGTGATACCCTTATCCCTTCAAGCGCAATTGCTTGATAACTGTTCCGTGAAATATGGAACTGGTTAGATTTCATTGTCGTCGTCTTTGTTTTCAAAAGCAGTTTTCTCTTTACTTTTTATTTGAAACAAGATAACTGTATTACAGTTGATTACTGACTCTTTTCTTAAAAGAGGGGGAGAGAAAATAAAGGAAAATCAAAATTTTTCCTTTAAGGGTATGGTACGCGCGGAGGCCCAAAGCAGAGGCGATCTCCTCCTACCCTATCAATGCTGGGAAGGCGTACAACAGCTCAAAATAAAGTTCTATCCGAGATCTTTTGATTTACACGAGCTTTTTCTGAAATACAAACAAAAAGTCACGTGCCGGTGGCTCAAAATTGTCGTCTCAAAGTAATTTCTTTTCTACTCTTGCGGAAGATATTTGATGAAAAATCAATTGGCTTGAGCAATAAACTAAAAATAGCTAGCAAAAAGAATTTATCAATGATGCGCTAAATTCACTTTAGGCACTAGAATTGGCGATTTTCCGTGGAGATATTGAAATCCTGATTTTGCTCCGCGAAAGTCATTCTCATCTACTCTATTTTTATACAGTAATATTCAATACTGTATCTCGAAAATGAACAAAGAAAATCATAAAACTGACTGCAGTAAAACGCTGCCAGTAAACATTGAAGCCGCAATAAATTTATTTTGTTGCAACTGCTTTTCTATGAAAATTGATTCTCATTATTATGCGAATCTGACGGATCAAACAAGGCAATTTGAAGTCCTTTTGATTGAAATCAACGAAAAGTTTCAATTGAAAAACAGCGAAAGGCTGAAAGAAATGAAAGAATTTATTGATGAAAACGTTATTAAAAATTCTAATCCTCACCTTTCGACCAGAGAATGGTACTTACTCAATTACGAAATAAACGCCGGAAAATTGGCATTTCTTCCAACTTATCGTAAAATGTTTAATTTGATTCTGTTAGCAGAGGCTGTTCTGAAATCATCAGAAACACGTATTTCTTCACAAGCTCGAAGAAGACTCAGAGCAAAAATTCAAAAAATCACACATCGAAGCATTTTAAAATATTATGGTCGTTATATAGAAGCGAATGGATATTCAAGAGGGCTCGAAAATTTCAAAATGACGATTTATGAGCAAAAGAATGCCCCTAAAAATAGTTCTTTGGAACTATCATTTTTTCTGTGTCTGACTTTTGGAGTTGGATTTCTTCTATTGAATTTGCTAAAATAAGTCAGTAGAGGGCGCTTTTGCTATTTAAGGATTCAGTTCCTAGCATAAATTGACAAGTGAAAATTGGTAGTGAGATGCTGCTCTCACTGGGGAGCGCCACCTGGTATCGGCTCTCGCGCCCCACCTAGTGTCGGCTCTCGAGCGCCACCTAGTGGACACTCAGGAATGGCTCTCTAGTGACATCTAGTGGTGGCTCTTTGGCGCCACCTATGGTGAGTCGAAAATTTTTTTAAGAACGCGAATTTAAATTCGGCGCAATAATGACTGTTGATTGCTCATTGTTCTTTCGGAAAATCGAGAAAATTACATGTACATTCTGGAATAAATGACGAATAAGAGTCATTTAATGAGTAATAGCTCGAATCTTCCAGGAATCAACATTTCTACTGTCACGAAGGTTCTGGAAGGCTTCAGAAATTCTATATGACTCACCAGCCGAGTATATAAGGCCGACCTGAAGGCAGATCAGCATCAGACATAAAAATGAACAACCAAAAAACCAATTTTTCCACTTTTTCCAACACCAACGACCAACAACCACCAGAGACTCTCTCCAACGACCAACAACCACCAGAGATTTTCTCCGGCAACCAACAACCACCAGAAGACGTCTCCGACTCTAACGATGATCTCTACATCGATGAAGAGGAAGACACCTCGCTCCTCGACTACAACCCACCATCCGTCGGCAGCGACAATGTTTTCCTCCCAGACGAAGATGTCGACGAGGCCATGTCAACATCCGGCCCTCTAGACCCACCAAACAGTCCGGTCGTCGAGGAACCAACCAGCCCAGAAGCTGAACCGACCGTTTCGGTTGACGTTCTCCCGAAACAAGAGGAATCCTCCGGCCAAAAAGCCGAAAAGGCTGTCAAGAAAGAAGATCATGACCGTCCCGGTCCAAGCGTCCGTCCTTGCTGCGGATCGAGTCGCATGTTAGTGCTTCGACAAACTGAAGGCAACCAAAACCGACAAGTTCGATTCCTGCGCGATGGACGACGCTGGTCCCAACAAATTCGATACAATCCAAATCAACCACAGCAGTGGCGACATGATGAAGGCCAATCCAACATGTGGCACAACCGAGTTGTCGTCCACGACTCGTTCAACGAGCGCCGTAATCAGTGGCTCCGACTTGAGAAACTTCAACCACACCATCGACTTCCGAAAGTTGGAGAGCCCAGAGATATCCCAGAATTTGTAAAACGATTGCCTGAGGACATGAAGCACACGCTCATTGCTGCCATCCACAAGGCCGACATGCGAGAGATTCGACGACTACTGATCGTGATCGGTAGCCGGAAGATGGCACTTACCAACAACTTGTGCAAGCGACTCTCCAACCTGATGCTTCTTGGCATCTACAAAGGTTTCCAACCACTCCGCGTGAACCAGATGGTTCCCATCGAGATCTTCCCGAGATTCTCGCGCAGCTCTTTGGCCTGCATCAACCTTGTGGATCCAGCCAGGCTGATGATCTACCTTGGCTACCCCAGCCTTGGGTACAAGCTGAACAACAATGCCTGCGGCGAAACCTTGTGGCGACGAATCCAACCAAAGCACCGAGTCGCCGTATACCGCGACTCATTTGCCTTTGGTGCCGCTTTGTGCAAGCGACTGCAATAGATGAGAAACTCTCTTTTGCAACAATTTCTCCGCACATGTCCACATATAAGAAGTATTCAGAACTGACCAGCCATTTTGCTCCCCCAACAAATACCACCTTTCCGTTGGGGGGGAGGAGATGTAAGGCCGAAAAGTCCTTACTAGTAGTGTAGCAAAACGGTGGTGACCATTTCTGACCATTTCCGACCACTTCCGGTCACTTCCGCTTCACCTCCGGTTCACTTACAAGTGTTTCCAATCACTTCCGGTCACTTCCAGTTCATTTCCAGTTCACTTCCGGTCATTTCCGGTCACTTCCGGTTCACTTCCGGTTGACCTCCAGTTGACCTCCAGCTCACTACTGAAAGGATAGATCCATTATAAAACACCACAAGAGTAAGCCAAAGTGAGTGCTCACTGAGAACAGCGCCACCTGGCGTGGGCTCTCGCGCCCCACCTAGTGTCGGCTCTCGAGCGGCACCTAGTGGTAGCTCTCGGGCGCCACCTAGTGGTCGCTCAGGATCAGCTCTCTAGTGCCCTCTAGTGGTGGCTCTTTGGCGCCACCTATGGTGAGCACAAAAGCCTTGGTTACTCTATACTTGGCCATAGTTACACCTTATGAGTCAATGACTCACTCCTGACGCATGGATTACATCATCTGAAGATACTCCTCGAAGCTTCTAGCGACAATGAATCACAATGACGAACTATGACATCATCTTGGAGAATCTACACGAATATTCCATTGCTGTTCTAAGAAGCCTCAAGATTATTCTATTCCTGTTCTAAGAAGCTTCTTGAACATTCTTATTTTCCCTTTCTGACTATATAAGCGCTGTGTCTTTCTGAATAAAATCACTTCTTAACTGAAACCCAAAAAACAACTTTACTCTCTTTTATCCAGCAACAACAACAGCAACAACAACAGCAACAACAACAGCAGCAGCAACAACACCAGCAGCAGCAACGACAACGGCCGCTGAGCAATCAGTGGTAACAAGTACTCTCACGGGTACTTGCGAACTCAGGTCTACGCTTTAGTAGAGCTGTTTATAGTCTTGAATCTTGTAGTCGTAGTGTATTGTCTATTTAGTCGTACACGCATAGACCCAAGTATAAAAAACCAGAGCAGGAATTTGACTAGCGTCAGGAGACCAGTAAAAGGGTACTTTGTGCCCCGTCATAAGTGAGGATTACGGAGCCATTCCGATCGGAGCGCATCGAGGACTCCTTCTGGTTTCTTTGACCGTAATGCGGAGGCCTTCGTTCTATTGCTAAAGAGGTCGGTTGAGACACAAATAAATCTTTTGTAGTTGTCGGTTATCTGCAGAGATCAAATAAGGTCTATCGAATGACTCTCGAATGGCTGGAGTGGTGCGGTCACATGTCCAAGTGGAGCATTGAGTGCATTCGTTGTCGGCTTCATCAGCTGGCATTTTCGAAACGATCGAATGTAGTTAGTCACAGTTGCTTTAAAGTTTGGATAGAAGTTCTTTTCCTCGATACTTTTTAGCGTCTTAAAGATCCCAGGGTGGCCCGATCTGTCGTTATACTCCTCCATTATTTCTCGGTGAGTCGAAACGGGTGGAATTGCTTTGAATCCGTTTTTGTCTATGCCGGTGAAGAAGGCTCCGGTGACGCTTAAGTTCTTTGGTGTCTGAGTCCGTGTCCCCTGGTCAGCGATCGGTCTTCTGAAACTTGATCACATCTCGAAGAATTTCGTCTGATTCTCGAAGGAATAGAAAGTCGCGGGGCTTCACCATGTTGATCGTTGGTTTTTGAAGCTCGTTGATTTGGCGAGAAAGACAGTCGGAGATTTTCATTTCCTCTGACGGTTTCATGATTGTTTCAAAGTCAAATTTGCTTATCTCGGCAAGCCATTTTGCAATTTTTAGCTTTCGACTCATTATTTTGTGCGCCCAATTAATGCATGAATTATCTGTGAACCAGATAAACTTTCGACCGAGAAGATAGTGGCTCCACTTTTCCATTGCTCGCTTGCCGGCCAAAAGCTCCTTCTCGCTGATCGTATAGTTCCGCTGTGCGTCATCAAATTTTTGTGACAGGTAGGCGACTTTGCAGAATTTCTCATTCTTCGTTTTTCTGTAGAGAAGAACTGCTCCAAGTTCGCTGGCGTCTGTCTCGATCGCGAATTCGCCAACATTTGGATTAGGGATTTTTACGCTTTTGAGCCCGTTGAGTACTTTTTCCGCTTCTTCAGTCCGTTTGAATTCCTTACTCATTGCCTTATTAATTGGAGCAGCCTTTGACGCGAAGTGCGGAATGAAGTTTCGATGGTAGTTGAGCAGTCCGAAAATGCTCGCGGCTTCTGTTTTCGTAGTTGGTTGGCGCAGGTCACGAACTGCTTTTGTTTTGTCACAGAACTTGATTCGTCGTTTCAGGAATTCTGTCCTGGCAGCTCTTATCTTAAGGTTGTTCTGGCGGAGGATAGACAGGACTTTTTCGATGATTTCTAAGTTCTTTTCAAATTATTGCGAATGAAGACATAAATAATCCAAATAGATTGCAAGTTCGCTGCTTAGTATGTCAGCGAATATCTTGGCCATCATCTTGAAATACCGCTAGCGCATTTTTTCCACCCATTGACATAGCTGTCCAGGTGAACTGACGGTATGGCATCATTATAAAGAAGGCTTCATTATAAAGAGGCTTCATTATAAAAAAAGCATCATTATAAACGGCTTTATAATGAAGCCTTCTTTATAATGAAGCCTTTTTTATAATGATGCTAGTTTATTAATAATGATGCCAAAAATATTGTAAGCGTAAAAACATCAAAACGAGAGGGTAAATAACAGTAAAAAATTCTGAGATCGCGGACAAAAATTTTTTTGAGAATGGTTTTCTGAGAAAATTTTTGCCGAAAAGAAGCATCAAAAGCCCTTATATTTGAATTAAATATTGTCAATTCTTCATTAATAATGAATCATTATGAACAGGAGAGTTGAACTCATAACTTTTTGATACGAGATTCATTTCTAGCATTGGAAAATAGCCTTACAAGCAGAGTTGCAAGTTTTGCTATATTTCTGCTGAGCGGGCCTTTTTCAGAAGTCATTGTCAATGACTCATTGAGCAGAGCTGAGCTGAGCTGATCTTCTTCAAAGGTCAATATGTTGAGATCAGCTGGGCTCATCATTTTTAAAGGTCATTGAGCTGGGCTAAGCAGACATTTTACCAAGGGGACAGACCCCGTTATATAAAAATATTTCTGTCTCAAAACTTTCCTCGGGTCTCCTTCTTGTTTAAAAAACAGTTTTAAGAAACTCCCATAAGGCCTAATGGAGGGCCGATTTTTGTGTGGCAGCCCTAGTAATACACAGCTACAGTCATTATCTTTTAAAGCCTCTGAGTTTCAGTCAAAAATTTCAGTCAATAAATCAGAGGTCGAAGAAGAGTTTACTTAATTAACTCTAGTATTTTCACATTTTTACGCTTACAATTTTTGGCATCATTATAAATAAACTAGCATCATTATAAAAAAGGCTTCATTATAAAGAAGGCTTCATTATAAAGCCGTTTATAATGATGCTTTTTTTATAATGACGCCTTCTTTATAATGAAGCCTTCTTTATAATGATGCCATACCTAGTAATGATAATGCATGCGGGGGACCAACAGTTAATACGAGTTATCAAGGCTTAAAGAAAAAGTATAGTGGTGTTTATCAATGCACATTTGCTCCGCGCTGCGCGCCATTCTCATTCACTGTCCGCGAAGCTCTATTTCACGCGCCGTGAAAGCGCTCGCCGCGCTCCGTGAAAGCTCAAGCCACATTCCTCAGACTGCTCAGCCGCACTTCACAGAATATCTCACCACCCACCATAGAACACTCCACCACGTCTTACAAAACACTATATAAGAAACATTTCTCTGTTCACACACACACACACTAAAATCAACTACCAACAAAACTTACTTTACTCTTTTATATCCTGCTCCCGAATACAAATAAACAAGTCTCAACAAACCCAATTTATGTACTTTGATAAACACGTACATATTTTGGTGACTGAAGAAAACGGAACGCCCACAACGAAACCCAGCTAGAACCAGAAGAAAGAACGAGAAGAAAGAACCAGAAGAAAGAACCAGAAGAAAGAATAAAAAAAAGAGCGATTTTATCCTGACCTTCTGCAGACCGCCGCTTCCAAGAACAGACTCACGTCAGTACAGGTAACCCAATAGGCTAAACTTTTGATATCATGGGGGAACTTTATTATAAATTGGTAGTTGATCTGACTGCTAAAGAGCTTATGCTTATTTATGACAAACACCCGGATAAGAAATACCCGCTCCCTATTCCCCGATTTGACAAGTCAGGGTGTGTCCTGAATCTGCTCAATATTCAGCCAGACTTGTTTGACCAATTAGATAGAAAATACTTTTTTTCGAAAGGTAGACCAAAGAATTGAATTTGACCCAGATTTCGATGTTAATAATATCCAAGAAGCTTTTCAAAAAACAGCTCGTGCAGATCATAAAATTGATATCGATAAAATAAATGAAATAATTGAAATGGATAACCTGAACTCAATTCTCGCTCGAATTGATGAGTCTGAAAAGGTAGAACCGAAGTTCCGACCACCACCCCTGATTCCCAGCCATCTGGATCTGCCCCTAGAAACGATCCTAGAAATGCTTCTCGAAAAGAACCTACTCAACAGCAAAAAGAATCATCGCCCGATTAACCTAAATTTGGACAAGTAAAAATGAAGACTCCCAAATTCGACTCGCAGCTCCCTGTAGAAAACTGGATCGTCAACATGGAACTTTTCGGTAAATGTTCAAAGATCACAGACGCGGATCTGATCAGTGTCGCCTTGTCTCAAATTCTGATGGAAGAAAGTGGAACCTTCTTGATTGAAGCCATTACCGAAGAAGAAAAGAAGAACTGGGAAAGCTTTAAAACGAAATTAGTGCAAGTTCTTGGCAAGGACAAGGAACACTTCAAACATCTCTACACATCGTTTCAACGAGGCCAGGAAACCCAACAAATGGCCGTTACCAAGCTTCAAGCATATTTCAAAAAGGGTTATGGAAAACTCGTGCTCAATGCAGCAGACGAGTCAATCATTTGCGATTCGCCCAACTCCCTTTTGAAAAAGTGCACTGTGATATTGTGGACTACAGATGGCCCGACTAAGCTGGAAAACGATATCTCCTCACTGTCGTCGATAGTTTAAGTGGCTACCTTGATGGAGAGCCCTTATCAAACAAGTCCGACAATCTAGTGGCAAATGCTCTTCTGCGAATTATTCTGCGAAATGTAATTTCCCAAAACTGTATTTCTGATAATGGAAAAGAATTCGGTCCAAAAATATCAGCGATCCTCGACAGATTTGAAATACGTCGCAGTACTACTAGCGCTTATTACAGTAAGTCAAATGGAAAGTGCGAACGAATTCATCGTGAAATCCATCAAAAGCTCAAAAACCAACTCGCAACAAATCGCACTTGGTCCAGCTATTGGCCACTTGTACAGTACTTCCTAAACAATACTCCAAAAGGCTCTTTGGATGGCCTTTCAAGCAATGAAGTTGTCTTTTGCCGCCAATTCCATATACCGTACTCGCTCAAAGAACCCATTGCAGAAAATGCTCAGACGTTCATAAAAGGGTTAAATTCGTATTTCAAGAAGTTGCACCCTGCATTGCTCAATTTTCAAGTCCAGCGATACCAATCACTTCTGAAACGTGACAAAAACAACTGTCCTGTGCTTCCGATTGGAACATCCGTTCTTTGTTGGAAACCAGACAATTACTCTGGAAAACTCGGAATATCATGGTCTGGACCCTTCAAGATCCACAGAAGACTCTCCAAGGACAGCTACATTGTCAAGTGCCCGCTCACAAGAAAAGAATATCGAAGAAATATCAGTTTGATCAGACCGCTCAAAATAAAAACTGATAACGACAAAACGAAAATGATCTGCAACGATGAGAATCCAAATAATTTCAGCTCAAAAGAAAAAAGTGCTCCAATTCAAGTTCCTGTTCTTGATCAAAAACCAGCTCAAGTTCCTGCTCCTAAACAAGCTCAACATTGTCGATCAGATCCGACCGATGACCCAGTTCAAGTTCGCAATCCTCGCTCAGATAAGCTCCCAACTACGGTCAAGGATCAACTACTGGCGAATCAAAACACAAAAGAGGATTCAGTATGGAGGGATCGTCTTCGCTCAAGACAAAACAAGTAAAATGGGCCGCTCATCTCATTTTATCAAGCTCAAATTAATTCCAATACATGAGTATAAAAGCCCTGCTCTCATAAGATATATCGCCGCTCAAAATAAATTTCACAACTTCAACGATATGATGCACACTAGAAAAGAGTCAAATTCCGCTCAATCGATGCTGAAGTTCAATGCAGGCCTCTGTGGACTTCCGACCGTATAAAATTGATTATGTACAAGTAACTGGGCCCCTCTACTTGGACCGCTTCTCTTAACCTTGCGCCGGATTTCTCCAGATATTGGCAATGTGTGCAGTTGCCAATTCACAAATATTCGAATGTTCGATCTAAAAGGCATTTTCCAGCTCAAATGGCATAATGCAAATCTCCTTTTTCTAAAAGGGGGAAGAGAAGAATAAAAACTGCTCGTTTGCTCAAAGATAGTCAACTTCTCAGCTCACTCGACTTTTCTGAAAAATCTAAAGCTCGATATCAGAATCGAAAAGCCTAATCGATAAAAGGATTCATTCAAAAAAAAAAGAAGACATCTCAGCGCGCTGCAATGCTCATAAATCTCCGCGCCTGGACAAAAGAAAGCTATTCAAAACAGCTCCCCGATACTCATCAGCCGATAAAATTAACATGTACCGATCGTAGCATGTATTCCAAACTCCTCAATCAGAATGTGACTCTATTCCGAACTCGAAAAGAGAAAAATCATCTCACCAAATTGAAATCGAATTCTTCATGATAAAAGAGATACTTCCAGCATGCCGACCACACTCACTAGCGATATCTTTCTACTCCAAAAACGAGTGACACAAAAGGACGTTTTCAACAATTTGCATTAAATTATGTTATTGGCATCCGAATTCCGCTCTACGAAATCGAATGCGAAAAAACGAAAATTATCCGAAATTTCCTTGAAAATGTTGAGTTCTCGATCCAAGAGCGCGAGGACTGGTTCGAAATACTCCAAAAAAAACAACTCGATCTTAAAGTAACCGGCGCTGACCTAAAATCCTTGCTCCTCTATTCGTGCAAGTGCTTGCTCTACACAGCGAAATCAGCCTCAAAAGAAACTCGCAAGAAAATCTTGGATACATATGAAGAAAAATTGGGAGACACTGAATTGTGCCGCCCTGCGCCGCCTTGCGCCGCCCTGTGCCGCCCAGCCTCACCGGGTTTGAAGATATTTGGTCTTTCAAAGGCCATAATTTAAGCTTTTTATGTCAACTTAGTTATTCTCACTTATTTATATTGTCAAACAGTTAAAATAAGTAAAACCTATAATTCAGGGTGCCAGTAGCGTTGTTCTCAATCAAATTCAGATCTTGCATAAAATCACTAACATATTGAGCACGCGACGGGCCAAAGGCCCTAACGCGTGCATTTTCTGGTAGAGAACTCATTGGGTTTGCGGGGCCCAACTCTCGCTCTTGTTCAGAACTCTTACCTAGGTCATGGTTTGGTCGAATGAGAGTCGATTGGTTCCGGATCAGGTGACGCTGGGCGGCGCAGGGCGGCGCAAGGCGGCGCAGGGCGGCACAATTCAGTACCCCCCGAAAAATTTGCTAAAAACGTGGCTGCTGGAAAGAGCTCAATTGTAAACAGAGCAGTGAGATACAACTTATTGCTTCACAAGTTTACCTTATCCTCACTGATCTTTTGGAATTCCTCGGTCTCTTGGAAAACACTGCTCAACCTCAACAAGAAGAACAGTTCGTTGATAACCAGAATGAGAATGCTCCTCAGTCCGATCAACAAATTGAGTTCGTCGACGTTCCCAACTTTGATACAGTTACCTCGTATGGACAAAACATCATTGATCAGCTTATAAACTCAGGAAATCCCCCTGCGAGTAACGATCATTTATAAAAGAGGGAGGAATATATAGTGGTGTTTATCAATTCACATTTGCTCCGCGCTGCGCGCCATTCTCATTCACTGTCCACGAAGCTCTATTACACGCGCCGTGAAAGCGCTCGCCGCGCTCCGTGAAAGCTCAAGCCACATTCCTCAGACTGCTCAGCCACACTTCACAGAATATCTCACCACCCACCATAGAACACTCCACCACGTCTTACAAAACACTATATAAGAAACATTTCTCTGTTCACACACACACACACTAAAATCAACTACCAACAAAACTTACTTTACTCTTTTGTATCCTGCTCCCGAATACAAATAAACCAGTCTCAACAAACCCAATTTATGTACTTTGATAAACACGTACAAAAGACACTAGAAAATTTATCAATAGTCATGATTTTTAATCGAATTATAAGCCATTTCGTCTGCTTCAAATACTCTGCCCTCAAAAATTTACCCCGATTCTCGAGATTTGATCTGACGATGTTAACATCAAAAAGAAATTATCAACGCTATTAAGCACGCTGCGGGCCTGCGGCCCTTGCGCGCAAAATCTGGTAGAGAACTCATTTTGCAGGGGTTGAATCTTCCAACCTTTCGGGATCCCCAATGTTTCGGGATTTCCCGAAACATTCGCAGTAAAAATGGGCCTTTTTGTCTTCTAACCTTTCGGGGATGATTTTTGAATGATTTCTGTCCGAGAAAATATCTAAAGCAAAATAGTTACGTCTAAGTACATCTTTATTGAAGCAAATGAAGGCACGAAGGAAAAAAATAATTTACACGAATAATTGGATTTATAACTCATGAAGTTCTCTATAAGACAGGCGCGGAGCGCACACATTCTCTTTGACTGCAAATTCACAATTGAAACAAAGTATGGCCTTCTTAGACCATCGAATTTGACGAAGGCAGCTAGAGTTATCTTTTTGATAAGTAAAATGCCCGAATTCGGCATTTATACCCTTTTTTTATAACCGAAATTCCCGAATGATTCGGGCGATCCCGAAAGGTTCGGGAATTCCCGAAAGATTCGGGAGTATTCCCGAAAGATTCGGGAAATCCCGAAACATTCGAGATCCCGAAAGGTTGGAAGTGACGACCTTTTGCAGGAGGCCAACTTTCTCTACTCTCGCGCCTCCATCTCTGAAAGATGTTGTTTTTCAAAGCTAAGGAATGTTGCCCTTGTTGCCATTTTCAGGTTTTGGAGACTTGAAGCTGTTTTTTTCGATAATTCTGTTGCCCTTGTTGCCCTTGTTGCCCATGTTGCCATTTTCAGGTTTTTCGGGTCAGAAAGAGCGATGGCGTGCGAGAACGAGTTAAAGGGTCACGTGATTAGAAAAGCGAGGGCGCGCGAAAAAGGGTCATGTTGTTAGATAGAAAGAAGGCGCGCAAGAAAGAAGTAAGGGTCTGAAGGGGTCAGATAGAGCGATGGCGTGCGAGAACGGGTGAAAGAGTTAAGGGTGTCAAGGGTTCAAAAAGAGCGACGGCGTGCGAGAACGAGTTAAAGGATCACGTGATTAGAAAAGCGAGGGCGCGCGAAGAAGGATCACGTGGTGAGATAGAGAGAAGGCGAACAAGAAAGAAGTGAGGGTCTGAAGGGGTCAGATAGAGCGACGGCGTGCGAGAACGGGTTAAAGGGTAACGTGATTGGAAAAGCGAGGGCGCGCAAAAAAGGATCACGTTGTTAGATAGAAAGAAGGCGTGCGAGAAAGGGTCAAGGGTGTCAAGTTGATTGAATAAAAGAAAAGTCCATGGAATTGGTTTAGGGTGTCAGGAGAAAAAAATAAGCTTGGTGTTGAAAGTTGATCGCAAATTCTTTAGGGTATCACTCTCGAAGAATATTAAAAATAAGAAAAATCCTAGTTGGTTAAGGGTGTCAAGCTTAAAAAAAACGGAGGGGGTTGAAAGTGGCACGAAACCAGAAGGAAGACCTCTTTTGACAACTCCATGGATATTTTTCAAAATGTGACTAGCGTCGTTTGTCCAGTTGTATGCAGATTTTGGAAGAATTTCTTCTACTTCTTTTGGCCCAGAAAGATATTTGAATGAAGCTTTATTCACAGATGCATCGCAGTCTGCGCATATAATGATCATCTTTTCTGGAAGATTCTGATGAATTCTGAGAATGACTGTCTCAAACAAATAATTGATTCCGTAGATTTCAAGCCAAGACGCAGGAGTTCCTTTTGGTGCAAGCATTTTTCTAGCATTGTCGATTGATTTTTGAGTTGCTTCTTTTGTTTTCTTGAAAACAGCGCGGCCGAGAACATATGGGTGTCCATCCATGAGTCCAATAACAGATACGAAACAAGCCTGTGCATTATTACGCAAGAGGCCTCGGTCGTTGTACGCTCCGAAAAAATTCTTTTTGAATTTTCGCAGCTGAACTTTTTTGACCATCAGCACAGGGAGTCATTTCTCTTCACCAACTGATTTTGCCGAGTAGCCAATTCCACCATTGTATCTTGTAAATTGAGATTCAGTTATACCAGCCATTGTCCTAGCGAAAATAACTGATCTATAGAACTCTTCGCCACAAGTCCAGAATTCGTGAGAGAAATCACAGTTTGAGCAGCTCAGTTTGTAGTGTTGGCGCATGTAGTCCAAAGATAAAAACATTCAGTTTCTCTACATTTTCTGCAAGCAGAACATTCACAAGAGCAAGAAGTATGCTCTGGCAAGTGTACATGTATGATTCTCTCGACATTTCTTCCTTGATTTCTCTCGCTTTTTTCGCATTTTTCTCGTGAGCTTTACTTCTTGCCGATTTTCTCGGCATTTTGAATGAATTCATGATTGTAATTTTCAAATTATAAAAAGGAAACAAAGATTAGCAAACTTACTTGGGTATTTAGCAGTTAGACTGAACCAAAATGAGTCGCTACTGTATTTGCAGAAGGATTGTAATTAGCGCGCTAATCGGTTTGTGATTGTTTAGGCTTATATCTGCACAAAATTGACGGAAATGCTCAAGTTCTATTGATTTCTGTGCAAATTGAATATCAAGATAGAGATATACAGCGCAGATTTTCCAAAATAAATGAAAGAAGAGAAAGAGGGAGGCGAAAAATCGCGTTGCGCGCACGCGAGAATAAATTATCGGTCATTCCGAGTTCATCGAGCACAAATTTCTTAGTTTTCCCTATAACTATTAAAGCTTTTAAAAAGCTCTTTTCAACGATACGAATTTCATCGACTTCCTTTAAAAAACCTCGGAAGAGATAGACGAAGAAGAAAAACTCTTGAGATTAAATTGCAGCTAAACTAGATCAGCGAGGAAGAATTAATAAACACGACTAGACTGCTTGAAAAATTTAAGAGTGATCATAAAAATGAAATTTTTGAGTACGATTATTCTATCAGATTTGTGAGTCCGGGAAAAAGTGCTGAAAGCGCGCGCGTGAGGATCCTACTCTACCCTTAAGCAAAATATTGATATTATAATTCAAAAGAGACATTACAGTATATCTACAAGAAAAAATCGTATCTTCTGATCGTCACGCATAGCCTATTATAGGCTATAAGGAAGCACCTCATGGCGCTCGTCGGCGTAAAACCATCTACCTCTGCACAACATCTGTATACACAAAAGTAACTTACCTTGGGGTTAGAAAACCCAACCTAGCCTAAAGAGAGCTCACTCTTGAGAACTGTGCATGACGCGGAATAAACTTATATGCTTCTAAGCTTTTTATATACAATTGTAGTACAGTTTTTTATGGAATTTTTGGACATCAAATTTTTGGACATTTTTGCTTTTTTATGGGGTTTTCTTGGGACACTTTTCAAAAGTGCCCGTATCAAATTTTTGGACATTTTCTGCGCCGTATTTTTAAATTTTCTGTTATTTTTGCCAGATATGAAGTTTTTTCATATTAAAATCTTACTTTTTCTTTGAGAAAGATAAGATTGAAGGTTGATCTCGTACCCCTAAAACATTTTTTGTCTTTAGAAGAAGGATTAAACAAAGAATGATGGAGATTTTTCTCAAAAAAAATTTTTTAAGCGATTTGGATGGGATATTTTTTTTGGCCGCGTGTATCAAATTTATGGACATTTTCGCGAAAATCTTGGGACAAAAAATGTCCAAAAATTCCATAATTAACTGTATGTTATATTTGAGAGCAAAGTCAAACTACAACATTTGGTGTCAGAAGTTTAAAGAAACCCAGCGCCAGTTCAATACACCAATGCAAGTTAGCGAAAACGATTGACTACAATTACATCATTTGGTATAAAAACGAAGCCACACGCCAACCAGATGCCGCCTTTCTAGAACAACTCCCTTGTGCGCCGATTTTACGACAGTTGCAAAGCGTGCAACCAAGTATTTCTTTCTTCCTCCCACTTCTGCATTAAATATGCAGACTGCCTATTGTTGCCAGTCAGGCGGAAACCATGTCGAAAATCAGCATCGAGGATTTAGTGTGAACAAGTCGGGGTTGAGAGAGGGCCAAAAATGAGAAAAATTGAAGAAAAAGGAAGAAGAAATATTTTTTTTAAAGAATACGAAAAAAGAGACAAGTGATCTTCAGAGTAAGCAGAGCTTACCCCTTAAAGATAAGTAAAGAAAAAATATATGAAGGCGCTATTTACATGAAGACGTATATGAGCAAAGTATATAATCAATAATTAATGAGAATAATTAATTATAAGTGAGTTGAATAAATAATAAATACTTAATGAGAATAATACACGAGAATAAATAATAAGAATTTTTTAATTATTAATAAATATATATACTCAATTATATTATAATTAATCCGATTGTTATAATATGGTAGGATATTTGACTCGAATATTTTGTTCAGGAAGGTGAAAGATAATGAATTAAAAATCAGAAGAAAATTGCGAGCTTGCCCGAGCGCGGGAAAATCTCGACTGAAGCACCTGCATCAGCGAAAATTTTTGTGAGGAGAAAAATTTAATATAAATTAATCAACAGCATCTTCTGATTTGCTCAAGGGGCCTATGGCGTAACGACGAACAATGCTTTGCATAAATCTTTAAGCAGCGCGCGACCCCTCGAAACCCATATATTTTTATATTTAAATTATATTTTATTGATTGATGAGAACCAACGCAAAATTTAAGAATTGATTAAGGAGATCATCGTTTAATTTGAAAAGCCTCGAATTATCGAAATAACGGAGAAAACTTTTGGGTATTCGGGTTTTAGAATTTTTGTGCAGTAGACCTGTTCCTGAGATACATATTGATTATGAAATTTCGAGAATTCAAAAATAAAAAAATATGGGAAAAAAATCGCTTAAAAGAATTTTCATTATTTAATTCTAAGGTGACTTAAGGGTATCGAGTAAACTAGTTTCGCGACGGGTAAACCTAATGTACGTTTATTTAACCCATATAACTATTTTTATAATATGACTCGTTGCTTCTGACTGACGATTATTGCTTAAAAAAAACGAAGAATAAGCCAACTGCATATTTTAAGAATGGAAAAACCAAAACAAACATTCCCTACCGGCTTTTGGCGTCCTGCATTCGAATGCCCTTATCATGGATTAGACATGATACTAGATAACCGACATCGCTCGGGAGACATTATATGCGGTATTTATGGACTAGTTTTAGCTGAGCGATGCCCTGCCCCAAATCTCCGCGATCCAAACAAAAGCACAGCACATGACCATGACTACGAACATTTCTCATAGTAATAGACGTAAAACCAATCAATGCAAATACAATAAACTTACCGTCTATACTATGTGAATGAAAATACAACCCCGGGTGGGACAAGCCCGAACCTACCAAATCCACTGTTCGGGCGTGGGTGGGTGAAAAAATAATAGATAAATAATCCGCTCTAGTGCGAGGACCGAAAGCCGCTCTACCGCTCAAGAATGTGCAAATTAATGCACCAATCGGGCGGGGGCAGGCGTGTTGTTAAAATCGGTCCGCGCTCGAGCCGGATTTTTTAGCGACTGAGGTGTTTTTCAGATTTTCGCCGCGCGAGAGGATGCTCAAGACGTTCTAGAGACACTTCCACCGAGACTCTACTGATCAGCTCCCGCGACCGTCCTTGGGCATCTACCGGCGTCGGCGTCTACTGAAACCCGATAATTCAACAGGTCTCATAGTAATAGACGTAAAACCAATCAATGCAAATACAATAAACGTTACCTTACTTTACCATAGATTGGATATTAATGCACTCTTTATCTACGACTGCGGGTATAAACGACGATACATCCACAAGACATGTTGTATTTTCATGACCTGTTATGACTTTAATCTTACTTACAGTGAAAACCCATTTTAAGGCCCCTTTTTGGATGACAGCGAATTTCAAAAGTGGCCTTAAAATGGATATTTTTTGCCTTTCGTCGGATGACAACAAATTTTCCCATATTTTTGG
Organism: Oikopleura dioica; assembly: GCF_907165135.1. Taxonomy (NCBI): domain Eukaryota; kingdom Metazoa; phylum Chordata; class Appendicularia; order Copelata; family Oikopleuridae; genus Oikopleura; species Oikopleura dioica. Next base: position 2,753,478 of record NC_137295.1, read on the forward strand.
GACAAAAATCCCCATCGAAATCTTCATGCACTTGAACCCAGCAATCTTCAAGCGATCATGGATCAACAAAGGACTACTTCAAAAGAAGAAAAGAAAACTTCAAGTATTTATTCCGATAAAGGATTCTGTGACAGCCATTACAGCAGGGCGGGCTCTCGCGGGCCTCGCCCTGTAACACAAAATTCTTCTTATTTCTTGTCGATGCAAATAGAACGTTTTCTCGCTTTCAGGTCGAGAGCAGTCTCCATTCTTAAGAATTTCCGCTATTATCAAATATTTGATTTCAGGCTTATTTGCAGGCATATGATAATTTTTGTAGTCTTTCTGCTGATTTCCTATTGAATTCCCTACCAACCGTATTTATTGGATTCTTTGCATAAAATGTCCGTGATGTCGAAGTCTATTTTCTTTATAAGGAAGAGAATGTCCTCTTCATCGAGTCTGTAGACAGTGTAGAGCCTTTTTGCTATCTGGTTTTCTTGGAGTTCGTCGAGAAGGGCGACCTTCTCTTCGAAACCCCTTGCTTGGTCGCCCCATACTGTATGGGCCATACAGAGCCATCATCTTTCAGTAGCTTTGCATCATCCAAGATCTCAAAGATTCGGAGTACTTCTCGCCTGGTCAAGGTTGCGTTAACAAACCTAACTTTTACCATTCTAAATGCATGCAAACTTTCCAAATGCCCTTTGTTGTACGATTTTGAATCAAAGTTTCCTAAGCCCAAGCGCAAGGGTCGTGAGGCCCTTACGCTTGAGTTAATCATCTAACTGCTTGCAGGTGCAAGGTCTTGCAATGGGAATGCCCTTTACATCAAGCTTAACCTTCTCGAGCACGAAGTCTGCATCCTCGTCCACCACTGGACCAAAGCGTGCGCAAAAGGTTACCTCGTTTAAGTTTTCGATCAGCTCTACTTTACTGAGAAAGTCAGCCCAGTGTACCTCGCTTCCCCATCGCTGCCAAGTGATGGTACGTACTTGAGCGTGTTTGATGATGTCAAAGATCGCTTCTATTTCCCATCTTTCGAGATTCCATTTTGTGATTTTCTTGTCTGGCATTCTTAAATGACACTTTTAAGCGCTAAGTTGAAACGACCGATTCTTCTGGTATCAATTAACTGACTCAGGTTTCATTTGTGAGAGAATGGTCATTTGGCAGGGATGTTAACTTCTTCTAAATTGACTCCGATGGGCTCTCGCGGGCCCATCGTTCTTTAATTTCGGCCAATCGCTACTTCATGTCTGATTCCACGAGGATCGAGGCGTATGGTTCCCGAGATCTTGTTTTCCTTAAAGGTTTTCATTTTATAGCCTGACGGCATCCTTACCATTCGATGAACATCTTAAAACCAGGGTTATCAGCATAGCAGGAGATACTGTCGAAGTCTGACGACGACGCCCATTTAGAACTCATTGAAGAGCGAGCCGAGGGATTATTTTTCCCGAAATTCTTTCCGAAACAAGCGCCCATCCTGAAATGATCTAATGGTTTTAAACCGAGGTGCATTCTCGATTGAAACGATTTTAATTTGTGAGATTTTGATAACCAGTCTATTGTCAGGAAAATTTAAAAATTTTATATGGCCCATTCCGAGTGTCTTTCTTCTTTCTTTTTCTTTGCCTCTTTGAAGTCCTTACAGCTTCTGGCGACTTTGTTGGCCTCGTTGTCAATACGAGAGACGAGCTCGCGAGGGCTCCTCTCTCGACACTTTTCACAAGAAAACTCCTCGGTCTGTACGGCTGTCGTAACAAGCCTTGGCTGCATCTTCAGTGTTGTTTGGACAAGTTTTTGCGAGGTATCTTGATTCTCAGGTTCGATAATAACTACGTCCGCATCGAATTTCCTCTTTTCCGGTCGTTTAATTTTGGCGTTTGCTAAGTTAGGAAGACTTGGGATCGCTCCCTCGTCTTCTTCCCTTTTTTGTTGGACTCTCGCCGCAATTAAGTAGTGTGCTCCGTATTCGCTCTCAAGCAGATGATAGCTTCTATAGATCTCGAGCATTTCCGGTGATTTCCATCTACACACGGAGATGATAAGACTGTCCTCGACCCCCGCCTCGCAAGCAGCGATGACGTAGCTGACACGCATTGAGTGCCCGCTAGGGCACTCTTCCCAATCTAACTGAGCCGCTGCTTTCCTGTAATAATAATTTACAGTTGATGTTGTCAGGCCTCTTTTGAGGCTGGGGGCCGCGAACAGCTTCCCTTGCTTTCTGCCGTCGATTAACTTGGCCAGCCAGAGTTTGATGTTAACGGGAAAAGTCGGAAGAACTGGCAGCGAGAGGCTCTCGCGACGCCTCTTGCTAGCGTTGCTCTTCGACGTTCGGAGGGGCATTATGATGTAGAGGGCCTCCTCTTTTTGGGTAAAGGTCATATCTTCGATTCTCAACGACAAGATTTCGGCCGTTCGACCCGCTGTGTGAAAAGCCAGGATGCTCACTATCGCGACCATTTTTTCAATCTCTGAACCCATGTAGAGTCTTCTCCAAAACGGGAGGAGTTTCTTGAGCTTGAATACATTAGCCTGATGTGGTTCATATAGCGACTCCTCTGACTGAGCTCTCATTCTTCTGGTAGTCCATGTCTTTAAGAATTGTTTTGCCGGGTGGAGGAGCGGTTTCCCTTCCTTTTCGGTGACGGCATTTTGGAGGAAGCTTCGCAGCTTCTCCCAGCCTTGTGGAGTTGAAGGATTCTTGAGTTTCAAGGACTCCAGGAATGATTGCATTATATCAGCCGTCACTGGTGCTTTCCCTCTCTTTCAAAAGGTCGTCCACGCTCCTTCTGCCCAAGCTTTGCATTTGTCTGGTTTGATTTCATATCTGTTGATTATTGTCCCTGAAGAGCCATCATTTAGCTCGCCGAATTTTCGATGTCCCATTTGGCTTAAAAAATAACACTTAAACTACTACATGTAGATCGAATCAGTTTATAAAATTTTGGTTTTACAAAAATACAAATATCAACATAAGAATTTAAAAAACTAGATAATTGAAAGAGAGGGAACAGTTACTCAGCGTTTGATGATTTAAGATTTATAGCACTTATAATCCGCATGGGATTCTCACCCAAAAAAACAGACCCTCGCGAGTCTGTTAATTTGGGGGGTTGAATTCAAGATTTGGGCTGAATATTCGCCCGCTGGCCACCTCCTCGACCTCGGCCTCCTCGGAATCCACCTCGGCCTCTTTGATTATTGTCGAAGGAGGATTGATTGTGTCCAGCATCCCAGCCGTTGTTGTGGCTGTTGTGATAACCAGAGTTGAACTGGTTGTCGTACGACTGCCACTTGTTCTGTCCTTGGTTTCGACCTCCAGATTGGAAACCACCATTAAAGCCTTTAATCATTCAATATCTTTTACCAGTAAAACTTGATCTTACCTCCTCGACCTCCGCGACCTCGTTTGTTCTTAAGGCCCCCTCGACGAGTCTGCTTGTTTTCTTTCGCTTGGTTTTCCTTCGCCGCCAGTGCGTGTGCTCTTTTCAGATCCTCTGCGTACTCGATCTTTTTTCCGCAGTCATGGTAGCATGGTCTCGCTTGAGCTTGCGAAGGTAAGCTGTATCTTCCTGCGAGGCAAGACGGTTTTGCATAAATTTCTGCTGTCGAGCTTTTTTAGGGTCCATGCTACCATGAAGAATCTTATTAAAATAATGAAAATAAATCTTATGAAAATAAATGCCCTACTTGTCGACAGATATAATCACTGAATAATGTTTTCGAAATTCTTAAATTTCTTTGCACTGATCAATCCCGATATTCAATGCCATAAACACAAAGCGATAGCATAAACGAATACTCAAATGTATAAAGAAATCAATTTATTTTTCTGAATAACAATTCACAAATCTTCGCCTTCCTCTGATTTGAGATTAAGCACTGTTAGTTTGTCTTTTTGAACAACTTGTTTGTGATAATTTGAATTCAACGCTGTTTTCCTCATCAAAATTGTTTTCATTTGGCCTCTTTTTTGAGTAAAGTACCCACAATCAACATGTTTTTTCTGTTGCCCGAAAAGCTCCATTTTGAAATCGTTTTCGGTAACTACAAATAATTAATCATTTTTGTAAAAGATTGGTCTCTTACTTTCAACCTGTCGTCGAACTCCTTTTGTACCAGTTTTCTGCTTTTTGTCCTTATACTCGCCATTCAAGCTGTAGCATTTACTTGATAGACCAATAAAAGAACCCTTCGTAAACTCGTATTCCGTTTTGAATAATCTAAAATTGTCTTATCATTTTCATGAATTATAGATTAGTTATACCCAGGAGTCTTTTGAGATTTGATTGTATTATCCGAAAACCATTTTTCATGAAATATTTTCCATTCCCTAAGTTTTTCAGGTTCAACACAGTCTTCCAAATTTTCACTCGTAAAAGCGTAGAGAATACTGTCTGTATCAGTATAACATTATCGAAATGTGCCGGGTATAAGAAGCGCCTCCAATCCATAGATAAATTGAAACATCAGCAATTTACTATTTTGTAAAACTAAAAATAAATAAAGTAAATGTAATCATTAAATTACTCCAGCAAGCAATTTGATCAAGCGCATCATCTTGGATCGTTCGATATCGACTTGTCATCTCCACAGTACTTGTTACATATTCAGTGATCATGTTCTCGATTCCTAATAGAAAGGGCCCAAGCTGGCGCTGACGTAAGCCAATCTCCTTCTCACCGACGAATTCCGTTCGCTTGTATTTGCTTTTATTCAGCCCAAGACGACCATAGAAGCTATTGAGAATGACCTTGATGACACTTTCAGCTTCACTGTTACCATCTTCTGCATATTTTTTCTTTTCTCGACAAGATCCTGGACAAAATCGTTGAACGGACTTGTCTTATTGTAAAACATTACTTTCTTGACATTTCTTATAATCATTCCTTGCTCGAAATAGAATTTTACCATCTCTGTTGTCAAGAGAATATCGTTCTGATTGTAAACAAGTGTGTTTACTGTCGTCGGGAATTTTGAATTTCCTCGGTATTCTGCAGGAACCATATTCGCAGTTATCTTCACCTGTGCGAAAATTGGAGGGAATTTAACTGTCGCTTTATTCTTATCAATGACTTCTTGTGGAGAGTGAACATCACAATGAACAAAACCAAAGACTTTGTCATTTTTAATCGCATTGAGGAGATCTTCATACTCAATTTGCTAAGAGAAGAGAAAAGGATAAGAGTCAGGGCCTTCTATTCCAAAGTATTCTTTTCGCTGTTCCATCCACTCGCAAGATTAGATTGTATAGTATTTTGTTAATTTTTTATTAAGGAAGCTTGTTCTTTGCTGGTCTCTGAAGTTAGAAACGCTGGAATGAAGTCTCGTAGAACAATATGGTATCTTCTTATCAATATTTGCGGCTGTCTTTATCGAGCTTATTTTGAAGGGTACGCGCGTGATGTCGAAAAATATATCGCCTCGGCGGCGTATATTCCAAACCAGACGGATTTTTTTGGATGGAAAAGGTTCAAAAAATTTCTTTTTTCATTAAAAATCTGATATTTATTTCATATAAAAATATTGTTTGGTTTTTATCGCCCAGACTTTTGGGCTCAAAAATTTAAATCGTGACACTCTTAGTTATATTTACAGAAATAGAATTAAAATATCAAGAAAATCTATTCCTCGGTCTTCGATTAAAAATGAACCACAAAAAGACAGGTTTACACGCTGCCTGCGCTGGATGTCATCTCTATTTACGGGCTGTCAAAGACTCGTGTTTTTTCTTCTTTTATCGAATGTGTTTTTGACCTCGGCCAAGATCATCCAAATCCTGCTGAATAAAGGCGAAGATCCAACGATTGAGGACAAGCGGGGAAACTCGCCGCTGCAGCTGTTTGTCAAGTGGAACGCCATCAGTATTGACATGATCGACGATTATAGGTGGGAAAAGAGCGTCGCCGAGTAAACACAGCTAGATTCGCGCATGTTTTACTTCCTGCGTAAAAATTTGTTCAGGCGGGTTCTGCGGATTTATCTCGAATGCCTGGAGAAAAAATATGGAAGCAAGGCGATCGACAAAATTTACAGCAACGGAAACGCTTGTCTCCATACAGCAAGTGAGTTTCTTCGGAGCGATACAGTTCTTCGAATATTTTGAATGCTTTGAATTTGAAAGATTGACAAGTCCCGGAAATACCAAAGTCGCCGATAAATAACTACGGGAGACACTTAATTGCATTGGGCAAATAGCGCACACTTCCGTTATCGAGGATTTACTGTTGACTTTGGACTTACTTAGTTTTTTTTTTCGAGAGTCAGATGGATCAATACAGATTGCAATATCTTCTTATCAGATAATCATTTTCAGCTTTAAATTTGGCAGAAACTGTCTGGTTGCTCTTATGAAGAAAAACGCTCTAGAATCCCTCCTAATTAATTTTTCAGTCATTTTCGCCGAACATACGACAGTAGAACTACTACTCAAATCTGGCGCAGACATCAACCTCATGAACAAAAAACACGACAGCGCTTTGATGCTTGTAAAAGATCTCAAAACAAAGAATCCCAAAAAATAATGCCAGCGACATCCGCGGTAGTCGAATCCGATTGTTTCAATTTCTCCTGTCTCTGTTACGTATTCAGAATATCCGTCAACAGAGTAATCACTTCCATCAATTTTCTTTTCGGTTCCATTTAGTCCATGAACGATTTTTAACCCATACTTTTTTTCCATCATGTAAAGCCATTGAATACTCTCCAAACTCTCATTTCCCTTAGTATGAGCGATGAATTTTGCTTTCGTCTTACCATCTTCATCAACTGATACAAGAACACCACGTCCTGTTGGTAAATTATTTGAATAGATTGCGGGATCTAAGAAATATATTTATTGACCCAACAACAATAAAAAAACTTACATAAGGAATTACAGTCCCGCTGTATCAGACGTTTGTAGAGCAATCCTTTCTCTGATTGCCTTGCAGCGATCGGTAGAGTCTCGTCCGTTGAGTTCAAGGCAACCATTCGATGGAACACCATGCAAATCCCGCCTCGCATGTTACTTCGGAAAAGGTTTGATAGCTCCAAACATTTGACAGAATAAAAAGGCGGTGACTTTTCATCATAATTTTCATAGGCGACATGTTGAGCAATTGCCGACAAACTGATAAAATTTGTGATGTCAAGATTGCATTGTTTTCTCAAGAGTTCCGAGTATCTGAAGTACGCTTTTTCAAGGAGAACAACGTCAAAGGTATTGTAGACTTCAAAATAATCCCACATGTTTTGAATTTCGTCATTTTCTTCGAAATGCTTCCTCGATTCCAAGTATTTATAAGGAGAGATATGAAAAAATTTTTTTGTTTCATCATTGATTGGAAAAGTGCATATCGACGTGAAGTAGAATTCGAACTCTTTATTCGGAATTAACTGCTTAATGTCTCGAATATTCAGCCGAAAGTCTTGACAAAACTCGTGGAAATTGGTCCATTTTTTCTTGTTGATCTCATTGTTCATTTCCTTGACAAATTCTTCTCTTGGTACGTACATATGACTTTTAAAAACCCTGTATGAGGGAAATTCACGATCATTTTCAGCTTCTTCTCTTGACTCATATTTTTCATACGGAAAGGTTGCCTTCGAAAATGTTTTTTCACCAACGCTGAGGGCAAATTTCTCCAGGCTGCAAGGAATCGTATAATTAAGAATGTCTTTGAAAACAATATTTCGAAATGCCATATACATATATCCTGCGCCTCTTTTAATTACATGTCGAGAATTCCAAAGCTCTCCTCCTCCATCAATATCATAATAGTAGTCTCGAAGCTCTTGAACAATCAGTCGGTGATCATATCGCTCTCCATTGAAGGAAATAACGTGCAACTGTGACATTGAGTTGAGAATTTTGAATTTCTGTCTTGTTTTAAACTGATTTTCCGCGGACATTCTTCTCATTTCTCCATGATTTTGAACAAGTTTTTTATATTTAAGTAGACCCATTTTGAGATTTAATGGCATTACATCATAATTATCCGTCGCGCATTCTCTTAACCATTCACCAAACTCTTCTATAAGCATTTTCAATCCATCTGGCGAACCATTCTTGCGATCAAAAACTTCTATCACTTCCTTATTTCTGCTTTTAATTACCAATTTACAGCAAATCGTCATCAGCTTATGAGTTGAAATAATTTTGGTTTTGTTTTCGGATGAAATTGATTCTGTCGAAGAGGGTGCTAAATGAATCTTTTTATTTAACCAGGGGGGTAATTAACAATTACCTTTGATATTATTATTATCTACATTATCTTTTTCAAATATTTCTTCTTCAACAAGCTCGTCAATAATCATAGCTTCAGATATCCTTCCGTATCGCCGCTGGCGGCATCTGACAGTGGTTTTACCATTTGTTTTTGTGCAACAATTTATATGACGTTCTAGTTTCTTCTTATTTGTTGAAAAAAAAATAACAATTCTTTACAGGACATCGAGTCGGCCCAAATTCAATAATTTTGAAAAACAGTTTTGGTTCTTCTCGAAGATTGGGAGGAAACAAATAACGTTTGCGGCGAGATGGATCTTTTTCATTCGGACTTTCTTCTCGCACCCAAATTTCAATTGCAACACTCTTTTTAACAGCAATTTTCTTTAATTTCTGAGCATTCAAAATTGATCCATAGACTTGTTTCATTTCATCCACTTTAGTTTCAAGTTCTTCAATTGGTAGATCTGAGAATTCCGCTAGATAAGTTTAAGATAAATTTAAAGATGATTCGCTCTTACACAGAACAATAGCTTCGAAAGACGTAAGAATATTCTTGCTTATTCTAAATCTATGAAGATCTTCAATCGACGCAGCAAAGAAGAACTCCTTGACTCTCGAAAAATCTGTTTTCTGTTTGACAGCAAGAATAATATTCTTATACAGTTAACTCGCACAATTTGGCCTCTTTATTTCTGCTATATGTCGAAAAAGGGCCGAATTGTGCGGGTCCGAATTGTGCGACTTCTGAGAAAACTCTTTAATCTATTAACCTATTAAAATCTCCATTGTCTGAGGATAATTTTAATATATTATGTCAAGGGGATTACGCCACGTGAAGAGCCGTGACAGAGCTTTGAAAATGGCTTATTTTGGCCAAAAAATTTTCTTAGAAAAAATTCGCGAAATTTTTGACTTTTCAAAGTCGACAGATTCATATGAATGAGGGCTCTATAGATAGCTTAGACAAAGTTGAATCAGGAAAAAATAGTTTCGATGCAATATTTAGCCACTAAGAGGCGCTACAGAGCATAGAAAATCGCCAAAATAAGTCGATAAAGTTTTCGTAAAGAAAAAATCTTCAATCCTTCACATAATCAGATGCCTGTACGAGAAATTGTAGTTTCGGGCACAGGGAAGGTTTTAAGAACAAAATCGGGGAAATATATCAGAGGGAAAAAAGTATCGATTTTAAAAATCTCTTGGTGTTGACATCTTGTTTTATAATTCTTTACGTTTATTTGTTTGAGCTTTCGGAATTAAATTCCATCTTCAGAAACTAAGTACAGTTAACATAAAATACTCAGAAAAGTAAGCTTACCATGTGAGTGGCAAGAGAGAAATTTAGCGCACTGAAGTTTTGACAAGAAAATTAGAAGGAGAAGAGTGATATCTAGAGAATTTCACAACAATAAAAATTGATTTGATGGGCGTTATTGTTGTGAAATTCTCTAGATATCACTCTTCTCCTTCTTATTTTCTTGTCAAAACTTCAGTGCGCTAAATTCTCTCTTGCCACTCACATGGTAAGCTTACTTTTCTGAGTATTTTATGTTAACTGTACTTAGTTTCTGAAGATGGAATTTTATTCCGAAAGCTCAAACAAATAAACGAAAAGAATTATAAAACAAGATGTCAACACCAAGAGATATAAATATGGAACCACGACATCGCCAAGAATATAAAATAATCAGAAAAGTCCAGCGATATAGAGAACACATCAATTTTCTACAAAATTGCTTGGATCATCAAGTCCACCCCCGATTCACTTTTTTCAAGCCGCAAGTTTTGAAGCAAGTAAAATGGAGTAAAGCTGAGGTATCGAAAAGAAGATCACAAATAACACGAGAAACAATTCAAAAAAAACAACGTAATTATTGACCAACTTAATTCTGAACTAGAATTATTTTCTAAAACTAAACTTTCAAATTTATCACCGCTTAACCTTCATCGTCACCTATCGCATTTACGAAATGTAGCCTTTCATTCTCTGAAATTTCATCGAGCTCAACTAGATAAAAAAATTAAATCTCTGATCGCACAAAAATCCCCACCACCTTTCGAAATCAAAATTATCAATGATACATCTGTTACTTTACCACCTGAAATTATCGATATTTTGAAATTCGGAGGCTCACGTAGTATCGGGGGAACTCCCCATGCTGAGTAAATTGGCGAAAAGTATGATTATTTAGCTACTAAAATTTTTAAAATATTGCAATGATAAGAAGTTCGATCCACTCTTAACAGATGAAATTTTGACTAATATTAAAGTCTCTTTTCATTCTCTTCGGAAAGCGTTCCCAAATAACAATGACGCTCAAACTCTCAAAAAATTTTTGAAAGAGAATCCAAGCATTCTCATCCTTCCGATCGATAAGTCTGACAATCTTAAAATTGTCACATGTGAACAATATGAACAAAAACTTTCAGAACAACTTTTATCCGATAAATTTATAAAAATCTCGGATGATTTTTTAGAACGAGATTATAAACGTCTAAATTGCATTCTTGAAGATTTGAAACCTTTTGTTACATCGACCTGTTTCAACAAGATCAAGCCTAATTATAACAGTCGCACATGTTTTGGTCTTTCCAAGGAACACAAAACAAAAAAACCTTTAAGACTTATCATTTCTGGCACGAACAGCCTTACAAGCAATACAGAAAAATTTTTTCTAAAACCGATTCTTTCTAAAATGCTTGGATTTTGTAAATTCAGCATAAAAAGTACCGAAGAAATAAAAAACAAAATCTTAAAAATTCGACCTTTTTTTGATAAAAATAAACATGCAGTTTTTTCGCTTGACGTTGTGTCAATGTATGATAACGTCGATATCAATCAAGCGATTGAATTTATTGTCAATAAAATTTACCAAGATCCAAAATTTTATTTTGAAGGTTTTATTGAAAAACCAGAGCACTTTCCATCAAAAAGCACAATTTTCGCACTTCTTAGAGGTTGTCTTCGTGATTTTACTGGTTTTTCTAGCCGTGTCGGCAATTTTAAACAAAATAAGGGTGTCAATATGGGAGGTAGGATTTCCCCAATTGTTGCTAATATTTTTTGCAGTCTTATTGAGAATAATATTGTTAGCTCACTGACAAAATCAGGCGAGTGTTTACTTTTTGCGAGATTCGTTGACGACTGCATAATCGTTTGTGAGAAAAAATCAAAACTAAAAATTTTCAGTAAGTTGAACTCAGTCAATAAAAATTTCCAGTTCAAAATTGAAAATATGACAAACAACTCGATCAATTTTCTTGACTCGACAATTTTCATTAATAAAGACAACTCGCTTATTTCAATGAAACATAACAAAAAACCAACAAAAAGTAATGTTTTAACAAATTTCTCTAAGTCAATTTGCCCAAAATCCCATAAAAATAATTGCATAATTGGATCCGTAAATAGAATCATGCATGCATCTTCAGATAAAATTTTTCAAGAACCTGCGATTGAAAAGCTTTAAAAGAAGCTTAAAGGAAATTCATACCCGTCAAAATTAATTAATTCGAAAATAGATTTAGCTTTAAAAAATGAGAAAAGAAAAGAACAAGAATATGACGAGGAAATTTATCTGTCTTTGGATTATACATCGCATCAGTGCAATCTCATCCAAAAACAATTACTAGAATCAATCAGAAAATTTTTGCCAAAATTCCGGCTTAAAATATCCTGAAAATCAATTCGAATCTCTAATTTAATAAATCCTCGCCTCAAACCTTCTCAAAATCGCGATAATCCAACCGCCTGCATTTATAAATTTACTTGTCCTTGTAATAATGGAATATATATTGGTGAAACACTTCGACCTGTTGTTAACCGTCTGAGAGAGCACAATTTTCGATCAAGTAACTCTGAAATTTCTACTCACATCTACAGCTGTGAAATTTATCAATCGAAATTGAAAACTGAAAACAAATACAATCTCACGCCAAAGAAGAAACTTGATTTTCTTCTTTCTCATACTTCCATTCTTAAATCAAATCTTTTCGACTGTCACAAACGAAAGTATACTGAAGCTTTTTTCATCAACATTTTACTTCCTAATCTTAACAAACAAAACAACCACCGAAAAATAAAATTCATTTGATGGGCATGTATTTCACAACAATAACGCCCATCAAATCAATTTTTATTGTTGTGAAATTCTCTAGATATCACTCTTCTCCTTCTAATTTTCTTGTCAAAACTTTAGTGCGCTAAATTTCTCTCTTGCCACTCACATGGTAAGCTTACTTTTCTGAGTATTTTATGTTAACTGTACTTAGTTTCTGAAGATGGAATTTAATTCCGAAAGCTCAAACAAATAAACGAAAAGATTTTGAAAATGGCCAAAATCTAGGGTTTTCGCGACTATCAATGTCTTAACGGCTATTTTTAGAGGTGATTCGCCTTTTCAAATTAGATTTCCATACAAGTGATTGCTCATGAAGAAATATGCTTTAAAAAAATCCCCTCACTTCTAAGATAGCTAAGCCCAAAAAAAGTAGTTCGACCTCAAAGTTGGCCAAATCAGGGGGGATCCCTTAAGCCCCGGTTGATTAACTGTCAGTTAATCAAAACCCAGGAGAGAACAAAGCAGTCTTCAATTCTGTCTTTTTTGAACCAATAAATATCTATGAAATAAAACTTTTGTCCTATTTTTAGTTTGATGAAGAGGGCAGCGGGGCCAAATTGTACGAGTTTCTAACGTTTTAGCGGAATTTGAAAAAAGGGCCGAATTGTGCGGGGCCAAATTGTGCGAGTTAACTGTAATTTTTATTCTGTGCGCTCGATTTTATAACTGTTTAAATGTCGCCAACAATCATTATAGTTAAGTTTGTAACACACGACACCTTCCTGGATTACTTTCAGGTCGTTTTAGACATTCATCAGTCAAGCAGACAATTCCAATATTAACCTCGTAAAAATTCTCAATTATTTCCAATATTGACAATGATAAATTTTCAAAGTCTCGAGCATCATCAACACCAAAAGTAGACAAGTCAGGGAATCGAATAGTGGATAGAATATCTTCCTAGTTAAAGTAAGTCACTTTATATTTCTAGATTCAAACCTTTATTTGATTCAATTTTCTACGCCCTGGTAGATTCTGATTATTCAAAGATTTTCCAAGCATAATAACATGGAACATGTTTGTTTTAAATCCTGGTGCAATGTCATAACGGAATAAATTCTCTCGTTTCTTTTTTTTACTCATTGTCTCTTTGAAACCGGAAAAATATTTCCGGGAATCGAGTGCAAGGTCAAGAGCAAATATGTTTTTTTCGTAGATTATTTGCAAGTGTCAACTAAATAAACAAAAATTTGGAACATTTCCTTTATAAACTTGAGAAAAAAATTCTCACAAAATCTTACAGGAAACGAAGAAGACAAGCCATGTCTGGACAAACCGGAAGAAAGAAGGAAGAGATGATTTTGATCAAAGTTTTTTTGAAGTTTGTTTGTGGCTCTCACAAGGTGTTTATGACAAGACTTGACAAGTTTAAACAACGACACAACCTTCGTTATGATAACTTGAAATTTCATATTGGTACACTTGGTCAAACCTTTGAATTCCCTCGGTTATTTTCTGCTTATAAAGATGTATTTAAACAGTTTGGTCGATTATAAGTCTTGCTTGATAGTTACAAATCACACAAGCTTTATTTGCTAACCTGCTTCAATTTGCAAAAAAATAACTAAAGGATAAGTTGAGTTTTTGATCCGTCTATTAAACAGTTTACAAAAGACAGTTTGAAAACAGTTCAGAACAGAATTTTTTTTTTCATAGGTGGTTGACGTGTTCGTTTTTGATAAATGGCCAACAATTGGTATGAAGATGTGATTGCTGACAAAAAACAGCGAACGAGAAGGCTGGTTGTTGAGAATTGAGGAAGAGGATCATTTCGGTCAGGATGATGTCACTTGATTTGAAGGTTGGCTTTCTGAAGATGAGAAACAGCAAACGAGAAGGCTGCTTGATGAGACTTGAGTAAGAGGACCATTTGGGTCAGGATGATGGCACTTGATTTGAAGGTTGGCTTGCTGAAGATGAGAAGCCCAAGGGGGCTGCATTGTTGAAACTGGAAGAAATGACCATTTGGGGTCAGGAAAATGGCACTGGATAGCTTGATTCGATGAGGCGGGATGAATACTGGATGATGATGATGAGGGATCTTGTGATGACCTCGTGTTTGGAGCGTTTGAAGGTAAACGAAGAGAAAGAGAAGGATTCTTGATTGGAGCGAGTGCGCGTGGGGCACGTCGTTGTTGAAGTGATGAACGGAGAGAAGAAAGGAGGATGATGCAGAACCCATGCGTTAGTAGAAGCTTGGTCGCTTTCTCTGTCGGTTGGATCGTCTGACGGTCATTTGCTGCTGCTATAAGTAAAAATGAGTTTTCAGAAGAGGGTTTAAAGCGAAAGCTCTGTATAAAAAAAGTAAAAACTTACTCGGGGTGTTTGTATGGCTCTTCGTTCTGGAGATCCGAGGTCAGCAAACTGGTGTTCTTGTTCTTGAGCAACCGCAGTGTTGTCCGCTGGGGTATCTTCTTCTTCTTCTTTGGTCACTGCCAGAGCTGGAAGACTCAGCGCTACAAAGATAAATTAATAGTTATTCAAAGTAGAGGTTAAGATAATAATAAGAATAGTAAAATAAAAACTTACAAGGAGACAGGCGTCGGTAGTTGCTCAAAGAAAATGGAGTTGAGCTTCTTCTTGGTGGCCTTGATTCGCCAGCTGATCTCTCAATGTTGACCGTTTCTTCAACAAGGTTTGTCGAAGTTTGCGAGTTCAGAGAAGGAAGTGATCGTGACGAGGAGATTGATGGCGTGCGTAGATGTGATCGACGGGATGCTTCGGATCCATTGGTAGTTGAGCTTCCGTAAGTCGCATTCGTGGACGAGATGTTCTCTCCAGACTCGTGATGGTCACTTGCCCCGGCGCTGTTGTTGATGTCGTCGAGCTCAACATTGGAGCCTTCGTTGGCAGATGCGGTGCGAGCGAAAAATCGGAGGAACTTGAACTTCTTCTGCAGAAAGAATGCAGCGATTCCTGTCAATATGAGAGCCAGCAGCGAAAGAGTGATGATCACCAAGACTTCACCATCTGACGACTCTTCGATCATGTTCACGATGACCTTCAAGAGATCGTTGTCGATTTCCAGCGGCGATGTAGTGGAGCTCTCTGTCGCGATTTCCGGCGGCGAAATAGTTTAGCTCTCTGTCTTGATCTCTGACGGGGTCGAGGAAGCGCCTTCAGGGCTTGCGCCCTGAGCCTTGGATGGAAACCAGTTCATTGAACTGGCGTTACTGTCTCAACGATAGTATTTATGAAAAACAAACAATTATATATAATGCAAAATAGCGCCTCAAGAGCTAAAGCGCTGGTGGCGCCGCAAACAGAGGGCGCCTCATTTTCCAAGAACTCGCTTAAGGGGATTAGCACTTACAAAATTCAGTCTTCCCACGATGAATTACCCGCAAAGAAATTAAGCGATGAATTATCAGCAAAGAAATATAGCTCAGCGAATTCTCGAGCTTGCGGCACGTCAAAGAAGATCGAGAGATCAATTGCGTAAAAGAGATAAGTCTCTTCATGTCATCTTAACCACAGATGATTTTCATTATAGTTTACCAGGTAATCAGTTTTGACAACGAGATCTTTAACAAGGTTTTCTCAAGGAAAAAGGATTCTCAAAAACGTAACAATCATTGGAAAATTCATCCGCTTCGAAGCCTTCACTTGTCCTCTGAACTAAGCTGATGGTTACCCGTCTCAGAAACCGTTTGTTTCATTCAAGTTTACATCATTTCATATCTTTCTAGTCCGAATATTTTTGTTCTTTTTGTGGGCTTAGAAGATGGAACTATCATTGCAGTTCGAACCAGGATCGCTTATGATGTTTCTTCTGCTAATGTGGGAACTGTCATTCTGGAACGAGTTGTACATTCAAGTGAAATGACGCTCGGAAGATTCCCAATTATACATTTCGATGTTGTGAAGAACTCCAATGTCATATTTGTAAAAAAAGGTTATCAGGGAGGCCCCGAGCTCAAATCGTCAGGGGATTACAATCCGATTCTCCGATTTTACAAGCAAGGAGTGCCGATTATAAAAAAACGGAACTGGTATTTTTTTTGGTTTAATAGAGTCAAAAATATTTCTAGTATTTTCGATGAGTTTCTTTGGGTTTTTCGCCCTTCGAATCAAGTTTGGTTTACTGAATGTGTAATGAATCGACCTCTTACAAGATATCAGAACCTAATTCAAGAAATGAATACGCATCTGTAAGTTGACAATCTTTTGAAATGAATATAAGAGTTATCATAGTGATATGCTCAGATGTTCTACCAAGCTTTACGGCCACGAACCAACTTCACGATTTGGTCTTCAGGGGGCAATCGAGCGAACTCTTCATCCGGGATTGTCGTGGTTGGGTAAAAGTGCTCATGTTAAGCTGAATGAAAAGAAAATCAGCGAAGACGATCAGATAGACTATGATATAAACATGACGATGGATTACGATAAAGATGTGACAGGTAAAAATCTATTTTATTAATCTATAAACTAATCCTTATTTAGCGTCAATCATCAAGCATGAGTCAATTGGTGTAATTGCCAAAGCAGAATAATTCCCCGAAAACAAAGTATTAAATTTTGATGAAAAAGAAATTAAACCATTTATAGGAGTAATGAAGAACCGATTTAACATAAATCTGTATATTTGAAATTGAAACTTTGATTTGTTGTTATCAGATTATAAGTTTTATATATTTATTTATATTTTGCTATAATAAGATGTTTGACGAAAATGACTTATTCGGTCGAGCAGCTCAGAAAAAAAAATCAATTGAAAAATGAAACGACCGAGATTGAGGAAATGGATAGTGAAGAAGAAAGTCTGCGGACAACCGGGAACAGCACTCTTTAATAAGCGAGCCTGTTTCTTCAGATTCGTCCGACGCCGGATCGCTGGATGAATTTATCGATGACAATTCGTCACTATCTTCTTTAGAAGAAGAAATAATAATTAAAGTTCGAAATCAGGGCTTTGTTGTATCCTATAATGACGGAGCCCTTAAAACAAGTCATTTAACTCACGAAAACAGAAGAAAAATGACAAAGAAAATTCCTGAGACAGTCATGGATCAATGTGAACAAACAGAGTAAGGTGTTAAATCGTTTCCTTATTTACGACTATTTTTAGCATAATCGACATTCCAATGTCGGATTACTCGATTCTAAGAAAACTTACGCTTACACCGACATTCTGTCCAACTTGTGGAAAACCAAGTCGCCGAATTAAAATGCTTACTTCAGCAACTCAAACAGGGTCAGTTCAAATAACGAATATTCATTGATTTAAAATTCAAAATTAATTTATAATAACATTTGAAGAAAACCTCGAGCAAGGCGTCAATTACGATTCAATAGCGACTCTTCTTCCGATGAAATAATTTCTGTAAATAAAAGGTTAAAATTAGAGTTTATATGAACATTTAAAATGCTCCATTAAAGATCCCGAAAACGCGGTCTTGTCTCCACAGATGACGAATCTGATGAACCCTCCTCGAAACGTACAAAGTTTTTCTCAAAATCTGCTTTCATTATATGTGATCTATCATCAACGAATAAAAAGTAACTCTAGTAATATATAAAGCCTTGTTTTCTTTTGCTAAGAAGATTCAAACAAACAAAGCATATTGGTTTTTTGATAATTATTAACGAAAATCTTTTTTCCTGAAAATTTTTGGGTCAAAGCATTGGCAAACTTCTCAACATGCGTGAAAGAAAATTTAATAACTTTGAGATTAAATTTTTACGAGATGAGCTTGACTTTACAGTTGATGGTGAGCTTCCATCCATAAATAGGCCTCGGACGTAAAAAATCGACCCCCTCAAATCGCTTAGGTACCTCGGAAATTCTTTATCGAGGGTGTAGATCAGGTCAGGGTAACCCTAGAAACCCAAAAAAATCAAAAAAAAAACTTCGATTTTTCGAGAAATTTTCAAAAAGTTGGGAGATTTTTCGGGTTAGCTCTAGAAAAACGCTTATTTGACCCTGATCCGGCCAGTTATAGGTCATAAAAATTGTATATTTAGAAAGATTATGAAATTTGCTATCATCCTGATCAAAAACTGAATTGGGCCCTGGTCCTCTAGAATGGGCTACAGGCGTGACAAATGGAGGTTATGGTCGAATTTTGATGAAAATCAGGCAAATCACTTTATTTAACAGTAATGAGCTTATATATGCGGTGCTCGGCCAGTATATGGCCACTTCAGGTCGCTTTTGGTCGTGTTTGGCCGGAGGACCTCCAGGAGGACCTACCTGGTGGAAGACTTACAGCTGGAAGACCAGTATTTAAAAAAGGGAAATAATTTGAAAGGCCAGAAATTGCCATTTTCGGCCAATTTTGGCCACTAACTGCCGGAGGACCTCCCGGAGGACCTACCCGGTGGAAGACTTACTGCTGGAAGACCAATATTTTAAAAAACTGGAAATACCCGGAGGACCGACCGGAGGACCATCCTGGTGGAAGTCTCATTGCTGGAAGAGAACTGTTTTCAAAAAAAGGGAAATACCCTTGAAGGGCCAGTAATTGCCATTTTCGGCAAATTTCGGCTATTTTCTGCCGGAGGACCTCCCGGAGGACCTCATGGAGAACCATCCTGGTGGAAGACTTGCTTGAAGACAAATGTTTAAAAAGGAAATACCCTTGAAGGGCCAATAATTGCCTTTTTCGGCCTTTTCGGGCCATTATTAAAAAAAGAACTGAAAAACCTTTGAAGGGCCCGTAATTGCCATTTTCTACGTTTGGCCCCTTTTTGCTGGAGAACCCCCCGGAGAACGTTCCTGCTGGAAAACTCATAGAATCGAATCTGAGTTTATTTTTTCTTTACAACCCTAACTGCCTTGCCTGTTCTAGCCTATCGAAGCCAAGTCCAGCCTGACGATGCTTTCTTCTAACTAGTCAATTATTGTCAAGCTTTTTGCTCATAGTCAATTTTATTTATATAATTATTCTTCAACCGGCAAATATGTCATTTTTTCTTCTTTGTTGAGACGACTGTCTTCCTTGTTAACTTCTTCTTTTTCTCTCATTGCTCGCTGAATGAGATCTTTTTGTTCTTCATCATCGAGTTCTTTAATGAACCATTTGGCAGTGCCACTTTGTGCTGCTGCGGCTCTTCTATAAATTCTCCTTGGTAGAGATGTGGCGTCAGTTCCCTTTGATACTTAATGAAATTTATGTTTTTTTCTTAACTAAACCTGAATGTGTTTTAAAAGTGCGAACGCACTTTCAAGTTTGATATTATTTGGAACAACTTGTGTTGACTTTGAAAGCTTTAATTTTTCCCATTCGGCGTAATCTCGTTTGTATTTCTCGCTTATCGGTGAATGCGCCTCTAAAATTATCATCATATTATGCTAAACTTATCGAACTTACTCATAACCTCGTCATGGCCGTATTTCAAATCCTTTTCAGAAAATGTTCGGATGTAGCCGTCAAAATTATTCATAACCAACAATTGGTCTTCTTTATCATCACCCTGATATTCCTTCGCCATTTTGACTAAACTAAACAAAATTAATAAAGAGCATTCTATTTATCGAACCATTTAAATGCATTTTTGCATTTACTTAATTTGTCGAGTTTGTTTCCAAAGCCTTTAAACGCTTCCATCACTAATAACGGTTAATCGAATATCTTAAATTTGAATATAAACTTAAATCCAATTAAAAAATGTCGACGTAACCGTTTTCTTTTTCATACTCGAGTGATGTCACTCTTATTTTCATATAAAATTCAGAAGTCAGTCCAAACCAGAAGAGATTGCTAAAATTGTAACATGATAACGAAAATTTTTGAAGCTTACCTTATCGACATTTCAATGAGATTGATATTGCGCTCTTTACTGTCGTATATGTGCGAAATAATATACTTTGCATATTTATTCTTTTCGGAATATGCTCGGCAGCCCTCTTCCACTTTCAAATTTTACGAAAAAAATAGCAAGAATCAATCTACCTATATATGAATAAATCATCAGAGATTGAAAGTTTTTTCCCCGTATCGCAAATCTCGATCCAATATTGGTCCCTTAAAAATGATAAAGAAATTCGTTGTAAAATATGTTAATGGCTGATTTTGTAAAAATTTCTGCTTACCAAATGCTTTTTTGATAAATCCATAGTCACGGAGGAATATGGAGTCCATGACTTTCCGGATGTCGTTTTTTGACTGACGTTGAATAACTCGTCTTTATAAGAATGAAGATTTTGAGTCGTTTTAGCCGATTATTTATGCGAAAGAAATAAATTATTGATTATATGCTTTTTTCTATCCCATAAGCCACCGAACAGAATCATCTTTTCAAAGGTTATATTTAAAAATTTGATTATTATCACATGAAAATTTTTATCGATTTTGAACCTTTTTCAAAGCGGTGTGTGCTTTAAAACCTCCATTTTGTTTTTTTTTATGAGCTTTAACCTACCCCTCCTCTCTGAAAAATGATAGCGCTTTCGTCGCCGAAATAAAGCTCTACAGGCTAAAGGAGCATTTTAACCTTAATAAAAACACTGCCCTGTTGAAGCTGTTCTTTTCTCTCCAAGTTTTGCAGCGCCTGCAAAATTATGCGAGTCTGGAAGATCCGCGGGCAGAATAAGATCATTCAATCCTAAAATTATTTGAGATTTATGGCTGCTTATCATATTCGTTTACCAAGATCGATTTCTTCATTTGTGGCTTTCCCTGATGATTTCTGATAGGCAGTCTTTATGAGGGTATTTCTTAATGTTTATTTTGATAAATAGTTTGATTGACCCCCTTCACGAATAGTAATCAAAATTACTGATAATATTATGGACCATAAACAATCTTTTTACAGATGAAGAGAAGAAATTCTACAATCACGACTCACTTAGAGATAAAGGTCTCTCCGTCGCAACGTCTGATCTGGACTCTGCTCTCAAAAGAGGGTTCAGATACCTTCCTCCTTCACCATACGGAACGTCCTGGAATCCAAAGCAGAAAATCGAGCAAGTAGGCTTGACGATTCCATATAACAGCCCAACAAAATTATTCGACACAGTTGAAAAAATTTGCAGCAAACTAGTTTTACCAATAAGAATTCTAATCGGTATGTCCTTATAAGTCAAATTTCTTAGACTCTTCTAATAATCTTATAATTACACAGATGCTTGGATTCTCACAATGTCTATCAAAGAACTTGATGTTGGTCTTCAACCGAAGTATCGCCCATTTTATCCCTCTCACGTCAGTTGTCTCAATACTGTTTCCTATTTGTATGATCTGAAGGACATGATATCCCTTCTTGAAGAATGCGATGATGCAACAATCCCGTATTTGTCGGTCCATAAAGAATAATAATTTACTTGTGCTTTTAAGGGTACGGGTGTCGGCGACGCTCTAACTAGGGCTCAATTCCTCGTGATATAGAAGTGATGGATAAAATTCGCCTACATCAGTGCAAAGATCCATTCTTGTTATACATTTTGTCAAGAGGAAATTTGGATTTATAAACATTTTTTGTTTTAAAAATTGGCCCGAAGTCGAGATCTCGACCTAAAATGGTGAAAATAGGCCTAAAAGAGGCTTCAATTCCGAAGAAATGAGCCTGTAAACATACCTTTTTTATATTTTTATATGAAAATTTAGACTCTTATCTTAATTTTGTCAAGAGATTTTTGAGATTGAATTACATTTCGTATGGAATTTAATTTTTTGAAAAAAACTATCCTTGTTATTACACCGAAAATTTGCATTTTTTGAAACTGAGCGACACATTTTCGGCTCTAAAAATGTTTTGAGACAGATTCACGTAAAACCGAGAATATCATGATGATCCTCATTCTCTAAGCTTTCTAAAAAGCCCCGGATGAAAAAAATCTGAGCCGAAAAATTTTTTTCGATAATTTTTTACGAGAGCATAACTCGTAAAATAACAATGATAGCAGCTGACAATTAATTATGACTCTGTAGTGCTTTATGCAAATGCAAGAAAGACACAAAAAAAAAAGTTAGTTTGGTATCTGGTTTATTGACGACAATGGGTAAAGTGAAAGTGGTGAGGAAGGGTTAACAGTGTCTCTTTATATAGTTTTTAGGCTTCCCATGGAATCTTCTAGTTGACGGGTAAAGTAGAGTAGTCGGCCGGCGGCGGAGCGTAGTTGGTGGGTGACGGAGCGTAGCTCGCCGGACTCAAGAGAAATTCCAAGGGAACTGTAGCGCTTTTCGCGGGAAAAGTAAAATTGGGCACGCGGCGTCAGAAAATCGAGCCAGAACGTAAAATTGCCTCAGGCGCGTAAAGCGAGCATTTTTGTAAAACACTATAAATTCCTCCCTCTTTATTTTTTCAGACTTAAATCAGTATTTGAGTCTGAGTCGGAACTAGATGAGTATCCAGGTGGTGATTCAGGCGAGCTTTGAGGTTCGTCATTCTTTTCGGGGAAGTTTTGTGATAGATTATTGAATAAGCCAGGATATTCATCAAAATTATCTGTTGGGCTCGTGGTTAGACAACACTTGTCCGTTGGTGAGGAGAATTTTGTTCGTTTCGTCGCGGTTGTCTGGTGATGATTTTCATTGTCTGTAACAGATCCTTTTCTACATGATGGATTTAACATTTTATCGAAGTCGTTTCTGTTGCGGAGCTGAGCATTTTCGTCAACTGAACAGGATTGTCTCAGCAGCGACTCTTGTGGGTTGAAGTTGTTAAGAGAAGTTGGTTCATTCTCAATAGGAACAAGTATTTGATACTCAGATTCATTCTGATCAGCTTGTTGGCCTTCGATATTTTCTTGACCTTCATCATTCGAATGTCTCGGCTCGACCGATGTTCCGTATGCTAGTTGTGTTTGTGCTGCTGATTGATCATGTTCACGCGGATTGTTTTCCGTTGCATTCCGATTCGGAGGGCCGATAGGTGTTACTTCAGTATTTTATACTTGCGTTGCATGTTGAGCGTAATCAAGCGAATTGCCTCCTGTTTCATTTTGATAAGGTACCATGATTGAACCATCAAAAGGCACTATTTGCATTGCTTGTTCCGTAAGTTCACGTCTAATGTCAACGCTCGGCACGTCTAATCCTTTTAGTTGCAGAACTTTGATTATTTCGGCTTTGACGTCGATAAACAGTTCATCAAGTTCGTAAATGTTAATTTGTCCAAGTCTCTTCCATAAGTGGCGCTTGATTGCCACTTTTGAGTACTCATCTATCAGTAGATCTTTCGTTCTCTCAGGGCCATGAAGAAAACGGATCATCACACCATAAGCAGAAAACTTTATCAATCCTCGCAAGCCATTAGCGAATTCAGGGAAATTCATAATTGTTCGCTGTTCAATCCTCCAATCCTCAGTTGATCTCTCGATTGCTTGTTCAATAAATTCGAGGAAATTTATGAATGCTTCTGTCTTCGGATCTCTAAGAAACACCAGTGGTATTTTGATTCCAAGCATCCAAGTAAGCACATACTGCTGGAATCGTCTCTTGGAGCAATTAGGCTGCAAGAAAAATAAATCTTGCACGAGAAGTCCGGTGGTCATTCTAAAATTTGGATTGATGGTTGATCGGCACGTTTCGTCAATCCTTTGCAAAATCTGCCATTTAGGGCACTTTGATTTCACATTCATCTTTTATTGTCAATTATCTCGGAGTAGTTGTATCATCGGTTTTCCCGCCATTTTGTCGTCAAGACACTCTGGAATTGGCAAGGGATATAAGTGCGCTCGGGTATAAAACGGGCACTTCTTATCGTCATTTTGCGTAGCTCTATCATCACTTGTCATCTCGGTATGACATTTTCGTTCATCTTTGCACATGAACCTCTTGGTAAACAATCACTCTTCTCTCGTCGAAGTTCTGTAAACAAGAACGGTTGCCATTTGTTGTTTTTCATATTTCTACATTCTATGAATTCTGGAGAGGCATCTGTCTGAAGTTACGCGCAGTAGACATCAACGTCACAGTCATCACAAAATGCGTGAGGGATATGGCCACCTAACTATTAGCAGGACACGGAAGCTACTTTCAATTTACAAGGCGAGGTTTGATTCGTAAGGAGGTCCCTTCTCCAATTGAGCGTCGCCAGGCTGCTCTTGAGTCGGTATACCAAGTGGACTTTGTTTACAGCCATATTTCTCGGCAATATGGATTTTCACCTTGGGGCACATGAGGGCCTTCCCTCCCCCTTCATTTTTATTGATTCTTTGGCCGCAATCTCTTTGCCCAAGTATCAATCTCAGGTTCTCCAGGGCAAACTTCATTAAGTTCACTAACATCGTGATCTTCTTTGAGTTCAGGTTTGCTCATTTTATCATCATCAGGAGACAAAGGAACAATTTCACTCGGAACTTCATCGGAACCATTTTTGAAGTTCAGGGGACGGATCAGGTTGATATGTCGGCGGTACTCCCTGCGAGTTTCGACATCTTTTACAATGTATGAGTCCTTGCTGATTCGCTTCTTGACAATGAACGGTCCGAACCAGACTCTATTAAGCTTTCTAAAAGCCGGTTTCCATATGAGACATTTGGAGCCTATCTCAAGTACAGGAGCATTATTCTTGTCACGTGCGACAAGTTTTCGGTATCGGGAAACTTGGTGAGCAAGAATTGATGGATGGAGTTTCTCAAAATATTTGTTTAAGCCAGTAAACCATTTTTCCTTTGTTGCACTGTCAACACGATCCGTTTGGAAAGGAACATGAAACTCTCGTCCGTAGTAACATTCATTTGCACTTCTGCCATCTAAAGTCGATTTTGGTAGATTATTGATATAATATCTGACTATTGGCCAGGCAGTTGACCAGTTACGATGATCAGCATTCAGAAGCTTCAGTTTTGTATTGACCTCGCGATGAAGTCGCTCAAGAGCACCGTTGCTTTGACTTCGATACGCAGTCGTACGCGAGTGTCTCAACTCAAATTTGCGAAAAACTTCGGCGACAAGTGGTCCAAATTCAGATCCATTATCTGTAAAGCAATCATTATGGATTCCATGCCGAAGAATCAGGGTTAGAATATTTTTCGCAACAACAGAATCACTCTTTGTTCCAAGTGGTTCTCCATCAATGAGACCAGTCAAAGAGTCAGAACAAGTGAGCAGGTATCGTTTCCCTTGGTTGTCTTTTTGACCGAAATCCATAAGGTCAAAGAAGGTTTTTGAAAAGGGTATTGACTCAAAATACCGTTTTTGTATCATTGAAGGTCGCAATTTACTTAGCGGCTTCGTGTTGATACAAGTAGCGCATGATGTTGTGATCTCTCGGGTCTTTGTTTGGACTTCGTGGAAAAAGAACTGTTTCAACATCATATTTAGCTGTTGACTGCCCGCATGGCAGGTGTAGCAATGAAGAAATGAGATGAATTCTCTGCTCAGATCTTCTGGTAGGACGAGACGTTTATCTTTGTAGATAAGGCCGTCCTTGATAACAAATGTTGATTTTGGATTTCTTCCGCTTTTCTCGATGAGGTTTTTCGTTTTGAAACATTCCCTTTGTAGTCGACTCAACTCTTCGGAAGAAAATTTTCTGTCTCCGAAAGAGAACACAGTATCATCTTGGGTTGACATTTTCGTATGAAAGGCAAACACTGTTTCGGGAATATCTTCAGATTTTTTGGAATCGTTCTCAAGGTCGTCGCTTGATGAAGCCTCTAGACGAGAGAGATAATCAGCAGTGCACATAATTGGACTTGTTCCAGGTTCATGAAGAATTGTGAAGTTGAATTTCAGCAGGTAATTGTGGATGTTTGTCAATTTGATGTCGTTGTTCTTGTAGTCCCGTTGCTCTTTGAACAGATAACACAAGGAGTTGTGATCCACAACGCATGTGAAATGAGTGTTGAGCAAATAATACTCGAAGTGCGAAATACTAAATGCCAGCGCAAACAATTCTTTGATCCTCATTGATCGTTTCAAGTCGGGTCCCTTGAGTGCTTTGCTGAAGTAACCAAGTATACAAGTATTTAAGGATTCCCCAATTTTCTGGTAAAGTATTCCGCCAACTTTCTTTCCGCTGCTGTCAGTAACAAGAATCAATGGTTTTCCCAGGTGAAGATATGACAACGATGGCTTCTTCGAAAGCTCAGTTTTGATTGTTTGGAAAGCGCGCTCGTGTTTGTAATCCCATCGAAATTCGAAATTCAACATTTTTCGAGGTCAGGTCGTAGAGCGGCTTGAGTATCGAGTTTCCATTTCGGACGAATTTGATATTGTAGTTGAAAACTCCTAGTAGACGCTTGACTTCGTTTTTTGATTGCGGTGCTTTTAAGTTATTTATGGTCTCAAGGTGTTTGTCAGTTGGTCGGACACCGTCTTTGCTTATTGAGTAGCCATGAAAATCGGCCTCAGTCCGGCACAGAAAACACTTTTTCGGTGAGAGAAGCAGACCATAATTCACGCAGGTTTTGAAAATGAATTCGAGAGTCTCAAGATGTTTATCGAAGGAGTTGTCTATCGCAATGATATCGTCCAAATACAGGAGGATACTTGGGTGGTCTAGCAGTTTCTGCATGATTCTTGAAAAGGCACTCGGGGCTGTTGACACTCCATACAGCATACGTTGAGCGGCGTTGTGTTTCTTGTTGCAAGAAAATGCCAGTTTGTGGGAATCTTTAGCGGCTGTTTGTATTACCAGTAACCTCTGTGGCAATCAGTTTGACAAATGAAACAAGAGTTGCCATTTGAAAGTCGTGTTCCGATCTCGGTTAATATTACTGAGAGGTGAGGGAGTGGATATCGATCTTGTTTCAGAAGTTTGTTTAAGGATCTTGCGTCAAGTGAGATCTTTATTGAGCCATCGTGTTTCTTAAGGATTATCAGCGGAATATTGAAACCAGAAGATGTCTCCTTTATTATGCCCATATTTTACCATTCCTCGATGACTTTGCTTACTTGATCCCTCAAATTGATAGCAATAGGGCGAGGAGGTTAATGAGTTGTTACAGACTCATCAGGAAAAGCAACATCTTTGAGAAGGTCACATCCAATTAGAATCGGTACACAGAGGGAGTCAACAACAAGTGGGCTCGTGATCAAAGAAAATTTGCCATTATCAATTGTTTGAATTACCATTTCTATCGGGTCACTGAGAACAGATGGTCGAATAAATTGATTGTTGGCACAGATGATCTCCATTTTTGAAAGTTTTGTGTTGTTAACGAATGGGAGGTTGGAATTGATACAACTCTTTGAAGCACCCGTATCGAGTAGCGCAACATAATTGTATCCATTGACATTGACGTTGATGAATTTCAGGTTGGAGGGAGCGTAGAACATATTCGGACAGGCAAGAACAGTTTCAGAGTCAGATAGTCATAAAAGTGACTTTGCATAATCTCTGACTTGAGCAGGAATTTCTTGCTGCGGAGCATGTTGATACTTGCAGGAACTTCCGAATTTGCATTCACCAGTGTTCGTATATTTCAAGCAATACCCTTGGGCCTTATCGAGATCAACTTTGGACTTTTTCTTACCACCATTCGGCTTTGATCTCTTGCTTTGGCTTGCTTGCTCAGTCTTGAATTTCGCGAACTCCTCGGTGAGTTTACGAAGTGCTTTTGCAATATCGTCAGTATCCCTTGATTTTGCCATCGCTGCGAAGTTCAGTTCTCGTCGCTTGAAGCTTCTTTCCAATTCGTTCGCTCTTTTGCAGATCGTATTCACATTAAGACTTGCTTTTTCTCGTAGCAGAAGTTCTCGCAATCGATCGTCTTGGGCAGCGCAGAATTTCTCGACAAGCAGCTCATTATCTTGCGCTCTAAGGGTTTTGATATTGTAACCCTGACGATAGTAGGATTGCAGCTTTGCCATGGCAACTCCCAAACTATCTGATCCACGCTGGTAGTTCTCGTACAGATGATTCCAGTGATCTCGGGAAAAGCCCAAAACATCTTCAAGTTTTTCCTTGAAAGCAGTCCATTCCTGAAGCTCGTTATCGTTGAGTGAAGCAATGATGTGTGAGCCTTGTTCCTCGGAAAGCATTGAGCTGAGGGCGCATGTGATCAGTTCTTCATCGTTAAGCGCAGAAACTCGGCCATAAATCTCCATGTTTCGAATCCAAGCTCCGATTGGGAGGTTCGAATCATATTTTAGCGTTTTCACTCGAGCTTTGTTCGATCCAAACTTTCGCATACCTTCACGTGTTGACTCGCGCTTTTGTCCGCTGTAACGAGTTTTCGCTTGTTTTTTCTTAGCTTGCTTTGGCTCTGACTTGACTTTTGGCTCAGGCTTAATGTTTTCCCGCTTAGCCCTCGTGTTGGGTTTCATCATGATATCTGCCGACGCTTGGGAATCAGATGTATCGCTTTCAGTGTCACTACCAACGCTACCATCTGTCTCGTCGATATCAGATTGGGTTGCAATTATCTCTTCTAGTGTTTTCGCCTCCGCAATTGATAAGATTTTCTCGATCGAAAGTTTATGGTGGGGTTTGCTGAATCGTTGGTTGTCGCAGGGCTCTCGATAGCCCTTCAGGAACTCTACTTTTCCAGTATCTAGCTCACGAAAGATGAATTTAGGATCGTTTTCGAAGAAGTCTTCCTTAAGTCGCAATATGTTCAGTACGCAACTCTTTTTATCCACAGCTGGATAGTGAACAGGGTATTTTTTCGTCTCGAAAGAATCGTAGATGAGCAAAAGTTCTCGCTTGCTCAAATCCTCGGTTTTCTTGAAATATATTCCGACATATTTTCAGCAGCTCTCTAATCTAGCAGCTCTCTTTGAAAATCGTTTTTATTCAGTCACCAATTTGTAGTGCTTTATGCAAATGCAAGAAAGACACAAAAAGAAAAGTTAGTTTGGTATCTGGTTTATTGACGACAATGGGTAAAGTGAAAGTGGTGAGGAAGGGTTAACAGTGTCTCTTTATATAGTTTTTAGGCTTCCCATGGAATCTTCTAGTTGACGGGTAAAGTAGAGTAGTCGGCCGGCGGCGAAGCGTAGTTGGTGTGTGACGGAGCGCAGCTCGCCGGACTCAAGAGAAATTCCAAGGGAACTGTAGCGCTTTTCGCGGGAAAAGTAAAATTGGGCACGCGGCGTCAGAAAATCGAGCCAGAACGTAAAATTGCCTCAGGCGCGTAAAGCGAGCATTTTTGTAAAACACTATAACTCGAGCTTAAATTTTCTGTAGAGTTCGAAAAAATAATTTGTTTTTATCCACATTATATTATTACGGGCGATAAAAAGCCGACACCCGTACCCTTAAGTGATCGCTGTTTTACAAATTTCGACGTAATGAGATTTAATTTCGAAGCAAGTGGAGTTAGCGTCAAAAAAATTTTGGCGCTTGAATTGAAAATTGCCCGACTTCCAGGTGAGAATTTTCAGATTTGAGTTATGTTTATTCATGATAATTCTTTAGATCAGGGAAATTATACAGGATCAGGAAGAGGAAAACATAGAAATTATAACAATGATGACGGTGAGCTTGATGATGAAGATTCAGACAACGCAGCAGATGATTTTGAAGAAATTTAGTCCGAAAAGACAAATCCTGTCTTTTAAAGATCATTGAAATTCAAAAACCATATTATTCCAAATACAGAAATAACACCAAAAATAGCCGTAAAAAATTTTCGACAATTATTTTGAGCAGACAAACCCTCGCTTTCAATTCCATGACTAAAAGAATCTATGTCATGAATTGAAATTGCAAGCTCATGGGCAATCGACAGACTGCTTTCATTATAGAAATTTGACAAAGCAAATTGATCTTGCAACTCATCTAAAAGTGCTGACCTAGCAAAATAGAAAAACGTTTCCCAGGATGCGTTGCTAAAAATAGATGAGAGCGCAAGGAGCTCAATGTTGATATGCGCAGCAACCAACGAGTAGAATCCTTGAGTAGATCGTTTTGGATTGATTCGTCGAACCATTCGAAAGAACTGGATTTTGATTTCAGTGACATAATCATGTTCGCTTAGCATCTCAGGATTTTTGGCAAATATATCACTAATTTCATCGGTGCTCGGAGGTTTGATGGTTCGAAATCTTGAGTGTTCAACACTGAAACAGCGATTTTCTTTGATTTTTGAGGCAATCATATTCTTAACTAAATATCTTTTGAGAAATTAAAACAACCATGATCTACTTTCTTTGTTAAGGTGATATAAATACTCATCATCCTCAAAAACATCGATCTCTTCAAAAATAAAAAGGGTGCAAAATTTTGCAACATTTTCCGCCTCTCTCATTTTCAAGAATATTTTTAGCTTCTGAAATCTTTACAGCATAAGCTGTCGTCTATTTATTCAATTTTTTCAAATATTTGTTTTGGAAAAGAGTGCTTGAGCATTTGAGTTTCTTGCCTCATTTATTTAATTTGGAACCAGCTTGATGTTCGCTTTTTCGAAAAATTCTTCTGATGATGCTCAGGGATATGAAGACCCACGTTTCCAAGAATATGCACCAGATGAGTCTGATTCAACGCAACTGGTATGGGACCTCCCTATGTCCAAACGATATTTAAAGCTTGCAGACTCCTACATGACTTTTACAGTTGATCTCCCAGATACTGTCATTCCCGACAACGGTTTCGTTGATAAACTTTTTGACGGGATGAATATTGAGATGCAGCAAGACCTGGTAACGTCAAAAAACGCAGATTCAGAGTCAGCTATAACTGGACATTTCTGGCGAAAGTCGATGTTTGATCAGAATTATCTGGACTCAACAATGAGTCTCCTTGGCTGCTACGACATTCATAATGTTGATTCAAATGAAATAAAAACCACGAGTGAGATAATCGATCATAGAAGAATGAACGCACAAAAAATCTTTAAAAACATTGAGATTAACGAACAAACATACTCAACAACCTGGTATCGATACGAATTCATCTCACCTCTAAATCACGGATTAGCGCGCGAGCCTTGTCGCCTCCCAGCTAATCTCGAATTGACAATCAAGTTTTATCGAGCACCTGCTAGTGCCGCCGTGATGAAAATAGCTGACAAAATAACATGCGAAGATGGATCAAAAATCGACTATAATTTTGATTCGACATTCATTGAACTCCGTCGACCTCGGCTTTGCGCGATGTTTCTCCGATCTGAAAAGCTCGACATTAAAATGGCAAAGTATCGGTCATATGACTTTGAGTGTAATTTTTATGATTACCCGATTCGCTACAATATACTTGATACTGGTGAATCGGAGTTCATGGTAAAAGTTTCTCGTGGTACTTTCCCAAAATATGCGTTTTTTGCAATTCGCCCTATGAATGAAGACTCACCATCGATGGAAAGATGCCTTACAAGATTTCAGCGACATAAACTTGAGTCATTTACGCTTACTGTCAACAGCGAACCTCTACCAGGCCATCCTTTGAAATCAGATTCGGCATTCTACTATAACTTTCTTCAGATGACTGACAGATATATGAATCCCTGGAGCAGTGGTGTCTTACCTTTCTCGCATTTCAAAAAAAACAACTTCTTTGTTGTTATCAATTTCGAAAATTTGAAACGAACATCTGGTCAACTTCATGTCAAACTCAGATTCTCAGAAAATCTCCTCGAAAAATTTCAGCTTATATACATGCCTGTCTATCCTAAAAAACTTGTGATTTCACCTCATAATGATATATCTGTAACTGATCAATAAATACGAGTTTAATAATATAACTTCTTTTAATTTATTTCAATCGCACTGAACAAGGCATCAATTATGTCAGAATTTTTAATTTGATTTGACTCAAATAATTTCAAAAACTCCGATAAGGATTGTTTACATTCAAGTCGCCAGTAAAGATAACAGATGGCAAATTTACCACAGTTTGAGGAATTAGCTGATTGGACCGGGTGACGGCGGGAGTGAGTCTTCGTAAAGACTGAGTCTTTTTGTAAAGACTCATTCCCGCCGTCACCGCGCGGTAACGGCGGGAGTGAGTCTTTGTTCTAAAAACTTTTTCAACTTGGAAATATAGTCGGAGCGGTAGACGTGTAACTTGTTATATTAATGAATTTGCTCTAAGACAAGCGCGGAGCGCATAGACGGTAAGAAAATGGTTTGAATGTCATGTTCACTGACTTTAAGGTTATCCCTTCATGTTCGATAAGGAACTGATGAATAGAAATGATTCAGGAGAAATAACAAATTTTTTCTAGAGACATAAACAATTGCTCAAAAAAGACTTAGTCTTTTATTTTTCTAATAAAAAGACTCACTACCCGAAGAAAAAGACTCAGTCTTTGCGCGAAGACTCAGTCTTTACAAAGACTCACTCCCGCCGTCAACCGATTTGACCCGTGGTGTACAATTAAGTATTTTATTGGGTAATTCAAATTTCAGGAAGTGATGGACAGAATCAAGAGTTTTATTCGTTATACAACCAAGAGGGTCAGAGACTTCTATTGTTTCAGAATCCAGGTAGAGGCTTATCCAATGCTGGTCTGTGTAAATGAGAAAAGCTGAAGGGTAATCAAAAGGAGCAATATTGTCCAGGTCACGTGAAAAAATATTCCAGTGAAATTCGGAAGATTTCGTAGATACATCTCAGCAGTACCAGCATCCATTTTCTTTTATTATCGTTTTTTGCTCGCTTTTCTTTTGGATTTGGTTTTTTTTGTTTTTTTTTCTTTTTGCTTTCGCTTTTGTTTTAGTTGCTTTTCTTTTGCCCCGCCCCTTGATTTTTTTCGGAACAAACCGCGAAACCGCCTTGCTTATAAATATGTTCTATTTTCTTTTAAGACATTTTAAACTTACCAAAGTCCTTTCTTTGCCATTTTCAATCAATGTCTTATGTACTTTTGTGATGAAAAGAATCAGAGTAAACAGAATCAGGAGCCAAATTAAACAAGCGACCAAACATAATCATAAGCTTGATTCATCAGCTAAAAGCTACACTCAAGAGTTATAATGAGTTGCGTCACTTCCGCATTCGCAACTATTTTGATTCGTCTTTTAATTTTATCCATAATCCATCGGTTTAGCGGGAGATTAATTTGATATTCATTTTTTGTCCATGATTGTAAGACATGAATCACGCCAGTAGGATTTGCAATATTTTCTTCAATCAAATTACATCTTAGCACAATCATTTCACTGGGAGCTTTTTTAAATTTTGCATAGACTGTTGTTGCTCGAATATATGATCCATCTAGTTGCGTAGGATATGTCCATTCAAACACAGATTTATCATGGTTAATAGCACTAACACAATGGTCAGCGTAAGAATCCAAGTGTAGAAAATATGAACTCATTCTAAAAAAATGGTTTTAAAGATAATTTTTAACGTTTCTTTCTTGTTACCACATTCAGCTCTCTTTCATAACAAGATCGTGGTAAAATATCACCAGAAGGGCTTCTTAGCTTGAAATAACAAACTGTTTCAGAACGATAACTTTTATGAATTGTATAAATCTCTTCTGTCCAGTTGAGTTTATACCCCTTTCCAAATAATCTTTCTGCAGGCGGAATAAAATCCTCAAGGGGTATACGTACTTTATCACCAGGGTAAAATCGACACAAAGGAAGAACAAGCTCTTTTCCAGCATTTACTTGCTTGTAGATTTCAGGCCAGTTCTTTCGATTTATCTGATTAGGAGCGACCCCAAGAGATCTGTTTATAGTATTATTTATATTTCTAACAATTTTTTGAAGAACATCTATCCATTTTGTTGACTTGTTTTCCGTGTAGAATCTAGCGAGTCGGTGTTTTATTTTTTTACTAAATCATATTAAATAGAACTTATTTTGAACATACATGCTGTGCTCGGCATAATAAGATTTATGTTTTCCAGAAAGCCGGTACTGGAACATGCCATATTTATTATACAATACTGTCCGCACAACTTGGTTCTGAAATTCTGTTCCATCATCTGATGCAAACGATCGTGGTACGTGAGGCATGTTTGCAACAATGTCGTCAATTGCAGCTGCAGTGTCATCACCATTTTTCGTTTTTAAAGGCCTTGCCCAAATTTTTGCAGTTGCGATATCAACAACAACAAGAACGTATTTATAACCCTTGTTATGTCGAGGTGTTTATCAACATACCTAAGAATTCTGTTTTTATAATTTATTTTTTTTTGATGATAAATAGATGATAATTAAAAGAAAATAACAGTATTCCCGTTCATTATGTCAGCCTGTATAGCCACAAACGGCCCGGATACAACAGTGTTACGTCGTCGGAGTTTTCTGATTCGAGGTCGATGTCTTGATAAAGTTTCGTTTGTTCGTAAAAATTTTTGCAGATCAGCGGAATAAGAAGAAGGAAAAGAAAGATTTGTTAACGCGGGGTGGTAAGAATGTCTGATACAGCTCTAGAAAATAACGGTGAGCAATTAGGATGACTGTATTTCTGAGTCCACCCCAATCTGAACAGCTCATTCGGAGTCACTTCCTTCTGAAGAAATGGATTCGTCGTCGCTGGATCCTTTGCTGACGCTTTCGCTGTCGGAGTCGGAGTCGGAGTCGGAGTTGGTGGAGGAGTTTTGGGAGCCGGCTTCACTTTCTGTTTCATTCTCGCTATCGCTCTGTCCGCTGGACTCTCTTTTGTACTGAGATTCTCCAGCTGTCGTGACAGTATATTCACTTCCTTGTTCATTTTTCGACGATTTCTTCTCATTGCTTTCTTTTGGAGAGTCGGGATTTTCACTCGTTTCCTTGTACTCTCTTTCACG
Source organism: Oikopleura dioica (assembly GCF_907165135.1). NCBI lineage: Eukaryota > Metazoa > Chordata > Appendicularia > Copelata > Oikopleuridae > Oikopleura > Oikopleura dioica. The sequence continues at coordinate 2,788,321 of NC_137295.1, forward strand.
CTCAATCTTTCGCTTCTTCGATTTTGATTTGGATTTTTCTCGCGATCGTTGTTTCGACCGTTTTGCTGCCTTCTGGAGGAGCTTCTCAGCCTTCTGAACACGTTTTCGAGATGAACTGGTAAAACCATCTCGAGGTATCGATCGTTTACCAAGTTGACAAGTGAAAATTTTTTGTGTATCACAAGGTCTCTCTCCTTTTACTTCCTCAATCGTGTGATCAACACAGTATTGAAGAATTTCAGGGAGTGGAGCAAGGACTTTACGCGGCATTGAGATTTTTTTATTTATTTTCAAAACTCGTTGAGCGTTCTGCCAAAATCTTATGTTTATTTAAAATCACAGATCAAACACATCGTTCTGTTGCCAAAAACAAACTCCATCTCGCAAGACAAATTCTTTTTTTGACTCATGGAATTTTGGGTATCCCTAAGAAGAGTGTCTTTCTACAAACAGAAGAACAACACCGTTGGAATTTATATCGACGGACAAATTAATAAAATAGATAATACAAACACGACCGCTGATCCCAATTTCTTTGATACAAAAATCAACGACGTTAAATCGTTTAAGCTCCAAGTCGACAGTAAAGATATAACAGATCACTGTTGGTTACCAAAAGCCGACTTCGCCGTCTTTCGGGTCGTCGGAAAAGAGACACATCCACTTGGCCAAAGACATAAGAACGGAGATTTACTGGTCGCTTCATCAGTAACCAAATGCGAACTCTTCAAGGACACGTCGTTAAGTCTTACAAAATCAAACACCCTTGCTCAATGATTGTTGCCGGTTCTTCTGGGTAAAATGTATAAGTATGTATTGAAATATAGAATTAAGCGTTGGAAAAACAAGATTCCGTAAAAAACTTCTGCAACACAAAATTTTCGACAAGAAGATAAAACATGTCTTCTATTATGCTTGCCCCGGCGCGAAAAACCCTAACTGGAACGATTCTCTACCGTCTATCAGAATTCATTTTCGAGAAGGCTTACCAACGACCCGTCAATTTCTGACTCTTCCTAAAAACTCACTTGTTGTCATTGATGATCAATTTGAAGATGCTGTCGAATCGCCAGATGTTCAAAAAGCATTTACAGTTTACCGTCGTAAATGTAAATTTTCAATTATCCTGATCTCACAAAATGTTTATGAGAAGGGAAAGAAGGCAAAAACTATTCGTAGCAACACAAATATCTTTGTTCTTTTTAATAATTACGGAGATCAGATGCAAAACCATATACTTACTCGACAGCTAATGCTAGAAAAACGTTATAAAGAGTTTCGAGCAGATCACTTTAAAACAAAAAATGATTTCCATAGCTATGCTGTTATTAATAATGCTGCTGAGCATGAAGATATGCGAGTTGCGACAAATATTTTTTCCGAATCCTCTCATTTAGGAATCAAGCTACCTGTCTTTTACACTGATTAATAAAACACGTTTTTTTTTATTTTGTTTCATTCTATTACTTGTTTGTTTTTATGATCGAAAGAAACTAGCAGAACCGTCAATCTCAAGCCGGTAAGGATGATCGTTCAATGTTTCGAATGAAAGAGGAGCATCTCCAGGCAATTTCCCTAGATAAGTTAATGAAGGAACTATGTTCAATTTAATGTCAAACCTTTGATCAGATCATAATGTTTTGCCATTTCAGCATTCATAATTGGAAGAAGCATTTTCGCAAGGCCATCCATGAAATTTTTTCGGTGAATCTCATTATAATTCCGGAAGGTAGCAAAGGTATGAGCAACTCCATAGATCAGGATATAGTAAAGATAGGGAAAGATTGGTTGTCCTCGAGATGTGATTTTTTGTTTGTAGAACTCACCAATAAATTGGCACACCGATAAATCCATTCTTTCAGGCTCAATTAACTCACCATCACTAGACGGAAACTCGATTAGCATTTGATTGAGCAACATCTGCCTAACGTCCTCACTCCAGAGTGCACCTTTGGCATTTGCCTTCGAGATAAATCCATAGCATTTTCTTTTGATCAGCTGGATTAATTTCTCCACATTATAGTCATTTGTCTCCTCACGACCAACAAAGCACTTATTGATATGCCTGATTGTAATTAAAAACTGAGTTTTATCTCCCATCTTGCGAATTTATTTCACGTCTGAGAAATTTTCAAGAGAGCAAAATTAAGCTGAACATCCTAGTCATGCCAAAACAAATAAAACCATGATGGGAAAAATGTCAAAATGCCAACCAGCTTTCTATGAATGAAGACTCACCATCGATGGAAAGATGCCTTACAAGATTTCAGCGACATAAACTTGAGTCATTTACGCTTTCTGTCAACAGCGAACCTCTACCAGGCCATCCTTTGAAATCAGATTCGGCATTCTACTATAACTTTCTTCAGATGACTGACAGATATATGAATCCCTGGAGCAGTGGTGTCTTACCTTTCTCGCATTTCAAAAAAAACAACTTCTTTGTTGTTATCAATTTCGAAAATTTGTAACGAACATCTGGTCAACTTCATGTCAAACTCAGATTCTCAGAAAATCTCCTCGAAAAATTTCAGCTTATATACATGCCTGTCTATCCTAAAAAACTTGTGATTTCACCTCATAATGATATATCTGTAACTGATCAATAAATACGAGTTTAATAATATAACTTCTTTTAATTTATTTCAATCGCACTGAACAAGGCATCAATAATGTCAGAATTTTTAATTTGATTTGACTCAAATAATTTCAAAAACTCCGATAAGGATTGTTTACATTCAAGTCGCCAGTAAAGATAACAGATGGCAAATTTACCACAGTTTGAGGAATTAGCTGATTGGACCCCTGGTGTACAATTAAGTATTTTATTGGGTAATTCAAATTTCAGGAAGTGATGGACAGAATCAAGAGTTTTATTCGTTATACAACCAAGAGGGTCAGAGACTTCGTTTGTTTCAGAATCCAGGTAGAGGCTTATCCAATGCTGGTCTGTGTAAATGAGAAAAGCTGAAGGGTAATCAAAAGGAGCAATATTGTCCAGGTCACGTGAAAAAATATTCCAGTGAAATTCGGAAGATTTCGTAGATACATCTCAGCAGTACCAGCATCCATTTTCTTTTATTATCGTTTTTTGCTCGCTTTTCTTTTGGATTTGGTTTTTTTTGTTTTTTTTTTCTTTTTGCTTTCGCTTTTGTTTTAGTTGCTTTTCTTTTGCCCCGCCCCTTGATTTTTTTCGGAACAAACCGCGAAACCGCCTTGCTTATAAATATGTTCTATTTTCTTTTAAGACATTTTAAACTTACCAAAGTCCTTTCTTTGCCATTTTCAATCAATGTCTTATGTACTTTTGTGATGAAAAGAATCAGAGTAAACAGAATCAGGAGCCAAATTAAACAAGCGACCAAACATAATCATAAGCTTGATTCATCAGCTAAAAGCTACACTCAAGAGTTATAATGAGTTGCGTCACTTCCGCATTCGCAACTATTTTGATTCGTCTTTTAATTTTATCCATAATCCATCGGTTTAGCGGGAGATTAATTTGATATTGATTTTTTGTCCATGATTGTAAGACATGAATCACGCCAGTAGGATTTGCAATATTTTCTTCAATCAAATTACATCTTAGCACAATCATTTCACTGGGAGCTTTTTTAAATTTTGCATAGACTGTTGTTGCTCGAATATATGATCCATCTAGTTGCGTAGGATATGTCCATTCAAACACAGATTTATCATGGTTAATAGCACTAACACAATGGTCAGCGTAAGAATCCAAGTGTAGAAAATATGAACTCATTCTAAAAAAATGGTTTTAAAGATAATTTTTAACGTTTCTTTCTTGTTACCACATTCAGCTCTCTTTCATAACAAGATCGTGGTAAAATATCACCAGAAGGGCTTCTTAGCTTGAAATAACAAACTGTTTCAGAACGATAACTTTTATGAATTGTATAAATCTCTTCTGTCCAGTTGAGTTTATACCCCTTTCCAAATAATCTTTCTGCAGGCGGAATAAAATCCTCAAGGGGTATACGTACTTTATCACCAGGGTAAAATCGACACAAAGGAAGAACAAGCTCTTTTCCAGCATTTACTTGCTTGTAGATTTCAGGCCAGTTCTTTCGATTTATCTGATTAGGAGCGACCCCAAGAGATCTGTTTATAGTATTATTTATATTTCTAACAATTTTTTGAAGAACATCTATCCATTTTGTTGACTTGTTTTCCGTGTAGAATCTAGCGAGTCGGTGTTTTATTTTTTTACTAAATCATATTAAATAGAACTTATTTTGAACATACATGCTGTGCTCGGCATAATAAGATTTATGTTTTCCAGAAAGCCGGTACTGGAACATGCCATATTTATTATACAATACTGTCCGCACAACTTGGTTCTGAAATTCTGTTCCATCATCTGATGCAAACGATCGTGGTACGTGAGGCATGTTTGCAACAATGTCGTCAATTGCAGCTGCAGTGTCATCACCATTTTTCGTTTTTAAAGGCCTTGCCCAAATTTTTGCAGTTGCGATATCAACAACAACAAGAACGTATTTATAACCCTTGTTATGTCGAGGTGTTTATCAACATACCTAAGAATTCTGTTTTTATAATTTATTTTTTTTTGATGATAAATAGATGATAATTAAAAGAAAATAACAGTATTCCCGTTCATTATGTCAGCCTGTATAGCCACAAACGGCCCGGATACAACAGTGTTACGTCGTCGGAGTTTTCTGATTCGAGGTCGATGTCTTGATAAAGTTTCGTTTGTTCGTAAAAATTTTTGCAGATCAGCGGAATAAGAAGAAGGAAAAGAAAGATTTGTTAACGCGGGGTGGTAAGAATGTCTGATACAGCTCTAGAAAATAACGGTGAGCAATTAGGATGACTGTATTTCTGAGTCCACCCCAATCTGAACAGCTCATTCGGAGTCACTTCCTTCTGAAGAAATGGATTCGTCGTCGCTGGATCCTTTGCTGACGCTTTCGCTGTCGGAGTCGGAGTCGGAGTCGGAGTTGGTGGAGGAGTTTTGGGAGCCGGCTTCACTTTCTGTTTCATTCTCGCTATCGCTCTGTCCGCTGGACTCTCTTTTGTACTGAGATTCTCCAGCTGTCGTGACAGTATATTCACTTCCTTGTTCATTTTTCGACGATTTCTTCTCATTGCTTTCTTTTGGAGAGTCGGGATTTTCACTCGTTTCCTTGTACTCTCTTTCACGCTCAATCTTTCGCTTCTTCGATTTTGATTTGGATTTTTCTCGCGATCGTTGTTTCGACCGTTTTGCTGCCTTCTGGAGGAGCTTCTCAGCCTTCTGAACACGTTTTCGAGATGAACTGGTAAAACCATCTCGAGGTATCGATCGTTTACCAAGTTGACAAGTGAAAATTTTTTGTGTATCACAAGGTCTCTCTCCTTTTACTTCCTCAATCGTGTGATCAACACAGTATTGAAGAATTTCAGGGAGTGGAGCAAGGACTTTACGCGGCATTGAGATTTTTTTATTTATTTTCAAAACTCGTTGAGCGTTCTGCCAAAATCTTATGTTTATTTAAAATCACAGATCAAACACATCGTTCTGTTGCCAAAAACAAACTCCATCTCGCAAGACAAATTCTTTTTTTGACTCATGGAATTTTGGGTATCCCTAAGAAGAGTGTCTTTCTACAAACAGAAGAACAACACCGTTGGAATTTATATCGACGGACAAATTAATAAAATAGATAATACAAACACGACCGCTGATCCCAATTTCTTTGATACAAAAATCAACGACGTTAAATCGTTTAAGCTCCAAGTCGACAGTAAAGATATAACAGATCACTGTTGGTTACCAAAAGCCGACTTCGCCGTCTTTCGGGTCGTCGGAAAAGAGACACATCCACTTGGCCAAAGACATAAGAACGGAGATTTACTGGTCGCTTCATCAGTAACCAAATGCGAACTCTTCAAGGACACGTCGTTAAGTCTTACAAAATCAAACACCCTTGCTCAATGATTGTTGCCGGTTCTTCTGGGTAAAATGTATAAGTATGTATTGAAATATAGAATTAAGCGTTGGAAAAACAAGATTCCGTAAAAAACTTCTGCAACACAAAATTTTCGACAAGAAGATAAAACATGTCTTCTATTATGCTTGCCCCGGCGCGAAAAACCCTAACTGGAACGATTCTCTACCGTCTATCAGAATTCATTTTCGAGAAGGCTTACCAACGACCCGTCAATTTCTGACTCTTCCTAAAAACTCACTTGTTGTCATTGATGATCAATTTGAAGATGCTGTCGAATCGCCAGATGTTCAAAAAGCATTTACAGTTTACCGTCGTAAATGTAAATTTTCAATTATCCTGATCTCACAAAATGTTTATGAGAAGGGAAAGAAGGCAAAAACTATTCGTAGCAACACAAATATCTTTGTTCTTTTTAATAATTACGGAGATCAGATGCAAAACCATATACTTACTCGACAGCTAATGCTAGAAAAACGTTATAAAGAGTTTCGAGCAGATCACTTTAAAACAAAAAATGATTTCCATAGCTATGCTGTTATTAATAATGCTGCTGAGCATGAAGATATGCGAGTTGCGACAAATATTTTTTCCGAATCCTCTCATTTAGGAATCAAGCTACCTGTCTTTTACACTGATTAATAAAACACGTTTTTTTTTATTTTGTTTCATTCTATTACTTGTTTGTTTTTATGATCGAAAGAAACTAGCAGAACCGTCAATCTCAAGCCGGTAAGGATGATCGTTCAATGTTTCGAATGAAAGAGGAGCATCTCCAGGCAATTTCCCTAGATAAGTTAATGAAGGAACTATGTTCAATTTAATGTCAAACCTTTGATCAGATCATAATGTTTTGCCATTTCAGCATTCATAATTGGAAGAAGCATTTTCGCAAGGCCATCCATGAAATTTTTTCGGTGAATCTCATTATAATTCCGGAAGGTAGCAAAGGTATGAGCAACTCCATAGATCAGGATATAGTAAAGATAGGGAAAGATTGGTTGTCCTCGAGATGTGATTTTTTGTTTGTAGAACTCACCAATAAATTGGCACACCGATAAATCCATTCTTTCAGGCTCAATTAACTCACCATCACTAGACGGAAACTCGATTAGCATTTGATTGAGCAACATCTGCCTAACGTCCTCACTCCAGAGTGCACCTTTGGCATTTGCCTTCGAGATAAATCCATAGCATTTTCTTTTGATCAGCTGGATTAATTTCTCCACATTATAGTCATTTGTCTCCTCACGACCAACAAAGCACTTATTGATATGCCTGATTGTAATTAAAAACTGAGTTTTATCTCCCATCTTGCGAATTTATTTCACGTCTGAGAAATTTTCAAGAGAGCAAAATTAAGCTGAACATCCTAGTCATGCCAAAACAAATAAAACCATGATGGGAAAAATGTCAAAATGCCAACCAACTTTCTATCGTTTTTTGAATGCCAAGTCAAACAAGTCAACGCTTTCGAAATTATTTGTTTTTGTGATTTTATTAGTAGATGAGATACGGTTTGTAATGAGTCGAAACATATGTAGCAAGATGTTTCATGATTATTTCTGATTTTTCCAGAAGAAAATCGGTCTCCGTCTTAATAAGCATGTTGACCAAAGATTCACAAAGGGGAGAAGTCCTGTTCTGTTGTGTCTCGATATGTAACCCAACAACAAGTTTGAGTTTTACATATGAGTCGATCGATGCATCATTTTTTGAAATTTTCATTCGAAGCAGACGTTTGAAAAGATTATTCAATTTTTCATTTCGATCATTTTCTTCGAGATCGAGATTTTCTTTGAAGTAATCCAACTCTCTTGAAATTCTTCCTGACAGCTTGTCTTTCCTCGCTGATTTTTTATCAGCTTCTCGAATCGAAAGTTGAACAACAAAATCATCAGTGTATCGTTTGAGAAATTGTACTTCAGCGGACAAATTTTGAGTTGGTCGAAGAAACTCGTCGGTAAGATTAAAGAAGTAAGCGCTCATTTGGTCATATTTCACTTCTGTAGATTTCTTGATGGACTTGATAAATAACGTTGATATCAGTATATTGGCGACACAAACCAGACTTATGACAAACTCGTAACGCATTTTCTCTGGTGTGTCTGATCTAGAAAGAAAATAAAACTGCCTTCTTGCTATAAAGCAAACACTAGCTATGTCAACAGACCAGAGACATCAGTATGACTATACCAATGACAATCAGGTCTGGTTCACTGGAATTTATGCTAGTAGCGCTAGTAGCTCTCTACCCTCTATGGTTGGGTGCTTATGAGCATACCCCGGTAAGACAGGGAGGTAGAGCGTTCTTTAGCTACACACGGGTCTACATACACCCCCCTCCTCTCAATCTATGTAAAGAATGTGACAGTGGCAGGAGATTTTGTGGCTTGAGGAATGCGATTATTCTTAGTCTTACGTTTTGATCGAAGACTATGGTGAGGATAGTGTTTAGGCGGAATAGGAGATATTTCATAACCTTAGTAAAAAAATTTCAATATTCCGAAAAATTGAAGCTTTGTTTATTTTATTGTCACTTGAACATGGGAATCGATTCTTCGATGAGTATGCCCAATTATTAACCAAAGGTTAATCAACAACTTTTAAGACAGTCATGAGCTTGACCTTGTCTTATTTCATTCGTAAGATGGATAATTACAAAAAGCTCACACGCGATATGTATCGAATTTTTTGCAAAGGTTGTGCAGCTGAGACAACCCTTATCCCTAAGATGCAAACATGGCAAAGCACTCGAATAATTGATGAGCGATACATCAACGAGGAAGTTTCTGCGCCATATTTTGTCTGCTGTTATTGTAAAGATTATGAGATGGCTTACGAGGTCTATCTACCAGAAGAGTACGAGATCCTTGAGCTGAATAGTTTGAGAACGAGATCGAATCTTTATAGAAAAAAGAGAGAAGAAGATCTTTTTCCGCAAGGACTTACGTACTCGGAAAATGAAGAGTACGGAACTCTCTATGTAGATTTTCTCATTCGAAAAGCTCAACAAAGAGAAAAGACAGAGGAGGAATGTCAAGAATGCTGTATTTGCAGTAAAGAGTTTGAGCTTCCCGTCAGAAAGATCGATAAAAAAACCCAGGTTAATATTTTGCGGAGAGGACGTCTTTTAATATCTTTATTTTAGAAAGAAGTAACTGTCTATGCTGATGCCTACAAAACACGATGCGACCATTTTTTCTGCAGATCCTGCTGGTTTCAAATTGGCAATCACTCAGTGTCACCTTTTCTACGCTGTCCAGTTGAACGCTGCCCTCAGTATTTTTACCATTAGAGCGATCTGATGGAACAAAAATGAAGAGCAGCATCAATAGACCGTTTATGAAGCTTGTTTGATTATCTTTATAAACATTTTAATCCAGAAAATAGAAATAAAAATTTATTCAATTGTCAGATCAAGAGTTATTGCAGGATCATCCATTTTCGAAAGTATATGCCTTCCTAAAGGATCATTCTTCTGAATCACGAGCATTCTATTTTGATTGAATTCATGTCGCAGTCGGTTGAGAAATGCAAGACGCTGACCACAAACTGTACCACTGCATTCATTTGCAAACACACTAGTGGAGAAAGAATAATCTAGAATTTTGTAACTCTTTTCGTCTCTATTCTTACAAATATCAAGTTTACACTTTTCCACTAATGTTGGGAATTTGACGAAAATTGGTTTCGTTTTCGTTTCTCCACGCAGTGCATTAAATAGAGTCATTAAGTCCTTTCGATTTTTGAATGCAAATCGTCCATGATCTTTCATCTCTTTGTAGTGTTTATATACTGTATTGCGCTATGTATAAATTTGTCCTTTCTTATCAATCAATCCTGACAGCTCAGCGCTAGCTGTTCTAGTGCTCATTATTTTCATTTTCGTGAACACCAAATTCTCGTGCTCGTGAACTCCAAATTTTCGTGTTCGTGAACTCGTAAAATCCGAGTTCACGGAATGAGTCCATGTGCACGAAAACTACTATAAAAAAGACTGCACCTCTTTTAACAATTCATTCTACTTTTCTTTTTTCTGGAATAAACATCTCAGATAAAAATCACTTTGTAGTGTATAATCACTACAAATTGGTGACTGAGTTATTCCTTATCCCTACCCCCGATAGAGATCATGATGAAAATCATTACAAAAGAGATTGCAGAGAGATTAATTAATGAGAATTGGACACCCCTCTTACTTGATGCAACACAACTCGATGCAAATCTAAAAAATGGGCTTACCTACTTGGCTAGAAAAGATCCAACTTTAGTAAAGAAAATCGATAAAAATCCGCTTCGACGTCTTGGTACTGAAAAAGCTATTTTTCTTTTCAAAACTCCATTGGATGAAATTCCGTCAGTCAATGAAGATCAACAAAAGGAATTGTGCGATCAAGCCAAGCAAATCTTTGCTGAAGAACGTGAAAGCCAAATCTTTCAAATCGAAAAAGCCCCTCCACAACCAAAGCAGGAAAACGTGGAAACAAATCCAGGAATGGATGAGCTCACAAATCTTGTTCAATCGGGAGAAATGACGGACATTGATATCCAAATGCTTTTGACTGCGTTTAAAGAAACACACAAGTCCGAGAAAACTCCTGAAGAAAATCCTACTTCCTACTGCACTGCAAACTCCCCGAATCACCCAAAAACGTGCTTTGACGAATGTGAAAGTTAAGAATCCAAAATACGATTCCTCACTTCCCATAAGCGCATGGATCACAAACATGGAAATCTATGGCAAAGTTTCCGCACTTGAAGACGAAGAGCTAATCACTGTAGCTCTGAGTAGCTTGCTTGCAGAAAATGAAGGAAGTCACATCATGGCATCACTCTCAGCTAACGAGTTGAAAGACTGGAATTCCTTCAAGAACAAAATGCTCGAAAGTCTCGGAAAAACAAGGGACTACTACAAGCTCGAATTCGAGAACTATCAAAGTGGTTCTGACAGTTTTGGCGTCGCCATGGCAAAACTCTGCTCTTACTATAAGCAAGGTTACGATGTTGAAGACTTACGTAGAAGCGATGAAGAATTGCTTATCGAGAGATTTTGCCAATCTCAAGATGGTCGAATGAAAGAACTTCTCCTCCGAGAAAAAGCTCAATTGAATATCAACACGATCGTCAAGAGAGCAAATGAGCTAGAAAGATCAATTCCAAAGAGAGAAGTGAATTTTGCGATTCCACAAGTTGCAGCTCATGAAAATCTCGAGAAAAAGATCGAAGGTCTTATCGAAATCGTCAAGCAGATGAAATCTGAAAAATATCAGAAGAAAAAGACCACAGATAAAAAGAGAGCTCCGATCGATCAAGAGAAAACGCAAGGATTTTGCCTCAAATTCATCCGCGACGGCAAATGCTCATATGGATCATCATGCAAGTATATCCATGACAAATCCGGTATTGCACCTGAAGAAGTTGTGAAATATGCTAAATCTATTTAGGATGTTCAACAAATGAATTTTCTTGTCCGAATTATTCCTCGGTACCAAAATCTTTCAAATTCATCTCAGTTACATCCAAAATCTTGTGTTTCCTGCTCTGATCGACAGCGCCTGCTCTCGAACTTGTATAAATGCCTCTCTTCCATTCATCGGGAAAACAAAACCTACGAACATGAAAGTCTACTGCGCAAACAATCAAGTCATCACACCAAACATCCTATCATCACCATTGATGATGGAAGTTAAATCGCAGGATGGTCCACTTCATCTCAAAACCACTCCACTTGTTATCGACGGACTTTGCTGTCCAATTATCCTCGGACTTGATCTTCTCACCGATTTGCAAATAAGCGCATCTGACGACTTCATTACCATACACCAAAAACGAATAAAAACAGTACATCCCGATCTTTCTCAAAAATTCAACATAAAAGCGATCGTCACTCTTGATGAAGATGATGAAAGCGAAAAAAAATCATTAAAAACTTTCCAAAAACGTCGAAGTCAAAAAGCAGAAAAGATTAATTTCATACCTGAAATTGCATCTTTTGGCGACACAAACGAAGAACAAAAACAAATCCTTCTTCTCCTCACTTGTAAATATAAACTCGCCTTTTCGATGGATGAATCTGACCTTGGAAAACTCCATGGATTCAGATTCTCAATGCCTTTTCATGATGAGAAAGCAACCACTCATCAGCCGCCTCGTCCTATTCCGGTTCATCTCCAAGCACAAGTTGAATCCGAAATCAGAAAGTGGGAATCACTCGAAATCATCGAGGAAACACAATCTCCAAACAATATTCCACTTTTGATTCCCAAGAAACCAGACGGAAGCATCCGTATATCCCTTGATGCGAGAAACCTCAATGCGTTGTTAATCAAGGATCGATTTCCTTTACCTGTAATGACGCAGGTTTTTTACGAAATAGGAAAGCGCCTTCCTGATAGGAATTCCTGTTTCATTTCAAACTTCGACCTCCACCGAGGATATTGGCAGTTACAAACGCTCGAAGATGACTGCCCAAAAATGGCCTTCAGCTTCAATAACAAGCACTACGCAGCGCGTCGAATGCTTTACGGAGTTGCAACTGGCCCCTCTGCATTTTCAAGAGTTATGGCTAAACTTCTTGACCACAAATCGATTCTCCTGTATCTCGACGATGTTATTGCTGTCGACTCAAGCTTTGATGAACATGTCAAAACGATCGAATTCATTCTCAAAACATGCTATGAACACGGTCTACTCTTGTCTCCGAAGAAATGCTTCCTTTGCAAGGGAGAAATAAACTTTCTTGGACATTCGATTTCGAAAAACGGAATTCGTCCAACAGAAAAGCATCTGAAAGTCATCAAAGACCTTGAACCACCCAAAAATCGCAATGAAGTAAAACGAATGTTAGGATGTATTAACTTCAACCTCAAATTTGTCCAGGACGGCTCATCCATCCTTCAACCACTCTACGAACTAACATCGAAAAAGAAAGACTTTGTCTGGGAAGAAAAACACCAATCCGCCTTTGATGAAATCAAGAAACGGCTCCTTGAAAGACCCTGCTTAGCTCACTTCAAAGAAGGATGTGAGCTTGTTCTCGTTACGGACAGCAGTGGATCTAAGATTGGTGGTTGCCTGTACCAGAAAGATGGTGATGAACTTGTTGCTCTTGGATATTTTTCAAAGGCACTTATTGGACCTGACCTTCGAAGATCGATGAGAGCAAAAGAGCTTTTTGCCCTCGCACTCGGGATCCAATTCTTTGAATTTTATCTTCTCAACACGACCTTCACCGCTGTCGTTGATCACAAGAGTCTTCTCTACCTGTTTAAAGAGCAATCTGAATACCGGAAGAATGACATCAAGCTTCAAAATCTGCTGAATTACCTTCTACGATTCGACTTTCGAATCCTCCACAAAAGTGGAGACTCACCAATCATGGCAACAGCAGACTTCTTGAGTCGACTTCCTGAGTACAAAAGCTCTGAGCTTGAAAAAGACTCCGAAACATTTGAAGACATACCAGAAACAGTGCTTCTTCACACTTCCTGTGAGAAGAACGACCAAATTATCTTCAAATTCGGTGATCAAGAGTTTGATGAAAGTACTGTTTCAAGACTTCAAATGGAATGCAATATTACCCGAAACAAATTTGAGAAAGCTAAACGGAATCCAAAGTCATCATTTAAAATCAAGAATGATGTTCTATACAAGGACAATCGCCTTGTCCTACCACAAAACTTGTCCGATGAATTCCTATCATACCTTCACTGTGTAACCGGACATGCAGGAGCAAAACAAATGGTCACCCTCTGCCAGAAGTTCTTCATTCATCAAGTACAAATGAAGATCCGCCAACTAACTTCTACTTGCCCAACTTGCCTTCAAATCAAACCAATGGCAAAACTACGACCGTCGATGATCGAGAAACGAATGTTTGAATCGACTCCCTTTGCGAAAACGCACTTTGACCTTGTAGATTACGCAAGACCCGACAGCGCCGGAAAACGCTATCTACTAACCTGCTGCGACTCCCTCACAGGATTCCTCGATGGAATACCACTAAGCCGCAAAACCGATGAGATTGTCGCAAAACATCTCCTGAACCTCATTCTTACTCATGGATGCACTGGAGACGCTATCACCGACAATGGTGCCGAGCTAAATGGCCCACTTGTCACTGAGATCTTCAAACGTTTTGAAATCCGCCATACCACAACAACGGCTTATCGTAGCCAGAGCAATGGTCAACTCGAAAGATTGCACCGAGAAATAAACCTTAAGCTCAAAACACTCAATGCGAACAACAGAAACTGGTCTGCAGCGTGGCCACTCTGTAAGTATTTTGTTAACAACCTTCCGAAAGAAAGCCTTGACGGACTAAGCGCCAACGAAGCTTACTATGGTCGCTCATTCAATCCGCTATTTCAAACCAATTTCGATGCAAAATCTTCCGGAAAACCATGGATCAAAAGCCTTGAAAGCTACTTCAAGGAACTCCATCCCGCGATCCTCGCCTACCAAATCGAAAAGCACCGCCAACTTGTCAAATCTGACAAAAACAGCTGCCCCGTCCTTAAAATTGGTCAAAAATGTCTTGTCTGGAAACCAGCACTTGGCAAGCTCAGCAGAGTTTGGCACGGCCCCTACAAAATTCATAAGCGAATCAGCAAAGATTCGTACATCGTGAAAGATATAAACACCGGCCGTGAATACAGAAGACACATAAATCTGATCCGACCATGCAAAATGCAGCAGCAAGACAGTGAAACAGAAAGTCTTTCAGCGAAAGACCAAACAAAAGTTCCGAATACATGTCTTGATGAAATGATGTCACCCGAGACAATCATCAACTCCGACGACGAAAACGAAAACGCCTGGTCAAAGCGACTGCGTCCGCGAAAGCGATAAAATCAAAATAAAGGGGGAGGAAGGCCCTCCACAACCCTCAATTTGAAATCCACATTCAGCGTGTGTGGTTGCCAATAGTAAAAAGTCCATAGAGTACTCGACTTCACAGCAATATTCAATGGTAGCTCACGGAGAAGGGACCTCCACAAAAAACTGTCGTCATAAACCCCATTGAATTCCCGCCGCAATCAAAAGTCAAAGATGGCCAGCCTTTGAGATGTTCCGCTATCGTTCCTTACGTCCGCTGTTCACGTGGCCACAATCGAACAGGAGACCTTAAGTTCCGATATGTTCATTTCGAGCACGGCTGTGGAAACAACAAAATGCTACCTTTCCAAATTGGCATAATGTTTTATCGAAGACTTAAGAAAACACGATAAATAATTCTCAGCGAGAAAAGCGGCAAATCAAAAACTGAAATCATCAGCTTAATGAAATTACCGATAATTCGAATGATCTTCAGCGAAGAATCAAAATAACGCCTTCTTATGCCCAAGAAGAATTCCAGCACAAAATTCGCCTCGCGCTGGAACATAATTGGGGCGCGTCACGGCTGAGCGCCCCCAGCAATTATCTCGGTCGCGCCCGAGTCCCGACTGGTACCTGGCTAGCAGCGCTAGAATCGTAAAAACGAGAAAAAACCAAAAATGAAAAATCTTGAAAATGATTTCTTTAGTTTTGCCCCCGCTCACCCAAAAGGATCGTGCAACGCTTTTTACTACCAGCGATCTTCAATATCATCATTCCAGTTGATTTCTTACCCATCGCTTACATAAAGAATTTGAAGAGAACACGCAAAATGATCGAAAACGAGCAAGCAGAAGCAGAATCAATCAAGGCGAAATACGAGTTAGACTACGACGAGATCTTCCAACTTCTTGAACAACCTCTTCAAAAAGAAGAAACGATTCTTTTCTGGTTCGGTAAAATGAGCTTCCTCTTCACGACCCTTTACGAATATTTCGACAATGAAAATCTAATCAAAACAATTTTGAAAGATTACGAGGAAAAATTTCATACTTTTCGTAATATTTGGAAGATTTTTGAAGTTGATATTGAGTCCTTTAACAAGAAACTTAAAATTGCAAGTCATTTAAATAATAAATTCCGGACTTCGATTCTCTCTGAATATCCTCCAAGAATTACCAATTTTGAAAGCCCTCCGAACTCAGTTATTGTTGGAGCCGAAAATCGTCAACCAGTACCTGTGGAAAACTCGCCGATTAACTACGATCAACCATCTTTCCCTGAAAATCTTAGTGAAATCTTTAATTGATATATCTGTTAGAAATTTCTATTTTCCCTACGCTTCACTTCAAATAATGAGGGAGGAATATGTAGTGTTTATATACTGTATTGCGCTATGTATAAATTTGTCCTTTCTTATCAATCAATCCTGACAGCTCAGCGCTAGCTGTTCTAGTGCTCATTATTTTCATTTTCGTGAACACCAAATTCTCGTGCTCGTGAACTCCAAATTTTCGTGTTCGTGAACTCGTAAAATCCGAGTTCACGGAATGAGTCCATGTGCACGAAAACTACTATAAAAAAGACTGCACCTCTTTTAACAATTCATTCTACTTTTCTTTTTTCTGGAATAAACATCTCAGATAAAAATCACTTTGTAGTGTATAATCACTACATCTTTACGAAGAATTCTGATAAGAAAATGTCTTCGACAGCATACAGCAGTTTTCTCACATTTTTCGAGAAAAAATGAAGCCGGAGAAATTTCAACGAGTTTCATACTTGAAAATTGCTCTGCGGTAGATAATCCATGCGCAAGAACCAAAGATAAACATTGAATGCACGCCTATGGTGGCGCCCCATGCATGATTAGCTGCTGCGTTGATCATTTTTATGAAACGATATATAAACCCATTCGCCCGAGGTCATTTCACCCTACAAAAATATTTCAAATGCAAACAACATATTCTTTATAATATCGACAAGTTTCAGGATCACGCATGTGGTATCTTTAACAAATACTTAATTTATCTCTGAAATAAAAATAAACATTACACAGAAACACATGAATATCTACAATCATTTATTGATCATGAGATACAGTTGATTTCAGTTAAAAAATAAGGATAATTTTTTCTCATAACGTTGAAGAAGATTTAGCTTTCATTTTATTAATAACAATTACGAGTAAGTTATAATAGATCAATCAAATTTTTATAATCCGGAAGAGGATGCATATATAAACACTATCGTTCAATAAGAAATCATTTTACATATATTCTGTCAAATTATACTATTCAAAAGAGGCCACATTAAATGGTCGTCATACTCTAGAGTTACATTTTACATATATTAATTAATTTTCAAACATTTTTCATCCTTGAAAAAAGCTAAAGGTGCCAATCTAGAGTTTCATTTTATAATTCTTTAAACATGTTAATCTGGACCCAAATGATGAAGATACAAAAAATAAAGTTTCATTTGATAAATAAATTGACAGACGGACTGACTCTTAAAAGTTTCTCATTTATGACACATTTTTCTTCGTTTTTCTTGTTTCACTCCATCTTAAAAATTTGAAGTTTTCAAATAACGATAATCATCATTTTAAAAATTTCTGTTCTGAATGATAACTCTCAACAATCCGCCGTTTTTATTCGGAAAAATAGGTCATCATTGTGTTCTGCTTCCAGGTGATCAAATTTACTTATCATATTTATCAGTAAATAGATGTCACAGAGTGTTTTAGATGTCAATTTGCTTGCTAAGAGATGCCCGGGCTGGTTGTTTACTTAATGTACACCGCCAGCCCGGACATCTCTTATACTACTTGGCTTCATGCGCATTCCAACGAACAGAAGAGTTTTAAAATAATTACAAAATCTACTAGAAGTACCAAAAATAAAAAAAAGGACAAAATAGTTCTTATTTTTTTTCGAGATGGCTCATATTTATTTCAAACTCGAAAAAAGACTTTTATTTGGTGTAAGACTTGCTCTTGAGATAATAAATAAAAAAATAAAAGATTTTACTGATCGGCAGTTGAAGAAAAGACTCGCGGACATGGAGACGGCGCTCGACTGTTTTCAGATTGCATGTGAGAATTACAAGTCATCAAATGATCGAGGAACACGACTGAAAAATAAACGAAGTAATAAAACAAAATTTCTTTCTTTTTCTTAAAGAATAACATTAAGAGATTGCGATACGTAAAATAATGAAATTGGTCGACACTGTATTTCAACAGACTGGAAAATCTCCGTGAATGAGTTTTAAAAAGCAATAAATGATCGATGAGTTAATACGATTTATTATTTTACCGCGATTCAATTCTGGCTGACCGCAAGCAGGTGAGGGCTCTTGGGCGGAAGGCCCACAGGTGATTTCGCTTGGACTTGATATTTTTTGAGAAATTTTTGAAAAAATTAAAGGCAGAAAGAGATTCTTAATCCTTACTCCTCAAAAGGCTTATTGCTGTCATTCAAAATCATGTATTAGTAAATATAACTTGAATTGATATTTTTATCTCAATTAATTTTTATTTCTCAAAGAAAGTTTTGCTTTCAATGACTTTTACGTCACTTGTAAAATAAACATAGTTATGACAAGATAAAGTCGGAGAACCTTTCGATAAAATCGATGATGAGTTAAGAGAAATATCCTGGGTACAGTATGGAGAATCATTTTGCAAGAGCATAATTCTGATTTTCGACCCTCTTTTTCTTACTAGTTGAAGCTTGAACCAACTGTTTCCATGTTTTTGGACTTGGAATTCACTTGTTTTGCATTTTAGAACATAAGAATTTTCATGAAATCTTTAAAGGCTTTTCAATGGGATATTCGGTCTTTCAAATCAATTTCATAATTTGACTGCTGATCAAGATTCTGTGTAGGAAATGGGTTGATGACTAGGTTCGTTGGACAGAATTCGTGAGTTTTTAAATGGAAAAAATTTTCGGTCAATAAAGGAAATGGGTTGATGACTAGGTTCGTTGGACTAGGTTCGTGAGTTTTTAAATAGTTATGATTTATCAAGGAAAGGGTTCGTGGGACAAGGTTCGTGGGTTTTTGAACAAGCAAAATGAAGGATTTTATATCCCAAATAAGCCTTGTCCTCACGAACCAAGTCATCAACCTATTTCCTTTACTGACCGAAAGAGGTGAAGATAAAAAAACACGTATAAAAATCCAAATTTCACGAACCTAGTCTCACGAACCTAGTCTTAACGAACCTAGTCGTCACAAACCTAGTCCCACGAACCAAGTCATCAACCCATGAAAAAAATACATATAAAAATCAAAATTCCACGAACCTAGTCACACAAACCATTTTTTCCGACATGGCACCCACGAACCTAGTCCCACAAACCTAGTCCTCATGAACCTTGTTATCGCTCTCGATTTTTTGTCGGAAATCTCTGGAATTGTGCGACTCGAAATTTTTTCGGGTCACCCCGAAAACTCCGCAATTGTGGGTTCCGAAATTGTCCGTAAAGACTTTATTTCTTGCAAAATCGGGCTGATCGAAACCATTTCAATATTTTTTGATGATTTTTTTTCTGAAAAGCCGCGCCTTAGAATAAAGTCGAATGAGGTTCGTCGAAAAATTTTCCACATTTTTTCGAAAATACAAGATCGTTTTGATCAAACATCTTATCTATATAAAATATGAATGAGATAACAATCTTTAATTACCGAATAGATTGTTTTGAAATTTAGTTTCAATAAAGAAAGTTTCAAAATTGAAACTTATTCCGGACTTATATGATTTTCCAGGCGCCGCTGCCATGACAGAAAAAATATTGTGATTGCAACGATCAGTCTCGCTGTTCTGACGCCGGCATCGATGATTTTGCATTTGATTGATTTCCTTATTCTCTCTTCTATTAACATCGGCTTGAGTTCGCTAAAGTTTTGGAAAAACCTCTTCTTTTTCCAATTTTTCCGATTCTGCGTTCTTTGTTTGAACAAGCTTTCGATGGCGGAGTGCAGTTATCAGAACTTTTTTTTTCTCTTCCTTATCAAGCCCTGCCAACCAAGTTTGAGATTTATTTTTTTTAACCTTAAGGAATACAGTATATATTTTGAATATTAATTTTACCATTGACTTTAATTTAAGATGCGTATTTGTTGTTCTGAAGTCGCCCATTTCATTTTGTTTGTAGGTGGAGAAGAAGCCTTCTATATTATGAGTCAAAAATTTGATTCGAAAATATTTGTCATTATATTCATTTTTGACCAAACTACATGCTGATTAGTTGGTTGATCGGGTGATTTTCTTCGAGGTTAAGGGATTCTACCTCCATTTCTTCGATTTCAAATTTCGTGAAAATATCAATAAGTCCATTATGCACTAAAGAAACTAAATAAAGAGATATTTTCGAGAAGGTCTTACAGTCAGCATCGATACTCGCGATTTCTTTATTCGTTAGTTGCTCAACAAGGTTTTCCAAGATCGCTAAAGCCCTGGCGTTGCTCCCAATCTCTTCCATCAGCTCATTATCTTCATTTTTATTGGATGCAGCAGCTTCCTGTGCAAGAGCCAAAAGGCGACTAAAAGACCCCTTGATATATTATTTCTTCGAGAAAAAATTAAAAAAGAGAACCTGTAACAGCTTGCTGGATTCGTTGGTATGGGAAACCCATCTTCATGTTGTCTTGATTGCACAAATTCCAGTTTTTCACGCATATTACTTTTTTAAAGTCAGAAAAATAATAATTTTTGATCACATAATCTCTAGATTAAGATTCGCGAAGAGACTATTCCTGTATGCTTTTTTTAAGCATCCATAATTCATCTCTCGTTTACGAACCGAGTTCCAAAAAGGACTGTATAGGTTGACATTTTGAAAATTGGGTTAAGTTTATGAATGTTCTGGCAATCAAAATTATTCATCACCGCGAAATTCATACAAAAAATCAACCTGATTCTTGTAATTGCCTCCCACAGAAGAAATGAGCCCTTTTGAAGGCTCATTGGATAATAAGCGCTTTGAAAAACTTTGAATAACCATTCATTATCAAAAATTAGGTTGTAGGTGGTCATGAGGGTACTTTTACCCTCGTTCGCTCTCATTCATGAACGAGGGTACCAGTACCCGCATTCGCCTTTTGTCTTGAACGAGGGTACCCCAAACCAAAAGAAGTACTTTCAGCTATAATTGTCTTTATATACAAAATGTCGTTTTAGTAGAAAGTAAAGAGGGAGTCCCTTGCGTTGGAAATGGAGGGAGGACTGATAAAGGAGGTAACTTGGTACCCTCGTTCAGAGAAAATGCGAACGGGGGTACTCGGTACCCTCATTCATAAAAATATGCGAACAGGGGTACGAATACCCTCATTCAAGAAATAGAGCGAACAAGGGTACGGGTACTCTCATTCATTATGGAAAGCGAACAAGGGTACGGTACCCTCATGACCGCATACCACCAAAAATTATAAAGGGGATTCCTCATCTTGAGAGCCTTTACGATGCAGTGACGATAATTTCGTTACGATTTTCAGAAATCATCACCTTATTAATGTTTTCTGCATATTTTTTCTGTGGCTTAAAAAATATGTATTTTTTCAATTTTTCAGAGTATCGATTTTCTTACATATTTCTTCGTTATTACATGAACAAGCTTGTGATGCAGCAAAAAGGCCTTTGTTTTTTGAGAATTCACTTGGAAGCACGCACTATGAAAATAAACGCGGTTGAAAGAAAATATATAACTACCCGAGATCCGTAGTAAACAATTCTTGTTTAGTTATTGACGTTTCGTGCTCCTGTTCTAGAACAGCTAAAAAAAGTTTTCAAATATAATTTGACATCAACCAAAAATATTAGAAAATTAAATGATGAAAGCAACTCGGGCGCTCATTCTGAATAGAAAAATCACGAGTTTTCTACAAAATTCTCGACATAAAAAGGCCCGTTATTTTTCTGATTAGTCAGAGCGTCGCCGAGAGATTTCGTTAAGGTGGAATAATTGTCAATCGGATCCACAAGAATGGATTTGTTGCTAATCGGCTAACTTACCGATAAGCTGATGCTTGAGATCGTGCTTTAAAAAACAGTGAGAATCAAAATAAAAATAAGTCCTTACCTGCGAATTTCCTGATATTATCCTTCACCCAAAGCATGCTTCAGATAAAGGTCGAAAAAAAATCAAAAATTGAAACACAGTCAATTCAAAGAATCAATAGTATTTTTTTTTATTTTTGACCGATCCTTTGCCCGATTTCAATAAATTTAAGGACTATTTTCTGACTTAAGGGAGTATGGGGCGGTTCCGAAAAATTGGGCATTTTTCAAGAAATTCTCGGTAACAAATCATAAAATTTCTTAAAAAATTGATCATAATATTGAAAAATCGAATAAAATCTTCTCGACAACCACCCCCTTAAATACGATACAAAAATAGTTAAGAGCAGTTAAGCATGGCAACGGTTTTCTGTTTGATCGACGCAAAATTATTTGCCCCTTCACTTTTTAAGTATCATATTTGTATCAGAATTATTTAATTGAAATACGTGCCTTTGAGTGAGATAAGAAAATCAGCTGCCTCATTCTTCACGTCGTTTTTTCTTATTCCGGCCCAACAATAAGCAGGGTTAAAATAAAGCATTGTCAAAAAAATATTTTCTATGTTATTAAAAAATTTAACCCCTACTCGATACGTCGCATACTTATCGTTATTAGAAACGGCTATAAACAATTATGTGAATTGAAAATATAGAATTCAAAGATAGGTGCAAAAAATGAAATGAATTTACTAACAATGCATTTGGCATCGCACCAAATAAGGAACAGGCAAACTTTTTTCGCGAAATTTCAGTTGAATTCGCGAATCCACACGAACTTGAAATTTTGCTGAGTCGCTACCAATAAACTAAAGAAATCGTCTTCCTTACAAAATAAATTCAAATTCTTCACCTTGATCTTTTAAAGAAGCTCTTCTGAGTATGAAACTTCCTGAAGCTTTTCCATCACTTTGTCACCAAGAGAATCGCCATCTTTTTGTAATTGTTGAAAACATGTAAATGTTATCCATTCGTGTTTTTCGTCTGTGAGCATTATGACAACTAAATTATATTGACGGGAATGACAGAGGGCGCCGTGGTCCAATAAAGGACAAGGTGTTTTGAGAAGTCAGGAGTTGACATTTTATTTACCGAGTGGAGTATTCCTTTTCTTTAGGTCAAGAAATAAAAGCGTTTACCCTTTCCATTTTTATCGCTCAAGGTATCGAATCGCCGGTCATTCGATTAAAATCGCTTGGTCTCGCCTACACACTGCTTTCAGTAGCGTTGGAAGCGCCTTACGATAAAACGTGACATTGATCACAATTTTAAATTCTAATGATAAGTCCATTTACCCGACGTTATCTCGACCTCACCTGTTCGTTGTTGTGGCGTCAACTCCAATTGTTAGTTTTTTCGCCTTCCGAACAAAATTTTCCAATTGAATCTCCAGAATCAAAACGCAGAGTTCAAATATGACATTAAATTACAAATTTGATTTATCGAAATACGAAAGCCATTCTAAAGTTTTTTAGGAGAGACAGTGCGCCTCTTATTAAGAAAGGAAGGTGCCCCGAAAAAAGATGAGCCCTTGTAAGGCCTGTTTTTTCTCAGTTTTGGAGCTTCACAGTCCTTGTTGAGGAATTTGGATTTTTAATAAATAAAGAGGGCGCCAGCCACTCCCAAACATGATTGCTTGTCGGTGCTAGAAAACATCAGAAATGACCTTTTCTAAAAATTAATAAATAAAAATGACCATCAAAATACAAAATTAATCTGAACCTTATCGTTGGGAAAGTATCTATCGAAAGATTTTTTATAGTCGAATTTGTATATTTAAAATAGAGATCATTATATAAAAAGCCTTTCCTTGATAAATATAAATAGTACGCTGTGCTGGAATATCTATTCCGGAATTGCAAATTATTCTTTGATAAACCTTTGATTTATAAGAATTTATGAGTTTCATGTCGAGACACTCGTAAAACTGCAGCAAATTTTCTTTTCAATAAGCAATGAGCTCAAAAAAGCAATCAAAATAAAAATTAAGACAATCAATGAAAAAAATCCCTTAATATTATTTGCAATTCTCATCTAAAGAGCTTTTATCAAATTTGTCCAAACAATGAAGATAAGCCGGTAAACGATTGAGAAAACGATGAATAACTGCTGGTCTTAATAACACTATTTTAATGAGATAAAAATTGTAAAAACCTGTCGCCAAACATGATTATCATTTCAGAGAGTCTCAAGTTAAACATTTTGGTTGATTGTCCCATTTTAAAAGTATGACAAAGGGTGATCAAATAATCAAAATAAATCTAATCTGAATTTTGATCTCCTTTCGAAGAGTGAGGCTTAGAAAAAAGCAGGAATAAGTGATTCTTACGCAATTTCATTCATTCCTAGCATCAAGTTTTCTCGAATACGTCTCAGGTCCAAATTCTTCTTTAGAAAATAGAAAACGGCAAAGATGTTTGTCGTTTGAACCAGAATCGGCAGACGCGCCACTTTCAACATTATTTTTCAAAAAATTTTCGAATTTTGTTTTCATTTCCGTCATTTCAGCACAATCGACGATTTCTATGCATGCAATTTTAGCAGGAGGCACTTCATCATCGTGATCCAAATTGTAAGTTTTCTATAAAACAAATAAAGCGTTAACTCATGAATCCTTATTTAATCATTTAGCAGGCCCGTAAAAGTAAAATGAGTGGTCGATCGCAAGACCGGATTCATGATTCTACTGAATCACAGATTGGCAAAGCCTAGGCAAAATTGACCACCCTGTTAATGGAACAAAAAAGAATCAAACCTGTCGGCTTTTTCTCTTCGCTTGTGTTGATCGTCCAAAATAAAAAATAGTATCGGGTTTTTTTTTGAATCCAGCAGATAACCAGTTTTGCGCTTGAAATTCCTTGTCTCTATTGGCCAGGCGATGTAAGGGAGAATATCCCTTACAATAGTGTCTGAGTGGAGAGAGCAGTATCCTGTTCTCAGTAACAGAGACTTACCCGGTGTTTGGTCGCCGGAGGGCGCTAATTGAGTGAAAATGCTAGGCAAGAGTTTCTCTTGCCCGTAGCAAATGCCTGTGATCATTTCTGGTTACTTCCGGTAACTTCCGGTTCACTTCCGGTGACGTCAGGTGACTTCCGGTTCACTTCCGGTTCACCTCTAAATCATTGCTATAAGTGTACATCCATTCATATACCTTACAAGAGCATAACTGAGCTAATGCTCACTTGAAACAGCGCCACCTGGTGCATGCTCTCGCGCCCCACCTAGTGTCAGCTCTCGAGCGCCACCTAGTGGACAATCAGGAATAGCTCTCTAGTGACCTCTAGTGGTGGCTCAGTTGCGCCACCTATGGTGAGCACAAAACTTGAGATCTCATCCTGATTCATCAGTGACTGAGGATCGACTTCATTCGATGAAGGTCCTGGAACATTCTGGACACCCTTACTCACTATGACTCACGATTACGAAGGATGACATCATTTGGAGAATCTACTCGAATATTCCATCACTGTTCTAAGAAGCTTGAAGATTCATCTATCCCGATCAAGGAGCTTCTCGACTGTTCTTATTTTCCCTTTTCTGTACTATATAAAGCGTGCACCTTGCTGTTAGCTCATTATTATAATTCAGTAGAATAAAACCGACAAAAACAACTTGACTCTCTTTTATCCAGCAGAAACCAGCAGTACCCGAAGAAGCGACAGCAAGTGCAGCACCAACAACTAGGACTCATAGAGTACTAGTGGACTAGAGAGACCCCCCAGAGATTCTTCTCCTTTATATTGGTGACTGAAGTGCCGAATTCCCGCCCTATAAAGAGAATGGACCCAATGATTAATTTGTGACCAGGGTGAGTCAAAGTGAGCGGAGTTCAACCATATGTTGAGCCACCGACAGACGAGCCTTTAGGAAGCAAATTAATCGGAATATGCCAGTCAAAAAAGTGCATGGGTTTTATTGCATAAGACGCGAAAATTTGGCTGTTATATTTTTCTGAGATATGTTTCGTTGAAAAGACCTACACCGAAGCCTGATTGGCTTAAATTGTTTAATGAAAATTAGCCGAAGTTATGACTCAGAATGTCATGTTGTCCTGAGATAATAATCTCTAATGACGAATATTTTTGCGCGAAATTCAAAATTTCAATTTCACCGACCAAAATTTTACCGAAATAAGGATTATTTTCGTTTGAGAAGAACCAAGCATAGATGAAAAGTATATTTCTTGACGAAATGAAAATTGTAGTTAAAGCGTGATAAAGCGATAAGAAATTAAGCGAAAATTTTTTATTCTCGGTAAAGGAATTGAAACGAATAAATTGGCTACCGTACTCAATTTATCAATGAAGTGAAGGTAACAAAATTTCGATTCAAGAGAATGATTGAATATGACGGCAAATAAGACCTCAAACGAGAAAGGAGGCAGCTAGTTCAAGGAATATTCAAGAAGAAAAGATCCGGGACTAGGGATATCGTGGAAGAATCCAGGTATCATATTCTCACAAGATGATGAGAATGGCCGTTATTGAAGATAAAAGTTTAGGCGAGTCTAAGATTTTGGAACCTAAGTGGAATCGATTTGTTGAGTCCCAAAGTCAATGATTTTGAAATAGAGCAATTGAGAACGACATGATATGTCAGAGTCATGATCTGCTACAAATTAAAATTGTAAAAACTTACGACTAGAAAATGCAATCTAACTGAAAAACCCGACATAAAAGCGGCTAGTCAAAGTTCAAGTGATAGATCGAAAGTACAGAAAAATCTGAACGTAAAAGTAAAGGTCAACGATAAGAATTTTTTCTTTTTCCGATGAGGGGGAGGAGATGTAAGGGAGAATATCCCTTACAATAGTGTCTGAGTGGAGAGAGCAGTATCCTGTTCTCAGTAACAGAGACTTACCCGGTGTTTGGTCGCCGAAGCGCTAATTGAGTGAAAATGCTAGGCAAGAGTTTCTCTTGCCCGTAGCAAATGCCTGTGATCATTTCTGGTTACTTCCGGTAACTTCCGGTTCACTTCCGGTGACGTCAGGTGACTTCCGGTTCACTTCCGGTTCACCTCTAAATCATTGCTATAAGTGTACATCCATTCATATACCTTACAAGAGCATAACTGAGCTAATGCTCACTTGAAACAGCGCCACCTGGTGCATGCTCTCGCGCCCCACCTAGTGTCAGCTCTTGAGCGCCACCTAGTGGACACTCAGGAATAGCTCTCTAGTGACCTCTAGTGGTGGCTCAGTTGCGCCACCTATGGTGAGCACAAAACTTGAGATCTCATCCTGATTCATCAGTGACTGAGGATCGACTTCATTCGATGAAGGTCCTGGAACATTCTGGACACCCTTACTCACTATGACTCACGATTACGAAGGATGACATCATTTGGAGAATCTACTCGAATATTCCATCACTGTTCTAAGAAGCTTGAAGATTCATCTATCCCGATCAAGGAGCTTCTCGACTGTTCTTATTTTCCCTTTTCTGTACTATATAAAGCGTGCACCTTGCTGTTAGTTCATTATTATAATTCAGTAGAATAAAACCGACAAAAACAACTTGACTCTCTTTTATCCAGCAGAAACCAGCAGTACCCGAAGAAGCGACAGCAAGTGCAGCACCAACAACTAGGACTCATAGAGTACTAGTGGACTAGAGAGACCCCCCAGAGATTCTTCTCCTTTATAGGCGATGCAATCAGAGGCGCTCCAAATTTTTTCTTGCATTTTTTTGATGTACCTGAATTTCTTTTCCAAAATTTAATGTAAACAAATTCTTACTCTTGTAGCTCTGGAATTGTCCGTTATCTTTTCGTACATGAATACCAGGAGTGGTAGCTTTCCGATTGATATTTTTTCAGAAATTTGGGAGCAAATTCACTTTTATCGTTTAGCATTACTGTAATCAACCTTCGAAAGGTCAGAGGTAAACGTTCATTGTTGCAAGAGACATCGAAAAGAAGGAAAAAAAGTAAAAAAAAACTCTCATTTTTTGGAATGTTGTTTTCAGGTTGCCGAATATTTATCAGCGCCCTTTAAAAATCGCCAGTCAAACAATAGCCCAAAGACAATAAAGACGTGTCATATTGCCATTGACGAAATGTCGCCCTTTTCGCGAACCAATGATGGAATAAGCTTTAAATTTGTTTTTTTGGGTTTAACCTTAGTCGCAATAAAATGACAAGGCTATTTAAATTTAAGATTAAATAAAGCCCCGTCGCTAGAATTTAGTCAGTTGAGGAGCCGAAACTGAATTTAATTAGCGGGCTGTCCTCCCCTTCGGGTCGGCTTGGCTCCTCACCTGACTGAATTCTAGCGACGAGACAAGCCTCCCCTACGGGTCGGCTTGGCCCCCGATCTTACTGAATTCAAGAAACGGGGCTGGCCTTACCTTCGGGTCGGCTTGGCCCCTTACCTGACTGAATTCTAGCGACGAGACTGGCCTCCCCTAGGGTTCCGCACGATTGGAGGACCTTATTTTTCAAAATCCAAATCCTTATTGTATTAAGAATTGACTTTTTATAAAGTTTAGGTTTTCGAATACGGCGAAAAAATGATGATATTAATATTCCGATTCACCATCGGAGTCGCCGATTTCTCTCGGTTTTCATACTTCTAGTGGCAGCACAAACTTCGCGTTGCCAAATTATGATAGCGATAAAATAAAAAATCATTTTTCTTTTTGAAAGTTTCTCTAAAAATTCACCGTTTTCTTGTGCTGGTAGTTTTAATTCTAGCAGTTTGTTATGAATCGCCGTGAGAAAGCTAGGTGCGCTCTGATTGGTTAAAAACGAAGCAGCCTCTGGAGGCCCTCTTATAACGGAAGAATGATTATTCTTATGAAACCAGAAAGAACTTATTAGAATAATTAAAAAATCCAAAAACTGCCTCAAAATTCAACCCCTCACTTTGGTCTAATGCCCCTCTCAAAGTGCAAATCGACCTGCAGAAGTATCTATCCACCAAGTTTATCGCCAGTGACTGTCCAACTGTGCAAAAACATTCGTCGCGTTTCTTAACTTATCCGATCATGCTGATTCTACCAAAAATAAAGATTAGCGTCTATACTTTTAGATAAACGAAAAGATTTTGAATCCCAAAGCCCAAAAAAGTAGATACGATTTGAAAATGACCTAAAATGGCCATTTTTCAAAATGTTAATCACTTTGACGGCCTCTAATGCATAAGCGAATGTTTTGCTGGCAAGCTGATTCTACCAGAATTTGCTCCTTTCGAAGCGGGCTTTCTAATGCGCCCAAAACCAGCTACGTAAGCTCAAAAAAGTAGATAGAGGTCAAAGTTGGTGAGATCGGGGGATCCCTTAAATA
This sequence comes from Oikopleura dioica, assembly GCF_907165135.1. Classification (NCBI taxonomy): domain Eukaryota; kingdom Metazoa; phylum Chordata; class Appendicularia; order Copelata; family Oikopleuridae; genus Oikopleura; species Oikopleura dioica. The sequence continues at coordinate 2,817,462 of NC_137295.1, forward strand.
GGGGGACTAGGGGCGAAAAATGATAGCTGTCTCTTCTTTTAGAAACTCTACTCTCTTTCAAATAAAGTTTCTGTTCTTGCGCTTGATGTGCTGTCTCAGTCTTTTCTTGACGTAGAAGTTCTAGAAATTAAAAAGCATTTTTTTTCTCGAAAACTTAATTTTTTTTCTAGATTACAATTTCAGCCTAAATTTTTAACGCAATAAAATTCATTCGAATTTTTGAATCATTGAGCGAGTAATTTTTCTCAATTTTATCGTCAAGATGTTTTCTTTCAACAAGCGATCTTTTATGAAGTTCCTTCGCGCACCGCTTATTATTAAGCCTTCCAACACGAAAGTCCGATTCACCGGCTTTTCAAGAGAATACCTCGAAACTATCTTAGAGAATTCCGAAGAATGGGAGAAAATTGCAAAGAAACATTCGAGAAACACTTCTGGATTTTATTCAGCGATAATTCCCTATCTCGAAGGTATGATACATCTAAGTTATTTTTTCTATCCTCCTTCATAGACATCATCACAAACCAACCAGAACTTGTCTTTGACAATTGCTTGAAAGGAATGAAATTGACAAAGAAAAAAAATCAGGTTCGTCGAGACCTTGAGCACTGGTTTCGAATCGAAAACGAGTTTTTTTCGAAGGAAGATTGCGTTACTTTTGCGGCGAAAGATCTTGGAACCCGATCGACTGGTCTGTCGCAAATATTGAAAACGACTGAAATCAACGAAGACAACAACGACAAAATGAACGAGGCGTTCATTGAAGATTCTGGTGAGCTTGAGGAAGAATGGATGCCTGAATCAGAAGAAATAATCCAAGAAGATGAAGTTGTCGACAAAATCCAGGAAGCAAATGATGAGCCGGAACGGGTTAAAGATAAATCGCCGATCACCGATATTTTTCTTCGCAGCGGGAAACTTCCTAGTAACGGAAAAGGTGGTGATAACAGAACTTGGAGTCCCAAATTTATCAACTTGTCGCTGGAAATGCTTATTAAAGGAGAAACAGCAAGTAGCATCCACAATTTCTTTAAAACGACAGCAAAGTATTATCCCGAGCTTCTGGGCGAAGAAAAAAGAGTTCCATCGCCTGACTGGTTTGAGCGACTTCGTGATTCATTGAAGTATTTGAACGAAGAGCACACCAAAGATGTCATTCTTAAAGGCAAACGATTCCACCTCGCAAGTGACGGCGCAGCCATGTTAGATGCATCCAAAACGATTTCAGTCGGGCTGATAGACGAGTCTGGCAAGCTTCATCTCATCGGAACCGAGCGTTCGATCGGAGGTACAAGTCAAATAATTGCCGACCAAATGATTGCGATCATAAACAAGACCAGTTTGGGACGAGTCATCGGCGAGAAGATTGATCTCCTTATGTCTGACCAGCAGTCAGCTCAAATCAACGCAAACGCAATCGTTGCAGAAAAACTGACGCGGGAAATCAACAAGGAAGCACCTCCATCACTCTTTTGTGCGATGCACTGCGTTTCGAACTGCGACAAGAACAGCTGTTCTGCGTTAAAAGAGGTCAATGAAGAAGCATTTACCTTACTGGAACTTGTGAAGAGTGTCTTCGGAAAACCAGAAAAATTTGGGTACGTCCAACAGGATGGTCGCCGATCGCTTCAGCTGCTTCTTAAATACGATTTGGAGAGCACCAGAACAAAGATTTTCTCTCATGATCTAGGTAACTTCCTTCGAATGATTTTTCTCAATTAATGTTAATAGGCAAGCGCTTCGGTAATGACTGTCGCAACTCGGGCGCTCTTGTGAGACATTTTCCGACGGTGATGAACGCGACAAAGCACATGATGACAAGAAGTTTTGAGGACAGCAAGTTTCACCAGATCCACAAACTTTGCTCCGGTCGAGATAATGGGGTTTTGCTCGACGCTGCAACATTGTTCCTGAACTACTGCGCGAACATCAATCATTTCCACAAGAAGATCTCAAAGGTGAACAACGAAGCTCTGTCTTTCCTGGGATTGAAAGACTTGTTCCAGTCAGTGATTCAGCGAATGGAGACGATTGTTGATTCAAACGAGCCGTATTCGTGTCTTTTGGAGAAGGCGGCTCTGATGTCTTCATCCGAGGAATCTAAAAAAACCGTGGAACTGATTGAAGAAAGATTCCAGAAGGTTTCCGCAACAAGAATCAAGCGACTGAACACTGTTGCTGTTGCTGTTGTCGGTGGAAGTCTGAAGAAATACATGAAGGATTTCGGGCTTCTAAAGGATTTGAACTTGCCAGACGACAGAAAAATTAGTTGCTCGAACAGAGCAGTCGGTAATTTTCTTTTGAATAAAGCATATCTGAATTTCAATTAAGAATCGTCCTTCGCCACTCTCAAGGGATTTGAGAAATCAATCCAAAATCTATGCCACGAAAAGATGTACGAAAACGGGCGAGCCAAATTCAACAAGCTGAATGAATGGCTGGATGATCTTAAGCCGCACGAAGCAGAATCGAAGCTGATGGCGGCTTTTAGAAGCCAGAAAACTCAGCGCGAAGAGAGAAAAAGAAGAAGCCTACAGGAAGACCAACGCCAGCTAGCGCTCATACCGCGAAAATTTAAAAAATCTGTCATTGTTCCACAGTAAATTTAAAATGTAAATTCTGAAAATCACTATGTCGTTATAACTTCTCTTTTTCTTTCACTCAATTTCGCAGGGTCCCGCAATTTTTCCACTTTTGAGAGTCGATAGAATTAGACGAATAAGGGCTCTATAGAAAGCTTAAATTTGGCCGCTTTTTCAAAAATAAAAATTTTCCATCAGAATTGGGCCCAAATGATGCTATTTCTGATCATTTTTCGCTTTTTAAAGTGTCTATCATTTATAATGACTAAATTCTAATAACCAGATAATATATAAAGCAAAAAATATTTCGAAAATAATAAATAATAAGCATATCATAAATAGGCAGAATATAAACAAGTAAAAATTTCAAGAAAATTCATTAATAATCTGAGAATCCCATTTTTGAAGATTTCGAAACTTTGCTATTTTCAAAATGAGCCCTCATCCTTTAAAAACCTTTAAAAAACCGACCAAAAAAGTAGTTCGAAGTCAAAGTTGACGAAATCGGGGATTGATTAAAATCCAAAAAATGTCCGGAAACTTTGACTCCGGAAATTTCGAGTCGAAACTCGGTAAACGGGACCACCCCCAAGTAGCTGTTGGCTGAGTGGTGAGCGCAGTCCTTCAAAAGGATTGGCGGACGGGCGTGAGCTCGAATCTCAAAAAGAATTTTTCTTTTTCGAGGCCCATCCGCGTTTTCCATGTTGAAGCTAGAAAGCCAAACATGGAAAAGGGGGTGCGTTCGAGCTGGCTTCGAGCTCGCCGCCTCCTCTTTGCAAAGAGAAGCGCTCACCACTCAGCCAACTCCAGGGCGACGGTGGTTAGCATTACCCGATTTATATTCCCGCGACGAGCGCCAGCCAATCAGCGCGCAGCAGGCCTCTTTGGCAAAATTTACTTTGAAGCCCTAAAAAGGGCTGAAGGGGGGATTTTTGGGGAAAACAGAGGCCAGGAATGAGTTCCTTGGCATATTTTTGGTGGAATCTCCAAATTTTATTAAAAAATAAATTTTTGGTCCAATCGTGCGGAACCCTAGCCTCCCCTTCGGGTCGGCTTTGCCTCCCACCAGACTGAATTCTAGCGACGAGACGGGCCTCCCCTTCGGGTCGGCTAGGCCTCTTTCCTGACTGAATTCTATCAACGGGACGGGCCTCCCCTTTGGGTCGGCTAAGCCCCTTACCTGACTGAATTATAGTGATGGAGATGGCCTCCCCTTCGGGTCGGCTTGGCCTTTACCTAACTGAATTCAAGAAAGGGGGCTGTTTCAGGCACTTTGAAGTAAACTCCACTTTAATCTCGTGAATAAACCGATCTTTTGGTCTTCAAGCTGTAAGTCTTCCACCCGAGGGTTCCTCCAGGTGGTCCTTCGGAATAAAGTGACTTAAAGTGGCCGAACGTGGGAACTTGTGAACATTTAAGGCTCTTTATTGATATTTTCTCTATTTTTGTTTTCAAGCAGTCTGGTTGGTCTTAAAGAAAGTAATATGGCAATTACTTTCTATTCAAGGCTTCATTTTTCATTTGTATTTAATTTTTAAATATTTGTCTTCCAGCAACCTGTCTTCCAGCAGAAGGGTCCTCCTATCCACCAAGTTTATCGCCAGTGACTGTCCAACTGTGCAAAAAACATTCGTCGCGTTTCTTAACTTATCCGATCATGCTGATTCTACCAAAAAATAAAGATTAGCGTCTATACTTTTAGATAAACGAAAAAGATTTTGAATCCCAAAGCCCAAAAAAAGTAGATACGATTTGAAAATGACCTAAAATGGCCATTTTTCAAAATGTTAATCACTTTGACGGCCTCTAATGCATAAGCGAATGTTTTGCTGGCAAGCTGATTCTACCAGAATTTGCTCCTTTCGAAGCGGGCTTTCTAATGCGCCCAAAACCAGCTACGTAAGCTCAAAAAAAAGTAGATAGAGGTCAAAGTTGGTGAGATCGGGGGGGGGGATCCCTTAAATAGGGGGACTAGGGGCGAAAAATGATAGCTGTCTCTTCTTTTAGAAACTCTACTCTCTTTCAAATAAAGTTTCTGTTCTTGCGCTTGATGTGCTGTCTCAGTCTTTTCTTGACGTAGAAGTTCTAGAAATTAAAAAGCATTTTTTTTCTCGAAAACTTAATTTTTTTTCTAGATTACAATTTCAGCCTAAATTTTTAACGCAATAAAATTCATTCGAATTTTTGAATCATTGAGCGAGTAATATTTCTCAATTTTATCGTCAAGATGTTTTCTTTCAACAAGCGATCTTTTATGAAGTTCCTTCGCGCACCGCTTATTATTAAGCCTTCCAACACGAAAGTCCGATTCACCGGCTTTTCAAGAGAATACCTCGAAACTATCTTAGAGAATTCCGAAGAATGGGAGAAAATTGCAAAGAAACATTCGAGAAACACTTCTGGATTTTATTCAGCGATAATTCCCTATCTCGAAGGTATGATACATCTAAGTTATTTTTTCTATCCTCCTTCATAGACATCATCACAAACCAACCAGAACTTGTCTTTGACAATTGCTTGAAAGGAATGAAATTGACAAAGAAAAAAAATCAGGTTCGTCGAGACCTCGAGCACTGGTTTCGAATCGAAAATGAGTTTTTTTCGAAGGAAGATTGCGTTACTTTTGCGGCGAAAGATCTTGGAACCCGATCGACTGGTCTGTCGCAAATATTGAAAACGACTGAAATCAACGAAGACAACAACGACAAAATGAACGAGGCGTTCATTGAAGATTCTGGTGAGCTTGAGGAAGAATGGATGCCTGAATCAGAAGAAATAATCCAAGAAGATGAAGTTGTCGACAAAATCCAGGAAGCAAATGATGAGCCGGAACGGGTTAAAGATAAATCGCCGATCACCGATATTTTTCTTCGCAGCGGGAAACTTCCTAGTAACGGAAAAGGTGGTGATAACAGAACTTGGAGTCCCAAATTTATCAACTTGTCGCTGGAAATGCTTATTAAAGGAGAAACAGCAAGTAGCATCCACAATTTCTTTAAAACGACAGCAAAGTATTATCCCGAGCTTCTGGGCGAAGAAAAAAGAGTTCCATCGCCTGACTGGTTTGAGCGACTTCGTGATTCATTGAAGTATTTGAACGAAGAGCACACCAAAGATGTCATTCTTAAAGGCAAACGATTCCACCTCGCAAGTGACGGCGCAGCCATGTTAGATGCATCCAAAACGATTTCAGTCGGGCTGATAGACGAGTCTGGCAAGCTTCATCTCATCGGAACCGAGCGTTCGATCGGAGGTACAAGTCAAATAATTGCCGACCAAATGATTGCGATCATAAACAAGACCAGTTTGGGACGAGTCATCGGCGAGAAGATTGATCTCCTTATGTCTGACCAGCAGTCAGCTCAAATCAACGCAAACGCAATCGTTGCAGAAAAACTGACGCGGGAAATCAACAAGGAAGCACCTCCATCACTCTTTTGTGCGATGCACTGCGTTTCGAACTGCGACAAGAACAGCTGTTCTGCGTTAAAAGAGGTCAATGAAGAAGCATTTACCTTACTGGAACTTGTGAAGAGTGTCTTCGGAAAACCAGAAAAATTTGGGTACGTCCAACAGGATGGTCGCCGATCGCTTCAGCTGCTTCTTAAATACGATTTGGAGAGCACCAGAACAAAGATTTTCTCTCATGATCTAGGTAACTTCCTTCGAATGATTTTTCTCAATTAATGTTAATAGGCAAGCGCTTCGGTAATGACTGTCGCAACTCGGGCGCTCTTGTGAGACATTTTCCGACGGTGATGAACGCGACAAAGCACATGATGACAAGAAGTTTTGAGGACAGCAAGTTTCACCAGATCCACAAACTTTGCTCCGGTCGAGATAATGGGGTTTTGCTCGACGCTGCAACATTGTTCCTGAACTACTGCGCGAACATCAATCATTTCCACAAGAAGATCTCAAAGGTGAACAACGAAGCTCTGTCTTTCCTGGGATTAAAAGACTTGTTCCAGTCAGTGATTCAGCGAATGAAGACGATTGTTGATTCAAACGAGCCGTATTCGTGTCTTTTGGAGAAGGCGGCTCTGATGTCTTCATCCGAGGAATCTAAAAAAACCGTGGAACTGATTGAAGAAAGATTCCAGAAGGTTTCCGCAACAAGAATCAAGCGACTGAACACTGTTGCTGTTGCTGTTGTCGGTGGAAGTCTGAAGAAATACATGAAGGATTTCGGGCTTCTAAAGGATTTGAACTTGCCAGACGACAGAAAAATTAGTTGCTCGAACAGAGCAGTCGGTAATTTTCTTTTGAATAAAGCATATCTGAATTTCAATTAAGAATCGTCCTTCGCCACTCTCAAGGGATTTGAGAAATCAATCCAAAATCTATGCCACGAAAAGATGTACGAAAACGGGCGAGCCAAATTCAACAAGCTGAATGAATGGCTGGATGATCTTAAGCCGCACGAAGCAGAATCGAAGCTGATGGCGGCTTTTAGAAGCCAGAAAACTCAGCGCGAAGAGAGAAAAAGAAGAAGCCTACAGGAAGACCAACGCCAGCTAGCGCTCATACCGCGAAAATTTAAAAAATCTGTCATTGTTCCACAGTAAATTTAAAATGTAAATTCTGAAAATCACTATGTCGTTATAACTTCTCTTTTTTCTTTCACTCAATTTCGCAGGGTCCCGCAATTTTTCCACTTTTGAGAGTCGATAGAATTAGACGAATAAGGGCTCTATAGAAAGCTTAAATTTGGCCGCTTTTTCAAAAATAAAAATTTTCCATCAGAATTGGGCCCAAATGATGCTATTTCTGATCATTTTTCGCTTTTTTAAAGTGTCTATCATTTATAATGACTAAATTCTAATAACCAGATAATATATAAAGCAAAAAATATTTCGAAAATAATAAATAATAAGCATATCATAAATAGGCAGAATATAAACAAGTAAAAATTTCAAGAAAATTCATTAATAATCTGAGAATCCCATTTTTGAAGATTTCGAAACTTTGCTATTTTCAAAATGAGCCCTCATCCTTTAAAAACCTTTAAAAAACCGACCAAAAAAAAAGTAGTTCGAAGTCAAAGTTGACGAAATCGGGGGGATTGATTAAAATCCAAAAAATGTCCGGAAACTTTGACTCCGGAAATTTCGAGTCGAAACTCGGTAAACGGGACCACCCCCCAAGTAGCTGTTGGCTGAGTGGTGAGCGCAGTCCTTCAAAAAGGATTGGCGGACGGGCGTGAGCTCGAATCTCAAAAAGAATTTTTCTTTTTCGAGGCCCATCCGCGTTTTCCATGTTGAAGCTAGAAAGCCAAACATGGAAAAGGGGGTGCGTTCGAGCTGGCTTCGAGCTCGCCGCCTCCTCTTTGCAAAGAGAAGCGCTCACCACTCAGCCAACTCCAGGGCGACGGTGGTTAGCATTACCCGATTTATATTCCCGCGACGAGCGCCAGCCAATCAGCGCGCAGCAGGCCTCTTTGGCAAAATTTACTTTGAAGCCCTAAAAAGGGCTGAAGGGGGGATTTTTGGGGAAAACAGAGGCCAGGAATGAGTTCCTTGGCATATTTTTGGTGGAATCTCCAAATTTTATTAAAAAATAAATTTTTGGTCCAATCGTGCGGAACCCTAGCCTCCCCTTCGGGTCGGCTTTGCCTCCCACCAGACTGAATTCTAGCGACGAGACGGGCCTCCCCTTCGGGTCGGCTAGGCCTCTTTCCTGACTGAATTCTATCAACGGGACGGGCCTCCCCTTTGGGTCGGCTAAGCCCCTTACCTGACTGAATTATAGTGATGGAGATGGCCTCCCCTTCGGGTCGGCTTGGCCTTTACCTAACTGAATTCAAGAAAGGGGGCTGTTTCAGGCACTTTGAAGTAAACTCCACTTTAATCTCGTGAATAAACCGATCTTTTGGTCTTCAAGCTGTAAGTCTTCCACCCGAGGGTTCCTCCAGGTGGTCCTTCGGAATAAAGTGACTTAAAGTGGCCGAACGTGGGAACTTGTGAACATTTAAGGCTCTTTATTGATCTTTTCTCTATTTTTGTTTTCAAGCAGTCTGGTTGGTCTTAAAGAAAGTAATATGGCAATTACTTTCGGTAGACGGCGGGTTCCATTCTTTGTGAAGAATGATTCTTTTTTCAAAGAATGGTTCTTTTTCGCAAAGAATCATTCTTTTTTAAGAAACCCTGAAAGGACGCATAAAAGACAGTCAAAAGTTCAGAAACAAAATCCTGTTTATGCAAATAACTCAGGAGCAAGTGTGCGCTTCGCGCCAGTGATCAGGGAAACTCCAGAGAGTTTGACATCCAAGAATTTTTATATATCCGAAAAACCTGTTTTTACCTCATTTTCTCTAGAATATTGAGAAAAAGAATGATTCTTTAAAAAGAATGGAACCCGCCGTCACCCATTACTTTCTATTCAAGGCTTCATTTTTCATTTGTATTTAATTTTTAAATATTTGTCTTCCAGCAACCTGTCTTCCAGCAGAAGGGTCCTCCGGGAGGTCCTCCGGCACAAACTGACCGAAGTTGGCCTCAAGTGTCCCTAAACTGGCCGAGGAAGGTCCTTTATTCATATATTTTAATCATGAAAAAAAATGGCGAGAAATGGCCAAAAAATGGTGTGTTTGGACCTTTCTCTAAAGCATAGCTCGAAATTTTCTTCTTATTTATAATCGTTTTTCCCTGATTCTAGTGAAAAAATGTCTGCTCTTTCATCCTGTCATGCCAGAATTATGAAAAGAGGGTGATCCGACGAAATGCGGAGCCAAAAACTAGAAAATGCACCATTTTCACGATTTTGACCCCCCGAAAATCGTCTCCCCCAAAATTTTTTTTTCTTTTAAAAGTGGTTTTAAACTAATAAGACACTGTTCTTTCACCTCCACTTATAAAAAACACCCCCGCACTGCTAGAAAAAATGACGATTTTTCTTATGCGAAGCCTAAATATATGGCAATAGAGGAAGTTTTGATATGCTTGCCAGAGGATTATCGGCCGGGGCTTAAAAATGGATTAGAAAAATATTCATGGAGTTTCAGTAGAAACTAGTCTGACTGTGGTTATTCAAATACTTACGTGGCAGATTTGAAATTGGAAGATCCAAATGGCAGGCCGACGTTTTGTCGACCATATGATATTGAAAATGCCTGACTTATAGTGGTGGAGAGCAAACTGGGGGAAATGGAAGGTACAGGGGTTGTGCCTGAAGGATATTCAGGGCGGAATGCTCCATCGCTAATTCGTGTACCAAAATTTTTTGGTATTCGAATACCAATTTTTTTCTACCAGACTAAATTTTTTCGTTCAAAAAACTACTAAACTACTCCCAAAGGTTCCTACAAGACAGGCGCGGAGCGCATAGGGTCTCTTTAGGTACACCATTTGGACTTTTTGAGGAAATTTGATATTCGAATACCAATTTTGGTATCGCTAAATGAAAAATAAGTGATCCCAAGATGGCCAATTTTACCAATAAGATAGATTTTGACGCTCATTTCGAGACATACAACGGATTTGGGAAGGGATTTTTCAGGAGAAACGATATATTTTGGGTCATGGGACATACGCAACGCTTATTACACTTTGAGCTTAAGGGAGTCAGTGAGGGAATACACAATTTATATTTTCGGGGCAAAACAATTCGAGTATGCGAAAATGAGGGTCAATACTGAAAACGGCACGAATTCACTGAAAATTGCACGAAAACAGAGACACAGTTTTTTGCGTATTAATCTCGAGGAATTTTATGAATTAAACGGGGAAATAAACGGATTTAGTTGAAACGATAGTAATTTAACAACTTGATAAGTTCAATTATCATGATCTTAAACAAAAAAAAATATAAGAAACTATTTTGAATTGATCGCGAATTCAGGCCGAAAAAGATACATACCTGTGAAGTCAGCGAAAAGAATGATAAAATTATAGAGGTACAGTCGTTTTTAAAGTATAGGACACCACCCATCGGTGGCACGGACTTAGACTTGGTCGTACGAACTCGGCGTTGGCCATATCGCCAACGCTGGAATAGAGAGAGAGGAGCTGTCAAGGCATGATGGAGTGGTAGCCTTGGTGCTGGGCACGTCACGGCTCACTGAGCATAATTATGTTGACCGCGCGCTAGAATCCCATATTTCGAAGCGAAAACATTAGGAAAACCACTACAAAAACGTCAAAAAATAGTACAAATTTAATTCGAAATGAAAAGACTCCGCCGACCCAGCTCCGCGCGCTCGGCTCGCTCTTTTCACTCTCTTTTTCTATGGGTACAATATTTTTCGATTTTCATGAAATTCAAGGGCCAAACTAAGCTTTTCATTCATTCTCCCCTCCATACAGTCGTTACGCACAATTCCGGACACTTTTTTTTTCAGCAAAAAGGGCAAAATGTCCGTAATTGTGCGGATTCTAGATGGAAAAAATTTTTGTTTTCAAAATGCTTGTTTTTATTCAAAACGTAAAATGTCGAGAAAAAAGCAGAGAAAACGGCCAGGATCTACCCGTGTCGATGTAGAATTCAAACAAAGGCAGTTTTACTGTCGATTAATCAAAGCTGGCGCCGGATACAAGGAAGTCAACAAACATTTCGAGAAGAAAGAACATAAAAAGCTGCCTAGAGTAACATTCTACGATTGGAGAAATAAAGCAGACGAGATTCTGGCTGCTGGAAAGGTTGCGAACCGTTGCCGACCAGACTACAAGCAGAGTGACATTCGAAAAGAGTTTGACGATGATCTTCTGGCGATAATTGAATCTTCGACTTCTGAATGTTGACCCTTCTGCGCTTGGAGTTACGAACGTTGCCCTGGGTTTTTTCAAGCCAGGGACAACTGGGGCATATCAGCCACTCGATCAGGTATTTTTCGCCTGTCTTAAAGTCGGGGGTTTGTCAATACTTCGTTAAAAATTATTAAAAGATAAATTAATTTAAAACTATGTAAAAATATATAATTTTGACGATCTCCTAATAAAAGGAAAGTACCGAAAATGGCTGCGGTCTTTCCGACAAGAGCACCAAAAAACTTCGCCTGGACTGGAGTTGGGAGTCAAAACTGCAGTCAGGCTCGTCTCCGAAATGTCTCCCAACATTATACGGACATGTTGGCGAAAATCCGGCATTCCTCGATTATTAGCTCGAAAAAAATTTTGGTACACGAATTAGCGATGGAGCATTCCGCCCTGAATATCCTTCAGGCACAACCCCTGTACCTTCCATTTCCCCCAGTTTGCTCTCCACCACTATAAGTCGGGCATTTTCAATATCATATGGTCGACAAAACGTCGGCCTGCCATTTGGATCTTCCAATTTCAAATCTGCCACGTAAGTATTTGAATAACCACAGTCAGACTAGTTTCTACTGTTTGTATTTAAAAATTTTCATATGTTGTAGCTACGCTGAGTTGCGGCAGAAACCTTCATGCTCGATTTCACTTTGAGACTCAACTTATTGGAAAGCGATTTCGTTTTGTTTATTTCAGTAAAGCTATCGGATAAAAACAATTTAGGGATCCCCCCCCCCGATTTCGCCAACTTTGACCTCTATCTACTTTTTTTGAGCTTACGTAGGAAGCTGGTTTTGGGCGCATTCGAAAGTCCGCTTCTAAATGAGCAAATTCTGGTAGAATCAGCTTGCCAGCATAACATTCGCTTATGCATTACAGGCCGTCAAAGTGATTAACATTTTGAAAATGGCCATTTTAGGTCATTTTCAAATCGTATCTACTTTTTTTTGGGCTTTTGGATTCAAAATTTTTTTGGTTCATCTAAAAGTATAGACGCTAATCTTTTTTTTTTTTGGTAGAATCAGCATGATCGGATAAGTGAATTAAAAAATTCTAGTTGTAAAACTTTTTGAACCCATTTTTGGCGTTTTTTTGGTGTTTACATGCTCTCTAGCGTCAAAAATTGGCGGAAAATTCTAGTGCGGTAATTATATTCGTAATCTTCACATTCATAGCTTACGAAAGAGCCCTTGTTTGTGCTATTTTGATGACAATGAAAAATCGAAAAAAATTGCAATTTTCACAATAAACATGCATTTTCCCGAACTTTGGGAGCCAAAATTTCTGGGATGCATTTATGTAAAGGGGTTCTATCATATATCAAAATGATCCTCAAAACACGAGGAATGTAATCATAGGCGATAATGACCGGTGCCAAAGTTTTGAAAAATCGGGGGGTGATCCCTTAACCAATTGCCGAGCATTCTGCTAGATTGGCTTGCCGCTCGCGTAGCATCCGGAATGCTACGACTTTGAGCGCTATTTTCTTCCACTTCTACTTATTTTCTACGAATATTTTTTTCTTGAGGTTATTTATCGAAGCCTCATCTAAAAGATTCATATTATTTCAGATAATTAAGCTAAAGCTAGAAAGCCGAAAATAGGGAAAGAAAAAGGGTTTCTTCAGCGGCGCCATTGTTCAAATCTAGAGAAAAAGACAATGGCGCGCCGCAGAACAATAGAAAAGAAGCGCCGCGAGGGCTGACTTCATTATTTCTTTTCTATTTTCTAGCGACAAATAAATATTGTTTTAAAATTTGAAAGAAGCGAACGTATTAAAAAAAGGCTGAAATTTGCAGAAATCAAAAAATTTTTTGGAATCGGCATGTATAGGTTAGACTATTCTGCAAGGAAATAACACAACGCAACTTCAGGCAACTCTAGAGTTGAATGAAGGTTAAAAAGGGTAAAAGTTAGTTTTGGTTTATTGTCCACAAAAGTATCTCTGAGTGGTTAAGAATGGGAGTGTAAGAGGGTTTATATAGGCTTTACTTTAGCTTCGTATTCAGCTGGAACAGGTGATGGTCAGTAAGAACAGCTCGGATCGAAAAGAAGAGGTTCACAACGAGTTGTAGCAGTTCACAACGAGTTGTAGTGATTGAAGTTCAGAAGGCGTAGTTCAGATTCAGGAAAGACAGTTGAAAATGAACTACCTCATCTCGCGGCGCCGAAGGCCATTTCAAAAAATGTAGGCGGCGCCCAAGAGCAGTGGTGAGGCGAGCGGGCGTCAGACGCGCAATTGCCTTTGGCGGAATTATGTGTTCTTTTTATGAAACGAGCAGAATAGTAAGACCTATAAATTCCTCCCTCTTTATTTTTCAGACTAAAATCCATATTTTAGTCTGAGTCGGATGATGTGTATCCAGGCCATGATTCTGGCGAGCTTTCAGAGTAATTATTCCACAGATTTCCATTGATCAGTTGATCAGCATCATTCATTATTTGGCTTGGAGACGAGTTGAAGGTTGACTGTGATGTGGCGTTTTCATTTGATTTGTCAGCGGAGCGGTCATTTGACATCTCAACGTAGGGTTTGAGCCAATCAAGGCAGCTTGCAGATACATTTCGAAGAATGTCATCCATAGTTGATCCAGTGTCATTCGAAGCAGTTGGAATTTGGTTATCAAGTGGTGGGGGATGAAACATATCCTCAAAAGTTTGTCCAGTGACATCATCGGTAACTTTCGGAAGATCTGTTTGCTGTTCATCATCACTGATTGGGACTAACTCATAATTCACAGACGTCTCAGGATTTTGTTCATTATTGTTTGTAGGATGGAAACGAGTTGTTTGCTCATTGTTTGTTCCAGGCGGCAGGTTACAAGGTATTTGAGCATTAATTCCAAGCTCTCTCAGATAATCAGCGTTTAGTCTCTTTGCTTTATTTGCGATAAGTTGTAATTCGGGAATCGTGATATCTCGGAATTTCTTCCAAAGGTTTCTGCATCTGTTGAACTTATCGAAAGAAGTCAAGATATGATTGTCATCATAAGTTTCTTGACTTAAATGTCTGTAGAGGAGACTTTTTCCGGTAAATTCCAAAAGAGAACAGATGTTCACCTCTTGTGTTGGGGTTGTTAAGGTCATCACTGGAATTGGTAGTGATGTTGACCAGTTTGAGGAAGAAAACAAAAGGTTTTCGCAGTCGGAAAGATACTGGCGAATTAAAATGGTTTTTTGGTCCTCTGGTATTCTACACAGACTAACAGTATGTCCGAGTGAATATGTTAAGCAAAATTGCAGGAAGCGCTTCTTAGAGTCGTATGGTTGCATCCAGACAAAGATTTGGTTCAGGGTAGTGTTCGACATCTCTTTTGCGCTTGTGTCTCTCGTCGACACGCGATTTGAATGAAATGAAGTGAAAATCTTGGCAACCAAAATCTCAAATTTTGGCCAAAATTTTCGTAAAAAAAGGGATAGATAAGTGCTGTATAAATATTGGAGCGGCACTTTCATGGGTATCACTGCGTAGCTCTTGTATCATTTGTCATCTCGGTATGACATTGATTGTTCATCTTAGCACATGAACGTCACAGGTAACAATCATTCTTCTATCGTCGAAGATTTCTGTAAACAAGAACGGTTGCATCTTGTCGTCTTCATATTTCTACATTTTCGAATGTTGGAGAGGCATCAGTCTGAGTTGCGCGCGGTAGACTTTCAGCGTCACAAAAATCAAAAATGCGTGAGGAATATGGCCACCTAACTATTAGCAGGGAATGGAAGCTACTTTTTGGTTACGAGGCGAGGTTTGATTCGTAAGGAGGTCCCTTCTCCATGAGCGGTCGCCAAGCTGCTCTTTAGTCGGATATCCAAGTGGACTTTGTTTACAGCCATATTGTTCCACAAATATGGATTGGCACACGGGGCTTGTGAGGGCCTTCCCTCCCCCTTCACATTTTATTGGTGTCTTGGCCGCAATCTATTTGCCCAAGTATTAATGTGAGGTTCTCCAGGGCAAACTTCTTTAAGTTCTTTCATGTCATGAACTTCTTCAGCATCAAGTTTAGCAACGGTATCAGGATCTGGAGAAACTGGTGGAACGGTAACAGGAAGTTCCTCAGGGTCATTTTTGAACTTCAATGGTCGGATCAAGTTGATATGTCGACGGTACTCCCTTCGAGTTTCGACATCTTTCACAATGTAAGAGTCCTTGCTGATTCGTTTGATAACAGTGAATGGGCCGAACCAGACTCTATTTAGCTTTCTAAAAGCTGGTTTCCAGATGAGACATTTGGATCCAATCTCAAGGGTAGGAGCATTATTCTTGTCTCGTGCAAGCAGTTTCCGGTATCGAGAAACTTGATGAGCAAGAATTGACGGGTGCAATTTGTCAAAGTACTTGTTGAGTCCAGTCAACCACTTATCCTTTGATGCGCCGTCAACAGGGTTTGTTTGGAAAGGGACGTGGAATTGTCGTCCATAGTAGCACTCATTAGCACTTCTGCCATCTAGCGTCGATTTCGGTAGATTGTTGATATAATATCTAACCATTGGCCAGGCAGTTGACCAGTTACGGTGATCTGCATTTAGCAGCTTAAGTTTTGTATTGACCTCGCGATGAAGTCTTTCTAGGGCACCATTGCTTTGACTTCGGTAAGCAGTCGTTCGCGAGTGTCGGATCTCAAATTTGCGAAATACTTCAGCAACAAGCGGGCCAAATTCAGATCCGTTATCTGAGAAGGAGTCGTTGTTGATTCCATGCCGAAGGATCAAAGTAAGAATGTTTTTCGCAACAATAGGATCGCTTTTTGTTCCAAGAGGCTCTCCATCAATATAGCCAGTCAATGAGTCGGAACAAGTTAGGAGGTATCGTTTTCCTTGGTTGTCCTTTTGACCAAAATCCATCAGATCAAAGAAGGTTTTCGTAAATGGTATTGACTCAAAATACCGATTTTGGATCATTGAAGGACGTAGTTTGCTCAAAGGCTTCGTGTTGATACAAGTGGCACATGATGTTGTTATCTCACGGGTTTTGTTTGCACGTCGTGGATGAAAAACCGTTTTAACATCATGTTTAATTGTTTGCTACCAGCATGGCACGTGTAGCAATGAAGAAAGGAAATGAATTCATTGCTTAGATCTTCAGGAAGGACAAGTCGATTATCTTTGTAAAGTAACCCGTCCTTTGTTTGAAAGGGTGATTTTGGATTGCGTCCACATTTTTCAATAAGGTTTCTTGACTTCACACAATTCCTTTGAAGTTCGGATAACTCTTTCGCGGTAAAGTTTTGTTCACCAAATGAGAAGACGCTCTCTTTGCTAGCTGTCATTCTTGTGTGGAAGGCGAACACAGTCTCGGGAATATCCTCAAATTTCATTGAGTCACTCTCAAGGTCATCGCTTGATGAAGCCTCTAGACGTGAGAGATAATCAGCAGTACACATGATCGGGCTTGTGCCAGGCTCGTGAAGGATCGTGAAATTAAATTTAAGCAAGTAGTTGTGGATGTTTGTTAATTTGATATCGTTGTTTTTGTAGTCTCGCTGCTCTTTAAACAAATAACATAGTGATTTATGGTCCACAACGCAGGTGAAATGTGTATTAAGGAGGAAATACTCGAAATGGGAAATGCTGAATGCCAGTGCAAATAACTCTTTGATCCTCATAGATCGTTTCAAGTCAGGTTCTTTGAGAGCTTTCGAGAAGTAGCCCAAAATGTTGAGATTTTCACCAATTCTTTGATAGAGGATTCCGCCAACTTTCTTTCCACTACTGTCGGTGACCAAAATCAAGGGTTTTCCAAGTTGAAAGTGGGACAGTGATGGCTTCATCAACAATTCATTCTTTATTGTTTGGAAAGCGTGCTCATGTTTGTCAGCCCATTGAAATTCAACATTCTTTGATGTGAGATCGTAAAGAGGTTGCAAAATGGCACTTCCGTCTCTTATGAACTTGATGTTGTAATTGAATACTCCCAAGAGGCGTTTTACTTCGCTCTTTGACTTTGGAGCTTTTAAGTTCTTGATGGTCTCGAGATGTTTGTCAGTTGGTCGAACACCGTCTTTGCTTATTGAGTAGCCAAGAAAGTCGGCCTCAGTTCGGCATAGAAAACATTTCTTTGGTGAGAGGAGCAGGCCATTATTAACGCAGGTCTTGAAGATGAATTCCAGTGTTTCAAGGTGTTTCTCAAAGGAATTGTCAATGCAGATTATATCATCCAAGTATAAAAGAATGCTTGGGTGGTCTAGTAATTTCTGCATGATTCTTGAGAAGGCACTCGGAGCTGTTGATACACCATAAAGCATACGTTGGGCGGCATAATGTTTGTTGTTGAAGGAGAAAGCGAGCTTGTGGGAATCTTCAGCGGCAGTTTGTATTTGCCAATACCCTCGGTGGCAATCAATTTGACTGATGAAGCATGAGTTCCCATTTGAAAGACGAGTTCCGATATCTGTCAATACCACAGACAAGTGAGGCAGCGGGAACCGATCTTGTTGAATGAGTTTGTTTAAGGATCTTGCATCAAGAGAAATCCTTATAGAGCCATCGTGTTTCTTCAGAATAATCAGCGGTATATTGAAACCAGACGATGTCTCTCTGATGATGTCCAGACTTTTCCATCGCTCAATCTCTTTGCTAACCTGATCTCTCATGTGAATCGGTATTGGGCGAGGAGGTTGGTGTGTTGTCTGAGATTCATCAAGCATAGGTAGGGTGAACCGGAAATAATGAAGTTTTCCAAGGTCATCTTCACCCATTGAGAAGGCAAGTTTATATTTGCCAACGAGATCAATCAGTTTTCCTTCTTGCTCCGAAGTCGTGTCGCCGAATGAGCCAATTTCCGGTTTGAAATTCATTATTTCAGCCTTTTGACTTCGTAATCTTTGGAATGATTCTAGGGATTCCCTTTCAGTTTTAGAATCTTTGATCTCGACAATTGCATTGACATTGCAATATTTTGAGTTCTCATCGGGTCTTATTGTCCGGACTTGTTTGTTTTTCCAAACAATAAATTTCTTATCAGGAAAAGCAACATCTTTGAGGAGGTCGCAGCCAATAAGGACAGGAACACAAAGTGAGTCGACAACAAGTGGGTTTATGATCAGGGAGAGTTTTCCGTCGCCGATTGTTTGGACTGTCATTTTGATTGGTTCGGCGAGTGTTGACGGTCGGATAAATTGGTTATTTGCACAAATAATTTCCACTTTTGATGGTTTGGTGTTGTAGACGAACGGAAGACTTGAATTGATACAGGTCTTTGAAGCACCGGTGTCAAGGAGCGCGACGTAGTTGTAGCCATTGACATTGACGTTGATAAATTTCAGGTTTGAGGGAGCGTAGAACATATTCGGAATGGCAAGAACAGTTTCGGAATTTCTTAGTCATAAGAGTGACCTTGCGTATTCTTTGACCTGTGCAGGAATTTCTTGCTGCGGAGCATGTTGGTACTTGCAGGAACTTCCATATTTGCATTGGCCAGTGTTCGTGTACTTAAAGCAATATCCTTGGGCTTTGTCAAGATCAATCTTTGATTTTTTCTTCCCACTTTGCTTCTTCCGGTTAGTCTCATGGTCCGCTTTGAACTTTTTGAACTCTTCCATGAGTTGCTGGATTTGTTTGTTGATCGGGTCATTTTCAGGTTTCGTGACGGCGGCAAAATTGATCTCGCGTTTCGGAATGGATCTTTCAAGCTCGTTTGCTCGTTTAACAATCGAGCTAACATCAAGGCTAGCTTTGTCTCGCAACAGAAGTTCTCGAAGTCGATCGTCTTGGGCAGAGCAAAATTTCTCGATCAAGAGTTCTTCGTCGTGTTTCCGGAGATCTTTGATGTTATACCCCTGCCTGTAATAGCTCGTTAACTTGGCCATGGCGACACCAAAAGAGTCAGATCCACGTTGGTAGTTCTCATAAAGGTGTTTCCAGTGATCTCGGGAGAAGCCAAGCACGTCTTCAAGTTTTGCTTTGAATGCATCCCATTCTTGAAGTTCAGTGTCCGTGAGAGAAGCAATGATGTGGCTCCCTTGCTCTTCGGCTAGCAGGGCACTGAGGGCGCACGTGATAAGTTCTTCATCGTTAAGCGAGGTGACCCGGCCATAAATCTCCATGTTTCGAATCCAGGCACTTATCGGAAGGCATGTATCATATTTCGGCGTTTTTATTCGTGCTTTGCCGGACTCAAACTTCCGTTTTGGCTGATATTCGGGTTCGCGTTCCTCCCTTCTATTTCGAGTGGGTTGTTTGTCTCGGTTCTTAGATGGCTTCTTTTCAGGTTTTTCTTTCTTGATCTCGGGCTTTGGTGGCGTAGATCGCTTTGGTTGAGAATTTTTCGGTCTCATGGTAGCGTTTGCTGACATATCAGAGTCGGAAGATGAGTCTTCATCGGTTACGTCAAGCTCTGGTAGACCCTCAGTATCACTCTCGACATCCAAAGAGGCCATTATCTTGCTCAAGGAATCAGCTTCTTGAGTTGCGACAATTTGCTCGAGGTTCATTTTATGCCGTGGGTGAGCAAATTTCTGCTCAACTTCCCCAGTGAAGTCGGGCAAAAATTCGACAAATTTACCGTCATTTGTCGGTTTAAAATGAAACTTTCGGTCTCTTTCGAGAAAACCCGGATCAACGAGTAAGATATTGCAAACAATGGATCGTTTGTCCGTGATTGGGATTTTTGTTGGGTAACACTTTCCCGGACAAGAGTCATAGATTTGCAATAGCTCATATCGAGTAAGATCAGAAGCGTTTTTGAAATATTCCCCTCCCATTATTATTTTGGTACTTACGTTTGTCGTCTTCTAACGGCAGCTCTCTTCGATCGTTAAGCACTTTTCACTGCAGCTCTCTTCGATCGTTAGCTCTCTTATTCTTTGGGCGTTCCGTTTGGTTCAGTCACCAATTTGTATAGGTTAGACTATTCTGCAAGGAAATAACACAACGCAACTTCAGGCAACTCTAGAGTTGAATGAAGGTTAAAAAGGGTAAAAGTTAGTTTTGGTTTATTGTCCACAAAAGTATCTCTGAGTGGTTAAGAATGAGAGTGTAAGAGGGTTTATATAGGCTTTACTTTAGCTTCGTATTCAGCTGGAACAGGTGATGGTCAGTAAGAACAGCTCGGATCGAAAAAAAGAGGTTCACAACGAGTTGTAGCAGTTCACAACGAGTTGTAGTGATTGAAGTTCAGAAGGCGTAGTTCAGATTCAGGAAAGACAGTTGAAAATGAACTACCTCATCTCGCGGCGCCGAAGGCCATTTCAAAAAAATGTAGGCGGCGCCCAAGAGCAGTGGTGAGGCGAGCGGGCGTCAGACGCGCAATTGCCTTTGGCGGAATTATGTGTTCTTTTTATGAAACGAGCAGAATAGTAAGACCTATAGGCATATTTGATCTCCAGATATTTGGCTTGAAAGGCGCTTGTAGCATTCAGGATGCTACGCGCTCGGCAACGGGCTAAAAACTCGAAAATTTGTCAGAGGCTCCTACTCAATTTTACAATGCCTCTGACTGGTATTACAAAATGAAGATTTTCCTATGCTTTATATGTTTGTTTAAGCTGGGATCTTCTAAAGAAATTTCAAGTCCCTCTACTTGTTTTCGCTTGTCAAACGATAGATTTTTATGCAACAGAGTGAATTTAGATTTTAGATATTCAAATCGAGACTTCGGGTTATTTTGCTGATATTTTTCATTGAATCCTGTCTGAAAAACCTCACAATTCTGTGCGTATACAGCTGTATCTTTCGATTTTTGCCCGTGGTCCCGAATTCTCATCAGTAAATTTTCGGATTCCCCAATATACTTCTCCCCACAATGACAGACAAAATGTGGTGTTAATACACCACATTAATGGCCTTTTCCTCTTCTGGCTTTAAGTTCAAGAAAACTCTAGAACTAAAACTAGAAATTTTTTTTTCTAGAGTTGGATTTTTCATATGTAGCTCTTCAGGTAGAGTGGCTCAAGGCGATTATTTTCCTGTATCAAACTCAAATTTTACATTTCTAGAAAAAAAATGAGAGCGTGGCAAAGTTTTGGACTTTTGGAACTTCAGTGAGTCATCGTGACGTCATTTTCGGGGACTCATCCTCTGAAAGTACTTTTTTCTGGTGTAACTTCTTGCGCTCTTTCTAGTGAGCACAAGAAACGGGGGTGCTAGGATTTCGAATCTCAACTCCTTATTTAAATTAACCTTAGGTAAAAGATTGGAGATAATTAGAGAATGAACAATTACGATCCAAAAAATGGCGCGCAGGCGCTCGTGAGCAGGACGCTCACCGACGAAGACTAAGCGACAAAAATGATAACTTCACTCACTCCACCCAACTGTTCAAGAGATATTAACATTAAATAAATCAAGTGTAAATTTACTAGGTGGATTCATTCTTATCAATTAGCAAGTATATCAGCAAGTCAAACACCTGTTAGCCGCCGGCCCACACCAGTCATTAGGAAAGCAGTCTTTGCCAGTATAGTCTATCAGGAATAACCTGTTTAATCTCTATTCGGTGACTGAAAAAACTAAGATGAGACCCCCCTCGTATAAAATGCACAGGTTGTCACTTGATGATATACCGTTAGTAAGAATGGAACAGTTATTAGCTAGGATGAGTTTTCCAAAGGGTAATAACGCGATTGAGTCCTACAAAAAAGAATACTTAAAAAGGCATGGAAAGAAAAATAGAAGCGAACCTCACGTCATAGCAATGGCACTTTATTTACTCAGTAAAAGCGAGGAAGAGCCATACAAAAATTTGTATATCGTTTTCGCAATGCCATACCTTAAACAAATCCCAATTGATCTCAATAAATTGGAAATAAAAACGTACGAACAATTTTACTCGGAAATCCCCGGAATAGTTAAGAATATTCCACTTTTCGATCCAAAACACATAACAACTACTGAAAATAACATTGGAAACGCCCTTAATTTCTTGTACAACAGACACGTTGTTGCGGGCGAAGATATTTCAAATTACCGATTTGCTCAGGATTTGACGAATGAAGAAATTTTTGATAAAGATCAAACAGTTGTAGAAACTACATACGTGAGAGATAAAGACGAAAATTTGTCGAATATTAAACTTAATGATAAAGACGAGTCATACATGAATATGTTGAGGGAGGACCTTGAAAATGAGGGAGAGGATGAGGATATAAAACCAACAAAAACTTACGGGGAGAAGGGATTTTTTAACAGAATGTCAGCAAAAGCAAAGGAAGCTTTTAACTTAACGAAAGACTTGGTAGATTCGGAATCAGGGGAATCGAATCAAGGGGATCCCGGGGAGCAAAGGGAATTTAGAACTTCATCAAGGGTGGATGGAGACCAAAATCGAGCTACGCTTCATGTAATGGAAACAGAGGAAGAGTTGAAAAATGTCCGGGTGAAGAGATTTACTGATAAAGATGATCGGGATGGGTTGCCGACATGGGTTGAAAATCAGCTCTTTAATCTTAAATTGCAAAATGGAAGTAAGAAAATTTCAGATAAACAATTTATCGGCTACATAGTGGCTGCGATTGATACAAAAACCATTTCGGAAAGGATCACTGATAAACTACGGGAGTTAGAGACCCAAGGGAAACCACTTAATATTGCAGCTTTCAAGAAAATTGTTGAAGAAGTGGCTAGAAAGCCAGATGAGCTAGTTTTGCGTGAAATCGAAATGCTCACATTTAACCCAGCCAGGGACACACCACAAAGTTTTTACAGAAGACTTGTTCGAATGGCGAGTGCTTCCAAAATGTTTCCAAATAATAAGGGACAAGCCAAATTTGCAGACATGCACTTTCGAAAGAGAATTTGCCCAAGTGACGCAGTTTTTCAAGTAATTAGTATGAATATAGTAGGAGAGGATTTAGTTAGGTTCGCAGAAAATTTTCTAAGCCAGAAGAAACTTGCGTCACTCAACAATGTGGAAATTGCACAGAAAAATGAGCAAAAGACTCAGAAAGATCAAAGCAAGAACTATAAAAATAATGGCTATAAAAATAATGGCAAAAATAACTATGGGAAGCAGAACTTCAAAGGTCAAGGAAGTAATTTACAGAACCCAGAAAGTTCTCAGAGCCCGGGTAATTATCATAATTATAACCCAAGACACCAAGTCGGCGGCGGTTTTAGACCTCAACAAAGAAATAATTTTTACGCACCAAGAGCTAACCAAGCTTGGGCACCACCAAATTTTCAGCAACAAGGCCCAGGGCCAATTCCTCGACAAAATAGACCGCCAATCGGTAATCAAGAGAGAATCTGCTGGGGTTGTGGGTCGTCCGGTCATATTTTGAGAAACTGCCCTAACAAGGAGAGCTAAGTGTGTTACCACTGCAAGCAGACCGGTCACTTTAGCAGACAGTGTCCACTTAAACAAAACAGCCAATAATCAGGACTTTTTAGGAGGACTCCTCCCTACTTTAGGATAAGATGTAATTTTTAGGAGGACTCCTCCTGTTTTGTTTTGTCTTGTTTTTAGTGACTATTTTACATTTTAATTTTTGAAAATCATAACAAAACCACGTATATAACCTTGTAAATAGGAAATATATGAAATTTTCTGAAATAACTGCTCTTTAAAAACGAACCCACGCTTTCAAAATTTTTGGGGAGGAACCCTCCCATTAGGATAAATATGTATAAAAGTTTGCCTTAAATTCAGCTAACGATAGATGGCTTTAATAACAACAAAACATGGTGTCTCTTGGATACCGGAGCATCAGTAAGCCTAATAGAAGAAAGCTTAGTTATCGAATTAAATCTTAAAAGAAAAAAAGCGGAAAATCTAACATTAAAAGGGGGAGATGGTCACGTTATATCCGAGCTCTCTGAGAAAACAGTGCTCAATCTTAAATTTGAAAAGGGAGGAAGTGTCCCGATGTGTGAGCTCTTTATAACGCCAAAAATTAGCTATAGAATTATTCTCGGGTACAATGTTATTAAATTTTTAAATATCAACTTCAAGAAATTGCCGAACCAAGTCAGAGGGATTTCAATCCACTCATTTTCCGTAGAAGCTCGAGTGACTGAGCCAGTACATATTTCTTCGCTTCAAAATTTGAAATACATTACGGAAAACAATTTAATTACGCAAGAAGATACAGTCACTCAACCTCGGTCGCGGTTTCAGATAAAGATTAATTTAAAATTTCAGAAGCTCGACCGACATAAAAAGGATAAAATGGAATTACTTCCTGATCCAGTACCCAAATTACGAGCGGAGAACATTGTTTTTGAAGGACTTAATTTACATACGGGAATTTTAACGGGTTTCAATAAAGGCGAGGGGTTGATTATTATTGATAGAAATGCTCTGGTTGGAGAGATCGGAGTGGCGCAAAGGGAACTAGCGGTTTTAAATACGCTCATTTTAACGGAGAGCTTGAGTCCCCCAGAATATAAACAAATTGAAAGCGAATTTCAAACTTGGGAAAGGAGAAGAAACGAACTTATTGAGTCCGTTGATTTTGATAAAATTATCATGGAAAAAGTAGAGGAAACTAAGTTAGACAAAATTTTTAATGAGGATGAAATTTTAATTATTCTTGCTATTCTGAAAAGATTTTCGAAAGTCTTTGCTAGATCCGATTCAGACGTTGGTTTTAACAAGAGATTCGTTGTAACATTCGAGTTTAATAAAGAAATGCTACAGCCCGAGCAAAGATCTGCTTATCGAAATCCATCGGCGGATCAAAATAAAATTTTGGAGTTCTTGGAGGGATTAGAGTTAAATGGAACAATTGAGAAAAGTAATTCTAGTTGGTCAAGCCCATCGATGTTCATTCCGAAAAAGAATTCGAAGTTGCGAATGGTGACAAATTTTAAAACCTGGCTAAATGAGTGTTTGCATGTGCCCCAATGGCCAATTCGACCTATTCGAGATCTATTCTATTCCATAGCTAGCCACATAAACGAACTTAAGAAATACAGTGAGTCAGAGATTTTATTTACATCTGTAGATTTAAAATCAGGCTATTTCACACTTGCGCTAGAACCGAAAATTCGGAAATTTACAGCTTTCAGCGGGCCAAATAAACTTTACCAATATCATATATTGGCAATATGCAAAAATGTCTCAAGGGCTAAGCCTTGCACCAGCAGTCTTTTCGCAATTTATCGCTGAAACTTTTGTTCTTCCAGAAAATCTAGCGAAATTTTTCAGAATCGAACTGTATATCGACGATATTTTGCTCATCCATCGTAAAGATAGCACTGAACAGGCACTAAGCTGGCTTCTTTCAATAATTTTGAAAAACAATTTAGTTCTAGATATTAAGAAAACGCACATAGCTAAGCGCAAAGTTGACTTTTTGGGTTTTTCAATAAATTCGATCGGAATCACTCCTCTGAGAAATAAAATGGAAGGACTTCTGAAAATGGAGTCACCAAAAACTCAGAAGCAAATTCAGAACTTTATGGGTAGCTGCAACTTTTTCATTAGATCTCTGCCAAGAGCCCAATTTTATCTAAGTGCATTAGCAAAGGAAAGCTCGAATAAAGATTTTAAGGGTAGCAAGGAAGTTGACGAAGCGGTAGAAAAATTTAAAGTCGAAATCAACAAGGAAAATCTCACGTTTCATCCGATTCCTTGTAAGGGGAAAAGTTAAGTTTTAGCGGTTGATGCGAGCCTGGAAGGTTTCGGAACAGTCTTTGGAATAGGAAAAGTGGTAGATACGGAAATCCAAGACTTTAAGCCCATTGCATTTGGGTCAGGCGTTTTTGAAGAAAAATTAAAGCTAGAATCGAGTCGCAATCGCGAGCTTATTGGGATTCAAAGAGCTTTGGAGTATTTTAAGGATATTTTATCGGAGGCTGTACCCGTAACGGTAATTTGTGATCACAAAAGTATTTGTAACTATAAGGAAAGTGAAGCGCTTAAAAAATTTCCAGTGACACGAGTCAGGAAAGCCCTTTCAACACTTTTTCAGTACCCGAATCTAGAACTTAGATATGCATCAGCGAAAGATGAAATAATTCAAATTTGCGATGGCCTATCCAGAGCAATATCAACTTCCGGGAAAATCGAACAAAGCGAGATAGTAGAGTGGGTGGGAGGAGTCCTCCCAAGTGAAAATCTTAACCATTTCGAAGTTCTTCAGGACTACAAATACAGGCATCTGT
Source organism: Oikopleura dioica (assembly GCF_907165135.1). Lineage (NCBI taxonomy): Eukaryota > Metazoa > Chordata > Appendicularia > Copelata > Oikopleuridae > Oikopleura > Oikopleura dioica. The sequence goes on from NC_137295.1 coordinate 2,843,839, forward strand.
CTGAAATAACTCTGGATTTACAAGAATTGAAAAATGCGCAGGACGCTGACTTTTTTTGTCAAGAAATTTTTCGTTTGAATAATAACCAGACAAATTGGAATATTGGACCTGATGAATTCCAAGAAGGGGAAGGAGGAGTTTTGATGAGATTTGACCATAGAAAAAATCATTTTTGCTACGTTATTCGGGAAAAACAAGCAAAAGAAATACTCATCACTCTCCATATGTCCTACGGGCATAGTGCGGAAGCCGCGATTTCGAAAAAACTGGAAGTTGATAGAATTTTCATTAATAATAAAATTAACCTGATGCGAGAAATGCGTGCTAATTGCTATCTTTGCGCGTTAAGGCAGAAGCCGCACAGAAGTCAGCCAATAAGACACATGACATTGCCGATTTTTCCTTTTCAGAAATTTAGCTTGGACCTTTTGGTCTTAGATAAAAAATCGGAAACGGCGCCATTTGGAATGTCATTCTTAGACGAATTTTCAGAACATCTCGATATTATGCCAATTTTGCATAAAACGTCGAAATCAGTTATAAAAGCGATGACTATTTAAATTTTCAAATATTCACTTGGTCCGGGAAACTCGATTTTGCGTGACGGAGGATCCGAATTTAGGAGCGACGAGTTTCGCATTTTTCTGAAAAAATATGGGATAAGGCATTCAAAACCAACGGGATACAATCCTACTGCCAACCCAGTTGAAAGGGTGCATAAAATCTTTAGGAGACATTTAGAAGCGTGCAAAAGTTAAGCTGACGAGCTAAACATGAATGATACGGAGAGACTACAGCTAGCTCAAAACAGTTACAACTCGAAGCCAAAGCAAAATTTAGGTTTTAAAGCTCTGGCAGAAATTTTATCGGGACAGCCACAAAATCTTATTGTTAGGCCTCGGACGTAAAAAATCATCACCACCAGCCGGTCGTCACACGGTAACAAGAGTAGGCTCATTCGAAAGCTCTTGAACAGGGCTTTCTGTTGGGTGTTTCCTGGTTTGGTAAAAAAAATGGTTTGGTAAAGATCATGGTTTGGTAAGGATCCTGGTTTGGTAAAGGTTCCGAAATCTTACCAAATCAGGATTTTTACCAAACCATGATTTTTACCAAACCAGGAAAATTCGCTGACAAAAATCTCAAAAATCAAAAACTGAAAACATCGACTCTAATGATTTCTACTTGACCCCCCCTCTAGACCAATCTTTGAAGAATATAATTTGATTTTTATTTAAATACTATCTTATCTTGGATCAAATTTTATTCTAAAAATAGTTCGGCATCCGAAAAGTTCTTCTTCGCCTCTTCAAGCTGCTTTCTCAGCGTTTTGCTCTTTTCTCGAATTTCCGTCTTTGCTTCAGGTTTGGAGCTGGAAAACCTTCTTTTTGCTTTGAGTCGCCATTTCGTTGATTTTCCCTGTTTGACGATGTAGTACGAACACGACGGATTGCTTAAAAATATTATTATCTGTGAATCACTGTCAAAATGCAAATAATATTTGGACCACGGTCTCTAGAATCAATATGTCATGCGTTCATATTTTGAATGTATATTAGTTTGCATCATGTCTATGCAGGAAGCAAATAAGACCGGCTGGGTCGCAAACAGTGCACAACGCAAATGGCCAATCGTTAAACCTATGCAGGAAAGATAAAGCAATATTATTAGTAATAATTTATTACAGTCTACTATACAATCTACTACAAGTAACCACTCGGAAATTGATATTTATCTTCCATAAGCTTTCAAAGTTCCAACAAATACTTGATGGCTCATATAAATGCCCATTTCTTGTTTCTATTCTACCGACGACGAAAAACGGAGCTATACGTTTTTTTTTCAAGATCGAAAACATGCTCTACGAATATCATACTCAACTGGCCGATTTTTTAAAAAGTATCCTTTGGAACAAAAAAGGAATCGTTCTGATAATCATGACACTTGCTTTTAATTTGAAAAATATGACTTCATATTATCAAAACAAAAAAGCAAAAAAATATACGGTACGTGTCTACTGCAAAGCAAAAAACAGAGGATGCACGGCAAGAGTTCACCTTGAAATTATATGTGCAGACCCGACGAGTCCCGAGTTTTGGAAGACTGACAATTTCATTGTCTTGTCCGCTTCAGGAAAGTTCAGAAAAATAGCTTACAAGTACCTTTGATAACTGAGATTTGATTAATTGCTTCCATTTTGTTGATTGCTGGTGATTCTGGAAGCAGATCGATTTTCGGATTTGAGCCGTTGTAAAATGCTGTCTGTTGTCTTTTGCGAGCATGCCATGCATTAAAGTATCCCCAGACAAGAGTTCTTTCTTTGCTTTAGCGTCGGCTATCGCAACTTTAACCTCTTTCTCGGGCTCAGCAACTTTAGCAGAAAGCTCAACCTTATCACCAACAGCAGCAAGTTCCTCTGATCGAGTTACTTTCTGGTTGAGCGATTCGATCTTCTCTTGGAGTGGAGTTGTGAATCCTTCAGCGTTAGCTGAATCTTTTCAATTTCTTTTTTTCGCCGCGAATTGGCTCGGTAGATTTGACTTCTGGAATTTCTTTCAAGCTTGCAAGCTTGCTTTCTTCGTCGAAAAGTTTATAATATTTTTGAAGCTTTTCACGCATCAGTTTCCACTCCTCCTCATTCTTGGTCATTTTTTGAGTCTCGAGCTAGAAAAAAAGCTAAAAAAAGGAAGGACATTATCTGTTTATGCCATGTTCTTGTACTGATTCTTTAGCTTTTCTATCTCCACTAGCGTCCTTTTGAGCTCGTCCTTGTCCTTTTGCAAGCGTTGAACGACTTCATCAGACGCTTACGAGCTCTTTGCAAGTCGAACTTCGCGATTTAGCCTTTCGACGTCCTTTTCGAACTTGCGAACGACGCTTTCGAGCTCAATAACTTTGTCTTTCCACTGTCTTTCCGCAAGATCTCTTCTGGATCGACTTCACGCTGCTTCTCCTCCAACGAGCGCTTGGCATTTTGAAGTTCTTTGACCTCATTTTCCAAGAGTCCGATCTTCTCATTTTTCTCAAAGATCTGCGTGTCGAGCTCACCAAATTTTCGTTGAAGAATTTCGACTTGCTTTTCAAACACGCCAGAATCTTTTTAAGATTGGGCCGAAGAAGCTTCCGTCGCAGCGAGCTTGTTTTCGATCGTTTTTCGCTTCTCAACTTCTACAAAAGGGGTTAAAATTGATTCGATAATGCCTTTTAATACCTTGCTCGTTGAACTCGCACGCTTGCTCCAGTCGCTTTCTGAGATAATCATTCTCGATCTTCGTCTTTTCTTTTCCAGTACTGGACTCCTGAAGAACTTCGTACTTGACCTTGACTGCTTCCAGTTCGTCGATCGTCTTGAACAGTGTTGCGCGTTCCTCATTCAGCTCAGAGACTTGGATTTTGAATTCTGTCAGCTGAGCATTCTTCTCTTCCAACTCTTTGTTGAGGCTTTCTTTCAGCGGCTCATCTTTTTCGCGGGCCGAAGTCAATTCTTCGATCTTTTCTTGGAAGCTCTTGAACTTCATCGCGCTCTGCAGAAGCATCTCTTCCTGATGAGCCTTCTCTACTTTCAGGGTTAATGATATTTGAATGTTTGAGGTTTCTGAGGCAATCCAATTTTGACAATCCTAAATAATAACGTTATTCCTTCTGAACTCTAAAAGACTGCCATTCTTCGACAAAGGCAACTAAAGACTATATGACGAAACAAAATGCCGCCGAGAAGAAAGCTGCCAAAAAAAAAAGCCGCTGAAAAAAAGCCGCAGATAAAAAAGCCGCTGAAAATAATGGCGCGAAGCAAGAGGCGGCCGTAAAACTTGAAATCAAGGAAGAGAAGCCTCGCCTGCCCGAAAACTGTGCTGTTAAATTTGAGACGCTAGAGCAGATGCACAGCGACTGGATCAGTATTCTTAATCAACACAAACGCAACCCGATGAAGCGAGATGTCGAGAGAGCGCAAAAAAGGGAAGATGTTTGTCTGGAATTTATCCAGTTGGAATTTACGAACACGAACAGCGTTGTAAACAAACTCCAAGCAAATAGGAATTCCTATTATCGAAAAAAACTGAAGCTCGAGAAAACTGATCCCTTCGAACAAGGGGACTATCTTGGATTATATCGCTGGCGGTGCAAATTTGGAGAAGATTTTAATCACGAGGCATTTCGGAAGTTCCTTATTCTTGCCACTGACCATGATCTTTCTTGGATGGCAAAGGCAACAATTTTGGCTGTAGACGGAAATTTCGCACTAGTCGATGAGCTAAAGAAAGAGCTTGGAATGGGTAAATCAACGCAGCTCGTGATATTCCAGCAACCTATGCGTTGGTGCGAAACTCAGACAAAAGATTTTTGTAGTGGTAGAGTATACGCGCTCTTGCCTGACAAATCTCAAGAAACGTACAAATTGCTCTTGGAAGGATTAAGGTCCGGTTTCATAAGTGAAAAATGCTTACATGTTAGTGAGGTCTTCTTGATCTTTGTATTTGGAGTAGAGATTTGTTGCTATTTTGCTGAAGTCTTCTATGCTTTTTACACAATATTTCCGCCGGTATCTTCTGGAGTCAGGCTGTGTGTCTAAAAAGAGATTTAGTTGAATAGAAATGATGTTGATATGAAGCCTCAAAAAGTACTGTTACGTCTTTCGATTGCCTAAAAGGAATCTCTTTGGATATGGAGAGTGGGTGGATTTCCGCGTTCAAGAATTTTTTTGGACCGCGAGTCGACCTGTACTATTGCCAGTGGCACATGTTCGAAGGAATTTTTCAAAATTTATTTGCGTTTTGTTATTGCAGCTTTCAAACCTTTTTTCAGATCTGAAATATCTTATCTTGATCACGAAATGCATTTCATACAATTTTTTTTGAAAATTAATAGCCTTCAAACGATATGCCAAAGGTCAATGTGGTTTAGGAAAAGTTTGGGATACTGAGGAATCGTTACGAGTGCGTCAGTTGGTGTATAGCCTTGGTTACTTGCCGCTGGAGGACGAAATGGTTAATCAATGCTTTCTTTCTTTGCTTCAAGAAGAAATAGAAAAATTGGAGTTGAGCAATTCTGGCTGGAGAGAATTCTTTAATTACATTAAAGACAATTATTTGGATTATGGCGGTAAATACTCCCCAAAAGGAAAGGTTGAAAATGAGAAGCAAACATACCTCTTTACTAAACACGATAAGGGCTGATGTAGCTTTGTAAAAGTAGTCAGAGACAGCCCAAGATGAATTAACGTTGAAATCGTCCAGGAAGGTTTGAATCGGCGTTCTCAAAGAACTCTTGAAAAAAAAGTTTTCTTGCAGCAGTTGATTATTGGTCTTTTACCTGAGTTATGAGGGTGTTAGTTGTGTACAAAATTGTAGCGAATCAAGTAGCACATAGGTCCAATAGGATCGGTAGGAAAGGCGGCCGAGATCTGAGAGGGGATCTCTTTCCAGCAGCGCCTCGGAATCAGAATCGAAGTCGTCGTACTCAATAACTGGATTTTCCGGATCTTGATTTTTCCTGTTGAGCCAGTGTATGTGCAGCAGGGCTGGATATTTTGAAATCAGCAAAAATTTCAAATCAATATTTGTGTGAAATCTCATTTCTATCACAAAATTTTGCACCATCTCAACAAATCTCAAATCTCAAATTATTGCAACACCCTCGTCATAATTTTTTCCAGTCTTGAGATTGCTGAGATCTCAAGATCTCAAATCGCAAAATTTTGCAAACCGCGCACGGGCCGCGGATAAAGTTTGCGCACTTAGAGCAAGACATGTGATTGGTTCAGATGGATCTGAAATGCATGAAATTTCAGAATCTCAAATCTCATTTCATTGCAACGCATGTATCCAACTCGCGCCATTTTGTGAGATAATTGAGATCTCAGCATTTCAATGTCATTTTTTTGCAAAATTGAAAATTGAGATCTCAGACAGAAAATTAGCTGAGATTTCATTTTTGAAATGGTTGAGATGATGATTCATGTTTTTTCGGGGTTTGAAATTTTTGTTGATTTCAAAATATCCAGCCCTGATGTGCAGAGCTGGAAGGTCGCAGCGCGGGTCCACGAACACGTGCTCCATGAAATGCGGAAGAAGCTTTTTGTTGAAAATGTCGTCAGAAGAGCAGTGCAGCTCGTAGTCGCAGCTTGTCGGGCGCGAACCTTGCTGCACTTTGGGGAAGCCGGTCAGAAAGTCGGGAGTGACATAATTGTAAAATCCATTTTGAACCTTGAACTTTTCCTCCAACACTTCTCTGATCGCATCGTGCAAGTACGGCTTCGTGTAGGTTATTTTGATGTACAGTCTTTTTTCCGTAGTGTAGCCGTAAAACGGAGTCCGCCAAAATGGCTTCAGTTTTCCAAGAAATTCGCCTCGTACTCTTTTTAGTTGGTTCAAAAGCGAGTCTTCCATGATTTAAAAAAGCTGTTTTTTCGGAACCGTGCATGAGGCGCGCGTCGTTTTTCAAAAGCTCGAGGACTGCGTTTATGTCTCTTTCGAGCACATGCGGATTCGTTGCAATGTAGAAATAGGGAGCAGCAAATAGTATCAGCAGTCAATCTTGTACCGACCGAGTTGTATGCGGGCTATGTATTTTATCTGAAGAAACTTTTAGTGATCGCTCTTTTTTTAGCGAAAAAACCTTGGTAATCGCCTCGTTTTCCTTTTCTAGTGGCGGGAAATCTTTTTTTATTTCAGTAGCGGGATCCATGTCAGACAGAAGCATCGAGACGTGATTGAACTCGTCGTATTTCCTCTTTTTGTTTCTCGTCACCATCGACTCTTCTTGCTGATCGTTTGACGATGCCACGTTGGAATCTTTTTTTCTTGCTCGAGCTTCTCAACTGAAAAATTAAAATTTCAACTTCGTTTCAAGTTCCAACTAACCCAGATAATTTTAATTACAGTCTCTATTATACAGCTAAAGCTATAAAAACAAGGATGAGGCGTGTCTTACCTAGTAAACATTCGAATATCCCAGAGTTTGTTCTTCCGCTGTTTCTCAGCAGGAAACGATTACGCTATCACCTCCAGCGAATGCTTAATAATCGCTAAACTTCTCAAAGCACACGGCATTCAAAAAATGGTTTTGTTCTTTCTGACTGGCGGTGAAAACAGAAGAATATGCCCTTTAAAAGTGAGCACACTTGTATCTTCTTCATCCACTTCAACAACTGTATTCTGATGCCCTGTGGGAACATAATCGTGTCGGTAGTCCCAGTAGTCGTCTGCGATTTGAGAGGTGAACTTTTCCGTCGCCTCCGGTCTAAGCAGACGGTTTGTCTCTTATGAAGAAGTTAAAGAAATATTACCTCGTAAACATTCGAATATCCCAGAGTTTGATCGCTTGATCTTTCGCTGATGTGAGTACAGTTCTTCCATCATGCGCCGTATAGATGTACGCGATTCCGTCAGCATGACCAGCAAAGTATCCAACAACTCCCTTTTCTCGTTTGTTTCCAAACAAACGCATGTCTCATCAGGAAAGGATTCCGCTATCACCTCCAGTGAATGCCAAATAATCGCTAAACTTCTCAAAGCACACGGCATTCAAAAAATGGTTTTGTTCTTTCTTACTGGCGGTGAAAACAGAAGAATATGCCCTTTAAAAGTGAGCACACTTGTATCTTCTTCATCCACTTCAACAACTGTATTCTGATGCCTCGTGGGAACATAATCGTGTCGGTAGTCCCAGTAGTCGTCTGCGATTTGAGAGGTGAACTTTTCCGTCGCCTCCGGTCTAAGCAGACGGTTTGTCTCTTATGAAGAAGTTAAAGAAATATTACCTCGTAAACATTCGAATATCCCAGAGTTTGATCGCTTGATCTTTCGCTGATGTGAGTACAGTTCTTCCATCATGCGCCGTATAGATGTACGCGATTCCGTCAGCATGACCAGCAAAGTATCCAACAACTCCCTTTTCTCGTTTGTTTCCAAACAAACGCATGTCTCATCAGGAAAGGATTCCGCTATCACCTCCAGCGAATGCCAAATAATCGCTAAACTTCTCAAAGCACACGGCATTCATGTCGTAGTCGTTCTTCTGATCCAATTTTTTGAACGCTTGGAGTTGCGCTTTCGAAGTAGTTTTTCACCTCGTCGATGAAGCAATGTTTGAAAATGGACTTGAACGAAATTGGGTACCCAAGAACTCGGAAGCCAAGAAAGATGATTGCTTGAACATCTGGCAGGGAAACTCGCTCATAATTGACCGAAGTGGTCTTTCTCTTGCGCTTGAGCTTTTTCACTCGATTGAGAGCAACTTGAGCTTCAGGTTCAGAATCGGAAGAAGTGAATTCGAAGTGAGTGTTGTTCCCGGCCGAGTAAATTCCAAGTTCGACGTCTTTCGGCGTCTTTTTGTACTGCATCGGATCGTAGCTCGTTTTTTCGAGTCCATTGAAGCCGTCGTTCTTGATCGCTCGGTACATGTGCAAATCGCGGTCGCGGAAGTTGACCGGGTTGGAGTCGGAACCAAAGCACAACAGTCGGCCGCTAAGATAGGTAAACCACATTTCGCGCAAAAGTAGAAGGATCTTTGAAGAAGTAGATTCATCGAGCTGCAACTCTCGGCAAATTGAGAGGGCTTTTCCTCGGAGAATTTGCTGTAAAGCTTCGATTGTCTCGTAAGCTCTTAAGTTTCGCATCGATCTTGGCCTGCTTCTCCTGTTCTTGTTTTGCCTTGTTCTCGTTGGCTTTCAGTCGTTGTTGCTTTTTCTTTCGCATGTATTCTTCTCTCTGCTTGGCAACGTGAACTGATTCATCTCCGACGACTAAAAGCATCAATTAATAAGTTTTCAAATTTTCAACCTTTTAAAAGACTGGTGCGGCAATAACAAGCGAGTTCAAGAACGCAATGAATCGATTACCAACAATTCCGTTGAAAATGAAAATAGTATATTGACGCAGTCTGGTCATAGAAAAAAGCCGAATGCAGAAAATTTTATCTCGCGATTGTATAACCACAAATACAGTAACATGCAAAACGAAATGTCGATTATGGAAGGAAAATCAAAGCTGCCACTTTACAACAACCACGACCTCTTAAAGAGGTTTACTAGAGGAAACGCGCTCCGCCGCCTTCACCAATGTACTCGACGACTATGCGGTTCAATATACAGTCTTACGGAAGCGGATATTTTGAATGTTCAACGACATATTCGTAATGCATGCAGTGATATATTTAACGCAGACAGTATTTCGACCAGTGCCCTTATCAATCAAGAAGCATTCATAGCCTACATGAAGAAAATTCCTAACGACGTGTATAAATCGAAGCTCGAAAAACAGTTAAGTTATATTGGTGATCCTGTTTTCAAAAAGAAAAAAAAAAGAAACTCAAAATTTCGAAGAAGATGATGAAATCAAGGAAGAGAAACCTGACTCGGCGCAACGAAAAATCACAGATTTCTTTGGTAATAAGTCTGGAGCATTTGTCAAACCTGCCAAAACTGATGTCGTCGACGAGCAAAAAGATCCAAAAGTCGTCATTCTCCATCCAGATCCTGAGCCATCGGTCAAATCGACATCTGAAATTGGGAAACTTAAGTTATCGTCTGCTTTGCAAAAAGAAGTGAATCGACATCTCAAGAAAAAATTGAGAACAAAAAAGTCGAAGGAAACATGTATTGCAACGATAAATGGCTATGACTTAAGATGTGAAATTTTTGCTGATCTAAAGCCGAGAGTTGGCCTGAGCGACAGAATAATTGATATTTACTCGAGTATCCTGGAATCTGAAGCTGACAAACTTGGAAAATCATTATTAATCAAAAGCGCTCTTTATTTCACTCAAATTAATGCTGGGATGCCATCTGGAGCTTCAGCGAATCCTCATCTTTCAAACGAAATATATATGCCGATAAAATGCAGTACACGTTGGCATTGGCTTCTGTTACGAATCATTCCTAATACGAAGAAAATGATCATTTATGACAGCTCAATACTCGAAAGTCTAACTGAAGAAGTGCATAGAGATTATACTGACATTTTCTCGACAGTCAAAAACCGTTATCTGTATGCGTTCAAATCCGAATGGAAGGAGGAAATCGCTGATTGTCCGCAACAAAAAGCAGGGACCAATAATTGCGGATGTTATACACTTATGGCGATGCGCTGGCTTATTTTTGATGAATATAACGAGGAATCGATCACTCCGCGAGAAAACTTACGAAAAAAAATTGGAGAAGAACTTATCGCTGGCCGTCTTCTTTTTTAAAATTTGTATCTTACCTTATTTTTTGTCCAGTAAACAGTCCGATTCTGTCGAGTAAATTAGCGTTCCGTTATCAGCGCAACAGCCTCTTAAATTTGAAATAAATCCACTTGATCATCAATAGCAACGAACCTAGGCGACTGGGCTACAGAATGAACCTCTCGTAAGCTCTTCAAGTCGTAGATATTGATCTCGCTTGCTTTCATGTCTGTCCGTAGTTTCTCAGCTGGAATTGTTACTGGAATGATAGCGAGTCGTTTAGAGAGATTGGTACGAGAAAAAATGACGGTTTTGGAGAAAGTAGCGATGAATATGCGGAAGCTATCAATTGCGATTGCAAAAATAGCTGTCGATGTCGAAAGACTTCTGAAAATATAGTCAGATCTGTGTGTCTCGATATTGAGTACCTGTAATTGTAGCTCCTTCCCTTCTTCATTCAGCCGCCAAAGTCGAATTCTTCCATGCACGTCTGCAGTAAACAGCTCATCTCCTTCCATAACCATGTCTGAAATGCTTGCCCGTTGTCCGTTCGCGACCAAATCAGTGGTAAAAACACTCTTGTCAGGAAAAACGGCAAGGATGGAACCAAAGGTAGTGCCGACAAAAACAAGACGGTGGCTTTCTGAATTTTAAGAAAGGTTGATCCATCTGGATCACCTGAAAATTAATAGAAAAATGATAATTGTTAAAAGAAACAAAAAATAATGAATAGTAAAGAGGAAACAAATGAATATATCGTGATCTTCTTATATTTCCTCTTTTATATTCTTCATTTTTCTTCTCTGATCTTGAATTCTGAAAGAAAAATGGCTTTGCGAAGCCTCGCCCAATCGGAGCATAGCCCGCCCGAATTCAAAAATTTTACTTGATTTCGTGAAAAATCAGGAAAACTGAATATTTTGCCTCAAAATTATTTTACTGACTTCAAAAATTATTTTAATTTTAAGATTTTATGCGTCGAGAGGGGGGTTAAGTAGAAATTGTAAGAGTCGATATTTTCAGTTTTTGATTTTTGAGATTTTTGACGGCAATTTTTCCTGGTTTGGTAAAAATCATGGTTTGGTAAAAATCCTGATTTGGTAAGACTCTAGAATCTTTACCAAACCAGGATTCTTACCAAACTATGATTCTTACCAAACCAGGAATTTTACCAAACCAGGAAACACCTTTCTGTTGGGCTTATAAAAAAACTGGGCCCTGTCCTCCTTTTTCGAGATATTTGATTTTAAAGGTAAGCTTCGAAAAATATTTTTCAAAATGACTCGTAACAGAAAGGGAGGGCCCAGTTTTTTTATCGGTTTAATAGAAAGCCCTTATCAAGACCTTTCGAATGAGCCCCTTCATGTTCCCGTACGATGACCAGATAGTGAAAATCGTCTTTTTTACGTCCGAGGAGACACCATAAAGGAAGGTGATGTAGTAATTGTCGTAAATAACAAAACTCTTGGTCATGGGAACGCCAGTACAGGGCCGTATCTGGTTTTAAGGAATAATAACGGGGCCGTAGAGATAGAACATATGGTAAATGAAACCAGGTGCATCAGGAATGAGAAAATGATTCGCAAATTGTTCATGACTGAGAACATGAAAGAGGCTGTGCGCAACCGCGCAGTCCGTCTCAGCGACGACGGAATTTTTATGATCAACGACAAGCAAGCCCCAGCGCCACTCGATCCAAAAACAGATCCTTTTGAACCCGACCAGTACTCAAATATTCACCAGAGAGCAACCCAAAATTCACAAAACAGAATCGAACCCAATCAGGGGTCTGGATTCGCTTTGCGAATTCGCTCATGAGCGAAGCGAAGCGAAGCGAAGCGAATTCACTTCGCTTCGCTTTCGCTTTTTGTAATTTCAATTCGCTTCGCTTCGCTTCGCTTCGCTTTCGCTTTTCTCGAACTCGACGATGAAAATGTTGCCTGCGAAGAGCTCAAAATGAGATTCTAGGGCGAGCGCCTCAGGGCAGTGGCCGGTTAGCTCAGTTGGTTAGAGCGTCGTGCTAATAACGCGAATGTCGCGGGTTCGATCCCCGTACTGGCCATTATTTTGGAGGGTGAGATTTGAAATCTCAGATTTCAGTTTTTAACAGTTTAACATTTATTATCAGTTTTCAGAAAATCATAACCAACGGTTTCGGATTTGTGCAATTCGTAGATTAAAGCAATCACTGTTTCATTATCAATTAATTTTAAAACGCTGGAGGATACAAATCATTCTGGTTCAAAAGAGAAATCATTTTACTAGATAACATTTGTTTCGAGATGCAGGGAGCATTCTTTATATTGCTTCTTATCAATCTTCTTATCTACCCCTTATAAAAATAGATCGAACCAAACCAAAAAAATGGGTAATTCGGGACTCGATCCCTCAGCGTCTGGGTACAAATCCTAACGCTTTATCAACCTAACCAACTCGCCGTACTGCCCTAGGGCGCGTTTCCGCTTATCACTTTTCATTTTGAGCCCATTTTCCTTCTTGATAATCACCGACCGTTGCAGGATAATAGAGTCCATCTTTCTGTCTCCTCGCAAGAACTTTCGTCTCTCGCAGAATCGCCGAGGAAGTGGGTACGTGATTGATCAGCTTTTTTACAGTGGCGTTGTACGCATCTTATCATTGTTTTCCTGTTTAACTAGCAAATGCCTGATCTTTACCTTTTGCGCCCGGTTGACAAGTTTATGTTTGCCCAGAGTTCAGAACTTACAGCTTTATCAAGTTTTCGATTCAATACAGTAACTGCTCATAAGTACAGTTGTGTCAACCGGGACCTGTAACGTTGACGACCTGGGCGGGCAATACAGTGGGTACAGTAGCAATCGGTCCCCATGGAGTTTGCTGGACAAAGATTTGACGACCTGAAGTTAAAGATGAAGTTTTTAGCCTTGAAAACAATGTGGATTTATTTCAAATTTAAGAGGCTGTTGCGCTGATAACGGAACGCTAATTTACTCGACAGAATCGGACTGTTTACTGGACAAAAAATAAGGTAAGATACAAATTTTAAAAAAGAAGACGGCCAGCGATAAGTTCTTCTCCAATTTTTTTTCGTAAGTTTTCTCGCGGAGTGATCGATTCCTCGTTATATTCATCAAAAATAAGCCAGCGCCATCGCCAGTTCTTGAAATGGACGCTTTTTCAAAGGTTAAATATTTCCGGAAAATTTTCGCTTTTTTTCGCTTTTTCGAAAAATTTTTCGCTTCGCTTCGCTTTCGCTCACAAAATTTTGATTCGCTTCGCTTCGCTTTCGCTTAAAATTTTTGAAAAATTTTCGCTTTCGCTTCGCTTTCGCTTTTCATTTTTGGCCAAAATCCAGACCCCTGACCCAATAATACGCCATCGAGATTTCATAACCCCGGATATGAACGGAATCTTAGACCGAGGAGAATAATAAATAATCGAGAATGAGGCTTTTTCACCTTTTTCTTATAAAAGTAGATGGACAAACATTTTTTAATAATGATACTAACACGTTGACGACGATTTTAGATACTGAAGTTTTAGTAACACTAGATGCAAAAGTTGTAGATATAAATGCTCATTTCGGATTTCCTAAACTAGAAACTAAAAGCCAAGAATTGATGTGTATTAATGATACTCACAGACCAAATTTGAATTTAATTATTGCGGATAAAATTATGGATAGGTTAAGCGGGAGCATCGGAAACGAAAATGTTTGCCAAGAGAATTATTGTGAAAATTTAGCTGAAAACCACTTGAAAAAACGAGATTCAGTAATTCAAAAATTCGAAAATTTTCTAAGACCCTCGTCTCACTCGAATTTAAAATTGTTGAACAATAATTACATCGATAAAAATCATCATAATCCAGTTAAAAATCGGACATTATTACCTGGCAAAAGAGTGAGCGATTATGAAATATTTGGCATAATTCAGAGTACTTTTTCTGAAGGCGACGGTGAAATTATTCCTACTGAAAGTTTTGTTAACGTGCTCCAGGATAAGCTGAAATTAACGGTTTCGCCAAAGGTGAACCTGAAATGGGACGAGGACTTAAAAAATTGGCTATTGGGAAATATTTTGAATCCTTTTAGCGTTGGGAAAGAATGCATTATTGGGGCAAATGCAATTCTTATAGAACTTAAGGGGGTCATCACAGAAATAGGAGTTAATATAGGCATAGGCGCGAGCGAGTTAGAATATTTTAAATCCCCAGAAGGACAAGCTTTTATGGAAAATAATTTTAAAATCAGAATTGCACTTTTTATGGTCGATGAAAATAATCTTGAGAAAATCAAAAGAAAGGAGAGTTATAACCTAATGGGAAATTTTTGTAAAAAAACAATTTATAATTATTTGGCCATAACATGCTCAGACCCACTTAAGGGAGAAAACGTACCAATTACAATGAGATCATTTCTAGTGGTTTCATTTGATACAACCGAAGAAGGATGCGCCAAAATAACGGAAACATTGGAAGGCAAGCATATTGCGCCACCAAACGTATCGGCAAGATTGTTTCTGAATTCGAGAAAACGACGTCAGATAGGTATTGCACTTGCTGGAGCCGCTGCGGGGACTGGGTTAGGATACATCTTACATAAAATGTGCGAAGGTGTTACGTCCAGAGGCGAGAAAAGAAATTCGTTAGTCGATCTATCGGATAATGACATTCAGAAAATTAAAGACCTAGAAATAGCTAACGGAAGGGAAATTCTCAAGCTTGAGACAAGTTTTTGCGAGATCCATAGAAATCGAGTCCGTTTATTTTACGATCAAATTGCAGAAAATATGGTAGATAAGTATGTGGACACCCTTAATCTAGTTATTTCAAAAATGGATTTTAGACTGAAGGAATTATTTGTTAGACATTGCGAAGCTTTAAATCCAAAAATGAGCCCGAAAAACTGCTTAAAAATATTTAGCAAAGACCGTATTTCGATGAAAGGATTATTTAAGGACGAACTTGAAACTTTTAGTCTTATTATAAAAATCGAATTTCGAGTGCCGATTGTCGTTTCGCATAATGTCCATAATGAATTAGAAATTCTACAAGGCGCGGAAGTAGTGGGAAATGATTTCCATCAAATGCAAATTCCAAAAGGCCATATTATTATGTCAAAGTCTTCCGTTCAAATTGCGCCCGAATGCAAAAAGACCGAAAATATTCTTGATTGCCCTCTAGAATTATTAAAAGACGATAATGATGGCGCTAAATGCGTGGAATCCCTTATTTTTGGCAACAGATCGACGGTATTAAATTGTGAGGGAAAAACAGTAAGACAAGATTGCCGTTTCCAAATTGGAAAGGATGGAGCCCTCCTTTCAACAAAAACCAGTGCTAAGATAGTTACGGGAGAAAGTGACCTGATGAAAACAAAAGTTCTCGAAAAAGGCACACATCTTCTGCCACCTAAAACGTTTAGCACCAACTCGGACGTCCTTATTTTATGTGATAGAAAAAGTCTTGTTATTCCGAAAAACTATTACGCTACAAACTTCGACGTTTATTATAATTTAAGCTCCCACACAAATTACACATTTTCGCCGGAATTAGAATTTTTACCAGGTACAGGCAAAATTGAAAAATTTATAAAAAAGGTCGAAAATGTTAAGGGGATATCAACGATTTATAATCCAGTTTCATTTTTCATCATTTTGATCATTACAATAATTATATCACTTACGATACTAAAAAACTTGCTTGTTTGTCTCCTAAAGACAATCGGTATGTTTTTTGGACTTAAAATAAGATCAAGGAAAAAGCATAAGATAAGAGCGCACTAAGAACTCCAAATTCATTTTTAACAAAATCCTGACCTTAAATGCGCTATCAATTTACGCCATGTATCGAATCTTTGGTTGCGGAGGAGTCCTCCCAATCAACGAAAAATATTTTTTAATCGCAATCCTTTTATTCGACATAATTTTACTCAAGGCTCGCTTTTTCAGAAACAGCGATGAATAACTCTGGTGCGCCGCGAACTGCGCCACAAATAAACCGTAGCCAATCACGAATCCTTATTTTGGGTGGAATCCTCCCGTAAAGTAAATCGTCAAATTTTTGAGTTACGGAGGAGATCTCCTTATGTTAAACTGCGTAGAAATTCCGATGAAGTTCAAACTTCAAAGACCTACCCAAAATAGATGCGGTAAAACAACCTTTTTCTCAGACTACAAATTTAACAACCAATTAGGGTCGTTAGCGTGGGAAACCAATTATCTTCGACTTCAAACAAAATGGCAATTAGCATATAAATTTAATGGTTACATCAATGAGAACGGAAATATCTTAAAAAGCTAGGATCTGAGCAACCTTTATAATCAGCAAAAATCCTCAGCACTTGTCGTAAGATCACATTTTGAGAGACAGAGAACAGAGACGAACATTTTCAAAAAGTAAGGATTTATTAACAACCCCAATTATCTATTCAAAAATTTTTGGAATTTTTACGGTTTTGACACCTATTTGAGAATTAAGACAAAACCCCGAATCCGGACAGACCGGACTTTTATTTTCGCCTCGAATTTAGAACCAAACTAGGATATTATTTTAATAGGATAAGACTGTGAAATGGGAGAGTGGTCTTTTAGGCAATTGAAAAAACGCTGGCCGAATAAAGAGCGGCGAGTTAGCCCAGCCAATAGGGAACTGTGGATGCTTCATGTGGGCATCATCCTTGAGCTTTGCAGGCTTAAGGAGAAATCCATGGATGAAATATTCATCCGCGATATGTCTCAACTCGGAGACCTTAGCGATATTATTGTCCCAACGATTAAATTTGGAATTCGTTTTGGAGAAACCGCAGTAATTAGAATTAATCTAATAAAAGGAAACTCCAATGAAATATTGGAAATTGAATTTAAACAATTGAATAGAATTTATTCCAACTTTTGCGACCAACTTTACGCCTTCGGCTGCGGACGAAATGCAGAAACGGTTCAAAAAATTAGAGATTCCCTAAATGGAAAAGTCACAAAGCATACTATTCATCCGGCAATGACTCGAGTTTTTCACGGCATATTACAGGAGAATGATAAAACAGTAGTTTCTATCAAAGCCAGATTACCTTGCTCTTGTAGTCAAAAAAGCCAATCTTTCGCGCTCGATTTGGCAGAACCCTATTTTGACGACAGAATCATTATCCCCGTGGCGACTAATAGTTTAAAACGGTCCATGATCTTTACAAAACTAGCGCAGGGAAACAAGTTCTTAGATCGCAATGAATATGAATGGACTAAAGCCAGAAGATTTGCGAAGGCAGTGAGACGAGAACTCACCAACGATGTAAATCGCTTCGAAGGGCTTATGAAGCCAATTTGGGTGACGTTTTCGTAAAAATATTCCACTCACAGAAACTGGTTTCGGTTGAAGTAATTCTCGAAAACGAGGCCGATCTTTTCAAAAGTGTGAATCAGTGGGCTCCCAGTAAGTCGAGGAAAGAAACAAAAGAGGAATCGAAAGTCATCAAACAAGTCGAGCATTGCCGAATTTGTGAAAATCTTACTTTTGCGGCCGATTTTGTGAAAACCATTTGGTCAAAAATCATCGAATTCATTTTTAAATTACTCAGCTTTCTACTTTTTCCGATAAGACAAATTTTCTTTGAAAATTAATCGAAAACAGAAAGGACACACAGACTGTATTATAAATTGTAAAAAATGGTCTCACTAATACTGTTAAGCGTCGTTTATTTCGAAAGAATTGTGACTAGGGAGGAGTCCTCCCTAAAACATTTTTCGCGATTTTTCAAATTAAAGCCCAGATGATTTCGTTTTTCAAGACAAATTAGAGTTAATAACTGTGATAAAATATCAAATTTTGCCTTGAAATCAGTCATTTTCACAAATTGAACTCAAAACCGAATAGGCCTCACATAATTCCATTCATCAAATTTTCGGGAGGAGACCTCCCAAGGATAATTTCGGACAAAATGAGACGCTTTTTCGCGAAAGCAGAATTTATTTGAGAACAAATCAGAGAAGAATTACAGCTAATTGATGCTAGCGCCAAATGAGTTTTTCGGGAGATTTTGTAGTTTTTATTTGATTTTTCTATTTCTAAAAAACATGTTAATATTGAGTAATTGGAACGACTTACTTTTTCATTCAGTAGAAAGAGATACTGAAAGAATCAGTTTCTGGAAGTTCGATTGATGTTGATTGGAAGAGACAAGTGATAACTTTTTGATGCACGAGGAACGTTTTCGATCGGAGTTAAGGGAACAAGGTCTTCCCTAGTAGAATTGGCCCGAGAGACTAAAACCATCAAAATTTTTCATCTAATCATTAAGAAGTAAAAACTTATTCAATCCATCTTAATGTACTTACAGCCGAGCACGACAGCTAAAAAGGTTGGATCGTTGAGAGCATTAGCTTCGTTGGACATCTCTATTTTCGTTGTTTTTAGTAGTTTCTCGATCAAAAACTATTTTGTGACGGTTTCTGATTCTCGAAAAGCTTGAGCTGCTTATATGCGAGATAAGAATCACAGGATTATCAGTTCCTTGTTTTGACGGATGCATCAGAAATTTGTAAATTTAATTTACTCACGTCATATCAATAATAAGCGTCTCAATTTTTCAAATTATCGTAGACTTTATCCTTATTTTTGACTTTCAAACTTAGAGTTGAATACTATCAAAAAGGGGATGAAAACTAGGCAACTTTGAATTATGGGAACTAGGCCACTTTTTAATTAAGAGTATCAGCGTCTCAAAAATGAACTTTCCCAGGCATCGCGTTTATTAGAGTTCAACGCGCATTTAACAAATAATCAATTTTATTCAGCTCAATTTTTCAGGAAGATTCAGCAAATGAGCAGAAGTACTCTGCTCTTATCGGACTCCATGTTTTCTTAATTACGCACATCATTTTTCGAAAAAGTCGACTGTATATTATGCGCCTATCCAGGAAGCAATATACTGGATTTGAAACGACAGATTCGAAACGACTACCTTCCGCACCCCTTCAAAATCCGACGAATCATTGTTATGGTAGGAACCAACGATTTATTATCCAGAACCAAAGTAAGAGCCCCGTTACAAAAAATTCTAAATAAATATATAGATTTGATAAATAATATTCGAGAAAATTATTGTTACGCAGACATTATTTGTATTTCATTGCTAAAGAGACACGATTCGGAAAACAAAAGACGAATCCAGTTTAACGAGTTGTTAAACAATGTCATCAAAAATAAAAATAACCCAAAAATAACATTTTCTAATATTGCTTCATCCTTCGAAAAGGACCCAAAGTTCTCCAAGTACTTTTGGACAAATCGGATTCAGTCCATTTATCGCACCTAGGCATACGTAAGCTTGAAGACCTTTTGCTCCTTATTATAACAAAAGAATATAATATCTGTTTTCCAAGCACTAACAAACAACTTCTACTTTCCTGGACTCAAAGGAGGAAACAATCTAGCAAAAATAAAATTATAAGATTTAAAATAACCTCAACAAACGAGTACAAAAATGTAAGAGACGGATTTGTTGGAAAATAGAAACGCTGTAAATTTTAAAATAAAAAGATGAGAATTTTCGTATTCTCCAACAAAAAAAGTATAAAACAAAAAGAGGAAAACACCTCCCGAGAAAAAAGAAAATTTTTTTTGTACATTTTATTGAAATTGTGCTCGATTACTTAGCTGTCCCTGACATTTTTTGTGTAAAGAAATGATTTTTCTGTAAATAGATGCTCTATAAAACTATCATACAAAAGAGGAGGAATCCTCCAACATAAAAATTACAAAATTTAAAACTTCATTGAACAAAAAAATATTCAAAAACTACAAAAAGATCGACAAAATGGTCGCAAAAATATCTACTGTATAATTTATAAGACTGAAAATTTTCCTTAAAGCAAACTTTATTGCTGTATTTTTATAAATTTTAACTGCTCTTCATTTACGCTCAATTTCTATGTTTCACACGTAAACTTTTATTGAAAACTTGTATTTTCTGATTTTTTCATAATTATTCTTGACGTATTATTTAAACTTAGTTTAAATATTTTTTTTTCTGCAAAACTAACAAAATTTATCTTTGGAGGGAGGAGAAGGTAAAC
Source organism: Oikopleura dioica (assembly GCF_907165135.1). Classification (NCBI taxonomy): domain Eukaryota; kingdom Metazoa; phylum Chordata; class Appendicularia; order Copelata; family Oikopleuridae; genus Oikopleura; species Oikopleura dioica. The sequence goes on from NC_137295.1 coordinate 2,864,049, forward strand.
CAAACAAAATTTTCAAAGCTCAACGAACAAACTATCGAACGAACCCTGATTTGATTTCTCAAGCCACAAGAACAGTGTTTCAAAAGAACTAGAAGGGGGTTGGATAGAGAATGAACAATTACGATCCAAAAAATGGCGCGCAGGCGCTCGTGAGCAGGACGCTCACCGACGAAGACTAAGCGACAAAAATGATAACTTCACTCACTCCACCCAACTGTTCAAGAGATATTAACATTAAATAAATCAAGTGTAAATTTACTAGGTGGATTCATTCTTATCAATTAGCAAGTATATCAGCAAGTCAAACACCTGTTAGCCGCCGGCCCACACCAGTCATTAGGAAAGCAGTCTTTGCCAGTATAGTCTATCAGGAATAACCTGTTTAATCTCAATAATCGTGTTTCACATCGATACTGTTCTCAACGCCGTATGAAGGCTGAATTCGGGAAGAAAGGTTGAGATAATCTTACGCATCTCCCTCGTTATCAGGGACACCATTTGGGACGTGAAGGGGATAGAAACTGTAAAATTCCTCTCCGGATGCAAACTTTTTCCTCTTTCCAATCTTTCTTGTCAACCCTTCCCTCTTTCACCACCTTTTCTACATCGAGGATCATTTCTAAGGGATATTCTTGGGCGAGATATTTTTCCTCTATCTCTGTAAACTCATCCCCCAGGGTTTTCGGATCTGAGTGTTTATATAAAGCCCTTTTATATTCTGACGTAAGAATACCCTTTTTCAATGACAAAGGAGCACTGTCATTTACAAAATTCAATGGAACAAAGTGTTTTTGATGATAACGAATTTGCAGGGTGTTTGTATCCGAGATATAGACCACAAAGTCGAGAAATTTAATCCCTTCAGGACTTGACCTTTCGACAGTTACTTTTAAGGACTCATGCAAATTTTGAAAAACTTCATTGACTTTTTCGAACAAGCCGCGCCGAAAAAAGACAATCGTATCGTCAAGAAATCTTTTATAGCCTAAAATAAATTTTTCCGAAATGAGTTTTTCGATCTTATTTTTCTCAAGCATAAACAGAAAGAAATCCGCTTATTTTGGAGAACTACTTTCGCTCATTGATAGACCCGATATCTGACGATAAGTTCTGTCTGCGAACCGAAATGCAGTTAGTTTTTTCAAAATTGAATCCAATATATTCGGAGAACATTTTTAGGAATTGGTCTAAGGAATATTTTATTGTCATCCCAAAATCAAGGTAACATTTTAGATGGCGAATTATCGTCATAAATTTTTTTCAATAGGAGATTAATCAGAAGAGATGTATCGCAGCTTGGGTAGAGTTTTACTATATCGAAACTTGCAAAATCAACCTCATCAAAATTGAATTATTGTTTTGTAAACCATAAGCCGAATTCTTTAGACTCACAGAGTGAGAATTTGCTTTTGAGATTTTTAAATTATTTTGCCAAAAAATTTTTATGAAAATTTTCACAAACAGAATTTCTTGCTGAAACAATAGTTCTCATATTAAGCTCCTGCTCAAAAGTTTCTTTATGGCATTTGCCAAGTCCATATGCATCTTTTATCCTCGAAACCGGTTTGTTTCTATTGAAAAAAATTTTGTCCGCAAATTTTTCCATTTTGCGTAAATTTTGCCTCATTTACAAAGTGTCCTCCTCAGTTGGATCGGAATTAAGTTGAATAAATTTTTTCTTATCTGAAAATTCTCGATGCATAGAGTTCTCGTATTGAGAACGGTCCAAAATTAAAATAACTGAGTCTTTGTCCGCTAAAACAAATACAATTTCCCTGTTTTCCCGTAAATACTGTCTTATCGTCCTGTTACTATTATCATTAACAAAACAAGTAGTTATTTTTTGTGAATCGCAGTCAATCTTCCTTTTAAGAGAAATTGAGTCATTGGTGTGAGTTGTTGAAATTTATCGTATTTTTTTAAATGGCCCATCAGGCTATCAAATTATTGGAGCAAATTTATCGAGTGCGGTCGCCCGCCCAAAGGGGCCTTCCAACCTCTTTCTAGAATGTGAATCATATTAGAAGGAATTTGTTTTTTTGAAATATTTTTTACTTAATATTAAAGTGGTTTGCGAAATGATTGTTGAATTTTTAATTTGCCAAATTTTAATTGTCTTTTTCTGTCGCGTTCCTCATCTCTGATTCTTGCGCGATTTTCTTAATCCAAAATTATTCTCATTTTTCTTTTTCACAACCAATACCTTCTTTGTCAAAAAATTTGGATAGACTTTCATTGAATAATATGCGAATTTCCTCCAGTTTGCTACTACAGATTTTTTGTTCATTTATTAAAATTTTTAATCGTTCCCGCTAAAATCTTTTACGACCCAATTTACAAAATTTTACCACTTGAACGGGGATTTTGGTAAAAATTGATGGTACAACCATCCCTTCAAACAGTGTTTTAGAGAATTTAACCCATTTAAAACTCGAAAATTTGAGTAAGAGTAAAATTGAGTAGGAGCCTCTGACAAATTTTCGCGTTTTTAACCCGTTAACAGGCGCGCGGCAGTCTCACGGCCACGCAGCATTTGAAGAGCGATAAGATGAGCAAAACTCTATTTTATATTGGAAATTTTTTGTATTTTTTGAAAATTCAATCGATTCTCTAATTGTTAGTTTAATTAAAAGAAAAATCCGCATAAAATTCTGGTCGGGGAAAGCGAAAGAAAAAGTTCAGTCGGCGAAGAAAAGGGAAAGAGTAATACAAATCGCCCGCCTTTTCCCTTCTTTCCCTTTTTTCCAATCTCAGCGCCGAAAATGACGTAACTTTGACCTCATTTTTCACCCCTAAACGAATCGGAAAAATAATAAAACAATATGTAGAAGAAAGAGAAGACGCTTCTGAATCTGTTATTTTCTTTGAAATTAATTTTTCTTGTCCCTTTTTCTCGGAATTCATCAAAAGGTGCGTGGACTTTAGACTGGCACGCGCCCGTTAAAGCATAAGATCGGATGCCCAGTTAACGGGTTAAATTCTCTAGAACACTGTTTGAAGGAATGGTTGTTTTTGGGAGCTTGATCAGTTCTGCAGTTTTCACGAAAAGGTACGTTTGTATGCTTTTTGGAAGGTTTACAAGTAACTCCAAGACTTCGGCTCTGATGATGGAACTTTTGCTGTTCCGAAAACGTTAAGCCACTGCAAATAAAACGAACTCATTTATCGACGAGATGTCATCATTTATCAATTAAAAGTGATCGTTGATAAATTTTAAAGCGACTTTGAAATTTTTTTAAAGTGTTTATTTGGCATTTTCAAAAGAATTGAAGAAGTTTTGATATTTGACCCCGTATAAGCGTGATTTACATAAACAAAGACCATCACTAAACAAATGGGAGACACTGACGCCGGCCGCCCCAGCCCGCCCAGACTGACGCCGGCCGGTCCATTATTTTAAATTTTTCAAATCTATTTTATCTATATGAAATGATGTTTTATTGTAGAAAAACATATTCGTTGGATTATGGAATGGAATTTTCATGGTATTCCGTTGAATTTAGGTTATTTGTTGGAAATAACGCATTTTTTGCTTATTTTAGCGGTTAAATATAGTTTTATGGCTAAAAGGGTCGAAATTGAGAACTCGACGGGCCTACGGCCCTTTCGCGCGCATATTCTGGTAGAAAACTCATTGTGTTGGCGGGGCCCAACTCTCGCTCTACCTCAGAACGAATATCGGACTTTTTCGAATTTTCGAAAAAACATAGTTTCTAGAATGTTTTTGTCTGGCACCGGCCGGTCCAAAGGGGGAAGTTTTCAAAAAGCGGCCGGGGCGGCCCTGGGCGGCCGCGGACGGCCGGCGTCAGTGTCCCCGAAACAAATTAACATCAGCTCAGAATGCGAAAACTGGTTAAAATTCTTTTTCGATTTTATGGGCTTTAATCAAGCTGAAAATGCGAAAAATAGAATAGCCTATCGACGATATTATATAATATAATTGATTTTTTATTAAACATAAGCGAATTATGTTTTTATGTTTTTAATACTTGCCTTCATTCGAAATCGTCCACTCTAGGTGAGAGATTGTTTTTCCTGTTTTTTGAACTTTCATTTAAATCTGTACTTAGGGCTGACGAAGGCCCCTTGAGGCCGAAACGCGTCCCAAATAAATTTCAATCATAAATACATGAGAGGTCAACATTGACTATCTTTTCGAAAAAAGCCAATTCTAGACCGCGCTCAAAGCCAAAAAAGCTAAGATATTCAAATTCTCTCAAAAGCTGAAGATAGAGCAAAGTTAGATCTAGCAACATTTTTCTTAAAAAATTTTTTCGTCAGTAAATTTTCGCGGTAGAGAGCGAAACACCAAGCGATCTCATCAAAAATCGCCATTTTTGCCTATTCGCGTCCTCAAATTTCTCGAATCACGTGACTAGCCAAATCTTTTATTCCATTTTAAGATAGTTCAACCCTTTTTCTCGCAATATCTATGAGGAAATTTCGTTAGCATAAGTAAAAACAGGTTTTACTTATTTGAAGTGGCTCTCGAAAATCACTTACATGTATCTTCGGAAAATCTAGTTCTACCCCCTTAACCGTATCTCGAGCGCGAGCACACTTTCTGAGCTCGCGATAGTTGTTGTATTACGATTTTCTTCCATTTTTGAGATAATCAAAAAATTCAAAAAAACTTAGAATCTTTCGCTATTTTTACGTTTACAACAGATTTCTTCGAAAAAAATTATCAACTGCTTTTCGAATTAAACGTAAAATTGTCCGTAAAAATGCGAATTTTTGTCTCTAGATGGCCTTTATTGTAACAAATTTGAGTGAAAAAGAGACATTTTCTCTCTAGACCGGGCTGACATGTCGTCTCTGAGACTTGGAAAACAGGAGGAGAAGCCTCTTGAAAGAAAATAATGCGTTCTAATTGGTTAGATTTGCTTAAATTTTCTCTAGAGGCCGAGCTCAAAAATTGTGCTCGCGTCCGAGAATGGGTGATCGCAAGTGCTCGAGCTACGGTTAATTTGATGCAAGTATTATATCAAGTTTTCGTGTATCGACGATACAGTATCGTTAGTCAAACATAAGAAACTAGCTGGAAGAGTTAAATGAAAAGTTTGATTGCATCGAGTAGGTCTGCCAGACGCCAGAAAACTACGAGTATGTCGCATTGACGGGTGGCGGGCGGCCCCGTTCAAAATCGTTTTTTGGGCCGATTTTTTGAACGGCGTTCAAAAATTCCGAAGAATATTGTTCAGAAAATTGACTCAAATGATAAACATCGTGTAAGTAGAGGAAGTTGGCATCATATTTGATGAGTTTTCTTGCAAATCAGGCGCGGAGCGCATATGAGCTCATTTTTATGAAGATTTTTGGAAATTTTTTGAACGGCGTTCAAAATTTAGAACGTAGCCGCCCTACACCCGCGTTGACTCATCGCAATTTTGAACATACAAGGAAGTTTCAGCCAGAACCAATTTCATATTAAACCCAAATGATTATAATATCGACTGATTATTAAGTAGGGTTCATAAAGAACGCAAAATAAGTTATGATCTGCTAAGAAAAATTTTTTCCTTATTTGAGAAAATTTTTGAGCAAAAATGATATCGTCGGCAGCCAAAAAGCGTTCATTGAAAAAGCCCACGCAATCGAAACCCTCATTAGCACAGAGCCTCACTGGCACAAAAGCCTCTTTTGCACATATTGTGAAAATAAAGCTCTTGTGCAGATGAGGCTCTGTGCAAATAGAGCTATTTTTTTTGGAAAATTATCAGTGATTCAAGGCGAATCTATTGGTCGCCTTTATTTTTTTCCATCTGATTGCTAAAAATTTTTTGAAGGAAATGGACGAAAAAGGGATGAATAACAATAGAGATTCTTCCCCAAAAAAAAAATTACAATGATTTTTCGGTCATGCTTTGTTTGTGTGAGCCGTCATAATCAGATAAAGTTAATATTGGTACGATCTTTACGGTCAGCGATTTTAAGGTTATTTCGGTCATCAGTTGTCTTTTTAGTTATCCTTAGCGCTACTCTCATCTCAGCAACAAACCGAAACGGTTTATTGACCGAGAATTATCACAGAGTGTAAGAGATAATTTGATTGCTGCGGAATTTTAAGGCGTGTTTAGACAAGAAGATAAAAAAGAATTTCGATGCGTTTTTCGGTGTTTTTTTTATTTAAGTAAGTAATTTTGGTCAACACTGGTTATGTCGCAAAATGTCGCCGAATGTCGCCGAATGTCGCCGAATGTCGCCGAATGTCGCCACCTATTTTCGAAAACCAGGATTTTTGAAGAGAAAACTTGTTTTTAACCCAGAAATTTCAAAACAAACTTGTTCTAGAATTTTTTTAGCATAGATTCGAGACAAGGAAGCGCTCCGCGCGATTTGTGGTAGAAAACTCACTGGTCGGGCTGGACTCACGTCTATTGCCGCGCCTCCTACTATTACCGCCTTATTCGTTTCTAGAACAAGTTTGTATTGAAAATTTAGGCCTAAAAAAACAATTTTTCTTTCATAATACCTATTTTTTAAAATATGTGGCGACATTCGGCGACATTCGGCGACATTCGGCGACATTCAGCGACAATCGGCGACATTCGGCGACATTCGGCGACATAACCAGTGCGCCCCGTAATTTTAAATGCTTAAGTAGTTTTCAATGCATTTCGAAGCGTTTATAAATTTTCTAAAAATATTTATCGACGATTTCAGGAAAATTTTCTTAAAAGTGATTATTAATGCATTCTAGGGGTAGGGTACACGGTCAAGTCTCAGAATCGGTTCTTGACCATTTCTTCTGAATCTTCATGAAATTCTGAGCAAAACACCCTGTATGAGTATTTTCTCTATCTCGACCCATTTTCGCAAAAATTGCAGTTGTAAATGGTAAAATTAATGCATTTTGGCTAGAAGGCGGAAATTTTAAAATTTTTACAATTAAAATGGACAGAAAATCGTGAGCGTGCATCCGTCTAACGAATAGGGTAAAAATCAAATAAATATTTAAACCCGCTTTTACGCAATATAAGCTAAATTGCATTCCAAAAAGACTAGAAAATATTTTTACCAATATTTTTTCGTTTGATGCTGATTTGCATTCAAAAAAGTCCAAAAATATTTTAACCCCTTTTCTCGCGTTTTGAGCTGATTTGCAGTCCAAAAAAAATTGACCCTTTTTTTTGACAGCAACACAGGCGGAAATTCGAAAAAACAGGCTTTAATATTTTTTAAATTTCTTGGACTTATTATCAACTTTAAACCGTGCACGCAGTGCATCAGTGTCACGCATAGACTGGGTCCGTACACAAAAATTCTAACTTTTTTATCCATCAAGTAAATGATTTATAATTTTTAGGGGTTAATTAGATGGCCTTAACAAATATAAAAAAAAACATTTTTTCATAAATTTTGAAAAAGGGTTGAGGAGTAAATCGCCAAAATAGGCTGAAAAAAGGCCTTCTCCATCGATTTAAAAAAATTATATAATTTCAAGTTATGTAAAAAGGGGGATTTTTACTTTAATCTTCCATAAAAAAGTTTGAAACACGTAGAGAACATGTTCAAATTGACGAAGAAAGCTCAGGAATGCGCCTTTTTGCGGCGTGCCGCGCGTGCAGCGCCTCACTTTTCTTATTTGGATGTCGTAGGGTGAGACTCAACGTAATCATGATGGTGACTCAACGTAAAAAGAAAAATACCACGCTCAGAATAATTTGAAAATATAAAAGGTTTTTTATTTATATTAATTAAATGTAAACTCATTAAAATTAAGTCTTTAAATAATAAAATAAATTTAGAATAAAAACAAATTTTAATTTGAATAAAATATTAATCTTTTTTTAATAAATCATATTATGAATTAATAGTAAATTATAATTTCTCAGCCCCATCCATGGCAAATTTAAATTAAGGTGCTTGACGGCCCTTCGGGCCGTCTCATCCCCATTCCTGGCAAATTTAAATTAAGGGGCCTGACAAAGGCCGGTCCAGTCCCCAACCCCTCCCACTCCCTTTTCCAAATTTATTTTTATTCAACCGTTTTTATTTTTTCTTATGGTTTATGTTTAATTTTAAAAAAGCTCCCCTCACCCATAATTTGTCTTGAAAATTATTTATCAATATCAAATGATTATTATTTTTGAAAAAACTAAGAGAGCTTTATTATCTAGCTCTCAAATTTTCGCAAATTTGCGCGGCCACATCGGCGAAATTTACAGTTTTTTGTAAATTACGGGCGAGGGAGTGGGTGTTTCAGATTTTTAAAACGAATTTGAGTTAAGCTCGTTCTTCCGGTCATATTTGTACCTTCAAATTTTTTGAAGTCGATGGAGAGCATATTGAACCCGAAAATGCCCATTATTGACTCATCATATCTTTTCAACCCTTTAGTTTAGGAAAAATTAGAAGAGCAAAATCACTTAGATAAACTGTTTTTTAATAATAACATATATAATAATATATATAATAATAACATTATAATATAACATATTAGAAAATCAAAAGATCGAGCGATTATTTCGGGTACCTAATTTTTGTGTACGGACCCTACCCATAGGGTAAAAATCAAATATATATTCAAACTCGCTTTCACGCAATTTAAGCTAAATTGCATTCCAAAAAACTAGAAAATATTTTTACCCATGTTTTTCGTTTGATGCTGATTTGCAGTCAAAAAGTCCAAAAATATTTTATCCCCTTTTCTCGCGTTTTGAGCTGATTTGCAGTCCAAAAATAATTGACCTTTTTTGACAGCAAATCAGGCGGAAATTCGAAAAACAGGCTTTAATATTTTTTGAATTTCTTGGACTTATTATCAACTTTAAACCGTGCACGCAGTGCATCCGTGTCACGCATAGACGCGCTTTTTTACGGTTGGATTCTTATAACATTTGATTGAGTTAACCAAATCTGGAGTTTTTGGGATCAAAATGATCCTCTCGAAAAATTATAATTTTCTAATGCATTAGATTTTGAAAATTAAGTACCAATTTTCCGGAAATGATTTTAGGTACTCTAAAATATCGTTAGATCGGGACGAAACTAGTACCAGAAAGATCGCCAGAAATTTTCATGAAGAATGGTACTCAATTTGCTTCGTTTCGAACGTGTCCTTACAAAATAGACGGTAATTGTATTTCAGTACTTTTGGGTATCTTGAGATTGTGATAAAATGCTCAAAAAGATAGATTATAGTCTGGTTATAGTATCAATCTTCATGAAATTTTATGGCGATCTTTTGGTACTAGTTTCGTCCCGATTGAACAACATTTAGGGGTACCTAAAATCACTTCCGGAAAATTGGTACCTAATTTTCAAAAACTAATGCATTGGAAAATTTTTATTTTTCGAGAGGATCACTTTGAGCCCATAAACTCCAGGTTTGATTAACTCTATCAAAAGTTATAAAATCCAACCGCAAAAAAGCGCGTCATAGGGTAAAAATCAAAAAATATTTAAACCCGCTTTTACGCAATTTAAGCTAAATTGCATTCCAAAAATCTAGAAAATATTTTTACCCATGTTTTTTTCGTTTGATGCTGATTTGCAGTCCAAAAAGAAAATTGACCCTTTTTTTGACAGCAACATAGGCGGAAATTCGAAAAAACAGGCTTTAATATTTCTTTGAATTTCTTGGACTTATTATCACCTGAAAACTATTTTTTGAAAAATATATTCAAACTCGTTTTTGGCGTTTGTTGGTCATTTTGAATCCATTTTTATCGCAAAATGATTGTGACCCGTTTTTTCGTTTTCAGGTGATACTGAGTGCAAAAATTCAAAAATATTTTAACCTGCTTTTCTGCGTTTTCAGATTGAAAACAGTTTTTGTATTTTTGGACTAAACATCAGCTTATAGTGCAAAAACGGGAAAAAGAACAGGTTAAATTGACTTTAACCTCTAACGGACCGTTAGGCTCGCCATGAAATCTTGAAGTCGCGAGCGAGTATGTTTTTCTGATTCCCCATGTTCTAAAACCCAAAAGTCTCCATATAACCACACCCTTAAACTCAGCCAAAAAATTTTAGAGGGAATTTTTGATAAAAATGGCTCTTTTTCGGGGTCTCATTGCTTAACCGAAAAAATAAACAAAGAAAACCTCTCAAAACTCCTTATATTTGATATAAATATAAAGCTGAGAGTCTGAGCTTTAATTAGCAGTATTGGTTCGGGCTCTATCTAAGAATTTTTAGCGAAAAAATGGCCTTTTTGAGAAAAATCAAAAATTGACGTTATTTTTTATCAATCATTTAATTTTTTCTGTAGTTTACTTCGATTCTCCCCAGATCTGAGACTAGACTCTTACAGAATGAAGCCTTGCGCTTCTTTCAAGTAGTTTGCCGGGTCGGGAAAACTTGGGGAACTCGAGATATCCAAGGTTTTCTGGTTAAAATTAGGCCGAAAAACTGTGAATTTGAGGGATTTTAAGTAGGATTTTATTTGGATTTCTGGGCAAAATCTTGATCCCAACTTCGTAAATAGCTTATTCAAAAGAGCATAAAAAGTTATGCTCGAAAAATTGAAAAATGTTGAAATTTCCGGAGAAATGACGTCATGGCACGTGATCGAAGTCCGAAAACAGGATTTTGGACCTAGCTCTAGAATTTTTCCCCAAGACTTACGGCTGACAGAGACATATCATACGAATCAGGAAAAAACGGGGATCATTTTAAGGTGCAATTCGTAGGGGAGAATTGACATCGACTTTTTTTTGGCGAGTCTAACCCTTTCATGTTTTTCCGCGCTTTCATCTGATTTGCAGGCCAAGAAAATATTTTTTCCGGTTTTTTCATTCATAGCTGATTAGGAGAGAGGCTGCGAACAAAATTCTGGCTTAAAACGAAGTTTTGACCACATTTTTGCACGATTTACGATAACCATCACTAAATAAATTATCTGACGATTTTTACTTTGGAGACTTTGAAGATAGGTGAAACTATTTTTCATCGAAAATTATTGTTATTCTTGAAAATTCTCTCAATTTTCCGTCTAAAAGTATAAATTTATAAAAAAAGATTGCTCTCGAATTCTGCTTGGGAGACGCAAATGAAAATTTCAGTATAAGGGTCGAAATTATTTTGCGCCGTGAAGGGCTTTCAAATCACCTGGATACGCCAAAAACGGATTTTAATTTTTTGATGTTTTTGACTGCAAACCGCGAAAATACGAGAAAAATATTTTTAATTTTTTGAGCTTATTATCGCCTTAAATGCCAAAAACGGGTCAAAACCTGTTCTTAAAGCCGTTTTTTTCATTTAGCGGATTCACAGTCAAAAATAAAAAATATTTAAACCCGTTATCTTGCGTTATCAGGAGATTTTAAGTCAATTTGATATCGAAAGCAAAATGTCCTAAGAATGTCTCTCAACTGCTAGAATGCAAATCACATGCGATAAAATAGAAACTCAATTTTTAATTAAAACGATGTGGCGGTGGATGTATTTGTGGAAAGAATGATTTTTCGAAAGCAGAAATTTTTGAAATTTCATATGCAGATGTTTTTCAATAACAATAACATTTCCATAAAAGGAAAATTTCGCGTCCTCGTTGTTTTTCATTCGCAGCGCGCATTACGCGCGATTGTTTTTCTTTCCCAAATGCTCCAAATAACCGCACCAAACACCACCAAATCGCTTCTTTTCTTATCACTGCAACTCAAGATTCTCACTATGTGACCTCAAGAATTGACAGTAATTTCCAGTTTTAGTCCAGATCTAAATTCGTCGTCGTTTCCATAGCAAGTTTCGTTGTCCAAGTGGTAGTTGTTGTAGTTGTTGTCATCACCGTCGTCCGAAATGGCCGTTGTGTAGTTGCGTAACAAGCTCAAAAGTTTGGATTACCTAGAGGCGCTCATTTCCGCGGTTGACCGTTTTGGCATTTTCTTGCCCGGGCACTTTGCGGAAAGCCGGACATAAACCACCAATTTTATGTCCGGAAGCCTAGCTAGTAAGAGCAATAATTCAAGTGAAGACATAGAAGAGAACCAAGTTGTCGGCGTCGTAGAAGCAAAATCCGTCGATTATTAATTTACCTTTTTGTACTGTCAATAATTATGAACAAATAGTGATTTTTTAACTAGAGCTTTGTCATCCTTTTTCATGCAATAAGAAATAATGAAAGAAAACGGTAGACGCTTGTTATGTCCCCGAATTTCCCGAATGTCCCCGAATGTCCCGAATGTCCCCGAATGTCCCCGAATGTCCCCGAATGTCCCGAATGTCCCCGAATGTCCCCGAATGTCCCCGAATGTCCCGAATGTCCCGAATGTCTGCAATCAGGACTAGACTAGACCGACAGGACTAGAGTTTGTATCAATGTCTCCGTCGGATCATGCAAAAATAGTGCAAAATAAGAACTCAATAAAAACTTTACCTTACTAACCCTAACGTTATTGTTTTCGCAAAATGTCAAAAGAAGGAAGCGCTCCGCGCAATTTGTGGTAGAAAACTCATTGAATTTAGCAAAATAATCGTCTCTAGAACAAAATTATTATGAAAAAATCTGTTTTTCCTTATGAAAAGGTTTTTCTTTTTTGGCCTTTTATATAAAAAGTCGGGGACATTGGAGACATTCTGGACATTCGGGACATTCGGGGACATAACAAGGGCGTTCCAAGAAAACCTGCCTTAGTTGAGATGATGTGAACACACGCGTACGTGCCAAAATAACAAAATAAACAGATGTATATTTTCCCCAAATTAATTTTGTTTTGTCAATAATCCCTAATTCACTTATCTTAATAAAAATTAACGGATCTTACCCACTAAGTTAGGAATTATAGACGTGAAATGAAGAAACTTTTCGGTTTTACTCTGATCGATTTTTGATTATTTTGTGTGATTTCTAACTGGCGAAGACCGTGACTCTGGCAAGTTTAAACTAACCCCATCCCTGGCAAATTTAAATTACGGGGCTTGACGGTCCTACGGGCCGTCTCAGCCCCATCCCTGGCAAATTTAAATTAAGGGGCTTGACAAAGGCCGGTCCAGTCCCCAACCCCTCCCACTTCCTTTTCCAAATTTATTTTTATTCACCCGTTTTTATTTTTTGTTATGGTTTATGTATAATTTTTTTAAAAACCTCCCGTCACCCTTAATTTGTCTTTAAAATTATTTATCAATATCAAATTATTATTATTTTTGAAAAAACGACGAGAGCTTTTATATAAGTGTAAAAAGTAACAATGATTTTTCGGTCATGCTTTGTTTGTGTGAGCCGTCATAATCAGAGAAAGTCAATATTGGTACGATCTTTACGGTCACCGATTTAAAGGTTATTTCGGTCATCAGTTGTCTTTTTAATTATCCTTAGCGCTATTCTCATCTAAGCAACAAACCGAAACGGTTTATTGACCGAGAATTATCACAGAGTGTAAGAGATAATTTGATTGCTGCGGAATTTTAAGGCGAGACAAGAAGATAAAAAGAATCTCGATGCGTTTTTCGGTATTTTTTATTAAAGTTAGTAAGTAGTTAAATGTTTAAGTAGTTTTCAATGCATTTCGAAGCGTTTATATATTTTATAAAAATATTAATCGACGATTTCAGGAAAATTTTTTAAAAAGATAATTAATGCATTAAAGGGGTAGGGTCCCCGTACACGGTCAAGTCTCAGAATCGGTTATTGACCATTTCTTCTGAATATTCATGAAATTCTGAGCAAAACACCCTGTATGAGTTTTTCTCTATCTCAACCCATTTTCGCAAAAATTGCAGTTGTTAATGGTAAAATTAAAGCATATTGGCTAAAAGAGGTAAATTTTAAAATTTTTACAATTAAAATGGACAGAAAATCATAAGCGTGCATCCGTGTAACGCAGAGGGTAAAAATGAAATAAATATTTAAACCCGCTTTTACGCAATTTAAGCTAAATTGCATTCCAAAAACTAGAAAATATTTTTACCCATGTTTTTCGTTTGATGCTGATTTGCAGTCAAAAAGTCCAAAAATATTTTATCCCCTTTTCTCGCGTTTTGAGCTGATTTGCAGTCCAAAAATAATTGACCTTTTTTGACAGCAAATCAGGCGGAAATTCGAAAAACAGGCTTTAATATTTTTTTGAATTTCTTGGACTTATTATCAACTTTAAACCGTGCACGCAGTGCATCCGTGTCACGCATAGGGTAAAAATTCAAAAAAATATTTAAACCCGCTTTTACGCAATTTAAGCTAAATTGCATTCCAAAAAATCTAGAAAATATTTTTACCCATGTTTTTTTCGTTTGATGCTGATTTGCAGTCCAAAAGAAAATTGACCCTTTTTGACAGCAACATAGGCGGAAATTCGAAAAACAGGCTTTAATATTTCTTTGAATTTCTTGGACTTATTATCACCTGAAAACTATTTTTTGAAAAATATATTCAAACTCGTTTTTGGCGTTTGTAGGTCATTTTGAATCCATTTTTATCGCAAAATGATTGTGACCCGTTTTTTCGTTTTCAGGTGTTACTGAGTGCAAAAATTCAAAAAATATTTTAACCTGCTTTTCTGCGTTTTCAGATTGAAAACAGTTTTTGTATTTTTTGGACTAAACATCAGCTTATAGTGCAAAAAAACGGGAAAAAAGAACAGGTTAAATTGACTTTAACCTCTAACGGACCGTTAGGCTCGCCATGAAATCTTGAAGTCGCGAGCGAGTATGTTTTTCTGATTCCCCTTGTTCTAAAACCCAAAAGTCTCCATATAACCACACCCTTAAACTCAGCCAAAAAAATTTTAGAGGGAATTTTTGATAAAAATGGCTCTTTTTCGGGGTCTCATTGCTTAACCGAAAAAATAAACAAAGAAAACCTCTCAAAACTCCTTATATTTGATATAAATATAAAGCTGAGAGTCTGAGCTTTAATTAGCAGTATTGGTTCGGGCTCTATCTAAGAATTTTTAGCGAAAAAAAATGGCCTTTTTTGAGAAAAAATCAAAAATTGACGTTATTTTTTATCAATCATTTAATTTTTTTCTGTAGTTTACTTCGATTCTCCCCAGATCTGAGACTAGACTCTTACAGAATGAAGCCTTGCGCTTCTTTCAAGTAGTTTGCCGGGTCGGGAAAACTTGGGGAACTCGAGATATCCAAGGTTTTCTGGTTAAAATTAGGCCGAAAAACTGTGAATTTGAGGGATTTTAAGTAGGATTTTATTTGGATTTCTGGGCAAAATCTTGATCCCAACTTCGTAAATAGCTTATTCAAAAGAGCATAAAAAGTTATGCTCGAAAAATTGAAAAATGTTGAAATTTCCGGAGAAATGACGTCATGGCACGTGATCGAAGTCCGAAAACAGGATTTTGGACCTAGCTCTAGAATTTTTCCCCAAGACTTACGGCTGACAGAGACATATCATACGAATCAGGAAAAAACGGGGATCATTTTAAGGTGCAATTCGTAGGGGAGAATTGACATCGACTTTTTTGGCGAGTCTAACCCTTTCATGTTTTTCCGCGCTTTCATCTGATTTGCAGGCCAAGAAAATATTTTTTCCGGTTTTTTCATTCATAGCTGATTAGGAGAGAGGCTGCGAACAAAATTCTGGCTTAAAACGAAGTTTTGACCACATTTTTGCACGATTTACGATAACCATCACTAAATAAATTATCTGACGATTTTTACTTTGGAGACTTTGAAGATAGGTGAAACTATTTTTCATCGAAAATTATTGTTATTCTTGAAAATTCTCTCAATTTTCCGTCTAAAAGTATAAATTTATAAAAAAGATTGCTCTCGAATTCTGCTTGGGAGACGCAAATGAAAATTTCAGTATAAGGGTCGAAATTATTTTGCGCCGTGAAGGGCTTTCAAATCACCTGGATACGCCAAAAACGGATTTTAATTTTTTGATGTTTTTGACTGCAAACCGCGAAAATACGAGAAAAATATTTTTAATTTTTTGAGCTTATTATCGCCTTAAATGCCAAAAAACGGGTCAAAACCTGTTCTTAAAGCCGTTTTTTCATTTAGCGGATTCACAGTCAAAAAATAAAAAATATTTAAACCCGTTATCTTGCGTTATCAGGAGATTTTAAGTCAATTTGATATCGAAAGCAAAATGTCCTAAGAATGTCTCTCAACTGCTAGAATGCAAATCACATGCGATAAAATAGAAACTCAATTTTTAATTAAAACGATGTGGCGGTGGATGTATTTGTGGAAAGAATGATTTTTCGAAAGCAGAAATTTTTGAAATTTCATATGCAGATGTTTTTCAATAACAATAACATTTCCATAAAAGGAAAATTTCGCGTCCTCGTTGTTTTTCATTCGCAGCGCGCATTACGCGCGATTGTTTTTCTTTCCCAAATGCTCCAAATAACCGCACCAAACACCACCAAATCGCTTCTTTTCTTATCACTGCAACTCAAGATTCTCACTATGTGACCTCAAGAATTGACAGTAATTTCCAGTTTTAGTCCAGATCTAAATTCGTCGTCGTTTCCATAGCAAGTTTCGTTGTCCAAGTGGTAGTTGTTGTAGTTGTTGTCATCACCGTCGTCCGAAATGGCCGTTGTGTAGTTGCGTAACAAGCTCAAAAGTTTGGATTACCTAGAGGCGCTCATTTCCGCGGTTGACCGTTTTGGCATTTTCTTGCCCGGGCACTTTGCGGAAAGCCGGACATAAACCACCAATTTTATGTCCGGAAGCCTAGCTAGTAAGAGCAATAATTCAAGTGAAGACATAGAAGAGAACCAAGTTGTCGGCGTCGTAGAAGCAAAATCCGTCGATTATTAATTTACCTTTTGTACTGTCAATAATTATGAACAAATAGTGATTTTTTAACTAGAGCTTTGTCATCCTTTTTCATGCAATAAGAAATAATGAAAGAAAACGGTAGACGCTTGTTATGTCCCCGAATTTCCCGAATGTCCCCGAATGTCCCGAATGTCCCCGAATGTCCCCGAATGTCCCCGAATGTCCCGAATGTCCCCGAATGTCCCCGAATGTCCCCGAATGTCCCGAATGTCCCGAATGTCTGCAATCAGGACTAGACTAGACCGACAGGACTAGAGTTTGTATCAATGTCTCCGTCGGATCATGCAAAAATAGTGCAAAATAAGAACTCAATAAAAACTTTACCTTACTAACCCTAACGTTATTGTTTTCGCAAAATGTCAAAAGAAGGAAGCGCTCCGCGCAATTTGTGGTAGAAAACTCATTGAATTTAGCAAAATAATCGTCTCTAGAACAAAATTATTATGAAAAATCTGTTTTTCCTTATGAAAAGGTTTTTCTTTTTTTGGCCTTTTATATAAAAAGTCGGGGACATTGGAGACATTCTGGACATTCGGGACATTCGGGGACATAACAAGGGCGTTCCAAGAAAACCTGCCTTAGTTGAGATGATGTGAACACACGCGTACGTGCCAAAATAACAAAATAAACAGATGTATATTTTCCCCAAATTAATTTTGTTTTGTCAATAATCCCTAATTCACTTATCTTAATAAAAATTAACGGATCTTACCCACTAAGTTAGGAATTATAGACGTGAAATGAAGAAACTTTTCGGTTTTACTCTGATCGATTTTTGATTATTTTGTGTGATTTCTAACTGGCGAAGACCGTGACTCTGGCAAGTTTAAACTAACCCCATCCCTGGCAAATTTAAATTACGGGGCTTGACGGTCCTACGGGCCGTCTCAGCCCCATCCCTGGCAAATTTAAATTAAGGGGCTTGACAAAGGCCGGTCCAGTCCCCAACCCCTCCCACTTCCTTTTCCAAATTTATTTTTATTCACCCGTTTTTATTTTTTGTTATGGTTTATGTATAATTTTTTAAAAACCTCCCGTCACCCTTAATTTGTCTTTAAAATTATTTATCAATATCAAATTATTATTATTTTTGAAAAAACGACGAGAGCTTTTATATAAGTGTAAAAAGTAACAATGATTTTTCGGTCATGCTTTGTTTGTGTGAGCCGTCATAATCAGAGAAAGTCAATATTGGTACGATCTTTACGGTCACCGATTTAAAGGTTATTTCGGTCATCAGTTGTCTTTTTAATTATCCTTAGCGCTATTCTCATCTAAGCAACAAACCGAAACGGTTTATTGACCGAGAATTATCACAGAGTGTAAGAGATAATTTGATTGCTGCGGAATTTTAAGGCGAGACAAGAAGATAAAAAAGAATCTCGATGCGTTTTTCGGTATTTTTTTATTAAAGTTAGTAAGTAGTTAAATGTTTAAGTAGTTTTCAATGCATTTCGAAGCGTTTATATATTTTATAAAAATATTAATCGACGATTTCAGGAAAATTTTTTTAAAAAGATAATTAATGCATTAAAGGGGTAGGGTCCCCGTACACGGTCAAGTCTCAGAATCGGTTATTGACCATTTCTTCTGAATATTCATGAAATTCTGAGCAAAACACCCTGTATGAGTTTTTCTCTATCTCAACCCATTTTCGCAAAAATTGCAGTTGTTAATGGTAAAATTAAAGCATATTGGCTAAAAGAGGTAAATTTTAAAATTTTTACAATTAAAATGGACAGAAAATCATAAGCGTGCATCCGTGTAACGCAGAGGGTAAAAATGAAATAAATATTTAAACCCGCTTTTACGCAATTTAAGCTAAATTGCATTCCAAAAAATCTAGAAAATATTTTTACCCATGTTTTTTTCGTTTGATGCTGATTTGCAGTCCAAAAAGAAAATTGACCCTTTTTTGACAGCAACATAGGCGGAAATTCGAAAAACAGGCTTTAATATTTCTTTGAATTTCTTGGACTTATTATCACCTGAAAACTATTTTTTTTGAAAAAATATATTCAAACTCGTTTTTGGCGTTTGTAGGTCATTTTGAATCCATTTTTATCGCAAAATGATTGTGACCCGTTTTTTTTCGTTTTCAGGTGTTACTGAGTGCAAAAAATTCAAAAAATATTTTAACCTGCTTTTCTGCGTTTTCAGATTGAAAACAGTTTTTGTATTTTTTGGACTAAACATCAGCTTATAGTGCAAAAAAACGGGAAAAAAGAACAGGTTAAATTGACTTTAACCTCTAACGGACCGTTAGGCTCGCCATGAAATCTTGAAGTCGCGAGCGAGTATGTTTTTCTGATTCCCCTTGTTCTAAAACCCAAAAGTCTCCATATAACCACACCCTTAAACTCAGCCAAAAAAATTTTAGAGGGAATTTTTGATAAAAATGGCTCTTTTTCGGGGTCTCATTGCTTAACCGAAAAAATAAACAAAGAAAACCTCTCAAAACTCCTTATATTTGATATAAATATAAAGCTGAGAGTCTGAGCTTTAATTAGCAGTATTGGTTCGGGCTCTATCTAAGAATTTTTAGCGAAAAAAAATGGCCTTTTTTGAGAAAAAATCAAAAATTGACGTTATTTTTTATCAATCATTTAATTTTTTTCTGTAGTTTACTTCGATTCTCCCCAGATCTGAGACTAGACTCTTACAGAATGAAGCCTTGCGCTTCTTTCAAGTAGTTTGCCGGGTCGGGAAAACTTGGGGAACTCGAGATATCCAAGGTTTTCTGGTTAAAATTAGGCCGAAAAACTGTGAATTTGAGGGATTTTAAGTAGGATTTTATTTGGATTTCTGGGCAAAATCTTGATCCCAACTTCGTAAATAGCTTATTCAAAAGAGCATAAAAAGTTATGCTCGAAAAATTGAAAAAATGTTGAAATTTCCGGAGAAATGACGTCATGGCACGTGATCGAAGTCCGAAAACAGGATTTTGGACCTAGCTCTAGAATTTTTTCCCCAAGACTTACGGCTGACAGAGACATATCATACGAATCAGGAAAAAACGGGGATCATTTTAAGGTGCAATTCGTAGGGGAGAATTGACATCGACTTTTTTTTGGCGAGTCTAACCCTTTCATGTTTTTCCGCGCTTTCATCTGATTTGCAGGCCAAGAAAATATTTTTTCCGGTTTTTTCATTCATAGCTGATTAGGAGAGAGGCTGCGAACAAAATTCTGGCTTAAAACGAAGTTTTGACCACATTTTTGCACGATTTACGATAACCATCACTAAATAAATTATCTGACGATTTTTACTTTGGAGACTTTGAAGATAGGTGAAACTATTTTTCATCGAAAATTATTGTTATTCTTGAAAATTCTCTCAATTTTCCGTCTAAAAGTATAAATTTATAAAAAAAAAAGATTGCTCTCGAATTCTGCTTGGGAGACGCAAATGAAAATTTCAGTATAAGGGTCGAAATTATTTTGCGCCGTGAAGGGCTTTCAAATCACCTGGATACGCCAAAAAACGGATTTTAATTTTTTTGATGTTTTTGACTGCAAACTGATATCCTTAGGGAACAACGCCTCAAGCCAAATAAAAAATTTTTATTTCACGGCCAAATATTTACGCCAATTCGGTTCTACGTTAGTTTAAATTTGTCTTGTCAGCTTGGTATCACCAAATTGATCAGACATATTTGCAAAAATCATTTCACGATATTCTACTTAAAATGAAAAGATGGTCAGTTTTAACGAGCCAGATTGACCCAAAATTGTCTTAGCATCATGTCATCTCCTTACGATCTATACGTTCTATCATTGGAATGCTCATATGCTCTCATCATAATACTTTTCTAGTGCAATCTGATGTCAATTCATCCAAAAATATGCTATTTGCAAAACTGCATGTTTAATCTATTTATCGATATTTCTTATCATTGCTTTGCGATTTTTAAAGTTCGATTATTGACAGTGCATACGATTCAACTTCTACAACAAGAAAGTCGTCAACATCTTCTTCAACAACAACTACTCCAACGAGCCGATAAACCGTCGTATCATCTCGGTGCCGTGGGGTCGGACAAACTCTATGTCAGGGCGTCCGCTTGTCGCAAATTAGCTCATCCGTAAGAGAAGATACGGTGCGAACCGCGACAGTAACTTCCCCGGGTATGTTCCTTGGAATTTGCTTCTTCTGTGATTTCAATTTTGATAAATTCATTTTATAAAATCCTGACCAAATTTTATTCAATTTATTTGTTAAAATTTTGTATATATTCTTTTACTTTTCTCATCCTTTTTTATTTCAACCATAATTAACAGTCACTTCTACGGTCACATAGTGAGAAGTTTAAGTGGCTGTTATTATTTTCTGCTTTTTATTTTGAAAAAATTAATTTGCGTTTTATCTCGTCACTCGCGGCGCCGGCTCCCGAAACCTTTGAAAATAACTTGCTTGGCAAGTTCGATCAGCTCGTCTTCCGAAAAGAAATCGATCCGAAAGGATTTCCCGCAAGAAAAACCGCTAAAGAAAGCCACGGGCTCTCTTCCTTGTTTTCAAAAGAAAAATTGTTTTTCAAAAACAACCGCTTGTTCAAAAACACTGATCAAATCTCGCTGCTATTTAACCCCGCGTCGCGCCTTTTTCAGTCATTCAAATCACAAATAAAACCACGCAAATTTAAAATTTGATTCTCGTTATTTTGGCTTGGCATTCTAGAGTTAGAGATCGAGCAAAATTCTTGCAGGACAGCCGCTTCCGTATCATGGTGACCCCAACTCCTGAAGAGGTACTGTACAAGAGTCATGCGCTTTTTTCGGTTTCCCCAAATCAGATGATTAGATTAGGAATGAGAAATTTCGAATTCAATTTGATTAATTCTACAATTAAAGACAAATTACAGCGTGCAAAATGGATTTTTGAAAAATCTCTGGCGGAAAATAAACCCGAAAACAAAGAGGACCTCGAGGCTCAATTTTCGCGCCTTTCAAGCTCTTTTGTTTATAATTCATGCGAGCCGGAATTTCTTAGGGAATACGGGGAAGATCTTTATGGATTTGAATCAGCTGAGGAAAAATTGTCTTTTTTGACGTCTGTTTTTGGCGACGAATCGCCCGAGGAAAAGATCCTTCGAAACAAAGAAAAAATGGAAAATCTCACCCGAAAGAGCGAGAACAATGAAAAATTCGAGATATTTTTGTCACGTGTTAAAACTGTCGCGGAGAAAATTACGCAGAAACCGGACGCGAGAGAATACATTATCGACGCGCAATTTAGAAAATCGCTCACGCCTGAACTGCAGAATTTTCTTCGCGATCAGTGTATGCTTGAAAAAACACCCGAGGAAATATCCAAATTTCTTGACAAAAGAAAACGAAATGAGACTATCCCCAAAATTGCCCAAATCGAAATTGACGCGAAACTTGGCTCGTTTTTCCAGTCGACTTCCGACTTAATTTCAAAATCGACAATGTCCTTTGAGGATCAAATTTCTCAATTGAAAATTGAACAGAAAAAATCAGAAGAGGCGGCGGAAAAACGGGCGAGTGCGCTTCATGATCAAATTGAAAAACTAACGGCAACAATTGCAAAATTAGAAGTTGATCGCCGCAACGATCAGAGTTTGACGCGTCAAAATAACCAGCAACGGAATTTTCAAAGTCGAAATTTGGGCGCGCCAAACCCGGATCGGCCAAGGCCTCGACGATTTTGTGGATTTTGTAACACAGACACTCATTTTAGATCGCATTGCCCCTTTATTACCTGTCATTTTTGTCAGAAAAAAAGGCCACATGAAAACAGCTTGCCCCGATAATCCCGATAGAATTTACAGAGCTGCTCGGGTCGAGGGAGAAGAAACTTCAAAAAACGAGTAAATGGAACTGAAAGCCCTGGTCAGGCACCAGTTCCAAGGACTTGTTCAATTTTTCGCATTGGATTACAATATTTTGTAGAAATGACAGTTTTTTCAAAAAAAATAAAAATGCTCGTCGATTCTGGCTCCCAACTTAACCTTTTGCCCAAATCATTTATTCCCGATAATGTTAAAATTCAAGCCCCTGATATTTTTGCTAAAAATTACGGTGGAGGAAGTATTGAAATTCTTGGTTTTGTCGAATGTGATTTTCATGTTAAAACGGAAAAATGGGGTAAATCGCGATTTTATATTGTAAATGACAATTGTCAGGCAATTCTCGGTTCGGAAGCACTTAAATCTAATGAAATTATGATCAATCTTCATCGAAATCGTCTAGTTAAATCTGGTCCTATAGAGCGAATGGCGAATTTATGTAATAATGCATCAAAAAGCCCAACAGTTAATAACATTGAGCAAGACAGTTTTTATGCCGTTTCTGAGCAAACTTACACATTTCGAGGCAAAAGTGAGCAAATTATCGATTTAAAAATTCCTCATTTGAACAGATCAATGAATCTTTTTTTAGAAGAAAGCCAGCTTAAAAATTCGAAGCTAGAGTTAATAGAATCATTCCAGAGAGTTGATCCCGAGAATCCATTCTTTCGTATTCTTGTTATAAATCCCCTGAATTCTACAGTTAAAATTCCTGCTGGCACGGCCTTTGCAAAACTAGCGGAAATAGCTGAGATCGCCCAAATCAAGCCCTCAAAAAAAGATCTTAATTTTCTTCTTTCGCGGTTAAAAATAGGCAATATATCGAAAAAGAATAAGCCGGTACTTTTTGGTCTTCTTGCTATATACACCCATTTATTTCAAGACGAGGACGACAATTTGCCTGTTTCGAACCTTGAAAAATTTTCGATTGAACTAGAGACTGATCGCCCGATTTGTAGCAATATGTACAGAACGCCATATGCCTTGCGGGGAATAATGACCGGTACTACTACCTCCTACCTTGGGCAAGACATGATAATGCGAATTAATTCACCCTATAATAGCCCCGCGTTACTCGTAAGGAAAAAGAATGGTACATTCAGATTATGTATTGATTACAGGAAATTAAATTCGTTTACGCTCCAGCAGCATCATCCGTTGCAACAAATTGAAGACGTTTTAGGGTATTTAGAAAATAGCATTATTTTTTCTTGTGTTGATTTGCGAAAAGGATTTCATCAGTGCCTCGTAGATGAGAAATCGCGAGAAAAACTAGCTTTTTCGACTGAAGACGGACAATTTACTTGGAAAAGGCTTCCAATGGGTCTCAAAAATGCCCCTATTCATTTCGCAAAATGCATGGATGTTATTTTACGAGACACGCCGAAAACTCAAATTTGCGCTTATCTTGACGATTTAGTGGTCCATTCAAGAACGGAAGAAGAACATTTAGCCAATTTACGTAAATTATTTCAAATTTTAGACCAAAATAATTTACGGATTAACATCGACAAAGCGAGTTTTTTTGAGCGAAAAGCATGCATTTTGGGTTTTGAAATTTTTGAAGGGAGAATACGGCCATCACAGGACAAGATCGAAGCGGTTAAAAATCTGTCTATTCCGAGAAACCGTGAGGAGGCACAATCACTTTTCGGACTTCTTTCGCAGCACAGAAAATTTATTAAAAATTTTGCACCCCTGGGAGTAGAAATTTCAAAAACGTACAGAGGGTCATTTTGTTGGACAAAAGAGGCGACGATTTCACTCGAAAAGCTCAAAAGTATCATCTGCCATAACGCTCTTGAGCTCAAAATCCCCCCCACTAAATGACGGTGTTTTCGTACTCGAGACAGACGCATCTAATCATAGTTTTGGTGGAGTTCTTTATCTTTGCGCGGAGCGAAATAAAAATCACCATCATTCTCATAATTGCCTACAACCGATAGCTTACCACTCGCTTAATTTTACGCCGGCACAACAGAAATACGGGACATTGGAAAAAGAACTTTATAGTGGGAAGACATGTATGGAACGATGGAGGGCTTATCTTGCTTATGTCGATTTTCTTTGGATTACTGATAACTCTTGTGTTAAATACGCTCAATCCTTCAAGACAAATAATTTAAAAATTCAAAGATGGTTTACGGAGCTTCAGGGCTTTTCATTTCGAATTGAACAGAGGAAAACTCATCAAATGAAAATAAGTGATTGCCTTAGTCGTAATACATTAAATTGTTCGATCAATCAAATAAAATTTACCCCTGAATCATTCGTAGAGTTTCAAAAATCTGACCCAGTATTATCACAAGTTAGACGTTTCGTTAGTATTGATAGATGGCCAAATAACCCACCAAGCGAGCTTTACCCATTCTTTTTACGTAGACCTGACCTTGAAATCCTTGGGTCTGGTGAGCTAGCTATAAATTCTCCAGCCTATCAAAAAAGATTTTGCGTCCCCGAGGCATTGACAGAGACAATTTGCAGCGAATATCATGATCACTCTCATTTCGGAGTCGATATTACAACCGAAAAAATTTCTAGAAAGTATTTTTGGCCGGGATTAAAAAATACAGTCGCGAGCTTTATAAAATCATGTCACAAATGTCAAATTTCAAAACCAAATCTACAGCCTAACAAACCTCCTTTAGGCAAATC
Organism: Oikopleura dioica; assembly: GCF_907165135.1. Lineage (NCBI taxonomy): Eukaryota > Metazoa > Chordata > Appendicularia > Copelata > Oikopleuridae > Oikopleura > Oikopleura dioica. The sequence goes on from NC_137295.1 coordinate 2,889,208, forward strand.
TGAAACACCAAGCGGCCCTTTTGAAATTTTGTACTTTGATTTAATTGGCCCACTTCAAGAAACTGATTTTGGTCATAAATATATAATGGTGGTTATTGACGGTTTTAGCAAAAAAAGTTTACGCGGAGCCCCTATCGTGCAAAAAATCGGATTATTTACTGCAAAAATTCCGGAGCGTATTATTTAGAAATCCAAAATTTCCAAAATATATGGTTTTAGATAACGCGAAGGAACACGTTCTGATTGAAAAATTTTTGAAAGAAAATAAAATTGGTGTACATTATATTCCCCCGCGTCATCCCCAATCTAACGGGCAAGTTGAAAACGTCAATAGAACCATAAAAGCCAGGCTCAGGGCTCGTTCAAATTGGGTGAATTGGGATATTTTTCTGTTTGAAATTGTTCACGAAATAAACAGTAGTTTACACACAGTACTCGGAACAACCCCATTTTGTGTAGAAACTGGTATAAAAAGCAGTCATCATTTTCAAGACCCTTATTGGCGAACATACGGAGATAAAATCGACGTAGACTTTGAGAAAATTCGTGCGAAAATTGAACAAGAAAAGCAAAAAAGAATGACCAAATTTGAAAATCCCCGTTTCAAAGAATACAATTTAGGCGATAAAGTTCTTATTAAAAATTTCCGCGAAAAATTTCCTCCGTTTTTAGGTCCTTATGAAGTGACGTTTAAATCCCCGAGTGGTCTGTGGTACGCTGTTAAAAATGATAAGGACGAATTTAGGCGACATGCGGAACATATGAAAAGTTATTCTCAGCGAAATTCAATTTTAGAGACGAATAATGATGTTGAAAAATACTCCAAGATTGTGACAAAGCCACAAGAGAACGATCTCGAGTTTTTTGAATTTTTTTCCGAAAACTGTCTTTTTTCGAAGGATTCCCTCGGCCGGTTTGCTGAAAATTCCCCCACAGAAAAAGAATCGGAAAAAGCGCATGAACCTTTCTCCTCCGAAAGGTCAGATCAGTCTTTACAATCGGAACCTTATCGGGAGCGGTCTAGTTCTTCTTCAGAACCAGAAAATTTTTCATCCTCATCGACTCTTTTGATAGAAATGCCAGTACCGAATATAAATGGTAATCAAGAACGTGATTTGAATCAAGTAGGAAATGGATCAGACATTGTGCTTGATTCCGAGAAATCAAGTTCTGATTCTGAGCTCTCTGTTAATTTGACATCGTACGATAAATTGCCCGAAATTGATCCGCTAGTTGCTTTAAAACGTAGAAGGGAAAGATCTGATGATTCCGTTGTCGAGCGTAAAATTGCTAAATTTACAGTTGAAAATAATTTGGAAAACATGTCAATTTTAATTAAAATGGAAAATCATGATCTTGACTTTTTCGAACATCTTAATGATAAATGGAAAAATACAGACGACATAGAGGAGACCTATGTTGAAAATGGTATATTTATCAAACTGAACGAATTAACAAGAGACTCTCTTTTATTCATTCTTTTTAAAATGAATCAGGAATTTGATCTTGAGGAATCAAGGGCAAAACTTCAGATAAAAGTGAAGGAAACTATTCGTAGAGAATATCCGAATTGGCGTAAATCGAGAAACGGACAACTCCTTTTTTTTGCGGTCTTTAGAGTGCAAAAAGAGCGAACGTTGTACGAACTAACTGTCCCCGAGCTAAAAACTGTATGCGCATTTTATGATTTACCCTGTAAATTTCGAAACTGCTCAAAAACAATTTTACAGGCATCTATCGAAACAGAACTGCTTAAAAAATTTCCAAATCATCCAATGCGTAAAAATGTTCTTGTTTTTCTTCCGGACTTTGAAACTGAAATATAAAAAAAGATGGGCGATAAAGATGCTCGTTTGGGACCCATGGAAGGTCACAGTGATTGATGCAGATAAGCTCTCTAATCTAATTTCTCCTGCAAAAAGATGAGGCCGAATTTTACGAAACGTGGCTTTTTATTATTTTGGTTATGAAGAGAGTGATTTTCAAAATTTCAATTTTCAGAGCGACTCTCGCGCAGGTGCATTTTATGTCCAAATAAGGCGATTTTCGCATTTCGCGAAATTGTTTTCAAATTGTGACGCAGCGCTTTCGCGCTTTTGTTTTCTTCGTTGTTTTCATCTTCGCATTATGTAATAGCCACGCTCGTATTTATTTTTATTATCAAAATTAATCATATTAAAGGGATCAACTTCCCACTATGTGGCCATATCACCCTTTAATAGAATTTTAATACTTTAATTTTTTATCCAAGTCCAGTATCCAATTCGTTGTCAGTCCAGTGCGTTGTCGTTGTCGTAGTCGTAATAGGAGAAGTCGCCGCCATTGTTGAAGCTGCAGTTTTGTCGGTTTTGAGGAAAAGTGGTCAGCTGTCCTAAAGCGAGCCAAAAAAGTGTTCAATCAACTTTGCCTACCAGGAGCACTTACAGACACCGCCATCCCGCAGGGCACGGGGACACAGTGTCAAGCCGCAAAGAGCGGAACTCAGCTAGTGGATGAAATTCATGCAACAGCTCCGTAGAAATCATGGAAGAGTACCAATCGTTGAAGTAGTCGAAATAGCAATTTGATAAAGTTGCGTCGAAGTCAGCAAATACAGCTTGATTCATCAATAATATTTACCAGACAAAAGAAGGGATGAAAAGTGAGAACTAGAATGAATTAAAGAAAACCGCCGAAACGGGTGGCTAAGGTGCCTTCAGAAATGTGAAATAACGCGTACGTTATAAGAAAATAATATGATTGATTTTTTTTTTCATGCGCAGGAGATTTGGCTCCAAAAATCTCCGAAATTTTAACTTGTGAAAAACATGCAAAATCAACCCTATTGGCGAAAATCTGGCCGTGATTGGAATATTCAATTTTTATTTTTTCTGTCCTTTTTCTTTGTTCGTATTAGTATGACCCGTCCTGGGTATCTTTTTAAATGGAGCATCTTTTTGAAAAAGAACTATTGAATTTTTTAAATATTAGGTCCGAAAATAAGCTCGTTGTTTTTCTTTGGGTGATTTGGATACAAATTATCGAAGGCGTTTTTGATAAAGTTGATCATTTCAGTTTTGTTTTGTAAAACAGTTTTTGGCAGATTGTATTCAGCAATAAGGACCTTTAATTCGGGTTTAGACAAATCGTAAAGAGTCTTTACCTTCTTCAAATTTAGAATTGAAAAAAATAAATACTCTCCAGAGTTGCTTTTTCGCCAATAAGGGTGATTTTTACGAATGTGCTCTCTGACTTTAATTCTTAATTGACCTACATTTTCTGTCGTTAAGTAAAAGACCTCAAATTTATGCAGGATAAATCTAAGAGCCTCTTTTGTTAATTCTCCAAGTTTCAAAATACACCCGTTTTCAAAAATCATATCCTCTTTTATCTCCTCCATTCTAGCTTCAATATTTTCAAAAAAATCTTTATCTTCGTTTTCAAATTTAAAAGCGATTGAAATGTTAAAATTTTGTTCGCAATTCATTTCAGAGCAATCAATGACGTCAATTTCCGAACCTTCAATTTCACCGATATTTAAATTTGGAACTTTCGCAGAGGGATTTGAATCTTTCGAAGATTCCCGTTCTCGTTTTCGTTCATTTTGAGATCCCTCCGAGCTCTCCCGATTTGCCGAAATGTCCAATTTATCATATGAAACGAGATATTCAAAATTTTCCTCTTTATCCTCATTTTGGACCGTATCTGCTTCGATTTCAGAATCTAAGGTAACTTCCCAATGAGAATTATCTTCAAACTCCCATTCCGAATCAGATGTAAGAATAGGCTCATTTGGTTTAAAATCATGAGGTTTTGGAATTTTGTCGATAGCAGAAATATCAGATGATTCATTTGCGACAGAATTTTCGATAATTGAGACAAAAGAACCCTCTTCATCCGAGGACTCAGTGGATTCTATTGCTTCAATAAAAAGATCTGTAAAAACATTATCAAAAACTCCCTCAACAAATATATTGACACAATTATCTAGTCGATTCTGAGTTTCTTCATCTTGCGAAGCCACTAAGTAATTTGACGTCTCTAAGCAAGAAAAAAATTCAACAATTTTTGGGGTAGAAATTGGCTCAAAAATATTGTTCTCAACACCGTGAAAATCTGAAGAGAGATCGTGTTCGCCTGTATTAACTAATCTTTCATTAAATTTTTTTAAATGATCCGCATGCCTACGGAATTCTCTGTCATCAGACTTGATCGTGTACCATGTCCCCTCCGATGATTTACTTGTTATCTCAAATGGCCCTAAAAATGCAGGCTTTTTTGATGCAAAATTTTTAATTAGGACTTTTTCACCTACTTTAAATGGTAAGAATTTCGGATTAGAAAATTTATCAAGCCTGATTTGCTTTTCTTCGTCAATCAAATTTTTAATTGATTTAAAATCAATATCTGCTTTCTCATTATAATTTCTAAAATTTGAATCGAAGATATCGTGGGGATTCTTACATCGAAATTGCAGCGAAAATGGTGAGGTTTTTGTCACAGAATGCTCTGAAGTATTGAGATCATGAACGACCTCTTGCAGAAAAAGATCCCAATTCTTCAGATCACAACGTGCTCTAAGTCTACTTTTTAATGTTCTATTATAATTTTCAACTTGTCCATTTGTTGATGGATGCCTAGGAGGCGTAAAATGGGGTTCGATTTTATTTTCTTTCATAAATTTTGCCATTTCGGAATGTTCTCCAGCATTATCTAAAATAACCATTTTGGGAAAATATGGATTTTTCAAAATAACATTTTTAAATTTTTCCAAAAGATACTTTGAATTTCGTGATTTAAGGGGCTCACAGTATCCAAATTTTGAGAAAAAATCAATCATTACCATAACGTATCTATGACCAAAATCTGTTGGAGGGAGCGTGATAAGATCAAATCCAAAGACCTCAAATGGACCATCGGGAGTTTTAAACGTCAAAATAGGGGCTTTGTTTGGGTGAAAATTTGGTTTGTCTTTCTGACAAAATGAGCATGTTCGTATAAATTCCTTAATCCCTTTACGCATTTGTGGCCAAATATATTTCGACGAAATTTTTGAAAACACTTGGTCGATTCCTGCATGACAATAATCATGGTAATTTTTAATAATTTCATTTTCAATAGATTTCGGAACTAAAAGCCTTCGATTTCCGGACTCATCGCAATAAACTATTTCTCCAGTGTTCAAAAAAGTCAATTTGTCCCTCAAAAACGAGTAAAAATTAATGTCACCCTTAGGATTATTGGGCCATCGATCAATATTCAAATAATTTCTTATTTCTCGTAAAACGGGGTCTAACTTTTGAATATCGCAAAATTGTTCTTGAGTAAATTTAATTGAATTTATGGCTATTTTTGTTGAGTTTTGGGTTCCTCTACTAAGACAATCACTTATTTTCATTTTCGATGATGGTTTTTGCAGAATACGAAAGCTAAATCCTTGTATTTCTGTAATCCATCGCGCTATTTTTTGATTGTTTGTTCTTAATGTTCGGATGTATTTTATATTCGAATTGTCTGTTATCCAGTCGAATTCCGTATAAGAAAGATAAATGGACCATTTGGACATACATGTTTTTGCCGAAAATAATTCCTTCTCGATGATAGTATATTTTGACTGAGTCTCATTAAAATTGCCACTATTATAACTAACAGGAATCAAACACTCTGACGAATGATGATGTGACTCGTCCCGACACTTTTTTTCGCAAATATAGAGCACCCCGCCATACCCAAATGATGAAGCATCCGTCTCCAATACGTATACTCCCATATCAGTAGGAGGAATTTTTAGTTTCAATGCATTCTCGCAGATAATTCTTTTCAAAATCATTAGTGCATTCGTAGCCTCATTCGTCCATTGGAAGTTATTTCTATAGGTTTTTGTGATTGGTAGCGCTATTGAAGCAAAATTTTTGATAAATCGTCTATGGTAATTAAGAAGTCCAAAAAGACTTTGTGCACTTTCTTTAGACGAAGGAATTTTAAGGTTTTCTATCGCTTGGATCTTATCTTTTGATGGAGAAATCTCACCATTAGAAATAAAATAACCGCAAAACGAAACAGAGCGAGTGAAAAATGAAGCTTTGCGAGAATGAATCCGTAAATTATTAGCATCAAGGATATGAAAAAATTTTTTAAGATTAACGAGATGCTCTTCTTCAGTTCTACTATGAATAAGCAAATCATCCATGTAGGCTAAGATCTTCGTTTTGTCAACATCTTTTAATGCTTTATCCATGATTCTCATAAAAAAACTTGGAGCATTTCTGCAGCCCATAGGCATCCGTAAAAATCGAAACTGGCCATACTCGTTAGAAAATGCAGTTTTATTTTTAGATTCCTCCGTTAACTCTATCTGATGAAATCCTTTGATTAAGTCAACAGAGCTAAAAATTCTACTTTTTTCTAAATAAGATAGGGAATCCTCTAAATTGGGCAAGGGATAATGCATTTGTATAGTAACGTCGTTTAATTTGCGAAAATCAATTACAAGACGAAAGCTACCGTCTTTCTTTCTGACCAAAATTGATGGCGAATTCCAAGGGCTTGAACAACGCTCTATAAATTTATTCCCCATAAATTTATCTAATAGATTCTTCATTTCTTTGCGCAAACTAAACGCCGTTCTATATGGGGCCGACGAAATCGGATGCTCTGTATTTGTGTCAATGGAAAATTTTTCAATAGTACAAGCAGGTAAAGGGTCATCATCATCAAGAAATAAATGCGTTACATTATCAAGAAGGGAGTAAAAATCATTTTTTACTTTTGGCGAATTAATTTTTCCGACGGAAATATTCTCAAGATTTTTATTCCGAGAATTTGTGATTCTTGCGCATTCAACAATCTCATGCAATTTTACAAAAGTTGTACCAGCTGGGATCCTTATTGTAGTGTCCGTGGGGTTGATAACAAGTAAACGAAAAAATGGGGACTTTTTATCAACAATTTGAAAGCTTGGAATTAATTGCAATTTTGAATTTCCGAGGTTCGATTCATCAAATGACAACCCCATTGACCGGTTTATATCGTTTACTTTCAAATCAATTATATTTTCAGAATTTGGCCTAAACGAAAATGTTTGAGAGGAAAATGCTGCATACTCGTCATCTATTTTCTTATCAGCTGAATCGTCACTTAATTTATCATCCGAATGAATTAGATTGAGTTTTGCGAATCGTTCAATCGGACCCGCTTTCATTACTTTTCGTCGATTAAGATTTATCAACATTTCTAAATCCATTATTGCTGGGACTCCTAAAATTGGGCTCAAATGATCAGAAACAACATAGAACCATGATTTGCCCCACGATTGGTTTTCGATGACTAAATCCGCCTCGACTTTTCCGAAAATTTCAATTTTTCCGCCGGAATAATTAACAGCTTCTGTTTTTGTTTTTATCATTTTTATGTTTTTTGGAATATTTTTCTTACAAATAATATTAAGTTGTGAACCAGTATCTAGTAAAAAACGAATGGGTGAACCGAAAATATGAACAGTTATATAAAATTGTTCTCCTATTTTATTTACAGAGATTTTTGGGACTGAAATTTGACCAGAACTTAGCCCAAAATCTAGTTTTTTGACTCTCCAGAATTTTTGTTTTCCCGGCGCTTGAAACAATATCTCGCAATGTGCCCAAATTTATCACACTCATAACATTTTATCTTGGGGCATCTTGGTTTGGTATGGCCCCACTGGTTGCAATTTCGGCAAAAAGGATTAGACTGGGGATTTTGAGAAATTCCAAAGGGGAAGGGGGGAATAAAATTTTGTGGAGTTGGTGATGGCGCCGGCCGGCTAAACTCTTCCTTTTTCTCGAGCTCGAGCTTTGCGACAGTAGCAGTCAATTGCTGAATTATTTCCGAAAGTTCAGAATTTTTGCGCTCATAATTAGACTCCATCTGAGCCAATCTTGAATCCAAAATTTCACTTGTCTTATCGACGAAAGCGGCTAAGTTAGCCGACTCAATCGATGAAACGTTGACATTCAAGAAACGCTCACGTGAATCCAAGAAGGATGCTACTTCCGTTGCGCTCTTTCGATTATACCCATGATCTCTCAAAAATGCTTTATTTGCTGGCTCGAGGTTTTTCATAAAATGCGCGTCCGTGATAAAAGAAACTGCGTCCTCTTTATCAGAAATTAATTCCGCAACTGAGCGAATTCTAGTCAGAAATGATGCAAATTTTTCATTCATATCAGATCTTCGCGTCATGTTTTCGAGTTCAATACCGGCCCGCTCCCGCTTTTCGTCCTCTGTCTCGGTTCCAAAATTGATTGCAAAAATCAAAGGCCGCTTTTTCCGTTTCAAAATTAGCCATTTCCCGCCCATAATTGCAAAGAAATTCTTGTGAACAATTGTTACGAATGCAGTCAACTGCCTGCCTTTCGAATGATTTTTCGAGGTCCGATCTATCAGACTCTCTATTGTGATCTTTAATACTCTTGCTAAAAATCTTTTTCATCGCCGAAATTTTGTCTTGTAAATTATTTTTTGAAATTGAAAATTCATACGAGAGCATATTTGGTCGAAAATATTGCCTAGGATTAAGGGAAGGAAATGAACTAAATAAAAAATCTTCGGGCAATTTTGATACCTTGAAGGTGGACTCGCCGCTTGTGGTCGTCATGATGCAGATAAGCTCTCTAATCTAATTTCTCCTGCAAAAGATGAGGCCGAATTTTACGAAACGTGGCTTTTTATTATTTTGGTTATGAAGAGAGTGATTTTCAAAATTTCAATTTTCAGAGCGACTCTCGCGCAGGTGCATTTTATGTCCAAATAAGGCGATTTTCGCATTTCGCGAAATTGTTTTCAAATTGTGACGCAGCGCTTTCGCGCTTTTGTTTTCTTCGTTGTTTTCATCTTCGCATTATGTAATAGCCACGCTCGTATTTATTTTTATTATCAAAATTAATCATATTAAAGGGATCAACTTCCCACTATGTGGCCATATCACCCTTTAATAGAATTTTAATACTTTAATTTTTTATCCAAGTCCAGTATCCAATTCGTTGTCAGTCCAGTGCGTTGTCGTTGTCGTAGTCGTAATAGGAGAAGTCGCCGCCATTGTTGAAGCTGCAGTTTTGTCGGTTTTGAGGAAAAGTGGTCAGCTGTCCTAAAGCGAGCCAAAAAAGTGTTCAATCAACTTTGCCTACCAGGAGCACTTACAGACACCGCCATCCCGCAGGGCACGGGGACACAGTGTCAAGCCGCAAAGAGCGGAACTCAGCTAGTGGATGAAATTCATGCAACAGCTCCGTAGAAATCATGGAAGAGTACCAATCGTTGAAGTAGTCGAAATAGCAATTTGATAAAGTTGCGTCGAAGTCAGCAAATACAGCTTGATTCATCAATAATATTTACCAGACAAAAGAAGGGATGAAAAGTGAGAACTAGAATGAATTAAAGAAAACCGCCGAAACGGGTGGCTAAGGTGCCTTCAGAAATGTGAAATAACGCGTACGTTATAAGAAAATAATATGATTGATTTTTTTTTTCATGCGCAGGAGATTTGGCTCCAAAAATCTCCGAAATTTTAACTTGTGAAAAACATGCAAAATCAACCCTATTGGCGAAAATCTGGCCGTGATTGGAATATTCAATTTTTATTTTTTCTGTCCTTTTTCTTTGTTCGTATTAGTGATATCCTTAGGGAACAACGCCTCAAGCCAAATAAAAAATTTTTATTTCACGGCCAAATATTTACGCCAATTCGGTTCTACGTTAGTTTAAATTTGTCTTGTCAGCTTGGTATCACCAAATTGATCAGACATATTTGCAAAAATCATTTCACGATATTCTACTTAAAATGAAAAGATGGTCAGTTTTAACGAGCCAGATTGACCCAAAATTGTCTTATCATCATGTCATCTCCTTACGATCTATACGTTCTATCATTGGAATGCTCATATGCTCTCATCATAATACTTTTCTAGTGCAATCTGATGTCAATTCATCCAAAAATATGCTATTTGCAAAACTGCATGTTTAATCTATTTATCGATATTTCTTATCATTGCTTTGCGATTTTTAAAGTTCGATTATTGACAGTGCATACGATTCAACTTCTACAACAAGAAAGTCGTCAACATCTTCTTCAACAACAACTACTCCAACGAGCCGATAAACCGTCGTATCATCTCGGTGCCGTGGGGTCGGACAAACTCTATGTCAGGGCGTCCGCTTGTCGCAAATTAGCTCATCCGTAAGAGAAGATACGGTGCGAACCGCGACAGTAACTTCCCCCGGGTATGTTCCTTGGAATTTGCTTCTTCTGTGATTTCAATTTTGATAAATTCATTTTATAAAATCCTGACCAAATTTTATTCAATTTATTTGTTAAAATTTTGTATATATTCTTTTTACTTTTCTCATCCTTTTTTTATTTCAACCATAATTAACAGTCACTTCTACGGTCACATAGTGAGAAGTTTAAGTGGCTGTTATTATTTTCTGCTTTTATTTTGAAAAAATTAATTTGCGTTTTATCTCGTCACTCGCGGCGCCGGCTCCCGAAACCTTTGAAAATAACTTGCTTGGCAAGTTCGATCAGCTCGTCTTCCGAAAAGAAATCGATCCGAAAGGATTTCCCGCAAGAAAAACCGCTAAAGAAAGCCACGGGCTCTCTTCCTTGTTTTCAAAAGAAAAATTGTTTTTCAAAAACAACCGCTTGTTCAAAAACACTGATCAAATCTCGCTGCTATTTAACCCCGCGTCGCGCCTTTTTCAGTCATTCAAATCACAAATAAAACCACGCAAATTTAAAATTTGATTCTCGTTATTTTGGCTTGGCATTCTAGAGTTAGAGATCGAGCAAAATTCTTGCAGGACAGCCGCTTCCGTATCACAAACCGCGAAAATACGAGAAAAATATTTTTTAATTTTTTTGAGCTTATTATCGCCTTAAATGCCAAAAAACGGGTCAAAACCTGTTCTTAAAGCCGTTTTTTTCATTTAGCGGATTCACAGTCAAAAAATAAAAAAAATATTTAAACCCGTTATCTTGCGTTATCAGGAGATTTTAAGTCAATTTGATATCGAAAGCAAAATGTCCTAAGAATGTCTCTCAACTGCTAGAATGCAAATCACATGCGATAAAATAGAAACTCAATTTTTAATTAAAACGATGTGGCGGTGGATGTATTTGTGGAAAGAATGATTTTTCGAAAGCAGAAATTTTTGAAATTTCATATGCAGATGTTTTTCAATAACAATAACATTTCCATAAAAGGAAAATTTCGCGTCCTCGTTGTTTTTCATTCGCAGCGCGCATTACGCGCGATTGTTTTTCTTTCCCAAATGCTCCAAATAACCGCACCAAACACCACCAAATCGCTTCTTTTCTTATCACTGCAACTCAAGATTCTCACTATGTGACCTCAAGAATTGACAGTAATTTCCAGTTTTAGTCCAGATCTAAATTCGTCGTCGTTTCCATAGCAAGTTTCGTTGTCCAAGTGGTAGTTGTTGTAGTTGTTGTCATCACCGTCGTCCGAAATGGCCGTTGTGTAGTTGCGTAACAAGCTCAAAAGTTTGGATTACCTAGAGGCGCTCATTTCCGCGGTTGACCGTTTTGGCATTTTCTTGCCCGGGCACTTTGCGGAAAGCCGGACATAAACCACCAATTTTAGTAAGAGCAATAATTCAAGTGAAGACATAGAAGAGAACCAAGTTGTCGGCGTCGTAGAAGCAAAATCCGTCGATTATTAATTTACCTTTTTGTACTGTCAATAATTATGAACAAATAGTGATTTTTAACTAGAGCTTTGTCATCCTTTTTCATGCAATAAGAAATAATGAAAGAAAACGGTAGACGCTTGTTATGTCCCCGAATTTCCCGAATGTCCCCGAATGTCCCCGAATGTCCCCGAATGTCCCCGAATGTCCCCGAATGTCCCGAATGTCCCCGAATGTCCCCGAATGTCCCCGAATGTCCCGAATGTCCCGAATGTCTGCAATCAGGACTAGACTAGACCGACAGGACTAGAGTTTGTATCAATGTCTCCGTCGGATCATGCAAAAATAGTGCAAAATAAGAACTCAATAAAAACTTTACCTTACTAACCCTAACGTTATTGTTTTCGCAAAATGTCAAAAAGAAGGAAGCGCTCCGCGCAATTTGTGGTAGAAAACTCATTGAATTTAGCAAAATAATCGTCTCTAGAACAAAATTATTATGAAAAAATCTGTTTTTCCTTATGAAAAGGTTTTTCTTTTTTTGGCCTTTTATATAAAAAGTCGGGGACATTGGAGACATTCTGGACATTCGGGACATTCGGGGACATAACAAGGGCGTTCCAAGAAAACCTGCCTTAGACACCGACAGGACTAGAGTTTGTATCAATGTCTCCGTCGGATCATGCAAAAATAGTGCAAAATAAGAACTCAATAAAAACTTTACCTTACTAACCCTAACGTTATTGTTTTCGCAAAATGTCAAAAGAAGGAAGCGCTCCGCGCAATTTGTGGTAGAAAACTCATTGAATTTAGCAAAATAATCGTCTCTAGAACAAAATTATTATGAAAAAATCTGTTTTTCCTTATGAAAAGGTTTTTCTTTTTTGGCCTTTTTATATAAAAAGTCGGGGACATTGGAGACATTCTGGACATTCGGGACATTCGGGGACATAACAAGGGCGTTCCAAGAAAACCTGCCTTAGTTGAGATGATGTGAACACACGCGAACGTGCCAAAATAACAAAATAAACAGATGTATATTTTCCCCAAATTAATTTTGTTTTGTCAATAATCCCTAATTCAAATTTCCGCCTTTGAGCCAAAATGCTTTAATTTTACCATTAACAACTGCAATTTTTGCGAATATGGGTTGAGATAGAGAAAATACTCATACAGGGTGTTTTGCTCAGAATTTCATGAATATTCAGAAGAAATGGTCAACAACCGATTCTTAGACTTGACCGTGTACGGGGACTCTACCCCTAGAATGCTTTAATTATCGTTTTTAAGAAAATTTTCCTGAAATCGTCGATTAATAATCCCCTAACCCTTACCCTAACCCTTACCCTCAAATTCACAGTTTTTCGGCCTAATTTTAACCAGAAAACCTTGGATATCTCGAGTTCCCCAAGTTTTCCCGACCCGGCAAACTACTTGAAAGAAGCGCAAGGCTTCATTCTGTAAGAGTCTAGTCTCAGATCTGGGGAGAATCGAAGTAAACTACAGAAAAAATTAAATGATTGATAAAAAATAACGTCAATTTTTGATTTTTCTCAAAAAAGGCCATTTTTTTTCGCTAAAAATTCTTAGATAGAGCCCGAACCAATACTGCTAATTAAAGCTCAGACTCTCAGCTTTATATTTATATCAAATATAAGGAGTTTTGAGAGGTTTTCTTTGTTTATTTTTTCGGTTAAGCAATGAGACCCCGAAAAAGAGCCATTTTTATCAAAAATTCCCTCTAAAATTTTTTGGCTGAGTTTAAGGGTGTGGTTATATGGAGACTTTTGGGTTTTAGAACATGGGGAATCAGAAAAACATACTCGCTCGCGACTTCAAGATTTCATGGCGAGCCTAACGGTCCGTTAGAGGTTAAAGTCAATTTAACCTGTTCTTTTTCCCGTTTTTGCACTATAAGCTGATGTTTAGTCCAAAAATACAAAAACTGTTTTCAATCTGAAAACGCAGAAAAGCAGGTTAAAATATTTTTTGAATTTTTGCACTCAGTAACACCTGAAAACGAAAAAAAACGGGTCACAATCATTTTGCGATAAAAATGGATTCAAAATGACCTACAAACGCCAAAAACGAGTTTGAATATATTTTTCAAAAAATAGTTTTCAGGTGATAATAAGTCCAAGAAATTCAAAGAAATATTAAAGCCTGTTTTTCGAATTTCCGCCTATGTTGCTGTCAAAAAGGGTCAATTTTCTTTTGGACTGCAAATCAGCATCAAACGAAAAAACATGGGTAAAAATATTTTCTAGATTTTTGGAATGCAATTTAGCTTAAATTGCGTAAAAGCGGGTTTAAATATTTTTTGAATTTTTACCCTATGCGTGACACGGATGCACTGCGTGCACGGTTTAAAGTTGATAATAAGTCCAAGAAATTCAAAAAAATATTAAAGCCTGTTTTTTCGAATTTCCGCCTGATTTGCTGTCAAAAAAAGGTCAATTATTTTTTGGACTGCAAATCAGCTCAAAACGCGAGAAAAGGGGATAAAATATTTTTGGACTTTTTTGACTGCAAATCAGCATCAAACGAAAAAACATGGGTAAAAATATTTTCTAGTTTTTTTGGAATGCAATTTAGCTTAAATTGCGTAAAAGCGGGTTTAAATATTTATTTCATTTTTACCCTCTGCGTTACACGGATGCACGCTTATGATTTTCTGTCCATTTTAATTGTAAAAATTTTAAAATTTACCTCTTTTAGCCAATATGCTTTAATTTTACCATTAACAACTGCAATTTTTGCGAAAATGGGTTGAGATAGAGAAAAACTCATACAGGGTGTTTTGCTCAGAATTTCATGAATATTCAGAAGAAATGGTCAATAACCGATTCTGAGACTTGACCGTGTACGGGGACCCTACCCCTTTAATGCATTAATTATCTTTTTAAAAAATTTTCCTGAAATCGTCGATTAATATTTTTATAAAATATATAAACGCTTCGAAATGCATTGAAAACTACTTAAACATTTAACTACTTACTAACTTTAATAAAAAATACCGAAAAACGCATCGAGATTCTTTTTATCTTCTTGTCTCGCCTTAAAATTCCGCAGCAATCAAATTATCTCTTACACTCTGTGATAATTCTCGGTCAATAAACCGTTTCGGTTTGTTGCTTAGATGAGAATAGCGCTAAGGATAATTAAAAAGACAACTGATGACCGGCTCACACAAACAAAGCATGACCGAAAAATCATTGTTACTTTTTACACTTATATAAAAGCTCTCGTCGTTTTTTCAAAAATAATAATAATTTGATATTGATAAATAATTTTAAAGACAAATTAAGGGTGACGGGAGGTTTTTTAAAAAATTATACATAAACCATAACAAAAAATAAAAACGGGTGAATAAAAATAAATTTGGAAAAGGAAGTGGGAGGGGTTGGGGACTGGACCGGCCTTTGTCAAGCCCCTTAATTTAAATTTGCCAGGGATGGGGCTGAGACGGCCCGTAGGACCGTCAAGCCCCGTAATTTAAATTTGCCAGGGATGGGGTTAGTTTAAACTTGCCAGAGTCACGGTCTTCGCCAGTTAGAAATCACACAAAATAATCAAAAATCGATCAGAGTAAAACCGAAAAGTTTCTTCATTTCACGTCTATAATTCCTAACTTAGTGGGTAAGATCCGTTAATTTTTATTAAGATAAGTGAATTAGGGATTATTGACAAAACAAAATTAATTTGGGGAAAATATACATCTGTTTATTTTGTTATTTTGGCACGTACGCGTGTGTTCACATCATCTCAACTAAGGCAGGTTTTCTTGGAACGCCCTTGTTATGTCCCCGAATGTCCCGAATGTCCAGAATGTCTCCAATGTCCCCGACTTTTTATATAAAAAGGCCAAAAAAAAAGAAAAACCTTTTCATAAGGAAAAACAGATTTTTTTTCATAATAATTTTGTTCTAGAGACGATTATTTTGCTAAATTCAATGAGTTTTCTACCACAAATTGCGCGGAGCGCTTCCTTCTTTTTGACATTTTGCGAAAACAATAACGTTAGGGTTAGTAAGGTAAAGTTTTTATTGAGTTCTTATTTTGCACTATTTTTGCATGATCCGACGGAGACATTGATACAAACTCTAGTCCTGTCGGTCTAGTCTAGTCCTGATTGCAGACATTCGGGACATTCGGGACATTCGGGGACATTCGGGGACATTCGGGGACATTCGGGACATTCGGGGACATTCGGGAAATTCGGGGACATAACAAGCGTCTACCGTTTTCTTTCATTATTTCTTATTGCATGAAAAAGGATGACAAAGCTCTAGTTAAAAAATCACTATTTGTTCATAATTATTGACAGTACAAAAAGGTAAATTAATAATCGACGGATTTTGCTTCTACGACGCCGACAACTTGGTTCTCTTCTATGTCTTCACTTGAATTATTGCTCTTACTAGCTAGGCTTCCGGACATAAAATTGGTGGTTTATGTCCGGCTTTCCGCAAAGTGCCCGGGCAAGAAAATGCCAAAACGGTCAACCGCGGAAATGAGCGCCTCTAGGTAATCCAAACTTTTGAGCTTGTTACGCAACTACACAACGGCCATTTCGGACGACGGTGATGACAACAACTACAACAACTACCACTTGGACAACGAAACTTGCTATGGAAACGACGACGAATTTAGATCTGGACTAAAACTGGAAATTACTGTCAATTCTTGAGGTCACATAGTGAGAATCTTGAGTTGCAGTGATAAGAAAAGAAGCGATTTGGTGGTGTTTGGTGCGGTTATTTGGAGCATTTGGGAAAGAAAAACAATCGCGCGTAATGCGCGCTGCGAATGAAAAACAACGAGGACGCGAAATTTTCCTTTTATGGAAATGTTATTGTTATTGAAAAACATCTGCATATGAAATTTCAAAAATTTCTGCTTTCGAAAAATCATTCTTTCCACAAATACATCCACCGCCACATCGTTTTAATTAAAAATTGAGTTTCTATTTTATCGCATGTGATTTGCATTCTAGCAGTTGAGAGACATTCTTAGGACATTTTGCTTTCGATATCAAATTGACTTAAAATCTCCTGATAACGCAAGATAACGGGTTTAAATATTTTTTATTTTTTGACTGTGAATCCGCTAAATGAAAAAAACGGCTTTAAGAACAGGTTTTGACCCGTTTTTGGCATTTAAGGCGATAATAAGCTCAAAAAATTAAAAATATTTTTCTCGTATTTTCGCGGTTTGCAGTCAAAAACATCAAAAAATTAAAATCCGTTTTTGGCGTATCCAGGTGATTTGAAAGCCCTTCACGGCGCAAAATAATTTCGACCCTTATACTGAAATTTTCATTTGCGTCTCCCAAGCAGAATTCGAGAGCAATCTTTTTTTATAAATTTATACTTTTAGACGGAAAATTGAGAGAATTTTCAAGAATAACAATAATTTTCGATGAAAAATAGTTTCACCTATCTTCAAAGTCTCCAAAGTAAAAATCGTCAGATAATTTATTTAGTGATGGTTATCGTAAATCGTGCAAAAATGTGGTCAAAACTTCGTTTTAAGCCAGAATTTTGTTCGCAGCCTCTCTCCTAATCAGCTATGAATGAAAAAACCGGAAAAAATATTTTCTTGGCCTGCAAATCAGATGAAAGCGCGGAAAAACATGAAAGGGTTAGACTCGCCAAAAAAGTCGATGTCAATTCTCCCCTACGAATTGCGGGGACATTCGGGGACATTCGGGACATTCGGGGACATTCGGGGACATTCGGGGACATTCGGGACATTCGGGGACATTCGGGAAATTCGGGGACATAACAAGCGTCTACCGTTTTCTTTCATTATTTCTTATTGCATGAAAAAGGATGACAAAGCTCTAGTTAAAAAATCACTATTTGTTCATAATTATCAATATCAAATTATTATTATTTTTGAAAAAAAAAACGACGAGAGCTTTTATATAAGTGTAAAAAGTAACAATGATTTTTCGGTCATGCTTTGTTTGTGTGAGCCGTCATAATCAGAGAAAGTCAATATTGGTACGATCTTTACGGTCACCGATTTAAAGGTTATTTCGGTCATCTGTTGTCTTTTTAATTATCCTTAGCGCTATTCTCATCTAAGCAACAAACCGAAACGGTTTATTGACCGAGAATTATCACAGAGTGTAAGAGATAATTTGATTGCTGCGGAATTTTAAGGCGAGACAAGAAGATAAAAAAGAATCTCGATGCGTTTTTCGGTATTTTTTATTAAAGTTAGTAAGTAGTTAAATGTTTAAGTAGTTTTCAATGCATTTCGAAGCGTTTATATATTTTATAAAAATATTAATCGACGATTTCAGGAAAATTTTTTTAAAAAGATAATTAATGCATTAAAGGGGTAGGGTCCCCGTACACTGATATCCTTAGGGAACAACGCCTCAAACAAAATCAAACTCTTCTTTTTCACGGCCAAAGATTTACGCAAGTTCGGGTCTACATGGTTATAAAATCTGTTTTATCAGCTTGGTATCACCAAATTGATTTCTCAGTTTTTTTCGTAAAAAATCATTTCACGGTAGTTTTCTAAACACGATAAAAAAGACGGTCAGTTTTAACGAGCCAGACTGACCCAAAACATCAATTCGTTATCATCTCATTATCTTATTCTTTTGGTCTTTTCTATCTTTCATTGGAATGCTCACATGCTCTCATCATAATCAACGGGTCGGAAATTAATTAAGGGTTCTGTCTAGGATTAATGTGTATGTACGCATACTTCGAAAAATCTTAATTTGTTTCTGACTTTTCTAGTGCAATTCGACGTCATTTCATCAAACAAATAGTACCTCGCAATACCGTGCTTCGTTTTAATATTCGATCTTTTTATTATCACGTCTTGCGATTTTACAGTTCAATTATTGACCGTGCAGCTTACGATTTAATTTCAACAACGAGGACGCCTACAACGCTCTTAACAACTTCTACTACTTCAACGAACCGATATATCGCCGTATCACTCGCGATGCCGTGGGAACGGGTCCTTTTCTATGTCAGAAGGCCCGCTTGTCGCAAAGTAGCGAGTCGTAAGAGAAGATACGATGTGAACCGCGACAGTAACTCTCCCCGGGTACGTTCCTTGGATTTTTTCTATTCTTTAAATTCGAAAAAAAATATTTTAACTAGAATCCTGACCAAATTTAAGTTTAAATATTTATTTCTTATTTTGTACATATTCTTTATTTCTTTTATTCGTTTTTATTTTACAGTCATTTCTACGGTCACATAGTGAGAAGTTTAAATGACTGTAAATTTATTCTTTGTTTATTTTTATCAAAAATTATAATTTGCGTTTTATGAACTCTTCACACGCGGCGCCGGCTCGAAAAGATAAACGATCATAACTTGCTCGGCAAGCTCGACAAGCTCAGCTCTAAATCGGCAAGAATACGATCCGTAAGGATTTCCCGAAAGAAAAACTGCTTTGATGGCCTTGGGCTTTCTTCCTTGATTTCAAAAACAAAAGCTTTTCAAAAGCTCAAAAACAACCGCTCGTTCAAAAACATTGATTCAATCTCGCCGTATTTAACCGCGCGCCGTGCTTCTTTTTCTCATTCAAATCACAAATAAAACCACGCAAATTAAAAAATTTGATTCTCGTCATTTTTAGCTTGGCATTCTAGAGTTAGAGAACGCGCATAAATTGCAGGACAGCCGCTTCCGTATCATGGTGACCGCTACTCCTGAAGAGGTACTGTACAAAAGTCATGCACTTTTTTCGGTTTCTCCAAATCAAATGATTAGATTAGGGATGAGAAATTACGAATTTAATCTGATTAGCTCGTCAATTAAAGACAAAATTCAGCGAGCAAAATGGATTTTTGATAAGTCGCTAGCGGAAAATAAGCCCACAAACAAATCTGACCTTGAGGCCCAATTCGCGCGTCTTTCGAGTTCGTTTGTCTACAATTCTTGTGAGCCCTGCTTTCTCAAAGAATACGGAGAAGACCTTTATGGATTTGAATCAGCCGAAGAAAAATTGTCTTTTTGACATCCGTTTTTGGCGACGAATCGGCCGAAGAGAAAATTCTTCGGAATAAAGAAAAACTAGAAAGTCTCACTCGTAAAAGTGAAAATAATGAGAAGTTCGAGATTTTTTGTCACGTGTAAAAACAGTCGCGGAGAAGATTTCGCAAAAACCGGACGCAAGAGAATATATTATAGACACTCAATTTCGAAAGTCTCTTACTCCGGAATTGCAGAATTTTCTTCGGGATCAATGCATGCTTGAAAAAACCCCCGAGGAGATTTCAAAATTCCTGGACAAAAGAAAGAGGAATGAAACGGTTCCCAAAGTTTCTCAAATTGAGATTGACGCGAAACTTGGCTCGTTTTTTCAGCAAACCTCCGATTTAATTTCAAAATCATCAATGTCCTTTGAGGACCAAATTGCTCAATTAAAAATGGAGCAGAAAAAATCGGAAGAGGCTGCGGAAAAGCGGGCATGTGCGCTGCATGATCAGATTGAAAGGTTAACGGCCACAATTTCAAAATTGGAATTAGATCGTCGCAACGATCATAGTTTGACGCGCCAAAATCCCCAGCAACGGAATTTTCAAAGTCGAAATTTGGGCGCGCCGAACGCTGATCGACAACGGCCTCGACGTTTTTGTGGATTTTGTAATACAGACACCCATTTCAGATCGCATTGTCCCTTTATTACCTGTCATTTTTGTCAGAAAAAGGCCACATGAAAACTGCGTGCCCCGAGAATCCCGATAGAATTTACAGAGCGGCCCGAGTTGAGGGAGACCAATCTTCAAAAAACGAGTAAATGGAACTGGAAGCCCTGGTCAGGCAACAGTTCCAAGGACTTGTTCAATTTTTCGCATAAGATTACAGTATTTCGTAGAGATGACAATTTTTCAAAAACAATCAAAATGCTCGTCGATTCAGGATCTCAGCTTAATCTCCTCCCAAAATCTTTTATTCCCGATAATGTTAAAATTCACGCGCCAGATATTTTTGCAAAGAATTACGGTGGGGGCAGTGTTGAGATTCTTGGTTATGTTGAATGTGATTTTCATGTTAAAACTGAAAAATGGGGTAAATCCCGATTTTACATAGTTAATGATAATTGCGAGGCAATTCTTGGTTCAGAAGCGCTTAAATCCAACGAAATATTGATAAATCTCCATCGTAATCGTCTTGTCAAATCAGGCCCAATTGAGCGAATGGCTAATCTATCAAATAATTCATTGAATAACCCGTCAATTTTTGGTATCGAACAGGATAGTTTATACGCTGTATCAGAACAGAACTTCACATTTAGAGGCAAAAGTGAACAAATAATTGATTTAAAAATTCCTCATTTAAATAGATCGATGAACTTATTTTTAGAAGAGAGCCAGCTTAAAAATTCAAAGCTTGAATTGATAGAATCATTTCAGAGAGTTGATCCCGAAAATCCGGTTTTTCGTGTTCTTGTTATCAATCCCCTTAATTCCTCGATAAAGATTCCCGCTGGAACAGTTTTTGCAAAACTCGCAGAAATAGCTGAGATCGCGTCTATAAATCCTTCAAAAAAGGATCTTGATTTTATTCTTTCACGGTTAAAAATAGGGGATATATCGGAAAAAAAATCGCCCAATATTTTTTGGTCTTCTTGGTATCTACACCCACTTATTTCAAGATGAAGACGACGATTTGCCTGTTTCTAATCTTGAGAAATTTTCGATTGAATTAGAGACTGATCGCCCCATTTCCAGTAATATGTACAGAACGCCCTATGCACTCCGTGGAGTAATGGGAAAAACCCTTACATCATACCTTGGCCAAGACATGATTGTGCGGATAAATTCTCCTTATAACTCTCCCGCGTTACTTGTAAGAAAACGTAATGGAACATTTAGATTATGTATCGATTATAGGAAGCTTAATTCGTTTACGCTACAGCAACATCACCCGTTGCAACAAATAGAAGACGTTTTAGGGTTTTTGGAGAACAGCTTGATTTTTTCTTGCGTTGATTTGCGCAAAGGTTTTCATCAATGCCTCGTGGACGAGGAATCCAGGGCGAAGCTTGCTTTTTCGACTGAACAGGGACAATTTACATGGAAAAGGCTCCCCATGGGCCTTAAAAATGCCCCGATTCATTTCGCAAAATGCATGGATATTATTTTACGAGACACGCCGAAAACAGAAATTTGCGCATATTTAGACGATTTAGTGGTGCACTCAAAAACAGAGGAAGAACATCTGGCTAATTTAAGTAAATTGTTTCAAATTTTAGATCAGAATAATTTGCGGATTAATATTGAAAAGGCGAATTTCTTCGAGCGAAAAGCATGCATTTTGGGTTTTGAAGTGTTTAATGGGAAAATACGACCTTCGCAAGACAAAATCGAAGCGGTTAGAAAACTGACAATTCCCAAAAATCGTGAAGAGGCACAATCTCTTTTCGGACTCCTTTCTCAGCACAGAAAATTTATTAAAAATTTTGCGCCCCTTGGTGTAGAGATTTCTAAAACGTATAGAGGCTCGTTTCGTTGGACAAAAGAAGCCACAGATGCATTTGAAAAGCTCAAGAATATCATATGCCAAAACACGCTTGAGTTAAAGATCCCCCCCTCTAAATAATGGAGTTTTCATTCTTGAGACTGATGCTAGTCAGCATAGTCTTGGTGGGGTTCTTTATCTTTGCGCGGAGCAAAATAAAGAGCACCACCATTCTCATAAATGTCTACAGCCAATAGCTTATCATTCGCTAAATTTCACTACGGCTCAGCTTAAATATGGGACTTTAGAAAAGGAACTGTATAGTGGGAAAACATGTATGGAACGTTGGAGAGCTTATCTGGCCTATGTTGATTTTCTCTGGATAACAGATAATTCATGTGTTAAATATGCCCAATCATTCAAGACAAGCAATTTGAAAATTCAAAGATGGTTCACGGAACTTCAAGGGTTTTCGTTTAGAATTGAGCAAAGAAAAACTCATCAAATGAAAATAAGTGACTGCCTTAGTCGTAATTTATTATATTGTACGGTAAATCAAATCAATTTTACAATGGAGTCATTTGTTGAGTTTCAGAAAGCAGATTCTATTTTATCGCAAGTAAGACGTTTTGTTAGTATTGATAGATGGCCAAATAATCCCGCACGAGATTTGATTCCATTTTTTATTCGAAGATCTGACCTAGAAATTATTAAGTCTGGAGAGCTTGTTTTGAACTCATCTGCTAATCAAAAAAGATTTTGCGTCCCCGAGGCATTGACAAAAACTATTTGTAGCAAATACCATGATCGCTCCCATTTCGGAATTGACATAACAGCTGAAAAAATCTCCAGAAATTATTTTTGGCCAGGATTGAAAAATACAGTTGCCGATTTTATAAGGTCATGCCACACGTGTCAAACTTCTAAGCCAAATCTTCAGCCAAATAGAGCCCCTCTAGGTAAATCGGAAACACCTAGCGGACCATTTGAAATTTTGTATTTTGACCTTATCGGACCGCTTCAAGAAACTGATTTTGGTAATAAATATATCATGGTTGTGATAGATGGATTTAGCAAAAAAGTTTACGCAGAGCCCTTATCGTGTAAAAAATCGGATTATCTTCTGCAAAAATTTCGCAGCGTTTTATTTAGGAATCCAAAATTCCCGAAATATATCGTTCTGGACAATGCGAAAGAACATATATTGATCGAAAAATTTTTGAAAGAAAATAAAATCGGTGTTCACTACATTCCCCCGCGTCATCCTCAGTCAAATGGGCAAGTCGAAAATGTCAACCGAACCATTAAAGCTAGGCTTAGAGCACGGACGAATTGGGTTAATTGGGATATTTTCCTTTTCGAAATTATTCACGAAATAAACAGTAGCTTACATACAGTACTCGGAACAACCCCATTCTGCGTGGAAACAGGTGTTAAAAACAGTCATCATTTTCAAGACCCAAACTGGCGAACATATGGAGATAAAATCGACGTGGATTTTGAAAATATCCGTGCGAAAGTTGAGCAAGAAAAGAGAAAAAGATTGGCAAAATTTGACAATCCTTTTTTCAAGGAGTACAATTTGGGCGATAAAATACTTATAAAAAATTTCCGTGAAAAATTTCCCCCATTTATTGGTCCTTTTATAGTCACATTTAAATCTCCGAGTGGATTATGGTATACGGTTAAAAATGATAAGGAGGAATTTCGGCGTCATGCAGAGCATATGAAAATCTATACTGAGCGAAATGCGACCACAAAAACGGAAGAGAATTTTGACACAACCCAAAAGCTTGTTACAAAAAATCACAATAATGATCTCGAGCTTCTTGAAATTTTTTCGGAAAACCATCTTTTTTCGGGGACTTCTCTTGGTCTGTTTGGTGAAAACTTCTCTGATGAAGAGAAATCGAATAATGTGCATGAATCAGTATCCTCAGAAATATCAGAAAAATCTTTTTCCTCGGAATCTTGTCGGGAGCGGTTTAGTTCGTCTTCAGAATCAGATAATATTTCCTCATCATCGACTCTTCTGATAGAATTGCCACAGCCGAATATTGATCTGAGTCAAATATCCGATTTGAATCAATTAGAAAATGGATCAAATATTGCGTTTGATTCTGAGAAATCAAGTTCTGAGTTCGAGCCCTCCGTTCATCTGATGTCCTATGATAAATTGCCGGAAATTGATCCAATAGTTGCCCTTAAACGAACGCGTGAAAGATCTGATGATTCTATTGTTGAGCGCAAGATTGCTAAATTTACAGTCGAAAATAATTTGGAAAATATGTCAATCCACATAAAAATGGAGAATCATGATCTTGAGTTCTTCAAGCGTCTTAATGATAAGTGGCAAAACACTGATGATATAGAACAAAGTTATGTTGAAAACGGTATCTTTATCAAGCTCAATGAACTTACAAGGGATTCGCTTCTATTTATTCTATTTAAAATGAATCAGAATTTTGATCTCGAAGAATCAAGGGCAGAACTTCAGATAAAAGTGAAGGAAACCATTCGTAGAGAATACCCAAACTGGCGTAAATCAAAAAACGGACAACTTCTTTTCTTTGCGATCTTTAGAGTTCAAAAGAGAGAACTTTGTACGATTTGAATGTCCCCGAGCTAAAAACACTGTGTGCATCTTATGATTTACCGTGTAAATTTTATAACTGTTCGAAAACGATTTTACAAGCATCAATTGAGACCGAATTGTTAAAAAATTTCCAAGTCATCCTACACGTAAAAATGTTTTAATTTTTCTTCCTGACAATGAAACAGAAATTTGAAACAAAAGAAAGGCGAAAAAGATGCTCGTTTGCGACCCATGGAAGGTCACAGTGATATCCTTAGGGAACAACGCCTAAAACAAAATCAAACTCTTCTTTTTCACGGCCAAAGATTTACGCAAGTTCGGGTCTACATGGTTATAAAATCTGTTTTATCAGCTTGGTATCACCAAATTGATTTCTCAGTTTTTTTCGTAAAAAATCATTTCACGGTAGTTTTCTAAACACGATAAAAAAGACGGTCAGTTTTAACGAGCCAGACTGACCCAAAACATCAATTCGTTATCATCTCATTATCTTATTCTTTTGGTCTTTTCTATCTTTCATTGGAATGCTCACATGCTCTCATCATAATCAACGGGTCGGAAATTAATTAAGGGTTCTGTCTAGGATTAATGTGTATGTTAGGGTTAGTTAGGGTTAGGGTTAGGGTTAGGGTTAGGGTTAGGGTTAGGGTTAGGGTTAGGGTTAGGGTTAGGGTTAGGGTTAGGGTTAGGGTTAGGGTTAGGGTTAGGGTTAGGGTTAGGGTTAGGGGTTAGGGTTAGGGTTAGGGTTAGGGTTAGGGTTAGGGTTAGGGTTAGGGTTAGGGTTAGGGTTAGGGTTAGGGTTAGGGTTAGGGTTAGGGTTAGGGTTAGGGTTAGGGTTAGGGTTAGGGTTAGGGTTAGGGTTAGGGTTAGGGTTAGGGTTAGGGTTAGGGTTAGGGTTAGGGTTAGGGTTAGGTTAGGGTTAGGGTTAGGGTTAGGGTTAGGGTTAGGTTAGGGTTAGGGTTAGGGTTAGGGTTAGGGTTAGGGTTAGGGTTAGGGTTAGGGTTAGGGTTAGGGTTAGGGTTAGGGTTAGGGTTAGGGTTAGGGTTAGGGTTAGGGTTAGGGTTAGGGTTAGGGTTAGGGTTAGGGTTAGGGTTAGGGTTAGGGTTAGGGTTAGGGTTAGGGTTAGGGTTAGGGTTAGGGTTAGGGTTAGGGTTAGGGTTAGGGTTAGGGTTAGGTTAGGGTTAGGGTTAGGGTTAGGGTTAGGGTTAGGGTTAGGGTTAGGGTTAGGGTTAGGGTTAGGGTTAGGGTTAGGGTTAGGGTTAGGGTTAGGGTTAGGGTTAGGGTTAGGGTTAGGGTTAGGGTTAGGTTAGGGTTAGGGTTAGGGTTAGGGTTAGGGTTAGGGTTAGGGTTAGGGTTAGGTTAGGGTTAGGGTTAGGGTTAGGGTTAGGGTTAGGGTTAGGGTTAGGTTAGGGTTAGGGTTAGGGTTAGGGTTAGGGTTAGGGTTAGGGTTAGGGTTAGGGTTAGGGTTAGGGTTAGGGTTAGGGTTAGGGTTAGGGTTAGGGTTAGGGTTAGGGTTAGGGTTAGGGTTAGGGTTAGGGTTAGGGTTAGGGTTAGGGTTAGGGTTAGGGTTAGGGTTAGGGTTAGGGTTAGGGTTAGGGTTAGGTTAGGGTTAGGGTTAGGGTTAGGGTTAGGGTTAGGGTTAGGGTTAGGGTTAGGGTTAGGGTTAGGGTTAGGGTTAGGGTTGGGTTAGGGTTAGGGTTAGGGGTTAGGGTTAGGGTTAGGGTTAGGGTTAGGGTTAGGGTTAGGGTTAGGGTTAGGGTTAGGGTTAGGGTTAGGGTTAGGGTTAGGTTAGGGTTAGGGTTAGGTTAGGGTTAGGGTTAGGGTTAGGGTTAGGGTTAGGGTTAGGGTTAGGGTTAGGGTTAGGGTTAGGGTTAGGGTTAGGGTTAGGGTTAGGGTTAGGTTAGGGTTAGGTTAGGGTTAGGGTTAGGGTTAGGGTTAGGGTTAGGGTTAGGGTTAGGGTTAGGGTTAGGGTTAGGGTTAGGGTTAGGGTTAGGGTTAGGGTTAGGGTTAGGGTTAGGGTTAGGGTTAGGGTTAGGGTTAGGGTTAGGGTTAGGGTTAGGGTTAGGGTTAGGGTTAGGGTTAGGGTTAGGGTTAGGGTTAGGGTTAGGGTTAGGGTTAGGGTTAGGGTTAGGGTTAGGGTTAGGGTTAGGGTTAGGGTTAGGGTTAGGGTTAGGGTTAGGGTTAGGGTTAGGGTTAGGGTTAGGGTTAGGGTTAGGGTTAGGGTTAGGGTTAGGGTTAGGGTTAGGGTTAGGGTTAGGGTTAGGGTTAGGGTTAGGGTTAGGGTTAGGGTTAGGGTTAGGGTTAGGGTTAGGGTTAGGGTTAGGGTTAGGGTTAGGGTTAGGGTTAGGGTTAGGGTTAGGGTTAGGGTTAGGGTTAGGGTTAGGGTTAGGGTTAGGGTTAGGGTTAGGGTTAGGGTTAGGGTTAGGGTTAGGGTTAGGGTTAGGGTTAGGGTTAGGGTTA